>NC_059102.1:341088844-342491344 GCF_020740685.1 Jaculus jaculus
CTGAAATAAAGAGTCCACACATTCCCAAGAACTGCAGAGACTGTAACAGATGGAAATAACTAATTAATTTGTTAATCCTTACTGACGGCCATGGTCTACTGTGTATTTTTCTGGCCAGTTAACGATTCTTTAACCCTAAACGCTAACACATAAGTAAGCATAGTCACTAATGCACAGGCTCCCAGCCACACATTCAGCTGCTCATTACTTGACGTAGCAGAAGGAGGGCTTTGCTCTGTGTGGGTGGTGGCGGGGTTCAGGAGTTAGTGAAACACTGTGACCTGGAAGACTTCCATATCACCGCACTTCTCAGGAATGGTTCACTTCCCCATCATGCAGAAGTCGTCTCTAACATTGCATCTGACCAACAATGGAAAGCTATTGTGAGTTGATAATATGGACATACCTTTATATACTGTAAAATGCCCACATTATCAACATGATAACTATAAACCGTATCAAAGAAGCAGACAAAAAGGTGTGGAGGCCCAAAGGACATTATTTAGTAATGCTAATCAGTGATCTATTCTTCAGCTAGACTGTGTTTTCCTCATTAAAACAACAGGTAAGGGCTGGAGAGATTGCTCAGCAGCTAAGGTATTGACTTCAGAGCCTAAGAACTAAAGTTCAATTCCCCAGTACCCGCATAAAACCAGATGCATAAAGTGGAACATACATCTGGAGCATGTGTTTAGTGGCTACAGGCCCTGGCCTGTCCATTCTCTCAGCCTGTCTCTCTTCTATCTCTATCTGCTTGCAAATAAAAAATAAAAACATACATATATTTTTACAAAAGACAGTAAGCTTACAGATAGCTTTTCAAATGTATATGTGCATCAGGTGCAGAAAGTAAAAACAAATATGTCCTTGTAACATTTGAGAAATAAGGCGAAATAAGCCCAAGAAGTGTGTCCAGAATAACACATCAGAGACCACCGAGGGGCTTGGGTCGTAGCTCGGTGGGTAAATGTGTGCCTCACCTGCTGCAGGCCATCCCCAACATTTGAAGAAAATAAATAGAGATCATGGTAGCAAGAAGGGTATGTTGATCCCATAAGTGTAAAGTAAGCCCCCACTTAAACAGGATGGTCTGAAAGTCGGGAGCTCTGATTATCTCACCCCCAAAGCAGGATGGGGCCATGTAAAGTCCACTCACTGGAAGAGCATCTCCTCCTCCCTACCTCTGAGCAACCTGCCGGGTCTGGAGCACTTGGTCCATCTGAACGATCACGTCCTTATCAGGAAAGTCGGGGAACTGACACTCCCACCTCACAATGTTATATCTGCAAAAACAAAATGCTGGGACTGTGGGAAGGAATTCTGGAAGCTGCAAAGTTCCATAAAATATGTGACTTATTTTATTCTAATAAAGAGTCAGCATGCAGTAGATGAGTCAGTTTCAAAGATCATGAAAAACTATGGAGTGCTACAACAGCCTAGAATGTTAATTCATCTTTCTGTGGGGTTAAGAAGGGAGCTAAGAAGGAGGAAGTACTTCCCTCTGCCATTAACATGAGTCCCCATTATAATATTCAGCTGAAGAGATGGCAAGATTAAAATTTTCATAATTTCATATATGTGATTATTTGAAATGGGGATTTTTCAGCAGTTACTACAGCCCATTATGCCTTTCTGCTTCCTCACCACAAGTTGTCTAAGAGATAGGATGCTTCCATTCAAAGTAACAGTTGATTTAACGGATTTTCATGATATAAATGGAGTAGCACAATAAAGGGATAAGGGGATACAGTTTGTGGAGCTGACTGGATATGCCACCAATTAAAGAAACATGACCCTCACCTCAAGACACCTGGTTTATGCTTAATTATTACAACATATTGTCTTGTCTTCTGTAAAATAATTGTAATAAATATAACACTTCTTTTTTTAAAAAAAAATTTATTTATTTATTTGAGAGCGACAGACACAGAGAGAAAGACAGATAGGGGGAGAGAGAGAGAATGGGCGCGCCAGGGCTTCCAGCCTCTGCAAACGAACTCCAGACGCGTGCGCCCCTTGTGCATCTGGCTAACGTGGGACCTGGGGAACCGAGCCTCGAACCGGGGTCCTTAGGCTTCACAGGCAAGCGCTTAACCGCTAAGCCATCTCTCCAGCCCAACACTTCTTACTATATGTAATATGTCTGATAGTCATATGAGCCGTGATGACCCTTGTATAATCTTTCCAACTACCCACAGCAGCTCTGAGATAGTCAGTCGTCTTACCCCCTACGCCTTTATCTGTGTGCTTCTCTTTCTACAGAACTTATTAGCTACTATTTAAAATTGATAAAATATCAATATTGACAAAAGATATTGCTAACGCCCACTGTGAATTTTGACAGCAATAGAAAGGCCAAACCACAAAGCAGATTTATAAATATTTAAATACAAACATGGGCTCACAGGCTTTGTTTTCCAAAATATTTTCTGTGTAGCTAGTTCACTTACAAATTTTATAGCTACCTTTAAATAAATGTACTTGGTGTCTGAGTACTGTATATGCAACAAATCTACATTTTATAAAAGGACTTCATAAGTTTTAAACTATTACAACGTTCTAGTCTTTTAATGTATAAGCATCCTATTAAATTATAAATGGATTTTTGAGGATCTATCTGTTGAAATAATATCCTTTAAGCCTGCTTATATAGTTTGTCACTGCACCAATGTTTTAAACAAATCTTAGAGGGTTTTAGTAAGGTAAGTCATCCAAATATCCACTAAAAGGAGACTTTTAAAAAATACAGTCATGTAAAGGAATACTAAAAAGTCATCATAATGATGAGGCTTAGGAAACAAAGAAGCTAAAATGCCATGTGCATGACATGTTAGCTCAAAGAAATAATGGTAAAATGTAGGTGGACAGATATTCATACTGACCAGCAAAATAAAATCAGAATGGCATGCAGCACCATCTTGGTGGTGATTTGGAGCGGGCTTTAACATGGTGATTTTCCTTCTTCCATTCAGACAGTTTTGATTTTGCTGAACTTACATAATAGTCACAAATTACTCAGCTCAGATTTTTGTTGGAAAAGTTATACTGAGAAGTTCTACCCACTACAAACAACCATGTTGGAGGAGGGACTCTGAGGAAGCTGGAGAACTATTCAATGGCAGTGTAAGTGGGCAGCAGTCACCATACTCACACTGGCAGAGGTCTCTGGAATTTGAGGCTTATTTGCTTTCTGTAAGCAGCAGGTAGATATCTGTTACATATTAGTTTAGGTCTTCAATCATTTCACCCGAGGTAATAGAAGGAAAGGGATTTCTTCACCTGTGGGTTAAGGCTGGATATGAAGTGCCCAGTAGAAGGCGAACAGTTGAAGTCACATCCATTCTCTCTGGGAATTGCAGCCCAGTGCAAACACACTTCTCTGCACTCTCACTTCCCTGCATTCTCTTCACACCTAAGCCCATGTGTGCAAATCACGCCTGCTGTGGTCCTTAATTCGCTTTCAATTATGGGGACACAACGATGAGTGAGACCTTGCTGTTGTGAATTCTAAACTGTCCCATGAAGGCCCGAGTATTTGACCCAGGTTATGGCACTGTTTTGAAAGGTTGTGAAATCAAGATAGAGGACGGGAATTGCTGGAGAGCCAGCCCCATAGGATGTAGCCATCCCCACCTTCTGTTCCCACCTTTTCTCTTTCTTTCTTTCTGGTTTTCTCTCATTCTTTCTTCTCTCCTCTGCCATTCTCTTTTTTCCTCTGTTTTTCTTTCCTTCCAGATCTTCCCAGGTGTGAGCTAATTTCTAGCACCATGTCTTCCCCACCATGACGGACTTGATCCTTTGAAACCATGAGCCAAAATAACTCCTTCTTCCCTTAAGTTGCTTTTTGTGAGGCATTTGATCCCAGTGACAGGAACGTGAGTAATACAGACCCAGCCCTTCCTCAAACCGCCTCCTACACCCCCCACTCTGGGTTCACAAGCTGCCGTGGCTCTAGACTCAGGGGAGTTCAACCAAGAGAATTAGTCACAGGACTGTCCGCTCAGAAAACATCCACTCATTTCACTCAACTCAGTGACTGGTCCTTTTCAAATCATGATCATATTTTAGACAGGGAAGCAACTATGAGGACCACTAAAAATTAGTCATCTTCTTCTCAGGAGTCACTGAAGAAAATCTTCTTAAGGAATTGGGGGCAAAACAACTATTCTCAGCCTATGAAGGAATGTGAAATTGAGTGAGTCCACAGCCATGCAGATGTTACTCTGGGGGGAGATGGTGAGGTAGAAAACAGCAAGGAGTAGAGACAGCCTGAGTGGTGACAGGAAGCCCGGCCCAGTGCGTAAGCACGCATAGAAGAGTGTGCATGGTCAGGAACAAAGGGCAATTGTCGGTGGTTTGTTAATTGAAAATAAATGCTCTCTTCCTTGTGTAATGGCTTAGTATTGAAAACCCAAACCCCTGACAAAAGCACACGCACAGTCAGCAGAGAAACCTCCGCTTTGAAAACTGTGCCAGGAAGGAGAAAGTGTAGACTGGAATTGCTTTCTGCCTCCCTCCAACCAATCAACCACCAATGGGCTCCCAAGAACCTGAATAATGGATCAACTTTCTCCCCCTCCCGCTCCCTTGATCCTTCCTCCATGTCACCCACCACTCTTCTCCTATGTGCGTTGAAGAGGAGTCAGGAAGTACCTGGGAACTGCAATATTTTGGCTCATCTTTCTTATGAGGCAGCTACTGCCTGGAAAAAAATTGATTCCACATATCACATACCAAAGAACAAAGGGGCTTGCTTTGAGACAGGAATAAAAACAGAACTGTAGTTTATGAGGCACTTTCTTCCTGTTGTTGGATAAATATGGTCAGCATTCACAATAGTGTATGTGCAAATAAAAATGGCTTTACAACAGGACAGATATTCTTATATATTTTATTCCCAAGCCCAGCCTGCAATTGCTAATATACACATTTAATGTGGTTGCTGATACAATGACTCAATTCTGTGGCAATAAATTTTAAATTTGCTTCTGGCTAAACGTTAAATGGGTGTGGTTGAGTGTTCTGCAGGACACAGATACTGCCCTGAAGCTCCTAGATCTGACCCCAGAGTATTATTTCATGACATAATAATTAGAAAAACAAAAACATTGCTTTACTATGGCTTCACTTGTCCGTGAAACTCCGAAGTGCTGGCTCAGGCAGAAGTCCCAGACGCTGGCAGTGCTCACTGAGGGGTGGCTTCCTCCAACTCCACTCTTCTTCCTGGTGGGAAAAATCTGTGCCTTGGGATAAGTTCAGGTCACTGAGGTGATGTCTGCTCATAATTGGTGTCTAAATGTGCAAGAAAAGACACTGTCCTCCCTCCTTGTAGCTTCTTCATGTAGTAAGGAGGAACCTGAGGAGCAGCTCAGGTACAAACCAGTTCCAAAGTCAAAGAAAGCACAGCGCAGCAGTGGAAATGAAGCCCAGCCAGGGAGCCTTCTGTTCTGCTCAACGTCTGAAAACTGGATGGTAAGAAGTGTGTTTTCCAACCAAGTGTTTGGCGGCTCTGGAAATGCTGTCTGAGTGACTACAGAACAATGAAGGGACAAGATTTTGATTCCTACAGTCCATTTGTCAGTTCCATGTTAGTTCTAATCTCCTATCTTTGGAAATCTATAATGATGTCACTGGACTTTTAGTATGAGAATCTCTCAACTGCAGGAAGCCAAAAGGTAGATTTTTTTTTTTTGCTTCCATATTTGCTACCATTATTTGAGCTATTTCCATTCCTCCTCCCCAGTGCTAACAGAGACAACATAAATCCTTTCAGGGAAGTTGTGGTTCTGGTTGGTGGCTTTATGAAGATGCAATGGACTTGTAAGTAGCAATAAGAAAGGGAAAATAGGGCCAGGGTAGGAGACAGGACGGGAGGACAGGAGCAATGGCAAGGACCCTCGAGAGACCCGCAGCCTCCAGCCAAGCCAGGGAGTTTGCCGCAGTTCAGCTCATATCTCCCTCGGCACATTATGATATCATGATGAAGGCAAATGTGCCATCTTCAATGCTGAAATGAAAGCGGTTTTAAAGATGACTTTAGAAACTTCAAAAACAAATTATCCGACTCTCACATTTTTTAGCCATAAATAACATTCACTTTTGGTTTAAAAAGAACAGATTTTAAACATAAGAGAGTAATCTCCTCAAATACATGCAAAACTCAAACTTTTAAATCCTCTGCATCCAAATAAAAGGGTTAAGCAACATGAAAAATTGTTCCAACAGCTGTTTCTAGACAGAGACCCCTAAGGAGAGAATCTCACGGTGTCACTTAACCAGATGTCACACTGGAAGAAAGTGAACATTCCCACAGATGGGATGCTCCTGGGAGGAAGGAGGAGTCAGGGGGTTGTGGTTTCTTTAAGCAGAGATTGGAAAAGGGTTAGAGGGTTAGGCCTTAGCCTGAGAATAGCACAAGTGCCTGGAGTGTCAATTCAAAATCCTACAGTAGTTCCATTGTACTATTCTCCAGGGTGAAGGTGAATCAGAAGAGTGGGCATGACATCTTGAGCAGATCTGGGCATTCTATGCTCACTAATGTGTGCCAGCCTTACCTCTGATAGGCTGAGATTGTGCTCTCTCTGTCTTTCACTGTCTCTCTGTCTCTGTCTCTCTCTCTGTCTCTCTCTCTCTGTCTCTCTCTCTCTGTCTCTCTCTCTCTCTCTCTCTCTCTCTCTCTCACACACACACACACACACACACACACACACACACACACATTTTGCATTTTGATGGCTGCCTGCTGCTTAAGCAAAACCCTGGGTTTCCTAACAGCAAATGCCCAGGTGCCACCTTATCACTCTAGACAAATTGACATAAAATCCCTTTTCCAGGGTTAGGACAAAGGGAACTGGTATCAGGACAGCATCCCACCTTCCTTCATCTAGAAAGGGGAGAGAGAAGAGCTGACACAGGTGTTCAGCTTGCCCGCTCATCCTGCTTGCTTCTAAGTACCCAGTTGTGGTGACAGCCCCATATCAAAGCATTGTTGTTTATGGGGGCCGTCTGTATCTAACTATGCACAATTACAGCTGGGATCAACCCACTGTATTAAAAAAAAATATGGAAAAAATGAACCACAAAAGAAACTATTTGGGCAGAGAAATGTTGATGGAAGCAAACCAGGAAAATGCATCCTAGATGGAAATTTCCATAGTGTTAAAAAACAATCTGGAAAAGTGGGTGGAGAAGAGTTTCAGAAAAAAAAAAATAAATAAATATATATATATATATATATATATATATATATATATATATATATATATATATATATACATATATATCATGACTCCTAATCAGCTAATAGAATACAGATCCAATTTTCTATTTAGGTTTGCACTTCGATATGTGAGCAATTCAGACTCAGCTGTTTCCTGTCAGCTATGCCTGGCTCAGGTGCACTTGCCTTGGCTTGGGCACTTCCTGCGTCTTTGGGAGCAGAACAGAAGTACAAAATCAGAGTCAGAATGACCTTTGTGTTTCTCAGAACCGACAGTTGTCCATGGGGGGAACACTGTAGAATGAAAATAAGGCATAGCCAGGGGTTTACTTTGACAGCATGAATGGGGCATCTTTCTTGAATCTCACTGAGTTGGAACGGCTGGCAATGAGGCATGAATTAGAACTACCACGGATGACTAACACTAATCCCTTATCTGAGATGTGTGAGATTTAGGGTAGAACTTACCATCATGTTGAAAACTGGTGGGAAAAGTGAAAACTTTAGATAAGTAATTGCTTCTTTAGTTTCTGTAATGCTAGAATGAGTTGATGTTGAAGAGCTCCAGACTTGTCAAGTTAAAGAGCTTTCTGAAAACATCAGTTTACAGAGATGGGGAGGGCATCTGCATATAAATTACCAGTCCAAAAGTTGGAGAGATGACTCAGTGGGTAAGGCGCTTGCCCTGCAAACATAAGGGTCTGAGTTTGGATCAGCAGAACCCACATAAAAATGCTGCTCATGTTGGCATGTACCCATCATCCCAGAACTCGTGAGTGGAAATTGAAGGATCCCTGGAGCTGGCTGGTTAGCTAATCTATCTGAATCAGTAAGTCCCAGGTTCAATGAGAACCCTTGTCTCAATAAATAAGATGTAAGAGCTATTGAGGAAGACACCTGACATTGATCTCTGATCTTCACATGCACATGCTTGCTCCCACATACACTCATGTGTGCCCACATACATATGAACGTGCACACATTCACATATGTATCACACATGTACATGCAAAGAATTACAAATCCAGTGCATTAAAGAACATCTTTTGAGGCTGGGAAAATTGCTCAGTGGTTAAAAGCACTTTCTGGCAAAGTCTGCTGGCCTGGTTTCAGTTCCTAGTACCTATGTAAAGCCAGATGCACAAAGTCGTGCATAAATCTGGAGTTCGTTTGCAACAGTAAGCAGTCCTGGAATGTCTATGTGCTCACTCTTGCTCACTGTCTCTCTCTCTCTGTCCTCCCTCTTTTCACTCTCTCCCTCCTAAATAGATAAAAGTCAATATTAAAAAAGAGCAACCTTTAGTTCAGAGCAATGTGAAATTAGAGTCAGCAATTATAAGTGGGCAGAGTATTTGAGGTCTTGCCCTCCTGTACATTTAAAGAAATAGAACAAACAACTAAATGAGCATAAACCCACAACAGATCAAGGTAAATAGTTCAGTGGGTAAGAGCACTTGCCCCACAGGAATGAGGGCCTGAGAGGGCTTAAGACTACTGGAGTTCAACCCCCAACTCACATGTAAAAAGCTGGGCATGGGCTGGAGGGGTTGCTTAGCGGTTAAGGTGCTTGCCAGGTTCAATTCTCCAGTACCATGTAAATCCAGATGCATAAGGTGGCACATGTGTCTGTAGTTCATTTGTACTGGCTAAAAGCCCTGACATAACCATGCTGTCTATCTGCCTCTCTGTCTCTCTCTCTCTTTCATAAATAAGTAAGTATGGCCATACATGGCTATAACCTCAGTCCTTCACAGGATGAAAACAGTAGATTTGCTAGGGTTTGCTGGTTAGCCAGTCTGACTGAATAGAGTAGCTTAGGGTTCAGTGAGAGACTCCATCTTAAGGAAACATGTGAAGAGATACAGAAGAAGATACTTGACATTCTCCTCTGGCCTCCCCACACACGTGCACAGGACATGTGCAACTGCATACACAGTTGCATACCCCAAATATACACATACTACACTACACATTCCTCACAGAAAATAAATAACACCTGAATTTTTCCAGAGCCATCTCTTAAAGTGTGAGAGAATGTTTAGGACAAAGGGAACTGAATTCATCTTTCTTCTCTGCTCCTTCCTGGTACTTTATCTACACTGAATTGTGTGATATTTTCCATCCTCGCAGGAAGAGTACTAGAACTTATAATATTGTTTTTTTAGAGGTAGAGTATCATTCTAGCCCAGGCTGACCTAGAACTCACTCTGTTGTCCCAGGTTGGCCTTGAACTCATAGTGATCCTCCTACCTATGCCTCTTGAGTGCTGGGATTAAAGGTGTGTGCTATCACAGCTGGCGAGAACCTGTGATAATGAGTGGGCCATGTGAAAAATAAGATAATCCCACCATAAAGTTCTTCTCTGGTAAGAGAGATGAAGGCCTTGCCTAATTTCTTCATTTAAATTGCTTTCCACTAAGAAAATCCAACCATTGTTAATAATAGAAAAAAATTTGCAGAATAAATCAACTTTGAAGTAATAGTGAACATTTTTCACTCTATTCTAGTTCAGTTATTTGGAAGGGATAGATGTTTTAAATAAGTTGTCTAAGCTTCTCCTTTTAGTAGCACGACTTGTTTTTCATCCTGGGCACTGTCTCTGAGAATATGTTGATGGTCTAAGTACACACGGCAAACACATTCTAGATAGAATCCCACACTTCATTAATAAATCATGTCTCATGGAATGCTTCATTCATCTACTTGTGCTAAGGTGATAATGCCTTCAGAGAGAGCACTGAGCAATGGAAGATGTGTCTGCTACACTGGATGTTCCCTTCAGAGCACCAAACTCAGTAGGCCTGTTTCCTTCCCCCAGGTTCTGACTCCCACCGTGCATCACCATCCATCCATTCCATTAATTTTTGAACACCTACTTGGTATTACACCAAGCACCAAAGTGAGAAAGCTCTTAGGAGCTTTGTTTCTGTGGAGAAAAATGCTTACATTCTGTAACCATTTCCCCTTCTGCTTAAAAGCTCAGTTGATTGATGATTTTATGCTTGCATTTAAACATTTCCAAATTCTCGCTGAGTGTGGTATCCCTGGAGCTAACACTCTTGCTTTACATCTTTGTGTAGAGGGGGCATGCTATTATCCATCCTGACTTTTGTCTATTTGTTTTGTTTTTGTTGATGTTTATTTATTTATAGTGTTTGGGATGGGACCCAACACTTCCTGTTTGCTAGACAAACACTCTATCATTGAGCTACAACCCTAGTCTTCCATCACCTTCTATGTCCTTGTCCCTAATGACCATAAGTTAGGAAACAGCAAAGATTCTGCCTTACTTGATATCAGTCAGTGCAGTGCTAAGCCTGGGAGTGTACCTCAGGAATATTTGGGTCTAGTGGAAAGCTATAAGAGAGTCAGGTTTGCTTTTTCTTTAAGCCTCAGGTTCTATATTCATGTAACTCAGTGAGCAAAAGCCTAGCTCTTTCCAAATTGTTCTGATTCCATTCTCAGTGATGTGTGTCAGCTCAAATCTGTGCTGGTTTGCTGTCACGCTGCCCCCAACCCATGCCATGCCCCAACAGGAGGTGCACGCAACAGCATGGAGGGGCCAGGCAAATTCGAAACAGCCCACTGCCCATTAACAAACAACAATGAAACAGGAAATAACAAAGCGTGATCCTTGCATTAGTACTTCAGCAAAAATACTCAAGAGTTTTTCCACAGTCTGTAAATTTCTCCAGCTGTGTTTGCATGGTTTATGAAATTGAAAGGGGCAAGCTCAAGAGACAAATGAAAACCTCAGATCTGGTCAGAGATGATTTTATAGCAAAGGTGTTTGGTTATAGCAGCAGTGTCTACAGATACACATGGAGCTATAAGCCAAGCTCTACTGAAAATACAAATAGTTTACCTTATACATTGTCCTCCCAGAGGGGTAAGGACTGGCATATATCAAAGCACAGATCGACCTAGAGAATGAGGTCTGTTTTATGGCTGCATTTTACCAGGAGAGGATGAGAGTATAATATTTTATTATGAAACAACTAATAGAAGGAACAGAAGCCCACATGGAAATGGCCATACTGTGGGAGGAGATGAACAGTGGAGGAGGAGTGCCATCTCTTGGCTATTGGAAGTTTTGACATTCCCCAAGTGCAGATGATTTCTGGCTTAGTGAATGTGGAACTTTGCAGATCAATTCAGCAAAATTGCTAGTTCTTTCCAGCTATCTCTGGGTTCGATATTGCCTGGAATGAGACTTCCTAGCCCAAATCGTTGAAGTAAGGAAACATTGCTCCCAGGAGGACCAAAGAGTAACTAAGAAATCAGAAGAATGCTGAAAAACAGGGTCCATTTTTAAATCACAATGCATTCCTGGTTGGGTTGGTGCAAGAGGAATGAATAGAGTCTGGTTGATCTAACCCAGTACTTAGCGTCTAATAGCCCTAAACCCACCCAAGCTATGGCATTTGTGGAGAGATTTATGGCACCTGGTTAGATATATGTGGAGTTTTTCAGAGAAATAAGCATGAATGTACTCCAAATAGCATGCAAACATTGATGAATGTCATAAAGACTCCCCACCTTAAAAAAAAAAATCTAAAACTAGCCACATTGGTGCTCAATAAGTGTGGTAAAATGGAAAGATTTTAGAAACCAAGAATTGACCAAAGGCAAGAGTACCAGGCTATGGAAGAGCCCAATGAAAAAGAGTCTCAACACACACCCCTGGGGTGGCTTGAATAAAAATGTCCCTTAAAAGCTAATGTGTTTGAACATTTGATCCCCACCTGTTTGGGAAGGTAGTGGGACCTTTCTTTAAGAGGTATATATTTGCTAGTCAAAGCATGTCACTAGGGGGGTGTGCCTTGAGGTGTCATGTCTTTATTTTCTGCCTCTCTCGCACCCTTCTCCCTCCCTACTGTCTGCTGCCTATGTGATACTGGCTTCCGGCTCCAGCCATGCCCCTCCCACCCCATTAGAGACTCTATCCTCTGGAACTATAAGCCAAACTTAGCTTTTTTTTTTTTTCTTTCCATATGCTGCTCCTGGCCAAGTATGTTGTTCTCAGCAATGAGAAGATAACTGATACACTCACCTCCATACAGAGCATAGACAGTTAAAAGACCCAATACTTTAAGTCTTCCCTTTGGCAGCATTTCATGAAAAGTAGTTTTGTAAAGAAGCACTGGGTTATTAAGGTTCTACTGCTCAAGAGCAAGCAGAGCTTAGGGTTCTTGTAATCAATCCTCATAGAGCCTTCACTTGTCCTCTGCCTATAAAGTCAAACAGGGGACACAAAACAACACCAGCCTAAAATGCCTGTCCTTGCTATCCTGTAAGGAAGCTGTCAGAAATAGAAGAAGGGCTAGAGTGATTTCTTAGTAGTTAAGGCACTTTCCTACGAACCCTAAGGAGTCAGGTTCAATTCTCCAGGTCTCACGTAAGCCAGATGCACAACGTAGTACATGCATCTGGAGTTATTTTGCTGTGGCTAGATGCCCTGGCATGCTCATTCTCTTTCTCTCTCTCTCTCTTTCTCTGTCTCTCTCTTTGTCTCAAATTAAAAAGAAAAAACAGGAGAATATCCAAGAGTCAAGCATAAGAAAATGGAATTGAGTGCTATGATATAGAGATGCTCAATATACACAACCCCCCCAAAAAATAATCACAGGCTGAGAGATAACTCGGGGGTAAAGTGCTTGCCACACAAGCATGAGGATCTGAATTCAGATGCCCCAGTACCCATGTAAAAGTGCCACATTAAAGTGTGATCTTGCTGGACATGGTGGTACACACCTTTAATCCCAGCACTTGGGAGGCAGAGGTAGGATGATCACTGTGAATTCGAGACCACACTGAGACTACATAGTGAATTCCAGGTCAGCCTGGGCTAGAGTGAAACCCTTCCTCAGAAAGCCAAAATAAACAAATAAAGAGTATGGTCTTGTATAGCTATAATCCCTGCACTAAGGAGACAGAGACAGAGGATCTGCAGTGCTTGCTGGCTAGTTAGTCTAGCCAAACTGTGAAACTCTGTCTCAAAAATTTAGGAGGAGGGGGTCTGGAGAGATGGCTTAGCGGTTAAGCACTTGCCTGTGAAGCCTAAGGACCCCGGTTGGAGGCTCGGTTCCCCAGGTCCCACGTTAGCCAGATGCACAAGGGGGCGCACGCATCTGGAGTTCGTTTGCAGAGGCTGGAAGCCCTGGAGCGCCCATTCTCTCTCTCTCCCTCTCCCTGTCTTTCTCTCTGTGTCTGTTGCTCTCAAATAAATAAATAAAAAATTAAAAAAATATATTTAAAAAAAAATTTAGGAGGAGGGGCTGGAGAGATGGTTTAGTGGTTAAGGTGCCTGCCTGTAAAGCCTAAGGACCATGTTCTAATCTCCAGATCCCAAGTTAGCCAGGTGCACAAAGGTGAGGCAAGTGCAAGGTTGTACATGCCCACTAAGTGGTGCAAGCATCTGGAGTTAGATTGCAGTGGCTGAGGTTCTAGCATTCCAAATCTCTATCTCTCCCTCTCTCAAAAAAAAAAAAAAATAGGAAAACAACTGAAGAAGACACCTATTTCTAACCTCCTCATACATCCACACATACACACACACACACACACACACACACACACACACACCAAAAACATAAGAAAAAGAAATATCTTAATAATTGAAAATGTTTCTAATCACAAGCACCCAGCTTTCTTTTGAGGTTTTGTGACTTATTTAAAGATTTATTTTATTGATTTGAGAGGGAGTTAAAGGCAGATAGAGAGAGTAAATTGGCATGCCAGGACCTTCAGCTGCTGCAAATGAATGCCAGATGCATGCACCACCTTGTGCATCTGGCTTATGTGGGTCCTGGGGAATCAAACCTGGGTCTTTAGCTTTGTAGGCAAGCACCTTGACTGCTAAGTTATCCCTCCAGCCCCCTATTTAAAAAGATTTTTATCTTAATTATACCTCTCAATTGAATATGGAGGATAAGATAGATAAAATAGTACCATCACCATTTATCCACTTGAAAGACTAGAATTTGTACAAGTTAAAAGTACTGACTTTGAGCTCTAAAATTTCTGCACTTGGATTCCAGTTTGGGTGGACTTTTGTTGTCAGTATTAGTTTTTGTTTTGTTTTGTTTTTTGAGACAAGATCTCAAAGTGTAACTTAGGCTACCCTTGAAATGGTGACCCTCCTGCCTCCACTGGGATTACAGACTATGTCACCACACCCAGTTATATGTCAGCATTTTTATTTTATAATATTTACAACTCCTGCAATAGTCAAACAAGACCAAAGTTAATTTTCTCAGGTATAGCTAAAATAGATGGTTGAAAGGAGACTCAACCCAACTGAAACCAATTTTTTGTTAACACACTTATTTTTGTTATTTTTCCAGAAAAATAAAGTACTAAGGATAGAAGATCAAAGAACAATTGAGTCACAGCCACATGCTTGGAACCAATGCCAAGGGTTTTCTTTTTTGTCTTTTGGATGGGACTTTGTTCAGCATCTAAAACATAACAAACTAATTATTAAAATTTTATTCAATTCTACTTTTCAAATTGATAAATTTTGTTCCAGCTGAAAATATGCACTGTAGAACTATGAAATATCATAGTGTTATTATTGTCTTCTGAGAGAACAAACTTCACTGCACACCAAACGTGCTAGGTAAGAATTTCAAGTAAGTATAGATTATGGGTCACAATGCAAGCCTGCTTTCCACAAGACTGATGTAAGGCTCCAGTTTTATGATCAAAAGAACAGTTTTAAAATAAGTTACTGCAAAAAAAAAAAAAAAAAACCTCAGGAAAAAAGTAATAGCAAGTTTAACAACTAAGGTATAGAATTATGAATTATTTCATTTTTGTTGGAAAGTAAGCATGCTATTATGAAGTATCTCAAAGCCACAATATCAAGAACAGGAGAAAAGGTGGTTGAAGAAAATTACCAATTACTTCATCTCTAAATTTAAAGGAGTCCTGCTGCTGCTGGTATCAGGAGGTTAATATAGCCATCAGGGTAGTCATTCTCAGGAAACGGGCATATCGCCAATTGGAACTGACATTCATGATATAATAATGGTTTTTTGGCTTGCTAGCTAATTTGAGCTTGGCTCTAACTTTTTTAAAGAAATATCTTATTTGTTTTAGAATACTTTTAGTATAAGAAATATAATGATAACAGCATACCTAATCTTCCCAAAAAACAATACCTTACATTGGTGGGGTAGATATGTTTTAATAAATCACACTGTTTATTTAAAAGTCCTTACTTTTCCCCTACTATCTTTTTGAGTTCTGTATCAATCTAGACTCACATCACATTCACTTGTCACATATCCTTAGGCTTCTCTTAACTGGAAACATTTCTCAGACTTTCCTTGTTTTCTTTATGTATTTGTTTGTTTTAGTTTTCTCCTTAATTTTTATTTTTCTGACAATTTTATATATGTATACAATGCATTTTGATTCTCCCACTTACCCTTTCTCTTCCTCTTTCCCCGTAATATTTTTCTTCTCCAAATTAGATGTCCATCCAACTTTCATGTCTTGTGTGTCTTTAGGGGCCAGAAAGAATACAAGAGCAAGAGGATGATGAGCAAAGCTATACATGTTCCTTATCTTTAATGATTTTGACAGTTTTGAGGAGGGCTGGTCACATATTTTTGACATCCCTCAGCTATGAGTTCTCTCTCATCTGATGGTTTTCTCATGTGATTATACCAAGTCGTGGGCTTGGGAGAGAAAGTCCCAGAGAAAAGATACCATTTCCATCACATCACATCACACCAAGGGCAGCTACCCTCACTGTGGCCTACAACTGAGAAGGTTGACCTTGAACCCCAGATTCAGGAAACACTTGCCTCGTTCCCCTGCTTATCAGAGTTCTCCTCCCTCCTCTTTCTCTCTGCTGCTCACTTTGGAAGAAAATCACTGTGAGGAGCCCAGGCCTGAGGAGTGAGGGGTCTCGTTCTCCTTGAAGGAAGACCCAGCCTCTATGTCGCTCTGCCGGCCGCCGTGTGTATGCGCTCCTCTGGCTTCACGCTGCAGTGCAGGCTTTGACTTTTGCTTTGGGTCGGTGTGTTTTGTTAATGTTTCAGTACTTCCTTACGTTCTGTCACAACACAATGCTTCGGGCCCACAGTTTTCACCTCCTGCTGCTGAGGTTCCACATGCCCAACTCCCAAACATTTTTGTTTTCTGCAAACTTAGTCTCAAACTCAACAGTGTTGAGAGGTGAGAGCTTTAAGAGGGGCTAAAGTCTTTAACGGATTAATGCACTCTTCATCATGCATAAGGGTTTACTCCTGCAGGTGTTTCTCCTCTTCTCTTTTTAAGTCTCAGAAGGAGTATAAATGTATACCTTATTTTTAATATATTTTTATTTATTTGTTTAAGAGGGAGAGAGAGGATATTGCACCAGGGCCTCTTGCCACTACAAATGAACTCCAAATGTATGTGTCACATTGTGTATCTGGCTTTATGTTGATAGTGGGGAATCGAAACCAGGCTGGCAGGCTTTGCAAGCAAGGGCCTTGAACCCACCTCCCCAGTCCAAGGACTGTTTTTCCTATGAGGCAATGACCTCCCTCCAGTACCTTTCTGCCCTCCGACGTGTGGTAACAGAGGATCTTATGAGACCCCAGCTCTCAGTTTTGGAATTAGCCTCTCCTGAAGTGTGAGCCGGTGTGTTTGTGTTCATTGTAAATTACCCAGTCCAAGTGTTCTATTGGAGCAGCACAGCATGAGCTAAAAGAGAAAAATCATTAGTGCATTGCTACCCCAATATCTGAGTGTGTGAAAGTGACCCTGGAACCATGTGATAGGCAGAGATTAAGAGAGTCTAGGATCAGGCTAGGAAAAATAATAAATACATAAACTAAATTTCCATCTAAATATCATTAAATTTAATTCTGGTGAGAGCAAGGCATCTCCATCCTGACCATATCAAAAATTTCAAAAGCTTGTTTGAGAGAGAAAGTCAAGGATGGTCTAAAGAACTTTTACTATAGATTAATGTGGACAGAAGGCAACCAGGGGCTATTCATCAAGACAGTGGGAGAACCTTCTCAAGGACATTTCATAGGCCTTTGGGGCATGCTGGGATGACATTGAGGGTGAAGATTCCAGAGAGGTATCTCTCGGCATTCGTCACTTCAGCATTTGCTCACCATCTGCGCCCTGCACTGCCTCTGGGGCCTGCTCCCTGCACACCATCCCAGAGCCCTTCAGCCTCCCCAGCCCCTCTGCAGATGGGGTCCAACCAGACCCAGGTACCGCTCCTGAGGCTGTTGGAGGGCACAAACAATAAACCTTGGCTCTAACTTTACAGCTGTGCAGAGCACTTGAACAGGGGAATCAGGGCGACCTCCACCTAGATGTTAAAGGGTGCTTGGGCAGTCTGGTGGAAGCCCAGGCAGAAATCTACTGTGGGGACAATGCTACTACCAAAAACAGCCACCACTAAGACAATTCTCAGTGGAGCTGTAAAGCTGGGGTCAGTGCAAAAACTCCAGAATGTGGGAACCACCATTGTACATCCTTAACTATGTTATGGTTTAAAATTAATGCTCATCTGTTCATGTGTTTGAATAAGCTCATCCTCAGCTAGAGGTGCAGTTTGAGAAGCTGAGTAACCTTTAGGGGGAAGGGAATTGCTGGAGAAGAAGGCCACTGTACATGGGCCTTTTGGTTTGATAGCCCAGCCCCACATCTGGTGTGCTGTCTGATCCCTGACGGCTCAGGCAGTGTGACAACCCTTCATGTTCCTTGCCCATGCCTTCCCCTCTCCGATGGGCTACAGATTCAATGCAGAGTCAACCCTTCCTCCAAGTTACTTTTTCTTTTTCTTGAGCTATTTGGTAGAACTTATTAGAGTCAAGTACAGCACACTGTCAAGGGGTGAGAGTGGACAATAGCCAATGAGAACATTGTGCCAACCTGCACATTACACAGGTTTATGTTACCCTGTAAGATCTCAAGAACAGATAGGTTTTCACGAGGCCTTTGTCTTGTCCAGTGATTGACGTGCCTGTTTGGATGTCTCTCATAAGAAGGAGCAATGGTCTTTGTTCTTTGTCAGAAAGCCTCTTACTGCACAGCAGTCTCGTAAGGCTTAGGTTCCCGGAGCCAAGTTTAGATAGCCATAAAGGGTCTTTGGGGCAAGTTCAGGATGTCATTTCTCCAGTCAGAAATCTGACTCAAGTCCCATTCTTCTGAGCAGTAATTCAAGTCGTGCTGCCGCAGTGTTGTGTTTTGCAGGCTGTTTGCTGTGAGGAGTTCTCCTGCCCCATTCTTCAAGCTGCTAATATCTAACTAGCTACCTAACACTGGGGCCTCGGACTCCTCCCCACAGCCTGTTGTGTCCAGGAAATCACACATACAAGAGGGGGATGAGGCATTATTCGAGATCATTATGACTGAACCTTGTTGAGTCTTGCACTTTCTTGGGATCAGCACCCCTCTCCTCTCACCGATTTCTCCTTTGTGAAGTGGGCATGGCTGCTCTATTCCTCCCATCACTGTGTTTGAAAAGCACAAATGGAGAGGAATCTGTGAGGACATGACCTCCACTACCTTCACTACTGTCTAGATCTGAGTTAGTGACCCCAGAGCAGGAGCACACCTGATATAGGCAGGGAACAGAAATGAGAGCAGTGAGCCTGGACAAGGTCATGAGTGTGACAGCCCAGCGCAGCATGGCAAGAGGCGGGCAGGAGGTGCAGGTCCCATGGTGCGAGTGAGTCATTTTGAGGGCTTTTGTTCTAAGAACTATGGGAGAGGGGCACCGGGTGATTTACAGCTTCTCAGCCAGTAATAAATGTCAACTGCCATTGGAAGTGATGCCTCTATCGATTTCACTTGAACCTGCACCAGGGATCATGAAAAACACAATTTGGCCCCAAACCAAAGAACACAAGCAAGAAGGGGCTCTGCGCCCCCCAGCATGGCAGCGATGGAATGCAGTGTAGTCAGCTCTGTGATACCTGAAGGCAGGCTAGGGAGCCTCTTCTGCTGGCGAATTCCAAGGTGCTGTCCCAAAAAAGATCTGAGACACAGAAAAACATCCAGAACATTCCCCCAGCTCGTCCTTGGGCTACCCAGGAAGGAGGTTCTGTCATGAGCTTTATCAATAGAGTGCTTGTTAAACTTATCTGAAGATAAAGTGACAGTATCAGGCAAAGAAGGAAACCCCCTTGAGGGTGCTGAGTAACTTCTCTGCCCCTGCAGCTAGGAACTCAGGTAACAGTGACTCCAGCCAGCCTTGCACCAGCTTTTGTTCACTTTTCTCCTGTTCCTCTTCTTGGCTTCATTCTTTCCTTCTTGCTTCGCCTTCGGTATTCCCAGGAATCCCCAGTAAACAATTACTGAAAGTTAAGAAGAGTCTAAGGCCCACAATGTGCCACAAAGCCTGCCGTAAATTCCGAAGTAGGGTTGAGTTTTCTCTCTCCTCAGCATGTCCTGCTTCTCTCTGTCTCTCTTGGGATGCTCTGAGGAAGTCATAGGTTACTAAAGAGGAGAAATTCAAGCTATCCCCCCACCATGCAGGAGCTGTGTGACCTGGGCCGCTCAGGGTTCTCATCCTCTTAGCCTCACACTCTGTAACTATGCAACTTGAAGAAGGGGGAAGACATCTGCCTCAAAGGTACCTGCACTTCAAATAAAGAATGCAACATGCAGACTCATGGGAGAGAGAGAAATCACCAGTGAAGATACTCCACAGTGGACATAGCAAGCCTTATATTTGGCCAACCAGGCCACATGAGCCAATGGGTGCAATAATGGCACGTCTCTTATGGGGGAAACCAACAACTGCCCTCTAATTGGACCGGAGGCCTGCTCCATGGGAGGGAATACATCCTTGATGCTGAAAACTTAAAACAGGGTTAGTCATGAGCCCTAGGGGTGTAATGTCTGCTGTCTGGCTAAATGTATATACTATGCTCATCAAACTTCCCAGTAAGCACTTCTCTTAATGTTCATGCTCATGTATCAATGCTACTCTCACTCATTCATTAGAGAACTTTCTTTTTTCAGATGGCAGTGACCTTGGGGTGACTCATAAGGCATCAATGTGCTGAGAAGAAGTGACAGAGGAGTACTCAGCACTGAAAAATCTCTATCACACCTTCCAAGGCTCAGGATTCATTGCAGAAGAGGTGGCAGAAAGAATATAAGAGCCAAAGGAAGGGTAGGACTCCTTACAGTGTGCTCCTCCAGACACAAAATGGCCTGCATATCCATGACCTTAAGGTGCTGACACTACATACGCAAGACCATCATAGTAGGAGGAAAAGATGATGACATCAAAATAAAAGAGACTGATTGAGAGGGGAAGGGATATGATCAAGAATGGAGTTTCAAAGGGGAAAGTGAGGGGGGAGGGAATTACCATAGGATATTGTTTACAATCATGGAAGTTGTTAATTATAAAAAATGGAAATAAATTTTTAAAATTTTTTAAAAGGACACAACACACCCACAACATTGCATCGCTTTAACTTTTACTCTGCTTGCCTTCCTCTGTTTCATGGCAGCTTAAGATATGCGGTCTAGATGCTGTCTTGTTCATGGTGGAAGCTCCTTGGAAATCTAGCCGACTCGTGCTCATGAGGTTCACTCATGGTGAGCTGGGTTAGCGGATGCATGAAGTTTACAATCTCACCTCTTCTGTGTGTAAGGGAGAATGCACACCCACGCACCTGCTCACATGCTGCCTCTCCATGGGTTGTTCATCAACGCTGAAACTTCCCACAGCTCAGTCGTCAACACAGGCTCAGTTAATGTTGACTGACTGACTGAAAGCTCAGACTCTTGGAGAGAGAGAAAGGGGGAGAGAGACAGAGAGAGAGAACCACCAGACTCAACCATTACCTCCTGAGACTACTGAGTCCACTGTCTTAGATCACACTGGGGGTTACTAGGAAAAGCCAAATATTCACTTTGCTCTTGTTGTCAAAGACATGCCTATTTTACCAGGGCTCACCCTGGGTTGTACGTGAACCATATGGTGTTCTTCTCAACACCTTTGTTACAGGGAAAATCGGTATGCTTATTGTAAAAGGAACAAAGCACAAATGGTGGATGACCTCTGCTGAGAGAATGGCTACTCTGCAGCCATTTGATTCCTCTCTTGAAGATTTCTGAAGGCGGGGATGGTTATGTGGAAGACATGGTGCAACAGAGGCTGCCCAGGACTGCCTGCAACCAGGCCCTGGTGTGCAGCTCACAGCAGGTGGACACCTCTTGTGGAAACCAGTGTTTCGATATTGACATGGAAAGAGATAGGTCCCTGAGAGCAGATTATGCCCAGAGAGAGGACCGAGAAGCAGTTCAGGAAAAAAGAAAAAAGTCCTCCTGGATACGTGAAAGTATCTGGACCCGATGGCTGCGCATCAGCTCCGTTCCGGGCTGTGACGCCACCTGACGAAGAGCGCCCAGTCCCAGGATCGCTCCAGGAGGAAATGCGGGCAGCTGCAATTGGCACTGGGGAAAGGTTGCCTGCCCTTTGCCATGGTGGGAGGCCCTCAGAGCTCCCCAGTGCCCATGCTTCTTTGAGAAAGTTCTTGGGAAGCACTAATGTGTGTTTGAGTGATGAAGCCAAGGAAAGTAATGGTCAGACTGGGGCATGGAGGTAGTGGCCTTGCATATACTCTCTTCCTCTGAGCTTGCTTTGCCATTAGAAGCAAAGGTAATCCAGCAAGCATGGTCTGACTGGGTCTCATTGACTGCCATGGTTGAGTTGGAGTGTCCCTCAAAATTCCATATGTTAAAGGTGTGGTCCTCAGAGGTGATGGGGCCTTACGGAAGGGTGTGAGGACATTAGGAGGGCATGCCTTTCTTCCATCCTAGCCACCATGAGGTGGCCAGACTCCCTCTTCCATAAACTCTTACCCTGATGGATTATACCACCAGAGGCACAAATGACCAGAGCCTGAAACCTCAGAAACTGTGAGCCAAAATTAGCTTTGGTTCCATGAGTTGCTTCTCTCTGGTATTTTGTCATCACAATAAAAAGCTAAAACATAGAACAATAGAGTTAAAAAACAATTGACCCAGGAAAGAAGCCAGAAGGTATGTATGTCGTGAGGAGGGGTGGAGAACATTCTTTTTAGATGAGTAGAGCTCCTGCTATTGCCACTTGAGAAACATGCTAAAGTTGTTTGCCCTCATAACCAATAAAACCAGGTGTCTAGGGGTCAGCTCAGGCATTAATAGGTTTTGTGTATGTGTGTGTGCATGTGTGTGTATGTATGTGTGTGATATGCATGTGTGTGTGTGCATACACTTATGTGCACATGTGTGGGAAGGCCAAAGGTCAATGTTGATGTCTTCCTTAGTCACTCTCCACCATACTCACTGAGATAGGGTCTTTCTCCAAACCAAGAGCTCACTAACTCAGCTAAACTGGCTAAGCAGTGAGCCCCAGGGGTCTTCTGTCGTCTCCCCAGCACTGGGATTACAAGTGCACGCCAGCATGCCCACCATTCGCATGGTTTGTGAGGATCTGAAATCGGGTCTTCAAGTTTGTATCTCCCACTGGCCCATCTCCCCAGCCCATGAATCGTCAGTTCTTAAAACTCTCCAGGTGATTTCTGAGTGCAGCCAAGTTTGATAGACAATATTTCAGATGACTGGCATCTAACAGGAGGACAGAGGCGATAGAGTAAAGCCAGCCTCTGCATGAGCTTCCTCAGCACAGAGCCCACAGCCTGTGGAAGCCAAGTCTACAGAATCTCTTACTGCTGAGCTCACACACATGTGTTGGCTCACACCCCACCTCTTCTAAGGCTGCCTGGAGGGCAATGTGCTCCTGTGAGTGATTTCTGAAGTGTACCAAGTCAGCATGCATAACCAAAAGTTTTCGGACACATCAGCTGAGGCAATTCCAGCTCAAGACAAAGATCCTTAATGAGAACCAACTAGAGTTAGTCTCTGCTCAATTTACGAGGACAAAAGACAATGACAGCACAACCACCCACAAGAACCTCAGATGGCAAAGGTTTGTACAGCCTAGGTTCAATTGTTTTAAGGAGAACAGGAAGTATTTATTTAGGATTATAGGCAGCTGCTTCCAGGGTTCAGCTGGGGATGTTGGGAGATGTAATTAAGGGACTTGTGTGTTGGGGGGATCCACAGAGACACCAGGGGTTTGGGAGACTGGGGAGAAGTTGTTTACATAGGGTTTTTAAGCAGGGGCAGCTGAGTGTTAACAATCACTTAGAAGCAGAAGAGGATAAATACACGGACTAATTAGAAGATGACTCAGGGTGCAAGATCAAATACAGGTGGAACCCCATTACAGCCTACACCGTGGGTCTGCAAAATCGTGTGCTGAGTGATTGCACTATAATGAGCACCTGCCAGAAACCCTCACGGGAATAGCCCTATCTTTGCTCATGGTTCTCCTCTCCTCCTCTTTTAGAAAAGAACATTCCCTTCTAAAACAGAAGTGTTCGGGAAGGGGTGGCAGCTAGGTTTATAATCACAGTGAAACATGGGACAGAGCTGTCAGAAATAAAGCAAGGAGCTATGCAAATAATTAACAGAAAGGACAGTTCTTTGTGCGCTGTAATCATATACAATTTGAACTGTCTTAGCAAGGTTTTTAAAAAAAGAAACGACTTTGTAGTCCTATCCCGTGCTGTTTATACAAGCATTGAGCATTTATTTCCCATCATACCTGTCTCCTGAACCAGATTTAAAGGGACCAAAGAAGACAGCATTTCTTTTACCCATCTTTTGTGGTCCTGTGTTCACAGTAAGTAAGCAGTGAGTGAACTTCAAATATGTTGCTCCACAGTCTCTTAAGAGAGAAGATTACTTTTTCGGACAACCATTTCCTCTCCTGCTGTTTCAGTAGTGCTGGAATCAGCGTGGCTTTTACACGTAACTGTTAGGAAAAAGCTACACTGCACAAGAACTTCAAGATACTGGAATTTTTACTTACTCTTTGTCTGTTTTGCATGCAGCATAGAGAAAAATAGCCTAATCTAATCCAGAAATAAAGGGGGGCAGTCACCTGCGTCTGGAGTTCAGGTCCTATTACGTCATGCCTTGTTTAGATGCCCTGTGACTGGGCTACCAAAAACATGACGGTCATTCTGAAACACTCCCCCTGAAGTGACTTTTGTTCAATCATACTTCACTGAGTCACATCAAAAACAGCTCAACTCTCTGTTATAATTAAAATGTCATGACAGTGTCCCCCAGATATATTGTTCTTCCTTTGCTTCCTTGTTGATCTGCAGCACAGCAAGCTATCACATGCACAAGGAAGATCTGCCTCCAGAACAGCCACCCACCACAGAAAGGCAATCCAAGTTCAGTTTACTGAAACTAAATGAAATTGGCAATCCTATCCCTAGGGCATGACAGCTCTGCTCACATGTTCAGTGTCACAGAAGATGGGTGCTACTATATTGGATGACACACAGTGTTCCTATCCGTGTATAAAGCTGCTATGAAAGAAACATAATAGGGCGGACAGATTGCTCAGTAATTTAAGGTGCTTGCTTGCAAAGCCTGATGGCCTGGGTTCAATTCCCCAGTACCCATGTAAAGCTAGATGCACCTAGTTATGCATACATCTGGAGATCGTTTGCACTGGCAGGAGGCTCTGGTACACCTATACTCACTCTCTCTTTCTCACTCTCTTGATCAAATAAATAAGTGAAAACATTAAAAAAAAAAGAAACATGACAAGCATAATGGCCCCTTGAGAAGAAAAGGAAGCTTTGTCTTAGCAAACAAACAAGATGGCCCTGCCTACCTATTTTACCAGTATTCTCATAGTGAGATGTCTTCAGTAAATATATGCATGGTTTTATTAAAGAATGCCAATAAACTTAAAATTTAGTTTTATACCAAATCTCATTCAACAAAACCCATAATGTGGGGCTTCTGACATGGCTCATGGATAAGAAAATGCACTGTGAAAGTATGAGGACCTGACTTCAAACCCAAGCACCCATGTGAAAGCTGGGCATGGCCACATGTGTCTGTAACTCTTGAGCTAAGTGGAGAAGAGACAGGAGATCATTGGAGCTCCCTGGTTAGCCATTCTAACTGAAAATGAACAAGCTTTAGATTCAGTAAGAGAGCCTTTCAGGGAAATGAGATGGAAGAGTAAGAGGCAGACACCTGATGGTCTCCCCTGACCTCTGTAAATACATGCATGAGGTATATGCATCTTCACACACATGTGTATACACTGCACATGCACACATCCCATACACTTCATCCATATTAACTTGGAAATGTTTAGAACCTTCCTGTAACTAGAGAACTGTTAGTCAATGTCAAAGCAGGTTTGGTAGTATCTAAAGTAATTAGAGTCATTTCAGTCCCAAGTGTTTCTTAATCCAAAATTTCATATGCACGAGAAAGGTACTGTTTGAAGCCAATATTTTTAAGTTTCTCCCATGAGCCGGGTTTAAAGCATAACTGAATGCTTTATGCTTTATTGCATTTAATCCTCCCAACAACTCCATCTACATTTTATAGGTGAGGAAATGGGCTCCAGAGGATTAAGTTTCTTGCCCATTATTGGGTTGGACAACTACCCTGGATCAAGGGGCTGTTCTGAAAACATAGCAGGCAAACTGAGATAACTAGTCATAGCATGGGATCCAAAACCAATTTCAAAACAAAATGCCAACTGAAGTCATTCTAGCCAAAAAGTTAAAGTGTATACACACACACACACAATGTCACAAGTGGTTATATGATAAAGATGTCACTCCCTCACGTCTCTCATCATGTCATATTTCTTTCTTTCCACTGTTCCTACTTACTACTGGATCACAAATACAATCTGAAGATTTAGAGCCTATGTACGCAATCTGATTTTCTGCTTTTGTTCATTCCCTGTTCCTAGTCTTCTTCCTACATAAATTCAGTTATGTGTTGACATTCCTGTCATTAAAACAATCTCAATGGGTTTCAGGAGTTTGTTTACTGGTTTGGCAAAAGATATTATTTACTGGTTTGGCACCTCTTCTGATACAATCCAACATTTGTGACTCATTCTCTCATAGGATTTGGCTTTTCCTGGGAAATACTCAGGTGAGTACATTTTCCAGTTCATTTCACCTCCATGTTCTTTGCTTGCTGTGTGAATAATCAAAATGACCATTCTTTTCAAAGTGCAAACACCACAGGAATCATCTGGAAACTGGAAGAAGCAAATTCATAAGCTCCACTCCACACCTTCAGATACTGAATCGCCAAGAGTACAGGCCAGCAATCTACGTTTTAACAAGTCACAGAGGAGATCTTGGGTGTATAGTAAGGGTTAAGAAGCCCTGAACTATAGTAGACCTCCTGTGGTTCCCAGACATTGCTGAACATGTGAGTCACCCGAGAAAAGTCTGAGAGTATTGCTTAGTCATGCATGCCTTATATATGCATGGTGCCAGGATGCACTCCCAGCACATGCATGCATGCACACGTGGGTATATGCAAACATATATACAAAGACAAATAAATAAGCCAGAATATGAGACTTCCTGGGTTATCATTTTCAAAACCTTCCCAGATTATTATAATATACAACCCATGTTGATAATTGTAGCAATAAAGGTAATAGAATGCCTTCTGGAAATTATATACTAAGTCCCAGCCTATGGAAAATACTGTGCAGATGAATGGAGTTATTTCTAACAAATTTTCCAAGTTTATTGTTGTATTACTTTCTCTTTTCATTGCTTTCACTTAATACCTGACAAGAAATAACTTAGGGAAGGAAGGGTTTGCTTTGGATTACAGTTTTAAGAGATTACAGCCCATCATAGTAGAGAAGCCATGACAGCAGGAACAAGAGGCCACTGGCCACACTGTAGCCACAGTCAGGAATCAGAAGATGAACAGGAAATGGAGCTAGCCTATACTACTTCAAGGCCTGTCCCCAGTGAGCCACTTCCTCCAGCAAAGTTCCACCTCTTAAAAGTTCCACAACCTTCCCAAACAGCACCACAAGCCGGGACTGAGTGTTCAAACCCATGAGCCTATGGGGAACATTTTACAAACCATAATTGTCTTTTGGAATGACTTTACAAAATTTTGAAATTTTAGTTAAATAGAAGTCTCTTCCAGGAGGTAGGCAAGTACCTAAATGCAAATTTTATATTCATAACTACGTTCCAGGCCTTACCACAACTAAAGGAGCCAGCACCAACAAAAGCAGGGTGATATTTTCTTCCTAAGGTCAAATTAGAGGACGAGGGTAAGTTGGCAATCCCAGGAATGGCTTTTCGATATCTGGTTTCTATTACTTTAATTAAGGAATGTGATGATTGTCCATTTGCTATTAACATTTCTGCAGCTCTGTGATTTGTGGCAAGACATTGAAGTTGACTTGATGGTGTGGTGATTCTGAGTACAGCCAAATGATCAGAGATAAAGGAAAAGTGTTGAAATGGGACATTTTTTGCAGCACTGAGAGCATTGCTCTCCTTGGCAGTTGTGAATGATGGCGTAACTACGAGAGCCCATGGCTATGATTTTAAGCCCAACCATTTTGAGAGGATTTGACTTAGCTAATAATTGGCCAGTTCATACATCCCATTAGCTTGAGGTCTAACTTGATGAAAACAAATTTGATCAATTTTGTTCTCCCAATTGGCTGCTCTGCTTGTTTGTTTATTTTCTATCCTGAAGGACCATATGCTTCTTATCAAAACTTAAGAGATAATACAAACGTCACCAAAATTAATTTTATCCCTAAGGAGACATTGCAACTTTGTGTGATGGCTTTCATACTAAAAATCACATTTATCAACAAGCAAGCTGGAGACCTGAGATTTATTGCCTCTTCAAAGTCAAGAAACAATGGAAATCATGTAAACTCAAAGCTGCCTTAGCCAATAGCCTTCTGATCCTAAACGAGAAAATTATAGATTATAATGGTAAACATACAGCAAAAGGAGTTTTACCACCTATATTTCATCTCCTTCATGCCACTGTAACAAAATAACTGGCATAATAAACTTACAAGGAAGAAAGGTTTATTTCAGCTCATGGTTTCAGAGGTACTATTCCATGCTCTGTTGGTCATATTGCTTTCAATTCAAGCCTGTTGTAAGACAATACATCATACCAGGATTCATGTGGCAGAACAAAGCCAATCATGTCATGGCAGCTAGGAAGCAGAAGAAAAAAATAAGAAAGAGACAGGGACCCAACATCACTTTCAAGGGCCAATCTCCAATGATCTAACTTCCTTCTCTAAGCCTGACTTCTTCAAGATTTCAATACATGACCTAAACTTTGACACTTGGGTCTTTAGGGGACATTACAGTTCTCAACTTTAGAGCCATCCATCTAAACAAGCATAGCCTCAGTGTCTACAATCATAGAAGGAGACGAGACATGAGAAATGCATAAAAGAATTCATCAGAAACAACACCATACAATCTGGGTTAAAAGACCATATCTTCCTTCATGGCCAGGAGAACCTCACATCTTAAGGCCTAACATTTTATGACATGTCCTGAAGGCACTTGTTGCGGTACGGTTAGCATTGGCAGAAAACACCCAACGAAGAGGAGCTTATGAGGAAAAATGTGGTTATTTTGCCTTATAGATTTGAGGGGATGCTCCATGATGGCAGTGAAAATTGATGACATGAGCAGAGAGTGGACATCACCTCCTGGCCAACATCAGATAGACAATAGCAAAAGGAGAGTGTGCCAAACACTGGCAAGAGGAAGCTGGCTGTAACACCCATAAGCCTACCCCCAGTAATGTGCATGCGGGTGGGGTGCAGTTTGGACAGTGAATGTTTACTGTGAAGAGCTCTGGGAGGATTTGTCCTTTGGTGGAGTACCGTTTCCATGACAGATTACTCTAAAGGATGGGCCCCAGTTGCTGGTGTGTGGGAACACACTGCCCACTCTTTCTCCAGCAAATGTTCTTCCAGGCTGATTGAACTCTTCAAAGAATAGGGTGCTTATCACTTCATGGGTGCGCTAGTACATAGTAAAGGCCACAAGCTGAAAACACCTACAACAGTGAGGAAGTAACATAAACGAATGAAAGAAGCAGATGCAAGTCCAAAGAAACTTGTGGGGAATGTGGAGAGCTGGAAAGTATGTATCCTTTCCAAAGGAAACAGCCTCCAGCCCAGGGCGTCTGAGCTCAGTGTTGCTGGGTCTTTCAATTAAAAAGAAAAGAAAAAAGCAGAAATCTAAAACATTCTATGTACAATTTCTTCATGCTTAAATGTTGGCAACTAATTCAAAACTTGATTTGAACACCCTTTGAAACAACAACAACAAAAAAAACCCTTCTGTGAATGGGATTCTAGTTTTTGAGCTACCAGTGTGTAGTCCCTGAAAATAGCCTTCTGCATGAGGCTGTGGTGAGATGTGCTTCCTTGAGAATCCACACGTCTGAAGCAATAGAGTCACCAACGCTCTTTTATATATCATATTATAAAGCAACACTACGTTTCCCCAAATATCTCCTTTTGGAGACCACACAGCCAGAATGCATTCAACTGCTTGCTTCTACAGTAGGGCTTCTAAACCCCGAGGGTCACAACCGCCCACTTCCTTCTTTACAAGTGGCCCAACACAATGAGCAAAAGGCAGGGAACTGTTGTTTGTTTGTTTGTTTGCTTGCTTGTTTAAAAAAAAAAAAAAGCAATCTTTTTTTTTTTAATTTTTTTTTTTGGTGGTGCACACTTTTTTTTAAATTTTTATTGACATTTTCCATGATTATAAAATATATCCCATGGTAATTCCCTCCGTCCCCACCCCCACGCTTTCCCATTTGAAATTCCATTCTCCATCATATTACCTCCCCATTACAATCATTGTAATTACATATATACAATATCAACCTATTAAGTATTAATTAGTTTTGTATTCAGCAAATACAGTCAGTTTGGAACCATGATTAGGCTCTGCCAGGGCCTGCAGCCACCGGGAAAGAACACCAGACACGTGAACCCCCTTGTGCGCGTGTGCGATCTGCTTGCGTCACTGTGCATCTGGCTACTGGGGAGCTGGAGAGTCGAACGTGAGTACTTAGGCTTCTCAGGCAAGAGCCTGAGCTGCTAAGCCACCTCTCCGGCCTGGGAGCTGTTTTCTATTAGTTTTGCACTCGGGTCCAGAACAGGCAGTGACGACTCAATCATCAAGCTTCTTGTACAGGGCTGGCGATTGCAGGAAGTGGATGGGAGGCGAACTCGGGGAACAGCCATCCTGATTGTAGTCCGAGTGTGAAATGAGGTGTGGATGTGATCTGCTGTCAGAGAGGCAGATGGAGGCAGCGGCCCTACGCCACAGCAGAGGTGGGACGTAATGGATCATCCTGGCTGGCCTGCAACTGATTAGCCGTTGTGCAGCTCCGTGCAGTCTTAATTGATTGATTTGAGCTTGTGGTCACAAAACGAATGTCGGCTCCAGCTTATCTGTAATTATCAGTAATCGGAACCAGACCTCTCTTCCCTTAATAGGGCTGGGCTCCTCCAGCGCGCCTGACTTTTTTTCCTTTTCAGACTTTGGGTAACCACCGCCTAATAGCTTTTCACTGCCCTAACAGGATACCTGGTGAGCATCGAGAAAAGGACTCTGGGGGATCCAATGTAAAAGGTAACAAGAATGCTGCTCATTCATTAGCGTAATAGTGTAGCTATTTGGAGTTCAAGACAGTCTGAAATAAATAGGAGGTCTCTCGTTCAGTCTATTATAGACAGAGCTGAGTGAAGGATTAAATCAGAATTCCAGTAATTCTAGCGCAAACCTCCTTTTAACATTAAGAAAAAAAATTCGACACTAATTAGAGGCTGAAACTATTCCTAGGAGTCAGAATGTCCCTGGAGTGGGCAAGGCAATGCTATCTGACCAACAGACCACCCACCCAAATCAGAAGCCAAAGTTACTCATGACTTCTGTTTCTCCTCATAGTTTCTCGTTCCCTTCACAGCCAACCAGCAAAGCATATTTTTAAATAGGTGTGCTTTTAGAACAAGTGTCATGGAGTCAGAGAGACCTGTATTCAAATCTCCCTGTCACTGTTTCTGAGTTGCAAGACTTTGTGCAAGTAATTCCTTTTCCTCGATCCCAATGCAGTGACTGTACCAATCTTGAAGGACATGAACCAATGTTATGTGAGGTGGTGTTTGACACTGGCTTAGGATGCTCTTTTCATCCCACTAGACAAAACCCAGAGCAATGACTGTCATGGCTACATAAACAAGGATGCATGAAGGGGTGAACAGGAAGGGGTAAAAAGAAGGAAGAGGAAAAGAAAAGGAGGAGGAGAGGAGAGGAAAGGGGAAGTGGAGTAAAAGGAGAGAAGAGGAGGAGAGCAATGGAGAGAAGTGACATTGGGGATAGCTACCTCCTTTTCCTCTCAAGCCTGTAAATTCCCATGCTGCCCTTCGGTGGGGGGAGGGGGCTGTGTCTCTGGAAGCTACAGGGATGTGATGAGAGCCCCGGCCCTGCAAAGTGGAAACCAGCCCAGTGTGCGAGGTGGCCTTTCATGTCTGATCTCTTCCCAGCATGCTTTGTCACTGACCCCAGAAGTGCTTCTTTCAAAACATCTGTCTGACACTCTGTGAGAAAGCAGACTTGTGGCTCCATCTCCTTAGAAGATGGGCCTCTTCCATGCTCCTGAGGGTGTGGAACACAAAGTGTCTACTAGAAATGAGAAAAACAGGTTTCAGAGAAGTCTAAGGGCGGGGCGGGGGTGAGTTGGCTCTAAGTTATACAATAAAGCCAGGATCTTCTGACCCAAAGTCTAGGTTACTTAACCACAGAAAGTGGTCTCATCATCTTTTTCTGAAAAATTTGCCATTACTGGTGAGGCTTTCTCTGGGCCTGGTCTATACATTCCCCTGAGGCTGGAAATGGAACCCGGGACCGCACATATACAGACAAGGGTCCCACCGCTGAGCAGCGCCCAGCCCTGGCAGTCCCTCTCTTTTCCAAGAGGAGGAAATGCTGGTATTCTGAAGAAGAGCTCTCTTAGTCTCACTTTACCTCACTTCTGTTTTTCTAATCTCACCCAGAAGCCAGTGGCCAATGGTTAGGAATGCTCTCCTCCCCACTGGCCTGACACTGCATGGTATTTGTTTGCATGTGTGTACATGAACTTGGATGCCAGAGAGCAACCTCAGGTTTCAATCCTCAGGTGCCATCCATCTTTCTTTTTGAGACAGTTTCTCACTGGCCTGGAACTCACCAAATAAGGTGAGATTGGCCAGCCAGTGAGCCCCTGGGATCGGCCTGTCTCATCCTCTTGGAGGTTACGACCATGTGCCACCACAGTCTGCATTTGAAAGATACCTTTGAAGGGTAGAGAAAGGAAGGGAGGAGGATACTTAATAGGTTGATATTGTATATATGTAATTACAATGATTGTAATGGGGAGGTAATATGATGGAGAATGGAATTTCAAATGGGAAAGCGTGGGGGTGGGGAGGGAGGGAATTACCATGGGATATATTTTATAATCATGGAAAATGTTAATAAAAATTAAAAAAAAAAAAGAAAGATATCTTTGACTCCCAGATATTCAGAATGGACAGAGGAAAGACAGAGACATGCAATACGGATGAGAACTGGGCCTAGAATAAGACAGTAACTGGAACGCTGGCCCCTTGCTGTTCATGAGCACAGCTTCCACGGTGGCCAGGACTGTGTTAGCCCTGGAGATGCTATACTTAGAAAAGTGCATTCACCATTATCCTGCAGCTCCAGCCTCTCAGGAAAGAATGGAAAATAAGGAGAGAGAAATAGATAAATGCATGTCAAGTTTTAACAATATCATGCAAAACTAAAACAGGGTAAAAGATAAGAGAAATTAGGGAATGGTCTGTTTCCTAGTTAGCATACAAGTGATGGGTTTCACTGTGATACTGTCATATTCAGATATCCCTGTACCCTGCTCATATTTGCCTGGCCTTCACTCTCCTCTGTGTCCCTTCCTGTCCCACTGCTGAAATCTTTCTTCCCTCCATGTGGAAAAGACTGTTTTTATATGCAGTGATCTAGGAAATGCTTCAATGACAAGTGACATTTAAGAAGATTTCAGACAAGCGAGAGAGCAAGTTCGAATCCTGAGGTAGGAGCACATGAGGTATCCATGAGGAATGACAATACTGAATCCAGAGCAAGCAGAGGAATAGGAGTGAAGATCCAGACCAAGGTGGCATTTGAATCAGATGCCTCTACCCCCTCCCCACCATAAACTCATGTGTTCTGAATGCTTGGTCCCCAGATGATGGGAGGTAGAGCCTTGCTGGTGGAGGTGTGTCACTGGAGGTGAACCATGTGGCAGAGTGAAATCGGCTCACTCTCCTGCTATTCTTTTCCGCCTGCCGTGGCAGAGGTGATGTCCAACCTCTGTAATGCCACGCTTTCCCCTGCTATCATGAAGTTTCCAAGGATTCTGTAAGCCAAAATAAATCCGTACTCCCATCAGCTGTTTTTTTCATTGTTTTGGGGTGTTTTTTGTTTGTTTGTTTTGTTTTGGTTGTGATCAGCTGCTTTTGGTCAAGTGTTTTGTCCCAGCAATGAGAAAGTAACAACAGTCACCACAACTGTTTTGTACTTTACTCTGAGGGGCTCTCTTTTTTAAAGAGGCGTACAGTTTTGAAAGGCCTGTTTTGGCTACTCAGAGGACAAGGTGAAGGCAGCAGTGAAGCAGCTTTCACAGTAGGTCACACAAGAGATCTCAGTGGCTCAGCCAGAGCAGGCAGTGGTACCAGTGATGGTAACAATGACATGCTGCTGTGCTCAGGCAGACTCATTAGCAGCTGGGCCACTTCAGCTGAGACACTCAACCTCTTTCCTGGGCCTGTTCTGTCTTTTGTAGCATGAAGATAACACGACCAAGTTCCTGAGTCCGTTTGGGGAGATACTCTGTATGAAGACTGTTTCATGCTCTTAGTTCCTTGTGACTGGAGACCGAGTCTGCAACCTTATACACAATCTCATTGCACATATATTCAGTGATGAAGGAGAGTGGTAAAGCACCTCATCGTCTGAGTAGCAAAATAAACATAAATTGGAGAGCTGGGGAAATGGCTTAGCAGTTAAGGTGTTTGCCTGTGAAGCTTAGGGTGCCCAGTTCGATTTCCCAGGACCCACATAAGCCAGATGCACAAGGGGGCGCATGCATCTGTAGTCATTTGCAGTGGCTGGAGGCTCTGGGATGCCCATTCTGTCTTTCTTTTTGCCTCTCCCTCTCAGATAAATAAATAAATAAATAAAATATTTTTAAAGCCTTTAAAAATTTTTTTAAAAAAACTGGAGTCTTCCTGAAAGATTATTTACACTCATTTGCCTTGTCCTTTAAAAGAAACAACCAGGGATGGAAAGATATTTTAACGGTAAAAGCACATGCCTGTGAAGCCTAAGGACCCATGTTCAACTCTCCAGATCCCACATAAGCCAGACACACAAAGGTGAGGCATGCCCACCAGGTGGTGCAAGCATTTAGAGTTCAATTGCAAGGGCTAAGGCCCTGGCATGCCAATTTTCTCTCTTTCTGTCACTAAAAAAGAAAAAAAAATGGTTACTATAAATATGTCTGCCAGTGTGTATCATCTACTAGGCTTCAGCATAAATATTGAGTGAAGTAAGGGTGAAGGGACAAGAGAGAGTTTAGCTTGCAGAAGAAAATGTGGGTGCATTTGCAAAAGCATCTTCCCAGAGGCTGTGAATGTTGAATGAGATGACAGAGCATTCCCAGGGCCTTTGCATTGTTCTACATTTTTCAGATAGACATGATGACAAGGACGCTTCCAGAGCACTTATTCCTATACCCATCAGCAAGGAGAACTCAAATCTCTGTGATGAAAAGCCACACAAAGAAGGGAAAGGAGTTAAAAATATAAGGGATAAAATAATTTTATAAATGATGCCTCAACCTGTGGCTCTTAAAAATTTTGTGGGTGCCACCTGTATACATGACACCTCATCTAGATGGCAATTTATTCAAATTAATGTAATTATGAAATTTGATTAAATTATTTATTTATGTTCTATACAATGATAGCAACAGATTCACAGGACTGAAACTGTTAATATATACTGTATATGACTTGTACAAAGTGCTTGGGCCCAGAAATGTTTCAGATTTTAGATATTGGCAGATTCTGGATAGTCAGATATATACATAAATACTGCATACATATATACTTTGTCTTGCTGTTGAGACTGGCATCTTCACATAAAACTTCATTTATGTTTCCCATAATCCTTGAGTACACTGCCTAGAGGTATTTATACAATCTCTCAGAACATCTGTTTTGATTACTTCCTATCATGAGATTACTGTAGAATTTCCACTTGTGTGCCTCATCTATCTCTAAAAGTTGTGGGAGTTTGGGGCACATTGCCTTTGAGGTCTTTGAAGTTGGGGTGTATTTAAGAATTACGATTTATATAGTATAGTGATAGCACTCAAACAAGGGTTGCCTGACAGCGAAGAAATCTCCAAGGGCCAGCCCCATGGTGTGACGGTCCTTCCAGTGGAGGGCAATTCCAGGAAGCTCCTCTGGAAGCAGAAGCCACTGATGGGTGGACAGAGCAAAGCAGAACCAATGAGCCTGCCGTAGCTTCCTACACCCTGCTGGTAACACACATTTATTTTTGCTGGGTACTCAGCCCAGAGGGTAGTCTGAAAGGTCTAGCCCAAATCATGTGTCAATCATCAGTCTCATGGCTATCAATAAGTCAGGCTGACAGCAAAGGCATGTGACCCCAGAATGGCCCAGAGCTCTGAAAACCAGCAACACTGCTGAGGCCCCATGCCTTCTTCCTCTGGAAGCTTAGTGCGCCTTCTGTGTTCCATCTGGGCTCTCTGTGCATTGGGCGGAATAATTATGCCCTGCACACGGCAAGGTGGAGTGAAGGAAAGGGTGGACTGCCTCTTTTGGATGCAGAGCACAAGCTCTAGAAGGAAAACATTTTCACTGCCAGCTCATCTCCACTCAGCACAAGACTGGTACATTATCAGGCTTGGTGTCTCTACCTCTTTTCACAGCCTCTATTGGTTTTGTGATTAACTTTTTGGTCAGTGTAGCAGACAGATGCAGGTTCACTAGGATGAACTTCCAGACCAGGCACAGTTATGGAGGAAGGGATTTATTGAAGCTTACAGATCCACGGGAAGTTCCATAATGCAGAAGAAGCTGGCCTGCTTTCATAGAACCAAACACAGAGGAGAACAAGCCTAAAAGTCAAAAGCCACACAGCACAGCACAGTTCAGTAACTCCCCCAGGCACATTTTGCATATCTTTAGATTGAAATCTCAAACCTACCACCACACCTTAAGTTCCGCCCAGTAACACAACCTCCAGCAAGATGGCTGCAGATGCAAACTACAAACTAATAAAACATGAATATATTGAGGTTCATCTATTCAAACTATCACAGTCAGCATACAAAGAAATCACCTTATTTACACACACACACACACACATGTGCACATATATATATACCATTATATATCGATCTTATCTGACCCCCACTGTTTTCCCCTTTCTTCCTTCCCCCCCTTAGTCTGTTTCTGCTTTTATGGCACATGCATTCCTTTGTCCTCTCTTGTTTCTCTTCTCCTCCTTTTAGACCTCTTCCCACTCTCATAGGCATTTTTTCTACCTTCATGTCAAAAGATGATAGATATACAGACAGGCAGATACATAGAAACCTGCATCCATACATGATAGCTGATAAATGGATACATACATTCATTCGTGTATATAAATTTAAATCTAGATTCTGCATATGGAAAACAAATATGGCATTTGTCTTCCTCGTGTGGCTTATTTCATTTAGCATAACCATCTCCAGTTCCATCTATTTTGCTATAAATGTTCATTCTATTCCTGGATCTCAGCATGAGGAGGAAGTAAGCAGAGAAAAGGACACGATCCTGCTACGCAGATTCAGACAATAGGACTCAGAAATCCCAAGGACTTGCTTTACTCTATCACACTAAAACAATCCAATTTATGAAAGTCCTTCCTCCTCATGAACCTTATGCCTCTCACCTGAGCACTGGGCCAGCACCTTGTCCTTTCTCTCACTGATTTCTAGACCATGGCCTGAGCCCCTCCTAACTCATGCACTTGTTCCAGTCAGGCCAGAAATGTCCTTTGCTTAGCAGATGCTGCCCTATGCCATGAAAGCTTGGTGCATTTTGCCATGGGTGCAATGCCCTCAAGTTGGTACATACAGTCATTGGCATGGCCAGACAACTGTGGCAGGCAGCATGAAGCCATTTCCACTTTCATGGCTTGCATCCAGTTTAAGCTAGGGATGTCATAACCTGAGGACACATCCTCTTTTTCATTCTGTCCTTTCCCAACAAGAACACATGGAGAAACTTTTGCTTTCACCCTTGGAAACAGGTTTGTTCTGGCTGGTGTGCTTGCATCCTAAATGCAGGTGGACATCAAATATTTCCAGCTCTCTTTTGAAAAACAAGTGTATTTTTTTTTTCTCTCCACTGACAGCCCTCTGTTAGCCTGTGGATCTCATTCCTAGACTTCAGAAACAGATTTTCAATCTGTTTCTATTTTAAATTCTTACACTTCCAGGCCTTCCAACACAACAAGAATCAAATTTCTTGGCCACCATCTTTAATCACGTTAATCCCTTTCTCAGAATATTGCATGTGCTTAAAACAGAAAATTCCCAAGTCTCCATGCTCGTTACTAGCATTACCCAGACAGAAATCACTCCAGTCTTACAGAGAGCTGGCATGGGCGGGGCAGCCCAACTGCAGACCTGACATGGAGTTTACTATTTTGTATGTTTACAGGGCTTTACAGAGCTTTCTCTTGGGATCAACACCCATGAGGAGTTAAAAAAAAAAAGGAGTTATAATCAAGTGTGAAGAAGCAGAAGTTAAGTTGGGGTTCAGACGTGACCATTTTAGCCAACTCCCTGGAAAGCTTCAGATCTCTACATCCCATCAGACTTGACTCACAATAAAGCTAAAATGGCAGTCCATTAATCACTGTGCACGGGCCACCCACAGAAGGACATGATCGTGAATAAGGCAGTTCTTCTCAGCTAAGACATGAGTGTGAAGGCGAAGCACCAGGGCCCCTCTGCCCACAGCACTGCCCACAGCCCCACAGAACATGCCCTTTCCTGAAGGGGACTGGAATCACCACTCTCGTCACTTGGACCCAGTTCTTCACGTACAGTTGGAGAGCAGCTAACCCACAATTCTGGGAGGCATGTCTTCCCAGAGAAAAAGCAAGGGAATGAATTCTGGACCTTTACTCTAATCCTGGAGCTGGGCTACCACAAATCCTTATGCTATCCTCAGTATCCACCTAGCTTCCGCTCCTATTTGCCTGGACCTAGTGGAATTTCCACGACATGTGGTAAACACTCATCTAAGCTCCCAACCTGTTGCTGGTTATCACAGGACACACACTTTTCTCTTCTCAGTTCTTTCAAATATTTTCTATCCAGAATTTCTCATCAGCTCTCAGCCCAAACTCTCCTGATCCAGCTCAGTCCTTCTCTTCCCGTGATGCATGACTACATAGCTCCACTCAGCCTCATCAATCAAGTTTCTCTCCCTGGGCTTACTACAACTTCTTCTCCCCACCTGCTCTCCTCTATTTTGAGGGTTCATGGGACTCTAGGAAACAACTTGAGAGATAATGATTCTGCTCAGAAAGTAGAGAAGAAAATGGCATGGGAAAGATGGTAAAATAACCTGGAAAGTAAAGGGCTGTCTTCAGAAACCTGAACAGCTAGTTGAGAAGTGACTGGCTCACTTGCAGTGACCCCTAAGTTTGGATATCCCAGCCCCACTTCCTCTTCCCTCTCTGCTGCCTGGTGATGGGTTTTGTCTTTCTTCGATCTAATATTTCCTTGCTTTGTTACCACTCTTCCTTTAGAATGGTAATAGAATTTTACCGAGCTTTATATTTAAGATGTTGCCTTGAATATCAACAGTGTTTTGACTGTTAAAGACTGTGAGGACTTTGGAAGTTGGACTGAATGCATTTTTTCATCATAAGATGGCTATGAGCCTATAGGAGCCAGGGAGGAATGTTGTGATTTGAATTTAAAATGTCCTCCATGGGCTCATATTTTGTAACATTTGGTCTCCAGCTGTTAGTGGCAGTTTGGGAAAGTTGTGGAGTCTTCAGGAAGCAGATCCTTGCTGGAGCAACTGAGTGACTGCATGGGCCTTGAAGTTTTACAGCCCAGCCTCCTTTGAGGTTCACTCTGTTTCCAGGTCGTGAATGCACTGTGATTCATGAGCCTCCTTCTCCTGCTGCCGGGATTTCCAATCAGGATAAAATATACTCCATAAAAATTGTAAGCCAGAATAAGCCCTTCCTTCACCTAGATGATTTACTACAGCAATGATAAAGTAACTAATGGAACCTGAGCAAGACTATCATTCTATCTCAGAAGCTCCCTCTCTCTCCCTCTCTCTCTCTCTCTCTCTCTCTTTCTCTCCTTCTCTATCCTTCTCTCTTCTCTCCTCTCCCCATCCTCCTTCCTCATTTGATCTTTCAGGGAAAGGCAGGTGTGAGAAGGAGGGAGGGATGAAAAGCAAGCTGAAGTTGTCCAGCTTGACCAATTTTCTACAGAAACCAGCAGGGTCCCAAACAGCAACCACCAAGGATTTGAGCTCTGAGTAAAGCAAAATGCACAAACTTGTAGGTAAATTCTCTCACTCTGACAGCCTGTGAGAGACTTTGAATGATAACCGCCTAGCTAAGCTGCTCTCAGATTCCTTGGCCTCAGAAAGTACATGAGATAATAAATGTCTTTTTTTTTTTAAGCTGTTAAGTGTTGGAGTAATTTTTCTCACAGCAATAGATAAGTCAATCAAAGACACTCATTTTGTAAAGTTTATATATCATAACAATCAAAAAGATTATACTAAAATTACACATGGAAGAGTATATTTTACAAGGATTGTTAAAACATTTACAGAATATTAGTCAGCCTGAGACTACATAGTGAACACCAGGTCAGCCTGAGCTACAGGAAAACCCTACCTCAGAAAAAGAAAAGAAAAATTAAAAAAAGAAAGGCCAGAGAAACAGCTTAGCAGTTCATTTGTGAAGCCTAAGGACCCAGGTTTGATTCCACAGTAGTCATGTAAGCCAGATGCACAATTTGGTACATGTGTTTGGGGTATGTTTGCAGTGGCTAGAGGCCCTGATGTGCCCATTCTCTCTCTATCTCTGCCTCCCTTCCTCTCTAAAAAATAAACAAAGTGTTAAAAAATTAACAAAAATAATATACCTTTAAAATATGAAGCAGGTTTTTAACTTGTTTACCATATTTTTTGGAAAAAGTTACTGAAATTGTTTCCACAGTATAAAGAAATTGAGTAGACAAGTAACCAGTGAATAAATTTCAATATAAACTTGAGTGCCTATTACTATTTGTAATTGCCCTTTCACAAAAAGAAGTAGCTTTATTTAATTAAATAAAGTATTTCTCCAATGGTTAAGGGAAAGCCTACACTTTTTTCCTGTGTATGTGTGTGAGATGTAGTTTATATGTGTGTGGCACATGCACATGCATGTGCCCATGCTTGCCCCATGCACTTGCCTGTGGTAGGGTACATACTCCTACCATAGCTGAAGCAGTATATCTGATATACTGTTCTCTCACTCTTCTACCCAGTCTTTTTTTTTTTTTTTTTGCCAGAGTAGCTTATTGATTTGTCCACAAGCTCCAGAGTTTCTCTGGTCTCTACTACTCTATGGGACTGGGGTCACAGATGCACATGGTGATGACCACCCAGCTGTTTATATGGGTGCTAGGGATCAAACTCCAGCAGTCTCTCAGGCCTCCTTAGGCCTTTATACTTGAACACAAAGTTCTTTTAATCACTGAACCATCTCCTCAGCCCAGAAGCACTACTTTGACACTAAGAAAATTAAGACGAAAGGATAAGTAAATCAATCTTCACATGACAAATTGATAGTATAACTTAATCACTAGCCCTTACCAAGATAAATATAAACTGTAGTTATAAAAATAGATGCAGTCTTTATAAGAAAATTTTGAAGCCAGGCATGGCAGCACAGGCCTGTTTACAAACATTCAAGAGACAGAAGTTGGAAGACCTTGAGTTCAAAATCATCACAAGGTTAAATACACACAAGTTATATAGACTTCATAATAAATAATACTGGGTCACTTGGATATGCATATTTTTATGCAAGAAGGCAAAAGTGAGAGAGAAAGAGAGAGAACTGGAATGTCATGGCCTCCAGCCACTCCCGAGGTGTGTGCCACCTACTGCACATGTGCAAACTTGAGCACTTGTGTCACCTTACATCTGGCTTATGTGGGACCTGGAGAGTCAAACATGAGTCCTTAGGCTTGACAGGCACGATCCTTAACTGCTAAGCCATCTCTCTAGCCCAGATATGCATATTTTTAAATAAAATTAACTTTATCATATATCATGAAAGTCAATTCCAGTTGCATATCTAAAAGCGAAACATGTGAAAGAAAAGCAGAAGACAGTCCAAGAACATAACAAAGATTTTTTAGGCCAAGACTTTAAGACAGGTGAAAAAAATCATAGATAAACACCCAAATGGATGACAATCAGAAAATATTGATGCATTTGACATTAAAGTTTAAAACTCTGTTAGTTTGGGACAAGTTCTCCCTATGGTGCCCAAGCTGACCTTGAATTTGAAATCTTCCTGCCTCTGCCCATCCAAGTGCTGAAATATAGGCATATACACAGCACTGAAAATTTCTTACCAGCTCAAACAACATTTAGAAAATATAAAAAGCTAAGCACCTTCCTTTGTGACCCACATTAAATCCCCAGCATCCATGTAAGGCCAGAAGCAAAGTAGAACTTGTGTCTGTGTGGTGGTTTGATACAGGTGTCCCCCATAAACTGAGGTGTTCTAAATGCTGGGTTCCCAGCTGATGGAGATTTGGCAATTAACACCTCTTGGAGGTGGTGCATTGTTGGGGCAGGCTTATGGGCATTATAGCCAGTTTCCCCTTGCCAGTGTTTGGCACACTCTTCTGTTGCTATTGTCTACCTTACATTGGCCAGGGGGTGATGTCCACCCTCTGCTCATGCTATCTCTTCCCCCTGCCATCATGGAGCTTCCCCTTGAGTCTGTAAGCCAAAATAAACCATTTTTCCCCAAAGCTGCTCTTGGTCAGGTGATTTTTACCAGCAATGAGAACCTGACTGCAACAGTAAAGTTGGTACCAAGAGCAGGGTTGCTGCTAGACACCTGACTGTGTGGCTTTGGCCTTTTGGAGCTGATTTTCAAGAGGAATGTGGAAGGATTTGAAACATTGGCCTAAGAGATGCCTTGAAGTGCTGTAAGTACAGCTTGATGGACTATTCTGGTCAGAGTTGAAAGACCTGAATGTAGTAGGAACTATGGACTGTGAAGTTTGGCTTATGGGGGTGAGAAAGAGCTTTGCTTGGACTGGGATAGAAGCAGTTTGTGTGAGAGGCTTGCTGTTATGCCCCTGTGGTGAAAATTTGAGCAGGGTTGCATTGCACAGAAATGGACTAGTGTGAGCAGAGGGATATCACACACTGTTGCTATTGGCCACCTTATGTTGGCCAGGGGATGATTTCCACTCTCTGCTCACGCCATTATATTTCCCCAACATCACTTAGCTTCCCCTTAAGCCTGTAAGCCAAACTAAACCTTTTTGCCCATAAGCTTCTCTTGGTTGGATGATTTCTGCCAGCAGTGTGAACCTGATTGCAACAGTCTATAATCCCATGGCAATGGGAGGTTAATCTAGGAAAATTCAAAGCTCAGGGTGCAGCTAAACTGGTAGCAAAAACAAGAAAGCCTGCCCTGTTTCACATAAGGTGGAACCAGCACCCTAGATTATCCCCTAACTTCAAACAGCACTGTACCATATGTACACACACACACACACACACACACACACACATTAAAAACAAGAATATAAAAGCAAGTCAAGCCATAGAGTGGGGAAAGATATTTGCAACATGCATGACCAATAAAAAGCTTGTGTCCATATTAATAGTGTTTAACACCTACACCTTAGTTTTAGTTACAGGTATCATCCAATAGAAAAAATGAGCAACTAGATCCTGTTACCTGAAATGTTTTTCTTCAGGGAGCTGGAAACACCTAATTATTCAACCCAGATATACAGCACCAAACAATGGACCAAAGTAACAATTGCACCAAAATCCAGTTCTCGTGAACCAATGTGTTTATTGGGGTTACTTGCAGAGAGCAGTTAAGTTATGTATAGGAAGGCACATGGCTGACACAGTCAGCTGCATCACCACAAAGTGCCACCAGTCTTGGCTGGCAACCTCCTGGAAGCTGCATTACACAGCTCCTCTTCCAGATAGCCTCTATTCCCTACGCAATCCAGCATCTCCCAAGATCATTTACTACGGGCGGGGGGCAGGGGAGGAACAAGAGCTATAATCCCAGGTGAGAGTCTTGTGATTCCCCCCTCCCCTCTCTACTGTGGAGTACCAGTAGCTCAGTTACCACCGCCATATACCTGGTTATTGCTATATTGTTGTGCTCCAAAGTTGCCATGGCTACTCTGACAAAGCCTAGCATCATATTATGCATGGAGGAAAAATCCTATCACAACAGATCCCTTCAGGGGAGGGCCCTAAAGGCCTCAGCAACCATGTATCAAGAGCAGCAGAAGCAGTTTACACTACTGGCACCCCACATCAGAGGCTGAACTCAGTGGCTGAAGATAAATGTGGACCACAGTGATAGCAGCTGACTCCCCTTCCCTGCCTCCATTGCTTAGTGTATCATGATGGGAATTTGGGGCCACTGGACTCTTGACCAAGCCTGAACTCAGCAAAGAATAGTGACTCAGTAACCCACAGGCACAGCTCTGGTGGTAAAGTGATCTAAACTTGAGAAATCTATACCATTCGTTATCTTCCCACCCCCATGGAGCAAGGGACTCACTGATACCTTGAGAAGAGCATGCCAGAATTTGGAATGTGGTGAAGCTTCAGGATAGAAGCAGCAGACCCCAGGACTGAGGAGATGGGAACAGATGGTGGGTCAGGGAGTCTCGAGCCAAGAGATTGTCAACGCCTGTCCCCCTCCCGGCCATAGTGGGGAAGAGCTGTATAGATCACAGGAAGCTGGTGACAGAACTTGGATGGTATCCTGATGGACAGAACTAAGGTAAACACAGGGGCTGGCTTGCCCCCAACCAGGAAGAAAAATTCAGTGAGAATATTACAACTGTCACAGACTGTTAAATATAAGACCTAGTTCAGATCATAGCTCATTTGTGTGCATACATTGTTAATCTTTTATTTATTTATTTTATTTTCTAGCTTCATATATTTACAAATATTTCTATTTTTTAATTGTTTTTCTTTTTTTCTTTTTTGGTTTTTCAAAGTAGGGTCTCACTGTAGCCCAGGCTGACCTGGAATTTACCACAGAGTGGTCTAGAACTCACAATGATCCTCCTACCAATGCCTCCTGAGTGCTGGGATTAAAGGCTTTCGCCACCACACCTGGCTTATATATTTTTTAATTCTTTAATTTTTTTAATACAATTAAAACTTTTGTAGTTTAAATGTTCAATTTCAATTGATATGCTATAACTCACATCTTGTTGGCAATGGCTCTTATGTCTGTCCTTTATTTCAGATCTACTATTCATAAATGTTTCCTCTATTTCTTTTCATTCTTCTATACCGTGTTCTTTCCTTCACATTTTCACATCAACGCCACTCACCACCCTTTCTTACCTTTCCCATACTATCTTCACAACTTAAATACAAAATATTGATAACCATAGCCCAAAAAATAAACTACATTTGCCCCAATTAGGAGCCAAATAACTGTCTCCAAACCTAGTTATGTCTGCTGAGAATAAAGCCTACAGGACAAGCTGCTAAGTAGCAGATAAGGTCAAGACAAAATGATGCAAGAGGGTTAACCACGGGAGTTTGACCTGAAAAGCTGGGTGCTATTAGTTGAGATGGGAACTGCTGTCCATTAAAATTAAAATAAAAATACATTCCCACAATCACGTTCTAAGCACCTGAGCCAAGAATCAGGTTCGGATTATTCTTATGTTCCAGTGATTTGGCTTAATGAACTGGATGATGTCTACTGAAGTGTTTATTGACATAAGTCTCCCTTTTAACTCTACCCTCCTGAATAGCGGGAACTTGGTGATACCTAATACCTAATTATAGGAGTCAAAGGCACAAGAACAATGCTTTCTTGAGAACATTTGTTACAAGATGTAGCATGTCTACCAGGCTCCGTATTTTTCCAGGTCACTTTACTGATTCACCAATCTGGTTCTTTTGGAAAGCCATGGGTGCTGCCTTGGATTCTGGTATGGAAGTTTGAACTCTCATGGGGCTATGAACACTCTCTCCCATGAAATGTAAGGGTAATTTAACTAACCTGTGTATGTGGCCAGAAGCACATGCTAGTGACTAATGAATACTTGTAGAGAGAACATATGTGATAGATACTAATGTGTATTTGTAGAGAGAACATATGTGCAACTGAGTAATGTGCTTGTGAGGAGAAGGTATGTGCTAGTGAGAAATGTGCTTGTGAGGAGAAGGTATGTGCTAGTGAGTAATGTGCTTGTGAGGAGAAGGTATGTGCTAGTGAGTAATGTGCTTGTGAGGAGAAGGTATGTGCTAGTGAGTAATGTGCTTGTGGAGGGAAGGTATGTGCTAGGAGTAATGTGCTTGTGAGGAGAAGATATGTGCTAGTGAGTAATGTGCTTGTGAGGAGAAGGTATGTGCTAGTGAGTAATGTGCTTGGCGGGAGAAGGTATGTGCTAGTGAGTAATGTGCTTGTGAGGAGAAGGTATGTGCTAGTGAGTAAAGTGTTTGTGGAGGGAAGGTATGTGCTAGTAAGTAATGTGCTTATGAGGGAAGGTATGTGGTAGTGAGTAATGTGCTTGTGAGGAGAAGGTATTTGCCAGTGAGTAATGTTCTTGTGGGGAGAAGGTATGTGCTAGTGAGTAATGTGCTTGTGAGGCGAAGGTATGTGCTTGTGAGGAGAAGGTATGTGCTTGTGAGGAATGTGCTTGTGGAGGGAAGATATGTGATAGTGAGTCATGTGCTTATGGAGGGAAGGTATGTGCTAGTGAGTCATGTGCTTGTTGAGGGAAGGTATGTGCTAGTGAGTAATGTGCTTGTGATGAGAAGATATGTGCTAGTGAGTAATGTGCTTGTGAGGAGAAGGTATGTGCTAGTGATAATGTGCTTGTGGGGAGAAAGGATGTGCTAGTGAGTAATGTGCATGTGGGGAGAAGGTATGTGCTAAGGACTAATGTGCTTGTGAGGAGAAGGTATGTGCTAGTGAGTAATGTGCTTGTGAGGAGAAGGTATGTGCTAGTGAGTAATGTGCTTGTGGGGAGAAGGTATGGGCTAGTGAGTAATGTGCTTGTGAGGAGAAGGTATGTGCTAGTGAGTAATGTTCTTGGGGGGAGAAGGTATGTGCTAGTGAGTAATGTGCTTGTGATGAGAAGGTATGTGCGAGTGAGTAATGTTCTTGTGTGGAGAAGGTATGTGCTAGTGAGTCATGTGCTTGTGGAGGGAAGGTATGTGCTATTGAATAATGTGCTTGTGAGGAGAAGATATGTGCTAGTGAGTAATGTGCTTGTGAGGAGAAGATATGTGCTAGTGAGCAATGTGCTTGTGAGGAGAAGGTATGTGCGAGTGAGTTATGTTCTTGTGAGGAGAAGGTATGTGCTAGTGAGGAATGTGCTTATGGAGGGAAGTTATGTGCTAGCGAGTAATGTGCTTGTAAGGAGAAGGTATGTGCTAGTGAGTAATGTGCTTGTAAGGAGAAGGTATATGCTAGTGAGTAATGTGCTTGTGGGGAGAAGGTATGTGCTAGTGAGTAATGTGCTTGTAAGGAGAAGGTATGTGCTAGTGAGTAATGTGCTTGTGGGGAGATGTATATGCTAGTGAGTAATGTGCTTGTGAGGCGAAGGTATGTGCTAGTGAGTAATGTGCTTGGGAGGAGAAGGTATGTGCTAGTGAGTAATGTGCTTGTGAGGAGAAGGTATGTGCTAGTGAGTAATGTGCTTGTGAGGAGAAGTTATGTGCTAGTGAGGAATGTGCTTGTGAGGGAAGGTATGTGCTAGTGAGGAATGTGCTTGTGAGGAGAAGGTATGTGCTAGTGAGGAATGTGCTTGTGAGGAGAAGGTATGTGCTAGTGAGTAAGGTACTTGTGAGGAGAAGGTACGTGCTAGTGAGTAATGTGCTTATGAGGAGAAGGTATGTGCTAGTGAGTAATGTGCTTGTGAGGAGAAGGTATGTGCTAGTGAGTAATGTGCTTGTGGAGGGAAGGTATGTGCTAGTGAGTAATGTGCTTGTAAGGAGAAGGTATGTGCTAGTGAGTAATGTGCTTGTCGAGGGAAGGGATGTGCTAATGAGTAATGTGCTTGTTAGGTGAAGGTATGTGTTAGTGAGGAATTTGCTTGTGAGGAGAAGGTATGTGCAAGAGAGGAATGTGCTTGTGGAGGGATGGTATGTGCTAGTGAGTAATGTGCTTGTGAGGAGAAGGTATGTGCTAGTAGTAATGTGCTTGTGAGGGAAGGTATGTGCTAGTGAGTAATGTTCTTGTGAGGAGAAGGTATGTGCTAGTGAGTAATGTGCTTGTGAGGAGAAGGTATGTGCTAGTGAGTAATGTGCTTGTGAGGAGAAGGTATGTGCTAGTGAGTAATGTGCTTGTGAGGAGAAGGTATGTGCTAGTGAGTAATGTGCTTGTGAGGAGAAGGTATGTGCTAGTGAGTAATGTGCTTGTGAGGAGAAGGTATGTGCTAGTGAGTAATGTGTTTGTGAGGAGAAGGTATGTGCTAGTGAGTAATGTGCTTGTGAGGAGAAGGTATGTGCTAGTGAGTAATGTTCTTGTGGGGAGATATATGTGCTAGTGAGTAATGTGCTTGTGAGGAGAAGGTATGTGCTAGTGAGTAATGTGCTTGTGAGGAGAAGTTATGTGCTAGTGAGGAATGTGCTTGTGAGGGAAGGTATGTGCTAGTGAGGAATGTGCTTGTGGAGGGAAGGGATGTGCTAGATGAGGAATGTTCTTGTGAGGAGAAGGTATGTGCTAGTGAGTAATGTTCTTGTGAGGAGAAGGTATGTGCTAGTGAGGAATGTGCTTGTGAGGAGAGGGGATTTGCTAGTGTGTAATGTGCTTGTGAGGAGAAGGTATGTGCTAATGAGCAGTGTGCTTGTGGAGGGAAGGTATGTGCTAGTGAGGTATGTGCTTGTGGAGGGAAGGTATGTGCTAGGGTCTAACATGTGCGTGTGGAGGGTAACACATGCTAGAGATGATCCTGGAGCCATGTTGTCTTGATGAAGGATTCAAACCAAGGAATTGCTCATCTGCTACCACATGGCATTATGTACTGGTTTCCAGGAGAAACACCCATGCTTAGTATTCGTTTCCTACAACTTACAGCTAAATCCTAACACTGATTTCCATTTTTCTAAGTCTAATTCTTGAGCCACATGGTTCCATAACTTTACCCTCATGGGATTTAATTAAGCCAAACACTACTAATTCTTATAGGTCAAAACGGGATGATCATTGTTATGGTTTCAACCTGAAATGCCTTTTACAGTTTCCTTTTGAATGTCTATTTGGGGAGGTCTTAGAACCTTTAGGAAGTGGCCTACCTAGCAGAAATAGGGGTGGGCTTTTGAAGGTTATGGCTGGTACCTGGTTCCAAAATCCTTTCTGACTTCTAGTCTGCTGTGGTGTGAAGAGTCTATGCCACACACAACCACCTTCATGAATGCTGCCTAACTTCCTCCATAATGACGGGCTCTGGTTCTCTCAAACTCTGAACCAAAGTAAATCTTTCCCTTTATTTTCTGTCAGGTAATTTGGCCATAGTGATAGAAACTAATAATGATTTTCTATAGCTTCCAAACATTACACGTGTTTGTGGATATATTTGAGGGTGTGTAGTCTGAAGTTCCTGAAAAGAGAGACTGAAGGATGGAAACCCTAGTTAAGTTGTATGAATGAATTTCAACATGTTCAGACTACTTCAGAACTGAATTGAATTAGTAGAACCAAATTTGTCACTCTGCTGCCTACAACTAGGTCACTGGATGAGATGTATGAAGCAACTGCTTTCTATCTTTAGAAAGCAGACCAAGCCTCCCAAGGGCAGGGAAATAAAAAATACAATCTACACAGATTCTCTGCTGTGGGCACTTCCAAGACTGTGGTACCACAGATGATCTGGTTCTAGGTACTTCCTAGACTGCAGTACCACAGATGATCTGCTTCTAGGTACTTCCTAGACTGTGGTACCACAGACGAACTGGTTCTAGGCACTTCCTAGACTGCGGCAACACAGGTGATCTGGTTGTTGGCACTTCCTAGTCTGTAGTAACACAGAGATGATCTGGTTGTAGGCACTTCCTAGACTGTAGTACCACAGATGATCTGGTTCTAGGTACTTCCTAGACTGTGGTACCACAGATGATCTGGTTGTAGGCACTTCCTGGACTGTGGTACCACAGATGATCTGGTTCTAGGTACTTCCTAGACTGTGGTACCACAGATGATCTGGTTGTAGGCACTTCCTGGGCTGTGGTACCACAAGTGATCTGGTTGTAGGCACTTCCTAGACTGTGGCAACACAGAGATGATCTAGTTGTAGGTACTTCATAGACCATGGCAACACAGATGATCTGGTTGTAGGCACTTACTAGACTGTGGCAACACAGATGATCTGGTTGTAGGTACTTCCTAGACTGCAGCAACACAGGTGATGTGGTTGTAGGCACTTCCTAGTCTGTAGTAACACAGAGATAATCTGGTTGTAGGCACTTCCTAGACTGTGGCAACACAGATGATCTGGTTGTAGGCACTTACTAGACTGTGGCAACACAGGTGCTCTGGTTGTAGGCACTTCCTAGACCATGGCAACACAGGTGCTCTGGTTGTAGGCACTTCCTAGACTGTGGTACCACAGGTGATCTGGTTGTAGGCACTTCCTAGACTGTGGTACCACAGATGATCTGGTTGTAGGCACTTCATAGACCGTGGCAACACAGGTGCTCTGGTTGTAGGCACTTCCTAGACTGTGGCACCATAGATGATCTGGTTGTAGGCACTTCCTAGACCATGGCAACACAGGTGATCTGGTTGTAGGCACTTCCTAGACTGTAGTAACAAAGGGCTGATCTGGTTGTAGGCACTTCCTAGACTGTGGCAACACAGAAATGGAAGCCAGCAGAGCACATTTATCTCACTGTATAGGAGGCAGAAGTCAATGTTCATGCAAGCTGAGAGAACCAGTGTGAAAGAACTCTATAAATCAACACAGTGGTTACCTTTAGTCCCTCAGTGGACTACCTATACATCATACCAAGCTCTATGAGTTTAGGAAACACCTTCAGGGAAATAGTAGCTGGAAATTGAGTTGCTTCCAGATAATCTAGGGATACATTCATTGCTGGAAATTGTGAATATTGCCTAGAGCTCTGTGAGATACAACTCTCAAGAAAATGTCAGACTCCCCCTAAGAAATCATTAAAAATAAGCTTCAAAAGGATCAATGTATCCTCAAGGAACTTAACTCTGCCCAAACAAACCAGTTTCTGAAAGAAGACTAAAAAATTCAGGTTTTTAAGGGTACAACATTTATAATATTTAGCATACAAATAAAAATGTTGCAAATGAAAAGAATCAGGAACATATTAGTATAAAACAAATAGAAAAATAATTCAACATAAACAGATGAAGCAAGATAGATAAGAGAATTAGCAGATAAGAATTTTAAGATAGCTCCCATAAATTATGCACAATATTCTAAGAAAATCTGAACATATTTTCTATACCAACCTAGAAATAGAAAGCACAAAGATGACTCTGAAAAACAATAAAATTGAAAAATTCTTAATGAGATATAAAATCAAAAGATGGAATGCAAATAACTAATACCAGGAAGGAGTAGGGAATATTACTACAGACCCCACAGACATTAAGATCTTAAGAAAGAAATGCTCTGAATTACTTTGCACACATAAATTTGAAAACCTGGATGAAATGGACCAATTTCTCAGAAAAACACAACCTACCATAAATTCACCTAAAATAAAATAGATCATTTGAATGAACCCATAACTATGAAGGAATTTAGATTTGTAATCTGATAACTTCCAAAAGCAAATTTCTAGGCCCAGAAACAATTTTCAATAATGCCTTTCAGAAAGTAGATGGAAATAAAATATTTTTATGCATTTTTATGAAGTGAATATTATCCAGCTATCAAACCATATAAAGGTACTATGATAAAACTGTGGTTTGATATTGCTTAGGAATACAAATTGCCAAATTATCATCAGTTCAGATGTTCAGAAACAGAAGAATTAACAAAGTGTTGTATAGCCTTAGAATGGAACATCACTCAACAATAAAAGTAACAGCACAGCGGTGTTCTACCAGACACCTCGATGAATCTCAATATGTGAATGCAGAAACTATGCAGAAGAGAGTGTATATTAGACAACTGTAACTATGCAAAATTCTAGAAGAATTTTTTAGACGTAAAGTGGGATATAGATAGATATACAGTTAGTATGCATTAATAATTTTTAATTTTTGTTTTCATTTACTTATTTGGGAGAGAGATACAGATCAATACATAGACAGAGAAAGAGACAGAAAGAGAGAATGAACATGCCAGGGCCTCCAATCACTGCAAAAGAACTCCAGAAATATGAGCCATCTTGTGCATCTTGTGCAAGTCATTTCTCCAGCCCCATTAATTAGTTTTTCATTATTTTATTTTATTGTTTATATTAACAACATATTTTGTATGAATGCATCATGCATTAATACCAACTTTTCCCTCTTCTGTGCCCCCAGTAATACAATGTTTTAAATGAGTGAATCAAATTTTTAAAGTGGGATGCAGTGGAAACTGACTTCAAAGAGATTTGGAAGTTTGAGGTACAGAAATGGTCTCTGTCTCAATTTTGGTGGCATGAGTTACACAGGTACATGTAATAGCAAAAACTCTCCCACTTGGAACATATGTTGTATGTATACCTTATCTCAATAATATTGATGAAAAATAAATGCCCAACTAATAAAATTAGCATCCAACCAACATAGGTACTTAGCAACTTATTGTTATAAAGTCTGCTAAGTCCAAGATAATTCATGTATGACCATAACTGGAGACTAATTTTAAAAATATGATACCACTGACTCTTCAATAAACAAGCTTATATTTTTTCTGTGGAAAATAAAACCATAAACAGAATTTTTTTTAAATGTGTCCTTCTTGTTTATAACACTTGTGCTGCAGGAAGGAAGGTGGGTACTCCACAGACAGCAGCTGGGGATTACCAGTTCCTTACCTCAGGAAAATCATAGGTTTGTTTTCATTCAAGGGTTCAAATTAGAACCCTTCCAAGAATGTTTTTATGCATGTGGTCAGAAGAGGAGGTTCCTCTTGGGAGTTTGGCACATGGGGAGATTTCAAGATATGCAGGAAAGGTGGGGGAGAGCCAGTTCTTAACCCGAAGAAAGGAAACTTCAAGAAACTATTTTAGAAGGGAAGCCAGTTTTACATCCTACAGAGATGTCAGGGTATGTCCATAAAACAAGAAAAATTCATAAAAGGGTCTCACTGCTTGACAAGGGAGGTAAGACACAAGAACGCGCTGCAGACACTTCCCTCCCTTGGAAACAGCATGTGTGCAGTCAAGGCTTGTTATGGAGGCCAATTACCTCATTCTTGCTGGGTCTGAGGTCACCATCCCATACATTCTGGTCAAAAAACATTTCAAAAACCAGATTTTTTTTCTTTGCAAAAAAAAAAAAACAGTAAAGAAAGATTACAAACTGCAGAACCCAGTTATCTTTAAATGCCAAAAATATGAGTATATTTTCACTAGCTTTCTATATTTTTCAAATATTGTTGTATAAATATTACTTTGCAATGGAAAAAATACACCAGGCATATCATTATGGTCTGTGTTTAATGAAAAAAAAAATGAAGGAACAACAAATTGTTCTGCTGTAGCCTCCTAACTTCTATAAATTTCTTTTGCTTTTGCAAGAAAATTGCTGCATATTCTAGTCTTTTCTATTAATAAGCACAATGAGCCTTCCTATGCCACAAGCTATTTTGTGCCTGCTGGTGCATTTTCCATTGCATGTGTCCAATCCATCAATGCTACCTCCTACGCACTGCAAGCCACCCAGACCACAGCCACCTGGAGAAATGGGAAGGCGCCTTCTCTGATTTTACCCACCTAGGAAGGAATTCTTTCTGCTTTATCACAGCCTGATATGTTCCAGGCATTGGTGCCCAATGAACTGCTACTTGGAAGAAAGATCACGTTTTCCAAAGAAGCATAGGAAATACAACAGGGAATAAAAAACATGCAACTAAATGAATGCCATTTCCTCCTCAGATGAGGCTAATTTTTTAAACAGGTGACAATTTAAGATGATCCTTGTTGAGCATACAAAGCAGCCATCGTTCACTGCCCTACTCCTTCAAGAAAGCTACTTCCATGATCTCTTTACATCTTTTCGAAGGTTAATGAGCTCAAATGAATGCCAGCATACTGTCACGCCAAAACTCAAACAGATGTGCTCAGAAGTGGAGTGTAGGTTGGAAGTCTAAAATATTTTTTTCCCTTCTAAATAAATCATCATGGAAAAATCATCATCGAAACTGTAAGTGAAAACCCTTTGCTACCCAAGCCTCACAGCCCTACCTTAAATCCATAGAGCCCACATAAAGCCAGAAACAGTGGGGAACTTTTCGGTGATCACAACATGCCTGTAGCCACAGGACATGGAGACAGGGGAATACCAAACTTTGTGCATCTTGTGCTAGCAGCAGTGAACAATAAGAGACCCTATCTCAAGCAGGTGGAAGGAGAAGATCAGCACCCCAAGGTGGTCCTCTGCCATGGCACGTGTGTGCCCATGCATGCACATATACCTCACACATACAAACACTTAGGATTTTAGGCCAGCCACCCTGTGGTGACACGGGCTACCTCCATGTTTGTGACAGTTCTCCCATTTGTTTTCAATAACTTTCAAGAGCATCTTCTGCACTCTGTTTTGTTTGCAAACTTTCCACATATTTCTTAGCTCTACGGAGATGCAGGAACTCTTTGGGAACCCAGAAGCAGAAGTTCCTCTCTGATCTGAATAATTTTTCTCACATTCGTGTGGAGAATCGCACTAGCAAATGCTTCCTCACCCCGTGCAATGACTGTGTAAGGGGTTTGTATGTGCAGTCGCTCCAGTCCATACATGCTAAGTGAGTATGCTGGGCATGGATTCTAAGTTCAAGCAGGGCACTGAGGAGACACGCTTGTCAGGGAGAAGGAAATGATGACTTGTCACATGGCTCCCCTGTACCAGGCGCCTGAGACCCATTCTGTCCTCACCATTCCTGGCGGCCTCGGAGCAGCTGCAGCATCCGAGCCTGTCAGACATTAAACACCTTGGACACTCTCCAGATTCACCCTTTAACAAGGTCCTTAGCATTGCTTTATGCCATTTAACCTTCAGCAAAATCCTGGTAACAGATGGCATTATCTCTATTTCACATTCAGGGTCCAGAGAGCACATAAAAGTCATGAGAGTGAGTTGCAAGAAAGGCTGGATTTGGGCTTAAAGTGAGGAGGCATGGGATCCCATTAATCCATGATTAATGCCTGTATCGGTTACTTTCTCATTGTTGGAACAAAATGTCAGACCAGCAAGTAGCTTATGTAAACAAGGAGTTTAATTTTGCTTACAGTACAGAGGGCACAGTGCACCATGGAGAGAGCACAGCAGGAAGCCCACGACACACCAGCAGGGAGGAAAGAGCAAGCACAGATCATGGGGCGAGGTCCTAACATCTCAAGCCCACCCCATCCCAGTGACCCACACTTTCAACAAGTCGCTACCTCCTAAAGGTTCTATACCCTTCCTAAGTAGCACCACTTGGCTGAGGACCAAGTGTTCCAACACATGAGCTGAAAGGGCATGATTGTCAAACCACTTTCATGTCCTTTTGGCATCTATACATCTATATACATAGGTTACACCACTTGAGCTTTATTTTCCCTTTGTTTTGGTTTATTTTATGGAATTACTACGAAACAAAGGAAAGTAATATATGTTAAAGCACATTGTATGGTAAGTACATAGACTGGCCAACGCTAAAACATTACTGGAATCACACACATAACTCTTTCTCACTCCATTTTAGCAAGATTAATTTAGGTCAGGAACAAAACACCCCCTGATGCTAAGGGACCCCACAGAGCACAGTGAGAGGCTGAGTAGTCTGTGTGGCTTAACTGATTAGGCAAGCCTTAGTCCAGCACCTACCTCAAGGAATCAACAGTCTAGCGTTAAAGGATGCTGGTGAGTCCCTAAGGAAGTGGTTTTATTGGTAATGAGGAGACAGATAACTTCTTTCCCATATCTATCTACAGCTAGGAGCTGTCAATGTCCTCTACATTTTAAGGGATAGAACTCATTTGCCCACTTCTCATCTTTTGGAGGAAAACTTCATCTGGACAAGAAGTCTACCATGACTCCCCACGTACATTCTTCCAGAGTTTCAGATGAAAGCAATACTATGTTTGGGTATTGTCACGCTAGGTACTAAACTGGGTCACACATTTCAATTATGTATCTTGGGATTCAAAGTGACTCATGGAGTCTTGATCATCTAAAAGTGTCTGAAAAGTTAGGAACCTCCTCAAGATTTCAACAAAAATTTAGGAGGAAACTAATCACAGCTATGGTTCAAAGAGATAGCGAGAAAAAAATAATAATACAGTTATATGTCCAAGCTATACAGAGAACTGCTCATCTAACAGTCTGGTTACACTATTTTTAGGATCTTAAAAACCAGCACTAAATCAAAAGGGATTATGTTTGCAAAGCAAAAGTATGTTTTTTTAAGGAAAGGGTCACAATAAAGAGGTAATACAGACAGGGTGGCTTTCCCAAAAGTCCCTGTCTTATCCTCTTTCAAAACCCTTAAATGAATTCTAACCCACCTTCAGATAGCTGCTAGTCATGCTCAGGGATGACGAAGCTTCCCACCATGAAGGGAGCTTAGCTGGGTCTTTCGAGGGATGGCAAATCATTTTTCCTTACAGCCAAACACCAACACTGCAAGGCATGGAAGGCAAAAGAATGGCCTCTCCATACCTCACAGAAATGCCCAGATTTATCTTACTAGTTAGTGTGGGTAAAGCTGGGAGCAGAAGTTTGGGGAGATCCAGAAAGTCAGGCAGAAGCTGGGACCCTGGACACATGAACAAGGGTGCAGCCTGGTATCTCTACATAGCCACGCATGGGCAGCTGAGACACCAGGCCGTCATTGTGTGTATGGGGGTGCGGAGGGGAGATGCAACAGATCCAGTTTGACCTAAGTGCTGATTCTCTATCTGTGAATAGACTCTCCATTCAAACACAGGGATGGCCATATTTCCACACTGCACATCTCCATTTCCTATCTTCTGATTCTAGCCCTACTCTCAAGCCTGCTCCTAACCATCCAAAGGTCCAAAACTGGACTTTCAATGTGCCCATATTATTGTACCCCTTTTAGAACTCACTGATTTCACAGCTGTCAGGTAAAGTAAGGGTCCTTTAGGCATCTCCACCGTCTCTGGAAACCCAACTCCTGGCTAAATCATCTCATCAATGTCATACTACCCACAAACCAGCCAGAGATAAGTGTCCAGGCACATCCATTAATTATTGCCTTAATGCAGGGTTTTCCAAACTTGTTAATAAGAGTCATTTGAAATGCTTGTTTAAATGCCAATTTCTCAGTCTTACTATAGACCTACCCCCTCGGAACCTCCAGGACAGGGATCTTGGCATCGTGTTTTAATCAAGCCCTATACGGGAATTACCATCTGGCAACTGTGGAGTAAACTCTAGGAAAGCAATGGACTCTGGCCACCTAGTGCGTAAGATTATCCCACAACCAAGGGCCAGTGATATTCCCTGAGCCTAAATGGCCTGTCCTCCATAAACACAAGGTTTCTCCTGTGGCACTTTTTTTTTTGGGGGGGGGGGCGGGGAGTGAGGTAGGATCTGAATCTAGCCCAGTCTGACCTGGAATTCACTGTGTAGTCTCAGGGTAGCCTTGAACTCATAACAATCCTCCTGTTTCTGCCTACCAAGTGCTGGGATTAAAGGTGTGAGCCACCATGCCCGGCCTTCACAAAGTTTTTCAAACAACACCCAACACAGTTATACAACATAATATGCAATTGATATACAATGAAAAATTAAGTAAACAACTTAATGAGAAAACACATATGTATCTAATAGAAAAACAGAATATTGAAGAGTAGGGGAGGACATGCCGTTATAAGTGGCAGATGACTTGCCCCATAATATGGACAATGCCTGCATGGTCCAAGAAGCCCCTCATCAGGCATGGAATTAGTGGACACCTTCATGTGTATTCCTCAGACTCCTGAACCATGAAAGATACCTGTTGTTCATCAGCCACTGTGGCTGAATGTTCCAAGATAGTAAATTCAACCCCCATTGAATGGGCTTACAGATAAGTGCCATATCACTGGAAAAATTAATGTCATAATGCAGTGTTCTTATAATTAAGAAAATATGGAAGAAACTTGGTGTAATAGTGAATGCTTGTAATACTAGTACTTAGGATGCTGAGATAGAACTGTGAGTTTTAGACCAACCTGATCTACAGGGTGAAACTCTGTCAAGAAAGGAGAAAGGAAAGAAAGGAAGGAAGGAAGGAAGGAAGGAAGGAAGGAAGGAAGGAAGGAAGGAAGGAAGGAAGGAAGGAAGGAGGGAAGGAAGAAAGGAAGGAAGGAAGGAAGGGTAGAAGGAAGGAAGGAAGGAAGGAAGGAAGGAAGGAAGGAAGGAAGGAAGGAAGGAAGGAAGGAAGGGTAGAAGGAAGGAAGGAAGGGTAGAAGGAAGGAAGGAAGGAAGGAAGGAAGGAAGGAAGGAAGGGAGATAAAGAAGGAAGGGAAGAGAAGGGAGAAGAAAGAAGGGGAGGGGAGAGCAGGGCAGGGCAGAGCAGGAAAGAGAAGGGAAGGGAAGGGGAAAGGGGAAGAAGGTAGGAAGAAAGGAAGGAGGGAAGGAGGAATAAAAGAAAGGAAGGAAGGAAGTAAAGGAAGAAAGGAAGGGAGGAAGGAGAAAAGAGAAAAGGAGAGAGAGAAGAATATGAAAAAGGCCAAGAAATTTGTTTATTAAAGAATCATCTATTCAATAACAGAGATTGAGTCTCCTTGGACTTATTAATAAGTTAAGAACTCAATAAGAGGGGAAATTGTGGATAAGATTGGAGTGGGACCAGCCATAATATGTTTCAAAGAATGAGTCAGTAAAGTCTCCTTTGAAGGTAAAATTGGAGTGAGCCTCACATACAGTGGCATGCACATGTTATTATAACCCAGCTTTAAAGATTAGATTGATACATGGGTCCAAAAGCCATTGGTTTCTACCAGCCTCCTCCTTCCTCAAGTATAAAAGAAACCATCCAATACATTGAGTCATTCCTGTAACTTCATCAATTATTACCAAGGTAATATTCTAGAATTACAATTTAGAAGTATTGAAGAAACATAAATTTTAAAATCCAGGAATATTTTAAAGCTTTGAGAACACAGAAAAGAAAGATTATCATTAAATTGTACAGATTAGCTTTGAACTAATAGGATAGGAGGCTATCTAACCATCCAAAGTAGTTGAGACTATATATAGGTCATGGCCATCAGGCCCATCGACTCATGAGTTTGCTATGTCTATATTGATTTATGTCATACAAATTCATACATAACTTCTACAGCACTGGCAAGAAGACCAAAGAGAGGAAAACAGCATAAATGTTAGGTTTATCAAAGCTTCCAGATGTAAGAAAGGAACAGGATAACAGAAAAGACAGAAAACTAGGAAGCTTACAAGACATAACCACTTTTCCATTCATGTTTAAACCATGTGAACTTGAGCAGAAATGTAACTCATGTGATACTGATTCATTTACACTATAATCATCAAAATATTGTTTCCCAGGAGCAATTTTATGTCCACAAAAATTTTTGAACTTTTTAAAAAAGATTTTTAATCCTTTTTTTTTCTGTTAAAAACAGGAAGCTTCAGTTGCCAACTGTCAACTGACTCAATCAGGAAGAAAAAGTTGGTATTTCCTTCAAACTTTCAAGACTATGAACGTTAGTAGATTTTCACTGTAACAATTCAGCTCCCCAGTGCCACAAAGAAAGGATATTCACCCATGTGAGTGTGTCAATTTCCATGGGTGTTACCACAAGCAAACCTCACCCAAGTCAAGTTCTTGCCGATATCCCTTACATTTTCATAGTGACCATGCTCCTTTCCTCTTCTTCTTCTGATTTTTTTTTCCCTTTCCACTATGACTTTTCACAATGAAGTATGTTTGATATTTATAGCAGGCTCTGATCTGCTACATTTTGTTAACAATGACTTTGGTGAAGATACAGGCAGTTCAGTTCAGGTGCTGATCAAGAATGAGAAAGGGGGCTAAATAGATAGCTTTGTGGTTAAGGTGCTTGCCTGTGACGCTTAGAGACTCATCTTTGACTCTCCAGATCCCATATAAGCCACATGCACAAAGGGGAGGCAAGTGCAAGGTTGCACATGCTCACCAGGTAGCGCAAGCATCTGGAGTTCAATTTCAGTGGCTAAGGTCCTAGCATGCCAATTTTCTCTCTCTCTCTCTCTCTCTCTCTCTCTCTCTCTCTCTCTCTCTCTCTAAAAAACAAGTTTTAAAAATAAAAAATTTTAAAAGCATAATAAAGAATTGAAGTCATAAGAAAAAGCCAAAGTCCTTTCTGTAGTTATCAGATGTGAGTGTTTTTGTGTGTACTTGAATGTATGGATAAATGATAAATAACAGAAAGAAAGGTGATAGTATTTTATAATCATGGAAAATGTTAATAAAAATTTAAAAAAAAAAGAAAGCTAATAGACAGATGATGACGATGATAGGTATATGATAGAAAGGGAAAGAGAGCAAGAGACAGAGAAAGAAGGTGTGGAAAGCAAGGGAAATTGAAGCAATGGGAGGAAGGAGAGCTATAAGAGAAGAAAAGAGATAAAGAAAAGGGTGGAAGGAGGGAGAAAGAAAAGCAGAGAGAAAGAAACAGAAAAGGGTAGTTTTGTTTTTTGGTTTGTTTTTTTTTTTTTTTCAGAAAAGTCATGCTTTATTTAACTAGAACTTAAGAAAACTAAAAGGCTTTTCAATGGGAAAAAATCTAGATGGGCAATAACAAATATCTAAATGTCCTCATATAATAAGGATATAGATCCCTGAGCCTGGAGATAAGAAGACAAGAGAAATGACAGCACTCTTCTAAAAGTCAAGAGGCCATGGAACAACTGCCAACACATCCTATACTCAAGTTTATCCACAACCAGTGGGTTAGACAATCCCCCACGTCTATGTGGTTCTAAGATTCTGTGGTTTTGTCCACCATGTTCTACCCAACAGGCCATTTAGAAGCGTACAAGTAACAACAACGGGTTTGCTAAGTCCTGATACAAAGTTTTCACATCATGTTCACATAGTATGATGTCTTTCTCCCACTCTGGCTCATCAAAAAGAGATGCCTGGGCTGGAGAGATGGCTTAACAGTTAAGCGCTTGCCTGTGAAGCCTAAGGACCCCAGTTCAAGGCTGGATTTCCTAGAACCCAAGTTAGCCAGATGCACAAGGAAATCTGGAATTCATTTTCAGTGGCTGAAGGCCCTGATACACTCATTCTCTCTCTCCCTCTCTCCCTGTGTCTGTCATTCCCAAATAAATAATAAGAAATGAACAAAAATTTAAGAAAAGATGACTGACCATTGATACGTTTCCCTTGTAAGATTAGAGGACATGAAGACATTTGTAGCTGAACGTGCAGCTTATCAATTCCTCTCCACACAACCACATTCCCCCAGGTATTTTTAAAAATGGCTAATAACCAATCCCTCTTCTCCTTTCAGGATTTTTGAATCTCGAATTGAGTAGAAAGAAATAGGAAATGGATTTGATGGTGGAAGAACAAGAGTCATGGTTTCTCGTGACATTTAAGAAAATGGGAAGGCAGGATAAGGGTTTTTTGTTGTTTTTTTTTTAAGTAGCTGTTCTAAAGGTTGAGCTTTTGGCCACCTTCTCTTGCAGCACAGCCATGAACAGCTGTGACATAAGGGGTTCCAAGACACAGAGCTGGGTGTCTGAACGGCAGGCTAGGAGAATGTCTGATGGTAAGCCTTCCCTGGGGGCTCCATCCAAAATGCTTCATTTGGGAAAACAAAGACAGGAAAGTCAATTAACTTTAAAAGATAAAAAAAGGATGGAAATTCATGTTTTTTTTCTGTTTCAGTTTACCACTGTGAGAACTGAAAAGACTCCACTTCCAAGAAAACTATTAATTTTTACAGTGTCAGCAGGCTTTTTATAAACTGCATTTTTATGATACTATGCTTGGTGTTGGAAACATTTTATACTTGAGAGGAAAGTCTGAGCTTTTGCAAAGTGGAGGAACAGTATTTAAACCATTTGATCTATTTTTGAAAGCACTGCATTTAAACCTACAGAACTGTCTTTGAAAGCCTTTTACTAGCTCTTTCAACAAGATATCTCATTCAGTACAGCATCCTACCCTGCCCATCCTTATGTCACTTCCCACCCTATTTTGTGCACTCCTACACACACCTGCATATCAGCAGACCTCCCCTCAAACCCACATGAGTTACCTGCTGGCTCCCTGTCATCTTGAAAGAGAAGAATAATTGATATAATGAAAGGGGTGGGAAAGAATGCATACTAGGACGGGTGGAGGGACCTGCAAAAAGCGTGGCATGATCATAGCTCTTAAGACCACTGAGATCTAAAGAAAATAAATTATCAGATGCTTAAGTATGCATCTTCCATGTCCATAGAGAACCAGCAGAAGGAAGTATGTTGAATTCCATCCAGAGCCTTTGACACTAGACCAAAAAGAAAAAAAAAAAAAAGTAGGTCTTTTCAAGGTTTAAATGAAAATGGAGTGACATGATCTGTCCTGTGAGGTTTTTGAACATCTCTTCCTGCAGAGATCCCATGGGGAAAAAACGTTTGCCCTTCGTCTTAGTGATCCAAATAAAGATGGCATACATGCATATACACACACCACACAAGCAAAACATGATAATATGGCAGATGTTATAAGCACCAAAGAAAGCAGAGAAGGGGAAGAGACGAGGCGTCTCCAGACTGGAAGACTGGGAAAGGCCCTTCATGCAGGAGCTGGATGGGGAAAAAGTTTGGAAGCTGGAATATCTGTCATAGCTAAATTTCTCTGTGGCTTCTTAAATTCACCTACCTTCTCCTTCTCCTCTCTAATGTTCACTGAGAACACCTACAAGCCTCCAGTCATGCTTCATTTGTAAACAACTTGTCTTATTTCTAAATTTTAAAACTTTTTAAAAAAAAATTTTTTTGAGGCAAGCCCAACATACTGGCCACTTTTTCTATGTGTGAGAGAAATAAAGAGAGAGGAGAGAAAGAGAGAGAGAGAATTGGCAAGCCAGGGCCTCAGCCACTTCAATCAAACTCCAGATTTGTGCATCCCCCGTTCACATGTGTGACCTCGCACACTGGTTTGCATGAGACCTGGAGAGTCAAACATGAGTCCTTAGGATTTGCAGGCTAGCACCTTAACTGCAAAACCATTCCTCTAGCCTTAAGTTTAAATACTTTTATGCCAACTGAAATTTTTTTTACAGTTTAGTTAAATATTATATAAACTCGTGAAAATGAAAATAAAAAGTCATTTTAGGTAAAATGAGTTAGTCAATGTATTAGTTACTTTACTTGTTACAGTGACCGGCTTAGCTGCTTAAGAAAAGGGTTTTTCAGATACACAAGGTGGCACATGCATCTGGAGTTTGTTTGCAGTGGCTGGAGGCCCTGATGCTCCCATTCTCTCTCTCTCTTTGCCTCTTTCTCTGTCTGTCACTCTCAAATAAATAAATTAAAAAGAAAAAAATATCTTTTAAAGGATGAATAAAAGCCAGGTGTGGTGGCGCATGTCTTTAATCCCAGCACTTGGAAGACAGAGGTAGGAGGATTGCCATGAGTTCAATGCTATCCTGAGACTACATAGTGAATTCCAGGTTGTGGTGGTTTGATTCAGGTGTCCCCCATAAACTTAGGTGTTCTGAATGCTAGGTTCCCAGCTGATGGATATTTGGGAATTAATGCCTCCTGGAGGGAGTGTATTGTTGGGGGTGGGCTTATGGGCTTTATAGCCAGTTTCCCCATGCCAATGTTTGGCACACCCTCCTGTTGCTGTGGTCCACCTTATGTTGGCCAGGGGGTGATGTCCACCCTCTGCTCATGCCATCATTTTCCCCTGCCATTGTGGAGCTTCCCCTCGAGCCTGTAAACCAAAATAAACCTCTTTTTCCCAGAAAAAATAAAAATAAAAATAAAAATAAAGAAAATGGTTTTTAATAAATATTTTTATATATTTTATTTTGTTTATTTATTTATTTAAGAGAGGGAGGCATAGAGAGAGAAAGAGAGAGAGAGAATGGGCATGCTGGGACCTCCAACCACCACAAACAAACTCCAGACGCATGCACCACCTTATGCATCTGGCGTATGTGGGTCCTGGGGAATTAAACTGAGGTCCTTTGGCTTTGTAAGCAAGTGCCTTAACTGCTAAGCAATCTATCCAGCCCTATATTTTATTTTTATTTATTTATTTATTTGAGAAACAGAAAGAAGCAGAGAAAGAGAGAGAATGGGCATGCCAGGGCCTCCAGCCACTACAAACGAACTCCAGATGCATGTACCACCTTGTGCCTATCTGGCTTATGTGAGTCCTGGGGCATCAAACCATGGTCCTTTGGCTTTGCAGGCAAGGGCCTTAAGTGCTAAGCTATCTCTCCAGCCCCCAAGAAAGGGTTCTTATTCTGGCTTACCATTTCAAGGGTCTGCATTCTATCAGGGCAAGGAAGGTGTGTTAGCAGGAACAAGAGACTAGCTGGTCACATTGCAGCTACAATCAGGAAGCAGAAGGTGAGCAGTAAGTGGGGTCAGGCTATAAAATCTCAAGTCTCATGTCTACTCCTTCTAGACCCACTGCTTCCAGCAAGGCTCCAGCTATAATCTGAACAGGGGCCGGGATAATATGATAAGTTTTTTTAATTCCTAATAAAAATTGGGTCTGCTACTTAATGGCCGAGCACATTCTTGGTGTATTAGAAGCCCTGAATTCTATCTCCAGCATGTTGAAAGGCAATCCTTAATCAGTTAGCAAGGCAGTCAAGCCAAAAGCATGTGTGGAAGAAAGACCATGGTGTCTGGTATTTGCACAGCAGACATGCACACATGATTAGATAGCATTTTTCATGCTTGATATGGCTGCAGACTGAAAATATTGCTTTCTTTAGAATGATGGCACGCCTGACATAACTGAAGAGCAACCATTTTCATGTGATTTTCATTAAGATTTGGGAGCATTTAGTACGTCACTGTGTGGGCAGCTACTACCTCACCTCATTCTTCACTCCAGCATAAAGCCTTATATCCACTAAGAATCTATGCCAGGCTAGGGGAATGGCTTAGCAGTTAAGGCATTTGCCTGTGAAGCCTAAAGACCCCATTTCGATTCCCCAGGACCCAAGTAAGCCAGATGCACATGGTGGCACATGTGACCGCAGTTCATTTGCAGTAGCTGGAGGCCCTGGAGTGCCCATTCTCTCTTTCCCTCTGCCTCTTCCCCTGTCTCTCTCTCTCTCTCTCTCTCTCTCTCTCTCTCTCTCTCTCTCTCTCTCTCTCTCTCTCTCTCGATCTCTCTCAAATAAATAAATAAAATAATTTATTTTATTTATTTTTTAAATGTTTTTATTAATTAGTTTTGTATTCGGCAAATACAGTCCGTTTAGTACCATCATTAGGCTCATCCGTGACCTACTCCTTCCACTTGGCCCCTCCTTGTTGAGGTATATAGGTCATGCATTATGGAGTTAGCCCACAGTTATGGGTAAGATAAATGTCTCTGCATATCATGACTCAACATGTGGCTCTGACATTCTTTCCACCCCCTCTTCCACAAAATTTCCTTGAGCCATGTTGGGTTCATTTTTGGTCTGCTTCAGTGATGAGGTGTTGGGGGCTTCTGAGGCTCTGGCTCTCTGATTTGGTAGGAGTTTATTTTTCTCTGTGTTGATCTCCTTCACCCTTGTGCTGGTATCCAGTTCACCAGGAAAACAGTACCCTTGCTTGTTTTGCCAATTTTTCTTAGTTTCAGCTGGGGCCCTTTTGAGGTATGATGGGGTGGCTCTCTCCTTAGGATCTGCATGTATCTGAAAAAGAGAAGCAGATTCTCCAATGGTGAGTAAGTTAGCACCAGGACAAATGAGATAACCCTTACTTTTTATAATAGAGAATTTAATAGGTGTAGGCCTTTTTGTAGCCCATGATTGATGGTAGCTTGATAATGGACAGTGGGCTTTTGTTTGGATATGGCTCTGACTTGTTTCCCAGCTCCAGCTATGGGTCCCATACCACTGAGGGGATCAGTTAGCCAAATCAAGAGCAGTTGGTTCCCCACCATGGCTGTGTGCCACTATTGCACTTGTGTGGGCATCACAACAGGTTATTTGCTGCTAAGTAGGTTAGACCATGAGTTGCTTGGACAGATAGTGGTCATTTTCCCCCAGTCGCTCATGTAGCACCTTCTGGCACTAGATGCGCTGACTGTCTGGGGACTGACTCTCTTCCAACTTCTAGCCATGCCGTTCCATTTTACGTGTCAACTACATAAGGTGTCTTCAGCAGTAGGGTCTTACCACTAACCTTTGGTGGGTCACCAAGTACTCTGACAGAAATCTTTCTTTTAGGAAACCTTGTAGGTCTCTCTGATCAAAAGCTCATTGTTGATGATAGCCACATGCTGGTACTGGGAGTTACAGGTCAGTGCCCACTAAGCAAAGGAGGAAAAAGTAACTAATATACAAGAGCTAGAGAGAAGAGAGAGAGAGGGAGGGAGGGAGGGAGGGAGGGAAGCAGGGAAAGGGAGAGCAGGAAGCTGTAGAAGATTAAGGTTAGTCTTCATCATACCCTGTTTAGAAATAAAATATTTTTAAAAAAGAATTTATGCCTATCCCCCACCACATCCTTGTCAATTACAAATCTACTTTCATTTCTATGGAAAATTATTGCCTTTTAAAAGCTGGTCTTATGTCATTTTTTGTTTGTGTATGTTTGAATTATTATCATTAAAATAATTTATACTTAAAATACTTGAGATCAGGCCTGAAGAGATGGTTTAGCAGTTAAGGTGCTTGCCTGCCTAAGGACCCAGGTTCAACTCCTAAGAACCTACATAAGCCAGATGCACAAGGTGACACATGCGCACAAGGTGGCCCACTCATCCGGAGTTCGACTGCAGTGTCTCGAGGCCCTAGAACACCAATACTCCCTCTCTCTCTCTCTTTCTCTTGCTCATAAATAAAAGCCCTGAGATCAACTCTAAAAAGAGGACATGTTTATTTTGGCTTGAGGTTTCAGTCCATGGTAAGTAGGCCCCATTGCTTTTAACAGTGAATTGTGGGAAAAACAGATGGACGGGCTGTTTACCTTATGACAGCTGAAAGTAAGAAAGAGAAGGTGCCAGGCATGGTGGTGCATGCTTTTAATCCCAGCACTCGGGAGGCAGAGGTAGGAGGATCACCATGAGTTCGAGGCCACCCTGAGACTCCATAGTGAATACCAGGTCAGCCTGAGCCAGAGTGAGACCCTACCTCGAAAAACCAAAAAGAAAGAAAGAAAGAAAGAAAGAAAGAAAGAAAGAAAGAAAGAAAGAAAGAAAGAAAGAAAGAAAGAAAGAAAGAAAGAAAGAAAGAAAGAAGGAAAGAAAGAAAGAAAGAAAGAAAGAGAAGGGAAGATTTAAGCATCCCACAGCTCAGTGACCTAAGACCTCCTACCAGGCCCCACCTCTTAAAGATTCACCACCTCCTAATGGCACCAAACTGAGCACCAGGACTGTCATACACGGGCTGTGGGAGTCGCTCTAGATCCAGGCAGTGACACATGCTTTGAGCACAGTTCATAGACATAAGCTGCTTGAAAATGATTCTCCTGAGAAAATAACTAAACTAAATATTTTGTTGAAATTTGAAGAATTCTGTGTATAGGTTGCTTGGTGAATATTTTTCTGTTCTTGATCCCCTTTAAGGAAACCCAGTTGAGGGCTAGAGGGATGTCTTAGCAGTTAAGGCGTTTGCCTGCAAAGCCAAAGTACCCAGGTTCAATTCCCCAGGACCTACGTTAGCCAGATGCACAGGGGGGAACATGCATCTGGAATTAGTTTGCAGTGGCTGGAGGCCCTGACTCACTCATTCATTCTCTCTCTCTCTCTCTCTCTCTCTCTCTCTCTCTTCCTCTTTCTCTGTCAAATAGATAAATATTTATTTTAAAAAGAAAAGAAATCCAGTTGGAAATCATGACTCAAAGACAACATGAGCTCTATCTCATCCTTGGACTCATACTAAGAAACATAAATTAGCCTTGCCCATAAAAGTATTTAAAAGTTATTATGTGTTCACTTATATGTTTTTATTATAGAAATAAAGAAGTTAAAATATATGTTTCACATTTAATAATTCTCTGCTTTACATCACTTAATTAATCTGTCAACTGCTTTCCTCATAGCACTGATTAATAGTGATATTGCAGAGTCAGAGTCCCAAATCACTAGACCAGAGGAGTGAGATCGTGTGTTCCAGCATTGCCTGTTCACTGGAAACTGGTCAAGACAATTCCTTGTCTGGCCCATTTCTTTTCCAAAATGTAACTGCAGTCAACTACATCTCCCCACAGCCCCTTCCAGACTTCTCATTCATCCTGTGGTGCCAGGTTCAAAGAATCCTGCATGTATCGCAAGCTCATAACACTCATTCATTATCTGGCAACTACTTGCACATTTTTACTCTTTCAGCACAATGGGGCCCCTGCAGCCCCAAAGCTAGTCTTATAGTATCTTGAGTGCTTGTCCTTAAGAGGACATATGTATCTTAAGTTTTTTCTCTACTTGGTTTGAAATATAATAGAAAGTAAGGCATATGTGGAGGGAGAGGAAGACACTGGCTAGAAATGAAGAAATAAAAGACCTATTTGGGAGGGAGCATTAACTTTGGGCAAAGACAAATCTCTGATGCTTTTGGCACATGTCACAAGAATGTGGTAAATTCTTTTTACAGAGAGATAAGATTTGCAACAGCAACAAAAACCACTGCTAAATCCCTACCTGGGAATGTGATGCTCCTTAAGTATTAGTTAAGTTGAGAAGGATTCTAAATGCAAGATGGGTGTCCTGAATTGGATCGTGGATGTAAACCAGGTTTTTGTGGGAAAGCTGATAAAATTTCAGCAAATTCAGTAGTCTAATTACTTGCAACGTACCAAGGTTCATTTCTCGGTTTTAAGAAATATACTAGGATTGCTAACGATCTTAAAGCTAGGAAAAATCTATGCACGGGATACATGGGAACTCTTTGAAGTATTTTGGTAAAACTTAGAGCTATATGCAATCATTACACACTGAAAATAAATGAGAAGCACAAAAGTTGGCAGAGACGTGCAGGTAAATAGTCTCAGCTTGGGAGTAGGGGCGTGGGAGGGAAAGGAAGAGGAGACAGAGGGGTAAAGACAAACGGGGAGATCTGGGCAAAGAGGGAAGGTGAGAGACGGGCAGAAAAGTCGTGAATATGTTGTAAGGAATTGTAGTTTGTGTTGAGTTTTTCTTTACTTCTGTTTGAGTCTTACTAGTCATATCTAGGCCTCATAGCTGTTGTCTCCTGGAAGGTGGATGTGAGCCCTAACCAGCTTTCAGCTAAAACCCCACACTGTAACCCAAGCAGATCTTCCTCCACCCACTGCATAAAGCACCACAGGAAGGAGAGAAATTCTGCAGTATATACAACATTTCTACAAAATCAAAATTTACTAATCAAGGGTATCTCATGCTGCTGTCCTTGTCCAAGCACTCATTAAGGAAAATCATTTTTCCAGAAAAATTGGAGCTCCTAGTCATCCCCCAAACCCCTTGTTTGAGTTTTCTCTGAAAAGTTTCTTTTTGCTTAAAAGCCTGTTGCCCTTGTATTGGGAGATTGCCACATTGAAGCCCAAGAAACTAAATGTTCAGTTCATTCTCTTGCTGGCAAAGCCCTAAATCCTGTGGCAATAATCAGTGTGCAATCCTGCTATTGGATGACTCCCTTCTGGGAAACCTAGATTACCCTTAATCCCATAAGTTTTCCTAAAACTTAATAGAACCAAATTGGAGCCTGCAGAGTGGCAGGACCGTTAGGTCTGGAAGACAATGGCCAAGCAACCACCCAAAGGAAAAATATAGAACATAGACCTTCCACTGAAGATCAAGGGATATTGACTGATGGATTTCTGTTAGTCTTTTGCACACAGAGTATCATAAACATTCATGGTCTTTTTCACTGTCTTACCCTTTTATATCTGAATCTCTTATTCTGTCATGAAGCTAGTCAGATACTACCAAGCTTGGAGGTCATTAAGAATGGACACCTCCCTCATAATAGCTAGTAAAACTATCAACAGAAACTTCAGGACTTTGATTACTGGTCAAAAGAATAGGATCTGTGTTCCATGCTCTGGGTAGAGACAAAGCATTCTAAACTGCCCAAAGAAAACATAAGATTGCTAACTAGCAGGAAATCTTCTGTTAAATAAACAAATAATAAATAAGTGGCATAATGTTGAGTCCTCTCTTGAGCTAATATAAATGAGCCCATCAATCACGTGGGCAGGAAAATTCCTCTAGTAAAAACTGTCTATCCTGAAGACTCTAAGAGATGGCTGTGAAAGCACTGGATCCCAGCCACTAGGCCACCATGGAAGACAACTTTTAAGAAATAGCATAAGAAGCTGTGGAAATAGTACAGTGGTTAAAGCACTTGCCTTATGAGCATGAAGACCTGAGTTCCACCCCCAGGATCCACATGAGATGCTGGGCATGGAAGCATATACCTGTAATGCCAGTGCAGAGGGGTGGAGGTGGGAATCTCCCTGGAACTCACTGGCCAGCTAGTGTAGCTAACTGGTGAACTCCAAGTTACAAAAATATATTGTGATGGTATATCCAAGGTTGTCCCCTAGCCTCCACTTGCACCTGCACATACATGTGCACACAAACAGTACACACACACACACACACACACACACACACACAAATGCACACACAGGTGATAGATGATGGAGATGTGTGTGTGTGTGTGTGTATCACAAATACACATGCCAAAACATGTGTACTATAGTCTTTCTGGTCATCATTTAATCTCAACCATGATTTCATCTGCAAAGATCCTTTGACAATGGCTCACTCTCATCCCTTGTAGATGCTTCAATTTGCTTGGTAACACTCTGTCTTCTGCACTATGTGTTTCTCATCTGAATTCTTTAGTATATTTTTATTTATATATCTGAAAGGCAGAGAAAGAGAGAGAGAATGGGCATGCCAGGACCTCCAGCCACTGGAAACAAACTCTAGATTCATACACACCACCTTGTGCATCTGGCTTACATGGGGGTCCAGGGGAATGGAACATGGGTGAATCAACTTTGCAGGCAAGCTTCTTACCTGCTAAGCCATCTCTCCATCCCTAATCTGAATTTTTAAAATCTTGTTTATCACAAATACTAAGGAGGCCATATTGAGAAATCGGGAATGCATCCACTAAGAGTGACCAGAGCCTAAGCAGTGGTAATAGGAAAGAAAGGTCTTTAAAGACAACAATGTTTGGGCCCCACATGAAATACAGTTACTTTGTGAACTATTTTTCATCTCACTGCATTATAACTAATCATATCATATACTCCGTATGATCTGTTTAATTGAATGTAATAGGATGAAGTGAAAAGTGAATTCAAGTGTTCAAGTTTATCTCCCATCCATTCTTTCACTATTTGGACACCTAGCCTCAAGAGTGAAGTGAGTATAATAAGTAGATATCAATCAGAAGAGTTAGGGGCAGAACAGCTCCTCTTAAGGTCATTGTCATCCACAAATGGGCTGAATCTGTGGGAGCTTCATAGGACGAATCATAGACCATACCAACTGCCAATTGGTGAGAGGTGCCACTTCTCTGGGGTAGGACAGCAGGAAAGACACAAGGTACATGTTCTTAATCTTGAGGGCGCCACAACCAAAGCTATAGAATTTGTATCATACAATATTGATTTAAGGTTCCAGTCTCAGTACATTCACTTCAAAGGAACTGAAGAAGCCTGTGGAGCTACAACTCCAATCTGCAACATGACTGAAGACTTTTAAAACCCTTAGGGAAGTGTGTGACCCACAAAACAAATGCTGTCCCTGCACCTGATGTGCAGAACGTTTATGTAATTGCTTCTTCACTGGAAATGAAAGCAGTGATTAATGACCACAGGTCACCAGGCCCCAGAGAGCCATAAATTGAGAAGGGAAATGGGCGAAAGAGAAAAAGAAACACAAAGGAAAAATCTCACTTTCCAATGCCTTCAGAACTGTGTTCCTCCCTTGGGAAAGTTTGCCTCTAACTTTCAAGGAGGCTTCGGTGGCAACAGGAACTGCAGTTAAATGGACCTGCTCCCAGGGACATTCACCTGTGCTAACTTAATGAGCTGCCCACCTCCCGAAAGCAACTGGAGGCCCCACTCCTTTCAGAGTCCAGAAGGGCAATAGGCAGGGTTAATCCCATCCCGAAGGGCAAAATAAAATTTGAGGTGAGTGCTCAGCTACAGAAAAGAAAAGAAACCACTCTATTACCTGAACAGGTGGAGTCCAAGCATCACAGGCTGGAAATCGAGCTTGAAATGTAATATAGTCAATGCCTTTTTCTACTCAAAAACATTAGAAAGAAAAATCACATGATCCCCAATTTATATCCCTCTGAGAAAGTAGAGAAACAGCATTGTTCAAAAAACTGCCTGTGATACCCACACCTTCTGAGCAACACCACCTTGTAATGAGGTTCACGGGTTCTTACATTCCTGTGTGCCCCTGAGTAGTATCCAACACCAGCCTGCCTAAGATGAGATTCCCTGCAGTACTAAACCATTATGGGACAAGGCATTTAGGTCCATAAACCTGCCTCCTCAGCTTCCTGTACACCAGAAATTAAAAACTAAAGTTGATAGAGAATAATGAATTTATTTATAGTTTGAAGATGGAGTTGGGGGATGGAGTTAATTTCTTCCCTACCATTCAATCTGTGGCCATCTTATTGTGTACAGAAAACCATGATACCAGAATCAGGACAGATGACATTTAGCATGAGACAGGCTTTCTTTCCTGGGAAGGTAGGGACCTGGGGCAGGCTGCTCCATATCTTCCATTATCTGTTACTGAGACAGATTCTTATTCAAGTCTGGGCTGTAAAAAACAATGCCTAATGCTCGCCTCTATTTGAATGAGAGGAGTCTCAGGAGGGTAGTGGAAATAAGATTCCCACCCATCCCAGGCCTGCAGAGTTCTCTGTCTCCCTGGGCCATTCCTTTGATAGGTATAGAAGGGAGGCTTTCTGTATTTTTCTTTAGGAGTCAGCTTCAAGCTGCTTTCCTGCATGCCTGTCTAAATGCACTAATTTTTCAGGTGAAGAAAGGCAATATTCTGATAGCTGAAGGAGGTCGCCTTTGTGTCCCTGGTTTTAGTTCCTCTCCCCGCCAGGACTTTTTCATGAGATCGCAGTTAAAATCAAAGAAATTTTCCAACATATATTTAAAAATCAGAGGACAGGGCAGGAGAGATTGCTTAGTGGTTAAGCGCTTGCCTGTGAAGCCTAAGAACCCCTGTACGAGGCTCAATTCCCCAGGACCCACGTTAGCCAGATGCACAAGGTGGTGTACGCGTCTGGAGTTCGTTTGCAGTGGCTGGAGGCCCTGGTGCGCCCATTCTCTCTCTTTCCCTATTTCTCTCTCTGTCTGTCGCTCTCAAATAAATGAATAAAAATAATTTTTTAAAAATCAGAGGACAAAACAGCCACTGGTCCGTAGTAATCACGTATAATCAAAAGGCTACTATTTCAGTCATTTTATGCTCTACAGTCACCTAACCAATCTATTCAACTAGAAAAGCTTTAGCAATCATTGAACCTAGTTTTTAATCCAGACAGTAGAGTTACTTCACTTAAATATTGGGTAAATTTAGTGTAAACAAAAGGTACCTTGTTTGTCAAGGGGAAAGTAGCATTGGGAAAACAACCTTAGTGATTTACTCTCTATAGTTGCATTTACAGTACAGTGGCAAAATTAAGCAGCTTCCATAGAAACCATACAGCCCACAAACCCAAAAAGTTACTATTTGGCTTTTTTTTCACAAAATAACTTTTAATACTTTGTGTCTGGGTAGCAGCATCTTGTACTGTGACATTCCTGTGTTCATGAACATTTTAATCAAGTACAAATGTTAAAAGCAGAGTAACATAACCAACTGCCTATACAAAGGTAAATAGACACTGTACATGATTTTTCTTCTTGAATCATTTTTGCTGCATAGTAAATCACAATTACATGCCAGTATTATATTACTGATTCAGAGAATACACTTTGAACTGTGAAGTATGGCAACTCTCCGTGAGAGATCTTCACAGGTACACCTCAAAATTTTGAGTGGTTTTTATCTGCTATGGATGGAAAAGACAAAGAAAATCTAGCACTCAAAGTGCTAGAACCTTATTTCTCAAAAAAAAAAAAACAAAACAGGATGGTGGCACAACACACCTTTAACCTCAGCACTAGAGAATTACCATGGGATATTGTTTATAATTATGGAAGTTGTCAACAAAAAAGAAAAAAACTATATACCAGGTAACTGCTCATTTACTTTACACCAAGTTGAGAACCTAACATACACATCTCAACTTTATAATTCAAGATTGTAGTTAATGATTCCTGATTCACTTGAATTACTATGGTAATTACACAGTTAGAACCTTACATTTTCTTACAAAGGACATGCTTAACATTTTGTTACATTACTTCTAAACACATATTAAGCACAAAATCCCCCTAAATGAACAGTTTGCTCTAGAAGTTAAGTAGTTGAAAGTTGGTAGCATTTCCACTAGAGGGTAAGTTCAAATCACTGACGTTAACTATTGTCTAAACATCTAACAGATCTGAAGTTAAAGTGAACCAAATAACTAAAATTAGATAATACTGTCATTACATCTTGAATTAATCTTGAATACTTTCAGTATGTTACATACTTTCAAAGTGGATAGTAATGAGGTTCCCTATGTTTTAATGCAATTTCACTTTAAATTAACTTGCTCACACTTGATGTCACCTCATATTGGGATTCTGGGTTCATCTTTACCAGAACAAAATAAACTAGAAAGATGCATAAAGAGTGGCAAGCAAATTGGGAGAACGTATTAAGAAATGGTGAATCTCCAGGGGAAGAAGTTGGCAAAAGAACATTCTGTATCTCAGACAGCACAGTGAACAGATGACGAGGCTTTACCTCAGGGGCTTTCTGGCTCACATGTATAGCATGGGCTCTCTGAGGCATGTTCAATCTGTTGCATATAATTCTACATATAACTTCATGCATGACATGTCTTGTTAGCCTCTGACATCTACACCCAGGGCTGTAGATTTTAGCATTGTAATGAACTAGCCACAAGTCACCCCTGAATACTCTGGAGTACCTCTGCACCTGCTCAGCCCAGTTTTAATCTGGAGTTTTCCCAGCATTCCACTTAGCCAACTTGTTTTATCCATATGCTAATTTTAGAAGATCTTGTGTACAGCCTTGTGGATCTCACTCTCCTGCCCCAACTAGAATAAACTGTAACTTGTTCTTTGAAACAGGAAACTGAGAATATGCTTTAAAGAATACTCTCCTCTGAATGGGCCTGAACAGGATGTGGATGCACAGCTCTGAGTGTCCTTCTGAGTAAGGGGCAGTTCCACTTATTGTTAGGGTCTCACTCTGGCCTCCTCTCAGATACTAAGTTCTTATGCTCTCTGTCAGATCGATTCCAATGAGACACAGGGTGTGCTATAGAAGACAGGCAGAATTCATTCCAGAGTAAAAGGAGATACACTAAAGGATGCCAACGGGTCCGTTGTTAAGGAAAAGACTCATCAAGTGTGAGTGGACAGCGGCCAGAGGGACCATTGTGCTGATGTCCATGTTGAGGCAGCCTTGGTTATACTATTTCTTAAAGTCTCTGTAACAGACAGCTGTTTTGAAAGGTGTTTGCCTTTCCAAGTGATTGACCGGTGTATTTTGATTAACTCTCAAGAGTGGGGACAGTAAATGGCCTTTTGTTCTTCCCAGAAGGTCTCTTACTGGATTGTGATCTTACAACCTCCTGGCACTTCAAAAAGGCATGTCTCCACCCAGAGTGAGAAATGTGACTCAGATCCCATTCTTTTCACCAAAAAGTCATTTAACAGAATAGGGTTAAAAATAATTAAAGAAAGATAAAATAAAATCTATAAAAATAATCACACTTTATTTACCAGGCGAAATAGCCTGTCCTTGGTGGGCCTCAACAAATCCCTGCTACCTCCACTTCCTTCCCTTTCATATGCGGCATTTTAATTTTCTTTTTCTTATTTATTTATTTATTTATTTATTGGATTTTTTGAGGTAGGGTCTCACTCTAGCCCAGGCTGAACTACTATGTAGTCTCAGGGTGGCCTCCAATTCATAGTGACCCTCCTACCTCTGCCTCCCATGTACTGGGACTAAAAGCATCATGTTAAATGTTAGTGAAGGGCAATTGTGGTGTTTTTTTTTCCCCTTCATTCATATGATGTTTAAAATTCTGAGAAGAGTGACTGCAACACTTCCCCTTTCTCTACCTGTCCATTTAGAACTTCCAAAATCACTGCATTACCAAGCACGCTGGAGGTGGGGCTCAACGCTGATTGTGAGGCGGAGCCCATCCTCCAAGGACACGCCAAGAATTGCCACTTTGGAGCAAGGACGAAGTCTGAGGACTTGCAGTGTTTGCACGCAGCCAGTTAATTTTATGCTGGGATAGATGGCTCTGGTTTGCAAAATGTTTAAAGACATCCCAGTTTGTTTTCATGGTTGTGTGTTTTCCTACAGAACTAAGCAAAAAAAAAAATCTTATTGAATTATTTTCATGTATTTAGAAGCCATCTGAAGGCTGGGGAAAGGACATGATGGTTTTTAATGGTTGTGCTTTAAAGTTTCAAGGGAAAGTAAAAGGAATTATATGCTAGCTCTTTCAACACGCTCCCCTGGGGGCCAAGCATCCTAATTGACTCTCGGGTTTGACTCAAAAGCATTTTATGTGTCTCTCTATATTATCTGTTCAGCTAAGAGAGACTGATGAAAAATGAATACAATTAACTCTGTTCCAGTTCAATAGCTTCTTTCTCAGTTGTTTTTACTTTACTTCATCATGTCACTTGGCCTCAGTTACCCCAGTCATGGGAGCTTTGTCCGAGCTGGATCCCCTTCACTCTAATCCCCAAAGCCTCATATCCTGTTTTTCACTCATTCTCCTGATTTTAGCAGATGTTGTCTATTAATGTGTCTGAGAACTTAGGATGTTTCAATTATGGCCCAAAGAAACAAGCCATTTTTGCTCTTTGTGTTTTCACAAAAATCACTGTTCGTGTGTTGTAAGACTACGGCTATCAAAATAAATAAATTGCAAATTGTAAATCATGGAATGAGCAAGCTATTCAGATTCCATGGGTCAGAAAGCAGTATGCTACCATGGTCCCTCTTTACTTTCACAGCTTCCAAGTCTCACTTGATCCAGGCGAAGCTCCTTGTCTTTGAAAATCTGCCATTCAGCTGACCTCCCTTGTTTGGGTATCAAAACAGAGTAAGTCAGGAGCTAAGCTCACGATGTGTATTGCGTATGTGGGGAAGGGAAGACAGGTGTCTGGACTGGGTGGGCGCTGCACGGCTGGGGAGGCTGGGATGGGGAAGCTAGGTGAGGAACAGTGAGCCCTGATCACCATGCTGCTGTTGTCAAGGCCGTGAAAAGCCAGTGAGAATGTTTAACTAGTCAGGATAACAAATGAATGGATTTCTAGTCATTTCTCATTATGTAACTTGACTTCAAATGTTATTTGAGAGGTTGGTCCTTACTGTTATCTAGTAGTTGAATTATATTAAAAAAAAAAAAAACCTGCCAGGCGTGGTGGTGCATGCCTTTAATCCCAGCAGTCGGGAGGCAGAGGTAGGAGGATCGCCTTGAGTTCAAGGCCACCCTGAGACTACAAAGTTAATTCCAGGTCAGCCTGGACCAGAGTGAGACCCTACCTCAAAACAAACAAACAAACAAAAAAAATACCTTGTTTGATTTACTAGTACTTTCAACAGAGCAAACCAAATATGCTTGAAAAAATGTGTAAAATAACAAGGGTTTATAATTATCATCATATTCTTCATCATGATCCAAGTTATGCCATCAAATTCAATTCACCGGAACACAAGTGGTCTGGGTTTGATCGCTGGCTCCACTAACAGTGTACCCTACCTCAGCTTCATCCTGCATTCAACAAAGGGAGATTAAAAATGTAGTACCTGGCTAAGGAGATGACTAAGTAGGGAAGCACCCTTTCCAAGCAAGAACGATGGCCTAAGAACTGACTCGCCCTGAGTTCGGTTCTCCAGCACCACAGAAATACACAGGTTTGGCCACAGCCCTGTGGGGAACAAAGGCAGGAGGATCTCTGGGACACTGTTTGACCAAGTTGACTGAGAAAAGCCGCTGCAGGTTGGGTGGGAGATTATGTCTCAAGGAAACACGCAGATGAGCAATCCCGGGAGACACCCAACATTCTCAAGGAGGGCACACAACTTCACACACTGGCACACACAACACACACCATGCCACACACACTACACATACACATACAAAATCATACTCACTTTACACTTACTAAATAATATTTAAGGCAAGAATGGAGCAAGCAATTCATGCAAAATACTCAATACTAAGTCTGACACATGATAAGAAATACAGGTTAGGGTTTTAGTCATCATTTTCAGTAGGTTTCAGTGGAACGTTTGATGTGTATGCATGACAGAACTACGATTTACAGTGCTGTAGTGGTGTAGGCAGAGGAACTTTTCTGGTTGGCCCTTGCCTTTCTTGGTTTGTTGAGCACAGCACAGAGCTGCTGCTCCACAGATACCCGTCCCTCCTTTCAACAAACAGGTCTTGAGCACCTATGCCATGCTCCCCAATATGCCAGCCCATCTTGACATTAAACAAAGAATCATCGAAAGTGCTGAGAAAATACATCACAGGGGACTGGACAAATGGCTTAACGGTTAAAGGTGCTTGCTTGCAAAGCCTGACAGCTTGGGTTCAGTTCCCCACTTAAAGCCAGATGCACAAAGTGACACATGCATCTGGAAATTGTTTGCAGTGCCAGGATACCTTGGTGTCTTGATGTGTCCCCCCCCCTCCTCTCTCTCTCTCATGGCAAATAAATAAATAAATTTTTAAAAAAATCATTGCAGGGTGAACTTGGTCACTTCAGGAGGGCCAGAAAAGGATTCCTGGAGGAAATGATGTCTAAGATGGACACGTGAAATGAGAAAAGAAGTTGGCCATTTCATTAAAGACAACAAGATGAGGGAAATCTTGATGGTAAAGGAGATCACAGAAACCCATCAACTGAAAGACAATCAGTGCAGCCAGAGAGCAGAATGTGCTGCTGTGGGCAGAGGTAAGAGGTGGTCCATGCCAGAGCCCTCAGTGCAGCTGGTGCATGGAGACACTGTCCTAGAGGCAATGGGAAACTACTAAAGAGTTTCAAGCAAAGCAGGATGAGATGGTGGCCTTTGCATAAGAGAGAAATGTGTGACATTGTCTAGCTGAGAAATGATGGTGGTTTCTATCTTAGAGTCTGGCACTAAGCCTGGAAGGTGGTGCAGATTTCAAGAAATCTGGGATAAGAAACTGAAGAATTGGTAGGGCAACAGAGAATGGGGAAGGACTAAGTCCACATTCTTCTTATCTCTGAATCCCAGGTGTGTTCAGTGATCCAAGAACCACAGGGATCAAATGTATAACTTCTACATCTAACAGGGATGAAAGGAAAAGTAAGTTAAGGAATGCGCTAGCCTTCTTTCCCACCCCCCAGCCCCCAACTGCCTTCTAAGAAATCTTCATCCTTCTTTCCCACAAACACACAGAAAAGCACTAGCAGTTAAAGCGAAAGAGAAAGCCTCCCAGCAGCTGACCCTAAGTGAACCAGGGAGTGGGCGAAGGAAGTAGGAAATGGCTGGGTTCGTGAAAATTCTGGAAAGCTTGATATGGTTGTGGGGAGATATTCAGGGGTGCAATGAAGTAGAAGGGATACAATGAATGAAAGAAATTCAGAAAAGCATTTTAAGTAGTTTTCCTTTGTCACAAGTGATAGGATCACATAAAAGTATCCTACGATTTAAACTATTCAACTATTGTAAATTCAGGGAAGACATTGGAAGACAGCATCATGACAAATGGAGCCACAATCTCCATCAGCCGCAGAAAGGTTTTCTATGTCTCCAGAAGGGTCTCTCCAGAAACTGAAAGATCCACTTACAGAAATAGCTATGGACAGCTCTTGCCAAGGAGGAAAGAAAAGAGAGGGGAAAGAAAACTTTTTCTTTACTATCAAACACATGAGATATAAGGTTTAAAAAATGACAGATACTCATCTATTCCTTCCAATTTTTTTCAGTCAATAATATTCACTAGGAAAAGACTTGGGAAAGATAATGAAAATGAGTCCCAAGAAGAGAGGAAGACCCAGAAAGGAAAGGAAGAGATGGTTCAGTCATCATCGGCTCAGACAGCACAGCAGACATTTGTGTTCTCTTGCCCTTCAAAAACATTCACATAAATTAATCAACCAAAATTTGGAAGGTAAATCAAACAATGCAAGAGACTGAGAGATCTAAACCACAAAAATGAGAGAAAAATCCTGCTTTACTTGGCAAAATAATTTCATTGTAATGTGTAATAAATCCCAATTGTTTTGACCATTTATTATCAGAATGCAATTACTTGAAGCAAACCATCATTCAAGCTATTTGAAAGCAAGGAATGTTTGGGAACACAAAGTAGGACCAGGACTGTGTGACCAGGTCAGCAGGATGGGTGAAGATGTGTGGCATGAAGGGAACTCTGTAAAATCGCGCCTTTGAGTCGACACTTTAACTTTCTATTGTCTGCATAGGAGAATTAGGGTTGAGGGTGTGTTGTCATTTTTCTTCTAAGCACAATAATGAATCCGTCCCAGAGCAAATATTCTATCCCTCTCTTATTCAGGAATACATACTCGGACATAAGTGAGAATGCTGAACACAGTTCTCATGTAGCCACCCAGCTGAAAGGCTGTGTTTTCATTCTAGACCCAGATTATGTGAAAAAGGAAAATTGGATGTGAGAAAGAATTATATTTAGATACTGGATCTTCAGTGAGCAAGCACATCTATGGAAAAGCTGAGATGCTCTATTTTTAAATCTTAACAGCCAGCCATAAAGGAAAATCAATTTCGAATATGCATCGTTGGAATAAAGTTCCCTCAATTTGTTCCATACGCTAAGCACCAGTTACCAACTCCACTCTGTTTGGCAGCTCCCATCAGAATGCCACAGCGAGACACTTACACTATCCCACAAGTATCAAAACAATAGGGTGTGTGGTCTTACTTAATCAGCAGGACATGCCAGCACATGACACAGAGAACTCTTTACCTCCCAGGGTCCTCTGAAGAAGGATGGAAAGAAGAGATGTATGGAAAAAATGGGATGTGATCCCTGCACCATCACAGCCCTGGAGCTGTCAAAAAACCAAACTCTGGAGCAACGATTAACTGCTGAAGGCAAGCATCTACAAGGAAGATGTGGGTGAATCGCAGTCTGAATGTTCCAGAAGGAGCAATGTGTTCTCTCCAGGTGCCTGCTGCCCACAGAGAAAACTACAAACAATGACAAGGTCACTATGATTTCACCCCATTTTTATTTACAAATCATTATCTAACCTTTGTGAGGCAAAGATGGCAAATAAGTCATCATTTTTTAAAATTTTTTGTTCATTTTTATTTATTTATTTGAGTGTGACAGACAGAGAAAGAGACAGAGAGAGAGAGAGAGAGAGAGAGAGAGAGAGAGAGAGAGAGAGAGAGAGAATGGGCACACCAGGTCTTCCAGACACTGCAAACGAACTCCAGAAGCGTGAGCCCCCTTGTGCATCTGGATAATGTGGGTCCTGGGGAATGGAACCTCGAACCAGGGTCCTTAGGCTTCACAGGCAAGTGTTTAACCACCAAACCATCTCTCCAGCCCATAAGTCATAATTTTTATAAATAAGTGGGCTGAATAATACAAGCCATCACAAATCTTCCACAAATCTTCTAGTTTGTTAATGATCATCCCAATCCAGAAATCCAAAATCCCAGTTGAATACATATCCTTTTAAATTGTAGAGTTTCCTACTGGCACACCTCCATGCAAAGCAATTGTAGGGTTTCTCAGCCTTGATACTATTGGCATTTTGCATCGGATCTTTGTTGGTAGGTTGGAGAAAGAAGCCATCCTGTATGTTTGTGTGTGTGTTGAGGGAGGGAGGATAACAGGATCCCTGCCTCTAACCACCAAACTTCAATAATATTTTTGCAGTTGTGATAACCTAAAATACCACCAGACATTTCCAAAAGTTTTCTGGAGGGCAGAATTACCCAGTTGAGACTCACTAGGCTAGAGCAACATAAAATTACCTCTTCCAGGAGGCAGAAAGAATGTCAGAGCCACATGTTGGATCATGATACACAGAGACATTTCCTCGTACCCATAACTGACAGCTAGCCCCACAATGCATGACCCATATCCACCAACAAGGAGGGACTAGGCGAGGGGGAAGACAGGGAAGAGGCTAACAATGGTACCAACTTGACTGTATTCACTGAGTACAAAACTAATTAAAAATAAATTAATTTTAAAAATTGCAATTTAATAAAAATGCTTGTTCTAGAAACACAATCACACTCTTAATACTTTCATACTATGTGTCAGATCATAAGCCCCTGCTACAAACCTCTAATTGTAAAGTTTAGCAGTGATGTAAGTCATTTCCTTGGCAGCCATTAGACAGTGCAAAGGAGCCTTCTACAAAAACCTGTCACTGTGTTCATAAGCCTAAGAGTAACCAAACACTGACAGCCTACATGTCTGTTAGAAGATAAGAAAATATGCATCATCACTTAACCAGTCATTATCCCACTGCTAATTGCCACACTACATGGATATCCTCAGAAGGCTGATATCTACCTGTCTCACCGTGGCATATGCAGATGATACATGAGCTGCGAGTTTGTTGGGGACTCACTGAGTAGTGGGCACCTCTAGATTTATAGTTACCACTCAAGAAAATATGGGTTATTAATGAATGAGGACCCACTTATAATTGCCCATGAAAGTCACATGCAAATTCAAATCAGTGAGCCTAAATATCTTCTGCAGCAAATGAACCTTTTCTAAATTATCTTCCACACCAATCAAGTATTTGGAAAAGACTCTTCATAATTCACAAGTTACATGTACATAATTACATGAGGAATATATAATCTTCTGCTTTCAATATCTTAAGTCTGAATTCACAGCATCTTTGAAAAATTGGCATGGATATGGTCATTGACTATCAATGAAATGGAAATACCATGGGTCCATCAGGTAGAATACCTCAGATGAAGATAATGGATGTAGCCTACTGTGGGCTGGCTTCTGACACCCTCATTATGGACATAGAATGTAATAAATGCCACTCAAGATAGGGCCAAGAGTCTTCCTGGAATTACACCACCATAGATCATAGTAGGAGAGGGCCTTATTTCTTGAAACAATACAAATAGAATTTTTCAAGGGCTAACCAAAACCCATGACATCTTGATTTTAAAAGAAATCATTCATCCAGAACTTGAAGTTCTCTTTCCGAAATACTTACTGCAAGGAAAAAACTTTCTGGGATTGAAAAGCAGATTAGACTAATACCTTTTAGAGAAGTAACATGGTACATTGTCTTGATTCACACAATATTTTGGAATATAAGTTTCACCTCTGAGTGATCACTCAATGTAAATTTATCTCCATTCCTAGAAAAGGAAGGGTAAGTGATGGTACGGGGTCATACTTGCAAAGAACATCTTCCAGCAGCCATGGTTCCTGGAGACCCTCAGTAAGAAAGCTTTCTGATCTTCTCACAGGCCCTAGAGCTGTTGCCACAGTAGAACTGAGAAAATGGCGAAACTCTTACCAACATCATCACCATCCCTTCCACAGCTCACCACAAGTTTGCAATAAACACAGGGCTTACCTAACAAGTAATCATTCCATAGCCTCTTCAGATTGTAAATGGCATAAATTATAATGGATGGGGCTTGGGGAATGATTCATTTGATAAAATGATTGCCATACGATTTTGAGGACTTGAGTTCAGGTCCCCAGTACCCATGAAAAAATGTAGCATGTGATGTCACGTGTCTGTTATCCCAGTGTTGCGGAGATGGAGATGGGTAGATCCCTAGGGCTGACTAGATAGCTAGTCTAGCCAAGAGTTGAGTTCTAGGGTCAGTGAAAGACCTTATCTCCAAAAGAAAGGTGCAGAATGATTGCAGAAAACACTGGCCTCTGACCTCACACACATGTGCACATTTGTGCACATGCACCTGTACACATGCATCATCCACACACATTGATCAAAAAGGCATGTACGCCCACACATATAACCATGTAAAACTAAGTAAAAATTTCTAAAGAAATTATAGTGGATAGTTCTAAACTCAATAAAGAACTGTTTTAGTCCTGTTGAACTTACAAGTTATTAGCTTATACAAAATATTACAGCTTAGGAGCTGGAAAGATGGCTTAGTGGTTAAGGTGCTTGCCTGCAAAGCCTAAAGACTCAGGTTCATTTTCTTCACATCCCATATAAGCCAGATGCACAAGGTGGTGCATGCATCTGTAGTTCATTTGGAGTGGCTAGAAGCCATGGCATACCCATTCTATCTCTCTCTCTTTCTCTCTTCTCCCTCCCCCCCCCCCCTCTCTCTCTCTCTCTCTCTCTCTCTCTTTCTCTCTGCCTCAAATAAAAATAAATTTTAAAAAATTTAGAAATGTATTAGCGCTTAGTCTATTAGAATGAAAAATTTGACCTTGAGGGAAAATAAAATGTATAATGTATTTTAAAGTAGGAAATGTTGTGTTTCTATCATAGTTTAATAGTCCCAACATAACGTTAAATAAATGTCACTCTGCTAATAAAAATGTTGTAACCAGATTGGCAATGATAGCTTGAGAAGTCCTCTAATCTCAAATGACTTACCTTCATAGAGAAAAACGTGGATATGGATGCATTACTTTGGTGTTGCACATTTGCCCAAAGCACATTTCGTAAAGAAAAGTTATTTATATATGGAAAAGCAATAATGTAGTCAGAAGAAAGCTCCTGCGTGTTTTGCGATTGAAGAGATACTTTCAGAGCTCTGACTTGCCAATATAACAAGCAGATTTCAAAATTTAAAATAGCAGAGATTACAAAGTCCACATGTTGGCTGACCTGTTTGTTGTCCTTCTGGGAAGAACAAGGAGAACTGAGCACTGCAGAGGGGTGAGGTTACAGTAGGTGGGTCACAGAGTGTTGGATTTTTACTTGGTTGTTTTCATAGTTCATAAATTAGAACTGATAGAATCCTGTGGACAGTGCTGGAAACATCTTTCTGGCAGTTCTGAACAGCAATCACTTTGACAAAGAACTGTCCCAGGATGCAGTCATGGAAATCACATAGGACCAGAGGCTTGGAAGTGAGGTGAAGCGAAACCTTCAATACCTTTACATCATACTAACTATAAAGACTACAGTAGAAATCTGGACATCGCCTTGATAAATACTTTGGGAACTTTCTTCAAAAAAAAAAGAGAGAGAGAGAGAGAGAGAGAGAGAGCTAGAGAGATGGCTCAGCCATTAAGAGGTGCTTGCCTGGATTTGATCCCCCAGGACACACATAAATCCAGATGCACAAAGTGGTACATGCATCTGGAGTTACTGCTGGGTGTGGCTGAGCATGCCTTTAATCCCAGCAATTGGGAGGCAGAGGTAGGAGGATTGCCAAGAGTTTGAGGCCACCCTGAGATTACATAGTGAATTCCAGGTTAGCCTGAGCTAGAGTGAGAATCTACCTCAAAAACCCAAAAGGAAAAACAAAAGAAGAACAAAGGAAGGGAGGAAAGAAGGAAAAGAGGGAGGGAAGGAAGACAGAAGGAAAGGAGGGAAAGGAGAAACCACTTGTTCCCACTACAAAGAACATAGAGAAATTATACATCAACTGAGACAGAACTTTTCTGAAGTATTATTGAAATACAACTACTTGTCTTGCAGGTTTTTATTTTATATGATATGGCTATATTTTAACAATGTATATTTTCATGAAACCAATACCACAGTCAAGACAATAAATACCAAACATTTGCCTGTGTGCTTTGTAATTCTTCCCCCAGTCCATCCCCAACTAGCCCCATCTTCAACTAAACCCTGGCTTTCTGTTCATGTAGATTAGTTGACATTTTCTGAAATTTTACATAACTGAAATCACACAAGGAGGAGAAAGAAAAACAGACTGACTCCTTTCCATGAGTATAATTTGAGTTTAGTCCATTCTGTATATAAATCAGCAGTTCACTTTTTTATTGCTAAATATTATCAAGCATAAGGAAACACCAAAATTTGTTGATCCATAAACCCATTTGTTGGCGATTTGAGTTTACTTTAGTTGTGAACTACAATTTTTTTTTTTTTTTTTGCTGTCTATTGAAACGAATTCCAAACAAGATCAATGCCTAACTATAATTCTGACTGTATATTTAAGCTAGTATAAAAAGGAACTTCTACTTAATATTTTGGTTATACTAAACTCTGGGTTATACTTAAAAGCATGCCCTCAAGAAGAACATGATGACTTAGATTGTAGCTGTTTCCTGACCTCGAAGAGAGCTGTGTTTCAATCTAACTGGGCACCAAAGTCTCAAGGAGAAGATTTTACAAGCATCTCTGATTTGCTGTGTATATAGGCCTTTTGGATTTGATTCTAGCAATTGTGACAGCCTTATCAAGAATGGCTCTTTCACAAGTTCAGGTTCATATGTGCTCCTTGAGGACACAGACAAAACTCCATATATCCAGCGTCCAGCACACTTCAGTGGCACAGCAAGCTTCCAGGAAACATTTCTTGAGTAAACATAAATATTAAAATGAATTTTACTGCAAGACTGCATGAACTGACCTTTAAAAATCTGCAGCTGGGGCTGGGCAGCTGGCTGAGTGAGTAAAGTATCCTGAACTCGCATCCCCAGCAGCCGATGCCTGTAATCACAGCACTGAAGAGGTGAAGGCGGACGGGTCCCTGGGCTTTCAGGGTACTTGGTACTTGGACTCACCAAACAGGTGAGCGCCAGGTTCAGTGAGAGTCCCTGTTTCAGAAAACAAGGTGGAAAATGATTGAGGAACACACCTGACCTGCACACTCGTACATACACACATGCATCCCCACATGCAAACGTGCATGCAAAACAAAAGCCAAAGCTCTGATTTTTCACAGCAGTGACTAGGAAGAAGAGAAGAAACTCACTTGGAAATCAAGTTTCATGACCCATTTGTTACTTTGTTCTGGAGTCTACCCATTACTAGATATTGTCTCTACTTTAATTTACTAAGAATTTGAAGGAGTTGAGAAAATAGCTGAGTGAGTAACAACACTTTCTGTACAAGCATGGAGGCTTGAGATGGCTAGAGTTCAACCCCAAGGACTGGTTTAAACACTGGGGCATGACCGCACACACCTTTAGCCCTAGACCCCTGAGGAGCAGAGACTGGAGAATCATTGAGGATCACTGTCCAGCCAATGTGACTGAAAATCAGCTCTGGGTCAGTGACAAGCTTGAGACACTTGGTCTCAAAGGAATGGAAAAGACCAGCAAAGACAAAGATGCCTTTCTCTGGCCTCCCACTGCGTGTGCTCAAGGTGTGTGCACGTACACACACAGACTATGCCCACCACACATACCACTATGTACACATTCTCACCATGCCACACACTCATGCAGTTTAAAAACTTAATGATAGTTGTACTGTGCCCTAAAAATGAGCAGTTATAATTTAATTCACCTGAGCTAGGGACATGACTCGGTGTTTAAAGACACTGGCTTGCAAAGTCTGCCAGCCTGGGTTCCATTGCCCAGTACCCACATAAAGCCAGTAGCACATGCATCTGCAAGTTGTTTGCAGCAGCAAGAGGTCATGGTGGGCCCCTTTCTTTCCCTCTCTTCCTGCAAGCACATAATAAACTTTCTACATTTTTTAAAGAAATTCTTTTACTGTTACTTGATGGCAGAATAGATACAAGATGGCTTGAACCCAATCTGTCCCTTTTTTTTTTTTTTTTTTTTTGTCTTCCTGGCAACCTACAAACAAAACTTTTGGTCTCCCAAAATACTGTGGTGCAAAGTCACTTAGTGTAGAGAATTCATTGCATCTGGAATAAGTTTTATCATCATTGCATTCAGAATAATCATCTTTTTTAATTATTTATTTATTTATTTGAGAGCAACAGACACAGAGAGAAAGACAGACAGAGGGAGAGAGAGAATGGGTGCACCAGGGCTTCCAGCCTCTGCAAACAAACTCCAGACGCGTGCACCCCCTTGTGCATCTGGCTAACGTGGGACCTGGGGAACCGAGCCTCGAATTGGGGTCCTTAGGCTTCACAGGCAAGCACTTAACCGCTAAGCCATCTCTCCAGCCCAGCATTCAGAATAATCATCTTAAAAACAAAAACTGATATTCATATCATGTGTAAAATGAAAATAATAAAGCTTATGTTCAGGGTTTGGTGAGGATGCTGAACAGATATGAATATAAAATGCAGAGTGCAGTGATCAAGAAAAGATAAGATGGGCTGGAGAGATGGCTTAGTGGTTAAGCGCTTGCCTGTGAAACCTAAGGACCCCGGTTCAAGGCTCAATTCCCCAGGACCCACATTAGCTAGATGCACAAGGGGGCCCATGTGTCTGAAGTTCGTTGCAGTGGCTGGAGGCCCTGGCGTGCCCATTCTCCCTCTCTCTCTTCCTCTTTCTGTCTGTCGCTCTCAAATAAATAAAATGAATAAAAAAAAATTTTTTAAAAAGAAAAGAAAAGACAACCAGCAATCAGGACAAATTCTGAGGAGTGGGTCCTACAGGGGACAAACTTTGAAAGGCTAAATCCTGAACCAGAGAAATACAAGAGTTAGTGTCAGAAGAACTGGAATTTCCTTTTTGGTTTTACTATTTCTTTATTCTGCCATCTTTAGGACTTTATGAAATGTTGAGCTTCAGTACATCCTTGTGTAAGACCATGACAGGAAGTTAGCCTCTAAGCCACTTGACAGGAGTAGACCAATCATGTGGGACTATTATTTGACATAGCAGGATTCATTTTAGAAATAAATATATATACATGTATTTGACAATATTATTTTATAATATTTTTCACCTGCATTTTACATATACAGAAATGCTCCTAACTTTCCAAGGCTGTGTCACTAGTTTGTTGGAAGTCAAACTCGATCCATGGCTCCAGTCAACAGTAGCGCAGCTACCAAGGATTCAGTCCTTGCGCCCTCTGGGGAGAACAGCTCCACTCCTCTGGCCAGCAACCAGAAGTAAGGCTCTCAGCCCAGCTTCCGCCTCCTGCTGACAGCATCTACTTCCCTTGCCCTGACTATCTTGGCTAGTCCTGTGCACATCCATTCCTTCCTCACTCATGTTCAGACCTGGCATTTGCTCTCCCTTGAAATATTTATTTTGTTAAAGCAAACCAAAGAATCTTCAAGGTCACTCAAATAGCAGGTGCTTGTTTTTGCCAAGAGTGTTTCTTTGATTTTTAAGGACATTGCTCAGACACCAGAACTACGAATGCTGGTGGTCCGTGTGGTTCCCCTGGGTTCTGGTTACCAGCAGAAACTACAGGAGGCCCACAGCCCTGCGTGGCTCATTAACGCTCCGTCCCCCAGGGCTGAGAAGAAGCACACTCCGTGTAGCAAGACTGGTCATGCAGAACTGAATCCTTCCTCTGCGTGACCACTGTGAGCAAAACGCAATTCAAGCTGAAGTCCCAAAACTAAGAAATGAACAGTAAGATTTATATAACGGATGAAAAACAAAGTTGCTCTTTTACATTAGTAAGTTCAACCCCAAGACTAAAGAAGACACTGGGTAAACTGGAAATGGTCTCTAATACATGCACCAAAATTTTAAGTGCTACAAATTTTCTTCTTTAATGCACAGATAGCTGGCAAAAAAAGATGGCCTCTAACATTCTCTCTAAGCAACTGTTAGTCAAATAATCCTTGAGTACCTGGCAACTGTCTCCTGCCCCAATTGTCTCCTGGCCTCTTCTTAGAAAGTAATAAGCTCTAAAGTTTATCACTGACTTTTTCCAGTCCTTTCCACGGTGCCCACTGTGATCTGAGCAGTGTGTTGGTAGGACATGAGTGAGTGCTAGGTGACATATTATCCTACATAAAGTAATGTTACAGCCAGCAGTGGTGGTGCACGCCTTTAATCCCAGCACTCAGGAGGCAGAGGTAGGAGGATCACCATGAGTTCAAGGCCACCCTGAGACTCCATAGTGAATTCCAGGTCAGCCTGCACTCGACTGAGACCCTACCTCAAAAAAAAAAATTAAAAAGTAATGCTATTCTAATATTCTAAACTAATTTGTATTTGAGGTGTCATAACATTCAATACACACACACACACACACACACACACACACAGTTTATCTGTGTGATTCCTTGGGGTTTTGGTTACCAGCACAAAGTACAGGAAGGGCACAGACCCGCTTGGCACCCAGGGGCTGAGGAGAAAGCATCCACAACGCAGGAAGACCAGTTGTACAAAACTGAATCCTCCCCGCTATTGAAGGAGGAGGAAGGTGGCTGCCAAGGTCGCTTGCTGCTGCAAACAAGTACCGAATACTTGTGCCACATTTTGCATCTGGCTTTTACCTGGGTGCTGGGGAACTGGTCCCAAGCCATCAGGTTTTGCAATCAAGCTCCTTTAACAGCTGAGCCGTCTCCCCAGCCCCAAGATTCTGCATTTTTTTGAAGTTGGTCAAGTATCTCAACAAAAGAGAGCTTAATTACCATTCAAGAAGACAGACATGGGTGTTACAAGAAAAATTCGGAGTAGAATGACTACTTATTATTTCTACTGTACCTTGTTCCGTAGAGGATACAAGATAAGTAAGCTCCATATCCTTTTGTCTTACTAACTGATTGGCAGGCAGCAGAATCATATTATATTTCTAAAAACATTACACTTCGTAAAGCACTTTCTCGCTGCTTATCTCCTTTAAATTTTTTTTTTAGAAACTTGATAAAGATTAATAAGGAAAAGTTTACGCAAAGGAACAAAATGCCTTTCTGGAGGTGACAGAATGGGTAAGTTTCACAGCCACTGTGTTAGTTGCATTGCCACTGTGACAAAATATCTGACAGAAGCAGCTTATGAGAGAAAAGACTTATTTTCCTCAGTTGCATAAATTTCAACCCATTGTAACAGGGAGTACTGGGAACGAAGATACTGGCCAGCTCCGTGGTGGGCGCACAGGGGAGGAGGCAGAGGGGAGCAAATCACATCAGGGTGGGCAGAAAGGAGAAGGGAGCTGCTTATGTCATGGTGGACAGGAAGCTGAGGGGGCAGCTTATATCATGGTGCAGAGCACAGCTCCAACGGGAAGGACCCAGGGCACAATGTAGCCCAACAGCCCACTGCCAGAAGCCGGCTTCTTCCCACCGCCCATCGTTCTTCCATTTTCCAAAACTCTATGCAAATTTTCAAAACATCAGCAGATTCAGTCATTCATTCAGGCAGAGATCTCATGAGCAAATCACCTCTAGAAACCCTCCCAGACACCCAGAGGTGTGCTTTACTAATTTCCTAGGCAGTTCTCAACCCAATCAAGTTGAAAATCAAGATAAAACATTACAACTCACTTCTGATGTGTATCACCTCAGGTTTTGTGCTTTACTCTGCTGTTTGGGAGGTGCTATTTACAGACTTTTGATGAGATGATTCCATCAACACGTTCAGCAAAGCAAAAGATGTCCATGTGACAGACAGAAGCCTGCACTCAGGGAGACTGAGAAAACAGAGCTAAAGAGCCTAAATAAATAACCAAGATTTTTAAGAAACCCAAAATTGAAGAATAACATGTAAATTACCTCATTAAAAACTCTCCTTGGGGAGCTGGGAGATGACTCAGTGGTCAAAGGCACTTGCTTGCAAAGCCTGCCAGTCTGGGTTCAATTCCCCAGCACCCACATGGCCAAATATACAAAGTGACTCTTACATCTGGAGCTCATGGCAAGAGGCCCTGGCACACTTCTCTCCACCCCCACCCTCTTTCGCATATTCAAGTAAATTTTAAGAAATTCAGTAAGACAAAAACGTCGCCTTGGCAAGAAACAAAGAACAGGTGCGTGTTCTGAGAAGCTGGTGCTGGGTGGTGAGCCTGACTCCTCCGTCAGCTTTGCCCCTAAGTGCAGGGACCAGCGTTCCTGTTGCACACAGCTCTCAGGATTTCAGACCCAGGTCACATCTACCCACGTTGTGAATCAATTCAGAGTAAGGATTTTCAAAGATGCTGACAAGTTCATGTGATTGCATCTATTTGTGGTCTTGGAGAATGTCAACTGAAGTCCAACTAGAGTTGCGTACATGTGTGCAGTCCCTTACACGATAGCACAGATCATTTCTGAAAGTAGTCCATACGTGAGCTGTGCCCCATCGCTCATCTGGGAGGGACAGAGGGGGCTAGGTTACATGAAAGTTCCCTTTTTTAACAATATTGCTAAGATGACGTGAACAGCAGTCATGTAACTCTAAAAGTTGCCAAGTTCCCTCCACCTGAACTGGATTTTCTTTTTTTTTTTTTCCTCCAGCCATGGGATCAGCTGTTGCGGCTGCCCCATTTTAAAACTCAGGGCTGGAAGGCTGGAGATATGGCTTCAAAAGGGGCCTCAAGTACACTCTGAGAGCTGCCGTCATTGCAGACATGTGACTGTGGCGGTGGTGGTCTTATTTTTCTTAGCTGGCCAGTTGTGCTGCTTGCAGGGTCCACTGGTGGTTATTGAGGACCCTTGAAGACCTTTCTCCCTCACAAGGCAATATAGCACTTTCCATCACTGCGACTGCCAGGCAACTTGATTTCTTTGTGTCCTGCAATGGAAGCATGTGGAGTTTTTGGCAATAGGGGATACAATGTACTTCTGGTGGCATGGTCTTAGGGGATTTGAATGACAAAGAAGGCTTTGAGTACTGTGCCCTCTGGGAGTCAAAGGACCTAAGGAAATAAATCAAACTTGAAGTCACCATGATGAAAAGGAAAATCTTTCCAGCTACAAATTTAATTATTTTGAAAGTAAATGATAGAATAGTCCACATTTAAAATAATAATTGGAGCATTTATTTTAATACTATTCCTAAAATTATCAGGATAGGAATCTGCTGTTAAGCAGCAAATTGATCTCTTGAGAATGTGCCTGTCCTCATTCCACGTTGGCTCACAGGAAAGGTGGAAGGGTTGGGACAAAATCACACAGTCCCCTTCCAGCTGTCAGACTCCACCGGTGTCCCTGGCCCTGTCCATCTCACTTTGACTATACTTCAGCCTCTCAGGTTTTTAAGGTAAGCCCAAATCTTTAGTCTCCCTCATCAGAAATGTGAATCACAGGCTCTGGTCAATATATAACCAGTTTAATGCACAGGGGGTCTCTGTTGTTCTGATATAGAGTTGCATTTCTTTATTCTCCAGTTACTGCCTCACTCAACTCAGTGTCTGCTCTCTTCCTCATCCCCAGTGTCCTCAGAAGACGCCACCACTTTCCTGTGTTCTCATTTTCAGGATGCAGTCCAATTTCAAGGTCAGAACAAGTGCGAGGAGGAGTGCGGAGGGCTTGAGCCACTCTTCTAGTTCTCCGGAGAATGAGTGGATGTGCACATGGGACTGCCATCCAGGGCTGGAATAGTCAACGAGGTAACAAAGCAGCCCTGTCTTTTACTCAATTTCAGTCTTGTCTCTGGTGCAGCTCACTGCTTTTTTAATCTCTGTTGGATTCTACTATATCTATGCCTGCTGGAGACCCACACCCATGCCCTGAGGTGGGCTGAGCATTCAGGATTGAAAGTTGCTTAGAACATGCAGGGATATCAACACTGCACAGTTGTCGTAAGAGTCTGGCTCTAGTTTGACATCTTTCAACTCCTCACAGCTCCTGACTCTGACAGGGCCTCCTGGGGCCTCCTCCAACGAGGTCCCCTGACCTACAGCCCACTCTCTGTTAAGTGGCTGAACCGAACTTTCTCGAGAACCCATTTAACCATGGGAAGGTCCCACATCTCTTTTCCCCCCTTGTATCTTTCACATTCCAACCAATTTCAGTGTGGGCACTCCAGTGCCATCTCTTCCCCTGGCCATGTTGTCTCTCTTCAGATATGGCCTTTTCTCTGCTTAAATACGCTTAGAGGAAAGAGTACTTCAATAAGGCAGTTGTTGTCAGAAGGAGTTTTGTGTTCTCTCAGTCCACCTTATCTCTAGAACCCTAATTCATGTGGTGGTGAAAAAAAAAATGTGAAAATCCAGAGTACTTCCAAACGTGGTGATGGCTGTCTGAAGGGTAAGAGTCTCACAGGGTCCCTGGCCCCTGTGCATGCATCATGCTCTTTGCACTGGGTAACCATGACTGGCGTTGGTCACTGGGAGATGGGTGGACAAGCGTGGACAGCACAAGGTAACAGAACCACATGTGGAAATAACTGTTCCTGGAAGTCCTGAAAGAAGTTTCTGGTCCAGTTCCAAGTCTTTCTTTTCAGGATGTGAAATGTTTGACATCCTTGTGTCCTTTCTGAAGGAAACAGGAAGCCCTCTAGCACCAAATACTATTGCTTTTGTCTCCCTGGTGGGTGACCCATGCAGAAGCCCAGCATCTTGCCAAGTTCATGCCACCAAGAAGAAAATGTCTTGAAGATGGCGACGCAAAGTGCTTATGTACCTCCAAACGCGATGCCTTCCTTCCCTCTACCCAGCTTCTTTCTCTGTCCCTCTGTCCAAATGCTAGTCTGCAGTGCCTACCTCAGGAGCATTATATAAACGTAAAGTGTGATGCGTTAGTAACTAGCATACACAAAAGGGAAGAGGAGAGGAGGGAAGGAGAGAGGAGGTCCAGTAGTCATAGCTTAAATTCTGAAATGTCCCCTGTGACAGCTAGGTAAGGGCTAACCTCCCCTCACTTTTGACCAGTTCCACCTCACAATATCTGCCTGGTCATAAATAATGAACACTTTTCATAATACTTAATAAAGGTGTTGTATGATTCTCTGACTTATCAGATTGCTGAGGCTGGATCCTCCGAGTTCTTGCGGCCTGTCTTACCACCTCCTCTCTGCATTGCCTCTGTGGTCTCGGGCGTAACTGGCGAAGGCCTGTAGATATGCTCTGAGGGAGGCAGTCTTGCCCCAGTTCCTGTGAATGTTTTTCTTTAACTAAGGTTTCTTAACACAAGACCATATAAAGTACAAACGCCAACTTATAATAATTTTACCCACAAACTATATTTAATCGCAGCATAGTTACCAAATAAAATAAGACTACAGAAACAGCTTTACTGCCTAGGAACAAAAAAAAAAAAGATGTATGCTTCCAGAACAGTTAACCCACAATCGCACAGCTGACAACATCAAATGAAGGCCGCCATCCAGTGAGCCTGTAACTCACTTTTACGGATGCTTGGTGTGGTGTTTCATGTCATGGATCGAGTTTCTTCACTGCTTTAATTGTCGATTTTAGAAACCTTCTTCCTGCAATTAGTATAATGGAGGATATAAGTGTGGAAATAGAAGACGTTTTCCCTGTTCACCTAGGCAATGAAAACGTTTAAAACCATAAATAGTCCCAAGGTTACACAGAGGTCACGTAGACGATGCTCCGGACTCCATAGCTGTGCTCATGTATGGAGAGAGGTTCTGGTTTGAAAAATAATCCTGACCACAATCCACTTAGACAGACCCAACCCACCGCCCATCAACAAGCCCCGAGTCCTGGAGGGAACTCTGCAGCCCAGGACCCACTTGGCATGGCTGTGCAGCCTTGTCCTGCCGGCAGGGGGCAGGGGGCGCTAGCTGGCTATTGTCCTGCCGGCAGGGGGCGCTATCTGGCTATCGTGGCACTGAGCACAGTCCCGCACATCCTGCGCCAGGCTGGGCCTCAGAATGTTTGATTTCCCAGCACCAAGGGCTCCTGGCTCATGACAGTCCAGCTCTCAAGAACAACAAACAAACAAACGAACAAAGAGGGTGAGAGCTGGGGGTGTTTCTCAGTTGGTAGAGTGTTTGCCCAGCATGCACAAAGCCCTGTGTTCAGTCCCCAGTAGGGCACAGACCATGGTGCACATCTGTAATCCCAGCACTCTGGAGACAGGAGATTAAAGTTCAAGGTCTTCCTTGACTACATAGAAAGTTGGAGGTATGCCTGGGCTGCATGAGGCCCAAGGAAAGAAGGGAAGAAGGGAGGGAGAGAAAGGGGGAAGGGAAGAGATGAAAGGGAGGGGAGGCAGGGGAGAAAGTTCATGTTTATTTCTTAGGGACTTTTTAAATAAGTAACTAACAAGGTAAGTTATTTCATTAAGTTCTGCTAATTTAATAGGTAATAAATTTCATATATTATTATCAATTAACTTAATTTCAATAAAATTGGAAAAGTCCAAGATACCTTGAAAAAATTCATGTCTCTGTGTCAACAAATTTGAAAATACCATTCCACATCTTATTTGTTTATAGAAATTAAATATTCTCAGGAAGAACAGTATTAAATTATTATCAAATAGGAATAATGGGAAACATTTTGCAAACAGTGGGAGGTCAATGAAAAAAGAGGAAAAGAAGAAAAGAAGTGATGATTAAAGAATGCAAAGGAATATTTTTAAACGAATAGTTGGGTTTCTAATTTTAGTAACTCCAGAATATTTCAATCTTCATCAAAATTATATAAAGGTCTTTACTTTGTAGTCCAGGCTGGCCTCACACTCAAAAGAAGTCCTCTGGCCTCATCCTTCAAATGCTGGGATTACAGGTATGAGCCACCATTCCCAGCTAGAAGAGAAGAAAAAAAAGAACACGGAAACCAAGTAAATTTGCTGACATGTCCTTTGAAAAATGCTTGGGAAGAGGAGGCTTTTATAGAACTCAGATAATAAAAAGTCACCAGCTCTTGAGTCATCTAACATGTTCTATGCATTCACATAGGTTTTATCAACCCTCAAACAACTTGGTGACACAAGTTTCCATATTACAAAAGAAAAAAGAATGCTCAGGACACAGAGCTTCTGACCACATCATTGCTTAATCTCATATCTGGACACTTCCACCATCACTCCCGACCCACCTGAGCACAGCACTGCCCATGGGATTGTGAACGTGACTATTTGGCTCTGATACAATTTAGCGTTTGCTGTGTACTTCACCACCCTACCACAGAACTCTTTTTCCAGACTCAACTCTACCAGCCACTTTAACATAAGTAGAGCTGGGGAGATAGATGGCTTAGTGATTAAAGCACTGGCCTGCAAAGCCTAATGACCTGGGTTTGATTCCCCAGTACCCATGTAAGCCAGATGCACAAGGTGGTACATGCATCTGGAGTTTGTTTGCAGCAGCTAGAGGCCCTGGAATGTGCTCGCTCTCGCTCTCTCTCTCTCTCTCTCTCTCTCTCTCTCTCTCTCTCTCTCTCCTTGAAAATATAAATGAATAATATTTTTATAAAAATATCAACATAAATATAACATGTTTGAAACTCAGAAAACTGATTCTAAGGAAGAGCCAGAGGCTTACACTAAATCTGAGCTTTGGTCCTTAGAGCATTAGGCTGGATGACCTGGGCAACACACAGCAACTCTCCAGTGGGGACAGCCCATTCCCAGGATCCTCTTTTGAGTTGGTGGTGAATATCCAGTCATTAGTGCTGGCAACGGACTCAGCGCCTAGTGTGTGAGCCAAGCCATGATTTCATGTAGTCACTGTTTATTGTTTGTTTCTGTCAGCTATATTAAGAGAAAAAAAATTAATATGAGCAACTGCTATGAGCACACACGTCAGTCTGCATGCAGGGCAAGCACTACAGGGATGAATCAGTTTACTGTAAAATGTGCCCTCACAGAATTTATGAGAACCTTGGTATACATGGTTAAGGGAAGACAGGCCATACTGACCTTCCAGAGTAACCCGTGGAGCAGTCCACGTTGGGGACTAAAGAGAGAACTCATTCACACTGACATCATGGGACTTCTACTGAGGACAATATACTCACCTTTATTTGACTTCTTTTTTATTCAATTATTACTATTTTTAATTAGCTTACTAAGTAACAGGTTTCCTTATTGCATTTTTACACGTACCTCCAGCCCCTCCTGTCTCCTTCCTCCACCTCTCTCCTCCCCATTACTGCTGAAACCCTTTCACTCCCGGTATCCCCTTCCACTTTCAAATCATGTGTTCTCCTACCTCCCGCCACTCTCCCTTAAGACCTCTTTTACCTCATGAGTCCCTTTCTTGTTCCCTGGCCTCTACACACACTCACAAATAAACACAAATATATAAAAACTAGAGACTGGAAACTGGGATTCATGTATGAGTGAGAATATATGGTGATCCAGTTCTATCTATTTTCCTACAAATTGTGTATTTCATTTTATTTTTACATCTGGGTAAAATTCCATTGTATATATGTATCTCAATTCCATTATCTACCTACCCACTGTTGGGCAGCTGAGCTGATTCTATTTTCTAACTACAGTGAATAGAGCAGCCATGACCATGAATGGGCAGGAATCTCTGAAGTAGTGTGGACACTCCTTACAGTGGCTTTCCAGGAATTGTGTTGCTGTGCCATGTAATAGATCTATTGTTTTTTGTTTTAATTTGAGAGAGAGAGACTTGGTGCCCCAGGACCTCAGTGGCTGCAATCGAACTCCAGACATTTACGCCACCTAGTGGGCATGTGTGACTTTGCACTTGCCTCACCTGTGTGCATTTAGCTTACATGGGATCTGGAGAGTTGAACATGAGTCCTTAGGCTCCGCAAGCAAGTGCCTTAATGGCTACGCCATCTCTCCAGCCCTGGTAGGTCTATTTTTAGTTTTGTGAGAATCCACCACACTAGTTTCCCCAGTGGCTCCCACCAACTCAGATCACCTTCACTACCTCCGACAAGGGCTTTCCCATAACCCTCAGCAAGACCCTCAATGAAGAGATAGCCATTCCTCTTAAATAAGCAATTATCAAAAGGAAAACTACCCACGAAGGCTAATCTGTTCTGTTCTCCCTTTCCACCACAGTAAATGTCCATCTACCACCACAGAGACAGAAGACACGCCTTTCAACCAGGCCTCTCGCCCTCCGGCAATACAAGACCGACAACAAAAGCACTTTGCCTCGATCCTTTCAAAACTTTGCACCGAAAACCCGGAGATGGCTTATTGCGTTTGTCTTGACCTCTTACCTGGTTTTGTGATTAGACATAACCTTAACGTTGGAAGTCTGAGTAGCCCAATTCCCTAATTTTACAAATGAAGGAATCCAAGAGAAGTTGAAGGTGGGAGGCTAGAGTAGACTAGCTGGGCTGACTTCAGCTGTCCCACCTCACTTCCCTTACAAAGGGGGGAGAGAGGACTTTGCTGTGGACAGGAGGGGAGACCTGTGTGACTTTGTTAGCCTCCCCATGGGGAGAGGGTGCTTGTAAAGCGTTGCCAGCTCCTGCTGAGTGTGATGCAGTCACTCTTTGTGGCCCAGGGTCTTGCTGGACTGCAGGCAGATAGAACCACGTTGGAGTTTAGGGTGAAGGAAGAGCTATGTGGCTGCAAAAGTGGGGGAGATAGGCGGCCAGGACAGCTGCACTTACGACTTAGGTGAGAAATGAGGGTATGTGTCCTTAAGGCTCCTCTGAGCTCCCTGCAGGGGAAGGGGGGGGGTCTTTCTTCAGGTGCATATAGTCTGGTCTCTGGTGTCTTTTGTTCTCTGGGTGATGGTTACCTTCTTCTTCTTCTTCACCTACATTTGAAAAGGAAAGGGGAAGAGGGAGCAGGGTAGCTGTTTCAGGCACCCTTTTAGAGCCACCCAGGAGAGCGCTTTGCTGCGCAGTCTTCGAGCGCCCCCTGCCGTTCACATCCAGAACATGGCCTTTCCAGGCTCTGCCAAGGTTCCTTTCCCAACTCCACTCTAATAACAGAAGGTGACGGGAGGTATCTCCACAGACACTGTGCTTCTGTGAGCTCAATAGGAAAATAACAAAGTTAAGTTGATAAAATTTGTTTCCTGTAGGAGTGTCTCCTAATTCAAGTGGAATGTGGCTCACTAATGAGCTTAAATAAACCTTTCATCTTAGACATCCACTCTATCATGAAAGGGGGCACTGTTTATCCCACTGGCAATCTCTTGTGTCGAAATCTAAACAGTATTTCTTCTCAAATGGGAGCGAGACAGAAAGGTTTGCCACTCAAACAGGAAAGAGAAGCCTGTGTCAGACCGCTGGTCTCTGTTTCCAGGGATGAACCATCTTCATTCACAGGTTGGCTCCAGTTTGAAAAACAATGCCCACGTCGGGTTCTTCTCGTTAGGAGAAAAGACAAAAGGCTGGCATAATTTATGGTTTTCTGAGAGGCTAAGGAATATCTACAGAACCAGCTACCTAATGCATCCTTTTGAGCTCTCTGATTTGCAAGAGGCCTGCTGGGCTTCAGCAAACCCGGGCACTACACTGACCCCGGCTCGGCTCACTCTGCCACAGCCTCCAGACTGACCATGACTCCTCTTTTTGATACCACATGCTAGAAAACATCCTTAAAAGGAAGGTGCTGGTGAGACATATGCCTGCATGATGCCCAAAGGGCATTTTAGCAAGTTGGCATCTACTTAGCACAACCACCAAAGAGAGGACCAAATGTCTCTCTGGAGTCCAACTAGACAATGGCCATTTCTAAGAGCACACAACCTGACCACGGAGCAGCACCAGTAAGGGGACTCGGACCACCCAAGGGCAGCCAATGGGGGAGGGGGGCTGGCTGTTCCCTAGTCTAGTTAGGGTCTGTGATCAGTAAACACTACCTATAAAATTTTAAAGGAACAACAACTTTAAAATGAAACAAAAATAATAATAATCTGAGCCCTGAATGCATTTGCCAATGAATCCGTTTTCAGCGACATTTTCTTTCTTCACTTATTTTTGAGACTTGTCTCATGTAGCTCAGGCTGACCTCAAACTCACTATATTGCTGAGTCTGGATTTGAACTCCTGACTTCACCCCCAATTTCATCAGCATTGTAGTTCCTTCTCTTTCCCCTACCAAAAGCTGCACATCACCAAGCAAGTCTGCCCCAAACTCCCCTTTCTTTTCAAGTGATTCATGAAACTGCCAAGCATTTCCTCTAAGGCATCATTCTGCCAGGAAGTAATGTGCTCACAGATTTCACACAAAACCTTCTTCCTATTCTATTTCACTCGAGACTTCCCTTGATCTAAAACAATGCCATAAACAAATCACTCACTTTACTTAATTGTAATATTGGGAAATTGTCTCCCTCCCTATATTCATAACTTTATTTGGGCTGACAGAAAGGAATCAACATTTGTATTCTCTAATGTACCTCTCTTTTTCAGGAAGGAGAAGAAATTTTGTGATATTTCCTATTTGTTTCTAAAACATTCAACACACTAAATCTATAATAGCCCAGGTATGTAAACATCTCAGATGGAAGAAAGGCTACCTGGTTTTGGAAGATATTCACATGAGAAGGAGGATGTTTACAGCTTCTTTTAAAACTCATTTTGGTGTCTCAATGTACCACATGACCAGCACCCAAGCTTAACTCCTGCTAAGAGATGCTCAGTACCGGCCATCGGATGGAAGTTCACGTCATGACTCACCAGCCCCATGGTAACTGTCGTTATGACAACCTACTACTAAGTAGCTGCAAAGTTAGAATTCTGATCTGGCCCTTTCATCAAATAATGGTGTCAGAAAACTATTTGACCATTTATTCAGACATTCTTTGATTAGGAGCTCAGGTGTTCTCAAGAAATTACTCTTAAATTTTTCCCCAACCCTCTCCCTCTATCCATCCTACAGACGTGGAAAAACTAAGATCCGGTCAAGCCGTGATGATCACCCTGTTGTATGTGTCTGCATATCTGTTGTTCGTTCTCTCTGCCTATTGACCTCAGAGGCATTTGATGGTTTTCACTGGGAAATCTTTCTGTCCCTAAGCAATGACTGCTTCCATCTTAATGCTGTTTTGCCTCCAGCATCCTCCAAGAGAGGCCCATGAACACCCTCCCTTCATGGGAAACACTTGGGGTGCTCCTCGCCATTGCGGAGTCCCAAGCCACACCTATCTCTGCCAAATCAGAAACTCTGAGGGGGAGGCTGGAACCTGCATGGACTCAATTCCTCCAGAGCCAACCTGCACCCTGAGTATAATAAGTGACTTCAGCAGCTAATAGCTGTTACCCTCTTATTCCATGCCAGAAGCTGTTCTGACCACTTCTGACATGTATTGACTCATCTCATGTTCACAGTACATTTTTAAAGAAAGTGCAATTTTTAAACTTTTGAATTGATGATTTTCATACATACATATAATACATTTGGATCATAATCCCCCCCATTGACTTCTTTCCATCACCCCACCACCCATCTGCTCTCCAAGAAGGTACAGTTTCCTCCTCATTCAGATGCTGATTTTTGTCTGGGAAATAGTCACATGAGGAATCTTGCCCAAGAGGCCACAGCTAATAAATGGCAGAGCAAAGATTCAGATGCAGGCAGTCTCGGTCCAGGACATGTCAGGAGGTTACTAGGTCTGTAGTCTCTAAAACAATTTTTCATCCTGTCTCCTCTAGTAAACTGTGGATTTATTACATGTAAGAATGTTCTTTCTTCATTTTAGTAGCTGTGGCATTACAACACATGACATACTAAATTATTTAGGATACAAGACCAGGGCCAGGGATGTAGCTCAGCTGCAAAATGCCTGCCTAGCATGTGCAAGGACCTGAGTTCCATCCTCACACTACAAAATTTTAAAGAAAGTAAAATAAAATAAATAAAAATAACAGAAGACACCATCATGCCTGTTTACATAAATAATATATTTTTAAAACTTATGCCACCAAAAAAATAATTAAAAGTATTTTTATTTTGTTTATTTGAGAGAGAGAGAAAGAGAGAGGGAGAGAATGGGTTTGCCAGGGCCTCTAGCTACTGCAAATGAACTTCAGACGCATGCACTACCTTGTGCATCTGGCTTTACACGGGTACTGGAGAATTGAACAGGGCTCCTTGGCTTCACAGGCAGATGCCTTAATCACTAAGCCATCTCTCCATTCCCAAATAAATAATTAAATATTAGCATTGCTTTGGTGAAGCATTGGTGAGATTCCGTGTTTGTAAGTAGTAAGTGCAGTGAATCTACTCACATCAGAAACCAAGATCTGCACAGCACCACAGCACCATACAGAGAAAGAGACCTCACGCTCAGCTTGATGTCACCAGGAATTATGCGTGGCCCCAGAGTGCTTTCACTTCACATCCCCAAATGTAGGCGCCACTCCAAAGAGCAAGCCCGCATCTGTGTACACTGGCGCCTTGTTGCCACAGTTCTTCCTCATCAGGCACTGAGAACCGCAGCCCAGTGCTTGGCTGAGGAGACACTTTTCAGCCTGTGGAGAAAGATCAGCTTCACAACAGGGGAAAGCAGATGAGGACACAGCACCTCTCAAGCGTGGCTCTGTTCCCAAAATGGCAGAGGTGCTCATTTCTGTCACCAACATGACAACATGAGTAGATATAAAGGATATAAAGGATATAAAGTTATAAAAATGCCATAGGTGTCACCAGCCACTGCCTAGGAAGCAAAAAGAGCCTGGTCCTGAAAGGCAAACAGCTATTTACAGAACTGATGTCAGGGCTCACATGTTGTCTCTACACTTAGCCCAAAATCCAAATAAAAACTGAAAAGGCAATGCATTAGCTACTCAGCTACACATAAATATAGAATAAATATAGATAGATAGATAGATAGATAGATTTCCATGCATCCCTATATCTGTGGCTAAGAAGACAGATGCTTTTCTATTTTTTTTAATTTATTTATTTGAGAGCGACAGAGACTTAAAGAAAGACAGACAGAGGGACAGAGAGAGAATGGGAGCGCCAGGGCTTCCAGCCTCTGCAAACGAACTCCAGACGCGTGCGCCCCCTTGTGCATCTGGCTAACGTGGGACCTGGGGAACCGAGCCTCGAACCGGGGTCCTTAGGCTTCACAGGCAAGCGCTTAACCGCTAAGCCATCTCTCCAGCCCCTTTTCTATTTTTTAATGCAGATCTTTGGGGCAGTGTTGCAGATCAAATTCAGGGCCTCATGTAGGTTACAGATGTTTGCGTACTGTGTGGCATGGTTAATCCTAAGTGTCAAATTGATGGGATTTAGAATCACCATGGAAACACACCTGTGGGTATATCTATTCAGACATCTCACTGGGAAGATTCAGCCTGAAAGTAAGTGGCCTCACTTCCCTGGACTGGGTTCCTGGGCTGAGTAACAAGGAGGAGGCGGGCTGAGCACCAGCATTCATCACTTTCTGCGTATTGGCTGTGGTCGCAATGTGACCAGCTGCCTCATGAGCCTGCCTGCCAGGAGCCTCTCCACCACGGTGGACTGCACTCCCAAACTGTGAGCCAAAATAAAGCCTTCCTTCCTTAAAGTTCCTCCTTCTCAGGTATTTGGTCACAGTGAGAAAGTAACACAGTGTATGTGCACAAATGGTCACAGTCCCCAAAGGCCTATGCCATGGTTTAATCTCCCACATATTCTGCATTCTTGCCAACCATTGTGGTTTGACTGTGAAATGGCTCCCATGGGCTCATGTGACTGAACACTTGTTCGGCTGCTGGTGTGCTGTTTGGGAAGGTTGTGGCACCTGCAGGCATTAGTGCCTTGCTAGAGAATGTGGGTCTCTGACAGTGGGCCTTGAGGTTTCACAGCCCGGCCTCACTTCCCGTTCTCCCCGACTCTGGCTGCGATGTGACCAGCCACCTCCCGCACCTGCCGCCATGCCTTCCTTGCCGTGGTGGACCGTGGCCTTGGAACTGTAAGCAAAATTAACCTTTCTCCTTCCTTAAGCTGCTCTTGTCTTGCCATTTGTTACAATGAGGACACTAATACACCAACCATTCAGGATCACAAGAAGAACCTATAGATTCAGCCTCCCCATCTACAGTGCACCTCCCAACAAGCTTTCCAGGTAAGCTGAAATGGATCGCACACCTTGGTCAGCTGGGAACCCCACAAAAGCCAGTCTCTGGGTCCCAGAAGTGAACTTCCTTCTCCTTCTAGACTCACTAAAGAAACAGTTTCTCTTTTTTTTTTTCAAGAAAATATATACACGTTACCTCATGAGAGCATGTGTCATCTAAACTGTTAGAGTGCCGGGGATGGCTTGCTGCTTGTGACCGAGACATCCAGAGTAAACACTCGGAGCAAGTAGAATATTTCAAGACCGGCCGCTGGCACACTCACGCCCCACAGCTCGCTGCACAAGCCTCCCGGTGCGGACGCGGCACGCTGCCTCAGGTTGAGTGGAACAAAGGGCCCAAGGCAGCCTCGCCTGCTCAGAGAAGCAGGCTTGTCAGCAGCTCCATCACTTTTCTCACGGGAACGTTTATCTCCCCGTTTTTCCCTTTCTGAGACTAGTTTTAAGGACAACAAAGCAGCAGCCACCTGTCGTCTCCTGCAGGACCTGTGCCCATGTAGAGATCACTCTGCGGGAAGTAGGATTTTCTAAGATATCTGTTTCCTTGTGTGATCGGCTTCCACACATCGGGGCCAAGGAATGTGATGTCTTTCTAAACAGTGACATGAGGACAGGGCTCGCATTTCCCATCTTGGTCACAGCACTTTGGGTTGGACCTGCTGAGGGGAAGCATCCTGCACCACCTCGGATGGCTTGCTGGGTTCAACTCTCCTTCTAAGGAAGTCTTGCTCCCCATGGTTCGCAACCACAAAACCATTGACTTCTCACCTTAGACCTGTGCCTGAGCCACTCAGCACCCCTGGCTGTGGCGAGCCCGTCTCCATTTAGGGATGTTTGCCTCATAGCCAAGCACAGGTCTCCAAATGCTTCACACAGGGAAAAGGACGAAACAAAGAGACCAGTAAGTCCGGGGCCGGCCTGTCATCCCCTAGCAGATGTGTGGCTCTGTGATGATTTCCAGTATGATGACTGGGCAAGGCCTGGCTGAGAGTCAGTCAAGGACATAGTGCTTGGCTCCTACTAGCATCGTGATTTTACACGTGGGGTGATTGCCTCATCAATGTATGTGTGCCAAGGGAAAGGACACAAGCCATGAGTTCTTCTCCACAAGAGACTGTGCTGAGCAAACACTCCAGCTGCTTGAGAACCCACGGACTGCGCTGGCTGCCTTCTCACGTGTGTGACCTGCCAGGAAGCAACCTCAGGAAGGACATGTTTATTTCCACTTACAGTCTGAGGAGATACAGTCTGCTGTGTCGGGGAAGGTAGGGCGGTAAAAGCAGGAACAGAGCTGGTCACCTGGGCAACCAGGGTCAGGAGGCAGAGGGAGAACAGGAAGCAAGCTGAGCAGCCCAGCCTCGCTTCCCTCTGGACCTCCCCATTTTGAGTTACAACCTCCCAGCAGCACCACCAGCTGGTAATCAAGTGTCCAAACTCATAAACTTATGGAGGCCATTTCACTTTCAAACTACAATGGCCTGCTCTCAAGTAGCTTTCTCAACAATGAAAACCACTATCTTGCCAGGAGGGCATGGTGGCGCATGTCTTTAATCCCAGCACTTTCTAGTCAATAAAACATTTTCTCAAGTCTTCCTGTCAGGACCCTTGGGCAATGTACTTCTCAGGGACTGAGGTAGATGGACTTGGCAGGTGGAAGTGGATTCATTCATCTTCCCAGCCAACAGAGCATCCAGCCAGTCTCTCACTGAATGTGCCAGGGAAGATGCACTGACCCACACAAGCCTGAGCCTGAATCAGTGGTCTTAGAAGTCAGCAAAAATGGCTAGCATTCCACAAGCAAAGAAGTCATTACAGAGAGTGGGACTAGCTGACATAAAATGAAATATTAAATAAAACAACAAAAACAGGTAAAAATAATAAAGGATGGGACCAGGAACGTGCATATGTAGAACGTGGTCAGGAGAGCGTTCTGTGGGGTGAAGGATAAGTGTTTAACCTAAGGTATGGAGAAAGAAAGGACAGGGTAGGTATGATGGCAGGAAAGTTTGTGTGCTAGGACTCAGAAAATATGACCACTACAAGGGTGTGTGATGGGAAATGGGGAGAAACCGTGCACTACCTTAAGGATCCCTGAAAAGAGCCCAGAATGGACCGGAGCAGCTCTGCAGGTCCCTCCATGAGTGGTATTTTATTTTATTTCAAGAACATGCAAATAAGTTTTTCTCAATTATTGTTAATTTTTTGCATATGCACGTGTATGTGAATGCATGTGTACATAGAGGCAAGAGGTCAATATCAGGTTGCTCAGTTGCTGTCCACCTTATGTTTTGAGAAAGAGTCTCTCTCTGCACCTGACTCTCACTGCTCCTCTGGTCTAGCTAGTCCCAAGCCCCAGCAATCCTCCTGTCTCCATCTTCCATGTTCTTGGACTGCCGGTGCATTCTGTGGCACCTAAGCTCTCCTGTGGGTACGGGAGATCTGGACGCAGGTCCTCAGGCTGACACTTTACCAACTGAGCATCTCAGCCTGTAAGTCCTTACTCTTACCCTGCCCACCACACCGAGGGAATGAGCACAGGGAGCCTTTGCTCTGGTGCCAACAGCGCACAGTGTGGCCCTCCCTCTTCTATAAAGGAAGTGAGATCGGGCACCCTTAAACGCGCCTTTTGCCCTAAATGAATTTGATCAAAACAGGGAGCAAAGGATGCTGGGCACTGCTGCTCTGAAGACCACGTGCTGTGAGAGTGAGGCTGCGCATTGGCACTGCCGGCTGAGGTGGCCACCAGTCCACTGCATGCTGACATGGCTACCTGCTGCCGCTGCCTCGCCAGAAGAGCCAGGGTCATGATGATTGGATGTTCCACTACTATTCTCAGCCCACAGTGCTTCTTCCCCTAAGTAGGATGGCACCACAGGTGACCGTCACTCGAAAAAGTACGGAGGCAGTGAGACCTGGAACTTAAGCTGAGAGTAAGCAGGTACAATGTCAGGGATCAGAGAGAACCAAGCCAGTGTAAGGTAAATCTGGGTCAGTTTGAACCTCACAGGTAAAATTTTCTGCAAACTTGAGGCTATTGAAAGATTTTCAACTAAAAATGTATTTGTCCGCTTGGTGCCAAGCACAGGGAAACACGGGCCGCCCACGGTCACCACCTGCTGTGGGTAAAGAATGTGAGAGCAGGCATCTAGACTAAGCCTGATTCTACTATATACCTCTGCCAGAAAAAGAAGAAAACAAGAGACTCACGTGAGCTAAATCAAGTAAGCCCACCAACCTCTTAGTAAAATAAACAGGTATTCAGCCAGGCTGTCTTGACACACGTTTTAAAAATTACCCAACTTTCGGAGAAACTGAGTGCATTAACTTTAATTGTGTGGCTTTTGTAGCACATTCCAAAAGAGTCAGCGCCATTCAGTGGTGTCACCGCCTTCTGTTCATGACATCTCAGAGGCTAGGGCTGGAAGATGGCTCAGAGATCTACTCTCCCCACTTCTAACAAATACACTTCAGAGACAAAATTATTCTGAGAGAAGCCGGGCGTGGTGGCGCACGCCTTTAATCCCAGCACTCGGGAGGCAGAGGTAGGAGGATCGCCGAGAGTTCGAGGCCACCCTGAGACTACATAGTGAATTCCAGGTCAGCCTAGGCTAGAGTGAGACCCTACCTCGAAAAACCAAAAAAAAAAAAAAAAAAAAATTATTCTGAGAGAAATGATCCATGAGTTGAAGTTGTGGCTTAACTACTTAACCACCTATGAAGAGATCTGGAGCGGCAGTATAAGGCCTTAATTCCAGCGCTGGGGAGACAGAGACAGATGCCCCCGTGCTTACTGGCCAGCTAGTCTAACTAAATCAGTGAGCTAGTTTCAATGAGATGCACTTTCTCAACACATAAGTTGGATAGAGACCGAAGAGGGCACATGGTGTCAACCTCTGGCCACCACACACAAGTTCTCACAAGTGCACTTATCTGTACAATTATGTGAGGAGCCCCTATGCATGCACCCCATGCACATGAATACAAAGCAAACAATATTATTCAAATGTTCTAGGCCAATTTGCATGCATAGTTCATTCATATGTTGTGTAAAAAGGAGGGACAGAAGAAGGAGATGAGGTTGAAAGGGTTTAAGAAAAGAGAGGACGGAGGGAGAAAGAAAGGAAGAGCAAGTGAAGGAGGGAGGGAAGGAGAGGGATGGGAGGGAGGGAAGGGCCTCCATGTGCGAGTGTGCAGGAGGGAATTAAAATATGCGTTGCTTGGTTACAACGACTTTGCAGGTTAGACACTGGACCCTATGCTTCAGACAAGTCCTTTTTGGTCCTCACAAAGGATGAACTTTAGGGGAGGAAGTAGCCTAGGGGCAGGGGCGGTCTCAGTGGAGAGAGCGTTCACCACTCAGGCCTGAGTACCTGGCTTTGATCCTCAGGCTGCAGGTAAAAAGTTGGAAGCCCTGGCAGACATCTGTCACCCACCACTCTAAAGGCAGGCTGGGAGGCAAAGACAGGAGAATTTCCCAGAAGGCCTTGCAAGCACAGCACAAACAGCAGCCCAGAAGGAGATTGAGAGAAAGCCTGACTCAAATGAGGCAGAAGGGTGGAGAAGGGTGCTAAAGTTGTCCTCCGGCCTCGGCAGATGCGTGGTAGCATGTGCGCGCCCACACTCACCTGCAGAAACACAGACACACACATAAACACAAAGACAAATAAGAGGGTAGGCATTGGACAAATAGTGCAACAGCAACCAAAAAAAAATACTCGATTCTTTTTCACAATTTCCAGAATTTTGAGAATCTTTTCTGTTTCTTTGTCTCTCCCTCTCTTGGTAATGTAATGCGGAATCACCACTTAGCAATGGGGAAATGAACATGCATTGACTGGTGATTGGCTCTAGGTCTGGGCGCAGACACGTGAGCGAATCAGCTGCCCACGAGCACCCACCTGAGCCCTCAGAAGAAGCTACTCAAGGAAATGAAGAGAGTGACACCCCTTTGCCCCAAAGAGCTCCCAAAGGTGGACGCCTCTGCCAACTGTGTGGCCACTCTCACCACCCTGAAAACGAGGTAGTTCACATCCACGTGAGACTTCCCTCTCTCCAGTCTCATCTCCATGGACGATTCTAATGTGTCAGCTTGTCCCTGCCAAATATGTACTTGAAAGGTCTGCATATAATATCGCATTTAAACTGAAGTTGTTTGGGGTAGAAAGAAAAAAACAAATATTTTGGAATCACAACCGTGGAGTTATGTCAGAGAGCTAGCTTGTCACAACAGAGTTAGCAGGAGAGCAATCTTCTGTAATTGGGAGGGCAGCTCTTCATTTTTCCATAGCGGCATCTACATGACATGTCTGTGTTCTCTTCCAGGTTATTAACTAGACGCTGCACAGCATCTGGGCTTGGCAGGCAAAGATCAGCACACGTAGCCACTGCCAACACTACCTAGGAGCCAGGTGACTGAAGATAAGTCTCAGTCAGCGGGTCAAGAAACGAGGAAATCAATTAGCAGCCTGGCCTTCTCTAACTCACCAAATCAAAATGCTTTTACAAGCACAATTGATCTTTGCAGATGAGCTTTCTCCCTGAGTCCCTCCTCTGGGATATTACATTATAAGAAAATAATTGAATCATCTATATTTCTGGAAAGGCCTCAGCAGGTCCAGGTGTGATGCAGATGGCGAACCACTTTTCAGGACTAAGGCCCATCCTCACGTGTGTTCACAAATACCAACTCCTGCTTGCTTCCTGGCAGGACACCCAACCTCTCCTCCTAGGACACTGAGTGTACCACACCCCCTACCTACCACCAACACCGAGAAAGAGAAATTAAACAAAAGTACCCTAAAGGGATATTGGGATCAGACCGCATGGATTCAAATCCCAGTACGGTTTCTTACTGGTGGTGGGAAAGTAGGTAAGTCTTCAAGTCAGTTTCTCCACCTACGAAAGAGTGACAACACGAACATCCTCCTCTTGAGACTGTCACAGAGATGAAAGGACCCCAGGCCTGGAAAGCAGCCAGCAGGGAGCCTGACAGCACGTTTTAAAGTCGGACTATATAATTGCTAACCTATCCTTCGCCCCCACCCACAAAATATAAAAGGAGTAGAAAGGAGGAAAGAGGGTGAAAAAAAGATCTAGTTTTGGGGGCCTGGGAGGTGGTTCAGAGGATAAATGCCCTTGCTGCAGAACTCTGAGTAATTGAGTTTGGATCTCAAGACGCCCCTCATAAAGGCCAGAGGCTGGGATGGGCTTCTGTCATTCCAGCAGGCGTATGGGGGGAAGAGAAGTGGAAACTGGAGCCTTTCCTAAGCCCGCAGAGCACTGGGCAGCAACAAAAGGAGCTGTCCCGAATGAGGGCGGACACGGGGCCAGCCCAGAAGTTGACCTCTGACCTTCACGTGTACGTCAGGGAGCTAGCTACCCACCCACACCCACATGGAAAACAGCACCCCCGACCCATACACAGCCTAAAGCGATTTAAAGTATCCCCTTATCTCTGTGGCAATGAAACAAAATATAACCAAACATCCACAGGCTGCGTCACAGTCAAGAAAACTGAGATGCTCTCTAGACAGGGGAAGACGAAAGCTACGGGGAAACTGGCATCAGGCCCTGAATACCATGACGGCTAGTGTGCCACGCCTCCTCACGTTCCCAGGAAGCATGCCCTCTGGCACCTACCTTGTCTGCCACATACGACCGCATGAGCGACACAAAGTTTAAACGCAGCTCCAACTGTCTGTAAGACCCTCCTTGCAAATTTGATATGAAAACTATTTGTGTGGTTTATGTGGTGGTTTCTATGTAAAGGTCCCCTGAGGACCATGTGTGTGAACTCTTGATCCCCAGCTGCTCCGGTGTTCAGGACGCCTGCGGAACCTTTAGGTGGTGGAGCCCGGCTGGAGGAAGCGGGCCACACTGGCACACCTGCAGTTCGGCCTCTGTCTTTCCAGCTGAGGTGACAATGTGAGGAGCTGGCACCTGCCCCTGCCATTCTTTGCCTACCGTGGCAAGCTACCTGTGGAAGTGTAAGGAGAATGAAACCCCTCTCCTGCCACAAGCTGCTTCGGACCAGGTAGTTTGTTCCAGCAACAAGATAGTAACAGATACCGTCTGTTTTGTACTTGGGGGGATGTCCTTCCGCTGCTGGAGAAAAAAAAACAACCGGGCTGTAGTTCCATTTCCACTAAGTACCAGAGTGCTTCCTAGCATCTAAACTTTAGCTCTGCCAACAGAGATTCTGGTTTGGGTTATTCTCATTGGTGTCAATGTCAGACTCTGGTCAAAAGGAGAAGGGCTTGCCATGTAAGTGTGAAAATTGGACCCCTAGGACCCATGAAAAAGCCAGAAGCTAGGGTGGGTCTCTGTAATCCCAGTATGCCTGTGATGAGAAAGGAGGCAGAGACAGGAGAATTTCCCAGAAGCACACAGGCCAGCAAGCCTGGCCAACACAGCAATGAACAACAGTGAGAGGCCATGCCTCACAGTGGAAGGCAAGGACCACCACAAGAACTTATCCTCTCACATTCCTATGGGTGTCTTTATGTGCATGCCACACACACACACACACACACACACACACACCACACACTACACACACTGTAAAGGAGGAATGGAATGCAGTGTATTTGGGTTCATTGTGCACTCCCCCCACACATTATTCTCTATAAGTTTCAAATTCATCTAGGTGCTCAATGGTCTACATGCAGAAGTCTGGAACAGTCGGCCTGTTCCCAGCAATCCCATAGGAAAGGACACAGGGAGGACAATCAGGGGCATTTGCTGCCCCCACAGCAACTAATAGAATCCTCACCCTGCTTTGGCCTCCAGCTTCTATGCCTGCCTACCTCTGATCACTGACCTGCACGGTGGTCAAAGAGGTCTTAATATGCATGTGACTATGGAGTGTCTATGCATTGCCCTTAGAGTCAAGGTTAATTTGGTTTTTTTTTTGGAGGGGAGGGCACGTGCATGTGTGTAGTGTTTGTGGCATGGCATGTCTAGTGTTTGCTGTGCACATCTCTTGTGCATGCCTGCAGAAGCCTGAGGAGACCATCAGGGGTCCCTGCATCCATCACTCATCTGTTTAGTTCCTTGGGAAAGGTTCTCTTCACTTAATTTGCAGACTGCCATTTTCGTGAGCCAGGACTAGAGTTGCAGGTGTTTGTGGCTATGCCCAGCTGTTTATGTGGGCACTGGAGAGTAGACCTCAGGCTCTCAGGCCCCCTTAGGCTCTCATGATTGGAAAATTTAACTTTTTTAAATGTGGACCCCACTTGTATGCCACAGTGTCATTTGGGATCACACTGGTCTTCCAGGTCTTCAAAGGTATGACCAAATTTACTTTTCATGGCCAAATCTCACTAAATATTTTTGGCTTTAGAACATTTTAACCTGTTGAATGCATTGACCATCCTACTAAAATGAACATCCTTCTACTTCTGTTCCCCAACCCTACCAACACACACACACACACACACACACACACACACACACACACCATCATCATCATCATCCTCCTCCTCCTCAGTGGTACTTCTGATCTTGCATTAGTCTTCAAAGATGCCTTCCCCAACCCACCATCCAAAGTACTGCTAAGTCAGCACATGTCAGTAACCTGGCCCTGCCTCTTGCCCGTCTTAGCTCTTCTCTTTCTTTACAGTTATCACTGCAAGTTGAAACTCCAAAGCCTAGCACAGTGGCACATACCTGCAAACCCACCACTTGGGAGGCTGAGATAAGAGGATTACCACAAGTTCAAGGCCAACCTTGACTACATCGTAAGCTCTAGACCAACATGGGCTACATAGCAAGACTCTGCCCCCAAAATCACAACCCAAAGCAAGGTAAGGCAGACACGGTGGTTCATGCCTTGAATCCCAGCACTCGGGACTTTGGAGAATCTCTACAAGTCCAAGGCCAGCTTATTCTCTACCTAGTGAGTACCACAGCTATGTAGCAAGACCCTGACTCAAGACCAAAGAAAACAAAATACATGTTGAGACTCCACTGGCTCCTCAGAGGCTGGGACAGAACCTGGCACAGAAAGTTCTCAAAAAAGATTGTTGAGTAAATAACCAAGCAAACCAAGGTGTTGGGGGCATCTTGTTCTTTCTTTGCTTATATTGAGATCTCATACTGCTTGCAAATTCTATCACTGGGTCTTTATTTTTTCTTAATTGTCTGACTCTCCCACTAGAAAGCAAACGCCATTAGACCAGAGCCTGTTCAGGGCTCATTACTTTTACCCCTTGTGCCAAGACAGTGGCTGCCACTAAACAGGTGCACAGCACTTGCTGAGGGAGCAGAAGAACAGATTCCACATCACTGAGCCCATGTGAAGTGACTGGGTCAGAATGAATGTCTGACTAGTAAACACTAATGTGCACTGATTTCTTTCTACGACTTAGAAACAATTAGATTGAAACCTACACGGTAAATTTAGTAAATGTTCTTGCATCGTCAAAGACAATGATCAACTGAATTTATAGATAGTTCACCTTAAGGAGCAGGGAAATACCCTAGGCTTCTCCAAGCCTTTACCATGGCCATCTTCTGTAGGTTCCCCTGATAAGAGCTTCTGCGTCACACCTTCTTCCTTAGGGCCAGTGAAAATTAGTCTGGAAGATGTTCTACTAAGACACAGAACTAATACACTCTTCAAACAGCTGTTTCATGACCAAATCCCACTTCTGCTCTTTTAAGTACTGCCTGTAACACTCACAAAAGAAAACAAATCTCTCTTGACACAACATGTCGACCAAGTCCAATCTGGTTATTCATGTTATTCCAACTTTTTCTTGGTAGAAAAGATAAACATGGTCTCTGAAAAGGAAAAAAAAAAAAAACAATCAAAAAAGCACCACCCAAGCCTTCACAAAGCTCTGCTCTGCTTCCCAGATGTTCCCTGCTTTCAGCTTGGTTTAATTACAGCCCAGATGTCAGCAACCCACCAGCTTCAGGTGTGATTCAGAATGCCCCAAAGCGTCAGACCATCTGCCAAACTCCCCAAGCATGTGAGCGAAGTTGAGAAATGTACTCCCTACAACAAAGCCCATCATTACAAGAGGGAGGCTTGTTTGGGGAGGAGCGGAGTGATTATCTCCCTCCCTACTTCACATTTAGAAACACAGCAAAGACAGCTCGGTTCATTTTCAGTCCATGCCTTAGATCAGTGACTAGGCTCTTGAGGGAGGCACGAGACTTCTGAAGTCCAGCTCCTGGTCAAACTTGGCCTCCTCTCAGGCTCTGGTCACGGCATGCAAAGGATGCTGAGAGCCCTAATGAGTCTCTACCCTGACACAGTGGAGAGGCCCCTGGCATGCTTGTTTATTCTTCCTTTTCCCATTGGTATGTCAGAGCTGAACTTTTTATAGTGCCTCTGAGTCCATAGTTAGACAAAAATGCAATTAGCTAACAGAGTTTGCTGGTTGTAGCAGCCAAAAACTGAAAGATAATTCCCAACATGATCCAGTCACAGATGAAAACCAAACTCTTGAGGGAGAAGAGAGGGAATTATTTTGGAATAAGCAGAGCCTTTTCTCCAGACCTAATGCCCAAACTGTGCGCAGTCTGCAAGAACAGTGAGAAAAAACATGAACAGCCTCCTCCAGACCCATGATCTGAGATGCCAACCTCCAGGTTGCACCAATGGGAGGCTTTGCCAAAACTCTTAAGGATTTTTCTTCGTGTAACCAAAACCAAATGTGATACTTACATAAAAGCAGAAGATGTAGACAATTCATCCTTGCACATCTTGGAATTACCAGATATCTTTGTTCTACTACATTTCTAAGAGATGTGACCACAGGCTTTATACTGCATAACATTCTAGATGAGCTACTCATTAACATTTATTTAGCCTAAAGGCTTCCAGAACCACAGATCTGAGTGGTTCAACTCTTAAACAACCGGGTCTTTTAGTCTAGGCTTCTGGGTTCCTCAGTGATGCACGTGGACTAAGGGAGACTTAAGCTGTTATGGTATTGGTAGCATCTTGAAACAGAAACAGCTAAAAATAAATAAACAAGGGCTGGGGAGATGGCTCAGTGAGCAAAGTGCTCGCCACACTAGCGTGAGGACCTGAGTCCTCAGCTCCCCTCTAACCCCAGCACTGGGGAGACAGAGACAGGGTAGCAAGCCTGGGCCTTGCTAGTTATTCTTTCTAGCCTAGTAGGTGAGCTCCAGGTTCAATGAGAGACCCTATCTGAAAAGATAAGATGGCAATCCATCAAGGAAGAGACCCAACGTTGACCTCAGCCCTCCATACACATGCACACCCACATACAAGTACACACACACACACACACACACACACACACACATACACACAAAACAGAAGATAAACAAGCAAAACCTGAAGCTCCTGGATCTTGATGTGGGCTTGTGTCACAGAAAACAGAACAATATACCACCAAAAGTACGATTTGTCAGTAGGATAAAAGTTGTTCCTTAGAAATGCCAATGAGGCTACTAGGATAATTAGAGCCTATAAAATTTATGTACAACCTCAGCAACAAGTTATCCCTGTGTGATTGTAGCAAGATGTAGTGAGAAATGTAGCAGACAAATTTGGACATAAAAATTCTCCCAGTTCTATACCTAGCTCTCTAAGTAATATTGGACAAGTCACTTAATATTTCTGCTTTACCTTACATATCTGAAAAATAGAAATAATATCATCTGACCCAGCTCTCATTCGACTCAAAGATGATAACTGGGAACACACTTTGCTGATAGGTCCATGGCAGAAAAATTTGACACTCAAGGCTTCATCAACTGAAGACTGATTCAACAAAATATGGCCTTCACATACAATGGAATGTTATGCAGCATTAAAAAGGAAGGGGGGGGCTGGAGAGATGGATTAATGGTTAAAGCACTTGCCTGTGTAGTGTAAGGATCCCAGTTCGAGGCTCAATTCCCCAGGACCCACATAAGCCAGATGCACAAGAGGGCACATGCATCTGGAGTTTGTTTGCAGTGGCTGGAGGCCCTGATGTGCCCATTCATTCTCTCTCTCTCGCTTTCTCTCGCTTTCTCTCTCTCTCTCTCTCTCTCTCTCTCTCTCTCTCTCTCTCTGTCTGTCTGTCACTCTCAAATAAATAAATAAAAATAAACAAAAAATAATTTTTTTAAAAAAAGGAAGGCAAAAGCTGGAGAGATTGCTTAGTGGCTAAGCACTTGTCTGTGAAGCCTAAGGACCCTAGTTCAAGGCTCAATTTCCCAGGACCCATGTTAGCCAGATGCACAAGGGGGCGCACACATCTGGAGTTCCTTTGCAATGGCTGGAGGCCCTGGCACACCCATTCTCTCTCTCTCTGCCTCTTTCCCTCTCTGTCTGTCATTATAAAATAAATAAATAAAAATAAACAATTCTTTTAAAAAAGGAAGGGGATTCTAATGTATGCACTACAATATGTATGAACCTTGACAACATTGTGCTAAGTGAAGTAAGTCCCAGACAATAGGAAAGTAACTTATATCAGTTGTCTAGAATCAACTGATCCACAGGGAGAGAAAGAGGAATAGAGGCTACTGGGCCAGATAGGAAGGAACATGGGGCTACTGTTAGTGAGCACATAGTTCCTGGGATGATGGAAACGTTCCAAAAATACATAACGGTGCTGCCCACACGGCACTGAGAAGGTGCTTAAAATGCCTCGTAGCTGCATCTTTAACACTGGCTAGGATGGATCGTGGAAAAGTCTTACCCCAGGGTAGATGGGAGACAGGATATAGAAATAATGCTTAAGATAATGTTGCAGTCCGGTTCACATTGCTGGTAGAAATCACCCAACCAAGAAAAGCTTCTGGGAAAAAGAGATTTATTTTGGTTTATAGGCTCGAGGGGAAGCTCCACGATGGCAGGGAAAAACAATGGCATGAGAAGAGGGTGGACATCACCCCATGGCCAACAGAAGGTGGACCACAGCAACAGGAGGGTGTGCCAAACACTGGCATGGGAAAACTGGCTATAAAGCCCATAAGCCAGCCCCCAACAATACACTCCCTCCAGGAGGCATTAATTCCCAAATATCCATCAGCTAGGGAGCTAGCATTCACAACACCTAAGTTTATGGGGGACACCTGAATCTAACCACCACAGATAATAACTTCTCTGTTATGTGATTTTTTAACTGCAAGTTTTAAACTGCGGAATGCCAAAGTTTAGCACAAGTGTAAGTGTCCTTTTCCTGGCTTCATTCACAGGTGGAATTCCCACAACTCAGGAAAACAACTCAAGGGAAAAATGCTATCAGATGCCCATGCTTTACCACCTGGTGAGAATTTTTTCACCAGTAGGTGTTATCTTCTGGAAGTATTGGCAGACCCATAGCATAAGACCTAAGTAGAAAAATCCTTTCACAAAATTGCAGAGAAACCATGTATTCTCTGACTATCCCTATTGAATGGCATCAAAGTCCTGTCTACTAGTTACTTTTCTCATTTCTGTAACAAATACCTGAAAAACAAGCTCTAGGAGGAAGAGTTCATTTTGGGTTTTTTGTTGTTGTTGTTGTTTTAACTTAGTGTTTAAAGTATCATTGTATTTGTTTAAATATGATTTCTAAGAGATACTACAACAGGAAGTCTTCTAAACATGCCTAGTAATAAAACCCTGCTAACTTGTCAGTACTGAAAGCTTTCCAGCTTTACATACAAACAAGCATATAATCCAGCTCAACTTCACCAGTGAAAATAATACAATGTGAGCTTCAATCCCCATCAGATCTGTGATAAACAATAGAAACTAAGTGGAGAAACTGACATTTGGGTTAGTTTTTATGGAAGGCTATAAATTCAGAGTGGCCTAAAACTGGCCAGAATTTTACATGAGCTCTCACTGCAATATGGACAAAAGTTGTACTTAAAAATACTGAGAGATTACCAAATTTTTAATTCTTATTTCACAGACTGAGTCAAATTCAAAGGCTTGGCACAGTATTACCAAAAACTTAAACAAGAAGCTCAAGCCCAAAGGTTTCTGAAGCACGTTCACATAACAGAAAAATGAACATTAACCAACTGAGGCATATATGCAAACCTTCATGAATAACAAACGTCATCTGGATAAATTTATACACAGCCTATACATGGCTTCAAACTAGCACAAGTAGAAACACATCTATGTAAAAGCCACACTAAAGTCAAATGCAGTAACACTAAATAACAGTCTCACAAACTGGTCCCTTGGGAGTTCCAAGGGGAATAGCGGGGTGGTATAACTTTGTCTCCAAGCCTAAGAAATGCACTCTTCCTGATCAATCATTTCTGTTTTAACTGAGAACGCATCTGCCTGCATGTGTTTGGGAATCTCTGAGCCCCGGACTTTCAGGGCACAGCAAGCATTCTCCACTTTGGCCAGACTCTGTTTCAAGGTTCTCCACTTTGGCCAGACTCTGTTTCAAGGTGTACAGCTTCTTTGAAACCTCATATGGCCCACTGTTGCCAATAAATGAGAACCCATCATAAACCTGGCATAAAAACTGGCTCACTTCAAAGGGGGTGTCAATGTCCCCATTCCCCACACTGTTAATGCACACCAGCATCAGTTCTCCTGTTAGGTGAGCCACTCCCAGCAGGTAATCAACAGGTGTGATTTTCAGTCTCCAAGTGACAAGCTGCTTATCCTGGGAATGCAAGCAGGGCTCTCATTCCTGGGACAAACCACCTGACCAAAAGTAGCTGATGAGAGGAAAGGGCTTATTTCAGCTTACAGTCTTGAGGGGAAATCGCATAATGTCAGGAAGATGATAGTAGAGCAGAGGCTGGACATCACTTCTTACCACAGCAGAGTTTTGTTTTCTTTCCCACTGTCTTCTGTTGTAAAGGTCAATTGTTTATTGATCTCTTCCATACTGATTAGTGAACGTGTTTTGATGAAATGCTGAAAAGAAACAGCCTCCACATACTCCTGGAGCCCTGACAGATCCAAGGAGAAATCTTATTCTACAGGGCCTGTGCTCTCAATTACTTCATTACAATCAATCAACAACGATGACTACACTGTAGTAGTGGCTCGATGGAACTGATGCATGTCTGCTCCTGAGAGTTCTTGGGCTACATGTAATATTTTCTGTCTGACACCATCCAACTTAAATTCTGATTCAGCCAATATTTCTTCCATATCAGGAGCACTTGTAATCCTATGGAGAAGGAAAATTGTCCTCTTACTTTCAACAGTTATATCTCAACTTAGTTTCACAAGTCTCTCATATTTGTCATGTCTTGCATCCAACTCATTTGAAGGCCAACATGACGGGTGAAGACGAACTGACGTCTCTGCCATCTCTCCTCTGGCTATGTGGGAAGTTGTCATGCTTCCTCTTTCTGAACCCTCCCAGTCCTTCTCTGCTGCTCATGGTGGCAAGGCCTGCGCTCCACACGCACCCGTGAAGTCGTTGGAAGAGTTCATTTTGACTTACAGTATGAGGGTAAGGTCCATCCTGGTGACAGATTAATGGTGACAAGTGCTTGAAGTATCTTGACACCTTTCATCACAGCCAGAATGCACAGAGAAAAATGAGTGCTGGTTCTCAGCTCATGTTCTCCCTTTCATTCCGTTCAGGACACTGGAACACAGGATGGTGCTGCCAACATTTACAGTGGGTTTGCTGAACCCACTCTAGAAATTCCTTCACAAACATGCCCACATATTTGTCTCCTACGCAATTCTGTAACCTGAACTGAAGTTGAACATCAGTATTAACCATCACAAGTCCATCTCTTATTAAGTTGGCACACAGGCATATTTCTTTTAAGCCCTAGCTTCCCGCCACTTAGCCTCATAGGTTCATGGCCATCTCATCATGCAAAATGCATTCAATCCAATTTCAAATGTCCCCGTAGTTTTTAACAGTTCAAACAAAGTTTAAAAATCTGAAGCACATAGAGAGATTGCTTAGTGATTAAGGCACTTGCCTGTAAATCATAAGGACCCAGGTTCAATTCCATAGTACCCACGTAAGCCAGGTGCATAAGTGGTGCATGCATTTGGAGGCCCTGATGCCCATTCCCTCTCTCTCTCTCGTAAATAAATAAAACATTTCTCAAGAAAGAAATATAAAGCCCAAAATGAAGTGATGGCTCTGTAGTCTGAAGTTAAAGGCACTTGCTTGAAAGCCTGATGGCCCAGGTTCAATTCCCCTGTACCCACATAAAGCCAGTTGCTCAAAGTACCACATGCATATGGAGATCATTTGCAGTGGCAAGAGGCCCATGTACACCCGTTCTTTCTCTGTCTTACTCATATACACATACTCACCTCTTTCCTTGCAAATAAAAACACTTTAAAAAAATTTTAAAATCCAAAATATTTTGAGACTTATGGTAATTTCTTCTCTGTGAGCCTCTATGAAATCAAAGCCAGTTGCATAGTTCCAATATGCAATAGCACAGAATAAACATTCCCATTTCAAAACAGAGGCATAACAAAGGCAAGCTGAGGTAAGGACAAAACCAGACAAAAAAAAAAAAAAGGAAGGAAAAAACACTAAATCCTGCATCTGGCACTGGAGGCCTGTGCTGGACTCAGCTGAGTGTCAACAGCATTGAGCATTCCTGCCTCTTCAGTTCTGCCCCTGGCAGCACACATGGCCTGTCTCATGGGTTTCCTCCATTCTGTGTCCTGCAGCTTTCCTTAGTGGACACCCAGAGGTACTGACTTCTCCAATATGCTGGCATTAGCAACTTTCCATGATGCCCTCACTCTTACATCTTTCATGCCTGCAAAAACAGTATCACATGGAATAAGCTCCAAGTTCTGCTGTCAGCTCAAGATATAGCCTACCTCCCTTGGGTCACAGTTGTACTGTGGAAGCACTTCATTAGGAGGTTGCTTTTGAACATGAAATCCCTTAAGCAGCATTCTCAGTTCAGGTTCTCTACCTTTAAATGAATTTTCAATTCACAGATTACACTTCAGTGTGTAGGGTCTTGACCTGAGAAGACATTTGCTATTGTCCCAGTGAAGAATGTGAGGTTTCTCTCTAACAGCATCAATGTCTAACAAGTACTAATGCTTTGTCTATGTTATTCTTACCCATAACTTGAAGATTACTCACTCTCCTTCCTTGGCCAAACTTCATATTTTTCATTCCTTTCCTGTCTCTTTCACCATAGGTCTGAATAAAATTAGTTAGTAGGAGCCATTCCACAGCCTGTATACTATCTCATCTTGAAATTGGACAGAAATTAGTTCATTAATATGAATTCAGCCTGATTCCAGTTTTCAGGACATTAGCAGAATGAAGCCACAGTATAACTCAAATGACGTCCAGGTCAGTTATATAGAGTCTAGGCTCCCTGGGAAACCTAATGAACCAGGCCCTTACTGTCTGCATTTCTCTCGTCCTTCTATTCTTCCACACTTCTACCAGAATGATCATTTAGCCCTGCTTTACAGCATTAGGGCTTTTCTAGGGCACATATCCAATTCTTCCTGCAAACCCATTCCAAAAGGCTATGAATTTTCACAGCGATGACCCCACTCCTGGTACCAATTTTCTGTTTTAGTAACTTTTCTTATTGCTGCACAAATTCCTGAGAAAAGTAACTTAAGGAAGGAAGGATTTATTTTGGCTCACAATTTAAGGATACAGTACATCATGATGGGGAAGTCATGTGGCAGGATCATAAAGCAGATGGTCATATTATTTGCAGTCAGGAAATAAAGGCAAAGATGAACACTGGTGTTCAGCTATCTTCTCTTCATTTATTTTATGCAGAGCCCTAGTCCATGGAACATGATGACCCACACTGAGTATGGAACTTCCCATATTAATTAACCCAATCTAGACACACATGCCCAGAGGTATGTCTCCTAGGTGTTTCTGTAATCTGTCAAGGTGACAATCATTAGCCACCCAATCTGTAGCCACATGTTTTTATAACTGTTCCAGTCAAAATCAACCAGAACAAACAAGTTAGGAGAGGACAGTAATGAGATTATAATGAATAAGTGTTTGGAAACTTTTTAAACTTTATTTATTTGTGTGTTATTGTTGCTGCTGCGGAGAAGGGCACACCAAGGTCTTTTACTACTGTAAACAAATGTCAGATGCTGATGTTACTTTTTGTATCTGGCTTATGTGGGTCACTTGTGAATTGAACCCATGGGAGCAGGCTTTGAAAACAAGTGCTTTTAACCACCTAACCACCTTCCCAGCCCCATAGATAAATATTAGGGAAATAGAAGGAAGAAGCTGGACAAACCTTTGATGAGCAACTATCATCTCCTGTTTTAAGTATTTTGGTGATCTCCCAAATAATACCTTGTACATGGTTCATCTCTCATATGCTTCCTCCATATTCAGACACAGTATAAAACAGTGTAGACATTCATCAGTGGCTGCTTGGAGGTTTGATTCAGGTCCCCCATAAACTTAGGTGTTATGAATACTAGGTTCCCAGATGATGGAGATTTGGGAATTAATGCCTCCTGGAGGGAGTGTATTGTTGGGGGCAGGCCTATGGGTAATATAGCTAATTTCTCCATGCCAGTGGTTAGCACACTCTCCTGTTCCTGTTGTCTACCTTATGAGGGCCAGGGGGTGATGTCCACCCTCTTATCATGCCATCGTTTTCCCCTGCCATGTTGGAGCTTCCCCTCGAGCCTTTAAGCCAAAATAAACCTCTTTTTCCCATAAGCTGTTCTTGGTTGGGTGATTTCTACCAGCAATGCGAACCTGACTACAACAGCTACCATTCCTCATAAAGTATTCTGGGTTAAAATATATCCCCCTACCACAAAAAAACATGTAATTCATGCTTATTGCTAAGTGAAATAAGCCAATCATAAAAAGCCTAAACATTGCATGATTTCACCTCTACAACCTGCTCTAAAAGACAAAACTGTCTGCAGAGATTTCTCAGTGGTTAAGGCACTTACTTTCAGAGCCTAGTGACCCAGGTTTTATTCCTCAGCACCCACATAAAGTCAGATGCACATTGGAACATCATCCCGAGTTTGTTTACAGTGGTTGGATGCCCTATATGCCCATTCTCTCTCTGTCTCTTTATCTCTCTCTGCTTATAAATAAATAATTTTTTAAGAATAGACAAAACTGTGGAGACAGTAAAACAATCCATGGTTGCCCAGAATTAGAGGGGAAGATAAGCCTACAGAGAATAGAGGACTTTGTTCTTTTCTTTGTATGTGTGTGATTATGTATGTATGTGTATGTTCAACATACACATTGAAGTGTGTACAGATGCACGTGTGTGTGTGTGTGTGTGTGTGTGTGTGTGTGTGTGTGTGTGTGTGTGTTTATGTAGAGGTCAGAGAAACAATGTCATTCCATAGAAGCACCATCCACCTTTTTTAGACATGCTATGGTACTGGCTTGGGGTGATCCAACTGGGCTAATCTGGCTAGTCAACAAGCCTCAAGGATCCACTTGTCTCTATGCCCCCAGTGCTGGGATTTCAGGCACACTATGACATCACATGTAATATTTTTATTGAGGTCATCAGAATCAAAGTCTGGTCTTCTTTATTGCAAGGTAAGGATTTTACTCACTGAATTTCTCCTCCTCCCCTCACATGGAGGATTTTTAAGTAAATAAAACAACATTTTATAATACTATAATGGAGGGCCTGTGTCATCACACATGTGCTCAAACTCCCAGAATGTACAACACCAGGAGAGAACCCAAGCATCAGCTCTATAGGTGACGACGACATGTCCAGGAAGACTTGCCAGTTCTTACAAATGTGCTGCTCTTGTGGTGGATACCTATGACGTAAAGGACAGAAAACATACATGGTTTCTGTCTTACTATTCATTTCACTGTGAACTTAAAACTACTCTAGAAGACGTTCTTTAAATACTGTTCAGAAAAGAATACAAAAAAAGAATCATGCCCCCCCCCCCAAAAAAAAGAATTTGTAAATGTGATCTTGTTTGGAAATAATGTCTTTGCAGATGTCTTTGAATGCTTAAAATGAGGTCATACCATATTCAATTGGTCAAAAATGCAATGACTATTGTCCTCATAAGGAGAAAGACCTGGACACTGGAACTCTCACAGAGAGGGGCAAAGGCCATGTGAAGATGGAGGTATAAAGTGGAATGATGCAGCTACCAGCCAAGGAGCAAGGATGGTATGGAACCATGATGCAGCTAGAAGAATTAAGAAAGGACTCTTCTCTGGAGCTTTTCTCGGGGATAAAGCCCTGCTGATACCTCGAGTTTGAACTTCTGGCCTTCAGAACCTAAGAAAAAATACTTCTTTTAAGCTTTTCAGACCTTGGCTATCTGCTATAACAACCCTTGGAAATCTATGTAATATACCAGGACTTTCATAATCTGTTCCATTTTATATCCAAAATCACATGCTGTTTGTCACAGCCCAAGCACAACCTTGGATTCCATTCTTACATGTTCTGCTCCTTCTGTCCTCTATAGCCAGGATGCTTGCTCACCCTTTATTGATCTAATGTAATCATGCTCAGTCTTCTAACTTCTGATTGAACAAATTAACATTATCTCTATAAAGTCCTCCAGCACCTGGAGAAAGCAAAGCTGGCCGTCCTACTACACCATCACATCTTTGTTTTAGAGACTAAGTTTCAGTCAGGTTTGCATCCTCCATGCCTAACGCAGATCTTAATTAATGATAAGGAGTTCCTTTAAGCTAATTATCAACTAACAACTTTAAAAGAAAATAATGCCCTCAAAGGAGCCAAAGAAATGTCAACAAAACTTGAAGCAATGCTGCAGTCTTATGAAGCCTCATTTGCATAATCATCAACACTTTCTAGCTATATAAAATTGTTTTGTAAACAATGCCTTTGGAATCTGTTCACAAGGAAAACAACCAACACAATGATGTGAATGAATGAATGTGCCTCTTTCATAAGTGTCTACACTTCAGTGAGTGCATGCCACTACACGTTCACAATCTGGCTATACATTCCCAGTAAGTGGAAGAGCAGATTGGAGAGAAAAGACTTCTGTTTGTGCCTTGGTCCTTGCATTAGTTTGCTTGTTTGTTTTGTTTGATTTTTGGCATTTGCAAGGCAAGTTCTTACTGTAGCCCATGCTGACCTGGAACTCTCCATAGCCACAGATTGGCCTTGACCTCATGGTGATCTTTCTACTACAGCCTCCCGAGTGCTAGGATTAAAGGCGTGCACCACCATGCTTGCCCTGTGTCCTGGTTCTTTGAATGAGTTGGTTTGGCTTTAGTTTAGTTTCCTCATTTAAAGGACAATATGCCTACAATTGACCTTTGCTTTTTACAACTTTGGATAGAACATTCCACTCTCCTGTATTTGCTGGCAGGTCTTATTTGATTGCCTGTATATTACTTCTCTTATTAATTTTTTTATTGACAACTTCTATACTTACAGACAATAAACTGTGATATTTCTCTCCCCTCTGCCACATTCCCCTTCACAACTCTGCTCTCCATCATATCCCCTCCCTATCTCCATTAGCTTTCTTTTATTTGACGCCGTCATCTTTTCCTCCTATTATGAGGGTCTTGTGTAGTGTATTGCTAGGCACTGTGAGGTCATGAATATCAAAGTTAATTTCTGTCTGTACAGTTGCATTGTAAGGAGTGGTGCCCTTACTTTGGCTCTTACATTTTTTTCACCACCTCTTCCACAATGGACTCTGAGCCTTGGAGGGTGTGATAGAGATGTTTCAGTGCTGAGCACTCCTCCATCTCTTCTTCTCAGCACTATGTTGCCTTTTGGGTCATCCCAGTGGCCATCGCCATCTGAAAAGAAAAGCTTCTCTAACAAAAAGTGAGAGTAGCATTAATATATAAATATGAACATTAAGTGTAGTGCTTTCAGGGCAATTTGGTGAAAATAATATACACATTTAGCCAGACAAGAGCAGGCTTTATACATCTAAGGCACATGACCTCCCCTGCTTTTGATTAGGTTTGCAATACCAGGTATATATTCCCTCCCATATTGTGGACCTTCAATCCAATTAGAGAGCAGTTGGTTTCCCCTAGAGCAAACATGCCATTATTGCCCCCATTCGGTCATTTGTCCTGTCTGGCCAAACTTGAGGATTCCAGTGTCCACTGTTCTCTCTGCTGATGACTTCTGTCTCCCATAGGGCTGCATGCAGTGCAGCTTTTTTCCAGCTTTCAGTTTTCTACTTTACAGGGAGGAGGTTTTTAGCTCAGCATCAGCTTGAGTTTTCAGTGGCCTTGCTGCCCAGGCATGAGAAATCTTCAGCAATAGGGTCTTATCATCCATTACTCATGGGAAACCAAGGGCCTAGGAAATATCCTGCAATGTTTTAGAGGCAACAAGGACCTCCCTGGCCAACAACTCACTCAAAGGTATCCCATCTTTGGCACTGAAAATTTTCTAATAGCAATTTATGACTTCTGGGTGTGCTATTATCCAAAAAAGTAGGCTTTCATATATCTTATTCAGAACATCTTGAATTTTGATTGACCCTCCCCCCACCCTTCTCTTACTCAATCTATTCCCCTGGCCTCACTTAGGCCATTCCACACCCTGTAATCTGTTCTTCTACTTAAATATATGCCATACCATCCCCTTAAGTCCTTTCCTCTCCTCCCTCCCCTATAGGCTTTTTCTAGCTTACTGGTTCTGCTACTGATTTTTGGTTCCTGCTCACACATAAGTCTAAACATTTGTGCCTAGGATCCACATATGAGAGAGAACATGTGATGTTTGGCTTTCTGGGCCTGGGTTACCTCACTTAATATAATCCTTTCCAGATGCATCCATTTCCCTGCAAATTTCATAATTTCATTTTTTACTGCTGAATATAACTCTATTGTGTAAATGTACCACATCTTTATTATCCATTTATCTATTGAGAGACATCTAGGCTACTTCCACTTCCTAGCTATTGTAAATAAAGCATCAATAAGCATGGTTGAACAAGTATCTCTGAGGTAGTGAGAAGAGCCATTAGGATATGTGCCTAGGAGTGCTATAGCAGGGTTATACGGTGAATCTATTTTTATCTGTCTCAGGAACCTCCACATTGATTTCCACAGTGGCTGTACCAGATTACATTCCCATTAACAGTGTAGAAGGGCTCCCCTTTTTCTACATCCTCACCAACATTTATTGTCATTTGTTTTCTTGATGGCAGCCATTCTGACAGGAGTGAGATGGAATCTCAACATAGTTTTAGTTTGCATTTCCCTGATGGCTAGTAATGTAGAACACTTTTTTAGATGTTTATATGCCATCTGTATTTCTTGAGAACACTCTATTTACTTCCATAGCCCATTTTTTAATTAGGTTGTTTGATTTCTTATTGTTTTGATTTTTGAGTTCTTTGTACATTCTGAATATTAATCCTCTGTCAGATGTATAGCTGGCAAAGATTTTCTCCCATTCTGTCTCTTTATTCTATTCACAGTGTCCTTTGCTGTACAAAAGCTTTGTAATTTCATGAGATCCCATTGGTTCATTAGTGGTTTTATTTCCTGGGCAATTGGGGTTATATTCAGGAAGTCACTGCCTATGCCAATATGTTGAAGGGTTTTCCCTACCTTTTCTCTAGCAATTTCAGAGTTTCAGGTCTGATATTAAGGTCCCTGATCCATTTGGAATTGATTCTTATGCATGGAGAGAGACAAGGATCTATTTTCATCTTTCCACATACAGGTATCTAGTTTTCCCAGCACCACTTGTTGAAATGGCTGTCTTTTCTCCAATGAATATTTTTGTCAAAAATCAGGTGACTGTAGCTGCTGGCTATAATTACTTCTTAATTTAGGAATTGAAATAATGTATAGATTCAAATAATAAGATATTATGCAGAGATCATGCTGCTTGAGTTTGAAATCTAGCAGAGGTGACACACCCAATCCTCCATCCATAATCAGTCTTTCAGTAAGTCGCCCTTGCCCTTCCCTCCATCTGCTCTAGAGTCCTTGTGTCTGTGGTTCAAACACACGTGAAGGAGAATCAGTGCCATGTTGAAAGGTCCATGAGTCACTCGCATAGCCCAAATGATGACATCTTGTGTTTAGAGTACCAAGTTTTGACTGTGTCTTTTGTGGGAGGACGACAGTCCAGACTGCTGTTACTGGACAGGATACTGAGTGGTCTGTAGGCAATCACAGTTCACGGCTCTGCAGGCTGCACATGTGAGGTCAGGTGCCAGCAGGGCCCATCCTGTCTCCTTCCCCTTGCTGGTTGACAGCATCTTCTTCCTCCCATAGTGGGCAGAAAACTGGACAGCACTCGAGCATCTCTCTCAGAAGGACACCTCTCTCCTTCATGTGGACTAGACTCCACACTCACCATCTGATTAACTGATAAAGGGCAAACCCCCAAAGTCCATCATGTTGACGGAGACTCATGGCAGTTTTTCTGCATAAAAAGAAATGACCAAAACTGAAACCAAATTCTTTTTATGCCAGGAGAAGTTGAAGTAAAAATCAAACAAATTAGATTCCTGTTGTAGCCATTGCCTTCTCATCGCTGGGACAAAACACCCCACCAGAAACAGCTTGTGGAAAGAAACAGTTTATTTCAGCTCACAGTTTCCAGGGAAGCTTCATCATGGCCAGGGACAGCCTCGCACCTTGCCACATGATCACAGATCAGTCACAGATCAGTGACTAGCAGCAGCAACAGTGAACTAAGTAGCACTGGCAAGTGGGCTGGATGATCAAAGGTTCCACCAGCTGGGGATTAAGTCTGAGGCCCAATCACAAACACTTGAGGCTATGAAGGCATCTTACATACAAACCACCTCAGCCCTAAACCACATACGTGCTCAGGGATGGGATACCTCCTGTGAATTGTCGGCCAGGGAGAGCCCTGATGTCCCCAAAGCATTATAGGTCATTGCCAAGGCCCTTGGTTTCCCACCAGGAACAGATGGTAAGAACCCTATTGCTGAAGACTCCACATACTTGGGCTGCAAGGCCACTGAGAAATTCTGCTGGAACTGAGCTGATAACCTCCCCCATGTAGACCAGCTGACAGAAAGCTGGAAGAAGCCATTCTACATATAGTTCAATGGGAGAAAGAGATACCACCAGCGAAGATACTCAACAGTGGACACTGAAAGCCTTATAATTGACCAACCAGGCCAAATGAGCCAACGGGTGCAATAGTGGCACATCTGTCATGGTGGAAACCAACTGCCCTCCAATTGGATTGGAGGCCTGCTCCATGTGGGGGAACACATTCCTGATACTGAAAACTTAAAACAGGGGCGGTTATGAGCCCTAGGGGTGTAACATCTGCTGATGTCTGGAAAAATGTATATACTGTGCTTATCAAACTGCCCAGTAAGCACTTCTCTTAATATTTATGCCCTTATATTAATGCTACTCTCACTTTAGGTAGAGAATCTTCTCTTTCCAGATGGAAGTGACCTTGGGATGACTCAGAAGGTATCATAGTGCTGGAAAGAAGTGACTGGAGTACTAAGTAATATCTCGATCACACCTTTCAAGGCTCAGGGTCTAATGCAGAAGAGGTGGCAGAAAGAATGTAAGAGCCAAAGGAAGGGTAGGACTCCTTACAACGTGCTCCCTCCAGACATTAAATGGCCTGGATATCCATGACCTTATAGTGCCTGACACTACCTACACAAGACCATCATAAGAGGAGGAAAAGATCATGACATCAAAATAAAAGAGAGACTGATTGAGATGGGGAGGGAATATGATAAAGAATGGAATTTCAAAGGGGAAAGTGGGGAGGGGGTGGGGGGGTATTACCATGGGATATTTTTTATAATCATGGAAAATGTTAATAAAATTGAGAAAAATAAAACAAATACGTCCCCTCTGTGAACCCATCTATTGCCTTAAAGAACAGAAAAATCTGGCTCAAAAATATTACAACATATTTCTGAATACATGTGCATTTATATATATATACACACACACAATTACATATACATGATCCTATATAAGTACTCAAGATGATAGGAACCAAACCCACAGCTTAGTGCAGAAGATATAATTCTTGACTTTACACACTTGGACTGTTATTGAAACTGAATTTAAAAATTAGGTCCCTACTATTACAACTTCTCCTCAAGATCAAATGTACCTCATGCTATACATTTTTTGATAGTATATCCCTAAAGTATGCTATTCATGTTGATTAGTCAGTAATCTATTATTGACAGTATTAAAATGGTTTTTTTGTTTGGTTGGTTGGTTTTTTTTTGTTTTTTTTTTTTTTTTTTTGGTTTTTCAAGGTAGGGTCTTGTTCTGGTCCAGTCTGACCTGGGATTCACTATGTAATCTCAGGGTGGCCTCGAACTCACATGATCCTCCTACCTCTGCCTCCCGAGAGCTGGGATTAAAAAAAGGCATGCGCCACCACACCTGGCTTGAAATGAATTTTGTAAAGCAAAATAATTACATAGATTATTTATTTGCAAAATGTGACATATAGATTTCAAATAGAAATTATTTTCAAGAATATATAAGGATTTCAACTAAATATAAGGATTTATATTAAAAAGAAAATGTATTTTTCCAGTGTAAACTCCATGTCCTGTTCCCATCTCTTTGTAATAACACAAAAAAATTCCTGAATAGTTTTAGTTGACAAAATTTAGCCGGTTATAATATTCAACCTTATGTCAACTTCAACTACTTCCTCTCTTTTTACTAACCATACTTGTCTCTTAGTCAAAAAATAATCAGGCCCCACAAAGATGTTATTGGATCCCCAACATTTCCCAGGCTTCTTTGATTTTTAAGTTGGAAAAATATGACTATTAGAGCCAATGATATGCGAGTTTACTTATGTAAAAGACGTTTACCCTAAATTATTTAAGAAATATCCCCACCTACTCCTCTCCTTCCTGGGCCACACCTGAAAGCCACATGTGGAGGTAAAGGAGTGAAGGCTTGCCAGCAGACTCGAAGCTTAAGTAATCACGAGGAATGGCCCATTCTAGACAGCCCCAGATTCCCAAAGACTGTGCACAATTGAAATGTGAAGTGTGTGGCTCTGCACATTTGAGACACTGCAGTTAGGTGTGTCACCACAACACAGGCCTATGCTGACAGAGAGCATTCATGGTCAGTCTTGCCTAGACTCCCCCACGCCAGCATGGGAAGGGAGTTCTGGTTGTGATATTCCTTTCCGTAGAGGAAAGAAAGTCAGTCTAGCTAGTGCAGGCTCCTCCTGACGCAGATGCTGTCCCCTCCCACGGGAGTCTCCTGAGGGCTGAGGCATGCTTTCTTTGGGATTCATCCCTCTGCCGCTCTGGAGCCACATCTCCTCTTGACCACCAAAGAGACATGCTGCCAATGCCTTCCTCAGCTGTGACATGTTCTCACATAGCCATGGGTCACCCTTGCTGTCTTAGGTTCCAGCCTCCTCATAAATCTCCTCATAACTCACATGTTCTTGCAGATACAGTGATTTGCACATATGTGGAGCTGTTAAGAAGAGAGCTCTGCACAGCATGCCTGTCTACTCACCCCTTGCTCCAGGCATTCTCAGGCTGGTCCTCAGGAAATGATATTCAAGGTTTACAAGTTTGTCCTCAGTGGTGTAGATCACAGAAATGGCTTAATAAGTAAATTATCTAACCACTATCCACATTTAAAGCTGCACAGAAATGATCCTGTCTTTCTGGAATTGGGGAGACTCTTCTGACCCTGAAATCACACTTTGTGAGCTGTTCACCCCTCTTTCACTCTGAACTGCATTTCAAAGTTTCAGGGGAGAGAAGTGAACTGAAAACTCTACACAGCAAAATGGAATCCTGCCCAGCTATCTTGGGATTTTTGAGAAAAAAATCATCCTCTCTCTCTCTCTCTCTCGCTCTCTCTCTGTCTGCCTCTCTGTCTGTCTCTTTCTCTCTCTCTCTCTCTCTCTCTCTCTCTCTCTCTCTCTGTGTGTGTGTGTGTGTGTGTGTGTGTATACACATGTGGGCGTGTGCATGCATGCCATGGTGTACATGTAGAGTCAAGAGGACAACTTCAAGTGTCAGTCCTTCCCTTCCATCTTATTTGAGGCAGGTTCTCTTGTGTTTCTCTCTGGCATAATGCAGGCTAGCTGGCCCATGAGCTTTTAGGGATCCTCCTGTCTTCATGCCCCACAGAGCACATAGAGATGACCGAATGCGGTGATGAATCTGGCTTTACATAGGTTCTAAGGATCGGAATTTGGGTCCTTGTGCTTGCACAGCAAGTGTCTTTTGCATGAGCTATCTCCAACACCCCAGATCTTTACCTTGCAAACTCCATTCCTACGTGGGTGTAGGATTTTTTCTATATTCTCTTTTCCTAATGTGAAAACTCAACTCTTGAGCACTTCAAAAAAAGAAAGAGAGAAAGAGAAAAATCAAAGAGACAGATTGAAGTAATTCTATTTCACTAACAATGGAAAACTCACTGGAACCCAATCACTTATGTCCTAGATATTCTGAACACAGATAACATATAAGCATTATGTAGTACCAGACATTAAATAAGACAGCAATATTAATTCTTTTTTGAGCCATACAATACTGGCCTACCTCTGACAGACAAAAGTGCTGAGGAAGTGATTGCCTAGTCTCTCAGCTAAATTAAGGAAGTAAAAGAAGTTCCACTGAACCTTGGTTAGTTTAGTTCCTGAATTTTTTTCCCTCTACCATACCTCTCACTATCCAACCTTCTATTGTGCACCAGTAGTCACCTTGGTAACCAGCATCTTACATCCCCACCATTCCCTGTCCTCTGTCCTCAAGATGTAACTCTTGGGATTACAAAAGTCAGAGGTTGTAACTTACCCACAGGATCTTTCTGCTACTCAAACTGTAGTTGAAAACTCAGTATTTAAATTTCCCATATCCATAAAAACTATAATCAAAACCACCAAGCATGAGGAAGAGCGGTGAGATGATCTGAAGAGTTATGAAAACAATACTTACAATATTTTAATAATGTGAAGTTATTGAGATGTGTCCAAAGGTTCACTGTCTCCTAAGGAATGGGGACAGAAGAGATATAAGCAGCAGGTCTTCTGTCTTCCCTTACACAATTAAGTTTGTTGTATACGAGTAATTATGTCCCTCTCTGGGACACAGCTTATCCACATCAGTGAAGGGCAGTACAACGTGCCCTCTTTTACTCAAAGCATTACAGCCAGGATGTCTCAGATGGGTCCATCTCTCATAGCTGAAGCCTATGAAAGATAAACCAGAACAACTGACATCACTGGAAATATGTGCCTGATGCAACTGGCTCTTTATATATCTTTTAGGACTATAGAGATGGCTTAGCAGTTAAGGCTTGCCTGCAAAGCCAAAGGACCTCAGTTCAATTCCCCAGGACCCACGTAAGCCAGATGCACAAGGTGGCACTTGCCTCTGGAGTTTGTTTACAGCAGCAATAAGCCCTGGCATGTCCATTCTCCATTTCTCTCTCTTCCTCTCTCTCTCTCTCTCTCTCTCTCTCTCTCTCTCTCTCTCTCTCTCTCTCATAATAAATTTTTAAAATTTAAATAATGAAGTTTCAGTACAGCAAGACAAATGGGTCTTAGATATCTGCTCTATATCATCATGCCTAGAGTTAACAATACTGTATTGTACATTGAAAAATTGTTAAGTGGGAGAGCTCATGTTCGGTGCTCTTACCACAATTTTTAAAAGCCCAACATTGGATGAAATCAAGATGGGGGACATGTCAAAACCTGATCAGGACATTCATGCCTGGAAATCTGAGAGGTCTTCAATTCTATTCTTAAGGGACCAATAATGACAGCCTGTCAGGCTGGAAACCTTTCTCTTTATATAATGATGAAAGGTTATTTTTTAAAGGAGCTGGAATTAGATATACTAAAGGAATCTCTTAGCATCTTTTGTCAAAGCAGAGGGTTTCTGAAAGGTGACTGCCAATCTAAGGTTTTTCATGTCTGTAGTGATTAAACAGAGGGGATAGGTTTAAATTACACCAGGGAAGCTTTCATGCCAACCTAGGAAAGAGCCTTTTTATGGATGATGAAATACCTACAAAGAATGCTGAGAAGCATGGTAGCTGCCATGGTTCGAAATCTTTAAGAAGATAAAACAGCTGTCCTGGACAAGCTTCTCTGGACATTCAGAGAGCAAGACAGAGTGTTTCTCTAAGGTTCTAAGACTCCATAAAATGAAAATTTCCCAAACATTTATGAAAGTAGCTATTAAATGTATTTTGTCTATAAAGTTGAGGCTGAAATTCAAATATAAAATCAATTCCAATGCCTGTTTTGATTATACTTCAAAGTGACAAATTGCTTCTCTGAAAATCATTATTTAAAAGATAAACTTTAAAAATATTAATGTGGCCTTGTGACCAGGAGTTTTGCATAAATTAATTCATGTTTCCCCTTAATGGCATGCCAAACCCAACTTACATATGGCCATAAGAGCCTGTTATGCACTTTTCTTCCCAGGTCCACTTTTCATTGTCTTCATAAGACTAGCTTGAAATCAGTTATAGCGTAAATATTTATGTCATAGAAACTGGCAAACACTTCTACTAGGGATTTTACTGTAGTTTTCCAGAAAGCTAGTAGTTAAATGTTTACCAAGTGATCACTATTTCCCACTGTGTTTAGAAAGAGATCCATTATTTGTTTGACATACAGAAATGGTCACTATGACATTTGACAAACTATGTAATTGCTGTAAGTCCTTCTGAATCCTCGTCCTTGAGATGAACTTCATGGGATTGCTGTTAGCCTTGGTCAGGGTGATGCATGTGAGGTGTTAAATGTGGTGCCTGGACATAGGGAACAACTAGCTGTGTTGGTACTGGTGATCACCCACAAGGTGGTATGTTAACAATAGGCATGTAGGGGCTGGAGAGATGGCTTAGTGGTTAAGCGCTTGCCTGTGTCCTAAGGACACCAGTTAGAGGTTCGATTCCCCAAGACCCACATAAGCCAGATATACGGGGGCACATGCATTTGGAGTTCGTTTGCAGTGGCTGGAGGCCCTGGTGAGTCCATTCTCTCTCTCTCTCTGTCTATTTCTCTCTCTGTCTGCCTCCTTCTCTCTCTCTCCCTCTCTCTCTCTCTCTCTCTCTCTCTCTCTCTCTCTCTCTCTCTCTCTTTCTCTTGCTCATAAATAAATAAATACATAAAATCCTTTAAAAAAACAATAGGCATGTATATGGTGCCATCAGTGGGATTTGGCCCAATTAACCTGACTGCCCTAAAAAATAAAATATGCTCAGAGACACCTAAATGCCAAGATAAAAGCAGTCTGGAGTCTCCTGCTGATAATCCTACTATCTACATTACAACTTGTTATAGTTTTATGACAACCAAATTCCTGACAAGAATCAACTAAAAGGTTTGGGGAGACAGAGCAGCAGGAACAGTGCTTGTGGTGCAAGCGTGAGGATCTGTCTTCAGATTCCCCTTCACCCACATAAAATGTGGGCATGGTGGATGGACATCCAGTCCCAGCATGGGGGAGGTGGACACAGGAGGATCTCTAGTATTTCTAGCTAGCTTATCTGGCTGAATCAATGAGTTGTGGGGTCAGTGAGAGATCTTGTCTCCTGAAAATAGGGTGGGAAAACAATAGAGGAAGACCCTCAATGTCAGCCTCTGGCCTTCCCGCACAGCCAGCAGGCATGCGTACACATATATCATCAACATGCACACACTCACACATCCGTGTACACATATATCATCAACATGCACACACTCACACATCTGTGTACACATATATCATCAACATGCACACACTCACACACACATACCAACATGCACTCACCCACACACCCGTGTACACACCCACACACAGAAAAAGAAGACAGTTAAGGAAGGAACGGTTTGTTCTGGCTTGCAGTTGAAGGACATCGTACATTATAGTGGAGAAGGCGTAACGGCAGGAATGCGAGGCCGCTGTTCACACTGTGTCTGCAGTCAGGAAGCAGACAGAGGAAAGCTGGAGCTCAGCTTGCTTTCCCCGTTTTGTTCAGTCCAGCACCTCAGAACATGGGGTGGTGCCATCCACATTGGGAGTGGATTTCCCCTCAGGAAAACCTCTCTGGGAGGGTCCTCAGAGATTCGTCAGAGATACATACAGAGGTATGTATCCGAAGTGATTCTAAATCCCATCAAGTTACCAAGACCAACCATCAAACAGCTGTTTGAGTATGTTTGCCTCTTCATGAATCCAACAATACACACACAAAAAAACAAAAAACCCAGGACATAGTTAACCATAGCCATGGATGCCAGGGCCAGTGCTCTTTCAAGGTGTAGTTGGACGCTGTCAACTCCTGCATGTGGACAAGAAACTACCCACCAATGTTTAGTCTTGGAAGAGGGAGGTTGCATCACATGTTTACCACATAGTTAAGGTTTTCCTAGATTCCTATATCTCTTTCCTCACTTTGCCCTTAAATGTATTTAATATTTTAACATTACCCAAAAGAAAATTAAAGGAATGTTTTTAAAGAATACTTTGGATCTTAATTCCCAGATGAAATATCCCCAAATCTGTTGAACTTTAATTTAGTATTACAATGCCATGAATTGTTTCTTAAATAGAAATAATGTTACACTACCACAGGAAAAGGTCTAGATGCCAAGACTCAGTGAGCTGTTTCATATTTATCCTGTGTGGAAAATATCTTTTCTTCTTTATTCTTTGACTGTCGATATTAGCCTTTGAGAACTCTTTGAAGAATCTAAACTGCTAGCTGTGTGCTGGGATTTTCTAGAATATCTATGGAAGATAGAACTCATTTCTAGGGCTGGAGAGATGGCTTAGCAGTTAAGGCATTTGCCTGCAAAGTCAAAGGACCCAGGTTCAATTTCCCAGGACCCATGTTAGCCAGATGCACAAGGGGGTGCACACATCTGGAGTTTGTTTGCAGTGGCTGGAGGGCCTGATGAGCCCATTTTATCTCTCTCTCTCTCTCTCTCTCTCTCTCTCTCTTTCTCTCTCTCCCTTTCTCTGTCAAATAAATAAATAAATAAAAATATCAAAATAAAAAGAACTTGTTTGTACTACCTTGTGGAGCATTGCACCTAAGATTGGGCTCCAAATATCAATGTGGCCAAAAAAAGACAAAAAGAAAACTCCATAAATGAATACACAAGTGCATAGCAACCCCAGAATTCGTTGACGTAGATTCCCATCTTCTGAAGCAAACTCTCTTCTCCTCCTTCCCTCCACTCTTCTACGAAACACTGAAGAAGAAAACCTACACAGTCTGGGCACACACTGTCACACTCAGCTATACCCCATTCATGTGCGCCTCCCTGCATGAGGAAAAGTCATTAAGAACGCACCTGTCACCTAACATACCAAGCTGTGTGGGGAGGGTGGACTGATGGCTTTCATTTTATTCTAGTGATACACTGAAGTGACAATACATACATGCTATATGTGTAGTAGAAATGAAGTTCTTACCTGATGTGGTGGCAACAGGGAGGCAGAGGTAGGAGGATCGCCATGAATTCGAGGCCACCCTGAGACTACAAGGTGAATTCCAGGTCAGCCTGGGCCAGAGTGAGGGCAAGGCCTTACCTTGATAAACCAGAAAAAAAAGGAAGAAGAAAAAAGAAACAAAGTTCTTAAGTACAAAGGGCTGCAGAAGTAATGCTCTATTTTCTACTGCTAATATCAAGTCCGAATTCTCCAGTATCAACTCAGAAGCAAACAAAAATCTAGTATAACTCTAAATGGATACTGAAAGTTGAGATATAAATGAATTAATTCAAGCTGGTACACACCAGTACTCTCAACAGTGGGAGGGTGGGGAAGGGCAATCATGAATTCAAGACCCTGTCTCAAGATTTTAAAGAAATGATATAACTCAAAATTCAATTTCAGGTCAATTTTTTTAATTTTTTATTTATTTATTTATTTGAGAGCGACAGACACAGAGAGAAAGACAGATAGAGTGAGAGAGAGAGAATGGGCGCGCCAGGGCTTCCAGCCTCTGCAAATGAACTCCAGACGCATGCGCCCCCTTGTGCATCTGGCTAACGTGGGACCTGGGGAACCGAGCCTTGAACCGGGGTCCTTAGGCTTCACAGGCAAGCGCTTAACCGCTAAGCCATCTCTCCAGCCCTCACGTCAATTATTTTATTACAGGAAATCTTCATTGCTTTTTCTGTACTATCACACATATCACCTTTGAAAAGTGTGGAAAATTTAGACAGCCAGGTACCGGTAAGGGAGGTTCTGGGAAGAAGGCAGGAGAGAGGTAGTATGTCTTTGATCTTGGTGTGAACCTAAAGGGTTAGTCATAGTTTTCATCAAGGGAACTTGGCATAGATGTGCATGTCCTGAGTGGAAGGATGATCTTCCTCTACTGGGAACGGCCATGCTCTTTGAATGAGATGCGTATTTGGGTGAGGCACACGTCGGGTGGGGGAGAGAAAGATGACACCAGCCTAGGAAGGCAGGTCACCCTCCTATCCCTGTGCTCGGTGTGGTTGTTCTCATCTCGAATGTATGGGACCTGACAACATAGGAGTGGAAACACGACAGACTCAGGCAGCCTTCTGCAGAGACCCAGCTGGACTTTTATGCAACCTCCTGGCTTTTGTATGGGGAGGTGGTTGCAGCCCATCATTCATGGAGGAGATGTGCTTCTCCTATGGGTGCCTTGGGTTACAACTAACATCTTTGCTTTATATTCTGAGTCTAAAGGAAATTTCATGGGTCCTTGTCATCCACATGAAGGTTTTGAATCATTCAATGGCCTCTGTCATTTGTTTTTTCTGTCTCTTTTTCTATTTTTGTTTCTGGTGAGGTAGGGTCTCAATCTAGCTCAAGCTGACCAGTAATATAGTCCCAGGTTGGCCTTGAACTCACAGCAATCCTTTTACCTCTGCCTCCCAAGTGCTAGGATTAAAGGTGAGCACCACTATGACTCTTTCTTACCAACCTGCACCACCATCTTTATTCCCAACTTCATGGGGATTATATGTCTAGTCTCACTCCAAAACCTTCAGTGAGGTTTGTATGTATAGGACAAGTGTAAACTTTTTAATTGAAAAAATTTTTAAAACCATTATTATGACTATATAACATAAGAGAAGTAAAATTCAAGAGAAAACATATAAAGTTATAGATCCCTCAAAATTGTCAACACATGGGTAAAATTACAATTAAAAATAATATGTTTTCAGGCTAGAGAGAAGGCTTAGCAATTAAGGTGCTTTCCTCTGAAGCCTAAGAACTCATGTTCAAATCTCCAGGTCCCATGTAGCCAGATGCACAGTGACACAAGCATGCAATGTCTCACATGTGCACAAGGGGGCACACATATGTCTGGAGTTTGTTCTCAGCAGGCTGAAGGTCATGACATGCCCATTTTCTCCCTCTCTCTCCCTCTCTCTCTCTCTCTCTCTCTCTCTCTTCCTCAAATAAACTTAATAATAGTAATATTTTATGGCCAGACATGGTGGTGCATGCCTTTAATCCCAGAAATTGGAAGTCAGTGGTAGGAGAACCACTGTTAGTTCAAAGCCTGCCTAGGGCTACAGATGAGTTCCAGGTCAGCCTGGAATAAAGTGAGACCCTACCTCATGAAAAAAAACAATAATAATGATGATGTTTGTTTTTCCATCATGGTGATGCACATAATTCAATTGAACACTTGACTTGCTGAAGTAAAAATATCAGGAGTTCAAGGTATCCTGGGCTACATAGTGACATCCTGTCTCAAAAACAAAAAGGTGTATTTTTTAAAATAAGACTTTCTTTTATATGCTAACTATAAAGAATAGTCCAAAAATTGACCAAACTATGAGCTAGAGACATGGCTCATTTGGTAAAGCACTTGTCATACAAGCATGAGGACCTGAATTTGGATCCCTAGCTCCCACATAAGAAGGTTGGGTGCATCAGCACACACCTGTAGTCCCAGCACCAGGGAGGCAGAGACAAGAGCATTTCTGGTATTTGCTGGCTGGCTGATCTAGACATATTGGTGAGCTCCAGATTCAGTGAGAGATCGTTTCAAAAGACGAGGTGCAGAATAATTGACAAAAATACCTGATGTTGACTATCGGCCTCCACATACACTCACATATGTGTAACCACACGCATACAAATACATGCACATGCACAAAATAAACATGAATGAATACATAGGTAATGAATAATTGGCCAAACTAGTGCTTAAGGCTGGGAAAAGAAATGCCCTCATTTGGTCTTAACAGATTCACACATAATTACTGTTGCAGTGACTTTCTTGTTGCTGGGACAACACCCAACCAAAGCAGCTTATGGGAGAAAAGGTTTTATTTCAGACTGACAGAATCTAGGGGTAGCTTCATCAAGTTGTCATTGGGCTTTGCACGTAAACACCTTAACCGTTAAGCCATCTCTCCAGCCTGAGGGACTTTGTTCTGTTAGGAACTTCAGACCCTATAGTTGATGGACTGTGTCTTACTGATTGAACATGTATGATCTCACTATTGCCAGACTGTAAATTCCACTGGGATAAGTTCACCATGGCATCTTTCCTCATAAGACACAGAAACAAATCCAAGACTGGAAACCTAGCCGGTGTGCTAATAACTACTGATGAATACTTGATTAAGAACTTCAAATCCTGAAAAATTCCTAAAGGAAAAGAAACCAAACATCTTTCACTAGGATGACGTTATATCTGGGTTATATTCTTCTTCTTCCGTCAACACTTCTTTTTTGAATTTATGAAAAGAATTTGTCTACGTTTGTGGAATTGGATTAAGATAAGAGAAAATCGTTGATGAATGTAACATTTTTAAAGAAAATGTGGTCAGCATACAGATGTGGAAATCTCTACCCATAACACAAAAAATGATTAGACCACATCAATGAGATAGAAATAAATAAATAAATAATAGGTAAATAAATGAGCCTTTCAACACAACATGTAACTTCATAGAACTTTGAAAACACAGCGATGCATAGATCATATCCATTCATGTTCCACAGGCTTGTGAAATTGAATGGTAAAACTTCTGGAAAGAAGAACTGTAAACATGGGAAAGTAGATTCTTTGCAATAACCTTTATAATCCCTGTTCCCTTTGAACATTCACTAGAGCCATGTTCCACCAGCAAGTTTTGTTCAAATATTAATGACATGATCCGTGTGTGGCATACAGAAGGAGACATAGAAATGTTCCAGTGGCAAATAAGATGGAGATAAACTAAATAAAATTAATCAGGCTTCTTTTTATGTTGATGTTTGAAACAGGTTCTGGTATAGTCGAGGCTGGCCTTGAATTCACTATGTAGCTGAGATTGGCCTTGAACATTTGATCGTTCTGCCTCCACCTCCCAGATGCTAAGATTACAGACCTCAGAGGCTGGCCTTGAATTCACTATGTAGCTGAGATTGGCCTTGAACATTTGATCGTTCTGCCTCCACCTCCCAGATGCTAAGATTACAGACCTTAGAACTACACCTGACTCAGACATCTTAATGACAGGACTTCCCAAAGCTTGCATACGCTGCTGAACATGATGACTCCCAGGGAAAGATTAATTAGTAAATATCATGAACATTTCCAAAAAGTTACTAAGAAGCATTTTTTTTTCTCAGAGAAGAAAGATTTTTATTGGCTATTTAAAAAAAAAGTGAGATTTAGATAATCAGAATAGCATATGTGGTTCAAATGCAATGAATAATTTGTTTACATGTTTTTAGGTATTTAATACACCCAAATGGTTTTAATCCATGAGTCAAGTAGCTGGGTCTATGTTATCCTAAACCTTAAGCATTTCCAAATATCTAGATGTGTGACATTATTTAAATAAACTTCCTTAGCTAGTAGTCCACTCACTTCAGCCACAGACACTGTCACGGTGATCTCATGGTGGCCCAGCTCTCTCCAGGCACTGTCTTGCTACCTTCTGCATGAAACCTCAGCTCTGCTGTGGCTTAAACTCTCTGACTCTTGAGAATGTATCTAGACTCCAATTCAATGATGCTTACAGGAAGGGTCTACCAAACCTTGCAAGGCCTCAGTAGATTAATTTCAATGCCATGAGTTCTCATACCACTATGTGTAGAGCTCTGCCTTTTCAACTATGGCAAGGAGACCCATGATGCTGTGCTCAGAGAAAGCCTCCAGGGAGACCTGCAGGAATAGTAGCCACCTGAGCTACAGGGATGACCAGACCAGGGAAATGGCTACACTGGACAGTCCAGTGGTGTCTGCACTGAAAAGAGGAGCTCAAGAATAAGTTGAATGTCCTGAAGCCTCTCAAGGGGAACTCAATGAAAGGTTGAGTTTCCTGGGGATTAATTTCTTCTTTCTCTATTCCCCCTTTTTTTCATTTCAGGCACACAAGTAGAGTCACAAATCCCAATTTGATTTTTTTAGTTGGCCTAAATATCTAAGATTGCTCTCTGATTTAATGTAATTGTGTTATGTGTTGTTTTTAGTTTTTATTAGTCTGCATCATGATAATCAATAATTTAGTGTAATTTTAGTATATCATTGTATCTGCTGGTCTACCTATAGTTTGACATTCTTATTTTATGTGGGGATTTGTGTGCACAAGTACAATGTGGAGACGTTTTTGTTTGTTGTTATCATTTTGCTTCTCAGTCAGACTATCTGGATTTTCTTTTCCTTCTGCAAGTTTCTTCTAAGAAAACCTGATATTCAAGATTACTAAAGCACAAACGTTTAAGTGTTAATTATTGTCAAACTGGCTTAAGACTAAACACTAAGAAGAGGGACATTTTAAAATGCAGGCAACAGTTAATGAAACTTCAGACTTATAAGAACAACATGAGGTTTTCAAGTTTGACCAGATAAGCAAGTAATCTTCATTTATTTCATTCTGTCATCACTTGGATCCAATATTCCTTTTTAACTTGGCAAATTTATTTTTTGTATTATTTTGTCTAATGACTAATACTTTTATGTAAAAGTTTTATTATCTTGGCTTACAAGTCTGTCTAATTCTGTATACTCCCTTTGGATATATGCTATATGATATGTTCACATATATGTTTACATGATAAAGTCCCACCCAAAAGGAGTTCTGTTCAAATTGGCATATAAATAAGTATGCATTCACATAAAATGACCCAAATTCCTTTTAGTTAATGAGACCTAAACAAATGTATAAGAAATAGGTTAATTTAAATGTAGTGTTAAGATGAAATAAAAATGTCCCTGGGACTGTTAACATGTGTTTGCCTGTGTTTATATTTGTAGTTGCTTGATGCTTAAGAGATATCGTCCATGTTTTCTATGTTGCAAATACAGTTTTCTATGTTTTCACTAAGATATGAAAGGACTATATGGTATTAAAGTTTTTAATTCACAATTCTGTTTAAAAAGGTGAAACAAAGCCAGGCATGGTAGTGTACGCCTATAATCCCAGCACTCAGGAGGCAGAGGTAGAAGAACTGCCATGAGTTCAAGGCCACCCTGAGACTACAGAGTGAATTGCAGGTCACCCTGAGCTAGAGTAAGACCCTACCTTGAAAAAAAAAAAAAAAAACAGGTGAAACAAAAAGTAAAAAGTATAAAATAGATTCTATATAAAGGATTTTAAAGTGCTTTTAGATACAAAAATATTTTGTATGATAAAGTAGTTTTCTCTTACAGGGAAAAGATTTTTCCAATAAAAATAAAAGATAAGGATTAAAATCAAAGCAAACCTATCACAAGATACCCAAATAAGTCACAGAAAGGTTTGTAAGAGGCTGAAGAGATGCTTAGCAGTTAAGATGCCTGCCTGGCCTGGAGAGATGGCTTAGTAGTTAAGTGCTTGCCTGGGAAGCCTAAGGATCCTGGTTTGAGACTCAGTTCCCCAGGACCCATGTTAGCCAGATGCACAAGGGGGCGCAAGGGTCTGGAGTTCGTTTGCAGTGGCTGGAGGCCCTGGCATGTCCATTCTCTCTCTTCTCTCCCTATCTGCCTCTTTCTCTCTCTGTCACTATCAAATAAATAAAAATAAACAAAACAGTTTTAAAAAAAAAAAAAAGATGCCTGCCTGCTAAACCTAAAGACCTAGGTTCAATTCCCCAGTTCCTACATAAGCCAGATATACAATGTACTGCTTGCATCTGGAGTTCATTGCAAGATGCCCTGGTGTGCTCATTCTCTCTATCAAAAATAAATAAATAATATTTTATAAAAGATTTGTAAAAGATAAAACTTAAAGATGGCATATATATATAAAGTTAAAATATTAAAAAACTAAAAGTTATATTTTTTTAAAAATCACATAGTCAAATCTTGCTAAATATTTAATCAGGGGAATGGGGAGAATGCTAGAAAATCAGGAAATAAAAGCCATAAACACTCCTAAATCCATTTTTAAATTTGTCTTTTGGGGTTTTCAGTAACAGAGACAAAATAGACTGTTTAAAGTGGCCAGGGTAAATGATCACAGAGGATAGCGCCCAGGTGAGTTTTACCACCAGTAAACAGCACATTTTCTCCAGTAAGTAAACCTGCCCTTCAGAAGAACTCCAGACAAAAGACAGAAGATTCTAAAGAGGCCAGTGCTTGCTACAGCCGTAACCAAAGCTGAACACTAGACAAGGGTGAGCCTCAGCAGGGCTGTCAAATGACAGCTTTGTCCCCCTGCAAAGAAGGAAACCACTATAAGGAAAGGTGTCCCAATTTAGGAGGGAAGACTGGCCTTCATCTCCAATGATCATTGTGCCCTTAAAGACTAATGGCAGTGACCTCTTGGATGACTCATAAAGCTCCATAGTTCTGGGAAGAAGTGACAGAGGAGTGCTCAGCACTGCAATATCTCTATCACACCTTTCAAGGCTCAAGGTCTGCTGTGGAAGAGGTGGCAGAAAGAATGTAAGAGTCAAAGAAGGGTAGGACTCCTTACAACGTGCTCCTCCAGACACAAAATGGCCTGGATATCCATGACCTCGCATTGCATGGTACCACCTACAAGGCCAGTATAAAAGGAAAAAAAGATGATGACATCAAAGTAAAAGAGAGACTGATTGGGAGGGGGAGGTACATAATGGAGAGTGGAGTTGTGAAGGGGAACATGGAGGGGGATTATCATGATGTATTGTCTACAACTGTGGAAGTTATCAATAAAAAATAAGAATAATTTTTTAAAAATTAATTGCCAATGTTTCCTGCAAGATTCCCTTAAGTATCTTCAGATAAACCTCAAGGAGCCTAAGTTAATCTGACAGATAGAAATATTAATTTTTTATAGAAAAGAGAATTTTGTTCTTTGCCTTAATTTATAGCCTAAGACACCATTCTAAGCAAATTTATGTAGTAACTGATATAGATTAAAATCCTAAAGTAGGGCTGGAGAGATGGCTCAGTAGTTTCTAAAGGACTTGCTTACAAAGCCTGATGGCCTGGGATCAATTCCCCCGTACCCACATGAAGCCAGATGCATGAAGTGGTCCCCGCATCTAGAATTCCTTGGCAGTAACAGGAGGGCCTTGCACACACATGTTCTCTCCCTTTCTCAGATAAATAGCAAATAAGTAAATTATTTATTTTAAAAAAGTTAAAAACCTCAAGGAATGTGGGGTAAGTGAGAAGAGACAAAAATAAGGGGAAACAATGAAATTACTGTATGTTCATGCATTAAAGTTCTCAATTAAAAAGTACACTTAAAACAGGGCTGAAGAAGTGGCTCAGCAGTTAAGGGTGTTTGCTGTGCAATCCTGAGAGCCTAAAAGCTGGGCACAGCCATGCATACCTGTGATCCCAGTCCCACAAAGGGAAGCAGAGACCAGGGAATCACCAACTTGCCTGGGCTCTCAAGAGGAAGTGAGATACTTACAGTAAGAGATTACAGATTAAAATGAGAACGGGCAGAACCTCAGTGCAGCAGGAACTGGATATTCTCCTCCAGCCATAGCAAGTGAGTGTCACCCTCCCCAAAGCCAAGTTCATGGGGCACTACAAGAGAACATCCCCATGCCTACGCCACATATTTCACATACCCCACATTACACCTACACACAAGCCCAAAAACGAGAAAGAGAGAGAATTGTTTTTAAAACTCACCAAACTTTTAAGTTTTTCAGAAACTAAAGGAGTTACTGTTATCAGTCCCACCTTAAAGATTGCCCTATATGTGACAGAATGAGAAGGCGAGACATTGGGAGCCCTGACCCAAAAGCTAGGATGTAGTCCTGAACCTACTTCTGTTTCCAAGGATAAGGAACCCTGTTAGGCCAGGAGAAAAGATTTTTTTAAAAAAACAGATCTTCAATGATCACCAACCCTTAAGATTGCCAGATCAAAGCATGTGAGTAACTGGTAACTGAGTGATTGGTATCTGAGGCCAGAGCAAAGGTGGGATACATCTCTTTTCTATTTGTCTCTGTGTAAATACTTAAGCTACTTCACTCTGGCTTGTCCTGAAAGCCTTTCCCATGGCATAGCGAGGGATGTACTGGGATGTACTGTGGGAAGAGGGTCCGGAGGGTTGGTGGGTTCAAAGGCTGCTAGCCAATGCCTAGGAACGTTCATTCATTCTAGCAGGTAGGGAGAGTCAGCTGATCTACACAGTGGTGGGGAGATGGTCGCAGGGGGATGGGCTGTGTGAAGGCTGCTGGCTGATATGGAGTTTCCTAGGCAACTGGCCAAAGGTCACAGGGTTATGGGCAAAGCCTCAGTTTAGGTGTGCTGGGCTTGGAGAGGGAGTGGTCTCCTGTAGTCCAGGGGGCCTTAGCCATGCCTGGCAGCTCAGGCCCATCTCCTGAAGGCTCCAGCCTGTGCCTGGCAGTGCTCAACAATGTAGCTTTGTCTGAGTGGCGGTCCCTAAAGGGGAAAAAATCCTCAGGATTCTGGGCTACACATTCCCGTCCCTGAGGGCAGGAGCCAGATCATTGGCCACCAAGAAGCAAAATTACGGTGGTGGTCTACAGCTGACATGGGCTCACAATCCTGGCAAAATGAGCAAAGCATGATGATATCCGGGTCTATGATAACGATAATGAGTCGTTAAACTTCCTTGCAGCATGGCAGGCTGGTCACAAACCCCTACCTGGGATTCCAGCTACCACTCCATCCTGATCCCCAGCAGCACGTGGTTTATGGAGGGGCTGAAGTATGTGGGAAGTGGAAGACTGGCTACGGGGTGGGGGACTCCAGTGATGCACCTCTCATGAGCTGTCACCCACACAAAGTTAGGGGGGCAATGCGGCTCATGTTGTTCTCCCTGTAAGTCAGCCTTCGCCCTGCTCCGTAAGTAACCTCAGTAATGCCATTGGTTCACCAAGCTGCACGCTGGTGGGTCATTCCTTTGGTCTGTGCTTGCCCTGCTGGAGTGAATAGCTGCCCCAGGAAGCCTCCCTGAGAAAGGCTATCCAGCAACGATAGTCAGCAACAAAATTGAAAATGGTTTGGGATCTTAGCAAGATCTCAGGTCACTCGGTACCCACACCACAAGCTGCTTAGCTCACATCACAAGCTCACAGGTCTGCTCCTCGTGGCGGCTCAGCACTTCAGCCTGCTCCCATCATGCTGTTCCACAATGTTGCAGTGTGGCCCTCCTGTGCCGGACAAACTGCAAGAGGAAGAACGAGCAAGGAAAGTACACCAGACGGTGCGTGAGCTCCCAGACACAGCACACATGTTTCCCGATACCGTCTCATTGACTCGCGTTCGTCCCATGATCCGACCTAGATCCTAGGAGAATGGAGACATGGTGACCCTTCGTACGCAAGGGAAGAGGAAGTTTTCCCGTAAAAGGGGGAACACTGCATTGCCTCTGTCACGGTATTCATAATCTCACCAAATAGCCAGATTCTGAGAGAAAAAAAAAACTCATTGACAATGAAATTAGTACAACAAACTTCGGAGAGATTTGAAAATCTCTCATGTCAGGCTGGGAGGCCAGAAGATTCTGGGATATCATAGCTTTTTACTCCCATTCAGGGAAGTTGTGTCCATGGTGGTTCTGAATTGGTCTTTAAGCTTGATTCTTGGTAAAATAACAAATCACTTAAAACTGCTTGGGTTCTTCTCAAACTGCAAAATACATTGGTGCGCCCAGTTGTATTGAAGCATGTGGCTCAGGAGGAGCAGGAGAAGGTGGAAAGGGAGGACGATGCATTAGAATAAAATGACACATGCATATAAAAATGTCATAATGAAACATACTACCGCGAATGCTAATGTGCACAAACCACATGAAAATCCTAACTGGGGACTCCTGCCAGCCCTGTATCACAGTGTAGAATGTAGAAGATGGCATCGTCTTCTGTCCTTTCCTTCAGTGACTCCTCACCATGGGCCTGTCATGTGCCTTCAGGTCATGTCATTTCTATTTTGGGACGTATCTGTCACCCTGGTTGGAAGGTCCGTGAGACTGCAAGCTCTTCCCAGAAGCCCTGCCTGAGATGGTCGGCATTGAGTAAAGTATGGAGTGGGGCCAGAGGAGACAGAGGCAGCTGACAAGCGGCCAGGATGGAGCAATCATGTAGCTGAGGATGGAGCGATCTGGGCACTTTTGTACTGTGAAGGAAGATGCTGGAGGAGAGTGCTTAGGAACACGAGTGTTTGACGCAGTGGGACTTTGTACCGGTTCCCTCATCTCCCTCAGTCTCAGCTTACTTCCCCACGAAGGAGAGAGCAGTGCTGTGATGGGGATTAAACCAGAAAAGCGTGCAGAACACTCAGTCCGGAGCCTCAGCGACAGTGAGGGTAAACGCACCCAGTGTGGTTGCTGGAGGACAGGCCAGCATGCGGGAAACGTGATCCCCGGGAGTAGCTGAGGTAACGGGATGAACGGCGTCCAAGAACAGACCCGGGGAGGGATGACTAAGATGATGAAGGGAACAGAATGTAGAGAAACCACAAGGAGATAACTGGGTGAGGTTTGGCCTGGGAAGTGAGCAGACAGACAGTAGGGGAGAAGCGTGAACGAGGCTGCCTGCGGGAGAGCTTGGGAGAACTGAGCGATCCCTCTCTGCGGCTTGCTGTTGACAGGAGCGGCTCAGAGCTCCAGGCGCCCCACCTTGACTGGAGCCCACCTGCAGAGGTGCTGCACAGGCTGGGCTCAGAGCCTCCTGGTGCACGGGGAGGAAGGGGCAGGCCTAATAGAGAAAGGTATAAATGAGGATGAAGCAGGTCCGGGAAGATGGCTCAGCAGGCATGAGTGCTTCCCACATAAGACTGAGGGCCGGGTAGGGCCTGAGTTCCATTCCTAACACCACATAGAAAAGCTGGCCATGCTACACATGCCCGTAACTGACAGAAACCAGGGATTCTCTGGGCCTCCTCAGTGAGCTAGTCTGACTGAAAACGGCAGCTCCAGTTTCAGTGAGAAACTCCGCCTCAAGGAAATAGCACAAAAGGAGCAATGGAGGATGTGCCCCTCCTGCCTTACACGTGTGCATGGGCTGTGCCTGGCACACAGGCACATGCACACCACACCATCACCACACGCACACCACAAAGCAAAAGGAAAGAGAGTAAAGTACAGAGAGAAACAAATGTACCGATGTTGGCTATGTTAAATGTATGTCTTTAAATATGTTTTTATTTATTTACTTGAGAGAGAACCGGCATGCCAGGGCCTTGCTGCTGCAAAGGAACCCAGACACATGTACAACTTTGTGCATCTGGCTTCACAGGGGTTCTGGGTAAATGAACCCAGGCCAGCAGGCTATGCAAGCAACTGCATTTAACTGCTGAGCCATCTCCTAGAAGCTAACATCCAAAATGACTGCCATAAAACTACATTTAATTAATATCAGTAAATGCACAAATATAATTAATGTCCATTATTAAACAATACCACTATAGAAATCCAATGGTGCTTGCCTGATGGTATTATTAATTGGCAGTTCAAGTGATTTAGAAAAGCAAAACCCTATCAAGAAACCAATTTTCTTGAAAATAATGGTAGTTATTAGTCCACTGCAATCTTTTATCATCAAATCAATTTCAAAGGTTATGAGCTAATCTTGGACATTCTGGATCTGAACAAAGCAAACCCATTAGGATATCTCCATTGCTCAGGAAACATTGGCCATGTGGAACAAGCTCAGCTTTGCATCAGGCAATGCTGCTGAAGGCTTGCCTCATTCTTCAGCTTAGAACTCTGGGGCTGGGGTTATTGTTCAGTGGTTAAAGTCTTCCAGCTGCTTCAATTTCCTAGGATCCACACAAAACAAGACCCACACTGGTACATGGGTCTGGTGTTTGTAGCAACAGAAGACACATGCACATAAATAAATAAAATGTTTAAAAAGGAATTTTGAGATTCCAGATGGTAATATGATAATTCATCTTTAACTGTTAAAAGCCAACAGGGATTATTTTATCAAATAATTAGAGATCACCTTTCTTTCTTACAGGTATGTATGTGTCTGTGCATGGGGGAGGGGTGCAGAGGACAACCTCAGATGTAGTTCCTCTTGGTTGCTGTCCACCATCTTTAGAGATAGAATCTCTCACTGGCCTGGAGCACACCATGTAGACTGACCAGTGAGTCCTAAGTATCTGCCAGCATTCACCTCCCAGAGCTAGGATTACAAGTGCATGCCACCACACCTAAATTTTTTTTATAAGAGTCCTGGCAAGTGAACTCAGGCCTTCATGCTTGCAAAGCAAACACTTTACCAACTGAACCATGTCTCTGAAGCAGAAGACAGAGTGTAGAATTTGGGAGCTCTGAACAGGTGCACTCAAAAGGTAATGTCCTCAGAACATGGGCACAGAGGAAGAAGGTATGCAACACAGACTTCAGAGGAGGGCATTAGGCCCTGGGGAAGAGGAAGCATGTGCAGGTATGGAGCAGGAGCCAGTGGAGGCTTCTCGGGAACTCAATGTGAGCCGAGCCTGCCCAAAATAAAGCAATGCATCCCGTCTAGGAAACTGAGTTTATCCCATAGCTTGAACAAGGTTGTGCCACATGGGAGAGATATGGCCCCACAGGTAGGTCTAGAGTGCTCTAATCTGGTGGTAAAGTCAACATTTTTATACAATTACATCAGAAAGCCTTGAGTCTTGGCCTATAAATATGGGGAATCCTCCTGAGGGCTGCAAACCTTCATCGTTATCAGAGTGTTTCCAGGCTGGTGAACACTTTGGTGAGTTCAGGTCCTTTTTCAATCTTTCTACAAGTCTAATTAAATCCATCTGGCTCTGATTAGTTGACAATTAACCTGCCAAGCACTGTCTTGGAAGAGCCGCAGTGTCCAAGCATCTCTGAGCCATCGTCATCTCGCTAGAAGTAGAACACAGAAGAGCAGAGAAGGCAGACAAGTGTTAAGGGGGAGTGGTGTCGTGGGGGGCTGGGAGTGTTAGGAGGCTCCATGGAAGAAAACGAATGTGGGATGGGCTGGAAGGAAGCCAGAATTTATATTTCTTTCTAGCTACCCCCATGTTTAACAATGCCTTCCCCATGATAGATGTTTTAATAACTATGTGCTGATTGAAAAGGGGGCAGTGAGGAGTAATATACTTCTCAATAAATCACCAACAGTGACATCTTTGAGATTTCAGTTACTGGAAGCATTTGTCAATGATCATTCCAAGATTTCAGGGTCCCTTGTGTCCCAGGAAACATATACGCCTCCCTGAGCATCTAACACTCAGCTGGGGAAGAGCCAGGATGCACTGACATTCCCAGACACTTGTCAGTCAACTGGAAAGTTTATGGAGTGATGATCCAAAGTCCTTCCTGTGTCTGTGGTGGAGGAGGGAGGAGAACACAGAAGACTTGATAAAACTCATCAGATCCAAAAGCTGGGCATGGTGGCACACGCCTTTAATCCCAGCACTTCGTAGGCAGAGGTAGGAGGATCACCATGAGTTTGAGGCCACCCTGAGACTCCATAGTAAGTTCCAGGTCAGCCTAGGTAGAGCAAAACCCTACCTCAAAAAGAAAAAAATCATCAGATCCATTGGCAAGTGTTGTTTCTTTTATTTATCTGACTGGTCTCATCTGTTGCCAGCATCGAGTCACTATATTCTACATCTTGGATGCAAAGGGACATCATGTGTGCCGGGATGAATGGGCGTGCAGCAGGACATTTGGTGGTTGGGCACTGGCTTACTTGTTCACTCTCATTTTGCCATCTCTCAGACCTAGCCTTTGCTTATGCACACAGCATCCTTGGAAGACACCAGGTGCTCTGCCTCCTCTTCTTGAGATTGGCAGATCCATCTCTAGTGTCATCAGTGGTTTTAGCCCTCTTAGAAGAAACTACCTTTGTGGGCAGCTCCTCAGTCTAGGTCCCTCTTCCTTGTGTTCTGGCACTGCCCAAGCTTCTTCCATCCACATCTTCTCACCTTACATGATGCCCTGTTCATCAGCTGTGTTCATATTTGACCACTGTTTATAGATTACTGGCTCCCAAAGCTATATCTGCCTTCTGATTCTACTGCTGAACTCTGATTACTGAGCAGGTCTACCTGAAGTCCCATAGCCACACCTCCAACTCAAAGTCACCAACATGCTTCCTTCACCTTCTGTTTTCTCTGTTTCACCCAGATACTTTCACCCAGCCATCCCTCATCTTGTTCTCATTCCCTACTTCCTATACATCACCAAGTACTATGAACCCTAAAAGTTTAATGTCTCCCAAGACCAACCAATTTTCTCCATGCTTAAAGTCACAAACCAGTTTCACCTTCACTACTGCAGAGGGCTGGCTGGCCTCCAACAAGGCTCCACTCTTATTCATATCTAAACCTTCTCTAGGCCAGAGACAATGTGGTCTTTACAGAATATGGGATCAGATCTAATACATAACATACACCACTTTGCCTAAAACCCTTCTCTCATTCTCTAAGGGTAAATACCAAAATTCTTTGCATGGCCTTGAAAGCCCTGAGTGGCTACTTCCTCTCCAGTTTTATCTCCCAACTTTCCTTATTTTGTCACTGCACATAGATAAAGTGTTCTCTTAGTACCTCTATCATGCTTGCTTCTTATGTCCACAAGGCCTTTGCACATGCTGCCTTAGCCAATAATTTCTCTTCTTCCAGCCTTCAAGTTAATTCTTCTTATACTGAATATCCCAGTCCAAACCTCCCTCTCTCAAATCAGTTATCTGAGCTATAGAACAGGTTAACCTCTCCATTATACACACTCAGCCCAGGCCCTCCTGCTCTGACAGTTCACACCACTCACAGCTCTGTGTCTATCAATGACTGACCAATACATCCTCTATCAAAATACAATATCCATGAGCAGGGATTATATCTGTTCTGCCATTATTTCTTCAAAAATTAAGGCAATGCCCATAATTTATTAATATGTGATAAACTGATGAGCTGTGCATTCTTCTTCCAAACAGCATCCTTCCTATTCCTCCCTACTGCTCCATCCCCAATGTGCAATGCTTGAAGCTTAGTAGCCTCTCCAGATTTACTTACAACAGTCCTCCCAAGGTCTAAATACTTCTGGTCTTATAGTATTGCCATCCAGCCTATGTGTTTTGAGAAAAATAAAATTCCTCAAATGAAGATCTGACTTATGGCTTTACCTCTTTAAAGTCCTTTCAACATCCCTAAAAATGATGATGATTCATATCCATCTCTATTTTCTGGAACCTCCTTCTTGTCAACATTATTCATGTCACAGAATATATTTAAAAATAAGAATATTTGGGCCAGAGAGGTTGCTAAGTGGTCAAAGGCACTTGCTTGGAAAGTCTGATGGCCCTGGCTCAATTCCCCAGTATCCATGCAAAGCCAGATGCACAAAGTGGATCATGTGTTTGGACTTTGTGTGCAGTGGCAAGAGGTCCTGACATGCCCATTCTCTCTTTGTTTCTCCCTCTCTCTCATAAATAATTGTTTAAAAAAAATAGAATAGTTCCAGAGCATGTTGAGGTGTGTGAAGGCACCACAGCCTAGGAATGAGGAATTTGGTAACTTAAGACACTTATAACTTACATGCCTGTTTCCCAGATTGGGACAATCTGTCTTAGGAAACGTTGGTGAAATATTCAAATCTTGCTGAAGGCAGGCTATGTCTAGGAAATCTTTTCTTTTACTTTGTGATTCCACTATTTCCTGGAAGGCTCCTTAATAACCCTCTGAATGCTGTGTTTATTTATACTCCAGCCTTTTTTTGTGAAATCAGAACCCATTTGAACAGAGAGCATAGCTTACTCATCCATAGCTTACCCAATTTTTAGGATGTAGTACTAGTATCCATCTGAATGAACAATGAGCAGAAAAGGAAACTAGAAATATCTAAGAGATATTCAGTCTAAGTACCTTGGATGGCGATTGCATGAATTTCCCCCAGTATCACTTTTTGTTTGTATGTTTTGTTTTGTTTTGTTTTTCGAGGTAGGGTCTCATTATAGCCCAGGCTGACCTGGGATTCACTCTGTAGTCTCAGGGTAGCCTCGAACTCCCGGCGATCCTCCTACCTCTGCCTCCCAAGTGCTGGGATTAAAGACGTGTGCCACCACGCCTGGCCAGTATCACTTTTTTATAGAGAGATTACTTTTAAAGAAAACTAAAGAAGCTGGGCGTGGTGATGCACACCTTTAATCCCAGCACGTGTGAGGCAGAGGTAGGAGGATCGCCGGGAGTTCCAGGCCACCCTGAGACTACAGAGTGAATCCCAGGTCAGCCTGGGCTATAATGAGACCATAACTCAAAAAAGAAAGAAAGAAAAGAAAACCAAAGAAATTCCTTTGGTTCTCTAAGTCCTTACAGTTATAGATAAGCTTCCAAACTACACTGACTAAGCAAAACACTGGCATTTAAAAATAGAAATATCTCCAAATGAAAAATGTGGCTACATTATGAAATTGAGTCCGAAGTACCCAACAGGCCATTGTGCTTTTGGCTGCCAGGGCAATTACTGTTGATTGATGCTTCCAAGCTCAGATGTTTCTCATCAGCCTGAAGAGAGATTCCAGAAGGTGGAGATGTTCTAAGTGCATTGAAAAATGTCAACATTTTTGTTTCAAGTTATGATTGAAATGAGTATAACCTCATATTTTAAAATGTTAGGAATGCTCTTGATGTGGGGAAAAAGGCAAAAAAGAAAGCCAAGCTTCCAGAACGATACTTTGATTTTTCTCAGATGAACTTGACAGCAAAATGAGCATGGGCCAAAGGTCATGAAGACACGGAAGTGCCCGTGCACTCAGGAGCTGCTCAGGCTCACAGAGCTGCTGGCCAGTTCCAAGGAGGCTCACTCAACTACATGCCATGCCAGAAAGGAGGGCTCCAAGCAGTATTGCCCAATCACAGCAATTGCCCTCAGACTTCACTTGAGACTGTCACTTACTGCTACTGACCTAAAAGACAAGGAATGTTTTGTAGCGATTGCTGTCCTTTCCTCTTTCACAAGCTCATGTCCCTTGTGAGTAAATATTCCACAACTCTCTGCTGTGAAATTATATCATGGTACAATGATGTCATGCTTATCTCTCAAGGTTTTTGGGAGTGAGAGAGAAAAAACCACAGAAGCATGTGTAGCTGCACGTTTTAGAACCAGAAGTCAAGGTCATTCTTTATTCAAGTAGGAAGGAGCACAGAAGAGTTCTATGGAAAATGTAGTAGCAATCCAGGCTCCTAGTCTTCCATCTGAATGTGGGTAAAAGAAAGATCCTACGAGGATGTGGTCAGTGGACTTATATACTATGTCACCTTAGGTAAGAGTGACTGGATTTCTCAGAATTTCCTTCCCTTCATAGTACTATATTAGGACAAGAAAGAAAGAAGGAAAGAAAGAAAGAAAGAGAGAGAAAAGGAAGGAAGGAAGGAAGGAAGGAAGGAAGGAAGGAAGGAAGGAAGGAAGGAAGGAAAGGAGGGAAGGAAGGGAAAGAAAGGAAGAAAGAAAAAAAGAAAAAAAGAAAGATAAAGAAAGTAGACTAGAGGGATGGCTTAGCAGTTAAGGCATTTGCCTGTGAAGCCAAAGGACCCAGGTTCTATTCCTCAGAACCCATGTTAGCCAGATGCACAAAGGGGTGCACACATCTGGAGTTCATTTGCAGTAGCTGGAGGCCCTGGTGTGCCCATTCTCTCTCTCTCCCTCTTTCTCTCTGTCAAATAAATAAGTAAATATTAAAGAAAGAAAGAGAGAGGGAGAGAGAGAGAATTCTTCTTGCATTTTGGAAGGCACACCCTGAAGGTCAGTCAAGGGCACAAGGCAGGTTGTGCTGTCACAGCTCTCCTGTCTCAGCTCACTGCTGTGGGACTCTCACCTTCACAGCTCCAGTTCATACCAGAGCACTTCCTTCAGCTTCTACAAGCCCAAACCAGTTTGTCTCCAAGGGATTCTGCTTAACTCCATGGGTTCTATTTGGCCTTTTTCTCTTCTACTTTGTGACTGGCTTTTCTTCCAGACAACAAACCCTACACACCCAGATAAGCTTCAAAGCCCACCCCAGCTTCCCCACCACACGCAATTCTTTACCAGGTCCCACTATTGTGCAAAGTCTAATCTCTGTCTTGAACCTCTCTTTCACATTCCAAGTCCTGATTAAACCTACTTGATACAATAGAATTCGTTCCTCTCTTACTTTTCTCTTTAACTTTAGCTGAGAGATGAAAGGCAATGTACTCTGCCATACTCTGCCACAGGTAGAAGGAAATTACCAGAACAGCCACGTGACTCAGGAGTACATGGTCATAGTACTTCACCCACTCTAAAAGCTAGGGAACAGGACGAACAACTATATCCTGTAAAGAGAAATGCTTCTAAAATAGTTGTTTGAACTTGAACCTGAGATGTCCATTGTTCTAAGATCCAAAAGAGACAATTATCAGTTCCTAGAATGGTAGATATGGCCAGAAAGTAAGGATCCTACTCATCCTCCACATTTCTAGAGTTTTCAAATTCCTAAATCCCAAATGACCATAGCAGAAAGGGTCTTTCCTGCATTAAAATATTTGCTACAATATGCTGGCCCACACTCTCTGTGTCCCCTTTTAGAAGCAGTAAACCAACAATGTCCTCAGTACATGCTGGAGCTGGTGTAGTTATGAAGTTGCCCAAGAAATATGATCCCAAGTAATTCTAAGTCTTCTGTTAAAATGTTCTGGAATGTGATCATTATAGCAGCAAGCAAAAAAACATTTTTAGGGCTGGAGAGATGCCTTAGTGGTTAAGGCTCATGCCTGTGAAGCCTAAGGACCCCTGTTCAATTCTCCAGGTCCCACTTAAACCAGATGCACATGGTGGCATGCGTCTGGAATTCATTTGCAGTTGCTAGAGGCCCTGGCACACCCATTCTCTCTCTCTCTGTCTCTCCCTCTCTCTCTCTCTCTCTCTCTCTCTCTCTCTCTTTCTCTTTCTCTCTCCTAAATAAATAAAACTAAAATATTTTTTAAATACATTTTAGCTATAAATCACAACTTCAGTGGTTTAACCTTGCTTCAGAGTAACATATCTGAACAGTAATTATTCAACCTCATGAAAGTTGGGATGGACTGGGGAAACGGTAGCCTTGAGTGCCTTACAGTGGTTAAAGGGATGGTGCCTCCTACAAAATTCATGTTGACAGTTAATATTCAGTGCAACAGTATTAAGAGCTGTGACCTTTGATAAGTGATTAATTCAGGAGTTCCTTGCCTTTATAATTAGGATTAGACCCTTATGAGAGGACCACAGTTGAGGAGACCATCCTCTTGTACTTCCAACGTGTGAGCTCTTCTCCTCCGCAGAGGAGGTAACAGGCGCCATCTTGAAAGCAGAGAGCATCCCTTGCCAGATCTGAACTTCCTGGCAGCTTGATCTGAACTATCCAGCCTCCAGAACTGTAGGAATTTAGGAGTTTCTGTTCTTTGTAAATGACCAGTCTCGGGTACGTTTTATAGAAGCATAAACAAACTGACGCGCACCTTAATCACCAATGGTGCCAAAGACGGGCAGAGCACTAGTCAGTACTTGTGTTCTTCACCCCCTATAGGGCATTTTACAGATGACAAAAGTAGAGCCTCAGTACCTGAGTGACTATCCACACTCATATAGATAGTAAGCAGAGTCTAAGCAAAAATTTTAGTATCCTGAGACTCTGCCAAAGGATTTCCACCATGGCACACTAACTTAAGCAAGTTGCAACACATAAGTGTCATGATATAAGTAGGCCAGGTGGTTTCTACTTTCCCAAGCGGAATTAATCACATCTGCCAAGCATCTCTAATTTACTGAGCAATTATCAGATGAGGATGAGAATCCAGGAAATGGATTCTACTTATTTGATGTATCAAAGTTCATCACTTCACTTAACAGCTTCACTGTTCTACACAACAGCAACGGCAGCAAAATAAACAGGCTGTTACCCAGGGAAACAGCCAAACTAGATGTCTCTGAACAGTGTCTACTGGAGGCACAAGATCTGATCCTCCACTCACACTCTGCAAAAGGAGATACAGAAGTCCTCCCTAACTGCCCTTCACTTTCTGAGAAGTCTTGAGAATCCCGTGTAATTAAGCCTCTGCCCCTTCATTTATAAAATAAGAACTCAGTGTGGATACCTTCTGTGTAAGACAGGGTTCTCCAGAGAAAATGAACCAATAGGATCTACCAGAGATAGATAAAGGAAGATTTAGTATGGAAATTGCTTCACCCAATTACAGAGGCTGAGAAATCCCCAGATATTCCACATACAAGCTGAGATCCAGGAGCACCTGTATTATAATGTAGTTTAAGCCCAGAGTCCTGAGAACCTGAAGTCTGACAGCTGAAAAACCAGGAACACTAATTTCCAGGCTCACACATCAGTTCAAGAAGAGAGTTTGCCTCCTGTTCTTTTTTGGCCCTTTGTCCAATTGGACAAACCTGTTCTTACTGATGAGGAAAAAAAAAATCTTATTTGCTACATTTGCTGGCTCAGATGTTAATCAGTTCTGGAAGTATCCTCATAGACCCACCCAGAAACCATGATCTAGCTGTTATCTCAGCACCTTGAACCCAGTCAAGCTGAGGTATATATTCACTGTCACATCCCCAAATGCTCTTCACAAACATGACATTCTATGATTGGTAGCAGATGCCTTAGGGAAAGTTGATGTCATGGGAAAGGGAATAAAGAGGGAGTAGGATTGCCTTTCCTAGCTATTGGATGCTAGGCAACCCTATCTTGCATGCATTCTGACCCACTTGTGTGAGATGGTTGAGAAAAACACACACCCCGAAAGCCCACCTAATAAATAGAAACTACAGTGTAAGTCCAAACTAACCTTTTCTTGGTTGATAATTATACTTAACAGTATTTTATTTTTAAAAAATATGGTTTGGGGCACTGGAGAGATGGCTCAGTAATTAAGATGCTTACTTGCAATGTCTGACAACCTGGGCTCAATTCCCCAGTGCTCACATAAAGCCAGATCCACAGACGGGCACATGCATCTAGAGTTTGCCTGCAAAAGCAGGAGGCCCTGGCACACTCATTTTCATATTCTCCTCTCTCTCTCTCTCTCTCTCTCAATTTTTCTCTCTTATAAATGAATATTAAAAATAAAAATATATATTTAATTTTGAAAAATCAACCCCAAACAACATACTTATTTTCCATATACTACTTGACAACAAATTGAGTTTTAATCTATTCATCATTGTAAAATGTTGACTAATGGAAAGGCTGATGCCATTTAAAATCTGCAGATAGAAATTATTTGATGCCTCTTTCTTAGTGCTTTTTTGTAAAAAAAAATAATAATGAATTTGAACTATTCAGTTTATGAAAAAGAAATTCACTGATGGAAAGCATTTATGAAGACCATCTGTGCTATTAACAAATTAGATCATGTCAAATTTTCACAGTGTATGGCACTCTCCCAGTGCAGAGCAGTCAGCCTGTGTCACATACAAATGCCTGCAATTCTAAATGCAATTTTTCCTCACTTATACAACTGAGACAACTTCCTAGATGTTTCTAATGTACCCATTCAGGGCTGGGGATGTAGCTCAGAGTACCTGCCTAGCATGCACGAGGCCCTGGGTTTGATTCTGATTCCCAGCACTGAAAAAAATAAGTAGGTAAAGGGTTTATTTTGCTTCAAGGTTACATTACAACCATTTCTAGCATGATACACCTTATCAACTTCAACAGGAATATATCTCGCTAAGTCCTTTTCTCTGCGTGTGATGTGTACATATGTGCGTGAGAGTTTATGCACACACGTGCTGTGGTGTGCATGTGGAGGTCAAAAGACAGCCTTGGGTCAGGCCTGGCCTCCCAGCTTGTGTGAGGGAAGGCCTCCTTTCATGGCTGTCAACCTAGCTGGACCTCAAGCTTTCAGAATTCTGTTTCCACCTCCCTACACCCTCCTAAGGTACTGTTTAAGTCACTGGGTCATGTGAAATTATTTTGAATATCTCCTTGTTCCTGTTTAAGTTAGCATAGTGTTGATAGTGTCATAAAAAGAGCTGCTGATATTTGCCAGTCAAGCCATGCTACATGAAGAGCCATCTTGACCTTAAGTTCCAAGAAACTACTTTTGTAAGACAAAACTTTGCCCTCAAAATTTGAAATAGAATGTCATTCAAGTTATGTAGCCCTAAACCCAAAATCCCAAATTTGAAATGTTCCAAAATCTGAGATAATTTGAGTGTTAGCATGACATTCCAAGTGGCAATGCAACACCATACCTATGTGGGAGTCACAGTCAAAAGGCAAGCGTGCTGGACACACTGTATAGAATCGCCTTCATGCTTGGTGCATGCAAAACAACTGTGTCTAGGCTTCAGTCACATCCTCAGAATTGCAAGTGTTCTGAGCTTTGAAAACACTGAAAATCCAAACCACTTCTTGTCTCAAATATTTCAGATAACTGATATTCAATGTGTATTTGATTTGGAGATGATAGGCTATTACATAATTCAATGCATTTAGCTATATATATGGGTATAAAAGTTTTTATATGTGTGTGGGTGTGTACTACAATAGACAAGTTTAATTAAATATCATAGTAATGAAATGGACATTTTCAAAACTATATTTGGTTTCTCACTTAATTGAGAAAAATGTTTTAGATTTTTACTTATATATCCTTGCTATAGTTTAGATAATGCTTAAGTAGGTCACCCCAAAGATTCATGTGTTGAAGGGTCCTCAAAGTTATGGTGTTAGGGGATGTTATAGATATCAGGTGTAGGGGGATGCCCCTCAAAAGTGATTGAGGCATTATTCATGGGTCCCTGGTAAGTTTTCCTGAGAGGATTGCTATATCACCCACAGCTTAGGCCCACCCAACTTCTCTGGCTTCCAGTTACTGATGTGATTTCTCCCCTAACTCCATGGAATTCATGACTAACATCCTCCATGAGGTAACACTCTTGGGATAAGAGCTAGCCAAATTAGCATCACGCTGTTGGAAATTTAACCCTCCAAAATCATAGGACAGATACATTTATTTTCTTAATAAATTTAGTCTGCCTCAGGTACTTCCTTACAGTAAAAAAACTGACACAATCTTCTCCACAAATAACATAGTGCTACTAATGATCTGTGTATTCCCAATGGATTACATACAGTGATAATCATCATCATCATTTTTCTGGAAACATTAATATTTAAATCCTAGAATATCAATGTATTCTATAACAATTTCTGTCAGACAAATGAAGCATAAAATGAAGGTTGCTATGCTATTTATGTACAGAATTATGCCCGTGTCTCATGCCTTTGTTTTATGATCCTATATTTAACAATGATGTGTTGACAGCAGAAATTTTAGAGATGTAAGAATGAAAATCATTCTTAGTTAAAGTTCACAAGGAGCTGGGCATGATGGTGCACACCTTTAATCCCAGCACTTGGGAGGCAGAGGTAGGAGAATCACCATGAGTTCAAGGCCACCCTGAGACTACATAGTTAATTCCACGTCAGATGACACTAGAAAGAGACCCTACCTTGAAACATCAAAAATTAAATAAAAGTTCCACAGGAGAAGAGAGTATCCAGCTGAGAAATAAATTGGCTGAGTGATAAGTCATGAGTAACATTTGACACAGTCATGTGCTCACCAGATCTTTCCCCAGCACTGTTTACCCGGATTGTTTTGAAAGAAAAAATTAATGACGTATTTATTGTTTAAAAAAAACTGATGGGATCTTTAATTGTAATCCCACAAAGTGCCCAAAGAACTCTCAACCTGATAGCCATGAGTTAGAAAATGTCATAATAATGACTCATATTTTCTAAAGTTCTGTTGTAGCTGAGTTCTGTTTGTCAAGATCACCACAGGTTGGGCAGAGACACGGTTTCCCTATGGTTGTCCTGGGATTGGCCACCTCATGAGGCTCACACATCTTGGGAACATCAACATGCACAGGTCTTCATCCATCTTCCCATGGAAGACCCTTTCTTGTTATTGATCCCCTCTAACTCTGCTTACTGTGGACTATATACATCTATGGAGTAGCAAATCCTTTTTCAACCTCTTCCTTTTTGGTTTATGTTTATCTGTTTGCAGTGCTGGAGATCAACCACACAGCCTTGTGCATACAAGGCAAGTGTTCTGTCACTGAGCTACATTCTCAGCCTCACATCTTTTCTGAATTAGCAGCTGTCCCTAATCAAGCCACATATATATAGATATACATATACATATGCATATATTACACATATTAGTGTGCTCATATCTACCACCTACAGTAGGTCAGCAAGAGAAAACCCAACAAAATGCTTATCTAGATACAAGCAGTCACTTCCATTTGAATGAAAGAAAAAACTGAGAGTTAATAGATTCTCTCAATTTGGTCTTTCTTTCCCCATATCTAGATTGCGTTTATTGTGTTTCTTATCATGAATGTTTCAAAAATGCCAAAAAGAAAAAAATCACCAAATGATCATGGATTCAGCACAACTTAGAGGAAACTGTGTAGAAAGGATGTTTATCAGCAAACATTTTTATAAGTCCTCTCCCTCTCCTCACTGAGCTTCTTTTCCTGATATACTCGCGTTAACCCTCTTCACCTACCCCACTGTGGACTATCTTCTGCTGACAGAATGGAAACATTATGCAAGGCTGGATTCCATCATATCATTTACAGATGTCACGAGTCATCTCTCAGCTGGAGTGGTGAGCTAACAGTCTATGCCTGCCTGCTGAGAAAGTATCAAAAGGCCAGGGCCACTGCTAGAGCAGACTCTTCTCTCAGAAACGGACCTCCTGCTGTGGATGTGGCAAAAGAAAACAGCCCAGCTCTGGAGTGGGTACCTACTCCACCAACTGTTTGCAGGAAGATGGCCACAGAAGACAAAGTCTCCCATGGTGGGCAGCTATGGCCTTGGCATTGCAGGACATCAAATGTAATAACCCATCAAGCAAATAAACATATTCCTTATTCATGGGAAATAAACAAAACCTTCCAATCAACTAATATGATCAAATATCAGAACAGTTGGAATTTCCACTAGGCCTTGAATAGTTCATAAAATTTGATTATGATTGGAGGAAAGAGATTCCTTGTTTTCAGAGACTGGTTTAGGCCAAGAAACAGAATGACAGATGACAGCAGTAGCTGGAACTAAAAGAACATTCTAGAATGTCCTATGAAGAACACACTGGAAGAAGGTAAGTATGCAGACCGGGCAGGCCATCCTAACTCTTGTTAACTACAAGGATGAAAAAGAGTGTGTATCTTGGGCTGGGGAGATGGCTTAGTGGTTAAGCGCTGGCCTCTGAAGCCTGAGGACCCCGGTCCAAGGCGCAATTCCCCAAGACCCACATTAGCCAGATGCACAAGGGGACACATGCATCTGGAATTTGTTTACAGTGGCTAAAGGCCCTGCATTCCCATTCTCTCTCTCTGCCTCTTTCTCTTTCTGTCTGTCGCTCTCAAATAAATAAATGGAAATAAACAAAAAAAAAATTTTAAAGAGTATGTATCCTAGGAAAGTTCTGGACCCAATATAGCCTTTCAGATACCACCATTATTGCTGTGTTATTTTTTACTTTGATTCACAGTGTGAGGGTCCAGACATGATGGCAGGAGCTTGAGGGAGCTGGTCATATTTGCATCTGCACTCAAGTAGTGAAGAGGATTGGGTACTGGTACTCAGTGTACTTCCTCCCTTACATTTGGTCCTGTACCTCACCCCACTTAGAGTGTGTCTTCCCTCCTAACTTACCCCAACCTAGAAACTTCCTCAGTTTGCCCAAAAGTTTGCCTCCTTGGTGATTTTAGATTCCTCCAAGTAGACAGTTGACATTAACCATCACACTTGTAGAAATTTGTATTAAAAAATGAGATTAAAAAAATAATGACAATAAGCCAGATGTGGTGGTGCACACCTTTGATCCCAGCACTCAAAAAGCAGAGGTAGGAGGATCGCTGTGAGTTTTAGGCCACCCTGAGACTACATAGTGAATTCCAGGTTAGCCTGAGCTAGAGTGAGACCCTACCTCGAAAAACTAAAAATAATAATAATTACAATAAAACCAAGGTGAAGGGCTAGCAATGATTACATAGAAAAATGAAGCCATGGACAGAATTATCCCACTAGTGTGTACACACAGAGGTCTCACATCAGCAAGGGCAAACAGCATGTCAACTCAAGCAAGACTAGAAGTCAAAACAGAAGGAATGTAAACCAGCTGTGCCAGACCAGTTTACAGAAACATCTGGACACTGAATATCATGGGAAGAGAGTTTAGAGATATTTCTTTACTAAAAGTCCTTCAACACAAGAGCTCAGGAACCTTGGCTACTTAACAAACCTGCCCCTCCCTACATGACACTCCTTGCCCCTCTCAGCTGAACAGATGAGCACCACAGGACTTTACCCTGCATAGGTCCTTATGGAATCCAGACAGCCACGTTAGACGAGCCAAGTAAGACCTCTCTTGGATTGCCAGTCCTCCCAATGCATTCTTATAGGAAATTATAGAAAGTTCCTTTAGCTCCAGCTAGTGCTATCATCTAACTGTCATTCAGTTTCTTGACCTAAACCAGTTTCTTAAAACCAGGGACCTATCTCTTTATTCCAATCATAATCAAATTTTGTGAACTACTCAAGGCCCAAGGGCAATCTCAACTGTTCTAATATCTGATTATAGTAGTTGATTGGAAAGTTTGCCTATTTCCCATGAACAAATATAAACCTTTTCCTGGACATTTCCCCACAGAATTATATGAGATTAAAGGCCTGTTTGGCTATAGGCCATCCAAAGTAAACAAATGGCTAAGATGATATAGTTGCCTGGTTCGCATAGAAAGGAAGTCTGAGAACCAATCCAAAAAGGAAACTTGTAAATGGCACCCAAATCAACAAGGCCACTCTCTCCATCCTGGCAGGAGACATTACATAATAGCTTCAGTCAATGGCATGTAATACTTGTTCTTTCACTTAGGTTTTCTTTAAAAGCAAATAGTTAAGAAAGGCATTCCACTCATTTAGGAAAATAATTGTATCAAGAAACATAGCCATACCTTCACATTCAGGAAAATGGAGTAGGTATATTTTTACTGCTCCTCCAGCAAAATACTAGTAGATCTCTGGACATTACATATAAACACCCATTAGATGGAGAAAACAAGACCAAGCTGACTCAGAATTGGGATATAAGGAGATCACAGTGGTGGGATACTATGTCTTTGTTTCATGTATCCTAGACCAGGAGCTGAGAGAGCCAGAAACCACAAACAGGCACAGACAAAAAGAACCCAACAAAACCTGTTCTCACAGCCTAACAAACATTATCTTTGAGTCAGAGTTTTTCTGTTGAATTCAAACACCACAGGAAAGAAAAAATAGAAGCCTTACCCTGACCATGTCAGAAAGGGACAAGTGGAGGGCTCACTCTAGACCCCATTGGGATGTGAGGAGGCATCAACATTCCTGCTGAGGTGGGATCAGGTGAAGCCAGGACAGAGCCAGCGTTTCCATCTCTGCCAACTTTCCCTGTCCATGCTTCAAGGTGATGACATAGGGAGCTTGAACCCCCATTATAGCACCATAATGACAAGGATCCTCCATTGGAGGTCAACAAGGGCCATTTAAACTTCTTCTACCTTTAAGTAATGCTGTAGTGCTCCCCAACAATTATGCTAATGTGGTAACAGTGAAGGCCAGTTAAAACTGAAGGTGTAAGTATCTAATCTTCAGAAGCAAAACTATCCAGATCTCAGAGAAAAAAAGTCACCTACCACAAGAAAGAGGAAACAAGCTCTCAACTTATGGCAATCCACATACACCCAAATCAGATAGCAGATATACTGGAATTGTCTGACAGCAGACATGATGAAGGTGCACCGTGGTGAATTATTAACAATCTTAAATAAACTAAAAGGTAAAAAATGCCAACAAAGAAATATAGTTTCAGCAAAACAATAGCATAAAGAAGGACCAAATAGAAATTTTGGAGCTGTAAAATATGATGATGAAAAATAAAACTCAATAGATAAAACTAATAACAGAATAAAAGTGGTATAAAATGCAGTGAACTAGTTAGATAATAAAAGATATCCAACATGGGAGAGAGCAAGGAGATATATAAAGAAGGGGCATGGGGGACAGATATGGCCAAAGTTCATTATATGCTTTAAATTTTAAAAAAAGAAGAAGAAAAAGAAATCTAGTTAATACCCCTCAAGTACTCAAATGTGAATAAACCCTCAAATGGAAAATAGGTAATAGGAATAACCTTCAAACTGTTGAACAAGCTAGGTACAGTATTACATGCCAATGATCCCTTAATAGAAACATCTATTAAGTAAAGTTAATTTGTAATTTTACATATCCCCCACAAGTGGTTCTTTAGGTCAGTATAGTCTCATGAGCAAATTCTACCAAACTTTCAAAGAATTAATATCAATTTTGCAAATCTCTTCCAAAAAAAAGAACATTTTCCCCAATTTGCTTCATAAAGCTGATATTCCCTGGACAACAATATAAAACAAAGAAAATACAAAACTAAAACAGGCAAAGCAACCAATGAACACATTTGTAGACTCACTAGTTCCTCCCACAGAATTCACTGTAGAGTTTAACCAGACCTGGACTCTTGCCCTAAGAGATTTCATCAGGATGAAAACCCCAGCAAAGGACTTCCTCTTTATACATACCTCATGTACAAGAATCAAGACGACAAAGCAGTAGTGTTATCAGTGGTCTCTGGACATTTCCAGGTTCTTGGCATCTTGTTAGAAGAACTGGAAAAGATGTGCATGTGCACGGGTACACACACACACACACACACACACACACACACACACACACACAGTAACACAGCAAGGAACTCTATTAAGGGCAAAGCAAAAGCCTAAATTTGAACAGACTGTCAAGAAGTGTAGTGGAATGCCTGAGTGACAAGTGCTCAAGGGTCTTTGGTAGGTCTCTGGGGCTTTTCTTTATAGGCTTTTAGGGGAAGGAAGAGCTGGTTGCTAGAGGCATAGTTTGAGTATTTATCTAGTTTGATTGACAGGTTTGGGTTACATAACCATTCTCTATTACACATGTCCCTTCCCATGAGGCTTCTGATTTTAATCATATGTATGCCCAACTATGCACTGGCATAAGTGGTAAATAGTAGATTCCCCCTAAAATTTCACTCAGAGAACAGTTTGCCTTCCTATACAAGCACCTTAAACCAATCCAGGATGGATGGCCCCTTGTTTCTTGGTCCTGGATATATCTTTGAACATATTTGAATAGAAAAAGTGGAATTCCTAAACATTACTAATGGTATATTTCTGGGTTTTCAATACAGGCTCAAGATGGGCAGCATCTTGAATATGAGACTTTATTGTAACAGAGGAGAAGGAGAAGGAGAAGGGAGACAGAGAGAAAGAGGAGAAAATAGGGGGTTACATGTACTGAGAAGCAGAAGAGCCTAAAAGAGAGTGAGTGAGCAACAGGAAGTGCGTTTTATGGGAAGAGACCAGAAATTGCTCTGGAAGGGAGGGGCCTTGGTTGGTATGCAAAGATGTATCGGAAGGTGGTCTTCCCTCCTCTTATCCCAAATGTCTACTCAATTACAATACCATGAGGCAGTTCTAGAGACCCGGGATTAATATGGCTGTGTAGGGGAAAGAGAACAATGAGTAGACAGCTCTGAGACTCCAACAATGAGGGAAGGAGAGATTTACTCCATTGTTTAAAGCAGGATGTGCATGCAGCTTGGTACAAGTGAGATTGTGGGTTGCTCAGAAATGTTAGGTAAGAGATGTGTTTCTTGCCCAAGCCATGTGGTGACCTGGATCACTAAAGTATCAATTATCCTATGCTTGCTTTCCTCTGAATACAAATTAGGATGAAGAAGATAAAGAACCAGTGGTCCTATCATTGTGGTGGTCAAACTTCATTATCAACAGAACAGCATCTACAATCACCTGAGAGACAAATCTCTCGTCGTTTCAATGCAGGAATTTCTGGGTTCCATGAGGTGGAAAGATTCATTCTAACTGTGGGCAGTGCTGTCCCATGAGATGGGTGCTAGGCTGCATGAAAACAAGAAAGCAATCTGAGCATCAGCATTTGCCTCTCCTTGCTTCCTGACTGTGGATATATAACAAGTTCCTACTGATGGGATGTTGCTTATATCAGTTATGTTCACATTGCAGGAACAAAACCTCTGACCAGAAACAGCTGATAGAAGGAAAGAGCTTTTTTTCCATGCAGTTTCAAAGGGACGTTTCATCAAAAGGGAATAGTATAGCAGACAGCCTGCATCCTATCTTCACATCAGCCACGGAAAAGTAAAGCCATGAATGCAGCAAGCATGGCTGGGCTGTAACACCGCGATGTCTACCTCCAGTGACACACGTCCTCCAGCAAGCTCCACCTCCCTAGGGTTCTACAACCTTCCCTAACAGTGCCATCAGCTAGGGACTGAGTATTCAAACACACAGGGTGATGAGGACAGTTTACATTTAAACCCCTACGTGGCTGGCCCTGAAACTACACTTCTCAAATCACTGCTTTTACTATTTAGTAACATTTGGCCATAAGTACACCACTTAGCATAAGTTTCAGTATTTTCACTTGTGAAAATCAGATGGCAATAGTACCTCTTAATAAGATCTATCGAACCAACTATATTAAAATGTGGGTTACAATACTCAAAATAAGTGTAGTAAGGCTATCTTGAATAAGAAAATTTGTGAATTTATTCATTAAAAATTATTATTTATAATGCACAGTATGTGCTGGTATTATGTTTCAAGCTGATAGCTAATCAATCACTAGAACTTACAAAATGTAATGAAGGTCCAACTAAATAGATTAGTTAATTATGATTATAAATCAATGTTTATTTGACATTTTTCAAATATTGAAAATATTTGGGTAAGGCTTTAAAATATTGAAACAGGAAGTAGTATTGTAAAAAAAAAAGTACATGGGCTGGAGAGATGGCTTAGCAGTTAAGGGACTTGCCTGCAAAGCCTAAGGAACCAGGTTCAATTCCTTGAGACCCACATAAGGCAAATGTACATGGTGGCACTGAAGGAACCCCAGGAGGGGCACCCCACACTCTGCCCGGATATGGCGACACCCCAAATCACTCACGAGAAGCGGTCTTGATGCAAACTGCAAGAGGATTTTATTCCAAGCCCGCTGGGGCCCACAGTCGTACACCGCACAGGGGTAGAGGACTGCAGAGCCCTGAATGCAGGAACGGGACAGTTTTTATAGGGTTTCTAACAAAGCCTGTGCATTAGACCAATCATTTTTTTAATATCAGGAGCCCGCAGGGTGCAAGCCAGTCAGTTTGTGCCACCCCATAGTTTCTAAGCCAATTAGTTTAATTTGTTGAAGCCCCTCGTGGACCAATCATTCTCTTATGACCTTGGTGGTCAGCATTTGCGCAGGTCCTTGGGTGGGGGTAGCAGAGTGTGGTATCAGCCTCCTATGACCTTGGTGGTCTAAGGCAGGCTGCTACAGCTTATGGTGCGAGCTAAGGCTTACAGTGTGGGCTATTAAGGCTTATGGTGCAGGCTATTTACAGAAACCAAATAAGTGGTTCACTTCATTACTCATTTCCCATCCTTGAGGGCTATCTCATGCCCTTTTTACCTAGTTTTATATTAGGAGCGGGCTCTGATATAATGAGAAGAGGGATTCTTTAGTTGCTTCCAACAGAGAGTAAAGCCTGGAGTTTGAGGTATGCAGGGGCCCGCTTAAGCTCCCTTTGGAGCATGATAGTATTTCTGGGCTTCTGAATTCTTGGGCCTTTCAGCACATGTATCTGGAGTTCATCTGCAGACGCTAGAAGCCCCAGTGCACCCATTTTCTCTCTCTCTCTCACTCTCATAAATAAATAAATAACAAAAATAAAATATTTTTAAGAACATGACTAAAAGAGGTTATCCAAGTAAAGACCATAAATTGAGGCAAGGCTGCAGAGATGGCTTAGTTTTAAGGCACTTGCCTGCAATGCCTAAGAACCTATGTCTGACTCTCCAAATCCTACATGAGCCAGACACAAAGGTAAGGCAAGTGCAAGGTTACACATTCCCACTAGGTGGCGCAAGCATCTAGAGTGCAATTGCAGCATCTCAGGCTCTGACACACCACTTCTCTCTCTCACTTTCTCTAAATTAAAAAAAAATAAAAAAGTGAGAACACAGAAAAGTTAAATATAAACCTCTAGTGACATTACTGAGAGCACTAGAATCTTTCCTTATAAAATTAGTTAAGGAAGTAATTTCAAGCACTCCATTACTATTAAGCAAGTTGAGCATGATCTGTGGCATGAAGAGTGTATCATGGAATACAATACGAAAGTCCACTGGTGTGAGGAAACATTCAACATGGAATACAATACGAAAGTCCACTGGTGTGAGGAAACATTCAAGGCTTGTTCTCAGCAGCTTCAGGAAGCACTCCTCACCATTCACTGCTAGCTTTCAGCACTTGGCCTTGAAAGTTATCAAGTAAAGCTCTAGCAAAATGCCTTTTGTTAAATCCAACTGGAAGTAAAATAGATGAGCAGGCTCGGGTGAACATTCTCCAGGGACTTGTGTCTTTGGATGAGGATTTCAAAGCTTTCTCAAGCAGGCAATGAACAGAGACTTTGCTGCCTTCTAAGAAAGAGCCAACACACCAGAAGCGCCCAAAGATGCCCATCTTCTGTTAGTGACAGGTGGTGGTCTGTTCGCGAACTTGACAATCTAGCCACCCAGATCAGCGAGGGTCAGATCAGAGGTTCCTTTATTCATTCTATTCTTGGTCCCTTTAGAGCTCAAATTTGCTAATTTTATCCACCTACTACTTTGTAAAAAATATATATGTGATTTCCATGAAGAAGTTTACAAAAGCTCTTTCAGGATTTCACTCTCGAAGATGAATCCAAAGTTCCCATTTTAAAATTGAATTCACCCTTTCTGTTCCAATATCTTGGTCATAGCACAGGTCCACTTTCTAAATCTTTTTTTAATTTAATTTTTTTTCATTTTTATTTATTTATTTGAGAGCAACAGACAGAGAGAAAAGAGGCAGATAGATAGATGGAGAGAGAGAATGGGTGCACCAGGGCCTCCAGCCACTGCAAACAAACTCCAAGTGCATGTACCCCTTTGTGCATCTGGCTTACGTGGGTCATGGGGAATCAAGCCTCGAACCAGGGTCCTTAGGCTTCACAGACAAGCACTTAACTGCTAAGCCATCTCTCCGGCCCCACTTTCCAAATATTTTTATCTTTGTGTGTTTATATATGTGAGTGCAGGCATGCGCGTGCCATGATACATGTGTGGAGGTCAGAAGAGACTTTCCTCTTGTTTGCAACAGAGAACTGAAAATAGGACTTTTAATTGACATGTGTCCTTATACCAATCTCAGAGTAAGAAAACTCATGAAAAAAAATTCAATCTTGATTAATAATGGAATGTAATTCTAATTAGAACTAAAAGTGGATGGGTTTATTGTGGAATTGTGTGCTTATTAAAATTTATATAAATTAGTAAGTTTTAAGGAGAACCAAAATAAGTATAAAAGGGAGACATAAGGTTCCTAGACTGCAACTTGAAATTCTAGAAACCCTTGGTTTTTAGACCTTTACCATCACACACCCTCCCACCCAGGTTACAACTTTCCTCTGCCTCTGAGAACATTCCTTCAGACAAAGCAAATATGCCATCCAAACATATTGGAAATTGTAAGTCCACTGGATAGCCAGTGTGGGTTATGCTGTGGAGCCTTCAGGGACAAGGATTATGTTTTCGTTTCTGATGAGATATCACCAGTGTCCATCTACCACATATACTCCACATCAGTATCTGTCTACTACAGACTCTCTTCTTTCAGGAGCATTCTGACTCATGACTGTCTGTAAGTTTGCATACTAACCCCACAAACCTGAGTACCGGGTTCTTATACAAGAGGCAACTGTTTGAAAACAGACCATCGAAATAGCTCTCCCTGCAAGATCCCTCTGGGAAGCTTAAAGATAGATTCACCTTTGAATGTTTCAAACTCCTTGTTAGGGGTTTTAGAAAGTACCCACAGCCCCATCACTCCCCATTCCTATCATCACTTAACTTTAAAGAAATGAATCACTTGGAGCTGTGTGAGATATTCACTTTCACTGATCTCATTTTCCCCTTTCTTCATTTTTTCCACTTAAAGGGCCATTCCCCCCCAACATTTTACCCAAGGCTCTGTTCCATGGGAGGCAATAATAACTAGGTTAAGTGCTAAAATTTTCCAAGACATTTCATGCAGATCATTTAGGACTGTTGCTTTTCTTCTTCCTCTTAACACTGAAGACAAAAGATATGGGAGAGCTGGAAGCCACTGCAATACTGTAACAGGTATGCGACTTACTAGGGTGAGCTCATTTCCTATTTTGGAAGAGAGAGAATTTTCAGAGTTGCATTTCTCAAGTGATATCATCACACTGTGATGGGAAAAGTCTGTAAGACCACAGATTCACTGGGAGCAGGATGTCCTTCAAATAAACAACTCTATGGGCACAGAGGAGACCATCTGGTATAAAAAGACAAAGGAAGCCAGAGGTCAAGTCAGCCACACCTGAACTTCACAGGCTTTTACCAGGAGGACTTGGGTCATAGCATTAAGTCAAAGAGCAAATACAGCCATTCATTCATTCATTGTTAGAGATGCCTAAGATTTTTACAAAAATAAATAAGACCTAGTTCTTCCAACAGTAGATTCCCCCTCTCAATTGTAATTGCTTCTAACATTTATAATCACTGGCCTTATTTTTAATATCAAAAACTTTAGAGAAGGGCTGGAGAGATGGTTCAGGGGATAAAACACCAGCCCCATGTGAAGATCAGAGTTTAGACAGACATCATATAAGGCCAGATGGGCATGAGAACAAGCTTGAAATCCCAGGGCTCAGGAAAGAAAAACAGGGATCCTTGGAGTACATTGGCTGGATAGACTAGTGGATCTGCAAGTCTTAGGCTTAAGTGAGAGATCCTACCTCAGTAAATAAAGTGGAAAGTGATCAATGAAGACAGCCAAGGCTAACCTCTGGCCTCCACACACACATACACACACATGCACACATACATCCACACATGCAACCATGCATACTCACACACATGCATAACACACACATACTCAAAAAAAAAAAAAAGAAAGAAAACCTTTGGTAAGAATAATACTAAGTTTTATCAGATCTATTGGCTAGTAAAGTACATGTATCTATGGATAACATGTAGATTCCTTGTAGAACGTTGGGCCAGTACCAGCACAGAGAAGCAAGTGCCATGATGAGATGTGAATTTGCCTAGTTCTGTGTGAGAGGGAGTGACCGCTACATACTAACAACTGTTGCCACATAGACCAATTCAAACACGCCCAACACATTGCCTGAGGCCCACAATGCCATAAATGTAGTGACACTTCCCTGTGTCTGTGACATCCCAAATCGACCTCAGAATCACCATCTTGCCTGGCCCTACGGCCACTCTGGAAGGTAAGGGTCATTAACAGGAAACTGAGTTAATGGCCTGGTGACAGGGCTTCAGAAGATCACTGAGCCCAAGTGGCAGAACAATTCTCAACATCATCATGATCTTTCTCATTCCAAACCCCATGTGCTTTCACGTTGTCAAGCTGGGCCCCGTAAAAAAGACCACATCAAACCTTCTAGAAACTACTGTAAGTATACAACATGACACGAGGACAGAGGAAAGGAAGGCAGAAAGGGAGGAATAAAGCAGAAAAGAGACGGGCACTTAGTTAAGGACAGTTTGGGTTTTATCATCCTTCTTGTCACTTATTTATGAGGTTACAATTATTTTACAGATAATCTTACATGTGAGACAACTAAAGTTCAGAGTGATGGCATCACTTGCCCAAGGTCACATGACTTGAAAGAACTGGAGCCAGCATTGAATATCAGGTCCACCAAGCTCCAAAGCCTATGCTCCTAACTCCCAGCCTCGCTGTCCAGTGTGATTTTCAGGAAACCATTGAACAACTGTGGGTTATTCTTCTCATCTCTCAAATAAGTAGCTTTTCAGACCTTAAGGGCAGCTGTGCTTTCTGGAATGCATTTCCCAGCATCTCTCCCTTAGATCTCACAACTAAGCTACCAGATATAATTATGTCCTGGTGGACTGAAAAGGAGGTTGACTCTAAAAGGGGTAGAGTGAAGACAGCTGGGATCTGAACCCTGCACTCTAACCCTTTCCACTTTTCTTTACCACTTAACCCAAGTACTGTACAAGTATTAGGTACAGAACAAATGAGATAATTAATAAGAAAATCATGCATCAATTGCAAACAAAAATATGAATATATTGTTGCTATTAGAGTTATTATTTTAACTACTAAGCTAAATAACTTATGCAGAACAACATGGCAAAAAATATAGTCAGTTCTAAAGACTAGTCTAGTTTTCTCCTCTAAAGTTCAGTTGCTTCTAATATTTACTATTTTGTTTCAAGATCTAAAACCTTGGGGAAGGGCTGGAAAAAATGCTCAGGGATAAGGCACTTGCCACAGAAGCATGAGGATCAGAATTAGGATGAGGACCCATCCAGGTAAATGTCAGGTGGGTATGGCAACCCACATGAAATCTAAGTGTATGGGATTTCCACTTCCAGCTGTCACTCGATTGTCATTGGTTTACTCTTGTCTCAGCTTCCTGGGCAAAAAACCAACAAAAACAAAAAAAAAAAAGAAAGAAAGAAAGAAAAACAGAGAATGAGAGAGAACAATGATCTACAGCTGCCTTTTTTGAGGAATAAGTGATTTCGCATAGCAAAGAGTATTTTTTCCATCCTTCTACCCAACAGCTAGCTCCATCACAAAACTATGTCCTAGTTTCCATGTTTATAATGACTTTCCACATTTTTTAACCACAAAAATAAAGCGCTGTTTGGAAAACTTTGTGTCTATTCTCAGTGGATACTTATGGAGACAACAACTACAATAAGTTTTGCATTATAACATTTGCATCATGCAAGCTGCTCACAGGTAATGTCGCGGGCTTTGTAGATTTGGAGAAAAATGGCATTCCCTTCACGCCATTCTCCCTTTCAGAAAATACCCCAGCCATTCCTTTCACAATGAAGAGCTAAATGGCCTCGGGCACCGGATACTTAGTGCTACTGACACCATCTTCATAATCAATTCAGGCTGTCAAGATGCTTCCAGGAATTGTACAGGCCAGCAACGGAGACTCTCAGAGCCAACAATGAGACCAAGTTCTCAGGGGTAGCATTTTCCCATGGGAGTATATACTTCAGCGGATGTTTAATGAGCGCCAAATTGATCAGGATACTTCCAACTCCACATCTGATAAGAGGTGTCTGGAGAATAAAAATCCTCTGTTTCTCCTCCTGGGCATCTACAACTCAGACCCCCCCCCCCCCACTCCCAGACACAAGACTTAACATTAGTCTCCACTGCGTGCAGAAGGTCACCTAGATAAGCGTGTGCATGGGCCACAAATATATCTGAAAAATGAAATTCCTCCAGCAACTGCAATAACCCAGTTCAACCACACATAAAAAAAATGTCTTAACAGGCATCTGTCTTCTTGGGACATACTTATTTCTTATTTAGATTTTATTATGATTACTGAGATAAATCACTTTTGTTCACAGTAGTCTGTATTCACACTGATATCTGTGTAGTTTGGTCCCAATGAGGCCACTCAATTCAACAGGCCATACAAAATCTCTTCAAGCTTAGCTTACAGGTGGTTTTCAGAAATACTAGACAGTATTTAGTGTTCTTTTCCCTAAAGAAACAAAAATCTGCACATGTCCTCATGCCATGTGAGAAATCCATTTCTCTCTCCTTTGTGCCAAACAGCACTTCTTGGTTCACGTGTGTGGGTGCATATTTCCTTCAGACATCTGTCTCTCCCATAGCCTGTAAGTTCCACCAACATCAAACCAAGAGCCACAGGTTCCTGATTTCCAATAAGTCCACCATCAGGATCCAAAAGATAATAAATAAAAAGTTAATTATCCAATAAATGAATATGACCTAGGGAATATATCTTGGTTTTTCTGTGGGCCAGATGAATGAAGTGAAAATCTAAAAACTGACTATGTAGTTTGGACTATGAGTTCCTATAATAGGTGATCTGTTGATCTTTTATGCAAGTGGCTTGATGCCAGGAGCAGTGGACAGACCATGGTTCTGCAAGAATAGTCAATGCTATCATAGAGCTCATGATAAATTTTCTCTAACTTCAGCTCTGGGAATTACTAAGGACAAAACCCACAAGGACTCTGCAAAAGGTCCGCTGTCTCTTGTTTAGCCCAATCAATGTAGAACTCCTTAGTCACTGACTCGTGGGAAATTGTTTTCCCCATCAAAATACTCAGGGCACAGATGTCGCTGGGAATTGACACCGCCTTGTGCTTGGCCGTCCCTTCCTTGCAGCAGTGATGTTGATTTATTCCCACTGGTGTCACATGAAGATGAACCACTGTCCTCGGGCTCACTGGGCTATGAAAACACAGCTTGGCATGGAGAATACCCTTCACTTCCAATTCCCAGTCACAAGCCTATTTGGCTTTTCTTCCTTCATCACCCCCTTCCCATTCTCTCTTCTCTGTGACCCTTCACAGAGGTTCAGAGTCAGAACCAAAGGAAGTGGACAAAAGAACCCACTCAAGCACTTTATCATCACTCATAGGTTGACACCTTTGGCCTCTAGCCATGTTCCAGGGTGAAATCTTGTCATTTAATAAAGAGCCAGTGTGATTTTTTAAAAAGAATTTCTAAGGAAAAATCAGGATGAAAAGCACAGCAATCATAAGCCTAACCCATCAATTTGGTAGAAATACACACACACACACACACACACACACACACACACACACACACACTAAGCAATTATTCTCAGAAAGACATGAAAGAGATTCACCTTCAAGGACTCAACAGGAAGGATGCCTTGGCCTGTGAAAACCGCCAGTGTGGGGTGGGGAGGATGGTGCTGTGAGTAACTGACTATACAAGGAGGAGGACCTGAGTCTGGATGCCCAGAATCGACATAAAGACCAGGCACAGTGCAAGATGTCGATTATCCCACAGCTGAATACAGGGGGTCAGAAGGATCCCTGGAACTTACTGGCTAGCCTGCATACCAAAGTCAGTGAGTCCTGAGTTCAATGAGAGACTCTGGCTCATGAGGGAATTGCAGAAGGTATCAGAGGGACTTGGCAAAAGCAAAACCCAAGGTCAATCTCAGACACAACTGAGAAGCACAGAAAGAAGTAGTATATGGGGATAAAAGTAGGACTTTTATTTTGATCAAGGTCATACTGGAGAATGTGGCCTCCCTGTGTACCAATAATGAAACCTTTGTTACTTAGTCCCTGAAGTACGCGTAAGGCTGAGAAAACAGACCTCCACATGTGGAGAACTTTCAGCATGAAAGAGAAGTCAGAATGTGTTTATAAGCAATCAAGTCTCCTTTGTACCCTGTTTTTCCTGCATCTCACCACCCACACACTAGACAAAAAGAGGCTAAGTTCCTTACTCATCACAGATTTCATTCCCCTATGCCAGATGCCTCATCTCAATTTTATTATCCAATAAGATGTTTCTTATTGGTGACACGAGACCAGTGTCCTCTGCTAACTGAGATCCTCTAATATAGAAAGAAACATCAAGACTACAGAAGAACAGTTCCTAGCCATATGGGTTCCATCATTCACCCCCTTAAGAATATACTGACTGCTTCCTTGGCAACAGATCTTGTCTTCAACATTTAAGAGAAGAATAGTGAGAAAGAAGGAAGCCAGTATTTATTCTTAATCTACAAAGCATGGGGGAGTGTGTTACATTTACGTCACTTCGTTTCATCCACACACTTCTGGGAGAAATGTGTTAGCATTTGTTTTCTTTTTACAAGTGAAGAAACCTGAGTTTGAAATGGTTGTGAAGGAGAAGACATAAAAAAGGTTGACAGTTGGTTTCCAGGGCAAAATAAACACAAACTGTAACATGGATGGTCTGTATCATATACAAGATGATGGATGGAAACAGAAGAATGAACTGACATTTAGAATGAGAATACAGTAGGTAAACCAACAGTCAGCTACCCCAGGGGACAGAGCTGACACACTCCTACCTCAAGTACATACTTAAGGCTGGCGATGGGGGTGAGCAATGGAGAGCAGAAAAGTTCCAAAGATAAGAGAGGAAGTCAGGGGTCTTTGAAGTGGGAAACCCATTGATACAGCCTTGATACAAAGCAGGCATGCTCCCTGGAATACACGCCTACATGGAGGGCCTTATCAACCACTGATACTTCAAGGAGGCTAGAAAGGGATGGGTGCGGAGGGAGGGCGATGAGCATGGGAAGGCCCCTGCTTTGTTTTCACTGCCCTCTAAGCCCTGCGGGTTTAGATTTCACTGTCCTCCGTGGCACAGGCTGACAATGAAGTAGGATAGCCAACACTGTCTGTGTGGTTCAAATGGCAACGCCAAACAATTATTCATTCGGGACCTAAAAGATCTCCTCTGCAAGCCATTCAGAAAAGGAAGGGCTTGGTCAATCAAGTGTCTGGCTATTGTACAATACTATAATAGCTGTTTTAAAAAAGAAATAAATGAAAGGCAAACTTGATTATTTTAGGAAAAGTCAACTGGCCCTTAATAAACCCATAAATCGTATAATACTATTACTATGTACTAGAGGAATAATTGAAGCAGAAGCAATAGTAGATAATTTTAGAGTCCTACAAACCACAAAGTTCCCTCACATGTAAAATCATTTTTATTCTGTTTTTATAGATGAAAAAACTAAAGCTTGACAAATTAGAGTAACTAACCTGATGTCTCCTACCTTGAAGATAGTGTATTAAGATTCAAGATTAAGAGTTCTCCAACTTCAATAAAAGCAATTGAAATCTTTCATGATGCTACGCAAAGAAATATGAGAAGGATATACCCAGAAAACACTGAAATGGCTCTTAAAACACTGTCAAATGCTTCTACTTTGCAAGTGAAATTTATACAAATCACCAAAACTTTAGAGCTTTTTGTCGTTGCTCCTTGTAGATAAGAAAAGTGTTTTATTTTACATTTTCCTACTACGAGGAGTGAGAACATGCACGAGGCTAAGTGTGTGCTGGGACTGATGTGTTCCCACTCGCAGCACAGTCAAAGGCAGCGTGCTGATGGGGTGTTACTTGGTGCAGTTTGGGCAAGAGGCACAGCCCTCTGGAGCAGATACAAGCGGGGTCCCGCCCACTGTGGCCATGGACTACCCACCAAAGCCCTCGGGAGAGCTGAGAAGGCAGCCCGCCAATGAAGCACTTGCAAAGCAAGCATGAGTACCTGAGTTCGGATCCCCGGAGCCACCTGAAGCTGGGCACTGTGCAGATATCTGGAATCCCAGTACACGTACAGTGAGAGGGAGGCAGAGAATGTCCCAGAAGCTCGCAGGCCAGCAAGCCTAATGAACACAGTGTGGGGACCCACTGTGTGAACAAGAGCCCCTGCCTCAAACAAGGTAGAAGGCATGTGCCTACGCTCACACACATGAGCATGCACACACGCCACATGCACACATATCATACCACATAAAATACATAAGGCAAAATAAGTCCTATGTAGGCAGGCACACACCTACAGTCCCTGCACACAGGAGGCTGAGGCAAGAGGATCCTGAGTTCAAAGTCATCCTGTATTCCATCCCACAGTGAAATTCAATATCAAAACAAAAAAAAGTTTTGATAAATGTTCCTTGTGAATAAATGATAGAAAACTATATATAAATAACAAACTCTTATCTATGGACTCATCAAGTTAAGTGGTGAAGATAGAAATCCTGAAGAGTTCTCTATTTTTAATCCCACTTCACTGCCCCATTAGGTGAGTGGTTCCTTGTTCAACGTTGTTGGTTTCCTTTAGCATAATTCAAAATTTAAGCACGGAAAGACCAAGAGCTGATAAGAAACCCAAAGGATCTTAATTCTTATCCAAATTTAGTTAAGTTGGTCCTGAGGCTAGCCAGTTCTGCCCTCTGTACATTTCTGAGAGGTCTCTACCTGGTCCCCAAATGGCTGCTGCAAGGGCCTGTCCATCCTGCTTCCTCACTCTAACTTTCTTCCTATTTTCACAAACTACCAGACAAAGCCCTTCCTTCCACCAGGTGGTCCCTGGAAAAACAGCACATCTTTACTCCTGCTGAAGTCCAAGTGTTAAATGAATGGAATTAGATTCTCACCTGAAATTACCTGATGGTCTCTTTCACTGTTCCCTTATGTGTCTTGAACCAACACTCTCGTGCTAGAAAAGTCTTTTCCCCCACCTTGAATCTTGAAAAGGGGCCAAATTTCATCATTACTGAGGAGATTCAACCAGATCTATAGGCAGCAATATGTCCCTGCCCACACCCACTCACCACACTACCCCCTCACACAGAGCCCAGATACCTTCCAAAGGGCACTCAAGCGTCTAGTCATGGGTGAAGCTTCTCCTATTGTTCAGTTCTACATGACTTTTTACGAGAAGTGGCTATGGGCTGAGGAACAAACTCAGTTGGTGTCTGGCATGCATGAAGCCCTGGCCAGATCCCCATCCTGGCATAAACCAGAAGCAGTGCTGCATGCCTATAGTCACAACACTCGGGAGATGGAAAGTGGAAGATCAGCAGTTCAGGACATGTCTGGAATATAAGAGATACTGGCTTGAAAATAAATAAATAAATGTGAGTAGAGGGGATGGAGAGATGGCTCCTTGGTTGAAGGTGTTTGATTGTAAAGCCTGACTGACAGGTTTGATTCCCCAATACCCACATAAGCCAGATGCACAAAGTGGCACCTGAGTCTGGAGCTCATTTGCAGTGGCAAGAGGTCCTGCTTATCATACTCACTCACTCACTCACTCACTCACTCACTCTTTCTCATAAATAAAAATATGTAAAAAGAAGTTGGTAGAAATTGAAAAGTAAAATATAGGAGTCCCCATAGAAGTTGATATATTACTGGGGTAAACTGTCCAGAATGGTATTACATACTAAGAGGATTTCAAGAAGACAGCAATCCAGTTTCCCAGTCTCTGGTCTGGTTGATTCTCACCGTCAGTTTGTCCAAGGCTGAGATGGATTGTAACATGTCACCACATCGTCTTGCTGGCTACCTGCTATTCCTCAATTTCTCCATGCATGGCACATTTAGACCATTCAAACCAGCTGAAAGTTCAAATAGTTTTTTGCCATGCATCCTCCCTTACCTCCTTCAAAACTCTGTTTAAATATCATGCTGTCCTCTGAAATCTTCACTTAAATTTTAAATCATTCTCCAGCTATCTTGAAATTCCTCTCCCATTACCTTCATCTATCTATTTTCTCCACCTAATCTTAACCTTCTAATATTAAACTATCTGAGTGGCCTCTTTCTTAGTCTCTACCTTTCTTTGCCCCATCAGAAAATGGACTCACAGAAGGCAGGGACTTGTGCAATTATCTTGACTAAATAAATGGAGTGTGCAGGATGGCAGTCAGCACATAGTTGTCACTCAAAAATGCTTGTTAAGCCAGGTATGGTGGCACACGCCTTTTATCCCAGCACTCAGGAGGCAGAGGTAGGAGGATCGCTGTGAGTTTGAGGCCACCCTGAGACGACATAGTGAATTCCAGGTCAGCCTGGGCTAGAGTGAGACCCTACCTCGAAAAAAAAATGCTTGTTAAATAGTAAGTGGAGGCAGACAGCATCTTATTGAAAATACTAAATATGCTAATATATGGCGATGATTTTTCTACTTGACCACTTGGTATCTTCTTCCATGTTGGGATAGACCTGAGATGATGTTGTTAGAGCTCAAGTGTTGCCGTGATTTTTTTTTTTTTGCATCTTTTCTTTTCTTCCAGAATCACACATGTGAGTGATGCTTCCCACCTGTGCTAGCATCACCCAGTGAACCATGATTGTTAATCCAGGAAGAACGGGAGAGAGGAGGGTGGACTGAGTGTGGAGTGCTCATACAAGTCGCACAGGTGCTGCCAGTGACACGCCGGGTACCTGTGTCCAGGAGAGAGGCAGTGAGGTAAGAGCACGCGTGCTCACAGACCGTTCTGTTGCGCCATCTGGGAGGCAGGCAATTCCCGCCTGTCAGCTGCCATCCCTCCCTGAGCCAGCAAAAATAAACCCAGCAAAAGCCCTGCCTTTGTATGGCTTTTCACTATGTGGTTTAGCTCCCTCTACAACAAAGGGGAGGGGAAATAGAAACCAAATTTTCATGTCTATGTTTAAACTGATAGGACTGCAAAGGAAGGATTAAAATCCAAATGCACCGCTGTTGGAGTTGGGTTTTGTTTTCAATTTTCTCTCTCTTTTTATAGAGTGGACTGCTCAAAATGTTTTAAGACCATAGCTCACTCTCAATTAAATGAAATCCATGATTAATCAGAACTGTATGTTAGCATCTAGCACCCATATAGAGTTCTCCTGTGCAGCTTGAAGAGGCCTCTGAGCACCTATAGAGTGTGACTGTAAAATGAAATTTACAGCCAGCTAGTGAAAGTGAGATGGTCGCTGCTGTGCCAAGAAGCCAATGATACAGGTTCCACATGCGTGCTCTAGAAACTTATGCACCACTCATCACCTTCTGTTCCCCAGAAACACTATCAGAAGTGAACTGCTCTATCACTCACCTTAAACTATGAAAGGCTTTCATTAAAATCACAGCAGCATGTACCAAATATTTGCTTTTAAAGTAATATAACTTGTGAAGACTTTTATTCTAACAGCATGATTGTCTAGGTAGGGAATCAATGCCATTTACCCAAAAAGGTTATTTAAAACAATGATTTAACAAGATGGCAAGAAAAAAAAATGTGTTCATCTCAACTCTTCCTATACAACAGCAACACTAAAAATTTTTAATACTTTCAGTAATAACAAAAAGACGTAAATTTTGTCTCATGAATTAGCAATAAGGTTATCTGAAATCTTCAAGCTATTACATAAAAATTAAGTCAAACTTAAGTAAATGGTGTGCATGTCTATGGGCTTGAAGACCTCATGTCATTATCAATAAAATCCAAACCAACATCCCATCCAGCTTTTTTTGTGAAAACTTTTCATATAACTCTAATCTCAAGAAAAGAAAATAATTTGGAACAATTGTAGCAACTTTGAAAAGCACAGAGATAGAAAACTAACATGGATCAGAAGCTCTGTTAAAGCAGCAGTGATTGTCACAGTGTGGTGCTGGCGTCAGCAGAAACAAATAAACCATTGGGACCGTCGTGCCCTATATGCTAACAGGCATGTATATGACCAATTGATTTGTGACAAAAATGGTACTGGCACAGTTGTATGTTCATATGCAAAAAAATAAATAAATAAACTCAAAGCTGGGCCTGGTGGCACAAACCTGTCTGTCATCCTAAGATTCAGGAGACTGTGTCAGGAGGATAGTGAGTTCAAGGCCAGCTTGGGCTGCACAGCAAAACCCAGTTTCAAATAAACAAACAAAAAATGACAGATAATAGACCCAAATGACTGCCTTAAAGCTATTTTAAAAAGCTAGTAAAGCAAACATGTTATTTTGGGTTCCTTAAAGAGTTATCAGTTATAATACCTGGAATGAGTCATACAGCAAATGTTTAATTTGGATTTAATCCAAAGTTAAAACTGGGACTGGAAAGATGAGTCAGTGGATAAAGGGCTTGCTCACAAGTGTGAGTACCTGAGTTCAGGCACTCAGAATGGATGTCAAAGCCAGAAACTGTGGTGGGCTTTGTAATCCCAACATGTCTACAGCAATATGGGAGGTACCCAGGAGAATCTCTCAGGAGCTCCCCAGCCACCCTGGCCAAAACAGGGATGAAAATGAGACAGCAAGGAGAAAGGCAGTGATATGGGAAGTCTGGTGTATTTTTGAGGACCACCGTACCTTTTGTGGTTCTTTGGTGGGCAATAACTCAGGAGCTAGGGTGTCAGAAACACATGGTCACACAAACATTGAATTGGTCATCTCCAGGTACTTATAAATTCAAAAAATGATATTCACACACCATAGAGTGTTAAATTTAGGAAGGTTTTGTTATAGAGATTATAGATAGAATTTAAGAGAAAAAAGAAATACAGAGTTCTTGCCCAAGAGAAGGCCAAAGAGAAGGGTTTTTAGAAAATGAAAAATCCCACTTAAAGACCCAGATTGGAGTCTTTTATGAGTGAGGGGGGAATCTTACCCCTTCAGGAAGGGTGTGATCTTTTCTTGGAAACTCCTTTAGGGAGAGGAGATAAGGAGAAAAAAAAAAAAAAAGATTCTTCTTTACAGGTAAAAGGCTATTTCTCATTTATTTTGGGGGATTCTCTTAACCTTAAACTACCTCTGTTAACACTAAATGAGGACACACCAAAGGTTGTCTCACGACCTCCACATGCATGCCATGCTATGCATGCCCACAATTGCACACAAGAACACACACGCTCACACATACACATGACAGGTTCAGGGTTCACAATAGAGGATCAAGACAGAAAGTGTCATGGGCTCAAGGTTTTGTTTAGCACCAGGAGAGTCTGGAGGAACCCACAGCACAAGAGAGGGAACCTTCAGAACCCTGAGTAAGAGAAGGAAGCAGATATTAAGGGCTTTCAGGAAGGAGAGGAAGGAGAACTGCACTACAGGCACAGTGTGATGCAAGCCTACATGAAGTGAGGGGAGCATTAATTTTCTGGGACTTGATTATATAGACAATTACTAGAGTTCTCTGCAGAATCTCTCTCAGGGAAGAGAGCTTTAGATTGCCACATCCCCACCCAGAATCACAGGCATCAGCTGGAAGGGAGTCTCCTTCCTCATCCAAGCCCAGATCAATAAGGTTTATTCAATTTCCTTAAGAGTAAATTGGGAGTATCTGGTCCTTGGCACAAGTGTTGAGAGAGTGTGGATGGACAGGCAGCTTTCTTGAATATAACATATCACACACACACACACACACACACACACACACACAAACTATTTTAAGAGCCACTGATTATATAATGATAAAAGAAAACAATGACATTTGAAAAATATATTTTTAAATCATATGTTTGATAAAAGACTTATATCCAAAACATATAGTGAAATGCTTGATAAGAAAGCAAATTCCTATGTTGTTTTTTAATATTTTTATTTATTTGTTTGAGAGGGAGAGAAAGAAGAGGACAGAGAGATAAAGAGAATGGGTGTGCCAGTACTTCCACCCACTGCAAACAAACTCCAGACATATGCACCACCTTGTGCATCCAGCTTATGTGGATCCTGAAGAACTGAACCTAGGTCCTTTGGCTTTGCAGGAAGGTAAGAACGGCTAAGCCATCTCCCCAGCCCCTTACATTGCTTTAAAAATGGAAAAGATTTGAATAAGCATCTCACCAAAAAAAAGGCACAGGTGACAAATGGGTACATGAACATGCTCAGTATCGTTAGCCATTCAGTAAATATGAGGTAAAACCACAGACAGACAGTATTTTGCCATGTGTGTATTGAAATGGTCCAAATTAAAAAGACTGACTGTATCCAGTATTGGTGAGGATATAAAGGAAATGAGAGGAATATAGAATGGTTCCATGCTTTGAACAAAAATGTATCAGTTTCTTACAAAGCAAGGCATTTTTCAGCACAGTAATGCACCCATTCCAACCCCAGGTATTAACCTGAAGGAACTCAAACCTTATGCTAGTAGAAAATTCTGGACAGAAATATTCACTGCAGCTTGTATGATCATAGCAGAATGTAATGACCAAAAGCTGAAGATCATCCAAATATCTGTCAACAGTTTGATAGACAAATAAGCCATGGCATATTGATATAATAAAAACCAAGGGAGAAGTGATGCATGCTACCACATGAGCAAATCAAATAAGACCTATTGTAAGTGAAAGAAGCCAGACCAAAGAAGACCATGAACTGTATTTATGCAAAGTTCTAGAACATGAAAACTAATCCAACAGTGACAAGAAACAGATCAGTGATTGCCTAGTGATAGGTGGATTCAGAGAAGGTTTGGAAAGAAAGATTACAAAGAGGCAGAGGGAAACCCTTAGAAAGTTCTTGGTTTGCTCAGTATTTTTTATTTATTTTGAGAGATCAGGAAATAGAGAGGGAATGAGAAAGAGAGGGAGAGAATGGGTGTACCAGGGCCTCTAGCCTCTGCAAATGAATGCCAGGTGCATGTGCCATCTTGTCCATCTGGCTTACATGGGTCCTGGGGAATTGAACCTGAGTCTTTAGGCTTCATAGGCAAACACCTTAACCACTAAGTCCCAATATTTTTATTGTAATGATGACTCCAAAAGTATATAGTCAAAATTTATCAAATGCCATACTTTATATGTAATTCACTTTATACTTCACTTTTAATTCACTTTACACGTTTATCAATTCTATCTCCATAAAATTGTCTTTCTATTTCAAAAGGCAGATATCAACAAAATGAGTGTTCTTATAAGACAAGAATATATCACTGAAAGTGATCTCTTCTTAAGCCCTACAAGCCCTACTTCTGTGGGGAAATAAAATAAGTATTAAGAATAAATATTGAATTTTTTTTCAAAATTGTCCCTGAGAGATCCCAAAACTCTAACAGGGTTTTTTTTTTTTTTTACAATTGTTTGTAATCCATTAGAAAACACTTCATTTTTACTGAAAGGCGTCGCTCAAACAAGTGTAGAATGAAAGGTTTGCAGCCATGTTTCCTCACAATGTCCCTTACTCTTGCATTTCTCTCCTGTCTCCATTTAGGACCCTGAATTCTGAGTCAGTTCTTCCAGAAACCACAAGCGAATTTCCTGGTCCTCATTAGTCCCACTCAACTCTTCACAGTTCCTGAAGACCAGGAATCCAGTGTTCCTGGCCGGGGTGGAGATGGCTGCTCCCTCATCTTCATGCCACATCCGTGTTGCTAAACGACTTTGCGTTCCGTGCGGGGATTCCTGGGTTCAAGTAAGTCCAGATTCAGCAGGTTCAGTGAACAGACAAGCCAAGACACTGAGAAAACAGAACTATGAAATATCTTTACAATTTCAAAACTGGACTTTTAATACCTCTCAAGCCTGGTAACATGCAATACTTTACCAACACACGGGTGCCCTACACTGGTGAATGGCCAGTTCAGCCAAGAACAGTCGAAATGTCAAAGACAGAAAATATGTTTGAACTCTTTTTAATAATGTGGGAGGACTTGGCAGCATTGTATTTCTGGAGAAGAATCATCAACCAACCATTGCAAATTCTGCTTCCTGTCAGAGAGTGTCTTAACTCATGACAAGATGGAAGGTGAGCTCCATTGCAGTCAGAGTTGGCAACACAGCCAGCCAGCAAGCAGAGTGTAGGCGGCTCTCAGGTCCTCTGACCTCCTGGCACAGAAATGAGAGGAAACAGCAGCAACCCGGAGCTGACATTTCCTCAGAGCATCGCCCAACTTTTCCAACACAGGGTCCACAAGTCAGTGATAATGCAGCTTTGAAGTGTCTGGCCCAGGGCCAGGAAACACTGCAAGTGTCCTTTGGAGAATATCTGTTTTAGATTATTCCTGTGTGTAGGAAGCCACAGATGCTGACCTTAGCCTTCTTTTTGCCTTCAGAATGTAAGGGCTTCAGGGTGATTGATTTCAAGCCTGCTCTTTTGGCTCAGGCCAAAATGGTACACCTACTGGATTTGGGTATTTTGTTTAGATTTTCCCCTTCTGTGCAGCATCCCAACCTTATACACATTTCTCTTCAGCTCTTTGCTCCTAATGTTCCTATTTCTCACATCCATAGAACATTCTATTTCTTTTCTATAGTCATTTATCAAATCATGCAATGAAAATCCATGTATGCCTGACAACTGAGATACTTCATTACAATTTGTCATTGGTTAAAGGGTTAGAAAAATTGTATGTCGCCCAAAATAATGAAGCTTCTCTCATGTCTTTAAAGGCCAAACTTGCACAGGGAATATGGCTCACCGGGTAAAAGACTTGCTACAGAAGCATGACAAACTGAATTCTGATCCCCAGAACCTACATGAAACACATGTGTCCTGGAGCACACCTATAATGCCAGCACTGGGAAGGTAGAATAAGGAATGCCTGGGACTCATTGAATAGCCAATCCAACCAAAGCAGTGAGCTCTAGGTTCAGTGAATAATCTTAGTTCAAAGAATGTGTGAAAAGCAATCAAAGACACCAGAAGCTGACCTCTGGCCTCCACATACAGAGAGAGAGAGAGAACAGAGAGAGATCTGCACACATACATGCAACTATACACATACAATCATGCATACCAGATACATATGTACACATGTTTAAAAATGCCAGATTCTGGGCTGAAGAGATGGCTTAGCAGTAAAGGCACCAGCTTAGTGATTAAGGTGCTTGCCTGTAAAGCCAAAGGACTCAGGTTCAATTTTCCAAGAACCATGTAAGTCAGATGCACCAAGTTACAGGTCCTGGTGTATTCTCTCTCTCTCTCTCTCTCTCTCTCTCTCTCTCTCTCTCTCTCTCTCTCTCTCTTAAATAAATAAATAAAATGAAAAAAATTAAATGCCAGATTCACTTAATAATCGATTCTAACACTCAGGTCACAGACGCTGATCCAATGCACGCTGTTATGTTATCAACACATGCATTTTGACTCAAGCCTAAGAGCTTCCCTTTTCAGCTGGGGCTCAGACCATGAATGACAGATGCAACTGAAATCTTAGCTACGCAAAAGCTGTCCTTATGCTGATAGCACTGGTGGCACTTGATAGCATGTTAGAAAGAGACACTCGGGGGTGAGATGGCTTAGTGATTAAGGTGCTTGCCTGCAAGGCCAAAGGATCCCAGTTCGATTCTGCAGGACCCACGTAAGTCAGATGCACAAGGAGGCACATGCGTCTGGAGTTCATTGGCAGTGCCTGGAGGCCCTGATGTGCCCATTCTCTCTCTTTCCCTCCCTCCATCCCTCCCTCCCTTTTTCTCTCTCACAAATAAATAAAATATATTTTTTAAAAACAAGAAAGAAAGAGACACTCAGGCCTTCACCCAGCCCCTTCCAGCCCCAACCTTAATTGTACAAGATCCCCCGTAAGTCATCCCATATCCAGTAACATCTGAAAACTCATGAGTCAGGGCTGTCTAGAGGAACAGAACCCACAGAGTGAATAGAATATGTACTATGAAGGAGATTTATTGGACTAGTTTTACAGGGTATGGTTGGATAATCCAACGATAGCTGACTGCAGGCTAAAGTGTCTGCAAAGCCAGGCTCAGTCCACCAGGGTAGAGGCTTCGGCAATGCTGACCTGGCACTGAAAGCCCAGAGGGTTCCTGGAGAGCTGCTGGTTTGCAGTCCACACTGGGCTCCAATGCCCAAGATGGATGGCAGCAAAAGGGTAGATGAGCTCGCCAGCAAGTAACATAGGCAGCAAGGCAAAAGGCTCTGTGTCCTCCCAGATCTTCTTTATCAGTAGTCCACTCTCCTTCCTGAAAGGGCCACTCTGAGGGGAGATTTTCCTCCCTCCATCAATCCTGCCTAGAAACACCCTCACAGACCTGCCCAAGAGGCATGTCTCTTACTTGATTCCTAATATGACCAAAATAACAACAGAACTTAATCATCACAAGAAACATGTCTTTCAATAACCACCACACCCCTTGAGGGAAAACGGGGAAAAAAATCAAATAAGAAAGGTTAAAGCACCATAATTGAGCCAGCACATCCCCTGTTTCTTTCCAGCTGGTTCTCCACCTATCAGTCCCTCCTGGACTTTCACCTCACTGAGCTAAGAGCAACCTCTCACTAAATGAGAGTGTCAGCTTGCTTCAACATCAAAGATGCTGGTCTATCAATGGAGGTGTCTCTCCAGTCTTCTGGGACTAGAAAAAGCACTGGCAGTTTTGGCAGTTTGGGGAATTGGGGTTCATCGTGAGCTAACAGATCATTCCTGGTCCCACCGGAATCCTGATGTCAGCAAGACAACCTTCTGTACAACATACTGAAACTCTTCTCAGGAGAACGCTTCCCCATGGCTGTATAGAGTAAAGGGTGAACTTGGTTAAGACAAGACAGAAAAGGCAGGGGTGTAAGGGTGGTGAATTTGTAGGGCATTAAGACAAGGTACTCAGCTCCTTCCCCCTCAGCAATGTTCTGTAGATGATAATGGTGGGTCAGCACTGTCCAGGTCCTAAATCAATTCAGTCAGCCCACAAAGGGTTCCACATTCCCATACTCAACCAACTGTGGACAGAAAGTATATAAAAACAACTGCATCTCTACTTGAACATGTGTAGACTTCTTTGTCATTATTGCCTACATAATGTACATGAAGTACAACTGTCAACATGGCATCTACAATGCATTAGGTATTACATGTAATCTGTTGATGATTTAAAGCAGCTGGGAGAGATCCATAAGTTATATGCAAATACTATGCCATTTTATATAAGGAACTTGAGTAGCTAAATCTCCTGGCATCCCTCAGGGTCTTGGACATATTTTTCTCCGCTGACTTGGAGCAACAAACACACTGACAACCACATGCCCACAGCCATGTGGGGATGTGAGCTAACAAACAGAGGGAGTCCCTGGAAAACATGGCTGCCTGCCCTGCTCTTGGTGAACACCATCATACCTTGGATGTCTTTTCAGCACCGCATTGCCCCGCCCTAAGTCATAGCTGCTATTTTCACCTCTTGATTTCTGTCTCCATTTGTTTATCAGACACTCAAGCTCTACCCCGCCTCCTACCTGGTAAGATTCCCTCTCAAGCTTTTGTCAAACTCCTTGAAAGAACTCAACCTCTGCACCCACTGGGATTCAGTTGGCTACAAATTTGATAAGGATGCTATCAGATTATAAGTATTAGCATTTCTAAGAAACCCCTGTTGCTCTGTTCTGTGATAAACTAGATATCCTATCATTTTATTCTATTCGGTTGGATTTTTATATATTAGTGTGTCTTTGTTGGCTAAAGCAATGAGCTTCATTATGACATTTTCATACATGCATATCACGTACTTTGTTCTTACTCATCCCCATTGCCCTCACTTGTCCTTCCTTTCCCTGGTCACCATCCTCCTTCCAAATATCCTTCCACCTTTATGTCATATAGATATAGACACAGATACAGATACTGTGACCCTACATGTGACAGAAAACATGTGGTATTTGTCTTCTCATGTCTGGCTTATTTCCCTTAACATGATGATTCCAATTCCATCTATTTTCTTGCAAATAGCATAATTTAGTACTTCTTTATGGCTGAATAAAACTCCATTATGTGTATTCTATTTTGTTTGAATTACTGTTATCATCGGTTCATTAAAAAAAAGCCACCCTCATTGGCACTGGTCTTGGTTGCTCCCTAGATCTAGATAGTAAGATGCTATTGTTAGAGACCACATGCTTTGGTTGCATAATCCTGAGCAATCAACCTAGGACTGAACTGGAAGCTTTCTTCTTGCTAACAAACTATTGTAGTGTAGGGAGGTACTGTGCAGCCTAGTGGGGCAGAAAAGTCATTAAAAATATATATATATTCCTACCCAGATTGACCCTTGTAAGCTAAATAACCAAGCAGCCAGACAAGATGTGCCCAATGGTGCAACAGTGGCATAACCGTCATGGGGAACCCAGTGCTCTATAATTGCATCTGACGTCCACTTTATGGGAGGGAATTCCTGCCTAGTACTAAAAACCTAGTCAAAAGCCTATGGCTGGCCTGGAGAGATGGCTTAGCAGTTAAGGCACTTGCTGTGAACCCTAAGGACCCATGTTCTACTCTCCAGATCCCACATTAGAGCACAAGGCCACACATGCCCACCAGGTGGTGCAAGCTTTTGGAGTTCGATTACAGTGGCTGAGGCCCTGGTGCACCAACACCTCTCTCTCAAAAAACATGCTTGTGGCTGGATTAGATCCAGGCACTGGGGAAGCAACGACCATTGATTGGCAAAATGGGCATGTTATGATCATCAAATCTTCCTCTACATACTTATGCTCACGCCCAGGGACTAGTGCTGAGCTCCGCTTCGGCCAGAGAAGATTCTTTTTGTGGATGGAACGGTGACTACTGGGGAGATTCAAAACTCTCCAAAACACTGAGAATAAGTTACTATGGAGTGCTTAGCGTTCAATGAGACATCCATATCACCCATTCTAAGACTTGGGGAACATTGTGGAAGAGAAGATGGGAAGAATGTAAGAGCCAGAAGATGGGGAGAAATGCTTTGAAACACTGGCTTCTGGACATGATATGGCTCTTGCATTCATGGCCTCACAGCTACTATCACGAACTTCTTGATGCTGGATCCACCCACATTACATCATGTATGGTGGAGGAAGGCGTGAAGCTCTCATCCCTCCCTGAATGGTAATTAGCAGCCAGTGATTTTGAGGACAATGGGAGACATTTCCTTCCGTGATGCAGTCACTCATAAATTGCATGTGTTCTAATAAATAAACCCCAACCATTCTTATGCAGGCAACCCTAATTAAACTCAATGGATCACTCAGACTAGGGGGAAAAGGACATTAAAGTAGAAGGGGGGCTAACTGGAGAGTAATAAGGGGTTCAGTGGAAGGGGGACAAGGATGAAGGACCAGAGAAGGTAATAGGAGGAAATTGTGTTCAAAAAAATATACTGCACATGTATAAAAATCCAGCTTGTCATCAGGTTAACACTCCTAGACCCAGTCCCTCCCCTTCCTAGCTTCCTCTCCTGCCTTGCTAGGTCATCTACTGAAACGACAATCAGCTTTTTGTTCAAGTTGTAACAGAGAATGCCAGTTCCAATGTTCCTAGCCTCTGTTGCCTTAGCCAGCCTTTGGTGCATTACACAAAATATAGTATGAGACATAGAAAATACCATGTATGTAAATATAAGAGACCATAGTCCAGTGTCCCTGATGTGGAAGCTGACTATGGTCCCTGTGAACTGCACTAGCCGAGAAGAAAATTATCACCACGTGAACTGCACACCTCCTTCTAGGCCCCTTGTGAGCTTCTTCTGCGACGTTCTGCTGCAGAACACAGCTGGGTAGTGTCTACGCAGGAATGAGATCCCTGTGGTGCTCATCTGCAGAGTTTTATTTTTTGAGAGAGGGAGAGAGAGAGAGGATGGGAACGCCAGGGCCTTTCAGCCTCTGTGAATGAACTCCAGATGCGTGTGCCCCCTTGTGTGCATGTGCGACACTGCATGCTTGCATTACTTTTGCGTCTGGTTATATGTGGGGTCTGGAGATTAGAACAAGCATTCTTAGGCTTCACAGACAAGTGCCTTTATCTCTAAGCCATTTCTCCAGCCCTTATCTGCAGATTTTTAAAGAAAAGCCAGGAGTCTATTTCCTGAATTTCTTGGTTTATCAACGTTGCCAAGTAATTTTTCAAAGGCGTAAACACTATGTAAAATATATCAAATCCATTATAGGAACCCTATCTAGCCTTATGACTCCCAGTTTACAGCCTCCACACTGTATATTGCCTCAACCATGAAGAGGTCACAAACTTGTGGGGAAACAGATGCATAAGCAACAGCCAACTGTGACTTCTCTATGGGGTTACTACAATAATGAGTACAGGGACCATATCCAAGATGAACATAACAGAGATTGGCTAAATGAATTTGAGGCAAAAAAAAAAAAATGGTAGGTGTAAGACTTGTCAAGTAGAAGCACTTGCTTGAGTTGGTGAGTGAAGGCTGGTGAGAAGCCATTCCCCCAGAGAAACAGGACATAGAGAGATGTGAAGAGTGAGAGAGCCTGGCATTCTTGGACAACAGTAGGACCTGAAGTTCTTCATGTTATCAGAGAGCTTGTGGAAGAGCAATGAAATGTGAGGTGGGGATGTCCAGTGTGAACAAGATTTTTGATGACCCTGTGGGCACTCTTGATTTGTTGATCATAAACCACTCAATTGGCAGTAAGAGGAAGAAACAAGATAGGTACTTGTGATAGTCAGGCTTTGGTTATCAACCTGACAGGATTTATAATCACCATAGAAACTACTCCCTAGGCATGTCTGTGAGGAAGTATCTAGATTGTTAGTTGAGGTGAAAGGATCCACTCCAACCATGGGTAGCACCCTGTCGTTGGCTAGGGTTCCAGACTGCAGAAGGAGGAGCAAGATGAGCCTCCACGTTCATCTCTTTGTCCTCGGCATGGACACAGTGTGACCAGATGCCTGATGTGCATGTAGCCATGCCTTCCAGCCATGATATGGGTTTATAACCTTGAACTGTAAGCCAAAATGAGCCCTTCCTCTTTAAGTTACTTCTCCATGGTAATAATAATGAAAATGAAGCAGCACTTTACAGATTTAAATGGTTAAAAGAGTGTGATCAGGGCTGGAGAGATGGCTTAGCAGATAAGCGCTTGACTGTGAAGCCTGAGGACCCTGATTCAAGGCTCGATTCTCCAGGACCCACGTTAGCCAGATGCACAAGGGGAGGCATGCATCTGGAGTTCGTTTACAGTGGCTGGCTGGAGGCTCTGGCATGCCCATTCTTTCTCTCTCTCCCTCTCTCTCCCTCTCTCTCTCTCTCTCTCTCTCTCTCTCTCTCTCTCTCTCTCTCTCCCTCTTTCTCTCTGTCTGTTGCTCTCAAATTAATTAATTAATTAATTTAAAAAAAGAGTGTGACCAGCAGCAGAAAGATTAATCAGAAAATGATTGCAAACACTCCAGAGGAATGTCAAAGGCCTGGCCTTCTTGTAAAAGAGAAGAAGGGGTTAAATATGTGAGAAGAAAATAGGGTCAGGACTGTCACACAGTCAATTGCTTCTGCAGGGAGAGAGGAGAAGACAGGCCCAAGGAAATGTCCATGAAGCACGGGCAGTGTGTGGCGAGTGAGTCCTCAAACAAAATTCCATACAGCCAGAAATGTCTATTAGCTAAAGAGCTGATTAGTCAATAATAGTAGCAGTCATCTATTTATATCATAAACTTTAAAAAGTAGGGGAATTTGAGGCAGATTACAGGAAAAGCTCCAAACATATTCAGTAAATGTTTCATGTTCAAGCAAAATCAGAAACATGGAAAATAATCTGGCATAAAATAAGAGAGGTAACTAAAGATGAAATATGAAGACAGTGATTGCTGCCCATGTGTGCTCACTTAGAACAGAGCTCTCTGGCAGCCAAGACGAGGGAATGCAGTGGTTGTATAACAAGAAGTGGCTGCTGTGTAAAGGCCTGAGCTTTGGAGGCCGAAGGGCCAGGGTTCAAATCCCATGTCTGCTAGGCACTGTGTGACCTGTGCTTCAGAGACTCACTTCCAGCATATGGAAAACTGAAACTCATTGCTGAAGATGGGTAAAGCCCCTTTGCTCGCCATCTCCCTTCAAGGATACTATTGCTAAAACATACAAGTGCTGCAGGACCCCAGCTGCTCAGGAGGGTAAAGCAAGAAAATCACAAATTCAAAATTTGCCTGGGCTACCAAGGGAGTTCAAAGCCACTGCAGGCAACATGGTGTGAACTTGTCTCAAGATTTAAAAAAAAAAAATGTGAAAGTAGATTTGGGAATATAACTCATAACTGAACATTTCCTAGCATGCTCACAGTTCTCGTGTGAGTATAGGAGGGAAGGAAGGAGAGAAAGAAAGAGAGATGGAGAGGACGAAGGGGAGTTAGAGAGAACATTACTGTTATCTTTCCAGAAAATGAAACAGAGGAAGCAACATTTCACAGCATAGAGAGAAAAGGGAATGAACAACGTTGTACACAGTAGGTCACTCAAGTAAATGACAAACTAGACTGTGCCCTAGCAAGCCAAGAAAGGGTGCCCTCGAAATCTGACCGCTCTCGTCTGTTCCTTCAAGGAGGCCTGCATTATTTATTTTCAGTTGAATGAAATCAAAAGTCTGCAAGTGTTCCATGGGCGAAACCTGGCTCCTTCTCAGCTCCAGAACCCATGGACAGTGTTGGGTGTGACCCAGAGGGGAAAGAATCCTTCACATACGTCCATATGCCATCACAGGCCAGGATGAGGAAGGGGTGTGAAGAACAGCAAAATAGTACCCTTCACTTGAACCTCTTCTGAACTTGTAAAGCTCTTTCCTCGGCAGAAGTTGGTTCAGTAGAACACACAGGAAGACACAGACATGTTCCTCCCCACTCATCAGTCGTGTGTGTGTGTGTGTTTGTGTGTGTGTGTGTGTGTGTGTGTGTGTGTGTGTGTGTGTGTGTGTGTGTTCATGTCATGGTGTGGGTCCCTGGATCCTCGGTGCCGCGGTTCCCCAAAGGCATCCAGGCAACTATGGAGAGCAGGGTCTTGAGCAGCTCTAAACATGACAAAAGAACCTTTCAGGAGGCAGTATCTGTGAACAGCTGGGTTTACACAATAGGAAAATGGGTTTATAAGCAGTTGAGTGCAGGAAGAGGGTCCTAAGGGGATTGGTGGGTTCAAAGCTTGCTAGCCAATGCCTAGGGATGTTCCTTCCAGCATGTATGGAGAGGGTCAGGTGCAGCATGTAGGGAGAGTCGGGTGATCTACACAGTGGTGGGAAGAGGGTCACAGGGGGAGGGGCTGTGTGAAGGCTGCTGGATGGTAAGCAGTTTCCTAGGCAACTGGCCACAGGTCACAGGACTATGGGCAAAGCCTCACTTCAGGTGTGCCGGGCTTGGAGAGGGAGTGACCTCCTCATGTAGTCCGAGGGGGTCCTTAGCCATGCCTGGCAGCTCAGGCCTGTCTCCTAAAGGCTACAGCCTGTGCCTGGCAGTGCCTGACATCATGGTGTTCATGTGGAGATCAGAAGACAATCTTGTTTGAGACGGGGCCTCTTGTTCACAGCTGCAAGTGTCAGGCTAGCTGGTGCACCAGCTTCTAGGATTCTCCTTGTCCAGCCTTTCCATCATACGTGTAAGGTGCAGGGATCGCAGATGTTTCGCATGGGTTCTGGGGTCCAAACTCACGCCAGCCCCACTGTGCTTGTCTTCAGCAAGAAGGCCCTGACACCTCCTAGAAGTGACAAAGAAAAGGTGACAGTAAGCATCAGCTTTAAGACACTTAAGCAAAGCTCCTTCTAGCTGATATTCTGCTGGTGGTTTGTATTTTGTCCCAGATGCTACAAATGTAAGCATATCTTCTGCCTCCTAGTTCCCTTAGGAAGAGTCTTCTTCAACAACCTGGACTCATCTCTGAGTCAAGCTCTGGATTTGGGCCAGTCTCATCCTTAACTGAGAGTGAGACCCCACCACACCCCTGGCATGCACCTCCTTAGCTCTCACACCAAGAGCCTGTTTAGCTTGGCTAATCTTCCCCAGTGGTTTAGCAGCTCCAAATCACCTACTGTTTATGTCAGCACTGAGGTTGGATAATCGTTTTGCACTCTGAGTCATTTCAGGGGCGGCCAATTCATTGTCGTCTCCCCCTACCTGCCCTGGGCATCTGAGAGTCCGCTCTCCCACATCTGTTTCCTATTACTGGCTGTCACAGGAGTGATGTGAAATTTTTGCCAATATAAAACCTCTCCATGCTTCTGTGCTATCATTCATTCAGGAGTAGTGATAGATCTCTCTCATGATGCCAATGTCTAGCATTTTACTTAATTATAAAGATTGTTCACTGGCTAAGAGCTACAGGTAACAAAAAGATGTCTATGAAAAGACAATGTAGGGCTTGGGAGATTGCTCAGTGGTTAGAGGTGCTTGGTCTACAAGCCTGCCAACTTGAGTTCAGTCCCCAGCATGCACATAAAGGTGGATGCAAAGTAGTACACAAGTCTGGAAGCCTAACATACTTATAGCAATGAGAGGCAGAGACAGAATCCCAGAGCTCATGAGCCAGCTAGATGGACCTTTCCATTGGCAAAACAAGAGAAACTGTCTCAGAGAAGGTGTAAGGAGAGGACCAATGCCCCAGGGTTGTCCCAACTTACACCCATGCACACCACACACACGCACCATGGCACTCATGCTCCCATGCATGTATATACAAACATACACATGCATAAATAAATAAATAAATAAGTGATAACTGGCAGTTTGTCTTTCTTTCCTCCATTAAAAGCTATCCCAACTCATGACAGATGTATAACAAAATATGTAGAACTGAATATAAAGTTGTATTTTCTAAAGAAAAGTTACTCAGCCCTATAGTGGTTTGAATGCAATGGAAAGTGTCCTCCACAGCCTCATGTGTTTGTGATTAAGCCTTACCCCAGATCCTCAGCTGGTGAAGCCATGCTAAAGGAGGTGTGTCACTGGGGATGGACTTGAGGTTTATTAGTCCAGCCCACTGGGTGCTCACAGGTAGCTCTAGTGCCTCCCTGCTGTATATGAGGATGTGAGCCAGCTTCCTGTTCATACCATGCACACTTTCCTTGTCCTGATGAAACTTCCTCTCAAAACTAAGCCACACAAGCTGCTTTGGGTTGTGTGTTTCGTCTCAATAATGAAAAGGTAACTGCAACACGTCCCACATATGATAATAAACAACCAGGCATATCTATACGCATTCAACACACATATGTTGAGCATCTACAGTGTATTCATTGCATTTGGAAGAGTAACAAGAGAAATTCATTTTGGTTATTGGGAGCCACAGACATAATTTACTATATCAAAACATTCGTAATGCTATAACAACTGTATTGTTTTCAATGGAGAGGGAGTGAAGCTTAAGAGAGGAGATAGGTCCTGAGCTGGACCCTGAAAGTGTGAAGAACTTGCTGGAGACATGGCATTGTGATCTGAGGACTCAGCTGAGCCAGCCTCATCCCTTCCATGGCAGCTCCCAAGGTAGCACCCAGAAGATGATGAGGCACCAAGAGGTGGACTTAGACATCACAGAACAATGGGTAACCAGGGCAAGCTGACCCAGAGGATGTGGGTACCAAGAAGTGGACTTAGACATGAGAGAGAACAATGGGTAACCAGGGCAAGCCAACCCAGACTTGGGTCATGAAGGTACTTGCATGTCACACACAGTGTGGCTTTTCCTGAGGAGCCCTCAGCAAGTCTCACGAACAGACCAGAGAAACAATTCCACCCCGGTCTAGCGTGATGAGTGATTGAGTTTCCTTATGGGAGCATGGGTGGCTCAAAGGCACCTTCAGTGCTGAGCAGCCCAGCCCTGCATGGGAGACGATTCATGAAAGCTACAGCCCTGGAGCTCCCTGCTCAACATGCACACAGCTCGCTCCACGCAAGTGTCCCTCTCTCCTCTCCCCAGAAATTATCTACTGCTTTCATAAATTCTGGGGGAGCTTTATGAACCTTAGAACAGATTTCTGAGTTTCCTGAGCCTCGAAGTTTCCATGAGCTTCCTGTTCCTTTAAAGTCTTGTTGGATTTTTGAGTCTTAAAGGCCTCCTGCCTCTAGGAGGAAATAGCTGCACAACTCACGTATCAAAAACAGTTCACTGGATTCTCAAGGTCATAAGGAGTCATCATTTCTTTTTTGTTTTCAACATAATGGAGTAGAGGAATAGGAGGGAAAGATGGAAATCAATTAGGAGCCATATGGCCAACAACAAGAGTAGCATGTAGTGATGGCAGTGGGAATCAGGGAAGGGAAGAGTTGAAGAACTACACACAGAGAGGAGGGCCACTAGGACTTATTGCCAATGAGATTGGGGAAAGGAGTTACAAGTGGGATGGGAAGAGTGGACGATGCTCCACAATCATCCCACATGGGCCTTGGGTATGTCATTGACCAAACTGTGAAGCAGAGTAAAGGCTAAGAAGTGTAGTGGATGGTATGGAGAGGTGGAATAGGGAAAATTACTCTAAAAATTGCATATTCATGATGAAATCAATCACATGACATTCTCAATTATTTTCATTCCCTAAAACTATAATTCGGAGCAAATGAAATAGAGGAAAGAAGAAAGGCAAGGAGGGAGGGAGGGCGATAGGGAAGGAAGGAAGGAAGAAAAGAAGGAAGGAAGGAAGGAAGGAAGGAAGGAAGAAGAGACTTGCAAAAGGCATATTTTGAGTATTTCATATTCTGCCTTTCCTCCATTTGAATATTATCCTTTCTGCATCTTTGCCAAATCCACGGGTATTTTCAATAACCAAGACTCACTAGATTCAGCAAGGTGCTGAAATACTCCTTACTTTACAACCAATTTCCAGAAATAACATCCTAAGATATGGAAAGAGGAGGGCAATAAAAAAGCAGTGATCCAATAAGAGAGCAGTTGCTTACCCCCATAATGAACATGCCACTATTGCACAGTGGATACATCTTGCCTGGCTGGCCAGTCATGTAGCTTGCAGGGTACTATGGTTCACACTGTCGATGACTTTTCTCCCCCATCAGGATACATAGCTCTTTACAGCACTGACACCTAGTCAGCAGAGAGGAGACTCCCAGCTTAGCTCTAGGTTGATTTATCAGCACCCTGCAACCAAACCATGTGGTAGCTTCAGCAATAGGGTCTTACCATCAGTGTTGGTGGACAACCAAGAGCCTTGGAAACAGCCTGTATTGTTTGGGGTCTTCAGTGACCTCCCTGACCATCAACTCACTGGAAGGTAATCTACTCCTGGAACTAGGATTTTTCTGCATAATGGTGGGTCCAAAAACATGCTGACATGGATGATGGAGAAGGGTGAAAAGAGGAGTATATCAAAATGGAAAGAAGAGGCCCAGTGGAGGAGGGTTGGGGTAGGGGAAGAGAAGAAGGTGGTAAGAATGGATTCTGTAATTTTTTTTTCACCACGATCCTCATATCTCTGCCTCCCAAGAGCTGGGATTAAAGATGTGCTATAAATTTTTAATAAAATTTTGTAATTACACAAAGGCAATGGTGTTTAAATCCAAAGCCCCAAGCGAACTGGAGAGACTCCAGTAAACAGATCCTTTGTGTTCCAACCACACTGCACAGCTGCCAGTCCACACGTCCTTCCTGTTCCAGTCACACTGCATTGCCTCCAGTCCACACGTCCTTCCTGTTCCAGCCACACTGCACTGCCCCCAGTCCACACGTCCTTCCTGTTCCAGCCACACTGCACTGCCCACAGTCCACACGTCCTTCCTGTTCCAGCCACACTGCACTGCCGCCAGTCTACACGTCCTTCCTGTTCCAGCCACACTGCACTGCCGCCAGTCCACACGTCCTTCCTGTTCCAGCCACACTGCACTGCTCCCAGTCCACACGTCCTTCCTGTTCCAGTCACACTGCACTGCCTGAAATCCACACATCCTTCCTGTTCCAGTCACACTGCATTGCCTCCAGTCCACACGTCCTTCCTGTTCCAGTCACACTGCACTGCCCACAGTCCACACGTCCTTCCTGTTCCAGCCACACTGCACTGCCACCAGTCCACAAGTCATTCCTGTTCCAGTCACACTGCACTGCTCCCAGTCCACACATACTTCCTATTCCAGTCACACTGCACTGCTCCCAGTCCGCACGTCCTTCGTGTTCCAGCCACACTGCACTGCCACCAGTCCACAAGTCCTTCCTGTTCCAGTCACACTGCACTGCTCCCAGTCCACACATACTTCCTATTCCAGTCACACTGCACTGCTCACAGTCCACACGTCCTTCCTGTTCCAGCCACACTGCACTGCCACCAGTCCACAAGTCCTTCCTGTTCCAGTCACACTGCACTGCTCCCAGTCCACACATACTTCCTATTCCAGTCACACTGCACTGCTCCCAGTCCACACATCCTTCCTGTTCCAGTCACACTGCACTGCCTGAAATCCACACATCCTTCCTGTTCCAGTCACACTGCATTGCCTCCAGTCCACACGTCCTTCCTGTTCCAGTCACACTGCACTGCCCACAGTCCACACGTCCTTCCTGTTCCAGCCACACTGCACTGCCACCAGTCCACAAGTCATTCCTGTTCCAGTCACACTGCACTGCTCCCAGTCCACACATACTTCCTATTCCAGTCACACTGCACTGCTCCCAGTCCGCACGTCCTTCGTGTTCCAGCCACACTGCACTGCCACCAGTCCACAAGTCCTTCCTGTTCCAGTCACACTGCACTGCTCCCAGTCCACACATACTTCCTATTCCAGTCACACTGCACTGCTCCCAGTCCACACGTCCTTCCTGTTCCAGCCACACTGCACTGCCACCAGTCCACAAGTCATTCCTGTTCCAGTCACACTGCACTGCTCCCAGTCCACACGTCCTTCCTGTTCCAGTCACACTGCATTGCCGCCAGTCCACACGTCCTACCTGTTCCAGTCACACTGCACTGCCCCCAGTACACACATCCTTCCTGTTCCAGTCACACTGCACTGCCCCCAGTCCACACGTCCTTCCTGTTCCAGCCACACTGCACTGCCCCCAGTCCACACGTCCTGCCTGTTCCAGTCACACTGCATTGCCGCCAGTCCACACGTCCTTCCTGTTCCAGTCACACTGCACTGCCACCAGTCCACACGTCCTTCCTGTTCCAGTCACGCTGCACTGCTCCCAGTCCACACGTCCTTCCTGTTCCAGTCACACTGCACTGCCCCCAGTCCACACATCCTTCTTGTTCCAGTCACACTGCACTGCCGCCAGTCCACACGTCCTACCTGTTCCAGCCACACTGCACTGCCCCCAGTCCACACGTCCTTCCTGTTCCAGTCACACTGCACTGCCCCCAGTCCACACGTCCTTCCTGTTCCAGCCACACTGCACTGCCACCATTCCACAAGTGCTTCCTGTTCCAGTCACACTGCACTGCCCCCAGTCCACACATCCTTCCTGTTCCAGTCACACTGCACTGCCCCCAGTCCACACGCCCTTCCTGTTCCAGTCACACTGCACTGCTCCCAGTCCACACGTCCTTCCTGTTCCAGTCACACTGCACTGCCCCCAGTCCACACGTCCTTCCTGTTCCAGCCACACTGCACTGCCACCATTCCACAAGTGCTTCCTGTTCCAGTCACACTGCACTGCCCCCAATCCACATATCCTTCTTGTTCCAGTCACACTGCACTGCCACCAGTCCACACGTCCTTCCTGTTCCAGTCACACTGCACTGCCGCCAGTCCACACGTCCTTCCTGTTCCAGTCACACTGCACTGCTCCCAGTCCACACATCCTTCCTGTTCCAGTCACACTGCACTGCTCCCAGTCCACACATCCTTCCTGTTCCAGTCACACTGCACTGCCTCCACTCCACACGTCCTTCCTGTTCTAGTCACACTGCACTGCCCCCAGTCCACACATCCTTCCTGCTCCAGCCACACTGCACTGCAGCCAGTCCACACATTCTTCCTGTTCCAACCACACTGCACTGCCCCCAGTCCACACGTCCTTCCTGTTCCAGCCATACTACACTGCCTCCAGTCCACATGTCCTGCCTGTTCCAGTCACACTGCACTGCTTCCTGTCCACACATCCGTCCTATTCCAGTCACACTGCACTGCCCCCAGTACACACGTCCTTCCTGTTCCAGCCACACTGCACTGCTCCCAGTCCACACCTCCTTCCTGTTCCAGTCACACCGCACTGCTCCCAGTCCACACGTCCTTCCTGTTCCAGTCACACTGCACTACCCCCAGTCCACATATCCTTCCTGTTCCAATCACACTGTACTGCCACCAGTCCACACATCTTTCCTATTCCAGTCACACTGCACTGCCACCAGTCCACAAGTCCTTCCTGTTCCAGCCACACTGCACTGCCCCCAGTACACACGTCCTTCCTGTTCCAGTCACACTGCACTGCCACCAGTCCACACATCCTTCCTATTCCAGTCACACTGCACTGCCACCATTCCACAAGTCCTTCCTGTTCCAGCCACACTGCACTGCTCCCAGTCCACACGTCCTTCCTGTTCCAGTCACACTGCACTGCTCCCAGTCCACACGTCCTTCCTGTTCCAGTCACACTGCACTACCCCCAGTCCACATATCCTTCCTGTTCCAATCACACTGCATTGCCGCCAGTCCACACGTCTTTCCTGTTCCAGCCACACTGCACTGCCCCCCGTCCACACGTCCTTCCTGTTCCAGTCACACTGCACTGCCACCAGTCCACACATCCTTCCTATTCCAGTCACACTGCACTGCCCCCAGTCCACACGTCCTTCCTGTTCCAGTCACACTGCACTGCTCCCAGTCCACACATCCTTCCTGTTCCTGCCACACTACACTGCCCCCAGTCCACACATCCTTCCTGTTCCAGTCACACTGCACTGCCACCAGTCCACACGTCCTTCCTGTTCCAGCCACACTGCACTGCCGCCAGTCCACACGTCCTTCCTGTTCCAGTCACACTGCACTGCCCCCAATCCACATATCCTTCCTGTTCCAGCCACACTGCACTGCCTCCAGTCCACACGTCCTTCCTGTTCCAGCCACACTGCACTGCCGCCAGTCCACACGTCCTTCCTGTTCTAGTCACACTGCATTGCCGCCAGTCCACACGTCCTTCCTGTTCCAGCCACACTGCACTGCCGCCAGTCCACACGTCCTTCCTGTTCTAGTCACACTGCACTGCCACCAGTCCACACATCCTTCCTGTTCCAGCCACACTGCACTGCCCCCAGTCCACACATCCTTCCTGTTCCAGTCACACTGCACTGCCACCACTCCACACTTCCTTCCTGTTCCAGCCACACTGCACTGCCCCCAGTCCACACGTCCTTCCTGTTCCAGCCACACTGCACTGCCGCCAGTCCACAAGTCCTTCCTGTTCCAGCCACACTGCACTGCTCCCAGTCCACACATCCTTCCTGTTCCAGTCACACTGCACTGCCACCACTCCACACGTCCTTCCTGTTCCAGCCACACTGCACTGCCCCCAGTCCACACGTCCTTCCTGTTCCAGCCACACTGCACTGCCGCCAGTCCACACGTCCTTCCTGTTCCAGCCACACTGCACTGCCGCCAGTCCACAAGTCCTTCCTGTTCCAGCCACACTGCACTGCTCCCAGTCCACACATCCTTCCTGTTCCAGTCACACTGCACTGCCTGCAATCCACACATCCTTCCTGTTCCAGTCACACTGCACTGCCCCCAGTCCACACGTCCTTCCTGTTCCAGCCACACTGCACTGCTCCAGTCCACAAGTCCTTCCTGTTCCAGTCACACTGCACTGCTCCCAGTCCACACGTCCTTCCTGTTCCAGTCACACTGCACTGCCTGCAATCCACACATCCTTCCTGTTCCAGTCACACTGCACTGCCCCCAGTCCACACGTCCTTCCTGTTCCAGCCACACTGCACTGCTCCAGTCCACAAGTCCTTCCTGTTCCAGTCACACTGCACTGCCCCCAGTCCACACGTCCTTCCTGTTCCAGTCACACTGCACTGCCTCCAGTCCACATGTCCTTCCTGTTCCAGTCACACTGCACTGCCTCCTGTCCACACGTCCTTCCTGTTCCAGTCACACTGCACTGCCTCCAGTCCACATGTCCTTCCTGTTCCAGTCACACTGCACTGCTCCAAGTCCACATGTCCTTCTTTTTCCTGCCATGATTCATTTCTCCCTGTCCCAATAATCTGCTGTCATTTCATTTCAGCCCTTGTCATGTACAGCATTGTCCAACGTGCCTTCCTCAAAATCCCCTTTTCTCCAGGTCAAGTCACACTTGTCTTCATCTGCAATAATGGATACTATATCCACATACCCTTCAGAAGGCTATTGGGAGAATGAGAAGAACTGGCCCATGTTGTGTTCTCAGGGTGGAATCTGGCTATGGTCAGCTAGCACTCTGTACACTCCAGCTATATCTCCAGATTCACATCAAGTGTCACCAGTTATACTAAACTTTTCTCAGTCTCTTGTTTCTTCCACATTCTGTCCCCATTCCATATTCACAGGTTGAACCCCAAGAGTGTCTCTGTCACAGAAGTAATGACAATTTTGTTGACTGCTAGGTACAAGCCCTATTCTAATTTCTTTTATTTTATCCTCTCATGAACACTATGAGGTGAGTATACTGTGATTCCCAACTTAGAAAAGAGCAAATAGTTAAGCTATTTCTTAAGTCTAACAGCTAGGAGCTGGCCAATCAAACCTTAACCTAGAATTCTCTAGTTTGAGAATCCATATCTTACACTTGTCGTGTTATATTTATTTATTATTTTTGTTGTTTGTATTCCAAAATGCTGTTATTGTTTTCCTTTGGTCTTCCTCCTGTCATGCACTATCAACATTTGATCAAAATGTTTGACAAGTTAATAAGTATCTATATTCCCACCATACAAAAAAAATGAACACTATAGAGTCAAAATTTAAAAAATAATGTTGATCCAGGAAAGCCCTGGGATTGTCGTTCCTTCTTTTCTGCTTATTTTGATGGCTGTGAACTGGCTCTGAATCCTAACATGTTCTGCCTGACTAAAACTCAATGTAAAGACAGGTTCAGAGTGCTCATAAACAGTCGTGGGGTGGTCCACAGCCATTCTGACCCGACAGAGGGGAGCAGGTAGGCTGCTATGGCTTATCCCTATACTATTGAACAAGGAAAGCAACCAGAGGCTGACTCGTACCTGGATTGCCTCACCGCTCCTTCTGCCAACCCATGTCCATCACTCCTGTGAACTCAAAACACCCCTCCTGTGTTCCCTGACTCACCTCCACATTCCAGGAGACTATTTAGACCACATTGGGGCTTGAGATGTGGTTCAAAGGTAGAATAGAATCCCCAAGGCCCTAGGCTCTATCCTCAGTATCACCCAAATCAAAGATCATGTCAGTGTGCCCATTATCATGTGTTAATTCCAATCTGGACTTTGTGTTTTATGACCATAGCTTGTCTCCTGCATTAAATAACATAAAAGAAAACTAGGTTCAGGGCTGGAGAGATGGCTTAGCAGTTAAGTGCTTGCCTGTGAAGCCTAAGGACCCCGGTTCAAGGCTCGGTTCCCCAGGTCCCACGTTAGCCAGATGCACAAGGGGGCGCACAAGTCTGGAGTTCGTTTGCAGTGGCTGGAAGCCCTGGCGCGCCCATTCTCTCTTTCTCCCTCTATCTGTCTTTCTCTCTGTCTCTGTTGCTCTCAAATAAAATAAATGAACAAAAAATATTAAAAAAAAAAAAAAAAGAAAACTAAGTTCAGTTGACTAGGCCAGTATATGATAGACCTTCAAAAAACATTGAGTTGATGGATGGGTGAATGGATGGACGGATGGGTGGGAGGATAGCTGAGTTAAAGGATGGGTGGATAAGAACAAAAGGCTAAAGATAATCCACAAAATTTGCTGAAACTCTCTTATTTTTAATTTTATTTATTTATTTGCAAGCAGAGAGACATAGGGAGAAGAGAGACAGGCAGAAGAATGAATATGGCAGGGTCTCCAGCCACTGTAAGTGAACTCCAGATGAATGTACCCCTTTGTGCATCTGGCTTTACGTGGGATCTGGGAAACCAAACCCATGTTGTCAGGCTTTGCAGACAAGACCATTGTGCCATCTCTCCAGACCTCTTCTTTTGTTTTCATCCTACCCAAATGCCTGCCCTCTCATCAGTGATCTGACCTGCCCTGGGACACACCTCTTTCTGTCAGAGCACTCACTGTAACTGTACAGCATCCATGGATAATATAATTGCTCCTCCCTCTCCTGTCCATGGCAGCTAGCATAGAGCCTGGCACGTCACACATACTGACCAAAGGTTAAGTTCATCCATTCAACACATACTAACTGTTCCAAGTTTTGTGGTAGTAAATTGTAATCTCTACTTATGTGTTATCTTGACCTCTTTGAGCTTTCTAGGACCTAAAAGCCTGGCCATGAGTTTTTAACAAATATTACCCCCGCCCCATTCAGTAGGAAAGAGTCTCTGCTCCATTCATTCACAATCAGTTAAACCATTTGCACCCTACCCAGTCCTCAACTGAAAAGATTTCATCCCCCACCAGCCTTGAAATCTTTGAAACTGAACAATCACAACCTCATGAAGAAAACATGGGTCACCCTGAGACACTGCCAAGACAAAGCCCATCTCTCACAGACCCTGCTACGTCCCTGTCCTGAATCTAGTGACACTACGTGGCATTCCCTGTCCAGCCCATCAGGGATGAGTATGTGTGACTGGTCAGCTCTGTGAGTCATCTCTGTCCAGGGCCAGGTATCACGTGTGACTGTCTCACTCCGTATAGAAGTCTTCTATACCACTGGGGTCAACTAGATAACAGTGAGGTGCTGGCATTAAGCTGTGACTGAGATAAACCAGGCCATTTCTCATCAAAATCTAGGGTACATATTCTAATGAGATACCAGGTACACCAGCTTCCTCTCTGGAAGTGAATTCTGAATTCCTAAAATGGAAGCATTCAATACAGAAAGTGGGCGGAGGTGGGCTCTGGTGGGAGCAGCTCTACAGGGGTGTCACCCTCAAGGGCCAGCCTGTTGACGGTGTTGTTAAAACTATTTAATTTGCCGGGCATGGTGGCACACACCTTTAAACCCAGTGCTCGGGAGGCAGAGGTAAGAGGATTGCTATGAGTTTGAGGCTACCCTAAGACTCCATAGAGAATTCCAGGTCAGCCTGGGCTAGAGTGAGACCCTACCTTGAAAAACCAAAAAACATATTTATTTATTATTTGAGAGAGCGAGAGAGAGGTAGAGAGAGAGAATGGGCATTCCAAGGCCTCTAGCCACTGAAAACATACTTGAGATGCATGTGCCACTTTGTACATCTGGCTTACATGGGTACTGGAGAATCAAACCTGGGTCCTCAGTCTTCACAGGCAAGTATCCCTACCCTTAAGCCATCTCTCCAGCCACTCAACATTTTTGAGACAGGATCTCTCACTGGCTGGAAACTCATCAAGTAGGCTACCCTGACTGACCAGCAAACCCAGAGAGCCCATAATCCCTTTTTCTCTCAGCACTGGATGCAAATCACACATCGCCATGCCTGGATCATTCTGCACAGGTGCTGGGATAGAGCTTGCGTCTTCATACTCGCAAGGCCAGCACTTTGTGGACTGGGCTACCTCCTCGGCCCCACAGCTCACTTTTGAGATGAACTCTGTGCCGGGCCTTAGTCTAGTCATGAGGATGAAGCAGACCAAGTATAAATTCCTAACTTCGGGGAGTTTAAATTCTGGACTGCTCTCTTTTGCTCCTGTACTGGCTTCTTGTTTTTACGCATTCTTCAGTTCCGTTCACATATTTCCTTATGTGCCTCTTAGCTAAAGAGGCCTCCGCTGCTTGTCTACCTCTCCTAGAGGTAATGTAATCTACCCTGCTTTCCTTCAAACACAGCAGCTAACACAAAGTGCAGAACTAACAGTTGCCAAATGAAAGCTGAGTGAAATCATTCACCAAGCCAACAAATGTCACTGCTCGAGGCTTTATACCGATATATTCTAAGGACTGAACTTTCAAGTGCTGCCTTCTAAAAGAAGCAATCATCATATTGAACACTGTGTGTCCTTTCTCCTCCATGGAGGGTCAGCAAACTCTGTAACTATCCAGAGAGTGAGATGTTAGTTGTGCAGATCAGTCTCACCACTGTTATATCTGTGGTCTCAGGCAGCAGGAAATATATAAGGACGGCTGTCTTCTGGGAAAACTGTATTCATAGATATAGAAATTTAAATTTTGTATCATTTTACATATCACAAACTATTGGTCTTCTTTTGATTTATTTTTATGCAAAAATTAAAACTCACTTGGCCTGCAGGCCCAAAACAAATACACAACAACAATAAAAACTTAGCAGGAAGGTCTAATCAGTCCATGAACAGTTAGAAAGTTGGAACTAAAGGGCCAGAGCTGTGGTTCAGTTGGTAGAGTGCTTGCCTAACTAGACAAGCCCAGACAAATCCCAGCACTGCATAAACCAGGTGTGGAGGAGCAGGCCTGTAATCCCAGCGTTCAGCAGGAAGGAGGCAGGAGGATCAGGAGTTCTAGGAGATTCTCAGCTACATAGTAAGTTCAAGGCCAGGTTGGGACAGCTGTAAAAGGAAGAATGGATGACAGAAGGAAGAAATGAAGGGAGAGGAGGAAGGGAAGGATAAAGGATAAAGGGAAGAAAATTGAAGATGGAGGGAAAATGTATAGCAAGTAAGAACATGCATTCTGATCCCCCATCTGCCCAGTGGTGACTGAGCACCTGGTGTTTGCACAGGCCTGACGCCCACAGGCTCTGAGGAACCCCAAGACCAGATGAATTCACTGAGTGAAAACTGAAATGATGCCTCTACTAGATCCCCATGTCACTGATAAAATGATCTCATATTGCATCAGTAAGGACATGCCATTAAACTCTCAGCCCGTCAAATGTACCAGCCTTACAATACAGAGCAAAGGAAAATAACCATGGTGTCTGCTCAGTGCAGTATTGTTAAACATACGTAGCTTTGTTATTTCAAAACCAAATGTCTCAAACAAGGCAAAGCACACATTCCTCTCTCGGGGTTACATACCCATGATGCCAAGTTTGAAATTTCCAAACAAAGCTGCTTTTTAGTAATCTGAAGACAAAAAAGCATTTGAAAAATTTCTGAACTGCTGGAAAAATAGCCTTTTTTTCACCTTTAGATAACTCTGAAATGGGTAAGTGGACTTACATTTACTTTCCAAAATAAATCCATTTGGGGATGAAACTAAGAAAGAGAAGCCACAGAAATCATCTATGAATTCCATTAATAGTTGCTGATGTCAGGCATTTGAAGGGGTGAAAACTGGGAATCCAAAAAGTTGGCTGAGACCAATTATCCTAGTTGGCTGAGACCAATTATCAGGAGCATTTATTGTCTGTAAAAATGAGTCCAGAGTAGAAACCTGGTACAACATGGTAATATGACCAAACTGAATTTGATCTTTTCCAGTGCAATGCCTCCGTCAACCTGGAGTAAGAAGTTAGAATCAAGTGAATTAAAGAGAACTTCCTTCCACCCAAGCAGAAGTCAAGGTGACAAGGACTATGTGGGAACAAGGGGCCATAGAGTAAGCAGAGTAAAGATGGCGCCCAGCAGGGGAGGCCTACTGCAAAGAACAGAGGAGCAGTGCCCATGGGAATTCAGTTGCAGATGGTGAAGCTTATACAATAGATAAATATATTGGGATTTAAAAACCAACTTCTCAATAGAGGAGAAAGGATCTATAAATACATAAGAGAGAGAAATAGAATGTACCTGGTGGTGCGGGGTTAGGATTGGAGACATCAGTGTGAAGTCACAATTCTCAATAGACATACATCGTAGATAACTGTAGATATAAGCAAGGGTCCTTGTGACGTGGCTTTAATGTATCCCCCATGAATTCATGCACTGAAATGTAGTTGCCATGGTGGAAGAGGAAAGCCACTGAGTGGGATCCTTGGGTGACCATCTCCTCACAGGCACACACGAACTACCTTCATAGGAAGCACAGGGAAGAGACCATAATGTCTGGCTTTCATATCATCTCTATTGTGAATGTGTCAGGATGTAAACGTAACAAGAACATGTTATGCAGAGGTGGAGCTTCTGTGAGGTCATCCAGAGTTACCAGGATGGAGCCCCTGTGGCTTAATATTGTTGGCTCATTAGTTACTTTTCTCATTGCTGTGACAAAAGCAACTCAAGGAGGGAACAGGTTATTGTGGCTCACAGTTTTCAGGTACCATTCATCATGATAGCAGGGAAGCAGGAGCATGAGGTGGCTGGTAGCATTGCATCTACAGGCAGAAAGCAGGGAAAGATAAATACTGGGGCTCCCCTCACTTTCTCCTTCTTATATAACCTGGGACCCCAGCTCATTGGATGGTGACACCCTTATTAAGGGTGGGTCTTGTGTCTTCAGTTAAACCTTCTGGAAAATCCCCCATAGACACTATTGCAGATGTGCTTTTAGGGTGGATTTTAAAGTCCCTCAAGTTGACAATGAAGATGAACCACCACAGGTGGCTTTCCAAGAAGACAGGAGACCCAACACACATGCACATTTCCTGTCTTTGCCACCAAAACAGCCATCGCCAAGGCGGGGGAGATGGATCAGTGGAGAAGAGTGCTTGCCACAAGCATGAGGGTCTGGCACAGGCTGAGACTACCTGAACTTGAATTTCCAGGATTCACATGAACAGCTGGGCATGGCCATGCATGTCTGTACCCAGACCTGTGGGGAGCAGAAACCAAAGAATACTGGAGCTCGTGAAAATTGCAGCTTCGTGTTTAGAGAGCGTCTGTCTGAAGGAAATTTGCAGATGAGTGATAAAATGATACAGGAAGGACACCCGATGTTCTCCTTTGGCCTCCCAGTGCCTGCAAATGCATCTGTACATACATGTGCATATGCCACACATGCACACACACAAACACCAGACCACACCACACATACTACATGTTAAGAGAAAAAGAGAGAGCCTGTCTCAAAGAAGGTAGGAGAACACAGATACCTCAAAGTTGTCCTCTGACCTCTACACACATGCCATGAAACACATACACACACACACAACACAAACAACACAATTAATTTTAAAGGCTATCACTGGATGGCCAGATGATGAGCCACAGTAAACTTCTTGCTTAAATAACTTACCAAGCCTACAGTAATGTGTTACTAGCAGCTAACAATGGACTGATCCAGAGGTAGACATGTTCCTATGTGTCTGTGAGCATATGTGCATAGATGTGCCATATGCTTTGTGCACTGAGAAATCCACACTAAGAACTGCAAAGCCCTTCTCCACCAAGCACAGGCAGGGTTCTCAGCAGAAAAGGCTGGGGACATGGCTAAAGCTGAGCAAGTAAGGGGAGACGGAACCCAGAGGTGAGGAAGTGTCCGGAGAGCACGGGGGCTGGGGCAGAGGGACTCAAACACCAGATTTGCCAAATCTGGGGTAATCTGACCTGAGCATCAAAATCCTCCCAGTCACATTTCTCATTGCTGTCACCAAATACCTGACAAGAAGCAATTTAAGGGAGGAAGAGGTTGGTTGTTGCTGCTGTTGGTTTTGGGCACATGGTTTGAGGGCGCTGCGCGGAGGGAAGGGAAGGCAGCAGGAGTAGCTCTTGGCAGTGGTGTGGGGAGCCTGAGACCTCTTGCTCTCATCTGGGCTGATTGAAATGCAAAGCAAGGTGGAGGGTGGGATTTCTTCTGGCTTTCTCCTACTTCCCCTTCATTCAGCCTGGGCCCCAAACCCATGGGATAATGTCACCCACATTCAAGATGGGTCTTCCCTGCTTAGTTAATCCTCACTGGAAATGACTGCACAGACAGACCCAGGACTGTGTCTCCTCGGAGATTCTAAATCTAGTCAAGTTGACAGTGAAGACTGAGCACCACAGAATTCAATAATGATAACCATAAATGCAAGACCTATTGAATACAGAAGAAAACAGGACTCTGCTCAGCTATTAATTTTTAAAAGTCAATGAGAAGGGCTGGAGAGATGGCTTAGCAGTTAAGGAGCATGCCTATGAAGCCTAAGGACCCAGGTTTGATTCTCCAGATCCCACATAAGCCAGCTGCACATAGTGGCACATGCTTCTGGAGTTTATTTGCAGTGACTAGAGACCCTGGCATGCTCCCCCCCCCCAGCCAGTAAAGAAAGAAAGAAAAAGAAAAGGTTTAAAAATCAATGAGGAAGGCTGGAGAAATGGCTTAGCAGTTAAGCAGTTGCCTATGAAGCCTAAGGACCCCAGTTCAAGGCTTGATTCCCCAGGACCCACATTAGCCAGATGCACAAGGGGGTGCACACATCTGGAGTTCGTTTGCAGTGGCTGGAGGCCCTGACACACCACCCATTCCCTTTCTCTCTCTCTCTCTCCCTCTCTCTCTCTCTCTCTCTCTCTCTCCCTCTTTCTCTCTCTGTCACTTTCAAATAAATAAATAAAACTAAACAAAATTTTTTTAAAAAAAAGTCAGTGAGGAGTGGGAAGTTTCCATTATTCCAAAGTAACTCATATAATATGTATATTTTTTTCCACATGGGAAAACAATTTTGCAGCAAAGTTTGGTAAACACTGCCTTAATCAAGCTATCAGAATGACTATGTCAATAAGGGGCAAAGTGACAGCGTGTACCGCCTGACAGAACACGATGACCAGAAACGTGCTTCTCCTCCGTGGCACGTGGTATTTACTTTTCCCCTCATTCCTGGAAGGTAGGGTGTGATCCTGTGCCTTGTTTTACCTGATGTATTGTTAGCAGAAGTGCTGCAAATCACTTCCCCTTAGAGAACTCTGATTGGGGCTAATGGACTTCACATCTACTTTTCAAAATAAATCCATCGGAGACTGAAATTGGGAAAGAGAAGCCACGGAAATCCTCCATGAATCTCATTTAATATTTAAGAGTTGGGCATGTGATACACTACCACTCTTTTTGTTTTGGGGGGTTGCTTGTTTTCTACTCTGTCTCTTTAGTTACGCAAAATGCCAAAGAAATAACCCCACTCTGCATGAACCTGATGTTCGGATGGTTGTTGATTGCCATGGCATAATCCAGCTTACTCTGGCTGGTTTGTTGGTTGATGGACTGGTTTTATTACGAGTTTGTCTCATCAATATGTAAACTTCATCAAGGGTAGAATGATATAATTTATTCTCAAAAAAACTGCTCTTGGGGGCTGGAGAGATGGCTTAGTGGTTAAGGTGTTTGCCTGTGAAGCCAAAGGACCCAGGTTCTATTCCCCAGTATCCACATAAGCCAGATGCACAAGGGGGTGCATGCATCTGGAGTTCATTTGCAGTGGCTAGAGGCCCTGGTACACTCATTCTGTCTGTCACCTCTCTCTCTCTCTTTGTCTCTCTTTCTCTCTCTCTCTCTCTCTCTCCCCCCTTGAAAATAAATTTATATATATATATATATATATGTATGTATGTATATGTATGTATAAATTATAAATTGCTCTTCCTGCTGCCTTGCCCAACAACTAACCAGTGACGGCAGTGACGGCACCCACTCCATTCTTTCTTTTTCTTCTTTTTCTTATTTGCAGTACCAGGGATCCACATCAAAGACACACATGTACTCATGTGTGTGCATGCATGTAACAGGCACTACATTCCTTAATTATTAAAATGAGAAATCTGATCACAGGTTCTGTTTCCTAGATCATTCATCTTCCAATCTGACCCCTGGATTTCCTCCATTTATTTCCAGCTTGTGCACTGCCCAGTGGCATCATCTAGTCTTTCTTCCACCACCCAGTTTAAAAAAATTATTTATTTGTTTCCAAGTAGAGAGAAAGAGATAAAAGAGACATACAGAGAGAGAAAGAGAGAGAGAGAGAGAATGGGTGCTCCAGGGCCTCTAGCCCCTACAAATGAACTCCAGATGCATGAGCCACTGTGCATGTGGCTTTACATGGGTACTGAGGAATAGAACTTGAGCTGCTAGGCTTTGAAGGCAAGCACCATAACCACTAAGCCATCTCTCCAGCCCCCACCACCCTCGTTTAACTGCCCCATCCCACGCTCCACCAGCGGTGTCCCTGGAATGCAAATCTGATTGCTGCTCACAAGCCTTGGGCACCTCAAAGGTTCCTTATCACCTTCAGATTAAAAGCTAACATTTCGTCATGACACACAGGGTGTGCGCTAACCTGGTCCAAGGTCCAGGAGTGCAGGGTTTGTCTCTGCTCTTCATGCTGCATCAATGGCAGAGCCTGGTCCATTGCGGGCCTTCAGTATACTGTTGTTTTCCTCACCCTCCTTGTCTGCAGCCTCACTCACGTTATTCTCTCCATGTTTCTATCTCACCCTCCTCTCCCAGGGGCCCTCACATCCCCTCTCCTCGAAGCTTGGCCCACGACCGGCTTTTCCAGCTCAGATCTCTGCTCAGATATCACCTCCTACGGAAGTGCAACCTTCTTGTCCATCTGCTCGAAAGCAGCCTCATCCAAACCCTTATCTTAACATGTCCATTTTTGCTTTTCTAAGGTATTAAATTCCTTGGTACTGTCAGCTCTTTTTCTGCTTGACTGAAACATCTCAGTTGTTTAAAGGGGAAAGGGCAGCCTCCGTGTCTCGTTCTTCCCTACCTTTGTTCATTTATGCCTGGGAGGATGGGGGGGGTAGCTAGGACCACCCCCGCAGCAAGACCTGGCATGGGGCAGTTCTCCCGAAACGCAGTTCTGAACAGCGCGCACCACGGTTTACATGTTCGATACTTAGCACTGAGTGCTGATGTGGTTGTTTAATATGCTGCCAGCTGTATTGTTTGATGATGACCGCTCCCCCATCCTCTCTCGTGCTTGCGTGCACAGCACTACAATCGTGGGTCTAGCAAGGGTCTCACAGGCGTCCTCAGGTCGTTAAAGGGACCCAGGGCACAAAACGTGAAGGCCTCCCGTCTTCCTCAGACCTCCTGAGGACATAAACCATGTTCACCGCTCTGTCTTTGGGAACCAGGATGATGCCAACCAGCATAATGTCCAGCATTCAATGGTTAAAAAAAAAAAATCTGTTCAAAATAATAATAATAATAATAAACAAATGAGTGTTTAAATCTCTGGCCTCTAAAATGTGCCTGGCCTTTGAGAAGTGACTCAATGGAAGTTGGTTTTTTGTTTCGTTGTTTGTTTGTTTTTTGGTTTTTCAAAGTAAGGTCTCACTCTAGCCCAGGCTGACCTGGAATCCACTACATAGTCCAGGGTAGTCTTGAACTCACAGTAATCCTCCTTCCTCTGCCCCCCAAGTGCTAGAATTAAAAGTGTGTGCCACCACTCCTGGCTCTCAATGGAAGTTTTTTTGTGTGTGTTTTGTTTTTGTTTTGTTTTGTTTTTGATAAATAAGTCAACTTCTGAAGTCCCCATTTGCTGGCCCACAGCCCTGCTCCTTAAATCTCCTCAAGTTGATTCCACATTCCAGTAGACTGAAGCAAGGAATCATTTATCAAGTAGGCTGGTACATTATCAACAACCAATTTTGACAACAATGCAGTCACTCATAAATTACTTCAAGATAAACACCAGGCCTTGAAGCGAAGTACAGCCAGATTAATGAACAGTTCCAGGGTCTAATGAGTGGCTTCTAACATCTGGCAGCATCCTCTAGTGGGAATTCTGCTGCACAGTGGAAGAGCCTACTTGTTAGACATCCATGTTCCAGGCCCTGCATACCACATATTTTCAAACCAGCTGTTAAGAGTCAGTGAGGCAGTCTGAGGACTTGGGCAGATTACCTTGTGTGCTAAGTTAGCGGGCTCAGAGGGACATACAATCTGTGAGCTTTCTTTCCTTAGCCCAAGGAACTAAGAAGCTGAGCTAAACACCTCGGCCACCTGAGTGGATTCAGAGCCTCGAAGGAAGATAGGAAGGACACAAGACAGAAGGAACAGACAGGAAACCACGGTGACCCAGAACTAAGCAGAGAGAAAATTCGTGAATAACATCCTTAATATTTCACTTCCTGCTTGCAATAATGGCAAAGATCCTCAATGTTTTCACCTCCTTCCGTGCTCCACCCAAGCAGGCCTTGACCCCTGAGCCAGGGCTTAACAGCGGAGAGAAAGGAAGGTCAAGGCCTCAGGCATCTTACAAGATTGCTGGCAATGATCACAAGAATTCATCCAGATTCTTTTGTTTTTGCTATAATATATTTTGAGTTTTCTTTTGCCAACTTTATTTGAGCTTCGCTTTTGATCCACCCAAGAGAATATAGGAAGTCCAGAGTTCACACCCTTTTTTTCCCTCCCCAGGAAAGACTATCTCGACTGTTAGGAACTGTCCAGACTCTGACATGCCTCAGGGGAGAAGAATGTATAAAGGACTTGTATGCACAAGAATAAAAATTAAAAAAATGGCCAGCCGTGGTAGCACACACCTTTAATCCCAGCACTTGGGAGGCAGAGGTAGTAGGATCACCGTGATTTCAAGGCCACCCTGAGACTACAGAGTGAATTATAGGTCAGCCTGAGCTAGAGTGAGACCCTACCTTGAAAAACTAAAAATAAAAAAATTTAAAGATCAATAAATTAATAAATGGAATTGGGTATTTTACATCTGCTATTTAATTTAACTTCCAGAAATGGATATTCAAATTTTAATTTAGTCATCTTCATTCTAACTCACCTTCAAAATTATCCCTCAGTATACTCCTGAGTGAAGAGAAAGGAATTGGTAACACTCATTACTTAACACACAGTTACTCTGTGTAATTCTTGCTCAGGGTTGATTATTAGGCTAATAAATTGTTGTTCTTGTCCTGCAAGCAAAACAGCTAATGGGATACTGTGACATTAGGGAACTATTTGTCAATATATCTGCACCAGGAAGGCACTTTGTCCTGGGCAGCATGTTGTGGATCAGAGGAGAATGGTAAGTGTCCTCCTCCTGGCTTATCTGCATGTTTCCTTGAGACAGAGTTTCTCACAGAACTTGGACCTGAGTCAGACTGACCAGCAAGCTCCTGTGATTCTCCCATATCTGCTCCTCATAGGACTGAGGTTAGGGGCCATGCCCAGGTTTTTCATGGGTGCTGGGGATTGAATTCAGGCCAAACCTGCCATGACACGGTCTCTCCACGCCCCTTCAGAACGTGCACTGCTGATGAGACCTGACAAGCAACTGCAAAGGGATCCCCTTGTACACTCACTCCTTTGTCCACAAAACACTGGCCTGATTTCTGTAAGTACTCCCACTCTTGTAAGAACTTCAGAAAAGGCACTGAAATAATATGAACTGCATCAAAATATACTAATTCTAGGCTAGAGAGATGGCTTAGTGATTAAGCGTTTGCCTGTGAAGCCTAAGGACCCCAGTTCAAAGCTCGATCGCCCAGGACCCACAAAAGCCAGATGCATGAGGTGGTGCATGCATCTGGAGTTCATTTGCAGTGGCTGGAGGCCCTGATGCTCCCATTCTCTCCCTCTATGTCTCTCTCCCCCCATTTCTCTCTCTGTGTCACTTTCAAATAACTAAAAATTAAAATATGGATATGAATTTACTCACTAAAGAAGAGATAGGGAAACTATAATGCTAAATCCAGTTAGAAAACAAATCTTGGCGTTTTTCAAGGCAGGGTCTTGCTGTAGCCTAGGCTGACCCAGAATTCACTATGGAGCCTCAGAGTGGCCTTGAACTAACTCACAGCTGTCCTCCTACCTCTTAGGCCTCCCAAGTGCTGGGATTAAAGCCACCACACTCAGCACTGAAAGTATTTTTAACCTTTGTAGTCATCCAGTATCCTGGGATGTATCATCAAGAGAATATTCTCGCATAAAACTGGACAAGATAGCCATCCCATCACAGGCATAACTCTTAATATAAAAATACAATACATGTGAAAAAAAGTGAAACATCCAAACTCCTCCACAAGCTCATGATCCCCAGTGATCACTCCAAAGATATTGAAGTGGATGAATGCCAGGCAGAGAAGGCAAAAGAATGATTTTTAAAAGATAATGAATTCTGGAAATGCATAAAAACAAGTGAACAAATTAAGAAGGACAACACATGACATGATTGTGAAGTTCAGTTAAGAGAGGTTTTATGTTTTTTTGAACCTTGGAAATAAAAAAAAAAGAAGAAAACTCAGTAAATCAAATAAAAGAGCCTCGCCGGGCATGGTGGGGCACGCCTTTAATCTCAGCACTCAGGAGGCAGAGGTAGGAGGATCACTGTGAGTTCAAGGCCATCCTGAGACTAATTCCAGGGCAGCCTGGACTGGGATGAAACCCTACTTTGAAAAACACAAAACATAAAAATAAATAAATAAATAAAAGAGCCTCCTTGGACAGCTTTATGAATGGGACTAGATCAAAAATTCAGAATTTGGAGGATTGAAGACAATGTTAACAAATTAGAGTTTTTATATTATAATAAAGAAATTGCAAAGACTGCTGGGGCACAATTAATAAATCAAAGTTCTTTATTTTGTAGCAGAGGTGGCTCTAAAGTACAGAGTAAAGGCAGACCTGTTTCATGAAACGATGGGAAACTTCTCAAAGTCTTTAGGAATACTTTGACATCCAGGTACAGAAGGTATTGAGAATGCCAAATAAGCACGGCCACAAAACAACCTCCCCATGCAATAATTATAGCTAAAATGTCAAGTGGGCTGGCAGATGACTCAGTGGGTAAACCACATGCCACCAGAGTGTAGGTGAGCCTGGCGACCACTCAGAGGCAGAGACTGGGACCCCAGGGCAAGCAGGCTGCCTAGACTAGCAGAATCGGCAATTCTGCACTGATGTAAGAGAGCCTCCTGCCTCAGTAAACAAAGAGAAGTCGTGAAAGACACTCAGTGTCAGCCTCTGATCTCTACATGCAAATGCATGTGCTCATGCACCCTCACATGTGTGCTTACACCCACCCACACACACACACACACATACACACGGTCAAGAGTACAGAGCAGAGAAGGAGTCGAATGCTGAGACAAGTGCCATCTCACTCTCAAACACAAACCCATAGGAACAGCAGACTTCTCAACAGAAAATCTTTAAAGACCAGAGGATCAAGTAAAGACACATTTCTGTCCCTAAAAAGAGGACAAATGCCAACCTAGATTACAATAGCCAGCAAAATCATCCCTCCAAATTGAGTAAGAAAAGAGGAATTTCTATGATAAGCATAAGCAAACTCAGAGAATTCCTGACCACTAAGCCATCACTGCAGAGCATGCCTAAAGAAATCCTACACCACATGCAAAAGATGACAGGAAAGAGGAAAGCCCACAGCAAGAAGAGAGAGACGGAACTAGAAAGTACTGAATACCCTGAAACCAAAATTGGATAGAGACACCAGAAAAGTAGAAAACTATTGATCCATTCCTCTGCTTAACATGGATGCAAAATTCTCAATGAAATACTTGTAAACTGAACTCAACAACGCATTAAAAAGATCATACATTGTGCTCAAGTTGGTTTCACTTCTGAATGCAAGGATTAATCAACACACATAACTCAATAAGTATAATAAACAGGATCAAGGACACAAATCACATTATCATCTCAGTAGCTGTGGAAAAGGCATTTGACAAAAGTATACCTCCCTTCCTGATAAAAAGCCCTGGAAAGATTAGGTATAGAAGGACTTTTCCTCAACATAATAAAACTATGTAGGACAAACCCATCATGAGAAAGTTGGTTTCCACCTCTGTTATCCTGTTACCATATCATAGAAAACCACACAACACATATTCTAGATTAAACAGCAACAGGAGGCAATCAGAGTGAACTTCTAAGAAAATTTCAGACCCATAAATGACTGTGCAAAGGGAAATAACCCTAAACACCCTCAGAAACTGAGGTACTCTGGCACATTACTACAGCAGTTTTGCTTAACATGACTCATAGACAGGATCTTTTGAGCTGATTCCAAGTGTATGTACTTGACCAACAATTCCTAACTACCTACTGTATCTCAGTCCTGATCTTCTATGTTTTTACTAGCATGTATTACACTTGATGCATTTCTTTATAACATTTTCATACATAAATATTTTGATTTATATTCACCTCCTGTTGCCCTCTCTTGTCACCCTCCCACCCCCACTGATACTAAGTATTCCCTATTCATTTTCATGCTTTTTTTTTTAATTTATGTTACTTGAGAGAGAGAGAGAGAATGGGCACGCCAGGGCCTTCAGCTGCTGCAAACAAACTCCAGACACATGTACCACCTTGTGCATCTGGCTTATGTGGATCCTGGGAAATCAAACCTGGGTCCCTTGACTTTGCAGGCAAGCGCCTTGACCACTAAGCCATCTTCCAGTCCTTCATGCCTTTTTTATGTTTGATAATCCAGTGAGTTTCATTGGGGCTATTTACAGGAGCATGGGTACCTTATCAGTGGCTACACCACTCTCCCTCCACCATCAACCATTAACTACATAAAGATGTCCAGGGAGGAACGGGGCCTTATGATCCCCTCCCCTCTCTGTGACTGGATTTTCACAGGTCCAAGCTGATACAGGTCTTGTGCAGGTTCTGGCACAATTCTTACAGCTGGAAAAAAAGAGGACAAAAAGGAAATCCGCCTCTACCGTGCATACTGCATACTAGTGAGAAGTCATCACTCCTCCGTGAAAAGGTTAATTCCTCTTCACAATAGCTGTTAGAGGCACAGAGGAGGCGTCTTTGGGGAAATCCCCTTTACTTAGCTAGTAGATTTAGCCACAAACTAGCTTTGCGAAGTCTTCGAGGCAAAGCGATGTTTAGTCATCCTTTTCTGTCAGATATGCAGCTTTCCCCTTGCCTTATCCCAGCAGTTGGCTGTGGTATTAATGGACCCTCAGATAAGCATCAGAAACCAGTGGCTTCTCCCTCAGAATCCTCTATTTTTGGAACTAACTGCAAAGGAAACATGGGCTCTACCATGACTCTGTAAAATATATATATATATTGTTGATCTTTCATCTTCCCGGCCCCATGCTACATTCTCTTTCTTACCCACCCCCCCCCCACAAATCACTTCAGCCAAAAAAAGAAAACTAGAAACTTGATTGTTTTCGAGTCCTTTATCCTTTCTCCACCCCAAAGTGTAGAACAACAAACCACATCTTACCTATGGGGAACGCACATGAAATGTTTTCTTTTTGATATTGAAGAGTCCTCTCACCAACTAGGGCCACACAGGCCGCGCCGCAGAGCTGGGATGTTATTGCATTATTGCAGAGCACAGAGGAACACAGATCCGGGGCTTTCTCAGAGTCATGTCAAAAAGAGCCAACGCTGGGCACGAGATGAAAACCCCATGTACGCCCAGAATGTGGACGGCCCGGCACGCTCGCTCCCACAGCTGCAGTGTCGGAGACGTTGACCGAGCTACAGGATCTTTTTCACAATTACTTCATGAGATTCCCTCTCCACCTCCATAGCAGGGCCCAGGCTAAGACGAAACCCTGTGTTCTTGAAGGTTACAGCCATAACAAAGCAAGGAATTTCTTTTTCGTGTGTGTGTGTGTGTGTGTGTGTGTGTGTGTGTGTACGTATTTCCCAAGGTGCTTGTGTGCAGATGAGAGGATAACCTCAGGGGTCAGTCGACACCTTCCACCTTGTTTCAGACAGGGCCACTCCATCGCCACTGCATTCTACCTGGCTTAGGAGCTAGGGAATTCTCCTGTCTCTGCACACCATCTGCATTACAGATGCCAGCGCAGGACCCAGGGTCACATGGGTTCTGAGTATCTGAACCGAGGGGCTCACCGTGTGTGGCAGGAGCTTTACCCACTCAGCCGCCGCCCCAGCCCCTAACAGAAGAACCTTCAACACACTGTCAACAGAGCGCGGGATTACTGGAAAGCCGCAGAGCTTCTGTCTGTGCCACAGGGACGGTCTGCTGAGGCCACACCTTTCTTCCCTTCCTAGCCTCGTGGCAGCCTCAGCTTGAACGGCAGGACAGGAAAGAGGGACAGCAAAGAGCCGTTTGCAGCCATCTTGCAATACGAACCATTTGTGGGATGATCTGGGGTTCATCGCCACCCTCAAAACTGTACCTGTGAGCGAACACAGCTCATTTCAAGACCTCACCAAAAGAATGTGACATGCTGGTCCTGTTCTGGGTTTGATTTGCTTATGAGGACAGGAGAATCATCTCAATTATTTCTCTATTCCCCCATCTCCTGAATAAGAGACAATCTAAGTCTTCAACAGAGCATCCAAGAAGACTAAGAAATAATAAGGTCCCCATGTAAAAAGTCCCCCACGGTACCCATTGGGATTAAGTCAATTATTAATTTAAAAAAAAAACTCCAAGGCTTCCATTTTTCCCCCTGGGTTCTGAATTTCTTTTGCCCATGGCATCCAAGGACAAGTTAATTTTATTAAGAACATTTTTAGAAAGCTAGAATGTCAGAAATTGACACTACTCTGTTTCCAGTCCTTTATTATTGGTAACATCATTAAATATTGGCTGGGCCCAAAGGCAGGTTGCACCTTTTTTTAATCTAACAGCCATTCTGTGGATAGCATTTGTTTTCCATTGCTGCCAAGGAGACAATCTGGCTCTCATTTCCTTTGAAGAAGAGCCCGTTCTGGATGAGTCAGGTCTACATGGGGAATAATTAGGTCAAACAAATGAGTCCTTCCAGCTGCCTGTGGCATCATTCAACACCCCCATGTTGAGATGAAGGAGAGATACTGGAGCAAACCCAGAGCTTATCTGTTCTGAGTTACCCCTTCCCTCCACCCAGGGGAATTTTACCAAACTGTATACAAGGCCATTATGGCTCCAACATTTGCATATGGAAAAGTGAAAACTGGTCCCTAAAGTTGGGTGTTGCTCCCATAGTCTTTACACCCTACAGAAGAGCGCCCCTAACCAATAAGGAAATGCAAACGAGTTGGCAGGCTTGGTGTGGCCCTCTGCCTTATGTCACAGTTGTTGTGGTGTCCCAGACACCTTATCCTGAGCCTTCCGGCCCACTGGCAGCAGAACAAGGAGCTTCGGGGAGGACACTGCAGTCACACGCCACATCTTGTTAGCTTTGCACTTCAGTTGACGGCTGGAACACTCGGTCTACGCCAGCATCTGCCCTGGCCTCTCCCGGTCTCACAGACTCCGATAGTCCCACATCTGCCCTGACCGGTGTGACACACATCCAGGACAGAGCTAGAAATATCAAACCCCCACCAAGTCTAAAGGACTACCCTGCCCAAAGTTAGTGGACAGAAAGTGGGGGTGTAGAGACTGCATTGTTGGGGAGGTATGTGCATGTGCAAGTGGTATGCATGCACGTGTATGTGAATGTGACATACTTTAAATTACCAGCTCATGACCGTATCATGTGCCCTTGCCAAGCAACATGCTGTCTTCGAGATGGCATCACTTGATGTTGTACATCTAGATCACTATTTGGAGCTTCATGGGCAAGTAGAATGTCTTGAGTGATGCAGCCTCCTTTGTTTTGGGTTATTCCAACTCCACTGGAAATGAGATCATCTATCTACTCTGTCTTAAAAAATAATAAGTTGGAGAAATTGGGCTTGCACTGAGTAATAGAACAAAAACACTGCTCACCGATGCTTCTTTCAAAGCTGTGTAGAACTGTGGCCACATGGTGCACTGGGGGGAGGGGCGTGCCTATAGCAGAGACCAGATCAGCACAGCCCTCAAGAATAAGCCTGCACTCAGCTTCTCTGGACAACTCCCTGCCAGAGGTTATCGCCAAGTAGTGTTCCTCGGTCGTTAGGTCACAGATTATGCAGTGACTGTGAGGTACCTGCTCCACCGCCCCCCAGGTGAACATTAGTTCTGCTATCTCTCCACTGTCCATAAAACCAGAGCCAAGGAGGTTTCGCCTTCTCAAATTCCAGGGTTATTCATAATTGCATGAGGTGAAGAAGGTTCTCTTTATACTTTGGCTGGCATTGCTGACTCATGGTCTAGCTCTATTCTCACCTCCTGTGACCTGAAATCTTGTAGGCATAAATTGAGAATGTCAGGGCTGGAGAGATGACTTAGCATTTAAGGCACTTTCCTGTGAAGCCTGAGGACCCAGATTCAATTCCCAAAGACCTACACAATACCAGATGCACAAAGGGGCACATGCATCTGGAGTTCCCTTGTAGTGGCTGGAGGCCCTGGCATGCCCATCCCCCATCTCTAATAAATAAGTAAGTAAAATAAAATATTAAAAATTACTGAGAACCTCTAACCCCACATTGCTCCTGGGTCAACCTAAAAAAAGAAGACATTAAAGCCTTAAATGTGGGGGGGGGGGAGGCGACAGCTCAGTGAGAGAAGCACTGGTGTGCAAGCAATGAGTACCTGGTTCAAATCCCCAGAACCACCGCCAGAGGTTGCAGGGGCCACTGCAATCCCAGCATGCCTACATAAGAAGACAGGTGGAGACAGACGAATGCCCTGGAAGCTGTGGGCCAGCCTGATACTCAAAGAGCTGAACAAGATACACTGCTCAAGCAAGGGGGAAGGCAAGGACTGACATGCAAAAGTCATCCTCTGAAGCTGGGTGTGGTGGCACATGCCTTTAATCCAATCACTCAGGAGGCAGAGGTAGGAGGATCACCATGAGTTCGAAGCCACTCTAAGACTACATACAGAATTGCAGGTCAGCCTGAGCTAAAGTGAGACCCTATCTCGAAAAAAAAAAAAAAAAAGTTGTCCTCTGAACTCTACATGCAATGCACATTGGCACATTGGGCACAAGTGTACCCACATGCATGACCCACACACACCCCTACATGAAGAACAATCAATCTTTAAGCTCCATCTAGCCTTTAAACAATTTCATTCCTGTGTCTTGCCTTGCCCTAATTTTCTCTCTGGGAAGTGTCAGCCAGCTCATTACTAAGAACTGTGGCGTCACTCACCCCACAGGCTGGTGACGTCAGTGCGTAGGCCTCCATGAGCAAACCTCAGCTGTTCCTGAAGGTAGCCAAATTTCACCTCTCCCAAGAGGCCAGGTCCAAGCTCTGCTGCGCACACAAGATGATATGCAAAAGAAGGAAGCCCCCCCCATCACTGGAACAGAGAGGCAGCCCTAAGCCACTGCCATCCAGAGGAGGGTCACGCTACACTTGCTCTGTCAGCCCTGGCAGAGGGGCAGCGTGGTTCGTGCATGCATTGGGTTCAGAGTGTGCTTCCGGCTGGGGTAAAGAGGGCATGCCCACAGGGCAGCCACTGAACTCAGTGCTGCACTCAGTGAGGCAAAGGGAGAAGAAAGGGTCTAGCAGGGCCCGTTCATGAATACAAGCACTGCCCGGGCTTGGGGCTTGGTCGAATTCCCAACGGAGTGGCTTCCTGGCCCCTGCTGTTATAACCAGGGTGGAGAGCGCGGAATGTTTTCATTGCTAGTCATAGAAATGGGACAAATTCTGAAATACTGTTTCCTCCCTTCCCTTACCCCTCACCTTTAATCCATGAGTGAAAGAGTGACAAGATCTTGGACGCATCAACAGTCCAGAACAAGAAAAATCCAGCAGTGTGCACAGGGAAGCTAACTCAGTTGGTAAAGAGCTCATCATACATGCATGAGGGCGTACGCTTAATGCCCAGAATCCATGTAAAATAAGCCAGGCATGGAAACACAGGCCTGTAGTCTCAGAACTAGGGAGGCAGAGACAGACAGATCCCTGGGGTCACTGGCCAGTCATCCTAGCCTATTTAGTGAGTGCCAGGCCAGTGAGAGACCCTGCCTCAAAAACCAAAGTGCTCAGCCTTCCTGAGCAGTGACACTGGAGATTGTTCTCTGGCTTCTACACACATTCACAGATACCCCTGCATGCACACACACACACACACACACACACACCAAAAGAGAAGGAAAAAGAAGAAAATGCACTGATGTGACATATTCTACATGCAGAAAAGCAACCAGAAGAGGTGACCATATGGACACACAGTGGCACATGTGTCTGAAATCCCATGTCTACAGCAATGGGACACAAAGCCAGGAGAATCCAGAAGTTCGCCAACAGCAGCAGCAGCAGCAGCAGAGATGCAGTGAAAACGAAATGGAGGACCAGGGAGAGGCTCCGTCGTTCAGGCACTGGCCTGCAAAGCCTGCTGCGCAGGCTCAATGTCACAGAACACTACACAGAATGCTACATATACAAAGTGGCACATGTATCTAGAGTTTGTTTGCATCAGCAACAGGCATTGGCATACCCATTCTCTCTTCCTCTTTCTCATACATAAATAAATAATTTAAAATAATTTTTAAAAAATTAGAAAGGAAAAACAGCATGAGGTTTTTCTGTGACCTCCACTCCCACACCATGCCATGTGTGCCCCATACACCCATGCATCACACACACGCGCGCGCGTTAATAAAAACACAGGGCTTTTTAAGGACATGCGGCTTGAAATCTACACCCGCTGTTTCTCTCCCTCTACTCCCATCCCATAATTCTGCTAGTAAAATGAAAAACAACAACAACAATAATGCTGGTTTTGGGGGTGTGTATTTTAACTGGATTGGGAAGGAGTGTGATGCAAAGGTGACCTTCAGACTCCTCCCTTGCATCTGATGCAGGAAATGACCCAGGAGCCCCAAATCCCCTGATGGGCTCAGGCTGGGAGAGGGGTGGTGAGGCTGAGCTCTGAGAGGCTCCCCTAGGTGCACAGTCTGAAGGCCTCCATTGGCAACTGATGAATAAGTTTTCCTTTGTGGGATAAAAATAGATGACCTCCCCCCACCCCCAGATTCACATCCTGGGGCAAAGAAGGCTGCCCGGGGTCTGCTCTGTTGGCCTTCGCACCGCCGTGGGAACGAGTGCCTACTTAAAGGCCTGAGAAATGTCCTCAGCTTTGACAAACACTCAGCGTAAGCACTCTGCCCTGGAAGAGACATCCAAGTTCCATAACGATGGGGACGCCCCTCGTCACAGACACAAAGGTGACTCTCTTTGCCAGTGTATTCATCCCTTGTCCTACCCACGAAAGCAGCTTCGGAAGAATTATCTGGTAAACTCAGTCTCCTAGGAGAATCCATCACAGTCTCCCAGAAATAGTTCTATTCTTGTAAGCCATTAGATAAACTTAAAAGAACCAGTTAGCCCCCTGATGGTCACTCCCACGCCCATCTTCTGTGCATCGAGTCATGTGATTTTCTCAGTTGATTTGAAGCCACTCTCGGAGCAGAACCTCACCACCGCCACCACCGAGGCCTGCGGTCGTAACTCATAAGAACAATCAACGAAAAACGGTTTGGTTTTCAATTTCCTGCATCTGGCGTCTGCTTTGTGAATGGGGAGTTGCAGCAGGAAGGGTGAGAGTCTGGGTCAGTACATGGGGAATGAACTTTGAGAAGCAAGAGCCGAGGGGATCAGAGCATTCCCAGGACGTGAGTGTCGGCCAAGGGTTTACAAACCCCTTACGCAGCCAGTGCTGCTTCTTGGGGTTTGTCTATTTCTATTTAAAAAAAAAAAAAACCATATTTGGGACCCTAGAAACTCAGAGCTTGCTTAGCCACTAGCTATTCAATTGCTGGCAACTTTGGAGAGGAGTCTATGTCCCATGAGAATCAAACTAGAACCTTCTATCTAAGACTTCATTTTATTCAGTGGCATGAGGCTTGCAGAAAAAATTGAGAGGAAGGTTCCCTGGTTTCCCCTGTTCCTCCCGTACCCAAGCGTGAGTCTTCCCACACTCTCAGCATGCCCAACACAGGGCTCCACAGATGAGCCTTCTTTGATGTACCTTCATCACCCAGAGTCTGAGTTCACAGGAGGGCTCACTCTTGGTGCATAGCCAATGGGCCTATAAATGCTTTTTACCCAGTGCTGGATTGAGCCCAGGGCTTCACACAGGCTAGGCCAACTCTCTATCACTCAGCTACAGCCCAGGCTCCATTCTACGGGCTTTGGCAAATGGATGGCAACATGGCTGTACCATTGCATCCATCACAGAGTATGCGCTATCCCAAAGCTACTTAGACTCACTCATCCAGTACACTGAAGCGAGCAGAGCAAGTGCACCGTGGGAAGAGCCCAGCTGCGAAGCGAGGCAGCTAGAAGCCATTAGCCCATGCAGCCAGGTCAGGTTACGACCTCAGTCTCTGTCTTCGCCTCTGTAAAGCTGGGATAATTGTATTTTTCTCAGATGACTCAAGTATGAAGAAGGCTTTTAAAGGAAGTTACAAAAGTTGCCACAATTAACACCATTATAACAAATACCAGCTGGTTCCCTCCATCCTTGATGTGTGCTCAACCACAAGGTGGACACTATCACAGCCTAGTCCTGAGGCTATGACCGGTCTTAGTTTCCCTATTTATACATGGTAAAGGATGCCAGTACTTAGCCCAGTTTCCCGTAATAGCTGTAATATTTAAGTAGCCATCAAATTGGTGGTATGCCAGATTATAAAGCTAAATGTTCCACACAAAATTATAGAGGGAAGTGTTTCACACAAAATAGGAAAAATACAAGGGCTGGAGAGATGGCTCAGTGATTAAGGCACTTGCCTACAAAGCCTAAGGACCAGGCTTCAATTCTCCAGTAGCCACATAAAGCCAGAGGCACAAAGTGGAGCATGAGCCTGTAGTTCATTTGCAGTGGCTACATGCCCTGGTGCACCCATTCTCTCTTTCTCTCTCTCTATCTGCTTTTCTCTCTCAAAAATAAATAAATATTTTAAAAAATAGGAGACAGCTGGAGGGATGGCTTAGCGGTTAAGGCATTTGCCTACAAAGCCAAAGGACCCAGGTTCGATTCCCCAGGACCTACGTTAACCAGATACACAAGGGGGCACACATGTCTGGAGTTCATCTGCAGTGGCTGGAGGCCCTGGCATGCCCATTCTTGCTCTCTCTCTCCCTCTTTCTCTCTGTCAAATAAAGAAAAATAAAATATTAAAAAATGAGGAGAAACAATAGCTATAAACTAATGAGAAGTAATCCCACAATCTCAGCTGTACATTCTCTGAGACGAAGAAGTTTGATTCTGTCTTCATTTGTCCCTTTTGTAGAGAAATGTAACATTACAGAAGAGCCTCATATGGAGTTCTATAATTTCATTACCAAGTCCAGATCTTTTCCTGACACCTGAACACCATTTAAAATACTTTCTACTTTTAGTTTACTCTATAGAGCACTTAAAAAAAAATTTTTGAGGATTCCCTAAGGTGAGTTAAATGGTCACAATCTAAGAATTAGAAATTAGGAGTACTGAAGGGAGGTTTCCTTAGAGATTTCTTTCAATTTGTATGTAAATACCAGATGGTTCCCTTTATCTTTGATGAGCTGGGTCTTCAGTTCCAGAACAACCCTTCAGAAGAGGTGTGTTTGAAGTGCACAAATCCAGGTCTGATGGCTGGTCGTTCTTAGACCACGTCAACAGAGGAGACAAGGGGTTCTAATAGGCAGAGTCCAGCTGGTCTTTCTGGTCTATTTCCTTAGAGAAAGGAAATCTATCTCTAACTCGACCCCAGAACTTTTTGTTGAGATGAGGTCTTACCATGTAACCAAAGCTGGCCTTGAACTTTCTATGGAGCCCAAGCTGCCCTCAAACTCATGATCCTCTTTCCTCACCCTCCAAGTGCTGGTACTATAGGTACGTACCACCATGCCCAGCTCATCATAGAAATTCTAAAATGAATCTTCAAAGCTGATCTTCAAGTTACCATGTTTCAACAATGAAGAATAAAAAAAAGAAAAGAAAGGAAAGGCCAGTCATGGTGGTACACACTTGTAATTCCAAGACTGAGGAGGCAGACTTAGGAGGATTGCTGTGAGTTTGAAGCCAACCTGAGAATACACAGTGAGTTCTGGGTTAGCCTGGGCTAGAGCAGGACCCTATCTAGAAAGAAAAAACAAAGACTGTAATATAATTCTTGTGAGATGAAAGCAGAAGGGGGTTATCAGGGAAGAAAGGCAGGAGGCCAGCACAAGGGCAGTCAGAGGAATGAGGAGAGGTATTGGGAGGGTGGTTAAAAACAGAGCATTACAGGCTGGAGAGATGGCTTAGCAGCTAAGCACTTGCCTGTGAAGTTTAAGGACCCTGGTTGAGGTTCGATTCCCCAGGACCCACATAAGCCAGGTGTGCAAGATGGCACATGCATCTGGAGTTTGTTTGCAGTGGCTGGAGGCCCTGGTGCACCCATTCTCTCTCGATCTATCTGCCTCTTTCTCTCTCTGTCGCTCTCAAATGAATAAATAAAAATAAACAAAAAAAAGTACTACAAAATGCACCAATCAAATATACTTGTATGCTGATTTTTCGGTGTGTGCACATGCAAGTGAGTGTGAATGCAGGTGTGTGCATGCCATGGCACGCATGTGGCCATCAGAAAACAAGTGTCAGTGTGGTGGCCTTGGCCTTCTGTCTTGTTTGAGACAGTCTCTTTTGCTGTTCATGAACGTGCCAGGCTAGCTGACCTGCAAGTTTCAGGATTCTCCTTTTCTGCCTTCCTTTTTGCCATTAGCATATTGGGATTACAGAAACTAGTGCCACAGGGTCTGACTCTTCATGGGCTCTGGGGATCCGAACTCAGAAATTTGCGTTTTCAAGGGCAAGTGCCTTATCCACTGAGCTATCTCGCCAGTGCTGTATCCTAATTTTGAAGCCTGATCTTTTAAAAATATTTTATTTTTATTTATTTATTTGAGTGAAAAAGAGATACAGAAATAAGCAATTAGGCAGAGAGAGAAAGGGTACACCAGGGCCTCCAACCACTGCAAAGGAACTCCAGATGCGTGCACCCCTTGTGCATCTGGCTTATGTGGGTCCTGGGGAATTGAACCTAGGTCCCTTGACTTTGCAGGCAAGTGCATTAACTATTAAGCTATCTCTCCAGCCCCAAAGCCTAATCTTTAAAATATATATACATATTAAAACAGTCATAGAGTTAAAACTTTAAAAAATGGCCTTTTCACAAAAATTTGCACCTTAATGAATTCCAAATGTGAAAGCAGAGTTGTAAGGTGAAGCAATGTGAAGGAAAGAGCATTTACACTGAAAAGACGCAAAGCAGATGATGTTCTAAAGGAGAGAAGGAGGCCAGGCAGAAGAGCCAGTCACAGTCCTCATGTGTCCAAGTGTCACTTAGAAAGCACCCACGAGCCTCGTTCCAGACACAGCCACCTCAGGGAGAGTCTCACCTATGATTCTACCTCACTTCTCCAAAATGATTCTCAAAGTTCAGTCAAGTTGAAAGCTGAAGAACAGAAATATGGACGATTCCTTTCCTTCTCGCAGTGACCAGTATCATATTTTACTCAAGTCTTGAAGGTCTTTAGAGAAAGAAAAACCTCCTGGAAAAAGAGCATGGCTTTGTCAGGCACATATACATCTTCTAAAAAGCCAGTTGCATTCAGGCCTGTAGATACTTTTTTCAGGAAAAAAAAATTCTCAAAATACGATAATAGAAAATTGTTTGATATAGAATTCTAACAAATAATTTCCTTAAATTTCCAGAAACTAAAATCAGCACTGTCTTCCAGTTTGTTAAGAGCCACAGTGAGGCATCAGTTTCTGGGATGTGCTTGTGAGGGGCAGAGTACTGAGAACATGGACACCCCAAGAAGAGAGAGGCAACTGTCTGCCAGGACACAGTCACCTCCACCTCCTCCAAGGGGCCCAGAAGTCATTGCAGAGGAAGCAGTGATATGAGTACTCTGTCACGGCTAGCCTGAAAACCAGTGCCAGCAAGATGGCAATAGACACCATGGTCGCGAAAATCTCATCAAAACAGAGGTCCAGAAGCTTCAAAGAAAGCAACACTAAATCAGATCTCTGTCTTGCCCGCCAAGGCTCAGGGAACACTGGGAAAGGGGGTGTGGAAAGATTGTCTCAGGGTGGGTGGACATAGCTGCAGGCACTGTGTCCCCTCCCCTGCAAAGACTGATTGTGGCCTCCTTGGTCCCCACAATAAATACCAATAACCCCCACCACCACCACCAAAGAAGACCCTCAGCAGAATTGAGGTAGGAGTAATGGGGTGTAAGAGTAAAACCTTTTTATTATTTAAAAAAAAAAAGTCAATTAAAAAAACATGAAGAGGACTGAAGAGATGGCTTAGCGGTTAAGCGCTTGCCTGTGAAGCCTAAGGAACCCCGTTCGAGACTCAATTCCCCTGGACCCACGTTAGCCAGATGCACAAGGGGGCGCCTGCATCTGGAGTTCGTTTGCAGCGGCTGGAGGCCCTGGCACGCCCATTCTATCTATCTCTCTATCTGCCTCTTTTTCTCTCTGTCTGTTGCTCTCAAATAAATAAAAATGAACCCAAAAATTTTTTAAAATCCTCAAAGGTGCAAATATTTAAAAAAAAAACATGAAGAGTATAACCGAAAAGTGAGTCCCTCCTATTTATGCTAACTAAAGCTCCTGAATCCTTAACTTTAAGACTTTGCTGTAAATTAAAATACTTTTAGGGCTGGAGAGATGGCTCAGGGGTTAAGGCGCTTGTCTGCAAAACCTAACTGCCTGGGTTTGATTCCCCAGGACCCACGTAAAGCCAGATGCACAAATGGGTGCATGCATCTGGAGTTCATTTGCAGTGGCTGGAGGCCCTGGGATGCACATCCCCTCTGTCTCTCTTCTCTCATTCTCTCTCTTGCAAATAAATAAATGTATACATAATTTTTTTTTAACTTTTAACTAATTGGAGTAAATACACAGTGGAAAGAAATCTAAATGCAGACCTTCCATGAGATGGAGTTTAAAATGTTGCCATGATCACTTGAAGAGTTAACCTTATTGTGCTGGAGGGATGGTTTAGAGGTCAAGGTGTTTGCCCGCAAAGTGAAAGGACCCAGGTTCGATTCCCCAGGACCAATGTTAGCTAGATGCATGAGGGGGTGCATGCTTCTGGAGTTCGTTTGCAGTGGCTGGAGGCCCTGGTGCACCCATTCTCTCTCTCTCTCTCTCTCTCTCTCTCTCTCTCTCTCTCTCTCTCCCTCCCTCCCTCCCTCCCTCCCTCTTTCTCTGTCAAATAAATAATAAAATATTTTTTTAAAAGATTTAGCCTTATTACACTTGGTCTCTTCACTATCTTTACTCATATGCTTTCAGAATCAAGTAATAATTAACATCCTTTCAGCCTACATCCAGAAAAAGATCATTCACCCAAAATAAGACTGAAATTGAAATATTAAAAAGTATTACAGATCAGTAAGAAATTAGATGTACTAACTGCCTAGGGTCATCAAGAAAGTCTTCAGAGTTTGGAGATATCGTTCAGTTGATAGAGGGCTTGCTTAGCAGGCAGAAAGCCACCCCCATCAACATAAAATCAAGATGTGGGGTGTGCCTGTACTCCCAGCACGCAGAAGGATCAGGATTTCAAGGTGATTCTCAGCTACACAACTAATTCAAAGCCAGCCTGTAATACAAGAGACCCTGTCTCAAAAATGAGGAAGGGGGACTGAAGAGATGGCTTAGTAGTTAAGGCACTTGCCTGCAAAGCCAAAGGATCCAGGTTTGATTCCCCACGTCCCACGTAAGCCAGATGCACAAGGTTACACATGCATCTGGAGTTCGTTTGCAGTAGCTGGAGGCTCTAGCCCTGGAACACCCATTCTTTCTCTCTAGCTACCTCTCTCTTTCTCTCTTTCTCTTTCTCTCTCTCTCTCTCTCTCTCTCTCTCTCTCCCTCTCTCATAAATAAATGAACAAATAAAAATTTCAAAAAATGAGGAAAGGAAGGAAAAGATTTCATGGTAAAGTGATATTTTAAAAGAGTTCTATAAACAGAGATGACCCAAAAAAGTTATTATGAAATCTGAAAGTTAAAAATGAAGACATAATGTAAAGTAGACATGTTTCTCTCCTTTCCCTCCATGTCCAGCATTCTCATGGTCATACCTGGTAACTCCTTCAGTACCTCTCAATTGTCTGCCTTGTATTCAAATCTCTACCATTATCCTTACTCATACCTCAGCACCCTTTTCTCCCTACATTACTGCTAGAATCTTCAGAAGGATCCTTTCTACCCTTTTCTTCATCTTTGGGTTCATCTATTTACTGCTTTGTTTATTGTAGTTTAGTTAATCTTGACTCTCATATGCAATATCCCACGCTGTCATTCCAGTGTTTGGTTTCATAAATCTTCAGTGCAGACCCACAGAAACCCTGGAACAAGCAAGAAAGTCAAGTAACGACTGAAAACCAACTTCGAAGACCCAAGCGAGCTTTGAGAGTTCTGTGTCACCGCGGGGCAGAGTGAGCCGCGCGCGGGTGAAAAGGCCTGAGCCCGGAGGGAAGCAACTTCTCTGGAGAAATCCGGCAGCAAAGGGATGCGAATGTCAGGATGGCGCCAGGAGAGGAAGTAGGAATGGAAGGTGGACGTTGTAGCGTCGTGAGAGAAGAGCCTGAAGTCACACATAAGGGAGATGCTGGCGCTGCAGAGATGAGTCGGCGGGTAAAAGGGCCTGAGCCTGCCGGTTCCAGTGCCCAGCACCCACGGGAGCAGCTGGGATGGCCCCGCGCGTCTGCGCCCCAGCCTGCAGGAAGCAGAAACCAGGGGGTCACGGGCTCTCACAAGAGAGATAGGCTCTGTTTCAAGGAAATACGCAGGCGAGTTAAGCGAGGGAGGGGGCACCTGACGCTCTCCTCTGGCCTTAGTGTGCCATCTTCACATGTGCAGGCATATGCCACACACATCACACACACTACACATCAAAACTTGGCAGGGAGGAGGGAAGATGTCCATCTAGAACCAGAGGAAAGTGAAGGGCAAGGTAAGGTCAAGGGCCTTCACTAAGCCAGAAATCTTAAAAACACAAGAATCACGATTGAGCAGAAGTTTATTTCAGCTTATTGGGAAAGAAGGGGGAAATACTAAGTAAATACAAACTTATTTATGTATTTGTTTGCTCCCCAACTTGTCCTACAAAGAATCTAAAACAGCCTCAAAACATTACATGCTGGATGAAAGCCACACATCGTGGAATGTGAGCCGAACCCTCTTGACCGCCAGGCCTAGGAGACCCAAGCAATCAGATGGCAAACAGAGGCTCCAGCAGCCACTCACATAGAAGAATAAAACTGCAAAGAGCCGGATAGGAAGGAGCAGGTTCCCCAGGTGTCACCTGCTTGCTGCATGACTTTCCGCCACATCAAAAGCCATGCATGGTCCCATTCCAACGGCTGAAACATTTGAACAGCTGGGAATTAAAATAAGCTGTCAGCCAGCTCAAAAAGATTTTTTAATTCAAAATAAATCAGGCTAACAACCTGCAGATGTTTGGAGGGAGGGGGAATGTTTGGGTGAGTCATTTTCAAAATCCAGTTCCCTAACTTTGCCATGTCAGGGTTTCTGAGTGGTAATCTACCTGCTGTTAGCTTCTAATCAGAAGATAAACCATAGTGCTGGTATCTCCACACTTAACATGGACTTACTAAGAGCATAGATTGTGCCTGGCAACGTAAAGTAAAATTGGGGATCAAGAACAGAAAAGCTGTCAGATCAGTGAATGTGTTGTGGACTGCCTAGTTTCCCGGGCTCTCTCACTGTCTTCTGTGTATGTGTATGTACACGTTCGTGTTCATGTGTGCTCAGGTGTTACCTACATGTGTGTGCCTGTGCATGGAGGGCAGAGGACAATGTAGGAAGTTGTCCCTTGGGCACTGCCCACCTCTTTTGCAACAGGGTCTCTCATTGGCCTAGAGCTCACCAAATAGGCTAGACTGGCTTTGTAGCAGGCCCCAGAGGTCTGTCTGACTCCCCTTCTCCTGGACTGAGATTACAAGGGTGGACCACAACACCTGGCTTCTTTATGAGAGAAAAGGTTTATTTCAGGTTCACAGGTGGCTTTTTATGTAGGTTCTGGGGGTTGAACTCAGGTCCTCATGCTTGTACAGCAAGCACTTTACCACTGAACCATCTCCCCAGCCCAGATCCCTCACTATGTAGCCATAGGTGAGATGATCAGCTTTAGCAAACAGCTTTGTACTTGGATACATCATGACCCTTGTGGCACATTCTTAGAATAACTACAGACCGTCTCTGTTTGGGGCTGAACAAGAGAATCAAAACAAGGTGAGGATCAAAGGGAAGAAGTCACAGTGTTAAGAATGAGAAATGTCACAGACTAAAGACCTTGGGCAAAGACAAATGAGCCCCCCCACCCCAGTGCCTAGACCCAGGGCAAGCAGGAAAGGGTCCACAGTTAGGGGACAAGCCCTGCAGGAATGAGCAGGCGTCAGTTTCTCCACCTGAGATCCATCTGGGTCAATTAGGACCTGGGTTCCTGCAGCTGGTGTATATGAAACAGATCATAATAATACCCAGCGCTAAATCTGGCTGTAAAATCTGGGGAACTGTTGGGTGATCAAAGTGATGAGGGAGAGGGTGCAGAAAGTCGCCACTCATCCATTCCTACCCAGCAGATGTAGCACATCCCACACAAGAAGGCCTTTCCTCTCTCCTGACAGGCCGTTTCTGCTTCTCTGTGGCATCCGTGGACCTCTAAGCGTTCCCCTGCCAAGGGTCTCACCCACAGCAAGTACAGGAACCAACATACCGGTTTGCCTCCACCTCTCGGTCCCCAAAGCGAGCGCTGTGTCTCACCATCTTTGTGTCCTCGGCACCTATCACAGGATCGGACGTAAGCAGTAGTTACCTCAGGCTAAGTTAGTCAGTTAAGTTCATTAAAGAGGACATCATTTTTGGGGGGGAAGGACATGGTTTTGAGGTAAGGCCTCACTCTAGCCAAGGCTGACCTGGAATTCACTGTGTAGTCTCAGGGTGGCCTTGAACTCATGGTGATCCTCTCTCCACCTCTCGAGTTCTGGGATTAAAGTCGTGCACCATCACGCCTGGCTGAAGGACATCATTTTTTTTTAATTTTTATTAGACATGGACATATTTATTATTTAAGCAACATGTGTTGGTACCATCTTTTCCCTCCTCCCTGGCCCTTTTCTGAATAGGCCTTCCTTGTTGGAGATGCAGGTCAAGCACATGGGGATTGTGGGTCATTCATTATGGGGGCAGCAGTCAGTTGTGGGGGAGGGGCAATGTCTCTGTGCAAAATGTAAGGACACCATTTTTAAGGGCCTAAAAATTCTCTTTAAAACTCAAAGTTCTAAAGGGAATGGTGTATGGCTCAGTGGATAAACTGCTTGCCACACAATTCTGAATGCCTCAGTGCAGATCTGCAGAAGTCATATAAAAGCGAGTAGACGTGGTAGGCTTCTATAATTCCAGTGCAGAGACAGAAGAATTTCCTGGAAGCTCACAGAATTGTAAGAGGCCCTGCCTCAAACAAGATGGAAGGCGAGGAGCAACCCAACAGTTACCCTGTTTTGGTTATACCGATGACATGGGAATGTCATGATACACACACATACACACACACACTAAGCAAATAAATTTTAAAACCTCATAGGTCTCCAAAGTTATTTAGAAAGTCAAATTCTCAAAACGTTGATGATCTTGCCCTGATCAAAATGACCTCCAAAACCAGAAGCTAAACTAGTAATAGAATATCTTTGATGAACGTGTATTTGATCAAACTGTGAATGAGGATGACGTCTCTGAAACACAGCACATGTATTGGCACCTTTGAAATCTTCCCACATCTCATAGACACAGCATAAGATAAAAGCAGCTCCTGAGTCCCCCTGAGCCACCACAAAAGATTAAAAGCACTGGTTAGTAGAAGAAAAGGCTAGAGTTAAGCGTCCAACAGGGAACCTATTTGTTTTTCTCAGCTATCCTCTGTCATGTGCATTCAACCAAAGTCATTCTCACTAGACTCATCAACATATTCGATATAAGAGAAACAATTGACTACAAATATTGCATTCTTTCCCAGCAAGCTCAGTGAATATATGCTGGGCTTCATTCTCTCCCACATGAGCCTTGATTATATTGATAATCAAGTATCATTTTAGCTGGTTTTACTTCTTACTGATCATGCCATGCTGACCAAATCATAGTGGTTTATCCATCAATAAATAGTACCTATCTCCTGTGTATATATCAGGCACCATGCTGGGCAACAGAAATACAATGGACAGATGAATAGACATACTCTCTGATCTTACACAACTTATTGTGGCTCTCCCAGCCTTAACACCCCTTCCTGGTAAATGGGCTCCTTAAAAAACGGGTTCCAATCAGGATAGTGAACATGAGGTGTCAAACTTAGTACCTGGTAATCAACTTGGCCTTATTAAATGAAAGATAGTGTTTCACTGTTGTTGTTTAAGGCACGTTCTCACTCTGTAGCCCAGGCTGGTCTAAAACTCGCAGCACTCTTCCTACCTCAGCCACCCAAGAGTCATGAGCCACATGCTCAATTAAGATGCTCTTATAGGGCTGGAGGGATGGCTTAGTGTTAAGATGTTCGCCTACAAAGCCAAAAGACCCAGGTTCAATTCCCCAGGACCCACGTTAGCCCAATGCACAAAGGGGCGCACTCATCTGGAGTTCATTTGCAGTGGCTGGAGGCCCTTGTGCACCCATTCTCTCTCTCTCTCTCTCTCTCTCTCTCTCTCTCCCTCTTTCTCTGTCAAATAAATAAATAAAAATAAACTTCTTAAAAGATGCTCTTATAATAATCAAATAAGTTAGATAATGTCTAAATGTGATTGTCACTCTATTCTAGAAAACTTATAGAAAAAGTTCTTAAAGCTATATTTTTGTTATAAAAATGAAGACTTAGGGCTGGAGAGATGGCTTAGTGGTTAAGCGCTTGCCTGTGAAGCCTGAGGACCCCAGTTCAAGGCTCAATTCCCCAGGACCCACGTTAGCCAGATGCACAAGGGGGTGCACGTGTCTGGAGTTCGTTTGCAGTGGCTGGAGGCCCTGCTGTGCCCATCCCTTCCCCCTCTCTCTCTCGCTCTCTCTCCCTCCCTCTCTCTCGGCCTCATTCTCTCTCTGTCTGTCCCTCTCAAATAAATAAATAAATAAAATAGAAAAAAAATAAAAAATAAAATGAAGACTTAATTTTTTTTAAGGGCTGAAAAGATGGCTTAGAGGTTAAGGTGCTTAACTAAGATGTCTAAGAACTCCATGTTCAGCCAGGAATGGTGGCACCTGCCTTTAATGCCAGCACACAGGAAGCAGAGGTAGGGAGATTGCCATGAGTTCAAGGCCACCCTCAGACTACATAGTGAATAAGTCAGCCTGGGCTACAGTAAGACCATATCTTGAAAAACAAACAAATAAGTAAATAAACTCATGTTCAAATCTCCCAGTCCCATTTAAGCCAGATACACAGTGATGCAAGCATGCAATGTTGCACATGCACACAAGGGAGCACACGTGTCTGGAGTTCATTCACAGCAGCTGAAGGCCCTGGCATGCCCATTCTCTCTCCCCGCACCCGCCTTCCCTCTCTCTCTCTCTCTCTCTCTCTCTCTCTCTCAGTAAATTTAAAACATACAGACTTTCAAATACACTTGAATTCTAATGTGGCTGTTCTGACAGCCTACACAAACACTTTTTTGTTTTGTTTTGTGGTTTTGGGTTTTGACACAGGGTTGCATTAAACACCCCAGGCCGACCTTGAATTGACAGTGCTCCTGCTTCAGCCTCCCCGAGCTGGGGTTATAAATATGGACAGTCACACCCAGCCATGTACGCTGTAGACCTAGCGATTGTGCCGCAGGGCTCGAACCTCCCATCACTCCCCAGGCACCAAGCACTCTCCACGCCTCAGCTGCACCAGCTGGCTTGCAACCCCCTGATGGACAGCCTCACCTACCATGGCTTTAACAGGATCCTGCAGACTTGGGTGGCGTGACACCATCTTGCATTTATCCATATCCTCACCCAGGAGTCAGAGCCTTGAAGATGTGAGTCATTTTGTACCTTAGCTTTCTCTCCCTGCTGGCCTTTGGCCAAGTTCTAGGATATAGAAAGGAATTTGGTCCATAAATGTTCATTATTTTTTAAATAATTTTATATGAATGAACAAGAGAGGGAAAATAGAATATATCATTTAAACCCTCATCACCTCCTTATATGTGAAATAAATCATGTTAGAAGCACAGCCCCTGATGGTTTCCATTTGTCGAGAACTCAACAACCATTTAACAAGCACATAACTAACTATTGTGTGCACAGCCATGTGTGAGCCTGTAAGTGACATAAGAACCATACAGGGTTGGGGGTAGCTCTGTGGCATACCGTGTGCTTAGCATGTGAGAGACCCTGGTTTTGATCACTAGCACAACACCATCAATATGTACTTATGTATGTATGTGTGCATATGTGTGTGTGTCACATAGTACGCAAATGTCCAAGTTTTGAAGGCTACAAGAAACCTTCTAATCACCTTAAGCAATTGTACTGTCATCTCACAAAGTATGAAACTGAAGTTAAAGCCAGGCATGGTACATACCTGTCATCCTACTTATTTACAGACGGAAGCAAAAAGACTACTTGAGTCCAGGAGTTGGAGGCCAGCCTGGACAACATAGCAAGATCTCATCTCCTACAAAAGTAAATGAGAGAAAAACTAAGTGATGATACAGGGGAGACCCAAGACCCATAAAAGTGCCAAGAAGAAGTGACAGCTAAGCATTAAATGCAAAATAAGACATGTTTATCACGCCCATCAAGGCTTGGGAAATCTTGCAAAAGAGGTAGCTGAAAGAACCTAAGAGCCACAGGGTCGGGAGGAGTGCTTTGGAAGGCTGTCCTGCAAACACAAAGTGCCATTGTGTTCCTGACCTCACAGCAACTGTTGCTGCATACCGTTGAGTCTCTCAGTTTGTCTTGCAGATGATGAAGAAAGACAAAAAAAAAAAAAAAAAAAAAAAAAAAACAGAAAAAGAAAAAGAAAAAGAAAAGGTACGGGGTGAGAGGACATATTGAAATTGCCAATTAAAAGTATACCATAAAAAACTAAGTTACTGCTGGGTGTGGTGGCACACGTCTTTAATCCCAGCACTTGGAAGCCAGTTGGAAGGAGCATCTCTGTGAGTGTGAGGCCAGCCTGAGACTACATAGTGAAGTCCAGGTCGTCCTGAGCTAGGGCAAGACCCTACATCAAAATAAAAAACCTCAATTATAGGAAATAAATCAATCAAGAAATGATAACTGGCATACATTGTACACATACGTGTCCAGTGGTTCACAAGTATTATCTCCTTCATCCTCAAAACTATAAATGAAGGACTGTTGTTAACACGTCTCACGGATGAGAAAAGCTACTACCAGGGAGATAAAAGAACTTGCCCAGTGCAAAAGCAACCCGGAGGAGGCCGTGTGAGCCCATCGATCCCCGTTCTTCTTTACCCTACTGGCCAGCTATTTAACTGGAATGACTCCAAAATCAGAGTGCGAGCAGAAGCCCTGACCCCTGAGTCACCAACACAGACGACAGGGACCTCGGCCGTGTCAGGGTTGCCGTCTTCTGCAGCTATCAGATGTGAGTTCCTGCAAAGTGCCTCACAGGCTGCCTATTCTCCTCACTTACGGTTTAGAACATGTGATTCTGGCTGGGTCAAAGAAAGGGAAACTGACAGCGTTCTCTCTTTTTCTGTCCGTGCAGTTCCAGCACCCCACACACATACATACATGCACATATTGCACATATACACCCCACAGACACATATTCGGTCTTGGGCACCAGGATATAGAGAGAAAAACGTGTCAGGCTGTGCGTTCAGCACCATGGACCCTCCCCTGAACGGCACTGTCACTCAGGTCACCAGGGAAGACATCCAAGTCCACTGTGGGTACCTGAGTTAGCACTCCCCCTGTGCCCCTGTCCCCAGAAGTGACCAGTCCTGACCAGGACACAAAACACTTCCATAAGTTACTTCTGCCACCCGGTGTAAGAGAAATACAACGATGGAGTTGGTAGAAGAAATACAAGTTAACTCCAAATTGCAAACCATTTTCAATTAAACCACAAACTATTTTATAAATGACAAAACAACTGAGCATTCATTGATCAAGTGCAATAAATTAAGAAAATGATCATGCACTCAGCCAAAGAATCTTTGATGAAGGAATGCACCATGAGCCTAACTTCCAAGATATGCCACCCTCGCTTTAAGATCAAAATCACATGTACAAACGATGTTTCAAAACAGTGTGGGATCTCGCCAGTGAGATTTTGTTTTTATCTGTTCCGAAGCTGCTTCTCCTCTGAGGCTACAGTTCAGGAGAAGCATGTGATATGAGACAATCTTCACGTCCTTGTTGCTTTTACTGTTGACATTGTTGTCCTGGTAACAGGGCATCATCTGATGTAGGGTAATGTTTTCAAAACTTCCCTTAGAAAAAATACGTGCCACATTGAGTTTCCCTGCAATATTGCTCACTTTATGCTGGAGACACAATGCTATGGTGGCAAAACATATCACAAGCACATAGCAGTCTGGTGGGGTGGCTTTATTCAAAAGGGGCTGTGATACATGAACAGAAGACAGACCAAGTCTTTCACTCCTGGGATGACTTTGGGGTAAAGATATCTCAAAATTCCAAACAGTAAGGCATTCATTTTCTTCAACAGTCAACCAGAAAAGAGGTAGTGTGGATGTTGTCTACAGCAAACTAAACAAACAAGCCCTTTGCTAGTGTAAATAAAAACAGATTATTTACACATACAGGACATGCTATATATGTACATTATAGGTGATTAGTAGTTATTCTTACATATAAGACAGTTAAATTCAGCTGGGCGTGGTGGTGCATGCCTTTAATTCCAGTATTCGGGAGGCAGAGGTAGGAGGATCACCATGAGTTCGAGGCTACCCTGAGACTCCATAGTGAATTCCAGGTGGGCCTGGGCCAGAATGAGACCCTACCTCAAAAAAAAAAAAAAGAAATTCAGAGAAGCCCATCAAATTTCCCTTTAAATATATATGTTTATGCCCATAAATTAGGGATATTCTCACTTTTAGTACAAGAAGCTTCTTTTTGAAGATGGGGGTGACTACTGGGAAGACTCAAAACTCATCTAATAGTGCTGAGAAGTGACACGTGAGTGCTCAGCACTGAGATTTCTCTATTACACTCCCAGGCTCAGGGAACATTACGGAAGAGAAGGCATAGAGGACGTAAGAGAACAAGGAGGAGTGATTTGGAATGCTGTCTTCTAGACATTAAGTGGCCATGGCACCCATGATCTCACAGCAATTGTCATTACCCGTGCAAGACTTGCACCATATTGTGCCCATCCATGTATCTCATGGAGGAGGGCAAAAGAAAAAAAAAAAAGTGGCTCCACAATAGATGAGAGACTACATGGAAAGAAGAAGTTCAGTGGAAAGGGAATGAGGGTATAGCAGAAAGTAATGGAAGGGGATTATAGTCAGAATACATTGTACACACGTATGAAATTTGTCAATACAAAGTTAAAAACAAAAGCCAGGCGTGGTTGTACACGCCTTTAATCCCCATACTCAGGAGGCAGAGGTAGGAGGATTGCCAAGAGTCCGAGGCCACCCTGAGACTACAGAGTGAATTCCAGGTCAGCCTGGACCAGAGTGAGACCCTACCTTGAAAAACCAAAAAAAAAAAGTTAAAAATAAGTAAAATAAAAATATATTATCAAACAAACAAAAAAATTCAGATATGAAATTAAGCAGATTGTGTGATAGATTCCTGTAATCCCAGCACTCAGGAACTGAAGGTAGAAACATTACAAGTTCAAGACCAGCCTGGGCTACATAGAAAAGGCCTGTCTCAAATTTATTTTTTAAACAAGGTTGGTGGGGGAGGGTGAGAGAAGAGAGAAGAGAAGAGGCTGGGGCGACAGCTCCTCTGGGAAGAGCACTTCCTGCGCAGCATGAGGACCTGAGTTCTCAACGTGGCCACGCCTCCGCGTGCCTGGAAAACCCCAGCCCTGAGCGGGGGAGACAGGAGGATCACAGGGACTCTGGCTGTGAGAGCTCTGGGTTCAGTCAGAGACTCTGTCAAGGAAATAAGGGAGCAGAAGGGTGAGAGAGGAGCGCATCCAGTGTCCACTTCTGGCTTCCACAACCATGTGCATGGGAAGACACACACACACACACACACACACACACACACACACACAAAATAAGAAGCAGAAAGAAAAGAAACAACAACAACAAAACTAACTGGGCTGGAGAGGTGGCTTAGTGATTAAGTGCTTGCCTAAGGACCCCGGTTTGAGGCTAGCTTCCTCAGGACCACGTAAGCCAGATGCACAAGGTGGCACATGCATCTGGAGTTGGTTTGCACTGGCTGGAGGCCCTGGCATGCCCATTCTCCCCCCCCCCCCCCCCCCTCTCTCTCTCTCTCTCTCTCTCTCTCTCTCTCTCTCTCCCTCTCTCTCTCTCTCTCAAATAAATAAATAAATAAAAACATTTTTAAAAAGCTAACAGCAACACAACTCAACCCCCACACCTGCCCCTCATACACACAAGCACACGCACAGGCAGAAGGGATTAAAATCTTCATTTCTCAGCTTATCTACTGAGGGAGCGCGCATTAGGTGAAAGGATGGATGAAATCTGGGGGTGCAATGCAGTCAAACCCACAAGTGCCATATCACCTAAGGCACGCAGGAGGGAAAGAGGATGAGAAATGCCCCCTCAGGCCCAGCAGGAGAATCCAGTTACATCACAGGAGGGGAAACCACTTCAAAGCCTAGATATTGGCAGCCTGAAGCCCACAGAGGACCGAGATGAAATACTACCTATTTCACCAGGCCTGGAGCTATGAGTTAAACAACTTAATTCCTCCACAGAGCCCTGGATAATGATCAAGATCTCCATCGCTCCCTGACCCACTCGGTATATCGAGTGTAGCTTGTCTTTATGTGAGTGTTTCATACTTTGGAAAGCTATATAAGATGGTGGAAAGGCATAAATTAAAGTGGTATTTTATAGGGGGAAAAGGGAGCATTACTTTTTTTTTTCAGTCCTGCCACCTGCAAAGCCCTTTCAGAGCCCCAACCAGGAGACGTGGAATCACTCAAAGGGACCGAGAAGCAGGGCCGCACAGCAGGAATGAGAAGGGCGCTAGGGGTCTGATTCAAGACCCGGAGACCCAAGTGGGTTAATTCAGACCATCGTTCTTTTAAGGAAGACGTTTTTGAGGTGGGGAGACGGCTCAGCAGGTAAGAGTGCTTGCTGCCCATGCGTGAGAGCTTGAGAGGGCCCCACTTCAGGCCCCAGCACACACGTAGAAAGCCAGATGTGGCCACACACACTGGCGACTCCAGTCCTGTGAGGGGCAAAGGCAGGGCCATCACTGGGACTCACTGGTCAGCCAATCTGACCAAAAGCAAAAAGCTCTGTCTTCAACGAGAGCCTCTGTCCCAAGGAAGCAATGCGGAAAAGCGATCCAGGACACCCAAGGTTCTCCTCTGACCTCCACATCCATGCACACGGGATGCTCACATCTATACCAACATGTTCATACATTACACATATGCACACATCACACATAACACACACACACACATACACATGACCAAAACAATTATTTTCCAGATCTTCTTATAGTTCAAATATACTGGATTGATAATAAAAGTCACACATAGATACCCAAATATATACAGTCTCCAATAACTTGTCTGTATCACTCCATAAAGATCAAGATTGTGGTGGGCTACAGAGATGGCTTAGTGGTTAAGGTGTTTGCCTGCAAAGCCAGAGGACCTTAGTTCAATTCCCCAGAACCCATGTATTCCAGATGCACAAGCTAGAATATGTGCCTGGAGTTTGCAATGGCTGGAGGCCCTGGTGTGCCCATTTCCTCTCTCCCCCCACCTCTCTCAAATAAATAAATAAAATATTTTTAAAAGGTTGTGTGATATAGCTCCAATACTACTCTCAGTGTTTTGCTTTAAAAGAGTCTAGTAATATCCATGAAAAGCAGTCTAAAAACATGTGTTAGCATATGTCAACAGTGGGTGGTCATGGCTGGGCATGGACTGTACTTGCTGTTCAATTGCTATAAACTTTCTGCTCTAAAAATAAAGTATTGATCATTTATAAGTTTAAAATTATAGAAGTCCAACTCCATACATGTTCAATACTCTCTCACACTCTTGCTTTCTCTCTCCACTTCATGTTGTTTTTATCATTTCTATGTCACTCACACCTCTAACTGTAAATGTCTTCTTTTATCTGACCGTGAAGGCTCGTTGCCGTGCCTGACACTCCTAAGAAAACTTTCCTGCAAATGGCACAGGTTCAGAACACTCTTTCCTAAAGGCATGTCACATTCATAGATGCTGTTGTAGTTATCTTTCTCATTGCTGGGACAAAATACTTGACAAAAAAAAAAAAAATTAAGCGTAAGGGCAACAGGGTTTATTTCAGCTTGTAGTTGCAGATTCCGGTCCGTGGTGGCAGAGAGGGTGGGGCGGCAGAAGCCTGGGGCAGCTCGTCACATTCAGGGCAGGAACAAAAAGACGGCTCTGGATGCCGGTGCTTAGCCAGCGCTCTCCCTGTTACACAGTCCGGGACCCAAGCCCATTAAATGGTGCAGCCACACACAGTTAATCATCTAACTAGTCCTTCACAGGGTGCCCAGGAGCTAATCTGATCTAGACGATGCCTGCCGGGGGGTGCCCAGAGGCTTCCTGGGTGATTCTAAGTCCTGTCAAGGTGATAATCAGTATCAACCAAGACACCTATGATGAGAGACCAGCAGAGAGAAGGATTTTCAAGGCGAGGGAGTGTCGCTGCCACTTGCTATGGTACAGAGAGCTCAGCTGTAGGGGAGAATTAGTTCCTTTGAAAACCAGACTCACCAGAAGCCAGATGGAAACCAGTCAGGCAGGGCTTTATTGAACAGACCGAGCCTGAGGCCCGATTATCAAACAGGCAAAGTTGGTCCTGAGCTCCCCAGAAGTGCCCCTTCCTATACCTGTGTCTTCCTTTCTTATCAAGCAACCCGAGCCTTTGTCAAGTGGGATTCTAGGGCTGTCCACTCTGCCCTACCCAGTCCTGTTCAGCTTAATGGTCTCTCCAGTCTGTAGCTTCACTCCGTGTATCAAGCACCCAGTTTATGAGCCAGTCTTTCTCCCTATCTCTGGAAAGCAATCCAATGAACTCATAGAACCATGAGGAAAAGCCTACCTACAGATGCTTCCTCTGAGCCAACCAGACGTACCTGGAGTCATGCCAGACCAGGGACATCCCCAAAACCTCCTGCCTGGCAAGCAGCCTATTTCTCTTTCAGTTATGAACATTCCATAACTTACTGACAAATACTTGCTGGGGTCCACACGCATGCAAATCTGCATAAACGAGATCACCAAGACGTTGGAAACCAATCAAAACTCAATATTCACTTAGTATATTTTTTCCAATTCCGTAATCCAAGTCCAGAAAGATAAAGATCATATGTTCTCTTTCCTACAAGGATCCGAACTTTGACTGTTTGTACGTATGGAAATATGGGGTTATAAGGCTAAGCCTGGGCTATGATTAAAAATAGAGGACCACGAGAGGGAAGCAAGAGGTGAGGATAAGGGGTAGGACAAAAGGAAACATGTCGTAAGAAAGCAGAAAGGAAGCTAAGTTGGGAGGACACAATGGGGGAGGGAAAAGGAGAAGGGAAACAAAAATATTATTTGAAAACACCATAATAAAACCTCATTATCTGTATGTTGCTAGCACTTTCTAAAAGCTCCATCTTATTTTTTAAAACCATTTGCTCACCCAATAGTAGCTCAGTATACACTATGTGACAGGTTCTACTTAAATATTCATCCAAGGAACAACTGAAATTCAGTCATTAGAATGGCTTTGTGCTACAGCAACTCAAAAGACTGTTTCCTGGAGCTCCCTCCTCCATCTGAGGCGGGTGAAGGTTGACCTCGGCAGAAATTTGCCCAGGACTCAGAGAGCAGAAGAGAAGCAACGTGGTCATGTTCTGCAGGCAGGGATGGGCATCCAGGGCCAGTGTCGCCGCTCTGCTGATGGCTGGAGGGCACGGCGGGCCTGCAGTGACCCCCTCAGCAGAGCTCCTCCTGCTACACAGGCCAAGTTCAGCAGCGGCAGGAAGCAACGTTAGGTTCTAGATTTGCCTCTCAGGTTGCTTTTGCCCCTGTTCTTCCATGCCATTTCATGCCCATATCCACCACTGGCTCTGAAAAGATTCAGCAACGTTGGGATGGCCAGATAAGACAGAGATCGCAGCCTTCTTCAGGCTTCTGGGCCACCTCCCACGGCCGTATAAGTGCACTCTCGACAACGACTCCCCTCTTCCGTGTCGCTGTTAGTGGTGTTCCTGCCCTGGTTGAGCTGAGATACCCTTAGCTGAGCATGGGAGCCCACAGCTAGACTCCCAGCACTCTGGCAGCTGAGGTAAGGGGATCATGAGTTCAAGGTCGGTCTGGGACACATATCAAGATGCTGTCTCAAATATCAAAAATGGGGCTGGAGAGATGGCTTAGCGGTTAAGCGCTTGCCTGTGAAGCCTAAGGACCCCGGTTCAAGGCTCGGTTCCCCAGGTCCCACGTTAGCCAGATGCACAAGGGGGCGCACGCGTCTGGACTTCGTTTGCAGAGGCTGGAAGCCCTGGCGCGCCCATTCTCTCTCTCTCCCTCTATCTGTCTTTCTCTCTGTGTCTGTTGCTCTCAAATAAATAAATTTTAAAAAAATGATAATTATAAATGAGGCATGCTCAAACATCCCATAACGTAGTATTTATAAATTATAGGTGTGATGGTTTGAGCCTGGAATTCCCCCATACATACAGGCTTATGTTTTAAGCCCTCTGGCCCCAGATGGGCACTGTTTGAAGGTTGTGGAGCCTGTAGGAAGTGTGGTTTGGATGACGGAAGTAGTTTCCTAGGAGAGGGACTTTGAAGGCTCTGCACATTTCTGGAACACCCTGCTATATTTGCTTCCTGATCAGCTGACAGTGAGCAAGCCGCTGCCTCACACCCTTGCCCTCACAACCAAACCAAGTCACTCCTCTTAGCCTTGTCTGGCATTGTGGACTGTGGCCCTGAGAACTGTGAGCCGAAATAAATCCTTCCTCCCTTAAGTCTCTTCCACCAGGTGTTAAGCTACAGTGTTGACAAACGTAATACAACAGATAACATAGGAACTCTTAAAAATAAACTTGCAGGCTGGGGAGATGGCTCAGCAGGTAAAGTGCTTGTTATGAAAGCATGAGGGGCTGAGTTCAGATCCCCAGTGCCCCTGTGAAATGCCGGGTGAAGAGTCAGGTACCTGTAATCCCTGCACGGAGAAGGCAGAGACAAGAGGATCCCTTGTGCTTGCTGAGTGGCTAGTCTAACTGTCCCAGTGAGCTCTGGGTTCAGTGAGAGGCCATGTCTCAAAAAGTAAGGTGGAGGGCTGGAGAGATTGTTTAGTGGTTAAGGTGTTTGCCTGCAAAGCCAGATGACCCAGGTTCAATTCCCCAGGACCCACATAAGCCATATGCACAAGGTGGCACATGCATCTGAAGTTCATTTACAGTGCCTGAAAGCCCTGGTGCACCCATTCTCCCCATCTGCCTCTCTCTCTCTCTCTCATAAATAAAGTGAATACACTTTTTAAGGGTTAAAAAAAAAAGTAAAGTGGAGAGTGATCAAGAAAGATACCCATACACACACGCACACACATACATGTTCCCACATACATATGAACACACACTCATGCTCATAAAAAAAAACCTTGCAACTTCATGGTGATGACTCAAATTACTTTTATTATGACCTTATCTAAATAGATATTGACTATACATATAAATAAATTTTAAATACAAATAAAATTTAAAACCAGTAAAATTCAAGTCAATTAAATTAAATTGGTGTGCCTGATAATGTCATTCTGCTGAAATTATGTTACAAATGAATGTACAGTCCAGGTTCCTTTGTCCACAGACTGCCACATGATGACTTGATATCAAAATATCACATTAAATACCAGAAATGCATACAATTATTATTCATCAATGAAAAATAAAATAGAAAGACTTCTGGCATTTTTAATATTTCAGTCACCCCAAAGCATTCTGAGGTGTCAGTTGGCCGTCACCTGGTGCAGACACACCAGTGAGAAAATTAAACCCTGGGTGCCCTCATTAGATTCCAACATTCACCCACTTCACTAGTGCCCCAGTCTCCTGCTTCAGTCCCTCGCTCTCTCCCACAAACTCTCAAGGGAGCCCATCCTGCCCAGCTCAGCTGAATTCCTCATCCTGAGAGCTAAGTCTTTCCTCCAGGAACAAAGCAATCACTGGACCTCCTGCATACAGGAGTCCCTGTCACAAAGAGAGCTCGCTCTCCAGTGGGCAGAGAAAGCGACACCCAGCTCTGCCACGTACTAGAAGACGCAGAAAAGAGTAAACTGCCTCCCCTTCCTCAGGTGACCCAGACCAACTACTGGCTACTACCGCGATCATCCAGAAACTTCCACCTCGAAGGTCATAGTGTGGTGAGACGTGTGCTCACACCAAGAAGACCAGAGCAGGCGTGCAAACCTCCGCTCCTCCCGGGAATTGGCCCCTGGAGGGTAGAAGTTGGACTTAACCTTCACATCCTTCTGAACTGCCTCCACGCAGAGACACTTGCCATGCCTGTCCCACACAGCGGTGACAATGGCTGTCCCTCCAGGCTGGCGGACCTGTTGCTGCGTTTCAACATGTGGACAGTGAATCGAGGTGGTACCAACATCTGAACGTCTTTGTTGTGTTTGTTTCCAGGAGCTCTGATGACCCCTGGGGACGCAGCTGGGGGGCTTTGCCTCCTCTCAAAATGAACATCAGGAAGAGCAGATCTGCTCAGACAACATGACGGAGACACATGATGAGTGTTGGGGCTTGGCTTTAGTTTGCTGATATAGGCTCTTTATATGTGGCCCAGGCTGGCCTTAAACTCTTCTTTTTTAAGTATTTTATTTATTTATTTTCAAAGAGAGAGAGAAAGTATATGAGGAAGAGAGAGAAAGAGTATGGGTGCACCAGGGCCTCTTGGCATTGCAAACTCCACTTTGCGCATCTGGCTTTATGCAGGTACTGGGGAGAGTTGAACCCAAGCTGCTAATCCCTGAGCCATCAGCCAGCCCTGGCCTTGAACGCTTGATCCTCCTGCCTTGCGTAGCGTACGAGTGCACGTCGCCTCGTGAAGCTCATGAAGACTTGCTACTTTTCTTAAGTCAGAGGGTGAGGACTCAGTGGGAAGACCTTGGTGGCAACGAGGTCACCTGCAGTGGCAGCCTGCTTTCGCTCTGAGACACCAAGGCTGCTGTTGCATTAGGGTGCAGGGCCATAGTTGCAGGTGCCTAAGCAAACAGAGAGACAACTGCCGCCACTCCTGGGGTCCCCAGGCCCTTCCTTGAAGGCTTGCTCTCTATGTGGAAAGCCAGTGGAAGCGATGAAACCAAACCCAAACCAGGATGGCACAACCTGAGTAAAGGCTGCTGTTTCCTGGGCTACCTGGCATGACCGCCACTGCCCTTAACCTGTGACCAGCCATTTCCTGCAGCATACCACAGCACAGTGTGGTGCCCTGCCATCCACGCGAGAGAAGAAGCCAGCTCAGCCTTGGCCACAGACCGGCTCTTGGCACTGCTGCATGTTTCTCATACAACTGGGCTAACACAGTTCCACCTTTCTCTAATTTTCCTGTAATTTTATCACAACTTTGAAATCTCTTTCATTCCCTCATCCTCAATTAAGTGAAAAGTAAGATTCTTTATGTATTTCTTTTAAAAGCCTTTTTAATACTTATTGCCAAAAGCTATTTGAATTCCAACATGTACCCATGAGGCCTGCCTTTTCTTCCCCTTTTCCAGCCCGGGCCATTGGCTTATTTCAGCAAGGACAGGTGTTTATCAGGTGACTCTCATGCTGATCGTAGGATGGGTCAGTTGGTGGGTTAGTTAGTGAGTATGTGGGTGGGCTGGTTAGTTAGTTGAGAAAATCTTGCTCGGGCTGGAGAGATGGTTTAGCAGTTAAGCGCTTGCCTGTGAACCCTAAGGACCCCAGTTCGAGGCTCGATTCCCCAGGACCCACATAAGCCAGATGCACAAGGTGGCGCATGCATCTGGAGTTTGTTTGCAGTGGCTGTGAAGGCCCTGGAGCACCCATTCTCCCTCCCTCTCTCTCTCTCTCTCTCTCTCTCTCTCTGTCTCTCTCTCTCTCTTTCTCTGTCTGTTGCTGCTCTCAGATAAATAAATAATTTTTTTTAAAAAAAAGAAAAGAAAATCTTGCTCAAACTTCTAGGCTGAAGTTATCCTCCTGAGTAGCTGGGACAACACATGCCCATCGCCACACTCAGCCCATGCTACTAGTTTTGACCACTGTATTATTAAATTGCAAACTCATGGCTGCCCTGATGCTTGGTTCAATAACCTATATAAATGAATAAAGGGAAAATATGCCTAAAATGCCCCCACTCCTTGGAAAGATACACAGCAGCTTTTCTCAAATTGCTCTGGTCAAATGAGGAAGTAAACTTGGAAAGAAATCGCGCACAGAAAGAGGAGGTTATCTGGGAGGTCAGGCAAAGTAGCACACGAGCCAGAGGCGGACATTCGTGTTGGCGTGAAGGGAGAGTGACACGGGCACTGATCCGAGGCTGCTGGAGGGAGACCGACAGGTGTTGTTTTGTTTAAGTCTCCGGCATGCCTGAGTGATGGACAAGACCAGGCCCACTTTCTCAGAGGAGAAAACTGAAAGAGAGATGAATGGACTTGCCAAAGATCACAACTTGTAAATCTCAGGCCCAGGAGTCCACCCGCTGCCTTCCCACAGATGGTCTGGCTAGCTCTTGCCACATTTTGTACAACCCGCCTCTATTGTTCCGGAGTAGCCAGGTCTGCAGATCACTTGGCCTCTAGGTGAACAAAGACGGGTTTGTTTTCCTGGCTGGCCCTCTTTCCATTCTTTAGACTCTCCTGCCCTCTGGCGGTTGTGTAGGGTTTTACCACATGGACGAGTCTCCTATGTCGCGGTAAATGTACGCTGAACTGCAGCCTGCCTCCTTCCTTGTTCAAAAGCAAGGCAAAATAACTCTTGGTCTCAGAATAGTCAGAGTAAATCATGGTTCACATTTATCCTGCATATTTTAAATAGAAAAAAAGATCTGTCCAACTACATATGGAAGGGGAAGGAAGAAGTTTGAAGGTACTGACGTCTGGTTGCACACACAGAGATACACATGCCTGTTTAGAAAGTGCAGCTGCAGGGGAGCAGAATGTCAATACACGTCCTGAAACGTAAGGCACAGAGTGGTGGTAAAAATGACCAGGACAAAGCTGCCATTTAGCTCTAGACCCCTGTGACTTGTCCACCTGGCTACCGTCTTGCCGCAGTGCCTTCAGTCAGCCACGAAATGATCACTCATCTGTCCCTGTCAGACCTCAGCCTTGATCTTAAAGCAAATATTTGAGAAATGGCTCCAAACAGTGCTAACTGCTAATGTTGTCTTTTACCCTTCAGACTGCTGCTGACTTCAAATGAGTGCAAGCCTGAAGTGAACGTGGTCCTGTTGCAGCAGAGAACAGCTCAGAGGAGCAAAAGACTTCTCACTGCCAGAAAAACCACCACTCATCACTCTTCTTTTTTTATTTTTTTTTGTTTTTATTTATTTGAGAGCAACAGAGAGAGAAAGAGGGAAAGAAAGAGAGAGAGAGAATTGGCACACCAGGGCCTCCATCCCCTGCAAATGAACTCCAGATGCGTGCGCCCCCTTGTGCATCTGGCTTACATGGGTCCTGGGGAACTGAGCCTTGAACCGGGGTCCTTAGGCTTCACAGGCAAGTGCTTAACAGCTAAGCCATCTCTCCAACCCTCATCACTCCTTTTAAAGAATCTCAGGAAAGTGGGGTTCAAATGCACACTGAAGAACTGAAGCTCCAATGCAAGAAAGAAATTGCAGACTATAAATGATAATGTGGTGTGTTGCAAAGAAAGTTGAACTTAAAAGCTAGGAGAGTAAAGTTTAGTTCCTGCTCTGTCACAAATTAGCAGTACGACCTTTAGAAGATCATGTCACCATTCAGGATCTCAGTCCCTTCAACTAGCAAAGAGGATCACACTAAATTCCCAACTGTCTGTTCAACCCTAAATGCTTATACAGCCAAGGTCCTATGACACTTCCCTGTGGAGACCGCCAGAGACTAAGAGAATATTCCAAATGGTTTCCATTTGCTTGGACAAAGACATACTTGGAAATGGGAGAAAAAAAAAATGACCTCTCGCAGGTCCCTGAACCAAGTATGAATGTTATGGCATCATGTCTCCTCTTCCTAGAATATCTCTTTCCTTTCAAGGCAAACCATGTCATCTCTGAATATTGGTTACTAGAAATCTTGTTGTCATATTTACACATCTCCCTCATCCTAGTTGCCACTCATTGATTTGAGTTATGATGTCAGGATTAGAGAAAATAAATTTAATTTCTCTTTCCAGTGAAGACTTTTCAAATATTTAAGAGAATTTATCAGCCTCCTTTGGGTCTAGTACCTACAGTCCTTCCAGTAATCCCTGCCCTGTTTGGCATTATGTCTTTTACCAGCCTGAGAATTCTCTTCTGTCCAGATTTTTTTTTTTTTGAGTGTTTAAGCACAGAAATTAGAGAGACTATGAAGGTGGCTGGTCAAAGGCATAGATTGTGGAGCCATACCACTTGCATCCAGATGCAAATACTCCTAGTTAAAATGTGCCTGACCTTGAACACATAACTATTTCTGTAACCTTGGGCAGGAAGTGACCCTTTTTTCTTCTTTTTCTTACCATAAAATATGGGTTAGCTGAGTTAGTAACCACAAAGCTTATTAAAATAGTGTCAAGCACAATGAAAGGAAGTGCTCATCAACTCATAGCTATTATTGCTATTACTAAAATATGGCTTCACAGAGGAGAATGGGCAATGACCTCCCTCATTCTAAACATTATGTCTCTATTAATGATACTTTAATAATCAGGTGTTTAGTGTACATGTAAAGAGACTCGTGGTGCATGAGAAAAAACTATGAATTTCCCATGAGTTAAGTCAATTATCAATTAAATTTTCTAAATCATTTTCATGTATCCTACTTCTCAGCCATACTTCTCTCATACTGTACTTGAGTAGGCTAAACCAAGCTTATACTTATATTCTCCAAAGGAATATATATATATATATATATATATATATATATATATATATATATATACATACATGATCTCAAAGGAAAGTGTTACAGAACTTTGTTATATTGTCATTTATATCCTCTTTTCCTCTAAGATTGTTTAGAATTTTCTTCTGTGATCTGACTCATCTGAGATCACTCCCAGCTTCAAGGCACCTGTAAATTCTACAGCTTCATTCCAAGCAAGAGCCAAGTCAAAATGAGCCAACAGAGAATAGTCTGAAGGAAACAGAAACTACACAGGGAAGCAAAACTCCAAAATCAATACCCAATATTCTCAAAGAAATAAAAGACATTTCCTCTTGGAATGTAAAACCATGTTCTTCAAATAAATACTTAGAATAAAACAAGAAAGAACTCTTAATGGTTGAAACTATGATATCAGAATGATAAACTCAATAAAGAATGAGAAAAGAAATGAGATCTAGAAAATAGAGCAAAAAAACAGAGCCATGAAAAACAAAATAAGATACATCAGAAAATTTGAGGTGTGGTCAGTGGGGCTCAGAATCCTGAAAGAGGTAAGACCAGAGAGAAAACAGAAGTCAGGTAGATGGAAATCATCAAACTAATAATTCATGATGAAAAAAAATCTTGAAACCTTCAGAATTAGAACTTTCAGACTGAAAGTTCCCATTTCCAAGCAGGGTCCAGCTAAGCAATGAAAAGTGACCAAACCAAAGCACATCTCTGTAAAAACAGTGTAAATAAAAAGACACAGAAAGCCAGGCATGGTGGCACATGCCTTTAATCCCAGTACTCAGGAGGCAGAGGTAGGAGGATTGCTATGAGTTTGAGGCCACCCTGAGACTACATAGTCAGCCCGAGCTAGAGCAAGACCTTACCTCGAAACACCAAGAAAAGAAAAAGAGAGAGAGAGAGACAGAAGCCATTCAGCAGGAAAAAAGAAAAAAACACATGCAAAAATCAGAATCAGTGGCTGGAGAGATAGCTTAGCAGTTAAGCGCTTGCCTGTGAAGCCTAAGGACCCCAGGTCAAGGCTTGATTCCCCAGGACCCATATTAGTCAGTTGCACAAGGGGGCACACACGTCTGGAGTTCCTTTGCAATGGCTGGAGGCCCTAGCACACCCATCCTCTCCCTCCCTCTTTCTCTCTCTCTCTCTCTCTTTCTCTCTCTCCCCCTTCTCTCTCTGTCTGTCACTCTCAAATAAACAAATGCCCATTCTCTCTATCTCTATCTCTCTCAAATAAATAAAAAATAAATAAATCAGGAATCCTATGACTTAACATTCTCATTGTCTACACAAGAGACAAGAAAACAGTAGCACAATGCCTTCAAACTTCTGAAGAAAAACTGATCTATAATGTACAAGCCAATACCGAGCTAAACTATCACCTGTCAAGCCAGGTATTAACAAGCCTTTGCTTTGAAATGAGTCACCTTAAAACATGTACAATTTATCCGAAGGTCATAGATGAGCAGAGTGGTTCTATTTGTCTTAATAAATCTTGACAGTTATGTGACAGTCCAGCTGGGGCCGGGTGACACAGGATGGCCTCGTACCCATGCCCTAAAGCTGCTCAGTGGAGCATGCGACGGGAGGCCTCCCTTACTCGACTAGTCTCTGCTCCACAGTCTCTCATCCAGCAGCCGACTAGCCTTCCTATGGCGTTTAGAGGGTTCCAAAGAGTACCTCAAGAGGATGCACCCCAATTGGCAAGCACTTTCAGTTGTTGTTTCTTTCATGGTTGTTTGTTTGTTTCTTAGGGTTGTTTTTTTGTTTGTTTGTTTGTTCGTGTTTTTGAGGTGAGGTCTCACTCTAGTTCAGGCTGACCTGGAATTCACTCTCTAACCTCAGGGTGGCCTCAAGCTCTTGGCGATCCTCCTACCTCTGCCTCCTGAGTGCTGAGATTAAAGATGAGCACCACCACGCCCGGCTCTGGTTCCTTCTTGTTTGATGACCATAAGCCAGAGTCAGCATGGTTAGAGACCATCTAAAGGGTAAACACAGGAAAGGGAATTAATATGCAAACAAACAAAATAAAAATATGTTTACATGCATACTCTTCTTTAAAATATTTTATATTTATTTATTTGCATAAAGAGAGAGAAAGAATGAACAGACATGCCAGGGCCTCTTGCTACTATAAACAAACTCCAGACATGTGCCATTTTGTACCTCAAGCTTTACATAAGTACTGGGGAATTGAATCCAGGCCAACAAGCTTTGAAAACAAGAGCCATTAAGTGCTGAGCCATCTGTCCCAGATTCACACCTTGAAAATTTAAAAACAAAACCCATAACAGTATCATTCAGAAGTTTTAAGACAAAATAGTAAATTGGGAAGAAAATAAGATCTAGAATCCATAAAACAGGGGATCATTCACAAAGAAAATTTATAGAAAAAAATGTCTCAGGATGAACACAAGAAGACAGCTGTGAGATGCACACACCAGGGGAAGCGATACCAAGTGGAGCATGTTGGAAAGACTCTGGAAGAGGGCCATCACAGTCTTCCAACACACAGAGAGGAGATTATGGCAATTCAAGGAAATGGCTGGGGTTGGACTTGATAAGATGTAAGTATAAACTTGAGCAAACCAAAAATTAAGACCATTTTATTAAGTCTAGAGAAAATTAGGGAGAAAATGATATTGTGTACAAAAGGAAAAGTACTTGTCTCCACCACCAGTATAGATGCAGTCATTCTGTTCAGCATTTGTTTTGCAACCATTGCATTGAAGAGCTAGAATTACAAATCAGTGAGGAATGAACTTTTTTTTTTTACAATTACTATTTTCATTCACATTCTGTCAAATCTTCCCTCCCTGCTCAATAGTAAATCCTGTGACACCTCAGGCAAGTGCCATGACTTTCCAGCTACTTTCAGTCCTGTTAATAAGGCGAGGCATGTGTCTGATTCAAATCTCCCTCACTGCAGGTGAGAGCTATGGCTGGAGGGCCTTGGAGTGGAAAAGAAGAGCCATCTTCCTTCCGACACCACCCTTCTCATTGGGTTCGGATTCTCTGGGGATGGAAACATAGAAGGGGGTTAGAAGTACTGGTGAGTAATGAGCACCTCCTTATTTAATTGGGATCATTTCAATTTTCTTTCTAGCTAATCCTGACCATCCACAAAGACTAGACGTGTTTGAAAATGTCCAAAGATTATTCTTTGGTGAAGCTTATGGACATGGTGACTTGAGGACCCCATAGGGACCACTTCAGTTGATTGTGGGAAATCCCACTCTGGATCCACGCTTCTATCCTCCCACTATTACCACTTATGGTCCATGTCACTATAGCACTTACGGTCTTCATGTCCCCTTGCTGACAGAGAGTCCCCTCATCCTATGGACAGCTGTCTTAGATGGAGTGTAAGCAAAACCTGGAGCCCAAGCACCTTCCACAGGTTGTGTTCCACTCACTTAGACCTCTCTGAATCCCAGCAGGCCAGCAAGTGTCCTTTCAGGTTGCAGTATGTGGATTGCCACCTCTCATTGTCCCAGGGTTGCCCTTCAACTCCGAGGTGCCAGTATCCCTGCCTTATAACAGGTACAAATGACAGTCTTGAAGATTCCTTTGTTTGGCACTGGGGGAAAACATATACCTCTGTGCCACTCCTGGGGCAGATGAGCAGTCTCCATAAACTGTAAACACTGCCCTTCCTGCAAGATGGTAACACAAAAGTTCCCTGAGTACTCTCTTCATTCCCCACATTTCCGATTCTTCTCTCCTGCTTCTCCCTTGTGAGTGGGGTAGCAGGTGGTGATGGGGGAGCTGTGTCCCATGTAGGAAGTCCAGGGGAGAGGTGTCTGGTTCCTATTGCCTCCTCGTACAGCCGGATTCTCTGAGTACCATGCCTTCAGCCCCATGCCTGTGGAGCAACAGGCTGTTTCATCTGTTTGAGAATCTGAGTCACCAGCTAAATTGTGGGCCTCTTGCAAACAGAGGATATACCTTATTCCTCAATGTATCCCACCTATGGTACAGCACCAGCCACATAAGCCATCAATAAATATAGATTAAATGAAGTGAGAATGAAAGAGCAATCTATGGATGGATGGCTGGATAGATATATAGAGAGATAGAAACAGATATATGGAAGATATATGGATGATAACAGGCACATAGAAAGATAGATGCTAGAAAAATTGATGGGAGAGAGATGATAGATAGATAGATAGATAGATAGATAGATAGATAGATAGATAGATAGACAATCTTTCTATTTTCCATTGGTATTTACAACAAAGGACCATTATTGGCCTTGTGTCTTTATTTCAACCTGAAGCAGCTCGGGCACAGGATTGAGAATTTCATATAAAAATCACCCTCTTCAACTGTTTTAAGCTTGTCTCAGCCTTTCATTATTTTGCTTTTTATTTTCTGTTGCTTCCCTAACCTCAGAAACAATAGTGATTACTATGTGTTATAAAAAGGAAATAAATGGAATAAAAGAAATAAATATGAATGATATATAAATACAAGAGGAACAAATCAGATTATCCCTATTTGCAGATGTGACCCTTTACTTAAAAAGATTCTAAAGTCTCCACCATAAAGCTCTTAGATCTGAAAAACACTTTCAATCAAGTACAGGATACAAAACCAACATGTGGAAATCATTAGCTTTTCTACAATATAGTATCAATAATGAAACTTGGAGCCGGGTGTGGTGGCACATGCCTTTAATCCCAGCACTTGGGAGGCAGAGGTAGGAGCATCACCGTGAGTTCGAGGCCACCCTGAGACTACATAGTGAATTCTAGGTCAGCCTGGGCTAGAGTGAGACCCTACCTCGAAAAAAAAAAAAAAAAAGAAAAGAAAAGAAAAGAAAAGAAAAAGAAACTTTGTGAAAAAGAAATAAGGAGAAAAATTCCACTCATGATACCTAGGAATAAAATGAACCAAGGAAGTAAAAGGCTTTTACAATTAAAACATTAAAGAAAGAAGTTGAAGAAAATACAAAAGATGGAAAGAACTCTCTTGTTCATGGATTGGTAGAATTAAAACTGTGAAAATGGCTTTTTTACCAAAAGTAATCTACAGATTCAATAAAATCTCACCAAGATTCCAGTGACATTCTTCAAAAAAAATGTTTTAATGTTAAATGTCACATTAAAGTTAAAAAAAAAGATTCAAATAATCAAAGCAAGCGTAAACTGGAAGAACAGTGCTGGAGGTATCTCAATACCTGACTTCAAATTATACTGCCAGACTGGACTAACTAATGCAGCATGGTACTAGCACAAAAAGTCACATTAGCCAATGGAATGGAAGACCATAAATAAACCTACATGCTACAGTCACTTGATTTTTGGTAAACATGCCCAAACTATACATTAGAGGAGAGACAGCCTCCTCAAGTAATGGTTATAAGGAAACTGGATATTCACACATTTAAAAAAAATGAAACTGGGCTGGAGAGATGGCTCAGCAGTTAAGGCACTTGAAAGCCAAACAAACCAGGTTCAACTCCCCAGGACCCATGTAAACCAGATGCACAAGGAGGTGCACATATCTGGAGTTCATTTGCAGTGGCTGAAATCCCTGGTGTGCCCATTCTCTCCCTCCCTCCCTCCCTATTTCTGTATCTGTCTCAAATAAATAAGTAAGAGTTTTAAAAAATGAAACTGCTAGAAGAAAACACAGATATAATACTTCAAAATATAGACATGGGAAGGGATTCTGGTTAAGCTTAGGAAATAGTAGCAAGAAATGACAAATGAGATTTTATGAATTTAAAAGTCTCCTGCACAGCAAAAGAAATTATCACAGTGAAGAGATGGACTATAGAATGTAAGAAAATCCTTGCCAGGGATATACACCTGCTAGGGGAGTAATATACAGAATATATAGAGAACCTAAACAACAAAATACTTAAACACCAAAAAATCAAATCATCCAGTCAATAAGTGGGCAAATTAATTAAGCAGTTCTCAAGAGGAAGACATACTAAATACCAGCTAATCATATGAAAATAAAGTATAAGTTAAAACTACACTGAGATTCCATCTCAATCCCATCAGAATGGCTATCATTGATAAAAACAAACAGTAGCCAATGCTGGCAAGGATATAAAGAGAAGGAACTCTTTTATACTTCTGGTTGGATTGTAAGCTGATGCAACCATGTAAATAAAAACACCATAGGATCCAGCTGGGTATGCATCCTGGAACTTTCAGGAAGGTACTGGAGACACTTGTATAACCATATTTGTTACTGCACTGTTGCAGTCAGGTTCACATTGCTGGTAGAAATCACCCAACCAAGAGCAGCTTGTGGGACAAAAAGATTGATTTTGGCTTACAGGCTCGAGGGGCAGATGGCATGGAAAAACAATGGCATGCACAGAAGGTGGACATCACCCCTGGCCAACACAAGGTGGACAATAGCAACAGGAGAGTGTGCCAGACACTGGCATGGGGAAACTGGCTATAACACCCATAAGCCCATCCCCAACAATACACTGCCTCCAGGAAGCTTTAATTTCCAATTGCCATCATGTGGGGAACCTAGAATCTGCACTATTCACAATAGCCAAGATATGGAATGAGCTTAGATACCCATCAACAAGTGAACGGATCTAGATCTAGATGCAAATGGATAGAAAATATATGATAGACAGATAGATGATAGGTAGGTAGGTAGGTAGATAGATAGATAGATAGATAGAGAATGGATAGATGATAGATAAATAATAAATGATGATAGATAGATGAGAGGATTTAGAAGTAGAAGAACTATGCAGGGAGAAGTGGTCTAAAGATAGGGAAAGAGGAGAAAAGAGAGGGTAGTGGGGATGAATATGAGCAAAATACAATAATATATGTATAAAAGACATAACTCATTATTTTGTGTCCTAACTAAAAAATATTCTTAAAATAATGATGACTGGAGAAATGGCTTAGCAATTAAGGCACTTGCCTGCAAAGCCAAAGGACCCAGGTTCAATTCCCCAGAACCCACGTAAGCCAGATGCACAAGGTAGCACATGTTTCTGGAGTTTGTTTGCAGTGGCTGAAGGCCCTGGTGCATCCATCCTCTTCCCCTCTCTCTCTCTCTCTCTTTCTCTCTCTCTCTCTCTCAAATAAATAAGTTTAAAAATAACTATTAAAAAAAGAGAAAGAAAGGAGTTCTGTAGATAGCTTAGTTAATAAAGTGATTCACATACAAGAATGAGGACCTGTGTTCAGCTCCCAGATCCGACATAAATACTGGGCATGGGTGGCACACATCTGTAATGCCAGCTCTTGGAAGACTGAGACAGAACTGACTAGCTATCCAGATAGACCAGCCACATTGGTGAGTTTGTGGTTCACAAAAAGATCCTGTCTCAGTAAATAAGATGGAGAGGGAAATACATCTGGCCTGAAAACACACACATACACACACACATACACACACCTACATACATGCAAACATGCACACACATGTTCATACCCCAAACACATAACACACTCCAAAAAGGAAGAAATATTAAATACTCCAAAAATTATATACTCCCCAAAATATAGTCCATTGGTAATCTGGAATACCTGTGCCATGAAGATGGAACAAAGGAGAGTCCAGTGACCTCCTGTGAGACTACACCAGTCCATCTCGCTTCACCTGTAAGGGATGATGAGGCCACGTAGGGCTGCCCTGACCTCTCTTGACACCACACCAGTCTGCCTAGCTTCCTCATCTGTAATGCGATGAAACTGAACCTTTGCAAATCTAAGCTATTGTCCACCTCGAAAATTCTGGGTTTAAGATTTAGTCAACAATGCTATAAGATCCAATCACTAACTCTGGATATTTAACAGCCAAGAAAAATCTCATCTATCTCAAGAGAAAACAGATCCCTAACAACATCCGATGCCCCTCCCAAAGATGCCCACGTCCTGATGTCTGAATCCTTAGTTACATTATATGGGAAAAGAGGCTGGAGGCTGTGTGAAAGTTATCCTGATCTGGTTTATTTACATGACCCTTTAGAGGCAGAAGAATTCCTGCAGCTAGAGAGCCTCGGCAGAAGGGGAAGTGGAATTTAAGGCTGGAGAGTCTCAGGCACAACCTGCTACACGGGCCATGGGGAAAGCGTAAGGGGCGTGCAGGCAACTTCTGGGAGCAGACATGGGCGCCGTGCTGGTCAGCAAGAAAGCGAGGACCTCTGTCCTACAACCATGAGCCAGAGTGAACTTGGAACCTGATCCGCCCCAGAGACTGCAAAAGGGCAAGAGCCCAGTGTCATGAGAAGGTGAAGGCAGAGGAACCCACCACAAGACGAGCCGAGACCTCTGACGCCCCAAGACTGAGCTAGCACACATGACGTCTACCTTTGCAGAAAGTTGTTATTGAAACAATAGAAAATGAGAAACCAAATTTAACCTAGGAAAAAAGGAGAGGTAGACATGACTGCACGTGTTTTACTAGTAAAGAGCAATTTTGATTTTCTCACAATCACAGTGTGTCACAATTTATATGTAAACATATGTATGTCCACACACAAGAATTCACTTCATATTCATACATATATGTATTGTGATATGTGATACACATGTGTTACATGTGACACAACTATAATAAAAACATAGAGAGAGAGAGAGAAGCTTGTTATGATATCTAGCAAAGCTCCAGAAAGAAAAAGAGAGAGCGGGAAGTTTCATCATAGCAGAGCAAACATGGCAGGAGTAGATGGCCAGTGTCACGCCTTCCTATCAGCATGGAAGTGGTAGAGGGGAAGCCCGCAGAGCTGGGCTGTGGCGCCTCAAGGCCTGCCTGCAGTAACCCACTTCCTCCAGCAAAGCTGCACCTCCCAATGGTTCCACAACCATCCCAAACAGCGCCACCAACTGGGGATTAAGTATTTAAACACTTGAATCTACAGGGGACATTTTGCATTCAAAATCCTCGTGGCCTATTCCCCCTTTAACTATTTATTGCCCCAACATTAGCAATGTTAAACATTTTGAAATTAGTCTTTATGTTAGGACATTATAATTAAATTACTTCCATGGAAAAGACTTTAGTTTGTCCCAGTTTGGTGCCTGACTCAGAAGGAAGGGAGAGAAAGGGCTTGTTCATATTGGCAGCTCCATGCTTCTCTCCGTAAGAAACTTGTAGCTTTTCACTATGACTTGCTCTGGCTGAAGAATTATTCCTCAGTAAACCTATGAAATGACCTCATCCACTCCCTAGAGCAGTGTTTATCCCTCACGGATTGATGATTGTGTACTAGACAATGTGCTAAGTGCTGAGCCCATGTTTTTCAAACTCTGGGCCACAACCCATTGGTGAGCTGTAAAATTCATTTGGTATGTCATGACTAGAATTTTTTAATGTGAAATAGAACAGTCTTCCACATGTAACAGAAAATATCATAGCCTACCACATGTAATAAGCATTGTTTCATCCATTTTTTACTAGTTATATGTATCTGTGTAGATACCAAGTACTAATGGAAATACATATTTTCTACTATAGATATAATTTAAAAAATGAAAGCTCTGGGCCTGGAGAGATGGCTTGGTGGTTAAAGGCACTTCTTTTCAAAGCCTACCAGCCTGGATTTGATTACCCAGTACCCACATAAATCCAGATGTACAAAGTGGCATATGCACCTGGAATTCAGTTGCAGCAGTAAAACTCCTTCGTGCTCCCATTCTCTCTCTCTTTCTCCTTGAAAATAAATAAATAAAAGATATTTAAAAAAAAAAAAAATGAAAGCTCAGCTGGTAAGATGTCTCAGTGGGTCAAGGATTTGCTGCGGAAGCTTGAGCCCCTGAGTTTGGACCCCCAGTACCCACTTAAAAGCTAGGCGTGGCAACATGCGCCAGTAATCACAGTACTGGGGAGGCAGAGACAGGGGGTTTGGGGACTTGCGGGATAAGGTAGGAAAGGAAAGGAAACTCTTTGTTTACAGTTCCACACTATGTAAAATTTTGTAAAACTGAATTGGTGAGCTCTAGGTTTAGTAACAGACCCTGTCTCATAAACTAAAGTGAAGGGCTGGAGAGATGACTCACCAGTTAAAGGTGCTTGCTTACAAAGCCTGCCAGCCCAGGTTCAACTTCCCAGCACCGACATAAAGCTAGATACGCAAAGTGACACATGTAGCTAGACTTTGTTTGCAGTGGCAAGATGCCCTGTTTTCTCTCTCTCTCTCTCTCTCTCTCTCTCTCTCTCTCTCTCTCTCTCTCTCTCTCTTTTCTTTCTTGCTGTCCATACTTGCCTCCCTCATAACTAAAAATATTTTTTTATTTATTTGGCAGAGAAAGAGGGAGAGAGAGAGAGAGGGTGCACCAGGGTCTCCAGCCTCTGCAAAAGAACTCCAGACATGTGCCCCCCCCCCCCCGTGTGCTTACATGGGTCCTAGGGAATCAAACCTGGGTCCTTTGGCTTTGCAGGCAAATGCCTTAAACACTAAGCCATCCCTCCTGCCCAGTAAAAATAATTTTAAAGTAAGGTAGAAAGCAACTAAAGAACATGCCTGTAGCTGACTTCCGGCCCCCACATGCACACTCACGCACATGGATACACGTCTACAGACACACATGTGTGTGCACCTATATGTATATGAGCATGCATGCACACACGCAAACACAAAAAGAAGCAGGTAAAAAGAAAACTCATCAAGCCGGGCGTGGTAGCACATGCCTTTAATCCCAGCACTCGGGAGGCAGAGGTGGGAGGATTGCCATGAGTTTGAGCCACCCTGAAACTCCATAGTGAATTCCAAGTCAACCTGGGCTAGAGTGAGACCCTACCTCGAAAAAACAAAAAAAAGAAAGAAAGAAAAGAAAACTCATGTTTTGGAGGTTTCATTTCATTTCATCTTCATAGCTGTACAGAAGACTGCGCCGCCATGATCCTTGGCTTCGATGACTGAGAGGATCCATGCTGAAATAGTTCGAGAAATACATGTGGGACACACGCACTCCTGGCCAATGACAGAGTTGGGATTCAAATCAAAATCTGTCGTCTCGATATTTTTCCTTCACGGAATTGAGAAGCAAAAGACCATGTTCAAAGCCATCTTCCATGTCTTGAGAAATACCCTAATTGTAATGCAAAGGAGATAGAACTGTCCTGGTCTGTGCGGATTAGCTCGGCTCTCCACCTGATCAAAGCCATGTCACCGGCCGCCGTAATCAGGAGGAGGGCTGGCTGGTGATACTTGTGCTGCTCTTTCCCTTTGGCTTCAAAGCTGTGAATGGCACGGGTAACTAGCAGCAGTGTGTCTGCCCCACACGGCTCACGCTGCTCATGGCGTGAGCGTTTGTGTTGACCACTTGCTGAACCTATCCTTCCTCCATCCGCCGTCGCATCTGCTGCCACAGCTCATTTCCTCAGAACCTAATTCTCCCCTGACTTGCTGCTCCTACCAACATGGAAAGGCAGCTCAACAACAGGCTTGGAGAGTCACATAGTCTTCCCACTAGCATTGAGAGACCCACACAAGAGTGGAAATAGAGATGCACAATTGCACGCCTCCCTGGAAACTGCCAGCGTATGAACCCGTTTGTTCCCCATGGGGGCATCAGACAGAAAATTCTACATAGTGTAAATAATTAAGCCATATGTATGTTTCCTCCCACATAATTTCTACCATTATTAGAAACCTAGAAAGAAAAATATTTTAAAGGTAGGTGATATATTACGTATAATATTATGTTCTTTCCTACTTTTTGACAGAAGCAAGGACAAATCAAAAAGAAACTTCTGGGAGCAGGTTCAAATTTTCCAATCTCCACTGATAATTTATATGGTTCTTCAACCATACTATGAGTCAAGTTGAATGGCTACTCAGCTTTTCAAGTGGTTTTATAAGTCTGACAGCAGCTGATTGAAAACACTGATGTGTGTGGTGGTTTGAATGTAAAATGTCCCCCATGGCCTCAAGCACTTGAAAGTTTAATCCCCAGCTGATGTCAGTGCTCGTGAAGATTGTTGGGCCTTTGGAAGATGGAGCCTTGCTGGAGGAAGTACGTCACTGGGGGCAGGTCTTGGGGTGCTACAGCCCAGCTTCACATGCTGCCTTCAGCTTCCACTCTTGCCACTTCCTCCCTACTAATGTGAAGATGCAACAAACAGATGTCTCCTCCTGTTATGACCTCCCCACCATTAAGAAACCCTCCCTCAAAACAGTAACACAGAAATAAACCCTTCGCATCCATAATCTGTTTGTGGATGGGTGTTTTGTCCCAGCAATGAGAAAAGTGACTGATACAATCCAATTTGCCTCCCATTCTAAAACTTAACTTCTGTCATGTTGCTAGATTTCAAGAAAAAACTAAAATCTAACCTGGACTTGAATCAAGATCTGAAATCAAACTGCCTCATCCTGACAGTAATGTCTTGTAAAAAATAAAATAAGATAAAATAATTTTTAAAACCCTACATAAGAATGCAAACAAAAAACCTGCTCAAAGCTCCGCATCTGGTAATCAGGTTCTCTGCATGTTCAAACAGGCCAGGGTGTTCATTCAATTACATGACATCAAACAAGGCCTTGATTCCTCAGGCCCTTCCCAAATCCTCACCACGGCCAAATGACAAGCCAGGGTCACTCTCCAGTTGAACGTTTTAGTCATTTAGACTCACTCAAACTTGATAATCTGGACTGAGCATGAACCCATCAAAGCTGATGCTCATATTGATCAGTAAGTCCCACCAAATCATAACAAGCTAGTTGGCAACAGAGAGACAACCTTGGTAGAATTCAAGATAAAAAATGTCCAGATATGGGAAAAGGGAAGCCTCTGACATAAAACAAATATACTAGTTCCAGCGGCCGGGGTCAGTAAACACCAACCCTGTAGAAAAGCAATGGCTTCCTCTGCCCCCGGCCGGGGGTGTCCTCTGACCACACACTTCAGAGAACGTCACCCCAAAGTTCTGACTGTGCCCTGATCTCACCCTCAAGCAGCCTGGACCACTTCATTTGTCCTAGTCTCTGAAACAACAGCCCAGTTGTAGCCAATGTTGATCTTGCAGACGAGGCCAACAGATCAGACAACAAAGATTGCAGACCAGCAACCCAGTGGGCTGGGAGCGATTTGGGGACATTCTGACAGACCTTTGTGGGAACAATCCAACTGCTTTATAGCAACACAGCGCAGAAAGAGATAAGAAAACTTAGATGCAATCAATGTAGGCTTCGGCATGTTTGCTTTTCTCTACCATCATCAAGGGTCAGGCATCTGGAAACAAGAATCACTTTTCTTTATTTTTTGGGGGGGGGAGTGTTAAGTATGCATGTTTGTATTTGTATAAGGACATGTATGGGGGTGTGTGTATGTGATGTGTGTGCACATGCATGTGGAGGCCACGGGTTGAAGTCAGATGTCTTCCTCAGTCACGTTCCACTTTATTTATTGTCCCGGACAGAAAGATCACCAATTCAGCTGGACTAGCCAGCCAGAGAGCCTAGAGGTCCTCCTGTCTCTGCCTTTTAGAGCTTGTTCTGAAGGTGTAGACTGCTGCACCAGGCTTTTATGTGAGGGCTGGAGATCTGAACCCAGGTCTTCGTACTTACACAGCAAGCACTTTATCTTCTAAGCCATCTCCCCAGCCTCAGCATTCCCTGGTGTGCGTGTGTGTGTGTGAGAGAGAGAGAGAGAGAGGGAGAAACGTATGGCGTATGAATGTGTGTGTGCAGACTCAGATATGGGGAGGTCAGAGGAGAACAACCAGGGTCCTCTTACTGCTCATTCACATATTTCCTTCCTTGGTCTATGGTCTCTCCTTAACCTGGAGCTTCAGTGAGCCCCCGTGATCCTCAGGTCTCCCTCTGCCCTGCCCCACACATACGCCCCCCACACACACATCCTGTAGACTGGGCTTACGGACATATGTGACCATGGATAGACAGTGAGTTCCCTTAATCACTGAGCCACTTATCTATCCTCCAACATCACCTTTCTTCTTGTTGAAATATTTTTATTTCTTTGCAAGCAGAGAGAGACAGACAGACACACAGACACAGAGAGAGAGTGGGCAAACCAGAGCATGTGCCACTTTGTGTATCCAGCTTTACATGGGTACTGGGGAATCAAACCCAGGTCCCTAGGCTTTGCAGGCAAGCACCTTAATCCCCAAACCATCTCTCCAGCCCAACATCACCATTCTTAAAGACAAGTCTCATGTTCGAATCTTACCCATAATCTATCATCCTACCATGGCCTGAATTCCTTCAGCTATAAAGTATGTTGGCTGAATCTCCCAGCAGGTAATTTTATCCTCCTAGTCTTAGGCAATATGAAAATTACACTGCTTTTCCACTGATCCAACAGCCACTCACTCTGTGAATAATTGCCCTTGACAGTCACTACAAATAAGCTCTCGTTCTAGAATAGAAGTTCATCGATTTCTGGTTTTAATGTTTTTCACCTTCTTCCAAATAAACATTATTTCCCAATGCCTGGAAAGTTCCAATCTTGTTCCAAATTTATATATTACTTTTCCATTATCTCAGACAGCAATAATAATAATAATAACAGTTATAACATCTTCCTTCTAGAAGAATCCTGGCCACTTCTTCCACTTTTCTGGTTTGGAATTCTCTGATGGGCTGATTTTTTTTTTTTTTTTTTTGTCCTCCTTCTCCTCCTTTATGGAAAATGTTACTTCTAACTGCTGGATTTAATTTAATTTAATTTAATTACAGCATTTTCCACACATGCCCACAGGCTCTTGGTAATAGTTGCATTTTTAATAAATCTAATATATAATAATGACTTTGTTTTTAATTTTCCACTGAGAGTTGGATCCTGAGTTGAATACAAAGCCCCAGACAAGGGCGTCTGGTTCACTCCGTGTGATTGGGTTTCAGAAAACCAAGGGGCTGCTAATTGGAAAATGGCTGGGCTTTCGCCCTCTGTCCCTACACACCTGTGTTTAATGTCCTCTGCAAGCATCCCATAGGGCGTGAAATGACCTGTTGTTTTATTCAGGCCAGCTAGTTGTGCAGGAGTTCCTGGGCTGGGCTGGGGGTGTTCCTGGTCTCCAGCCAGCCCTGTTACACAAAGAGACTTTGTGACAGCTCTTCTTGGTCGTGGCCTGTACCCAATGACCCGCTGCTCCCACCTTTAGCAACCAGTCAGGGGCCAAGAGAGAGCCAGGAACAGAGTGCACATTTTGCAGAGATCACTATAAACTTTATTGGCATGCTACTTCTGCAGCCCTGTTGACAATTTTCAGACATGCGTATATTCTTTTTAATCATAATCCCCCTGTTACTTTCTGTTACCCACCCCTGCTTTAGCCCACTGAACTCTTCTTTCCAGCTAGTCCCGCTTCCACTCTGTGTTTTCCCTCCTCCGTGATCTGATTCAGAATATTGATGGGACCGTCGCTGTGCGTCTCTGGTGCAGGTGACAGCACACGCTGAGGTCATGAACGCGATGGCCACCTCGTATCCAGAGCCCAGCCCGCCAAAGCGCTCCTCCCCAACTCTGGCTGAAACGTCCTCTCTGCCTCATTCTCCGCAATGGTCCCCGAGTCTTGAAAGGTGATAGAGATGTCATAGTGCCAGAAAGTGCTATGGAGAGTGCTGGAAGAGAAAACCCATTAGTGGCCTTAACGGCAGAGAGCCCTGCGAGCTACATGGCTGGCCAGCTCAGAAAATGTACCCACTGGTACAATGGAGGTATGCCTGTTAGAGGGGAAGCCAACTGCTCTCTGATTGGACATTAGGCCTAATCCATGAGAGGAAGTTCATGAAAATGTAGTCCAACGCCTGTGGGTGGTGAGGTCATAAGCCCTGGAGGGAAGCTACCACTATTGTTTGGCTAAATGAACATATTATGCCCACCGAATTGCCATCTAAATCCTTACTTTTATGCCCATATATTAGTGCTACTCTCGTTTTTGGTTAGAGAAACTTCTCTTTTCAGACGGTGTTAACTACTAGGGAAACTTGAAACTCATCAAAGTGCTAGAAGAGACTGGAGTGTTCAGCACAAAGTGAGACATTTCTGCCACATCCTCTGAGGCTCAGAGACAATTACAGAAGAAGAGGTGGCAAAAAGAACGTAAGAGCCAAAGGAAGGAGAGGAGTGCTTTGAAATGCTATCTTCCAGACACAAAGTGCCATTGCATTCTTGACCTCACAGTGACTGATGCCACCTACTCAAGACCTGTTTAGTATATGGGCAAAGATAAATAAATAATGTCATCAAAATAGAAGAGGGACTACTTGGAAATAAGAAGAGGTTTAGAGGAGGATGGGGGATAGAAGGGGACATAAAGGAGAGGGGTGGGAGGGATTATGATCATATATACATATAAATATGCCCTATATATATGTGTATATATATATATATACATATATGTTATATGTATTAAGGTAGTAAATAAAAAGGTTTTAGTGAAAGGATTTTGTAGGAATCCACTCCACCATGCACCCTGCTAGCCTTGCATATATGCACATATACTGTGGTACTTTGAATAGATGGCCCCCAATTTATTCAGTGTTTGATTAGGTTGTAGTTTGCATCTGCAGCCACCTGGCTGGAGGCAGTGTCACTGGGCGGATCTTCGGGTGTGGTGGTGGGTTTGAGATTTCAATCCAAAGAGATGCAAAGTGCACCTAACTGGAGTTCTTGAAGTGTGCTGTGCTGTGTGGCTTTTGACTTTTAGGCTTGTGCTTCTCTCTGGGTGTTTGGTCCTGTGAAGGCAGGCCAGCTTCTTCTGCCATTTATGGAACTTCCCGTGGATATGAAGCTTCAATAAATATCCCTTCCTCCATAACTGTGCCTGGTGTGGGCGTTCATCTCAGTGAACCTGAAGCTGTCTGCTACATATACCATGCAAGAAGCTTGAACCATAGGTCATCTCTTCATGGCCTTCCCAGAACAGGAAAGCACTGGAGCTCAGTCAGAGTCTCTGCAAGTCTAAGCTACTCACCTCCCTCTCTCTCTCCAGGGCAGCTGGCATGGGGAAGTTTCTCATTGCCTCCCAGGTTCTGATGAGGGAGGAGGCGTCTTGGCCTGCCCTCCTCAAAGTAGAGAGGCAGACTGTAAATCTGCTCAGCAGCAGCGGAGAACTGGCTCCTTTGCAATGGGGAAATCCCACAACTCATGACACCGTGGCCCAGCCCTGTGTGTTTCTCTGTCGTTTTTCCTGGTTGTGTGGACAACAGACCACAGGGAGCTGAGTGCTCTCAGCTAGTTTTCCTTTTGCTGTCTGGGACGTAATGCATAGTGTGAAGCTCAAAGTGGCTTGTTCTTCTTTACCGGTTGAAATAGTCAACTGTTTCTTGGGTGCATGAGACACTGTCCCAAGTACTTGATGCAATGGAAAGTTAGCCAAAATGAATGCATAAATAATGGCTCTCTCTCTCTCTTTAGCTGGTACCCCAAAGTGTGTGTGTGTGTGCGCGTGCACATGTGTGCATGTGTGTGTGTGTGTATTTAACACAAAAGCCTCTGGCTTAGGACATAGCTCTTGGTAGAATGCTGACCTATCACACACAAAGCCCCGGGTTCGATCTCCAACACCACACGAAGTGAGAGCCGTGCACACACGCCCCAATCCTCACACCAGTGGAGGCTCGAGAATCAGAAACGTAGGGCCATCCTCCACTTTGTAACAAGTTTGAGGCCAGCCTATGCTACATGAAACTCCGTCTCAAGAAAACGAAAGGAAAGAAGAAAGGGGGAAAAAATGGAGGGAGAGAAAAAGTGCTCCTGAAAGAAACAGAAAAGTTACTTACCAAAGAGTATTTTGCTTCTTGTTAAGCAAGCTGTTGGTAATTTAGGAAAATAAATGCAAATGCATTCCATTTAGCAAAATTAATATTTATTTTCTATAAACAATCCCAGTAGAATTCTCAGTGGGCCCACCATGTTTCCACATCAGAATTTTAAATGAAGTAGGAATTCTGCATTTCAAAATCTGTGTTAATCCAAATGTAGAGACATGTCTGAGGATGGATTCCATTTATGCATCAGGTCTCACACTGGCCAGAACAATAAAAGGAGGGCAGGGAACTCCCTGCTGCATGCAGAGCCGGAGGATGGACTGTTCCGTTTAACAAACACACCAACTGCCAACGTTCAGCTCGCTGTGCTCCAGGAGCACGTGGCAAAGGCTCCACACTAGCAGTGCTTCACGCTCATGTCTGACTAGATGTGAGGGCCCAGGAGGCACAAGGACACGGAAACGAGGAACAATTCACAAGTCTAATTAACACAAAATACTAACAACATAAAAGTAAAAGTCAAAGAGGCAATTCTTAACTTAGAGTGCCAAATGATCTGTTGTTGGAGAGGCAAGATGTCGATGAATCACACCGAGAGGCAAAAGAGAATCCTTGAGAGCCTCTCAGAACCACCTCTGGGAGAACCAGTCTCCACCTATCATAGGGGAAGGGCAGGTGACAGCTGTCTGAAAGAATGCCAAAGCACATTTTCTCTCCTGCATTGTCTTAAGTGTCTTTTCCAGTTCACTGAATGGATCGGCTATTGTAAATCCCAGTTGCAGTTAGCTTCATGGACCTCACACACAAAGAACTAAAATCTCTCCCTTCTGTGAAAAATAAATGTCCTTGATGCACCCTAATCTCACTGTGATGTCCTCTTTCTTTCTCTCTCTCTTCCTTCCCCGCCCCCCCATACACAAACTACAAAAACATCGGTCTTCCCGGCTGGATGCCTAAACTCTTTTATTAAAGATGACATCATACACCACTCCTTAGTATATATACTATACATTTCTTTTTATAATATTGACAATTTTAAACATGTATTTTAATCATAACTCCCCCTTCTCTAAACTCCACTCTCCTCTCCCTTTTTTATTAGTTATGTACACAGTGTATATAGTCATGCTGGTACCATCGTTAGCCTCCTTCCTGTCCTCCCCCCTCCTTAGGGACCCTCCTCATTGGGGAATATGGGTCGTGCATTGTGGGGTTAGCCATCAGATATGGGTAAGAGCAATGTCTCTGTGCATAATGACCCAATGTGTGGCTCTAACATTCTTTCCACCCCCTCTTCCGCAAATTTCCCTGAGCCATGATGGGTTCATTTTAGATCTGCTTCAGTGATGCGGTCTTGGGAGCCTCTGTGTCTCTGGATCTCTGGTTTGGTAGGAGTTGTTCACTCTTCTCTCCTTATCTGAACTAATCTCTTTTCTCTTTTTTATCCCAACTAATCCCTCTGCTACTTTGATGTCATTTTTTCCTTTCTTCTTCGTGTGTCTGTGTGTGTGTGTGTGTCCCACTAAGTTTAATTAGGGTTGTATGCATGGGTACAAGAGGGGAGGGATAGTTACTGAGCACTTACCAGTGGCTACACCACAGAAGAAAAGGTCTTCCACCCTCTAACAAGAAGGGTTTGGTCTGAGGATGTGGTGCTTGATTCAGGTGTCCCCCATAAACTCAGGTGATCTGAATGCTAGGTTCCCAGCTGATGGAGATTTGGGAATTAACGCCTCCTAGAGGCAGTGTATTGTTGGGGGTGGGCTTATGGGTGTTATAGCCAGTTTCTTCTTGCCAGTGTTTGGCATATTCTCCAGTTGCTGTTGTCCACCTGACGTTGCCTAGGAGGTGATGTCCACCCTCTGCTCATGCCATCGTTTTCCCCTGCCACCATGGAGCTTCCCCTCAAGTCAATAAGCCAAAATAAATCTTTTTTCCCATAAGCTGTTCTTGGTCAGGTGTTTTCCACCAGCAATGCAAACCTGACTGCAACAATCGACCTCTGCCACCATCCCCCCCACACACACACACATTTGCATACATCCAGTGTGTCTGTGCACGTATGAATACACACGCACACACAACTTTATCCTTTTCTCCCCAGCTTTTCAAACACATCTTGTGACCAACTCTTCTCCCTGCCCCCAGCTGAAACCCTGGGCAGATCCCATAGCTTCCCTAAGTACTCCTGGGCTAAATCCACTGCAACCCAGACAGAGTCGCTCTACACTAGGCTAGCATTATGTCTGCACTCTCGTACAGAAGGCATTGCTCTGCCTCCATCTCCCGTCCAGCTCAAGGGCAGTCTAGGGGTGCTGGAGCGGGGGAGTAGAGGGTGCTTCGTTTGTTACCTCACCTCCTCCCCCCGGTTGCAGCTCTCCCCCCTCTGGTATCAGGCCCAGGAGGGAGTGATGTGAGACAAGAGGCAAGAGAACATAATTTGAAGCAACCATTATCAATGTGGTCCCCAGGATGGCTTCTCTCATGGGTTTTGGTGTGTGTTCTTGGAGACCATCTTTATGTCCATAAATGAGGTCATGCTCTTCTGCCAGCATGGCCTGCCCTCGGGTCCAGGCTTCCAGCCCTTGGCTGTGCTGCGGGCTCCTGTGCATACGCGAGGCAGAGACAGGAGTATCTCTGGAACATAGAACAAAAAAGTGACCCTCGCTCAAACAAGATGGAAGGCAAGAATGAACATTGGAGGTTATCCTCTGACCTCTACATGCAAGTATGGCACATGTGGGCCCACATGGACACACACATACATCCACAAAGATTTTAAAATCTAGCATAGGAGATACAAATGAAACGGGGCTTCAGCCATTAATCTGCTTATAATTTTAATTTCAGCAGATAAGAAATGAGAAGATTGAAATCACACAAGCTTTTTTCTTTTAGGATTTTTATTTATTTGCTTGAGAAAGAAAGAGGAGATAGAGAGTATGGGCAGTCCAGGGCCTCTTGCCACTACAAAAAAAAAATCCAGCCAGGTGTGGTGGCACACGCCTTTAATCCCAGCACTTGGGAGGCAGAGGTAGGAGGATCGCCATGAGTTCAAGGCCACCCTGAGATGACAGAGTGAATCCCAGGTCAGCCTGGACTAGTGTGAGACCCTACCTCGAAAAACCAAAAAAAAAAAAAAAAAAATCCAGACACATGTGCCACTTTGTGAACCTCACTTTACATGGTACTGGGGAACTGAACGTGGGCCATCAGGCTTTGCAAGCAAGCCTTTAACCGCTGAGCCATCTCCTCAACCCTGCATAGGAATCTGTGACATGCAGCTGTAAAGGAAGTACTAATGGCATGTCCAAGGCCAATGAAATTCTAAAAGGGAGGGAAGGAGTCTTCTTGCAGAAAGTCTGGACTTCTCTTGAACGAGAACGGAGAATACACATACTACATGAGAAAGGAGAGGGACGCCGGAGGGTGCTTCTGGCCAGAAGCAAGGCCCACATCAAACACCAGGCCAGGTGTGCAAAACGACCAATTGTTGGACCATCCTGGAGAGTCAAGTTCAAGCCAGTAAGCAAAGGGGCATGAGCTGTAGGCAGCTGCTGTGGTTGGCCACATTACAAGCCTTCACCCTGATGAGGTTGAGGCTAGTGGGAAATTTGCAACAAGCCAGGGAGCAACACAAGCAGGTTTGCATGTGCTCTGAGGGAAAGGGGCAAGAACTACAGATGGGACCTGAGGAGTGTGCTCACAGTGGAATGCTACGAACTTCACTCCATGTCCTTGAGGCCTATGCTTCTCCATCAACTCTAATTCCCAGTATTTGTCCCAATTCATTCAGCTCCAAATTCCCAAATGTGCTAAACTGAATTTGATGAATTGCCTAAATAACACAACATTTTCTTTTGAAACAAAACTGGAGTTTACTAAGAAAAGGTTTTAATAATTGATGTGAGTATAGACATTAAGGTGGAGAGAGAGACATTTAAAATAAGGACAGTTATGAACATCTAAGTGTAGCTGTAGGATCCTCAAGAGAGTTGCATCTATGTATGAAGCCAGCCCTTGGTTAATCAGCTCGATGAGTTGCCCCAGCAATGTTTCTCATGCCACAATTATTCTTATTAACATATCTACCAAAGCAGCCCAAGTGGGCTATTAACTGAGTTTAGAGCACTGCGGACCATTTCTATGCTACTCTTGTGTAGTGAAAACGTGTTTTAATGACATCTTCTATCAGTTGCTTTCTCATTGCTGAGACAAAATACTCAACCAGAACCAGCTTCAGAAAGGAAATGGTTTATGTTCAGGTTACAGTTGCAAGGGGAAGTGTCGGTCAATCATTTCCCGGGAAGCATGGCAGCTGGTTCCACATCATCACATCAACAGGAAGGAAGTGGAGAGAGCCTAGAAAGCAGGCCTGGGCGGTAAATTCTCAAGGCTCACCCCCAAACACACACTTCTTCCAACAAGGCTTCACCTCCTACAAATGCCACCACTTTCTCAAACACCATCACCAGCTAGGGATTAAGTGTTTAAATGCATGAATCTGTGGAGGACACTTTACATTCTAACCACCACACTTGTTGACTTGAGCATCTCCCTTCACAAAATGCAGTGAAAAGCCAAGATACCGGGATCAGTGTAAAACGGGATGAATGGATAAAGAAAATTTGGCAGCCATGCATGATGGAGTATCAGTCATAAAGAACAATGAAATCCTGTCACTTTTTACAGTAAAATGAACAGAAGTGGGGGATTCCATGTTGAGCAAAATAAACCAGACACAAAACAAGAATACCATGTTCTTTCTCATATATGGAAACTTAAGAAACAATAAGTTGACCTGAAAGAGAAGAGGGATTACTAGAGGATGGGAAATATGCCAGAGGGGATGGAGGTAGGGAGGGTGCTAGGGGAGAAGACGGAAGGGAGTGGATGTGATCAGTGCATGATATATGCACGTATGGAAGTGCCACAGAGAACCATTAGCTTAAACAACTTATGTGATAATAATAATAAAGAAAACTATGTAATGACAATTTAATCCAGGAAGTTTGACCTAACTTACATTTATTTCATCATACTCCATAGAAAATCATTTAGGGAATAATTTTACTCAGTGGTAAATTCTTAAAAAAAAAAAAAAAAAGAAAGAAAGAAAGAAAAAGAAAAAGAAGTACACAGGTCCAAAAATCCAAACTCTGTCAGCCAGCAGGCTGCTGGTTTTATAGCGTGCACATGTCTTAGCAGGATTCCCTGTGGGAAAGCTTTTCCCTTCTCCACTTTGAATGAGTCCTTGGGAGTTTTTAAACTTCAAATCAGAAGTTTCCTTTTACAAAAGGTCAGCCCTGGAAAATCTCTCCTTACCCATGCAAAACAAGCTTCCTTTTGGGATTTCTAAACTGAAGCTAATTTCCTGAATTTACGAAACACTCATTCCCATTGCCGCTGTATGTCCTCTAATTGATGGAGCGCTCCCTTTCCAGGGCGTAACTATTCCCAACAGGGTCCCGCCGCCTCTCTGAGAGGAGCATGCCAGAGGAGTCACTGCATGTTCCAGCACAGTCTTACCCCTGCCAGCTGAAGAGAGAGCTTCACCCACGTCATCCCCTCCCTCAACCTGGGTTTACTTATTTCCAAATGCACAACAGAAGCCAAGAGACTGCTGAGTCCCCAGAAGCAGGGCTCACTGGCCAGCGTGTGACATCTTTTTTTTTTTTTGAATCTTATTTTATTTTATTTTTTCTCAATTTTTTAAAACATTTTCCATGATTATAAAAAATATTCCATGGTAATACCCTCCCTCCCCCCACTTTCCCCCTTTGAAATTCCATTCTCCATCATATCTCCTCCCCATCTCAGTAAGTCTCTCTTTTGATGTGATTTTTCCCTCCTCTTACGATGGTCTTGTGTAGGTAGTGTCCGGTTTACACTTGCATGGTGTTTTCTATGCCATCGGGGCTGGGCAACACTATAACAGAGCTCTAAGCAGCCATAGACATCCGTGGACCTAAAGAGAGCGGAGGGTTTCCCACATATTTGCCATAATTACAAGACCATTATGATCTCATCGGATGTACATAGAAAACACCATGCTGGGACTGGAAGATGGCTCAGTGGTTAAAAACACTTGCTCTGAAAGTCTGACAACTGGAATTCAGTTCTCAGCACCCATGTAAAGCCACATGGTGCCCAGTGGAGAATGCGTCTGCACTCCCAACGCCCCTACAACAGTGGGAGGTGCAGCAAGAGAATCCCAAAGTCCATGGCCTTCCCAGCAAGAAACGACAGAAGAGACCCTGCCTCAAATAACGTGCAGGGAGAGGATCAACACCTCTGGTTGTCCCCTGACTTCTACACATGACCCTTGGTGTGCACACAAACTCTCTCTCTCTTAAAAAAGAAAGAAAGAAGCAGGGCGTGGTGGCTCACACCTTTAATCCCAGCACTTGGGAAGCAGAGATGGGAAGATCACTATGAGTTCAAGGCTGCCCTGAGACTACATAATGAGTTCCAGGTCAGCCTGGGCTAGAGTGAGACCCTACCTCAACCCCCCCCCAAAAAAAAAAGAGACAGAGAGGAAATTGGGTGTGGTGGTGCATGCCTTTAATCCTAGCACTCAGGAGGCAGAGGTAGGAGGATCGCCATGAGTATGAAACCACCCTGACATTACATAGTGAATTCTAGGTCAGCCTGGAGCTAGAGTAAGACCCTTCCTCAAAAAAAAGAAAGAAAGAAGAGAGGAAGGAATGAAAGAAACAAAGAGTAAAACATGATGTTCTGGGAATTGAAATAATTTATTTAAGGGCCAACATCTAGAAAATAGCAAAATATGTATCTAGAATCATATCACCTTGAGGCTGCCAAACTCCAAACCCACATTCTTCCATAGTAATGAGGAGGCGAGCACTTCTCCTGAAAAGGTGAGTGGAAACATGGCTACACAGATGTGGTCATAATACTTCATGACATGGAAACTATGATGGTCACCTCAGCCATCATAAAATATGATGCCCTATATGGCTACCTAAAGAAATCCTTTTTACTGAAATGTAAACCCTTTCACAGCATTCCTCCTCTGTTTCAACTATTTTACCACTTTCCTATTAGCAAATGGTCAAGTTCAAATACTGTGGGGTGTATTGAGTCCTTCATTTTAAAACAGAGAACTGTGGTCCAAGATTCCTGTGAGTTTCCCTGGGTCACAGAGCTAGACTGTGGTGAGCTAGGAGGCCTTTACCTTGGATTTGAGGCAGGGCTGAGTGCAAAGATAGAGTCAGTCTATTTTTGGCATGCTTACAAATTTACATAAGGCTGGGTAGGTGGATCATTGGTTAAGAGTGCCTTCTGTATAAGCATGAAGACTTGAGTTCAATCTCCGGTTGCTCATTAAAAAAATAAATAAATAAATAAATTTTTAATTGCAGGGAAATGGATGGATCTGGAAAGGATTATACTAAGTGAGGCAACCCAGGTCCAGAAAGCCAAACATCACATGTTCTCTCTCATATGTGGATCCTAGCTATAAATGTTTAGACTTATGTATGAAGTTGGAGTAAAAAGTTGGTAGCAGTAAGCTAGAAAAGGACTATAAGGGAAGGAGGAGAGGGGTGGATATAAGGGGATGGTATTGTATTTATGTAAATAAATGAACAGATTACGGGGTGGGGTGTGGCCTAAGCAAGGTTAGGGGAAGAGATTGAGTAGAAGAAAGGAGATGGGAGGGTTAATCAAAATTCAGGATATTGTGAATAAGTCATATGAAAACCTTCTTTTGGGGATAATGGCATATCCAGAAGCCATAGACCATTACTAGAAAAACTTCAATGCCAGGGATAGGATAACTTCCAGTGAGTTGCTGGCCAGGAGGTCCCTGATGCCCCTAAAACATTACAGGCTATTGCCAAAGTTCTTGGTTTCCCACCAGAAATAGATGGTAAGACCCTGTTGCTGAAGATGCCACATGCCTGGGCTGCAAGGTCTCTGAGAAATCAAACTGGGGCTGAGCTGATAACCTCCTCCCCATAGAGCAGCCGACTGAAACTAGAAAAAGCTGTACCACATGCAGCCCATGTAAAAGAGAAGTCATCAGTGGTGAGCACAGTGGACACTGCAAGCCTCGAGTTTGGACAACCAGGCCAAATGACCACATAGGTGCAATAGTGGCATGTCTGCTATGGGGGAAACCAACTTCTCTCTAACTGGACTGGAGGCACACTCTATGAGAAGGAATACATGCCTTGTTCTGAAAACCTAACCAAAAGCCTACGGTGGAGGATGTCATGAACTTTAACCTTGTCTAACTAAATGAATATATTATGCTCAGTAGAATGCCCTGTAATCACTTTTCTTAATGCTCATACCCATATATTAATGCTACTCTCACTTTTTGTTAGAAAAGCTTCTCCCTTCACATGATGATGACCACAGAGATGACCCAGAAGGCAACATGGTGCTGAAAAGAAGTGACAGAGGAGTGTTCAGCACTGAGACATCTCTATCACACCTTCCAAATCTCAGGGTCTGTATTAGTCAGGATTTTCTAGAGGAACAGAACCAACAGAATGAATTATATTAGAAGGGAATTTATTGAATTAGTTGAGGGCAATCCAACAATAGCAGTTTTCAGGCCTGAGACTCAAGGAACGGGGTAGCTGCTCAGTCCACGAGGCTGGATGCCTTGGCAGTCCCAATCCAGCACTGAAGGCCTGGAGGGTTCCTGAGGAGCCATTGGTCTTCAGTTCACGCTGGTCCTCTGTTCATGCTGGAAAGCAGCAAGCAGCACCGGCAGTCCACTGGGAGGAGGGGACACTTGCTTTTCCATAGCTTCCTTATATAAAGTCCCCCTCTGAGAGGGGCCACCCACTCTTCAGGGAAGGACTTCCTCCTTCAGTTAATCCTTCCTGCAAGTAACCTCAGAGACTCACTGATGAGGAATGTCTGTGCATTCCTAAACAGATCAAGTTGACACAAAACTTAATCATCACAGGGTCCATTGCAGAAGAGGTAGTGGAAAGAATGTAAGAGCCAAAGGAAGGGTAGGACTGCTTACAATGCAATCAATATTGTTGACCTCACAGTGCATAGAAGTTTCTTCACAAGACCCTCGTAATAAGAGGACAAGATAGTGGCATCAAAATAAAAGACTAATAGAAAGAAGGAAGGGATATGATGGAGTGGGGATTTGTGAAGGGGAAAGTGGGGGAATGGAGGGAATTATCATGATTTGTTGCCTATAAGTATGGAAGCTGTCAATTAAAACTTAAAAATAAATAAAAGCTAGGTGTGGCCACACACCCCTGTAATCCTTGTCTTGTGGGGATTCAAGACTGAAGAGTCACTGGGGCTCACTGGTCAACCAGTCTGACCAAAAAAAAGAAAAAGGAAATGGCAACTTCAGGTTCAGTGAGAGACTCCATCCCAAGAAAAAAATAGGAATGTGAGAGAAGGGAGCACCCAACATTCTTCTCTGGTCTCCACACACACACACACCCTGGGCACATGCATCTGCACCACAGGCCCCAGCAATTTGCATAATTAAAGGTATTTTTAAATTAAAATCTAACAGTATATTATAAAATATTTCCCAAGTTTTACTTTGGCCATCTATCTCTTGTATCTTGCATTTTTCTTCTCATTGGCTTTAAATCAATCCACCACTTTACCAAAGCTTGTACTAATAATAACATTCATGGAATCATGGGCTTAATAAGGTTTTGATCCTTTATAATGTGCATTAAGATCAGCACATAGCTAGAAGGTAAGATTGTTTCTGCAAGTGCCGTCAACAGCATTCACTCACACCAACAGCAGTGGCCAGGGACTCTGCTCCCAGAAACACCAGGAGCATTAACAAGTCGCCCCAGCAGACTGAAATGAAAGGAACACCAAGGAAAAAATGCCTGCCTTCATAAAGTCTGAGCGAGGCCACTCCAAGATGTTGACTTGCCACACCAACTCCAGTGGAGTCTGTGTGACTTGTTCACCAGGCCAAGGCGAAAGCTTCAAGGAAGAAAGCATCTGGAAGGATGTGCATTCTCCAGACTTGTAGTGCCTTTCGCTGCTCTCTAATCGCTGTTTTCTTCTTTACTACTGTTCCTGACCTATGACAGCAGCATGATGTTCTTTCACAATTTAGTAAAAATTAGATATGGAACAAGTTTCCATAAAATTGAGTCACCTGATGGTGTGACACTTCCTCCAAAGACCCCGCTGTTGTTTCAAGCCACGGTCAGAATTCCGAGGACCAGAACCAATCGATGAACCCATTACCTTATACAGGACTATATAGGAATGGGGATATGCTAATAAACAATGGTGAAAAGCATGTTTCTTGGTAATCTTTAACTTTTGTGGAAAGACTTACTAGGTCGAAGCCACCTTGGTGCTTGCTTACGAAAGCACAAAGAGAAAACACCTGGGGAGGGTACTTAATAGGTTGGTATTGTATGCATGTAAGTTTAATGATGGAGACGGGGAGGTAATATGATGGAGAATGGAATTTCAAATGGGAAAGTGGGGGGGGTATTACCATGGGATATTTTTATAATCATGGAAAGTGTTAATAAAAATTGTGAAAAGATAAAAAATTTAATTTAATTTAATTTAAAAATAAAGAAAAGAACTGGGGTCCAATTATGAGAAGGCAGGCTTGAATACACCTACATTTTTATGGCATGGTTCAAGGAAGAAAATATATTAGAATTATGAAGTCGCCCCGTTAGAACTTTTGTTAAAAATACTTGATGCTTGAAGCAGGCTAAAAACCAAACGTCATTTGTAACCACTGACTGTCATACACTGGTTTTGGTGAGATATTAACTATTAGATTTGTGACTGTAATCTTTACTCAATGTATTTGTGCCTCTCCTGGAACAGACTATTCATAAAAATTGTACCGCTTAAATAAGCAAAGGCTAAGCCTATACAGCCAGAATTGTGTATAACCTGATGCTCTACTTCAGTAACATACACTCAGATACATTCACCTTGCGTGTGTGTGTGTCTGTCACTTCGCCGACTCCGTGCCCACCGCCCAAGGCCCTGTTCTCCCTCAGACTGGTGGTCCCGGCTTTGCCAGTTCGCAGCATTGACTGTCAAGCTAGGGTTTGGGCCCTCTGGTGGTAACATCTCAACCACTGGAGAACTGGAGCCATCAGCTGGGGGACGGACCGCCTGAGTGCCACCTCAGCAGAAGCTGAATGAAGCTACAAAGCGCAGTCCCTGATTAAAGTCCCAACCCCACCATCTCCTCTCACCATCTTCCTCTTGTGCTTCAAGGTCATCACCAGCTCCAAGGGCAAAAACCCTTGGCTCTCCTTCTCTTTCATCCACAGGCTACTCAGCAAATCCTGTTGGTTCTACTTTCAGTGTAAATTAAGCCATTTTTCATCATTTCTACAACCACCATCCAGTCAGAGCCTCGCTTGTCTCATAGATTTTAAATAGCCTCCTAATGACTTCCTGGTTCTTGCTTATATCCCCTGGGATCCTTTCTCCACAAAATAGCAAAGCACCTACTTTTTAAATAAATACTCCAGTGCATGTCCTATAAGAGCACTAGCCTTTTATAACTGTAGGATAATAACAAAAATTTCAAAAGCTACCATCAATATAGTACTATCCTATAGTTCAGGGCTTCTTTTCCATTTGCAATCCCTTTTCACCTAAGAAATTGTTAAAATATTTGTTTGTTTATTTGGGGGGAGAGAGAGAATGGGTGTACCAGGGCCTCCTCCCACTGCAAACAAACTCCAGACACTTTTTTTTAATTTTTTTTATATTTTTTAATTATTTATTTATTTATTTGAGAGTGACAGACACAGAGAGAAAGACAGATAGAGGGAGAGAGAGAGAATGGGCGCGCCAGGGCTTCCAGCCTCTGCAAACTCCAGACGCGTGCGGCCCCTTGTGCATCTGGCTAACGTGGGACCTGGGGAACCGAGCCTCAAACCGGAGTCCTTAGGCTTCACAGGCAAGCGCTTAACCACTAAGCCATCTCTCCAGCCCCAAACTCCAGACACTTTGTGCCTCTGGAGTTACATGGGTGATGGGGAATCAAACCCAGGCCATCAGGTTTTGCTTTTTTGATGAGCCATTTCTCCAGCCCTCATCCAAGAAACTTTTGTGCAATCCCAGGCATATAGGTATATACAATAGCCATACAAATTGAGCATTTGCTAATAATAAGTCATAAATAACTTTACTCTAAAACAAGTCTTGGGGGCTGGGAAGATGGCTCAGTGGTTAAGAACAGGCACTGAAGCATAAGGGCCTCTCGTGCTGGAGAACCAAGACCAACCCCTCAGAGCCCACATAAAAAGCCATGAGTCTGCACACGCATGCACACACACAACACACGCGTGCTCTACACACACATTCACAAAAGAAACAACACAATTCTTTGGTACATAGTTTTGCCACTTACTAAAGGTGACAGTAAGTCTGTGTGCCAGTGAGGTGACGGTGCTTCCTCATTTTTACACAGAGAATGAAGTCATGGATCTTGGCTGAATTTTTTGGTACTGTCTGATACTGGACACCTTCAACATTTTCCACAGTGGATCGATGTCTCAATCATAATCACAACCTTTCCATAGTATGTGAATTGGTAGTACAAAATGGCAGAAGTTTGCTTAAGAGCTTGTAGGAAAGCCTGTGCTAATTCCAAGCCAAAATTCACTGAGTTGTTAGTGTCTTTTTTGTTTTGCTTTATGTTTTTGTTTTTTGGGGTTTTCTTTTTATGAAACTCAAGTCAGCAACTGAAGCAGCAGTTTTTAAAATCGAGAATTCTAACACATACAATCCCAAAATGTAGTAATTTGATACTTATATGCTGAGTAATCATGACAAGAAAATATTCATTAAACCATTTCCATTAATTAAACTATTACTTTTCTACAAGAATGGAAAAGTTTGTGTGTACAGGAAAAAACACTGAGGCTCCTAGCAGGCAATCACCTCAAATCTGAACTGAGGTGCTCCAGGCAGTGTGCCCCGGGGCTGCGTGGTGTGTGCGCACGCGGCATGTTCACAACTGAAGCCGCAATGGACTTGTGGGGTGCCGCATGGGCGAGAGCTGCCACAAGCACCTCGGCTGACCACACATTGGATTGCGAACTAAGTTCAGTCACTGGGCGTCATGAAACTTTAACTACCGCCAATTTTTAAAATGTTTATTTATTTTATTTGGAAGAGACAGAGAGGGAGAGGGAGATAAAGAATAGGCACACCAGGGCCTCTTGTTGCTGCAAAGGAACTCACCACTTTGTGCATCTAGCTTTATGTTGCAAGGCAGGATGGAAAATTTTAAAGTAAACTTAGTGAAGAAACAGCTAGGGGACAGCCTGAACTGTATATTCAGGAAGGAGTAAATAAAAAAAATAGGCTAAAAGATAGGCTGCAGGTAGCCCAAGATATGGGTTAGTTGGGTCAACCTAAACTTTATGTCCCGGGAAGAGGGAAAAAAATAGTTTCCCAAGACAGCCTGACCAAGGACTTAAACTCTGGTTATGCACAAATAAGATATGTAGACATAACTGTACAAGCTTGGCAAATACCCTTGTGAACCCCCCCCCTTTCCCGCCCTTGCTTAAAACCCTACAAAAAGAAACACCCAATAGGGCTCAGGGTCGACTCCTCTGTCTCCTGCATGAGATACGTGTCGGCCCCAGAGCTCTGGTTTCCCGAGTAAAGCCTCATGCCTTTGCAGCAAGCTCTGTCTCCTGTGTGTCTTTGGGTGCATGCTGTCTTGAGACTTGAGTGAGGGTCTCCCTCTTGGGGTCTTTCAATGTGAGTACTGGGAAATCAAACCCAGGCCAGCAGGCTTTGCAAGTAAGTGACTTTAGCTGCTGAGCCATCTCACCCAGTACAACTTTTTTATTGTAATCCTCTCATTCAGTCACAATCACATATAGAGTCATGACTCACAGTTGAAGAAGCTGAAATCTAATCCACAATTTATATCTATATAGATTTTCCCCTATAGTGTCCCATGATGCATATTTAATTCTCCCAGTGCAAGATAGAATCCTTTATCATGCCATCCTTCAGTGGTTCTGTCTCTGTAGTGCTTTTTTTAACTTGAAATGACTTAGCCTTTCTGTGTTTCTTTGCCTTGATTTTAAGGAGAAGTAAAAGCTAGTTTCTTGGGAGAAGGCTTGTTAGTTTAGGTTGTCTGACGCTTCTCGGTGATTGTATTTGTGTTGTGTAGTTTGGAGTGCAGAGAAATGAAGCATAGCGACCCCAATGCACCGCTTCCAGAAGCACGTAAGGCTGGTCTTATTTAGAACAAGAGTGATGCAGATCCTTGGGACGCCCACCACGCTGCTTCAGCCCTAAGTAAGTTCCAGCTTTGCCTTTGGCTTGCCCTTGTAATTAATTCTGTGACATTATGCAAATGTGCCGGTCTACATCCAACTATCAATGGATTCTTTTAGCATTTATTAATGATTTCATAAAGCCTTACTCCTTCTACACTTATGCGTTGGCACTAAAACGTAAGGAGGAATATTTTACCACTCCAATTTATGGTTTTAGTCATTCGTTTATTTGCATAAATACAAACTCATGAATCTTAAGTGAATTTATTGGGTCTAACTTAATTTTGGCACTGAAATCAGTCCAGATGAAGCTAGAATGTCTTTTGAGGCTAGATTCTGTGTCTATCTTTTTATAATGATAAATTCTTCCTTTACAAGAATTTAAATCTACAGAAAAGCAGCAGTGAAGAGCACTTGCCACTTAAACACAAAGGCTTCTCAAATCAGAAACTGACAAGTTCATCTCTCCTGAGCTCATGTTTAAAAAAAAATGAGCCAAAATAAGCTACTCCTCTTGCTGGTCTGCTCACCCTAGAAAGTGTTTTGAAAATTACGTTAGTGGTAGATGGACCAATGATGAGGAAGTTTAGGATATTTTGAAATGCCAAATGATATAATCACTCTTTCATGCCTTTTATAGAAGTATCCATAGGATGGGCTGGAGAGATGGCTTAGTGCTTAATACTCTTGCCTGTAAAGCCTAAGGACCCAGGTTCAACTCCCCAGAACCCACATAAGCCAGATGCACAAGGTGGTGCATGAGCTCAAGGTGGCACACTCGTCTGGAGTTCATTTTCAGTAGCTAAGGCCCTGGTGCGCCAATTTTCTCTCTCTCTCTCAAAAAAAAAATCTGTAAAAAAAGAAATGTCCATGGGAGCCAACTATAGCAACATAGGCCTGTAATATTATTATTTGGGAGGTAATGGAAGAGGGATTGTGAGTTCAGTGTCAACCTGGGTGATATAAAAAAGACCCTGGGATTGGAAGTTTGATTACCCAGTTCCCACATAAGCCAGATGCACAAGGTGGTGTGTGAATCTGGAGTATATTTGCAATGGCTAGAAACCCTGGCACACACATTCTCTCTGTCTGTCTGTGTTCTCTCTCCCTCTCTCTCCCTCTCTCTCCCTCTCTCTCTCTCTACCTCCCTCCTCCCTCTCTCTTCCATTGCAAATAAATAAATAAATAAAGTATCTTTTTTCATGCACCTGATCTCATCCTGCCTTGGGTTTTGAGTTACTACTTAACCTTCTGGACCATATCTTCCTCCTCCCTGCTTGGTTGGTGGGTTGCTGGCTTGCTGTTGAGACAGACTCCTGCTGCGCAGCAGGGTGTCCTGAACTAGCCGCCCCCACCCTCAGCCTCCCAGGGGCTTGATTGGTGACCTGCACACCGTGCCTGACTCACCATGTCTTTTCATGTCACGTCCAGTGATACGTAGAGTGAGATGTAAACATACACAAGTGTTTAGAATTCAGATTCATATATTTGAAACTATTATATTCAGCAAAAAAAAAAAAAGTTTCTTCTTGGATAAGAAAAAATGCAGAAAAAAATATACAACATAATTTGAAAATCCCAGTTGTGAGGCTAGAAAGATGGCTCAGTGGCTAAAGGCACTTGCTTGAAAATCCTGACAACCCTGGTTTAATTCTCCAGCACACACAAAGCCAGAAGCACAAGTAGCACACACAACAACAAACAGGAGTCCCTGCCATGCCCATACTTCTCTCTCTCCCTCTCATAGGTAAAAATATTTTTGAAAAGGGGCTGGAGAGGTGGCTTAGTGGCTAAGCACTTGCCTGTGAAGCCTAAGGACCCCGGTTCAAGGCTCAATTCCCCAGGACGCACATAAGCCAGATGCACAATGGGGCGCACACATCTGGAATTCATTTGCAGTGGCTGGGGGCCATGCTGTGCCCATTCTCTCTCTCTTTCTCTTTCTGTCTACCTGCCTCTTTCTCTCTGTGTCTGTTGCTGTCAAATAAAAATAAACAAAAATTTTTAAAAAAAAAGAAAAATAAGAGAGATTGATTGAGATGGGGAGGGGATATGATGGAGAATGGAATTTCAAAGAGGAAAGTGGAGGGAGGGAGGGCATTACCATGAGATATTGTCTGCAATCATGGAAGTTTTTAATTTAAAAAATTAAATAAAAAAGAATAAAAAGAAAATCCCGATGGTCTACCAATATTTCCTGGCAACTGCAAAAACTACTGCTGAATCTACAACGTAAGAGAAACCTCACATAGCTGGTGTCTGTATGTGGTGTGTGAACATGAGCAGTTCCGTATGTGTGTGGCTAGTCACATGTGTGCATTTGTGTGGGAGCATGCATGTAGACAGTGGTGATTTTCATGTGTCTTCCTCAATCACTTTCCACGTTGCTTTTTTTAATATTTTATATGTATTTATTTACTTGACAAAGAAAGAGGGGGAGAGAGAGTGAGAGAATGGGCACGCCAGGACCTCCAGCCACTGCAAACCAACTCCATACGCATGCACCCCCTTGTACATCTGGTTAGTGTGGGTCCTTTGGCTTTGCAGGCAAATGCCTTAACTGATACGCCATCCCTCCAGCCCCCATTGCTTTTTGAGACAGGATCTGTCACTAAACCTGGAGCTAACTGATCAGCTAGCCTGGCTGCCAGCAAGCCCTGGGAATTCGCCCTCCCCCACCTCCCCAGCTCTGGGGTTACAGGCCCGCTCCACCATACCCAGCATCTTATGTGGGTTCTGGAAATCCAAGCCCAAATCCTCATGCTTGTGCCGTGATCACTTTACCCAGTAAGCCATCCCTGACCCCAGCGTGCACTTTTAAATTGGTTTTATGAAGCAGTGCTTGCTCTAGGAACTGTAGTCCTAGGAAACATTAATTGCAACAACAAAACCCACTTAGTTTGTGAACAGTTGATAATTAAATGGCTTGAAATATTTGGACTAGAAGGGTCTCCTGGTTTCTTTCTAACTACGTTGTTCCAGCAAAGGTTACCTAAGTGCAAGCCAAACCCAGGTGACACTTTTATATTTCCAGGAAATTCTTGTGCCAGAATTCAGCCCTTAGAGAATGATCAAATCTTTGTTAGTACTCCCAAAAGCAGAAGTTGAGAGCAGAAAATAAACCACTCTTACTCCACTGGCAACTTTAGCACCAGCGCTCAAATTGAGTCATAGCAAGGGGTGTTTTATGAAGACCCGCAGCCCAGAGCCACCTCTCCATTTCTTGCGGACAAAAGGCCAGAAGACAGATGTGGGACCGGGTCTGCTGGAGCGATCCCCTTGACCTGCCATTCCAAGGGGCTGTCGCTGTGGGTCACACAGCCCAACCTGGGGAGTCCACCGGAGGTCTCAGAATCAAGTCGTGTCCCCTCACCACTTGCTTCCTTGCGTGGGGGTAGGCCCCGACCTTGGATGCTGGTACTAATAACGGCTCAGGATCAATTCGGGTGTCTTTTTCTGCTTCACAGGTGCTGTGGTTGGAAGGTGGGTTGTCCCCCACGATTGCATGCGCTTGAACATTTGGTCCCCAGCTAGTGGTGCTATTTGGGGAAGTAGAAGCAGCTTTGGGGGGTGAAGGCTGGCTGGAGGAGTTGGCTCGGTGGGGGCGGACCTCGTAGGTTATACCCCGGCCCCACTTCTGGTTAAGGTCTCTGCTTCCTGGTCCAGTGAGGTGCAAGTGAGCAGCCTCACGCGCCTGTCACCCCAGCCACAAGCCACAGTTGTAGCCACCCCTTCCCTGGCATGATGAACCAAACCCTCAAACCATGAGCCAAAACAAACCCACTTTTATTTGAGTTGCTTTGTCAGGTATGTGCCATGACAAGGAATGACGGGCTGGGTAGGAGCGCTCGCTGTAGAGGCAGCCATGAGGACCTGAGTTCAGTCCCCAACACCTACTTAAAAAGTTTGGCATGGAAGCCCACACGTGTAACCCCAGTGCGGAGGGGAGCACGGGAGAACCCTGTGAAGGCTCAGTGGTCAGCCAGCCCAACTGAAAAGTGGTGAGCCCCAGGTTCTGTGCGAGGCTCTGCCTCAGGGTGTAAGGCAGGAGAGTGAGGGGTGGGCACCCCATATCTTCCTCTGGTTTTCACACGCATGCAGCACACATAGAGCATTCACATCTGCACTCACATAGGCAGAAAACACACACCGCGTATACTACTATCCACACACAGAGAAACAAGGTAAAGCAAACAAAGCGATAGGCCCATGTCCCCAAGAAGAGCCATAATTCCAGGGAGAGTCCTGTGGTCGCTATGGTCACTGCGGGCTGTAAGTTCGGGGAGGAAGCGGTCGAGGGGTGAGGGCTGGGTTGCCAGACAGGAGACCGGTCCTGCTAGCACATCTTGCTTCCCCTGGGGTGAGGGATGCACTGCCCAGCCTCCCTGGAGTCCAGCTTTCCCATCTGGACAAGGGGAGGGTGGACTAGGGACTTTGTAGTCTGATGGAAGCGCTCAGTACTGTAAGTCGAAAGCGCTGCATTTAAAACGGGCACCCCAATAGTTCAATATCCCTTTGGCTCTCACCTTACCCGTACAGTGGAGATTGTATTGACACTATTTTAGAGGGCTAACTTGGAGATCAAATAACAAAACATGAGGCTTCTTCTAAAACACGGGATTCATAGACGCGCAGTTTTGCCTCAGCTGTCGCCGCTTTCCTTTACTGTCTAAGCTCTTCGCATTCTGAAACCATGATGTCACAGATGTCAGAGCAGTACGCCATTCCTCTCTCATCACCTCCCATGGCCCTTCCATGATCTACCTGTAAATGGAATTTTTTAGAGCAAATGAGGCAGAGCAGCCCCAGCATCCACATCTGCCAAATATGCCTGACTTCTCCATGTGCTGGGGATGTAACCAAATCCTGAAAGTCCCAAACTGTCCCCCAGGGATGGATATACGTGGAGGTGACTATTTTGTATTGTTTTGATTTAGTTTAGGTTTTCTTTTCTTTCTTTTTTTTTTTTTTTTTTTTTGAGGTAGGGTCTCACCCTAGCCCAGGCTGGAATTCACTACGTAGTCTCAGGCTGGACTCAAACTCACGGCGATCGACCTACTTCTGCCTCCCAAGTGCTGGGATTAAAGGTGTGCGCCACAACACCTGGCAAGGTGATTATTTTTTAAACCTTGTGAGATGAATAAGACACATACAAAATACACATGCAGTGGGATTTAGGCTGAGTATTATTCTCCATGTGTTATTCTTAAAATGATTTAAATAAGTTGCATATTTCATACTTGCTGAGTTGAACATGACAGCCTAGTCTTTCTGCCTCCACACTTGAGGGGTGATAGAGTGTGCATATGGTGAGCGTTTTATAGGGATGGACATATGACATTGTGTATTTCATTGTATGTAATTGATTTTATACCAGTTTTATGTCTAATATGCTTCAATCAAATCTTTCTAGTTTGCTATTTGGAAAGCTGAAACAGGAGGTCACTGGAGCCCAGGAGTTTAAAAAACATCCACAAGCAACATGGAAAGACCCCATCTCATCTCAAGGAAAGGAAGAGAAGGAGAAATGAAAGGAGAAGGGAAGGAAAAAGACTTTTAAAAGAGAATACATGGATGTTCAGTATATAGAAAACATGTCAAAGAATCCATATATTCATCACCCGTGGGCTTAGGAATAAGAAATTTGGACTGGGCATAAGAGAATAAAACAAAGAAATTTTGATTTGGCATGGTGGCATATGCGTTTAATCCCAGCACTGGGGAGGCAGAGGTAGGAGGATCACCATGAGTTTGAGGTCACCCTGAGCCTACGTAGTAAATTCCTGGTCAGCCTGGGCTGGAGTGAGACCCTACTGAAGGGAAATAGGAAAAAGCTAGCTTCTTTTAGGCAGTTTCATTTAGCAACTGAAGCCTAGAGAGAACCAGGAGATGCCACCTCACATGTCAACCCTCCTTGGTAGGAATGAAACTTATGTCCAATCAAGACTCCTCTAAAACTGGCTATAGTGCCCCTGCTGCCCACAGCCTAACATACTAGCTAGGTGGATCCCTCTGGGGTCCACCCTCCAGTTCTATAAACCAATTAGGTCTTCCCCTTGCATGACAAAAGACTACATTATAAATCACTATAAAGACTACACTCAGACAGGTGTGGTGGCACACGCCTTTAATCCCAGCACTCAGGAGGCAGAGGTAGGAGGATCGCCGTGAGTTCAAGGCCACCCTGAAACTACAGAGTTAATTCCAGGTCAGCCTGGACCAGAGTGAGACCCTACCTCGAAAAACCAAAAAAACAAAAAAAGAAGAAAAGAAAAGGAAAAGGAAAAAAGTAAAAAATTTAAAAAAAAAATAGACTACATTCCGCCTCCTCCCCTTCTCTGTGTGATTCTTCTGACCTTACTCTATTCTGTTTGGATACACATGAGTCTGGTCTTTCCCCCACCCCACTCCCAGCCTAGCAAGGTGGGGTAGGGGAGGATAATATTGCTTCTTGTTCAGAATAATTCTCTATTTGCCTCTGTTTCCTACCTTGGGGCAGCTTCTCATTTTAATTACACGTGTGATTTTCTTCTGAATCTACCCCGTGTGTATTTCCCTTACACTCTAGATCTACCACGTGGGCACTTTCTCTAACTCTAGGCCTGTGACCTGTGTCTCTAAACTTGGGGTAACTATGGGTACAACTCTCTTCCTCCTTAAGATTTCTCATCTGAACTTCTTGGTCTCTGTTTTGATGTCTTCTCTGAGCTATTCTTCCTTAAGTCACCACTTGCTCTGCTAGCACTCTTGCATGGGGAAATTCGGGGTAGATGCTGAGTGTTCCTTCTAAATCTCTCCACACCAGGTCCTACATTCCATCCTCCACGTGCTTGTGGCTCTGCTCCTGTCTTTTCCTAAAAACCTCAATTGTTCTTAAATGGTGGACTCTGCAGTGTTTCCCACATGACAGTGTGTTTCCTACCTCCCACATGCTTATGACTCCACTTTAGTCTTCTTCCTAGATCCCAATCTCCTTTAAAGAAAACTCACAGGGCTGGAGGGATGGCTTAGCAGTTAAGGCGATTGCCTGCAAAGCCAAAGGACCCAGGTTCAATTCCCTAAGACCCACATCAGCCAGATGCATAACGGGGCACATGTGTCTGTAGTTTGTTTGCAGATGGCTGGAGTCCCTGGTGTGCCCATTCTCTCTTTCTCTCTCTCTCTCTCTGTCAAATAAATAAATATATATATATATATATATATATACATATCTATAAATTTTTAAATAATTGATATATTATAAATATAATATATATTTATATATTTTTAAATAATTTGTATGTTATAAATATTATATATATATAAAGAAAACCCACCATTTGTGATTTCCCCCTAAATAAACTTAATAATTCATAATTTATCCTTCTTGAGTTCATCTTTATCAATTCTTTGTTAAAGATAGGACAAAACCCAAACTTGGCGTTCATAAATTTGGGGGACCCCTCCTGAACCATGAAATCGTACATCACTACTTCAAAAAACAAAATAAATAAATAAATTTTATTATCTACTTTCATATACTTTGGTATTGATTAATTCAATTATAATGAGTATTTCAAACTTTACAATTAAATTTAATTTCAAACGTTATTATTTAAAAGTGAGAGTTTTTGCAACTTTTATGCTTGTCCTGTGGAGTTTCTTTTGTTTTTTGTTTGTCTGGCACATGGATTCACTGTATATCCTAAGTCAGCTTGGAACTCACTTTGTAGCCTGGTTTGGCTTTAAACTCACAGCAATCCTCCTGCCTCAGCCTTCTAAGCACTGAGAACCACCATGCCTAGCTTTTCATACTTACTACATTACTTTTGAATTCAGTAGTTCTCTAAGAAAGAAGAAAGGTCAAGAAAGCTACTGTGTGGAAGTCAGGCAAAGGAGGGGAAGATATACCACACAGGACTTCTTAAGTCATGGGATGTGGCCCCATATGGGGTCACAAATCTGAATGTGGGAGTCATGAAAAAATTGGCCACAGTAAAAAGTTTCTGAACATACAATGACCAAAAAGTAATTCAAAGTCAAACACAGAATGGACCTGAGGTATTTCTGGCAGCACCTGCCCATGTTGCATCGGGTAACTTCTCCACAGCCTTGGTTCTGATCCCACAAGGCACCCACATCGCTCTGAGAACAGCCATTGCCAGGCCCACTGTCCATGGGTGCAGCCTGGGAGGCCTCCACTCAGACCCCAGAGAGCCATGTCTCACCCACTATAGCGTTGTCCATGTGTATCCGAAGCACATACAGAGCCAGGATCACATGAACATTCCTCAGGTGAGAAGAGCTCAAGACTGGAAAAGTTGAGAAGTCCTCATATGCTGCCCGGGGAGAGAAGGCCAAGTGGAAGACACCAGTGGAAACTTCCCGACATCCAGGAATAGCTGAAGAAGCCAAGACTGGGAATGAAGAGGCCAAGCTTCCCCATGGGTCAACCACCGACCAACACCTGGCTACCTGGCTTCAGAGATGGGGCTGGGGTGGGGCTGGGACAGGCTCTGCGGCTCTCAGGTGGGCTAAGACAACTGTGAACCGACTGTGACCACATTACTCCAGATAGACCTCAGATGCCCTCACTGCAAAGAAATAAGCGTGTAAGGTGATGGGATGTTAATTAGCTTGGCTAAGCTTTGTAGAGTATGCACACATTCAAACACCACACTGCATACATTAACAAATATGTCGTTTTTGTGTGTGAAATAAAAATTAAAGGTACACACAGTACTCTGTGACTGCTGGCCCATGGCCCTCTTGAAATCAAGCAATAGAATACTTTAAAACTAAATAATTTTTTAATATAAACTTTTAAAAACAGTTTTAAATTAAAAAACAAAAATGAAACTAAAGTTAAAAAATTATTATACCTAATATATGCACATGTACATAATCCCACAGTTTCTAATTAGTAAAAAAAAAAAAAGGGTGGAGAAAGGAAGGGAGGAGGCTACTTAATAGGTTGATATTGTATATATGTAATTACAATGATTGTAATGGGGAGGTAATATGATGGAGAATGGAATTTCAAACGGGAAAGTGTGGGGGTGGGGAGGGAGGGAATTACCATGGGATATATTTTATAATCATGGAAAATGTTAATAAAAATTTTAAAAAAAAAAGTGGTTGTTGCACTATTTTAAATGATTCTTATTCATTTGTGAGCAGAGAGAGACAGAGAATTGGTGTGCCGGGGGCTTCTTGCCACTCATTGCAAACAAACTCTAGATGCCTGTGCCACTTTGTGCATCTGGCTTTATGTGGGCACTGGGGAATCAAACCCAGGCTGTGAGGCTTTACCAGCAAGTGACTTTAACTGCCGAACCATCTCCCCAGCATCACTTTTCCGTTTACTTGAACGTGCACTTGAGTTTGAGAGGCACGATTCAGAGGATTCAGAACATGCGAACACGTTAGGTGTGAAAGATTAGCGTGAGGATGATGTGTTGCTTAGATTGTCCAGTAGGTGGCGCTGCTCGCTCTGCAACTGGACCCAGGGCGCGACAGAGTGCAGCTTTCTGCGGAGGCGGAGCTGAGGCCAGGAGCCGCAGAGCTTCGCTCACCATCTGCTCCACGTGGGCCGGGTCGGGGCTGTGATCAGGAGAAGGAACGATGAAAGGGAAGAATCAGTTGCAGTGGACAGTGATTCGTTCAAGAGTGAATATTTTTATAATCATGGAAGCTGTTAATAAAAAAAAAAAATTGAAAAGAAAAAAAAAACGAAGAGCAACAGTAACAATAAAAAAAGAGTGAAGTAATGGAGCTCCTTGGACTTCCAATGCTGATAGAAAAGTAATAAAACTAGTAACAATTTAAATAAGATTTACTTACTTGGTCATTTAACAACAATCTTTGTACACACATGGCTGTGTGTACGGGTATTTGCCGATGCAGGTGTTGGATGTACATGGGTGTATGTTGTGGAGGCCAGAGGACAACCTCAAGGGTCACTTCTCAGGTGTCATCACCTTTTGCAAAAATATATATACTCCATTTTCTTTTTTATTTACATTTATTTATATTCACAAGAGCAGAGAGAGAGAGAGAATGGACATGCCAGGGCCGCCTGTCCCTGCAAACAAACCCCAGACACATGCACCACTTTGTGTATCTGGCTTCAGGTGGGTACTGGGGAATAGAACCTGGGCAGTCAGGCTTGTAAGCAAGCACTTTTAACCTCTGAGCCATCTTTCCACCCACCTTTTTTTTTATTTGACAGAGGAAGAGGAAGAGAGAGAGAGAGAATGTGTGCACCAGGGCCCCCACCCACTGCATACAAACTCCAGACACATGCACCCCCTTGTGCATCTGACTAACATGGGTCCTGGGGAATCGAACCTGGGTCCTTTGGCTTTGCAAGCAAACGCCTTAATCCCTAAGCCATCCCTCCAGCCTTCCACCCACCTTTTCTGATGCAGAGTCTCTTGTTGGCCTGGAGCTCATCAAGTAGGCTAGATGGGCTACTGAGGCCCAGGGATCCACCATTTCCACTTCCTCAGGGCTGGGATTACAAGCACTTGCCACTACACTTCGCATTTTCACAGGGGTTATGGGCTTCAAACTCAGTTCTTCATGCTTTCAAAGCAAACATTTAATTGTCTAAGCCATCTCCCATTCACCTAATATTATTTTAATAAGTATTTAATCTGTGCTAGACGCTGTTCCTAGCATTTTGCATAATGTGACCTATAATCCTTAAAACACAGCTACAAAGGAGGGTTCCCTGTTGTCATCAGTTTGCCCTTATTCTAAGAAAATGCGGCCACACTGCTTTGGAGACTCTAGCGAGACAGCATACCCCACAGCCAGTGCATGGCATTGCAAAGACAGGTCACCCTGTGGTCAAGAGTGAAAGCAGAGAGAGGAAGAGGTTAGGGTCCCACAATCCACTTCAAGGGCACATCCCCAGTGATCTGTGGCACCCCACAGTTTCTCACCTCTTAAAGGTCTTACCATTTGCCAATAGCACCAAGCTGAGGACCAAGCCTGCGGGGAACCTTATCTAAACCATAACTATCATTATCCCCATTTTACAGAGATGTAAGCTGGGCTTGAATAACTTAACTAAAGTCTGCCGGTTGGAGCACATGGTGGAGCTAACATTTAAACCCAAAATCTCGGACGGTATGCACTTTGATGACCCACACTAACATGTCTTTTCTGTGTGGTGGTGGCGGGGTCATACATATGTAGGCACAGGTGTGGTGTGTAGGTTCAAGTATATGTATGCATGTGTGTATGTGCGTACACATTCATGCGCATGTGGGGGCCAAAGGACAACCTCCAGTGTTAGCCTCAGATACACTCTTCACCTCTTTCGTGACCGTCTCCCACTGGGTGAATAACCCATTAGGCTAGCCTGGCTGGCTCCAAGCCCCAGGGGTCCTCCTGCCTCTACTGGCCCAGCACTGAGAACAACATTCAGCTGGGCACTGGGAATGGAGCACAGATCCTTGTGCAGTAAGGCGAACACCTCACGAGCGAGCCAGCTCTGCAGCCCTAACGTGTCCCCACACTCTCTGTCCTCAGGGGTGAGGAGCAGCAGGGCAGTGGTGACAGACAGGATGAGGAAAGAGGAAGAGGCACTCAACCGGCCTTTCCCACACTGAGAAGAAGGAGAGGTTGAGATGGCCATCAATTAAACCGCTGTGGTCATGTTCATTCACTATATGACACAATGTGGGATTCCCTTTTACAACTTCTCTGAGTGCCTATTGTAAACTCAAAAATGGGAGAGTAGGTCACCCTCTTGAAAGATCTCATTTCTTCCTCATGAGCAAATTGTCCCTTGTCTGTGAGAATTAAAGACAAGGTGAAAGCTTCCTCCCTCTGTGAATGAGACAAAGCATGGGCCCAGCTCTGCCTCCCAAAACCCAGCCCCTCCATCCCAGCCCCAATCCTGACTTCTCACAGAAGCAAAGGCAAGTGACAGGTGGAGGAGGGAAGTCTGACATAGTGCATGACATTTATTTTGTCTATAAAATATTTTTATGGATAGGCCTGGTGACGCATGCCTTTAATCCCAGTGCTTGGGAGGCAGAGGTAGGAGGATCATTGTGAGTTCGAGGTCAGCCTTGTACTCCAGAGAAAGTTCCAGATCAGCCTGGGCTAGAGTGAGACCCTACCTTGAGAAAATAAACAAATAAATATTTTTATAGACTGGGGAGGTGGCTTACTGGTTAAAGAAAATGGCTTGCAAAGTCTGATGGCGTAGATTCAATTTCCTAGCATCCATGTAAATCCGGGTACAAAGTGGCACATGTGTCTGCGGTGGCAGGAAACCCCGCTGAGTCTGTGCGTGGCTGAGGCAAGGCTCAGGGGCCACTGCGGAAGAGGTGGCGGGAAGAACGTAAGAGCCAAAGGAAGGGCAGGACTCCTCACAGCGTGCTCCTCCAGACACAAAATAGCCTGGATATCCATGACCTCACAGTGCCTGACACCACCTACCCAAGACCATCATAATAGGAGGAAAAGATGATGACATAAAGATAAAAGAGAGACTGAGTGAGGAGGGAGGGGTATGATGGAGAGTGGAGTTTCAAAGGGGAAAGTGGGGGGAGGGAAGAGAATTACCATGAGATAGTGTTTACAATCATGGAAGTTGTCAATAAAAAAAAAAATGTATCTCTGGGGTTGGGGAGATGGTTTCAGTCACAAAGTTCTTGCCTTAATAGCATGAGGACCTGAGCTCGATCCTCAGAGCCCACATAAAAAGCTGGGTGTGGTGGCACACGCTTGTAATCCCAGGGCTGGGGAGGTGGAGACACGTCTGCTGGCCGGCCAGCCTAGCCTACCTGGTAAGAATCCAGGCCAATAAGGAATGGCAACTGAGGTCGTCCTCTGACCTGCACACACTTGTACACATGGACACATACACAAAACACACCATAGGTACATAGATGATAGATATAGATAGATAGATAGATAGATAGATAGATAGATAGATAGATAGATAGATAGATAGATAGGACAGATAGGTAGATACAGATATAATTTTCTACTCATTTTCAAATACTAGGCAAATATTGGCTTCTATGAAAAAGCAGGTTCCTAACAGGCTCATGTATGTAAAAACATGGTCCCCAGCTGCTGGCACTGTTTTGGGAGATGCTGGAAACTTCAGGAGGAGAGGCTGAGCTGGGAGATGGCCCGTGAAGTTCTATCCCTGTCTGACCCAGCCTCAGCTCCCCGGTCACCTAGGCAGAGAGAAGGTCAGAGATGACGCATCTTCATGGAGACCCACCCAACGCCCGGATGGCAGCAGGGTGCAGACATCACACCAGGCAGCGCACAGCGCGCGGTCCGTGGGGCCCCGACGCCCACCTCCCGTGTGCCAGGGCCTCTGCTGTGGGCGGAGTCTTCTTGTAAACCCACAGCACGTCTCCAGGAGGATGCGAACACACCTCTCCTTCCTTTTAAGGACTGGCTGGTTGGCAATTTGGGTGGTTTGGAATTCTCAAAAACTCAACCGAAAAGTGATCTAAACATGCTAATATGAAGATATCTACAAAAGAACACAATGTTTTCATTCCCTCTTTTAAGAAAAGTAAGAACATTTTCCCTCTTTCTAGACACCCAAGAGCCACCCCCATGAATACTGGAGGAGTGTGCTTCCCACGGCCTGTGGTCCAACCACCTGTCCTTGGAGTCCACCTCCATGAAGACTGGAGACCTGTGCTTCCCGCTGCCCTGTGGTCCGCCCACCTGCCCTTGGCGTCCCCAATAAGGTGTCTCACAGAGGATGAGCTCAATCACAGCGGTCATCACAGTGCCAGGCTGGGTGTGCAAGCAGCCTTGTACTCCTGCAGCCCCAGCAGACACAAGAGAAGCACCTTGGCAAAAGGCCAGACCGGGCTGACCGGGGAAGGCAGCACGTGCCGTGCAAGCGTGAAGACTTGAGTCCGGATGCCCAGAACCTATGCAAAGGCCACACGCTGTAACAGACACTGCTGATTCCAGCACAAGTGGACGAGACGGGGGGGGGGGGGGGGGAGACCGGGCCGGAAGACCTGCCAGAAGCTCACAGGCCAGCGCATCTAGTCAGCAGAGCAGTGAGCAGAGACCCTGCCACAGAAGGCAGAAGGCAAGGACCAACGTGCAAGCTGTCCTCTGACCTCCACATGCCATGGCACCCACATGCACACAGACACATCATGCCTACACATAACATGCACACCAAAACAAAAAGGACCCCAATATTTGTATGGGGTTTTGCATAAGATAGAATCTCCATATGCAGAGTATCACATCAGTAGCATGCAGGTTGCCTATTGAAGACGTGTAAGTACAAGACCTTCCACTCATTTGTGTCCCCTCCTCCTGGGAGTCCAGGTTTACTCTCCTCCTGGGAGAATCGCCTCAGGAAGCAATGTAAGCCATGCCAACTGGCTGCCAAGGATCTATCTCTAGATCACCCCAAAGCGGCTTTTATGGGCTACTATCAACCAGAGTCTCGAAACTGAGTCTCAGCGATATTACCCTGGGTATTTGCTTTGGCAGACTTCGGTTTCACGCTCCTTCAGTTACATGTAACAAAACACAAGTCCCACACATCAAGCAGGCTGAATTCACTGTCCACAGTGAAAGCTCATAACGACATTACGCCCAGGAAGGCAGGAACTAAGACCCAGGTAATGACCACATGAACAGCCCCACTTCCACCTCCAGTCGCCAGAACACCCTTCAGTCATCCCAAAAATGCAGATGGATCGCCTGTGAAGCAGCGTGGCAAATTTCTCTGGTTCTGCAAGGAACGCACAACAACCTAGTTTGGCTTCACAGCCTGGCTTTGAATGTTGACTAGCTGGGTGGCCCCGGGGCATTCTCCCAACCCGCTGCTCTCCAGTCTCACATCTGGAACGGCCCTCCTGCATGGGAAGCATCCGCAGAGTGTGAGCATCGTTACTGTGGCTCTATCAAGCCTTCGTTCTTTCTGGTTCTGCTCCCTCTAGTTAAAGAGAAAACATTGATTTAATGTTCTTGTGGCCTACAGGGAGGAAAGAGACAAGGTGGCCCAAGCAGTACCTTTGATCATCTCAGACTCACAAGTTTAGCACCCAGAAAGCAGGTCCTCAGCAAGGTGGTGACTCGTGGGGAAACGCACTGAGGTCAGTATTGGACAGAGGCCTGGAAACACCCACAGACACCAGCTATTGGAACAGACTAGGTGACAGTGTGTCGGCCCTGAGCCCACAGCATGCAACAGGGGCAGGGGAAAGAAAGACGAAGTTAGAGGGGAAGGAGGGCTGGCGGAACAGGCTGCGGGGTGCACTGGCTCTGCGCTTCTCCATGTACAAGCTGCTTGTCAGGGAAGCCACGCTGGGGTCAGGGCAAGCTTGTGCATTAGAAACCAAGGCCCTACATTTTCTTCTCCTTCGCACTCACACAATGTAGTGTTACACTGTCCTGGCCAGCATCTACCTTGTGGTTCCCAACAGAAAAGCACTAAATCAAGCTCATGGAAAAATCCATGCAAGCGAGTGGGGCGTGGTGGCGCATGCCTTTGACCTCAGCACTCAGAAGGCTGAGGTAAGAGGATCGTCATGAGTTCAAGGCCAGCCTGGGCTAGCGAGACCCTACCTCATTGAAAGAAAAAAGAAAAAGAAAGAGAGAGGAAGAAAGAAAGAAGAGAGAGAGGAAGGGAGGGAGAAGGGGGGTGAGGGAAGGAAGGAGGGAGAAAATAAGGAAGGAAGGAAGGAAGGAAGGAAGGAAGGAAGGAAGGAAGGAAGGAAGGAAGGAAGGAAGGGGAAGGAATGGGGAGATATGCAGTGGAATCCAAGTCAGAGAAAGCAACTGAGGCAGAGCTGGCTTGCCTTTCAAGACTAGAGACTTGGGTGACCAGCTAAAGAGCCAGGAGACTGAGACTCCTGCCAAAATCGGGAAAGTCACCTGCTGACTCACCGATGACGTCAGATGCATGAGCCCTGCTCAGCGCAGCTCAGCCAGCAGAAACACAGAGCTGGAAATAAAGGTTAGTGCTTTTCTTCCTGATTCTCTGGTGCTTCCTGTTATCAAGCTGAACTGCTGAGGCCGTGGGCTGACTCGGAAGTTGGTACCACATGTCCATAAGAAACCCCCAAAGCAAGCCTGGCATAGCATCACATGCCTGTAACCCATGTACCCAGGATAATAGGTAGAAGCAGGGAGGTTGCAAATTTGAGACCAACACAGGCTATGTAATGAGTTCAAGGCCAGCCTTTACCACTTAGCAAAACCCCAGAACAAAGGTATCGAAAAAGAGGGAGAAGGATTGAGAAAACAGGAAAAGGAGAAGAAGAAGAAGGGAGAAATGGCTGGACAGCAAGTAGTTAGAAAATTCAAGGAGGGAATTGCCGCAGTAGACTGGGGAAATAGGAGACGGGTGAAAAACAATGGAAATGAAAACCTGCAGCTTAGAGCAATTTCAAAGCTAGGAGAAACTGCCCTGCTTGGACAAGAAGGATTTCCCAGGCAAAGTGTCAGTGTCGGCTGCTTTACTCAGGATACAAAGTGCAGCAAGGACAAGGTGAGCTGGGGAGGTGGCGTGGTGGGTGAACGGGCTTGCTTGCAAAGCCTGATGGGGTTCAACTCCCCAGCCCCTCATGTAAGCCAGAGACAAAAAGTGGTGCAAGCATCTGGCATTCATTTGCAGCAGCAAGAGACTCTGGGATGCGCGTGCACACACACACACACACATAAATAAATAAATAAATAAATAAATAAATAAATAAATAAATAAATAGATAGATAGAAAGAGAGACACTACATAAACCCTGGCCTCAGTGCAAGCATCATTTGGTGTGAACATGAAGAGGTGAGAACATGGCTGAGCCGGAAAAACTAAAGTCACTTCTGATCTCTCTTCTCCCCATCTCCCCACATTCTCTGAGAGAAGTAAGCCATGAGAGAAAGTCACAGGGAAGATTGCTCCTGCGTCCGAGCCCTTGTCGGAACCACTGAAGAACCCGGTGAGTGTTCTAGTCCCACAGCCCGCAGCAAAGGCGCTGCTAAGAATCCTCCGCCGTGGTTACGTCGACGCCTAAGCCCAACGTCACCATAAATCAGCACAAGGAGGCACATCCCCAAACTCGCTGTGAGTGTGGCTTTTGTAAATGAAATGATCTTGAGCCACATTCCTAAAAGTCTACAGTTATTTTGAGGGAGTTGAAGAAAGTGCCTCCAGCCAGAACTAAAGGGGAATTGGTGCAAAATGCAGAAAGACAGAGGCCCAGTTCTGTTCATCTAAGCCCTCATTAAGGCTTGCTTAAGCCGAGGGGTGAATAAGCATGTGTTCACATCTCCCCAGAGAACATGTTTCACACAACAGCATAGTGTGTGTTCCTGTATGTAGGTGTGTGTGTGCACATGTATGTACATGTATATGGAAACCAGAGGTAATGCCATGTGGCCTCCTCAGTCACTTGCCACCTCTTTAGCTTTTGAGACAAGATCCCTCACTGAACTTAGAACTTCACATGGACTAGCCAGGCAGCAAGCCCTAGGGACCCGCCTAGCTCAGCCTCCCCAGCGCAGCCCGCACCAGGCGTCACGTGGGTGTGGGGACATCTAGATTCCTCATACCTGCACAGCGAGCCCTTCACTCACTGAGACGCCTCCCCACCCCTTGGTGGGTTTACTGAGGCGAGGTTGCATGCAGTCTCCACTCGCTGTGTAGTTGACCATGACCTTGAGCTCCTGGTCCCTGCTTCCGCCTCCTATGCCCCCACACCTGCCAGAGGGGATTTCAATCATCTTTTCAGATTATCATGGATATTTTTCTTTTTGTAAGTGTATTTATGTATTCACGTGTGTGTGTGTGTGTGTGTGTGTGTGTGTGTGTGTGTGTACCCATGCATGTAGTCCCCCATGTGCTCACCTGCTGCAGGGTGCCCCTTACTGCAGTAGCAGAAGCAGAACATGGGGTGACCCACTTCGTTGCTCGTCCACCCATTATTATTTAAGCCAGAGTCTCTTACTGATCCCCAACTCGAGATTATCTGGGCTCTGCTCCCCTGTGGACTGGCGCTACAGGGGTTCATGAGCACATCCAGCGGTTGATGTGGCTCCCGGGCTGGAACGCGCACTCTCCCGGCCGCCTGAGGCCTCGTGCTCCAACAGGAAGTGCTGCTGACCGCTAAGCATGTCTCCCACCCCAGAGTCCAAATTGATCATGAAAGCTCAAGGGGACTTACTTGGGAGAAGGAAAAGGACCCCCGGCAGGAGCGGGAGGAGGGTGGGGGAGGTAAATATGGATAAAGTACAATGTTATGTTATGAAAACGTCCTGTGAAGCTTATCGGCTTATTGTTTTTGAATACTGACTTAAAAATTAATTTCAAATGAAGTGCCTGCCAGATACCTAAGTATGGGTAATCATAATTTGCCTACCATTCTTTCATACAAAAATGAGTTTCTGGCCATGTCATGCCATACATGTAAAAAGATAATGCTTAGGAGCTAGAGAGATGACTCAGCAGCTTAAGTGTTTTTTCTTGCAAAGCCTAAAGGCCTGGGTTCTATTCCCCAGCACCCATGTACGCATGCATCTGGAGTTTGTTTCCAGCTGTGGGACGCCTTGGAGCCTCACTCTTCATCACATCCTCCTCTCTCTCTCTCTCTCTGGCTCACTCGCTCTCTCCTCCTCCTCCTCTTCCTCCTCCTCCTTCTCTCCTTGCAAATAAATAATACAAAAGATAGTGTTTAATATGATACAGCATGTGTGGCAATCTCATAAACTTCTGCTGAGATGCTAAATTATACAATTACCAGAAGAAAAATTAACAAAGCGTATCAAAGATATTTACATCAGACTTTGATTGAAACAACTGACTTCTAAGAATTTTTCCTCTTAGGAAATTAAGAAATAACCATGCGTTGGATTATAGTGTTTATAGCAACACTGTTTATAAAAAAGTGAAACAAAGAAAGCTAAATAGGCAACCTCAATGAATCAGCCAAGTGAATTATGGTGCCTGTAATGAACCCAGTGAAACCACAAAGCTAACACACTGCTAAGTAAATAGAACAAATTATAAAACAATGGATTTTTTCCTTGGGACTTCCTCTTTAACCCAGGGTATTTAGAAATATGGTGCCAAATTTCCAAATATTTTCAGATTTTTCAGATAATGTTCTTCTGATGCTATCTAATATAATTTCATGAGAGTCAAACAGAAGACTGTATGACATTAAAGTTTTAAAATGTTTTATGAGAGAGAATTGGCATGCCAGGGCCTTAGCCACTGCAAATGACCCCAGACGTGTGTGCCGCCTTGTGCGTGCGCCGCCTGTGTGCCTGCGGCATCTTGGGCATCTGGCTCACATGGGTTCTGGGGAGTCAAACCTGGGTCCTTAGGCTTGGCAGGCAAGCGCCTTAACTGCTAAGCCATCTCTGCAGCCCCCCCCCCAACCTTTTAAATTTAATAAGACTTGGTCTCTTGCCCAGCATGAAGTTTAGGTTTGATGAAATTTGAAATATCAAAAATAACAAATTTTGAGGGTTTGGGCAGTTTTGTGTTGTGGGGTTTTTTTAATTTTATTTATTTATTTATTTACAAGAAGAGAGAGAGAAAGAGGGGGAGAAAATATGGGTGCACCAGGGCCTCGTGGCGCTGCGTGTGAACTCCAGTTGCATACTGTGTGCATCTGGCTTCATGGATAAAGGGGAAATAAATCCAGGCCATCAGGCTTTGAGAGCAAGCACTCTAACCACTAAGCCATCTCTCCATCCCAGTGTTTGTTTGGGTTTTTTTGTTTGTTTTATACTGTTTCTTTGTGTTTGTTTGCTTGCTCACCAGCTTGTCTGTTGGCTTGTTTTTATTTTTTTTATTTTTTATTTTTTGGTTTTTAGAGGTAGGGTCTCACTCTAGCCCCGGCTGATCTGGAATTCACTATGGAGTCTCAGGGTGGCCTTGAACTCAGTGATCCTCCTACCTCTGCCTCCCGAGTGCTGGGAATAAAGGCGTGCGCCACCACGCCTGACTTGTTGGCTTGTTTTTAATACAGACTCACGATATAGCTCAGGCTGGCCTCATGCTAACAATTCTGTCTCAGCCTCCGAGTTCTGGGATTATAGGCATGAGCCAACAACTCCAGTGTAAATTCTATTTTGAGGTGGAATGTTAGGGAATTTAGGTCATAGTGGCTGGTTTTTTTGTGTGTGTTTCCTGTACACTTGCTAATTTTCCGCCAAATTTGTTTATCAATTGCAGACAGAGAACTGTTTGTTGGAGCCTCCAGCTGCGATGGTGGCTCACTTCTTCCAGTTGGCTCAGTTTCCCTTGACGTCTGGCACCTTGTAGTCTACATGCACGTTTACAATGTGGCACCTTTCTGGTGAATCCCACTCTCTGTAATTTTTTAAATATTTTATTTATTTATTTTCAAGGAGAGAGAGAGAGAGGGTGCAGCAGGGCCTCTAGCCACTGCAAATGAACTCCAGATGCACACACCGCTTCATGCATCTGGCTTTAAGTGGGTCCTGGGGAATTGAACCCAGGTTGTTAGGCGCCACCGCACCTGTACTGCTGAGTGAGCTCTCCAGCTCCCACTGTCTGCTTTATGTAATACCTCTTTTTATTCCAAAATACAGTTTGTGGAGTCTAATTTGACTTTCACAGAGCCACTCTAGCTTTCTTGCAAGGACTCATAATGTGTGTCTCCTTTTCTGAATTTCCTTTCTATTGTTGTGCCAAGACCCCTGACCAGGAGCCAAGTCCCACGGTCACCCAGGAGTCACCCAGAGAACCGCCCCAGAAGCCGAGACACTCGAATGTAAAAGCAACAGGTTTCTTTACTGCAAGCCTAGGCCTGGGCTCCGTCCCCACAGTCTGGCATAGCGGTAGTGAGGGAGAGAGCCCCTTTCTTTTGGGGGAAGGGGCTCATATAGGAATTCGAACAAAGAAGTAGGGTATAGATACATGGTTGGTTGGTTTAAACAGTTCTTATTGGCTTGGGGTTTCAGTGGGCAAAGTTGGGGGCAGGAGCTAGGGGCACTCCAGGCAGATGAAGTCATCTCCATTGTCCTTGAAGTTTCTTATCTAAGCAGGTAGTTGGAGGCCAGAGATTCCCCCACCCCTACCCCCCAGGGGAGCGTTTCTGCAATGTCCTTGAAGTGGAGATTCCTCAGAAACATTAGGGGGAAAGGCAGCAATTAAGCAAGCAAAGTTTGCAGAAGCAAAAGGTCAGCACATTGGCCAGCTAGTTCTCTATCTAAGTCAGGCCTGGGCTTTTTTTTTTTTTTTCTTTTTCTTTTTTTTTTTTTTTTTTTTAATTAAAATGGTTATATTTGATCTCTCACTATGTCTTTGTATTTAAAATATGTTTCAGGGCTGAAGAGGTGGCTTAGCAGTTAAGGCACTTGCCGGTGAAGCTTTAAGGACCCAGATTGGATTCCCCAGTACCCAGGTAAGCCAGATGCACAAGGTGGCCTATATGTTTAGAGGTCATTTACAGTGGCTGGAGGCTCTGGTTTGTCCATTCTCTCTCTATCTATCTTCCCCTTTCTTTCTCCCAAGTAAATAAGTAAATAAAATATTTGAAATGTTTCATACACTTAGCTTATGCTGATCTAGTCTTTTGAGTTACAGTATACATAACTAACACAAAGTAGCAGAGTAAACACAGTGTTTAAAGTATGTTCCACTCACTGGTTGGCATTGCAAATGTGGTGGTTTGAATAGAATAGATGGCCCCCAATATCTTCAGTTGTTTATATGTTTGTAGATTGCATCTGCAGCCACCTGGCTGGAGGCAATGTCACTGGGTGGCTCTTAAGGTGTGGTGGTGGGTTTCAGATTTCAATCTAAAGATATGAAAAGTGTGCCTAGCTGGAGTTCCTGAAGTGTGGGTGGCTTTTGGCTTGTGCCTCTCTCTCTCTGTCTGCTTGGGCCTGTGAAGGCAGGCCAGCTTCTTCTGCCATTATGGAACTTCCCCTGGATCTGTAAGCATCAATAAATATCCCTTCCTCCATAACTGTGCCTGGTCTGGAAGTTCACCTCAGCGAACCTGAAGCTGTCTGCTACAGCAACCTTATGAATGCAGTACTTGTCTGTGTCTGTCTGGGCTGGGGGAGGAGCACGTGTCTGTGCAGAAGCAGGTGCCTGTCCGTGTGCGCATGCGGAGGCTAGAGGACAGCTTCAGGCCAGCTGTTCCACAAGAATATTGTCCAGGTCTTGTGACACGGGCTCTCAGCAGCCTGGAGCACGCTAAGAGGGTAGACGGACGAGCAGAGAGCTCCAGGGACGAATCACCTGTCTCTGCCTCCTGCACACTGGGATTACAACCCAGCTTCTGAGATCTGGGTTCTGAGGCTCCAACTAAGCTCTTTATGCTTGAAGGAGCAGCACTTTAGGACTGAGCCCCCAGTCCAGCGTGGCTATCCTGAAAGCCCGCTTCTTCCTTCGATTCTTGTTTGCCTCCATCGCTCCCTCTGCCTCAACCTCCTCTTGGGCTGAGGGCGTTTTATGATGCTGTTTTATCTCCATTACCTGCTTATTGGCTGACCCTCTGTTCTATTTGGCTAGGGTTGCTGTACAGTTCTAACAATACTGAGCCAAGTTTCCTCAAAGCCCCCCAAATTATCTAGAAGAAACCGTTGGCAGCTGGGTAGATGGCTTATTGGAAAAAGCACTTGCCACACAAGCCTGAAAATCTAGGTTTTGGCCCCCAGCCCCCCCCCCCTTTAAAGCTGGAACCTTCACAGCCTTCTGATGCCAGCAGGGAGATGGGAGGCAGAGACAGAAACTTAGCTGAGGCTCTCTCACTAGCGAGCCTGGTGACAAGGAGGACTAAGGACCCTGCCTCAAGTGAAGTGGAAAGTGAAGAGCGACTCCCACAATGTGCTCTGACCTCCACACAGGCATGGTCTCCTCTCTCTCTCTCTCTCACACACACCGCAAAAAGTAACATCTGGGCTGGGGAGACGGCTTAGCAGTTAAGGCGTTTGCCCACAAAGCCAAAAGATCCCAGTTCAATTCCCCAGGACTCACGTAAGCCAGATGCACAAGGGGGCACATGCATCTGGAGTTTGTTTGCAGTGGCTGGAGGCCCTGATATGCCCATTCTCTCTCTCTCTCTCAACTAACTAAATAAATAAAATATTTTTCAAATTAAAATAAAATAATAAAAATAAGAGTCTGGCGTGGTGGCATGCATCTGTAGTCCAGAGGCTGTTTCTGGAGATGCACTTAAGCCCAAGGGTTCAAGCCCAGCCTAAACAACATAATGAGATCGTCTCAAAAATTAAGTAAACATGGAGGAGGATCACCAGGAGCCCAAGGCACCCCTGAGACTACATAGTGAATTCCAGGTCAGCCTGGGATAGAGAGAGACCCTGCCTTAAAAAAGAACAGAAAATGAGGGTACTTAATAGGTTGGTATTGTATATATGTAAGTACAATGATTGAGATGGGGAGGTAATAGGATGGAGAATGGAATTTCAAAGGGGAAAGTGGGGGGGGGGGGATTACCATGGGATTTTTTTTATAATCATGGAAAATGCTAATAAAAAAATTTTTTTTAAAAGAACAGAAAAGAAGAGAAGGGGCCAGATAGATAGGTCAGCCATTTAAGGCATTTGACTGCAAGGCCTGCTGGCCCAGGTTGAACTTTCTGGTGCCCACATAAGGCCAAATGCAAAAGAGTGGTATATATGACAGTCACTCATTTATTGTGGCAAAAGACACCGGTGTGTTCACTTACACACACACATTAAAATAAAAATAAAGGGCTGAGACTGGAGATGGCTTATCAGTTAAGGCATTTGCCTACAAAGCCCAAGGACCCAGGTTCAATTTCCCAGGACCCACATTAGCCAGATGCACATGGTGGTGCATGCATTCAGAGTTTTCTGCAGTGGCTGGAGACCCTGGCGCAAACATTCTCTCTCTCTCTCTTTCTTAGATAAATGAACAAAAATGAAGAATATTTTTTTAAATAAAATGAAATAAGGGCTGGAGAGATGGCTTAGTGGTTAAGCATTTGCCTGTGAAGCCTAAAGACCCCGGTTCGAGGCTCGATTCCCCAGGACCCACATTAGTCAGATGCACAAGGGGGTGCATGCATCTGGAGTTTGTTTGCAGTGGCTGTAGGCCCTGGCGTGGCCATTCTCTGTCTCTCTCTATCTGCCTCTCTGTCTCTCTGTCACTCTCAAATAAATAAATAAAAATGAACAAAAATTTTTTTAAAAAATAAAATGAAACAATTAAGTAAACATGAAGGCATTGGGAGGCTTTGTGTCAATACCTTTTGTACCTTCTAGACCCTGTAAGAGATGAGTTAATGCAAGTTTCAGTGTTTTACATGCTAACCCCAGGAAGCTTTGCCGCTCTTTTTCTATACAGAAGAGTTGCGTAATGAGCTTTTAACCTGACAAAGTGATCACGCATGTTGTTCTTATAAAATTGTGTGCCAGCTATTATTAAAGCAAACTATGCTACTTTTAAAAGACTAATTTAAAATTTAAAGAAAATAAAGTATAAGGATTTTTAGTTGTATGAATAAATGAAGGTTAGCAAGTCAATTAATGAGGAGCTGAGAAGATGGCTGAGCAATTAAAGGTGCTTATTTGCGAAGCCTGGTGGCCAGGGCCAATTCCCCAGTACCCATGTAAAGCCTGATGGACAAAGTGGCACATGGGTCAGGAGTTCATATGCTTGACTGGAGGCCCCGGTGCACCCATATATATTCTTCCCCCCTCCCCAAATAAAGTATTTTGAAAAGAAAGTCAAATATGAAACCCATCTTTATGGAATGCTATCCTCCAAGCATAACATGACCAACACCATCTTAGTCAGATCAGCTGTGATTACCCACTAGAGGCCCACAAGATCTGGCTGGTTGGCTTTTCCTTATGGAAGGAGGACTAGGGTAGGGAGTGTCATTCACCCCTCACCTGAGCCTCCAGGCACTCCTTCCTGTGCCCCCGAGATGTATGTCATTCTGCCCCAGCTGTACATAGTCCTGGGGGGGACTGGGTTACATGGAGGAGAGGCTAGCTGAAGGGGAAACTCCACTTATGCAGCTATGGGGAAGTCATTATTCATGCTGGGATGGGAGTTCTCGGTGACGGGGCTAATGGGGGAACCCCTCACCCATGCCTCTGCAGTGAAGCCCAGTAAACACACTGGCTCACCCAGCTAGACTTGGGTGGAGCCATACCTCAGTCGGCTTATTTGAGATGAGTAGATGTTTATTCGTGTCTCCCAGGAAAAGTTAACACAACTCCCACATTTAAACTGTATGTTGAACTAGAAAGATGGCTTAGTGGTTAAGGCACTTGCCTGCAAAGCCAAAGGACCCAGGTTTGATTCCCCAGTTCCCACGTGAGCCAGATGCGCAAGGCACAGCATGCGCATCTGGGGTTCCTGTTCAGTGGATGGGGCCCTGGAGCACCCATTCTCTCTCTCTCCCTCTCTATCAATTAAATAAACTATGTGTAATTAAATAAACTATGTGTGAGGCTGTAAAATTAAAATAAACTTCTCCTGAAAAGGATACTAAGCACCAACTGTACAGTGTAACATGTAACATATCCTAAAGCGTTTTTACAGACACAGGGGGAAGTTGTGTCCCAGCACAGCGCCAGCTCATACCTTTCCTCTGACTTTTGTGGAAGCAAAGAGCGAGGAGAAAGCATGGCTATTAATGCAGTAATCCATCAAGCGCAAGGTTCCGAAGGTAGCCAGATTTCTCCTCGTGAGGCCTCTGCAGTTCACCAACAATGTCTCTAGACCCTGTCCCTCAGGACACATCCCAGCCCTTCTGGAAGGAAAGCCTCAAGTAGTGAGCTCCGTCTTCATGTATGGACGCAAAGACCTGCATGAATCCAGACTCTAGGGTTGTACCAACAGCAGCCTTTCTCTCCCTCCCGCCCTCCCTCCCTCAGGCAGCTAAGGTGCACAACAGGGACTGAGTATTAAGGTCTAGGCTAGGAGATGCTTGCCATAGTCTGGTTACATCCCTTTCAACATATGGGGGAGGGAGAGAATCAACAGTTTAAAATGTAGTGTGCAATGACCACTAAAAATGTAGGTATGCAAAGTGGAAGATCACTCCAGGACTACACATAACACACACTATGACAGCTCTTTTATTGCTTTATTACACTAATGCAAGTGTTCTATAAGTTTATTGCTTTATGGTTCTGTGAACCCAAGGACCTCCTCCTCCTTGAACCCATTAAACCCTCTCAGCATCATCTGATTGGTCACCACAGGTGTCCCTGCACTGTGTACTCAAGATAGACCCAGCGATGCTATTCATTTTATTACTGGTCACTGAGTTCGCTTGGGGAGGTGAACTGGGTGGTTACTTTGAAGTGTGATATCTCGAATTCTAGGAATGGTAGCCACCTCCTCCCTCCCCCCACCAAAAAAAAATCACCACTCCCTGCTGAGTGGACCAGGAACTAAGGTCAGGCAAGTAGGGCACCAGGGTAGGGGACAGAGTTTAAAAAGATGCCCCCCAATAAATGACTCATAAAGATAGATATTACTTTGATGTAATCTTTTTAGAGGCACTTTTTTTTTAATTTCTTTTATTTATTTATTTATTTATTTATTTATTTATTTATTTATTTATTTATTTATTTGAGAGCGACAGACACAGAGAGAAGGACAGATAGAGGGAGAGAGAGAGAATGGGCGCGCCAGGGCTTCCAGCCTCTGCAAACGAACTCCAGACGCCTGTGCCCCCTTGTGCATCTGGCTAACGTGGGACCTGGGGAACCGAGCCTCGAACCGTGGTCCTTAGGCTTCACAGGCAAGCGCTTAACCGCTAAGCCATCTCTCCAGCCCTGATGTAATCTTTTTAAAAAGCAATGTAAAAAATTCATAATAAAATAAATGTCAACATTTTTACATATTTAAAAATAAAACAGAATTAGACCCTGCTCTTCCGTGCTTCTCTGACTGTCATCCTGGCCTTTCTGGACCGACTCAGTGACCCCGTAAATTCCACACTTCCAGAACCCCTGCCCTGCAGTACTGTCTGGAGCAAAAGTGCACATCTCTCAGAAGGAGCAGCCTACTCACACATGCCAGCAAAGAAGATCCTAGTAATATTCAAATAACATTCTAAGTGCCTTCCAGAAAAGAGGTTTTTAAAGTCCAGGGAGAAAATAAGAAACTTGTGGCGACAGCAGAGGGGCTTCCTTCAGTCTATGGGGTTTCTGTTGCTCGCTGGACAAAAGGCCAAAACCCACTTCTCTGGGTGGCTTCGTTTGTGTGCATTCCTGATCTTGGGCAGAAGGGGGCGCTGCCAGCCATGGCGCAAGGCTTTAGAATTTATTTCTAGCAGAACTAGCTCAGATTTATGTTGTGTCCCTTAAGAAGGAAAATACAAAATTGTACCCTAAAGATACATTCAGCTTTTATAAGTTTCTGCATCTGCTGCTAACTTACCTACCTACAGAGAGTTTGGAAAAAAATTCCTTTAGTTCACAAGGACCTAGACAGGACTTTTCCTTGAGCCAGGCTGAGGCTGAGGTTGGGACTTCTCCATTGCTGCCATCTTTTGAAGATAATGTCATGTTTTGTTGTTTGGTTGTTTGTTTCTTTTGCCCCCTGTGGCTGAGGATTGGCCCTAGGGCCTGTGCTCACATGATCTCTGCCACTGGGCTACATCCTCAGCCCACATCTACATAGTTAATAAGATTAATCACAGTGTTTTGAACCCAAATTTCCTTAAAACTTTAAAGATACTTTCTTTTACTTAATAACAGTGCATTATTGAGGCTTTGGGGTTTGCTTTTGTTAGGCAGGGCCCCACTACACAGCCCAGGCTGGAATTAAACTTGCAGTCCTAGCACTCGGGAGGCAGAGGTAGAGAGGATCGCCGTGAGTTTGAGACCACCCTGAGACTCCATAGTTAATTCCAGGTCAGCCTGGATCAGCGTGAGACCCTACCTTGAAAAACCAAAAAAAAAAAAAAAAAAAAAAACTTGCAGTCCTCAACCTTTGAGGAGCTGGGATTACAGACATGAGTCTCTGTTCCCATGGGAAACATTGTCTCAGGTCATCAATGCCAAAAATAGCATAACAAAAAGGATGTACTCAATACTGCCCTCCCGCTAGCCAGAGAACCTTCCAGGGCTCTGGGGACATTGTGGAATAGGGGGCAGCAAGGATGTAAGAGCCCCAGGGGGAGGAGGCATCCTCTGTTGCATCACCCCACAGAGACTGACTGGTGGATCCATGACCCCACAGACTAGATAGCCCCACTGAAGAGGGCTCTCAGGAGAATGGGGGCATAAGAGGGGAGAATTAGAGGACAGCCCAATGGGAATACAACCAACTTGTAATGTGTTCATATATTAAAGTTTCCAATGGAAAGAAGAAAAAAAAAAAAAGGACATGGACTGAGAGATGGCTTAGCAGTTAAGAAGCCTGCCTGCAAAGCCAAAGGACCCAGGTTCTATTCCCCAAGATCCACATAAGACAGATGCACAAGGTGGCACATGCTCCTGGAGTTTGTTTGCAGCAGCTGAAGGCCCTGGCATGCCCATTCTCTCCCTCTCTCTCTCTCTCTCTCTCTCTCTCTTTCTCTCCCTCAAGTAAAACTAAAATATTTTTTAAAGACTCAAAATTATTTTGTAGCTTCATAAGTTCCTCCTTTTGCCTCTTAAATACCTGTTTTCTGTCTGCACTACACAAAGTGATAGTTGGTTTTATTAACTAAATTTGGTATGAATTTATATGCTAAAAAAATATCAACTACTAACCTGCATTTGTGAGGCTCTTTCTCCTTCCAAAGTGTCTTGTGATGAAATAAAATACTGTTCCTTTAACCTATTTAATTTTTCTTTTCCTGACCAAAACATGATACATATCTTCTAAACTAAAGGCCAATTTTAAGCTTTGCTGCTTGAATGAAAAAAAAAAAAAAAACACCACTATGTTATTGGGCAAGAAATGGTTCAACTGGCTTTGGAAAGCTCTAGCTAGCTCGACCACATGAAATGGACAAATGGAGGGCACACAAGCCAGGACTGCAAACGAGAGGAGAGGGCTATGCTGACCAGTTAGAATACTGCAGATCTCCTCTTTTAGACACAGTGGGTTTGGGTGTCGCATGAGATTCCATATCAAAAATTCCAAAACAACAGCCGGGCATGGTGGCGCATGCCTGTAATCCCAGCACTCGGGATTAAAGAGGTAGGTGGATCGCCATGAGTTTGAGGCTGTCCTGAGACTTCATAGTGAAATCCAGTTCAGCCTGAGCTAGAGTGAGACCCTACCTCAAAAACAAACAAACAATACAGCGTAGAATAAAGTAAGTGTTCTGGCTCAGAGATGTGGTGCTTGAAGGGACACCCAGTATGTCCAACAGTTCCCAACTCTGCTTTGTCATTTAATGCTGTAAGGAAATAGGGGTAAAATGGGTGCACAATATGAGCTACTCTTGTAACAAAATTTTCTGAAATTTCCCAGAAGCTCGGGAGATCATAACAATGAGAACAGCAGCAGCATGAGACCCAGAAAGAAACCACGGGTGAGGTGGGAAGGTGAAGACCTGCTCAAAAATTGTCCTCTGGCCCCCACACACATGCCGGGGCCAGCTGCGCTCTCTCTCTCTCTCTCTCTCTCTCTCTCTCTCTCTCCCCCACTCTCTCTCTCTTTCATACACACACACACACACACACACACACACACACACACACGAATATGCACATTCACACATGTACAAAGTTTTTTTTTAACTTTAAAGCAGAAAAATATGTTAAAAGTCTCATTCACAATGGTAAGTGGCATAACTTATTACTTCAAGAATATATAAATAATTATATGAAAAGGAAATGAAGAGGAGTTGGCACCTTTGTCTCACCAGACTATTGCAACTGACAGTTCCTGAACAAAGGGAGAATTCATGGTAAGGATTACACATTTTTTTTCCTAAGATAATGAATAAACAAGCACCTGCTTAAGGATATTCAATAGGAGCAATTATCACACACAAGTGTCATTGGCTCGAAAGGAGAAAATCCAAATCGCTGACAGAGTGTACAGAAGGCTTAGCAATTGGAAGGCTTAGCAATTGTCTTCAAACTATTTCAAGTTGGAAATTATCATAGTTACTAACGACACAGGGAAAGTTACCTCCTTGAAATACTTGGCTTCCAAGCAAAAGGTTCTGAGAAATGCTAGGAGATTGCTAAGGGTCAGCAGGAAAGTTGACAACGAAAGAGTTTGTTTGCTGATATAGAAAGCACACCCACAAGCCACTCACTGCCAGTGCCGAATTTTCCTTCTGCCACTCAGGAGGTTTTGGTAAAGCCCTCAACCTGCTTCAAAATCAAAGTAAGCATCTAAAAAATCAAGGTATCTAAATGTCACCACACTTGCACGAACCTTTGAACTGTGGAAACCCTAACTGTGCATAACAAAATCCTAGCTCTGTAATATGATGGCTGTCTCATATGTGATATTCATTGTTCTGGGTAACTTTTCTAATTAATTTATTCATTTTCAAGCAGAGAGAGAGAGATAGAAGAGAGACAGACAGAGAGAGAATGGGCTCTGCAAACGAATTCCAGATGCATGTGCCCCTTGTGCATCTGGCTTATGTGGGTCCTAGGGGATCAAACCTTGGTCCTTTGGCTTCGCAGGCAAACGCCTGAACTGCTAAGCCACCTCTCCAGCCCCTCTTCTGGGTAATTTTTCATGGATCTACACGTCCCCTATTTCCAGAGTGGTTTAAATTATGGAACCCAAACGACATTGTATTCATTAAGGAACTAGTTAAGGCTGAATGGAAATGCTCATATTTTCAGAAATTTAGAGAATTTAACACAAAGGATTTCAGTCTGTCCCTCAGACACTTTTGTGCTCTTTATGGAATCAAAATCACATAAGAACTTTAGCATCTGAAAATTCTTTTTTTTTAAGAGGAGAATTTTTATTTCAAATAATATTCATACATTACGTTTTGAATTAATATGAACTTTCTTTCTTACTTGTCTGCCATCTAGTTTTAAGAAAAATTGACAACTATACCATGCTGGACTATTCCCTGATCAGTTCTCCAGAAACCACTGAGAACTATCTTGAAGCATCTGAAAATTCTTTATAGCCAGGGGTCTAGCTGAGCTGACAGAAAACAACAAACAATTGCTGAGGCAATCCTGTTGAAAGTTCATTTGTGAACTTTGTATCCTTGTATGTTATTTCTGTTTGTGTCTGATGCCTGCTTTAATTTAATTTAAAATGCAGACCTTCCTGTGTACAATTATGGTGTATAGCTGCTGACAATAATGTTCTCTTGGCATAGAAATTGTAAATTCCATGCATAATATTAAAAGTCATTTACTGGCACTATCTTCTGAATTCTTTCTAACCCCTTGGAATGAAAAAGAAGGAAGATGAGGGTAGGAGGGAGAAAAAGAAAAAAGAGAATGAGGAAGAAGAAAATGAGAAGGAAGGAAGAGGAGGAGGAGAAGGGAAGGGGGAAAGATGGAGAAAGAGAAGAACAAGGAAGAATCTTCTCATCTTTAGATGGGTCACTCAAACAAAAAACCAACAAGAAGGCTCAGAGTTAAAGCAAACCATAGATCAAGTTGACTTACCAGATGTCTACAAAACATTCCACCTAACAGGTATAGAGAACCTGTATGCATTCTTCTTGGCAGCCCATGGAACCTTCTCCAAAATAGATCACATACTAGACAAAGAACATCTTAACACATATAAAAGAGTAAGAATAATTTCTTGTATCTTATTGGACCATCGAAGAACAAAACTAGAAATAAATACCAAGAGAAAATATACAACTGCTTGGAGATTTTACACTACACTCTTCAATGACCAATGAATCACTGAAGAAATCTCCCTCGTTGCGAGGTGTGCCTGTGAGAGCTGGATCCTCGCTCACAGTGCGGCCTCACGGCGCAGAGGGACAGCTGTGTGGCCAGATGATCTGGGCTCAAATCCTGGCTCGCTCACTTACTGCCTGGCTGAATTCGGGCAGAATCACTTCCCATCAGCTCACGTGGCCTCATCTATGGAAGGAGAATGAGTGGTGATGATGATGGCCTGTGTCGTCCAATCACTGTAGCGGTTAAATGGGATGACTTCGTGAACACTTAATGCAGGAACGTCTGGAATATATAAGCTCTCCACAGGCACTTGTTTTTAATGACAGTATTTTGCCTGTGATTTTGCACTTCATCTCATCCAAGCGCTGGTTTTGTCATCCCAGTCCTACAGGTGGTAGATGCGTAACTCTGACATGGTGGCCCTTCTTTAAGACCTTATCACGGCAGAGAGCAGCACTGTGGATGCTCCTTAGCTGGCGTGTTGTTTGAGTCGTACTGTGGAAAATGAAAAAGCAGTGACTCACGTGGTCTGTTGCTAACTATATACCTAGCAACTGAGCTGGAGAGGACTGCTAATTTGTGATGGAAAATGAAGATGGTTAACCCTAACATTCTACCAGCCAGGATGGTTATTGGTAAGGGATGCAATATATGTTTTCTATTACTTTACCCATATGCCATTAAAAAAATCCAGTTTAGGATTAATTACAGTTTTCAAGACATAAGATATATTCCGGTAAATAGTCAAAGTGGAAAGATACTGTCAATTAACATGCCAAAATAATGTCTGTTCAAATACTATCGCACAGGAATAAAAGATTCATTCATCAATTCATCATGAAATATTTGGTATCTTCCCCTATTCATTGTAGTAAACTGGAATTCAACGAGGGTCCTGTAGTTTTGCTGGCTTCCTCGTCACCACAGAGCCAACGTAAAAGTCTATGAAAATAATGTCCAATGCTAACCAGGTTGTTAGAGGGCCACATTGACAGCTGCCATTCCCTGTAATGAAAAGTCTGATTTAGAGCCTTTTTCTTTCATAAGGTAAGAAAAGCAATGATGCATAAGGGGCAGAAAGGGTCCCTGGGCAACTGCATATGGTCAGCATCGAGTTGCTGCTGAGCTCGGCGTCTTCTGCAGCGTTGGCGATAACACAGATCCTTGCAGCTGACTCGCTTGCCCTCCAAGAAATGCCCTGGCACAGAAAGAATGACGGGGTGGCCCCTCTCTTTCTAGCTCAGTAAAGCCCGCCTTGGGAGGCAACTCAAGCGTGGGATCCTGCTTGTGAACTGTCCAGTCGTCAGGCAGCCAAAGCCTTTAAAGCAGGAGCTAGGAGTTGCTCCAAGGCAGCATCAGCCAGGATGCCAGCCGTTCTTTTGAGTCATACGGCAAACCCCTCACCTGCAAAAAGAACTCTGCTTAATTCTCAAGGCACTGAGAAGGGAAACAGAGACCCTCTGTTCCAGAAAACACTAGATTAAAAGAAAAACACCAGTACAGTATTTTTTTAATTAGTAAAAACTTCTTTGACTCTAGAAACAAACAAAATAGGATTTCCACTGTTGATCACCAACCAAATCATACTTATTAGAATACTAAGTGAATGTGAAAAACACAGAAATTAAGTATCTATTTTAGAACATTTGCAGCTTAAAAAAAAAAAAAAAAAAACAACTGCATTTAAGAATTTCATGCCAGGCTGGGTGTGCAGAGCAGCTGGTAGAGTGTTGGCCTGGCATGCCAAAGACCTGGGTTCAATTCCCGGCACGATAGGAACCAGGCTTCGTGGTGCATGTCTGGAACCCAGCATTTGTGCAGCAAAGGCAGGAAGTTCAAGAGTTCAAGGTCATCCTCAACTCCATAACAAATTTGATGCCAGCTCAGACTACACAAGACCCTGTTTTTCTTTTTTTTAAAAAAAAAGAAACTTTGATACCAATTTTATGAGCCCCTGTCTCAAATTTTAACGTGTGAAAAAGGCTAAGGGTAAAGCACAGTTGCAGAGCACTTTCCTAGTTTATGCAAGGTCCTGGGCCCAATCTCCAATACCAGAAAAGAATGATGGAACTTAATGCGACCTAAAAAGCAAACTGGTTAAATTAGTGTGAGAATCCATGTTTTTTTAATTTATTTATTTATTTTATTTGCAAGCAGAGAAATAAAGCAAAGAGAGGCAGAGACAAAGAATGGGCACACCAGAGCCTCCAGCTTTTGCAAACAAATCCTAGATGCATGTGCCACTTTTTGCATCCGGCTTTATGTAGGTACCAGGGAATTGAGCCCAGGTTGTTAGGCTTTGCAGGCAAGTGTCTTAACTGGTGAGCCATCTCTCCAGCCCGAGAATTTACATTTTACTCAAGTTAAGTCCACTACCTACAATGTGAGTGTGGTGGTTTGATTCAGGTGTCCCCCATAAACTTAGGTGTTCTGAATGCTAGGTTCCCAGCTGATGGATATTTGGGAATTAATACCTCCTGGAAGGAGTGTATTGTTGGGGGCGGGTTTAAGGGCTTTATAGCCAGTTTCCCCATGCCAGTGTTTGGCACACCCTCCTGTTGCTGTGGTCCACCTTACGTTGGCCAGGGGGTGATGTCCACCCTCTACTCATGCCATCGTTTTTCCCTGCCATCGTGGAGCTTCCCCTCGAGCCTGTAAACCAAAATAAATCTCTTTTTCCCAGAAGCTGCTCTTGGTTGGGTGATTTCTAACAGCAATGCGAACCGGACTGCAACAGTGAGCTCAGCATTTTTGTAGAGAACTTTTAGGGTCAATATGGCCAGATCATAACGTGCTGGGTATTGAATTTGGACCCTCACGTCATCTGTCTCTGTGAACTACTGCAAACGCTGAGTTCTGGGCTCAGACTGACACACCCTGAGTTCTCAATGAGTGAGCAGAGGTAAGGTGCTCAGCACTTCTTTGCCTCAGTTTCCACAGCTGTAAAATTTTCCTACTAATAACACTTAATTCTTCTAGAGCTCTTGTAAGGCTCACTGTAAGGCTGTACTGTAGGATAAGGCCTCAATTAACAAAAAAGTAATGGTCTTATCGTCTGGGACTACATGTAGTGAGTCCACAAGGGTAGAAGCTTCATCAATAGGCAAAATAGATCATCAAGGGTAAGGTCTGGATGTCCCTAGAAAAACAGGAAAGAGACTTAAGCCATGTTTCTTGCACATATTCAGGGACCAGCTTGCACACACAAGACTGCTGGCCACGGTGGCCACCGTCAGTCACCAAAATACTGACAAAGCCAATGATCAATTCTTCTTGCTCGCATTTCCCAACCCAGCTGCTTGGTAGCAGGTGACATGCCTGCCCACTGCCCTGCCCTCAGACTCTGCCCCCAGCTGCACGGTGGACTCGCCTCCCTCTCCTTCAGCTGGAGGTGCTCATTCTCAGCATGCTTCCCGGCTTGTCCCCCACTACCAGATCTCTGAAGGTCACAGCCTTGCGCCCAGGCTGCTCTCTTCTAATTTTAGAGTTTCTCCTGTCTTGTAATTGTCACCCCTTTGTTGGTACATTGTTTACTTTGCTTTCTCCTTTTCTTGATGGTGATTTTTTTTCCCCCCTGGAAACTATTGTACTTTTGAGAGAAAAAGATTCCTCCTTCCCACTGGGCATCCAAGTGGGGATTTGAAGTTGGCAGTTCATACGTACGAGCTTGAAGCTTCTAGGATATGGAACTGGAGACAAGAAATTATGGGAATGACCAGCAAATATCATTTAAAACTATATAAGGCCACCAAGAAAGAATGTAAATAATTGCTTCTCAAACTACCCATGGGGGAAGATGAGGTTTCATTTTTCACTTTAAACTATGGAAAATACTATGTAAAACATAGTGATTTAAATTACCATTATGCAATATAAACTATCATAAAAACAAAGATATCTATGTCCAAATTTAACTTTTATTCTTAAATACACAATATAAAAATACTCTGGGGACTGGAGAGATGGCTTAGTAGTTAAGCTGCTTGCCTCCAATGCCTAACAACCTATGTTCAGTTCTTCAGTACCCACATACAGCCAGATACACAAAGTATCTATTGCAGTGGCTAGAAGCCCTGGAAATTATCTATCTATCTATCTATCTATCTATCTATCTATCTATCTATCTCCTTGCAAATAAACCAATTAAAATATTGAAAACATATTCTGTCAAAGAGTTCAAGGTTATTCTTGGCTACATAGTAAGTTGAAGGCCAGCATGAGCTACATAAAACCCTGCCTCAAAAAAAAAAAAATTGGTCCAGTTTTTTGCAACGGTGTAGCCACTAGTAGGTTTCGTGTGCTTTGGTGAATAACGCCCACCCACTCACGCTCATGCTGCAATCTCAGTGACACACACACACACACACACACACACACACACACACACCATGGAAGTAGGAACGGAACTGCTGGTAAGGGTTCAGTGGAAGAGGGGTGGGGCCAAGAGAAGATCAAATTTGATCTTTGAATTTGATCAAAATACCTTATATACAAGTATAAAAAATTGTCAAAAAAAACTGAAAATACTCTGTTAAATTACTGTTAGGAGTTTTTAAAGGCTTCCACTAAGTGTACAGACTTCCATCCCCACGGGGTCTGACAGCAGTAAATATACTGACAGTGGCAGGTGAACCATGCTGTATCTAAAAAGTAGAAATGCCATAATTGACTCAAAAAGAATAGAAAACCTGAACAAACCAGTAGTCACTAGAGAAACTGAATTGGCATTCAAAAACATCCTTGACTGTCCACCTTAAAAAAAAAAAGGGGGGGGGACCTCCATAAATAAAAGGGAGAATTCATTTCACCAGGAAGACAACAGAAAGGAATTTTTATTTTTATATAATGTCTTCTGTGTCTCTTGTGACAGTTTTGACATCATATAATAATAAATGGTCAACTGACCAGGAAGATTAAACAACTATAAAAAAAAATACACCCAACATCACACAACCTAAATATCTATGGCAAACACTAACAAACCTGAAAGAAGAGATAGACAGTAATCCAGCAACAGTAGGAGACTTCAATGCACCACTTCCAACAATGGATAAAGCATCCACAGAAAAACAATAAGGAAATAACCTTACAGAAGATACCAGACTAGGGGCTGGAGAAATGGCTTAGCATTTAAGGCACTTGCCTGCAAAGCCAAAGGACCCAGGTTCGATTCCCCAGGACCCACGTAAGCCAGATGCACAAGGGGTGCATGCATCTGGAATTCGTTTGCAGTGCCTGGAGGCCCTGGCGTGCCCATTGTCTCTCTCTCTGTCTGTCTCTCTCTCTCTCCCTGCCTATTTTCTATTATCTCTCTCAAATAAATATTTTTTTAAAAAAAGAAAAGAGCCGGGCGTGGTGGCGCACGCCTTTAATCCCAGCACTCGGGAGGCAGAGGTAGGAGGATCGCCGTGAGTTCGAGACCACCCTGAGACTATATAGTTAATTCCAGGTCATCCTGGGCTAGAGTGAGACCCTACCTCGAAAAACCAAAAAAAAAAAAAGAAAAGAACAGAGCCAGGCATGGTGGCGCACGCCTTTAATCCCAGCACTTGGGAGGCAGAGGTAGGAGGATTGCCATGAGTTCAAAGCCACCCTGAGATGACAGAGTTAATTCCAGGTCAGCCTGGACCAGAGTGAGACCCTACCTCGAAAAACCAAAAAAAAAAAAGAAAAGAAAAGAACAGACAAAATAGATCTAAAAGGCACATAGAGAACAAAGTTAAGGTGAATAAAATCTTGCTATCATTTCAACTGCAATGGAATGAGACTAGAAATCAATAGAAGGAAAGCTGGAAAATGCACCAATATGTGAAATTAAACAATAACCTCAAATAACAATGGAAATTAAGCAACAACTGTGAATAACAAATGGGCCAAAAAAACTCAAAAGTGAAATAGGAAAACATTGTGAAGTGAATGAAAACAAAGCATTCCAGAACTTCCTGGCTGCAACTAAAGCAATAATAAAAGGGAAGTTTATAGCAAAAACTAAATAAATAATAACATTATGAAATAAGAGGGATGTCAATTCCAAAGCTGAATTCACACCTCAAGGAATCAGAAAACAAACAAAGCCCAAAGTCAGCAGAAGGAAAGAAACACTAAAGATTACCACCCAGAAAAACAAACAGTTGAGAAAACAATAGTCAAGATACTGAGAGCACTGGAAAAGATGAATAAGACTGATTAACTTTTATTTTTTAAGATTTATTTTTATTTATTAGAGACAGAGAGAGAGGGAGGGAGAGAGAGTGAGAATGGGAGCGTCAGGGCTTCTAGCCACTGCAAACGAACTCCAGACACATCCGCCACCATGTGCATCTGGCTTACATGGGACCTGGAGAATTGAACCTGGATCCTTAGGCTTCACAGGCAAGCACCTTAACTGCTAAGCCATCTCTCCAGCCCAAGACTAGTAAACTTTTAGCAGAAGATTGAAGTAAGTAGTTATTCCAGCTAATGCCACATGGGATCCAAGGGGATCATAAGAAACATGAACAATAATGGACCAACAAGTTGGTTGATTTAGACAAGGTGGGCAAATTCTTATAAATATACAACCTAACAAGACTCTCAATCTCTTCTTAGAAAAAAAAAAATGAAGAGGGGCTGAAGAGATGGCTTAGCGGTTAAGGCATTTGCCTATGAAGCTTAAGGACTCACGTTCAATTCCCCAGTACCCACATAAGCCAGATGCACAAGGTGGTGCATGAGTCTAGAGTTTATTTACAACTTCTGAAGGCCCTGGCACACCCATTTTCTCTATCTCTATATCTCTCATTTTCTCTCTCTATCTCTATCTATCTATCTATCTCTACCTCAATCTGCCTGTTTCTCAAATAAAATAAAATAAGATTTTAAAAAAAGAGTAGAAAACTCTTCCAAACTCATTTTATGAGGCTAGCATTCACTATCTTGATATAAAGTTCACATAGGTGGTTCAAAAACAATTCAAAGGTCAACATCCATGAAGAACAATGATGCAAAACACTAGAAATGCAAGTCAAGTGCACATTGAGATAATCACACACCATGGCCATGTGGCTTTAGGGGACAGAATTGGATTGAGGATTTATTGCATTGGATTCAACGCTGACAGGCTGCATTTAGGGGTAAGGGTGAACTATAAGGAAATAGGCCCTTAGTGGCAAAGCTTCTGCACTTGTTTTGCTAAATAAAATATTTCCTAATAATTAATTTCTAATAAATCATTCCTAATATTTAAGCTTATACTCATAGGTTAGTGCTGCTTCCAGCTGCGTTCAGAAGAGCTTCTTGTTACGGTGGGCATTGGTTACTACAGAGACTCATAAGTGGCCGAAGAGCTGACAATAAGTGACTGTTGAATGCTCAGTCCAACTGGGACATCTAAGTCATACCCTCCAAGGCTCAAGGAGCATCACGGAAGAGCAAGCAGAAAGAATATTAAGAGCTGAAGGAAGGGGGGTGGGATTTTCAACTAGGCTACTTTATTTTCTAGTTCTGTTCATGTTTTTAAAAATAGTTTATAAAAGCCGGGCATGGTGGCGCATACCTTTAATCCCAGCACTCGGGAGGCAGAGGTAGGAGGATCGCCGAGAGTTCAAGGCCACCCTGGGAATATATAGTGAATTCCAGGTCAGCCTGAGCTAGAGTGAGACCCTACCTTAGAAAACCAAAAAAATAAAAATAAAAATAAATAAAATAAAAAATAGTTTATTTGTTTATTTGATAGACAGACACAGGGAGAAAGAAGCAAATCGAGAGAGAGAGAGAGAGAGAGAGAATGGGAGTACCAGGGCCTCCAGCCACTGCAAACGAACTCCAGATGCATGTGCCACCTTGTACATCTGGCTTACATGGGTCCTGGGGAATCAAACCTCCAACTGGGTCCTTAGGCTTCACAAGCAAGCACTTGACCGCTAACCATCTCTCCAGCCTTGTCTGCTCATTGTTTTTTCTTCTGTGTGCTCATTTTTGAGTGCTGCATAGTGGAACTGTAAGACGGTCTTCCACACGCACAAACTCACAGCAGCTGTGCTTTCCTGCACTAGACTTGAGCAACACTGATCCCACCAACATTTCATCATGAATGAGAGAGGGAGCCAAAATCTTCCCCCACCCCCCATCCAGCCCCAAGACGCTATTACCAGCTAAGGATTGCTATGGAAGGGAGAGCCCTTTCCTTCAGTGGCACCTGTAAGTTGTCCATGCTTCTGTAAAATATCCCTCACCCTTGGTCCTATAAACAACCCTATGGAAACTCTTTTGATCTCTCCCTTTCTCTCTCTCTTGCTCTCACCCAGACATGAAAATAAACAAGCCACTCCTTGAGAAGACGAAGGGAATCACTGGCAATGGGAGGATGACAAAACAGAATACACATGTATGAAAATGTCACAATGAAACCTTTTATTACATATAATCAATACATGCTACTAAAAATACATAAAATTCAAAACCAAAAAAGAAGTAACTGAGTCCTTACAGAGTAGGAATTCAGCTAGAAATTTTCTCATTTCCTAAATTTGACTGAAAAGAAATAGCATTGCCAGTGGCCTACGTGCCTGGAAGAGGTAAAATGGTGTCTTGTCCTGGAGGTCTAGCCCAGTGGAAAAAAAGACATCTCTGTAGAAAGATAATGTCAACGTAGCCTCAAGTTATTTATGCAAAGGACTTTACCAGGCACTATGCAGCACCCAGTCAAAAATGAGCAGACGTGACATTAAAAAACAAAGAAGAAAATAAACCAGACTAGACAGATGGTCCAAGAAGGAGTCAGGTTATCAGGGTTTTAAGGTGAAAGTAAAACAGTTACAGTGTTAAAAAAATGAGATGTGTGAAGCAACGCGACCGCGAGCTGAGAGCTACAGGTGCTCACACAGGTGGAAAGTGAAATGCAAGAACCACAAAATAAAATAGCCAAAGTGAAAGTCCCACACCTGGGCATTCAAAGCTATTGACATACATGTGACCAAAGAAGGGGTGAATTGGAAGAGGAAGCTAAAGGAAAATGTTCAGAATGAAGCATGGAAAGATCAAGAGATGGGAAACATACATGACAAGTTATTGGATAGTGATGAGAAGGCTAAACACGCATCCACCAGGAAAGGAGAAGCAGCCTAAGACAGAAAGTGGCTGACACATGCCAACAACTGTTTCAAAATGTTCGCGCCCAGACAGAAATAAATAAATAAATAAATAAATAGTCAAGTTCCATCCCTAATACTACAATAATTCATTCGTTTTTAAAAATTCCCTGGACTGGAGAGATGATGGCCCAGTGGGTTAGAACACTCCCCACACAGGCATGAGAACCCAAGTCCAAGCCCAGCACCCATGTAAAAGCCACACACAAGCCAGGCGTGGTGGCACACGCCTTTAATCCCAGCACTCGGGAGGCAGAGGTAGGAGGATAGCCATGAGTTCGAGGCCACCCTGAGACTCCATAGTGAATTCCAGGCCAGCCTGGACTAGAGTGAGACCCTACCTCGAAAAAAAAAAAAAAAGCCAAGCATGTCCACACATGCCTGTAGCCCTGAGAGTGACTGAGCTGGGACCATTGGTCCCTGGTCAGCCAGTGACCAAAACTCTGACAGCTCCGGGCTCAGTGAGAGACTGTCTCAAGGAAGCCAAGCAGAAGAGTAACAGAAAAGCATGCCAGATCTTCTCCTCTGGTCTCTGCAAACATGCACACACATGTGCACACACCACCCACACACAAAACATGCAATGTATGCATACTGTGTACACTAACATATTCTGCCATCATGGTACAGCTTCAAAAAAAACCCAGGGCAATAGCTGAAAAAGGAATCCTTGAGGGCAAAAAAATTTTTTTAAAGGATTATAATCCCAGAAATCAGGAAGATGAGGCAGGAATATGGTAAATTCAAAGCCAGATTAGGTTAAACAGTGAGACTCTGCCTCAAAAAAATAAAATCAAAAGGAAAGGACAAACAGGAAAGACTAGCTTCAAAAACAGAATAGCTGATAATTCACTACAAAGATTAAAAGCTGAAAGACAAAGAAATACTATATTTAGGCTCCAAAAGAAAATGGCAGCTAAAAATTGCTTCTCTGATATAAAGACATTATATGGTAATCGGGATTGAGATAGCTTGTGGACAAACAGACCAATTGATTAGAAGAGAGTGATGAAACAGATGCGCATTCAGATATGATATTTTGCCTTGTTTTGTGTTGTGTTATATCTCCTTTACTTTTTGTGTGTGATTTTTGTTTTTTGAGGCAGGGTCTTGCCCAGTAGCCCAGGCTGGCCTTGAACTCACAACCCGCCTTACTCTGACCTATAATCCTAAACCCTAGGATCACAGATAGGCCACCACACTTGGCTTGTTGACTGTCTTTTCAACAATGCTATTGAGTAAAGTGGTTGTCCTGACTAGAAGGCAAATGAAACTTGACTCTCAGTTCCACAAAGTTAGACATTAATAATAATTGCATATCTCAGTGTGAGTGGCAAGCAAAGTCTTGTGGGAATATTGCAGGCAAAGCTTTGTGAACTTGGAATAGAAATGAGCTACTTTAATAGTATACTACAAACACCAACTATGTAAAAGAAGAAAAGTTAAATAGAGCAAAATTAAAATTAAGAAATATCTATCAGAAGACACCATTAACAGTGTGAAAAGGGGGATGGAGGGATGGCTTAGTTGTCAAGGCATTTGCCTGCAAAGCCAAAGAACCCAGGTTCAATTCCCCAGGGCCCACATTAGTCAGATGCACAAGGGGGCATGCATGTCTGGAGTTCATTTGCAGTGCCTGGGGGCCCTGGCGTGCCCATTCTCTCTCTCTTTCTCTCTCCCTCTTTCTCTGTCAAATAAATAAATAAATAAAACTAAAATATTTTTTTAAGAAAATGTGAAAAGGGTTGGGTATGGTAGTACATACCTTTAATCCTAGCACTCAGGAGGCAGAGGTGGGTGGATCACTCTGAGTTTGAGATCAGCTTGGGACCACATAACGAGTGCTAGGTCAGCCTGGGCTACAGTGAGACCCTACATTGGAAAAAAAAAAGTGTGAAAAGGTAAGTACTGGTGGGAAAAGACAGCATTAACATATACCAGAATGGCTCTAGCTTTCGGACTGGAAAATGCCACACGTTTTCAGTTGTCCCTGTGTAGCAACCTACCCCTGCGTTCCAGCAAGACAGAGGGAGGACAAAGAATGGGCTCACACTGCTGCTGATGTCTCGCTTTAAAGAATGTGTCACATTGCCATATCTAGCAGCAAAGGACCCTGGGGAGCACTTCAATCTGGGCATGTATGTGCTTAGCTAATACTCAGGTCCCACTGATAAAGGGGATCATGGGAAGCAGATACAGAGGGGTAACTAGCAATCTGTCCTGATCTGGATTCGAAAATTCCTCCAACTGAAGTGTAAGCTACAGGACATTGACATGAATTTCCCAGGATTCTGGAGAGCTTGTTTGGCTTTCACGTTATTTTTTCTCCCTCTTTGTTCCATTGCCAGGTACAAAAGCATTATGACCAATCCTAGGAAAAGTCTATCATTTACAGCTTACAATAAGACCCTTGATCTAGAAGGTTATAAATCAATTTACTGAGCCGGGGAAGTGCTCTTAAGAGAAGGATATTGAGGGGCCAGAGAGATGGCTTAGCAGTTAAGAAGCTTGCCTGCGAAGCCTAAGGACCTGCATTTGACTCGCCAGAACCCACATAAGCCAGGTGCACATGGTGGTGCACACATCTGGAATTTGTTTCCACTGGCAGGAGGCCCTGGTGCACCCATGAATCCTCTCTCTCTCTCTCTCTGTCTCTGTCTCTCTCTCTCTTTCTCTCTCTCTCAAATAAATAAGTAAATAAACTAATTTTGGGGGGGCGGGTTTAGAGGGAGGGTCTCACTCCAGCTCAGGCTGACCTGGAATTCACTCTGTATTCTCAGGGTGGCCTCAAACTCACGGTGATCCTCCTACCTCTGCCTCCCAAGTACTAGAATTAAAGGTGTGTGCCACCATGCCCAGCTTAAATTTTTTAAAAAGAAGGAAATTGAGGGGCTGGAGAGATTGCTCAGTGGTTAAGGCACTTGGCTGCAAAGCCAAAGGACCCAGGCTAGATTCCCCAGGACTCACACTAGCCAGATGCACAAGGTTGCGCATGCATCTGGACTTTGTTTACAGTGGCAGGAAGCATTGTCTTGCCTGTTCTCTCTATCTGCGTCTTTTTCTTTCTCTCATAAATAAACATTTTAAAAATTAAAATGAATTTTAAAAGGAAATAGATTCTTAGAGTATAATTTCCTTCAGATTCTTAAACCATTTGGGCTACATCTTTGAATGCTAATTCCCAGGACATGGAAATGCTGATGCAAGTTGTGTGTCCTCAGAGCTTTCTGGAACCTTAGGGGGGAAAGTGAGTACATGAGAGAGAAGGTTAGGCATTCTCAGCAACAGCGCACAAGGAAAACTTTAATCTCTGGGCAGTCAAAGCAAAACCTTTAACCCCAGATATAAAATTTATAGAAATGATTCTCAGAAACAAATAAAAGGCTTCCTTTCATAAGGTCATAAAACCAACATTCAGCACAGGTTCAAACATCTAATAAAATGTTATGTCAAAAAACACATTATGCTGTTGACTTGTTCCATGCTAAATTTCATCTGGCAATAAAATTGACAAGGAAGAAGAAATCAAAACACTCTAAATACTTGGAAAGCAAAAAAGAAAAAAAAAGTGTATTCATTTTAAGAAAAAAAAAATCACCTATTTTGAAAGCTATGCTATCAGTGCATATTTAAGTCATCAAATGCCTAAGTTTGTTTCATGATTTTGTCATTTAGCACATGTTTTGAACAAATTAATCAGCAGTGTGGCTTCAGTTTTCTCAGCTAAAAGTGGGGAAGGAGGTAATAAGAGCTCCAACTTGGGGGGCTGGGAGATTGTTTAGTCGTTAAAGATGCTTGCTTGCAAAGCCTGAATGCCTAGGTTCAATTCCCCAGTACCCACATAAAGTCAGATGCAGCTGGAGTTCCTTTGCAATAGCAAGAGGCCCTGGTGCACCCATTCTCTCTCTCTCTCTCTCTCTCTCTCTCTCTCTCTCTCTCTCTCTCTCTCCCTTCTCCCTCTCTTTCAAATAAATTCATAAACATATTTTTAAAACAGCACCAATTACACTATTTTCATAAAGTTCTGGGAACACAACACTCACTGAATAATCAATGTTATTCTTAATTTATATTTAGAGGAGCCAATCCGAGCTCTGTCTAAAGCAAGCTATACTAGGATCTCAGAGATGATGCCCTGGCTTTGATTCCAACATGAAGCCAGGGATAGAAGTGCTATAGACACGCACAGATCCTATGACAATGCTAGGGTCTCAGCGGAAGTGTGTCTGTTAATATGTTAGTAATCTCTCATTGGCAGAATTATTAGAGGGTTTCCTTATAGGGAAAATTCAGTCACAGATACAAGTAAACAAAATGAATCTCTCCAGTAAGTCCTTTTATTGATGAGAATATCATGTCATAGAGAAAACAGGTATTTAGGTGTGATGGGTAAGCTGTGTCCTTGCTTCAAGAATTGTGCCACACTAAGGAGCTCAGATACACAGTTCAATCATAGTAAACCCAGCAGATGTCACAAATGGCAGAAATGAATGGATAGACCTGGAAAGGATTATATACTAAGTGAGGTAACCCAGGCCCAGAAAGCCAAGCGCCACATGTTCTCTCTCATATGTGGATCCTAGCTACAGATGAGTGGGCTTCTGCATGAGAATGAAAATACTTAGTAGCAGAGGCCAGTAAGTTAAAAAGGAGACATAAAGGGAAGAGAAAGGAAGGGAGGAGGGTACTTAATAGGTTGATATTGTATATATGTAAGTACAATGATTGTGATAGGGAGGTAATATGATGGAGAATGGAATTTCAAAGGAGAAAGTGTGTGAGGGGGAAGGGAATTAACATGGGATATTTTTTTATAAGCACGGAAAATGCTAATAAAAATTTTTTTTTAAATGGCAGAAATGAAATTAGAAAGAACTGCAGAATCCAGAAAGGTTCTCATCATCTTCCTGTCAGGATCTCATCATCTTCCCATAGGCAGCAGCATTTAATCTAGGTGAGAGAGAAGGGAGCCACTGCCACCCCCCCAAGACAATAAGACAATAGGAGCCGAAGAAAGAGGGCACAAAAGCCTGGAGGAGGGCTTTGTGGGAAGGAAGAGCACAGGACGCACAGGACTGGCCGTGGAGATGGAGAGCTGCAGTAGAAGAGTGGAACGGACGAGCAGCTGGTCCACCCGAGGCCTGAACTAGAGGTTGGGGCTTTTCCAAGAGAAAACGGGAAACATTTGGAGAATTCTGAGCAGGGGACTGGAATGATCTGATCTGCTCTTTGTAAAGATAGCTATGGAAACTGTTCTTGGAGCAAAAGGAAGTTGCAGACATCAGGAAAGACGGAGATGTAACCGACAGTGGAGTGTCCCACAAGCTGTGCGACGACAGCACCTTTCCACATGTCCTGTCCTATCGAATGCCTTTCTCCTGCTCATTGCTACTCCCTTCATTGTTTTTTTAAGACTGGTACATCTTTAATATCCTTTTTTGTTTTGTTTTGTTTGGTGCAGGGTCACACTGTAACCCCGGATGACCTGGAACTACATAGTGATCCTCCTACCTTATCCTCCTCAGAGCCAGGATTATAGTTGTGAGCCACCACTCCCAGCTTCCTCTCCACTATCTTTTAATTTTGCCATCATCCTAGTAAACTTCATTGACCACGTGGGTGATCCATCCCATAGCCCATACCCTAGTCAGTTTCAATGGCCATTACATCCCTCCACTGCAGACACCCACCCTACCATCCAGAACTCTTTCACCCCTGGGACCACACCCTCTTGCCAAGAATTCTATCACCCCTAAAGACCCACCCTATCACCACGAACTCTCTCACCTCGGCAGTCTTAAACTTTGATATCTTACCCTTGGACATTCTTTTCTCATTCCCTAGCCCCATGACTTGCTCTTTAGCCTCATTAAGTCTTCCCTCCCGGCTGTCCCTAACCCACTCTTGCGTGCTTCCAAACAGCCCCATGATTTCCACCACACCTCTGGCCTCCCTTCCTGGCTGTACCTTCTATTGAGCCTCCTACCGCTTCACTGCCCTGCTCCCTAGTCGAAGATGTTTCTTCTTCTAAACAAACAAATCCTCTTGTTCCTATTCTACACACTAGAAAAACTGAACAAAGCAGCATTCTCCAGGTTACCACGCCTGCTGAGGAGTTGTCACTAAACTCCAAATCTGTGTGATATCCCAACTCCTCAGCCAAGGATAAGGAAAATTATAATGCAAAAAAGATAAAGCTCCCTAGTTTGCATGTTCTTCTGAGCTTCAAGAACATGAGTAAAGCACCCTTTGGTTCTCATTGCAGAGATTTTGTCACTTAATGGAAGCCTGGCAATGTGTCTCTGCCTCCTGGTTCCCCAGACACACAATAAGGCACCTGATCCCAGCCAGCTTTCAAATTCTTCATATGGTGACATGTACAGAACAGGAACTCAAAGATACTGCTTCTGAGTTAGTATCTGAGCTTACTAGTACAGTAAATTGGTAGAATGGGAGAAGTAAGTCAACTGGTCAAAAATCTCATGCAAGTTATTGTCACTTCACTTCACCCTTTCTTTTATTTCCTAAAAGTTTCATGTGTTCATTTTAACTTCACTTTTTAAAAATATTTTATTTATTTACTTATGAGAGAGAGAGAGAGACAAAGAATTTGCATGTCAGGGCCTCTAGCCACTGCAAAGGAACTCCATATGCATGTGCCACCTTGTTCATCTGGTTTACATGGCTACTGGAGAATTGAACCTGGGTCCTTAGGCTTCACAGGCAAGTGCCTTAAGCTGCTAGGCCGTCTCTCCAGCCCTTAAATTCACTTCTTTTTGTTCAAAAAAAAGCCCTTTTCTTTTTTAAGCAGTTGGTCTTTATTTCTTAAATTGCACTATCTTCGTGTGTGCAGTATGTGTGGTGTGGTTGGCGGGTGTGTGGCGTAGTCACGTGGGTGCAGGTGTGCACGGCACACACCCCACATGTGCATGCAGAGGTCACGAAGAACGTCGGCCATCCTCCTCTATCACTCATCCAAGTGTGTCCCTGACATGGACTCTCTCACTGAGCCCAGAGCTGCCATTGTTTATCCTACTGGCTGACCAGTAAATCCTGGTGATTTTCCCATCTCCTACCCTCACAGGACTGGGGTTACAGGTATGCATGTGCCCAGGTGGTTATGTGCATGCAAAGGATCCAATCTGGGCTGCCTCAGGTCCTCTCAGGTCCACATGCTTGTACAGCAAGGGCTCTTGTACCCACGGAGCCATTTCCCCACCTCAAAAGTGTTTCTACGTGCATTGAACTTGGAACCTTATTTATCAGATTCAACAGTTAAACTAGGAATTAGGATTAAGGTCACCTGCTAAAGCCTTCCTAGTTAATGAGGTGATATGTATTATAGCCCCTACTATGGTCTTTATCAGCAGAAATGTGTCTAGGCTTGGGACCTATTCCTTTCTAAAATTTGTTTTTAACTTTTATTGGAGCATATTCATAATACAAAGTGATGCATTTTTGTTGAAGTACATCATATATTTTAACAACACTTCCCTGTTTCTTCTTCCCTTCTTGCTTCTCTTCTTCCTCTTCCCAAGTAGTGCCTTTTATTTTCATACCATATGTGCGTGCATGTGTGCCTCTAGATGAAAAGCCTTTCCTTGACCAAATCCACCACAGAATAACTGTCATGCCTTTTGGTCCAACTATCCACAAATGGGCATATTCTCTAACTCAGTTCTTAAATGATTCATTTTTTTAAAGTTTTTATCCATTGAGAAAGGGATAAAAACTGTGCATTCTCTCTACAGAAAGTGTGCACAAGAGCAGCACACGCAGCATGTGAGCTCAAGGACACCAAGGCCCGTCTGTGGTCCCACAAGCCTAGGTAAGAATGTGGGCTCCCTTTTCCCTTACACACATCCAGCACACACACACACACACGCATACACACAGCCAGCATACACACACATGCACACACACACACACACACACACACACACACACACACACACACAGATCCACTGAAGCTTTCTTCTGCACCTTGGCCAGCATCAGTGAGTGCACATGACAGTTAAAACTCCTGCTGGAGGGCTGGAGAGATGGTTTAGCGGTTAAGTGCTTGCCTGTGAAGCCTAAGCACCCCAGTTCGAGGCTCGATTCTCCAGGACCCACTTTAGCCAGATGCACAAGGGGGCACACGCGTCTGGAGTTCGTTTGCAGTGGCTGGAGGCCCTGGCGCGCCCATTCTCTCTATCTATCTATCTATCTATCTGCCTCTTTCTGTCTCTGTCATTCTCAAATAAATAAATAAAAATGAACAAAAAAAAAATTTTTTTTAAACTCCTGCTGGAATGGAAAAACAGGAGATTAGTGTTTTGAATGACTCCTTGGTTTGTTGAGATTTTTATTGTTGTTGTTTTGTTTTTATTTGTTTGTTTTTGGTTTTTCAAGATAGAATCTATCTATCCCAGGCTGACATGAAATTCACTATGTACTCTCAGGGTGGCCTTGTACTCATGGCAATCCTTCTACCTCTGCCTCCCAAGTGCTGGGATTAAAGGAGTGCCCCACTATGCCTGGCGACTCCTTGGTTTTGTTTTTGTTTTGCTTTTTAATGTATTTGAGAGCAACAGACAGACAGAGAGAGAAAGAGGAAGATAGAGAGAGAATGGGTGCACCAGGGCCTCCAGCCACTGCAAACAAACTCCAGACACGTGCGCCACCTGTGCATCTGGGTTACGTGGGTCCTGGGGAACTGAGCCTCAAACCAGGGTCCTTGGGCTTCACAGGCAAGCGCTTAACCACTAAGCCATCTCTCCTGCCTGTCCTTGTTTTTTTCAATCCTCTAAATTTCACAGGATTTCCCCAAACTAATGAAATTCGTTTTGTGTTTACCAAACACGTTAAAAAATAAACAGTGGTATTGTCCTCTGCAAGGCTCACACTACAGCGGAACCTCCTGCAGACTGGGGAGCTGGACGTCAGGAAGGGAGAGTGATGCCTGGTGTCTGCTGAGGAGGCGGGGAACCGTGGAGCCTCTGTGTCACATCCCTCAGCTTTCAGAACACTTCCACGGGGCTGGAGAGCTGGCTGAGCAGTTGAAGCGCTTGCCTGCGAAGCCTAAGGACCCGGGTTCCATTCTCCAGCTCCCATGTCAGCCAGATGTTCATGTGTCTGCCATTCATTTGCAGAGGCTAGAGATCCTGGCATGCCCATTCCCTCTCTCTCTCTCTCTCTCTCTCTCTCTCTCTCTCTCTCTCTCTCTCTCTCTCTCACACACACACACACACACACACACACACTCCCTTCCTCTCTCTCTAATAAATAAAAAGAAAATCATTTTTAAAAAGCACTTTAATGTGCATTACCTAATGTGATTGCCCCCACCTTAGCTAGGGCAGATCTCACTGCATCCACTTTACTGATAAGAAACTTGGGTCCACCGCAGATTCATCAGCACCAAAAGTCTACCCAGTAGCCTTAAGTACCAGGAAGAAACCTGTGAGGAGAGCTAGAGACCCCCGCTCTGCTCTTCTCTAGATCACAAAAGAAGCAAAGGGAGGCCTGGGGAGACGGCTCCGCAGTTCAAGGCGCTTGCTTGCAAAGACTGGCAGCCCGGGTCTGATCCCCAGTGCCCACATGAAGCCGGTCACACAAAGTGGTGACTGACTCTGAAGTTTATTTGCAGTGTCAAGAAGCCCTGATGCACCCATTCTCCCTCCCTCCCTTCTCTGCTTGCAAAAAATAAAAAGAACTTTTAAAAAAGAAATGAAGAAAAACATGATATATTTTTTAAAATCTGACACTACATTCATGAAGGGAGGAGGAGGGCTTCTAAAAAGTCCTTTCTACCCAGATGCATAAAATTCCATTTTCACTCATTGCATCAAGGTATGTGACTACTTTCAAAATGCCTAGTAAATCAATCCTTTTCTTTAAAATGCAATCGCCCTTGCATTAGTCATCGAGGTTTAATCATTTGTGAAGAATAAAATGATCCTGTCTTTACCAAACCTAGTCATAATCACTTGGGTAAATATTCCAAAGCCATTTGTATTACTCCTCATGGGATAATGGGTTCAAAGTTGTAAAATCTGGAAATATTTGACCACTAGAATGCTGCTATAGGCATTTCTCACTGTGAATCTCAGCTATCTCCACCCAATGCCACATCTTGCGGGTGAGAAACCTCAGTTTACGACAACACGCACAGGCATCCACAGGGGCCGACGGTCCTGCGAGTGCTTCTCTCCCGGCCCTTCCCCAGGCACCGGCTCCGCTCCTACGCTCACCCTGCACCGCGCCTTCTCCATGGTGGGCGGGCCAACAGCCAGAGGCATGCGGCTACCCTGCAGCAGTCCCGCAAGGGGAATGGGAAAGAGAAACTTTTTCTTAAGGCCACAGAGATATTTAAATGCCGATGGACCATCTAGAAGAGACCAGAACGGAAAGCATTGCCACACTTTCTTTTTATAGAGAGCCTCTATGTATTTGATAAGCTGTTGTTTTATAAACTCTTCAAATATTCACTCATCCTAATTTTTTTTAACCAAAAAAAAAAACCCAGAAAATCACACAAAAGGGATAAAATTTATGTGTGTTTTCTAGGATGAACCTTTTGCATTTTGTCCATCATTTAACAGAGGTTACATGATACATCCAGAACACATCACTCCTCAGTAACAGACCCAGAATTGACACAGTATTTCTAAACCCATTTCTCCCCATCACTGCAGTTCTCCCTGCTTTCTCCCATCGCTCAGATGCCACCCCTACAACAAGCTATGAAATTTACGCAGGCGCTGACCTCCTGTTCCCCAGACACTGCTCTTTCTACCGGGAGTGCAGCTCAGTGGATGGAACACATTTCTGAAGTCGGGGAGTCCTGCCTCTCACTTGCTTTGTGGCTTCGGCAACTAAGCCTCTTTCTGTGTAATTGAAACTACAGCGAAGTCGAGCGTGGTGGCGCACGCCTTTAATCCCAGCACCCGGGAGGCAGAGGTAGGAGGATTGCTGTGAGTTCGAGGCCACCCTGAGACTACATCGTGAATATGTAGAGTGAGACCCTACCTCAAAAAAAAAAAAAGAAAACACTCCAGTGAAAATAGCTACTACCTCACACACTTGTTTTGAGAATCAAGTGGATTAATACCTGTGAAGCACCACACTGTGGATGTTCTCAAGTCTAAGCTCTCCCAGGTCTCAAAAACTCTTACAAGGTAATGAGGTAAGAGCTTGCAGGGCAGGACAGATTGACGATGTGTCTGAATGCTGAGAGGCGCTGACGAGAAAAGAGAACACTCCATCAACACATCCTGCTTTCCGGAGGCCAGGCTGAGTTCACCTCAAGATACATTGCTTCCCTAAGAAAGAGCCTGCTCCAAATCATTGGAACGTCAAAGTGTGGTTGGAGAGATGGCTCAGCAATTAAGGTGCTTGCCTGCAAAGCATGTTGACCTGGGTTCGATTCCCCAGTACCCAAGTAAAGCCAGACACACAAGGTGGCGCACACACCTGGAGTTCATTTGCAGAGGTTGGAGGCCCTGGCATGCCCATTATTTGTCTGTCTCCTTTATATCTCTCTGTATTTGCAAAGAAAGAAAGCGAACAAGAAAGAAAGAAACTTTTTTTAAAAAGTTGAAGTGAGCCAGGCCTTTAATCCCAGCACTCAGGAGGCAGAGGTAGGAAGAATGGCATGAGTTAAGGCCACTCTGAGACTGCATAGTGAATTCCAGGTCAGCTTGAGCTAGAGAGAAACCCTACTTTGAAAAAACAAAAGTTGAAGTGTTTTTGCTTGCCTGGCGGTTCACTATGCAAGCTCTCTTTTACAACAAGGCAATTATAGATTCTAATGAACAGTATTTGATAAGAATAATTTTTTTATTTTAATCACAATTACCAGTGTATGGTTCTGGGTGGTCATCTTCTCTGAACAGCTTCTATCTTCTGGAATATGTTTTCAATTCCAGGGGCTACTTCACCTTTCCCCCATTGGCTTTCGTCCTTCCACATAATTTCTCCAGGCCTGTGTAGTGAAGAGAATTCAGTTGACAATACTATAAAGAACTTCTAGCAGAAATTCAGCCATCAGGTCAAACCAGATACACTTGGTCTTTGAGGAGACTGGCTTGAGTACGCTGTCTGGGTCATGACTCTAAGGAAAGGGTTGTCTTCCACCAGGGCTAAGCCAACAAGTTTTACTTAAACATGTAGTGTGTGTGTCAGTCCCTCTGCTAGGAGCCTCAGTGGGTTCAGAAGTCAAGGACAACACAGGACAATGACAGGGCAGACAGGACTGGAATCAAAAGCCTTGTCTCCAATCCTGGCTCCACTACAACCAAGCTAAGCAAATATCCCTGCTTTATTTTCCTTACAATAAAAGAAAGGAATAACAAAATAAATGGGCTGGGGAGATGGCTCAGTGGTGAAAGGCACTTGCTTGCAAAACCTTCCAGCCCAGGCTCAATTTCCCAGCAACCATGTAAAGCCAAATGTATAAAGTGTCACATGCATCTGGAGTTCATTTGCAGTAGCAGGTGGCTCTGGCATACCTCTCTCTCCCTCTCTCTCTCTCTCTCTCTCTCTCTTTCTCTCTCTCTCTTTCTCTTCTCTAAATAAATAAATAAACATAGTTAAATAAATTAGACCCATGCTGGAGATATGGCTTAGTAGTTAAGGCACTTGCCTGCAAAGCCAAAGGACCTTGGTTTGATTCCCCAGAACCCACGTAAGCCAGATGCACATGGTGGCACATGCATCCAGAGTTCGCTTGCAGTGGCTGGAGGCCTTGGTGCTCCCATTCTCTCCCTCTCTCTCTCTCTCTCTCTCATTCTCCCTCTTTCTCTGTTGTTTGCTCTCAAATAAATAAATAAAATAAAATAAATCTTTAACAAATATAAAATAAAATAAATAAATGAGACCTTATATGGTCTTGGGTTATAGTTCAGTGGTAGAGATTTTGCCTGCCACATGTGTTGTGCTGGATTACATTCTTAGCTTCACAAAACAAAATTAGATTAAATATAGGTAAAGTACCTGGGATATAGAAGAGCTGAGTCGATATTATTATTATTAAGATATAATAATCTAGCCGGGCGTGGTGGCGCACGCCTTTAATCCCAGCACTCGGGAGGCAGAGGTAGGAGGATCGCCAAGAGTTCAAGGCCATCCTGAGACTACATAGTGAATTCCAGGTCAGCCTGAGCCAGAGTGAGACCCTACCTCAAAAAAAAAAAACAAAACAAAAAAAAAAAAGATATAATAATCTGCAGGGAAGTGGATGGATTTGGAAATGATTATGGTAAGTGAGGTAACCCAGGGTCAGAAAGTCAAACACCAAATGTTCTTTCTCATATGTGGATCCTACTACAAATGTTTAGATTTGGATGTCATTTGAATAAAAGTCAGTAGTAGAGACCAGGAAGTGAGAAGGGGTCTAGGAGGGAGGGAAGAGAGGGAAGGCTCAAGTGAGGGGATAGTAAACATGTAAGTAGAGGGGAGAATTCTGGGGGTGTGGCCTAAGGGGAGGGGATGGAGGAGAGAAGAGATAGGAGGAGGGTTAAGCAGAATTTAAGATTTGTGAATAAGGCATATGGAAACTTGCTTCTTCACTAGCTAATAATATATATGTTAAGAAAAAAAGAGTTTGGACAGAAGTGGCACATGGAAGTGGATAATGTTATGCCAGAAGCCATAAAAATGTTTTCAGAAGAATTGCAGGGCCAGTGGTGGGATAACTTCTAATGAAGTTGCTGGTGAGGGAGGTCCCTGAAACCCCCAAAAAACATTATAGGCCATTGTCAAGGCTCTTGGTTGCCCACCAGAAGTAGATGTTAAGACCCCACTGTTGAAGACTCCACATGCTTGGGCTGCAGGTCCCTGCGAAATCAAGCTCGAGCTGAGCTGGAAGCCTCCTCCCTGTTGACGCTGTCAGAGTGCTAGAAAGGCCTATGCAGTCCTCTGGGGGAGAAAAGCCAGTGACTGTCTTAACCAGCAGTGGACCCTGAAAGAGTCACTACTGGCCGCCAGGTCAAATGTACCACCTGGTGCAACGGTGGCACATCTATTATGGGGGGAAACAACTGCTGTCTGATTGGATATGAGGACAGCTCCATGGGAGGGAATTCATGCCTGGTACTGAAAACCTAATGAAAAGGCTATGGGCTGGGAAGGTCATAAGCCATAGTGGGGAAACTACTACTGTTGTCTTAATAAATGTATATATTATGCCCACCAAACTGTCTTCTGAGTGCTTATGTTTATGCCCACATACAAATGCTACTCTCGCTTTTGATTAGGAAGCTTCTCTTTTCAAACGGCAGTGACCACTGGGATGACTCAAAACTCACCAAAGTGCTGAGAAAAAGGGAGACTGGAGCGTTCAGTACTGAGACAACTCTATGACACCCTCCAAGGCTCAGGGACTGCCAAGAAAGGATGTAAGAGTCAAAGGAAGGGAAAGAGTGCTTACAATATTGTCTTTCAAACGCAGTGGCCTTGATATTCCTCACCTCACAGTGGCTGACTCTACCTACACAGGACCTGAATAATAGGGAAGAAATGATGACATCAACATAGAATAGACACTACGCCTGAAGACCAGAGTTCAGATCCTCAGAACCCCTGTGAAGTCAGATACAAACAGGCACACACACACACACACACACACACACACACACACACACACACACATCTCTAACCCCAACACACTGAGGGCAATGGGAGGTAGTGACAAGGAGAAACCCAAAGTTTGTGGGCCAGCAGGTCCAGCGTTCACAGAAGCAAATGAGAGGCGCTCCTGCCTCAAGGACCATGGGAGGCGAGGACAGACTCCCTTCTGAAGGTGTCAGCTGACCTCCACGTGCACACACGCACACATGCACACATGTACCGCACATACAGTCACATCATACGCACAAGAGACGCAGAAGCCATTCATAACATGGATGCTGCTGTTATTAACTTCCCGGGATCATATGACCAGCACACACTCATCAGAAATTAGAGGCACAAGTGGGAAAAGCTATAAAAAATGAAAAAGAAACATTTTGGTTGGCATTGAGCCAAAATTCACACATATTAATTCTCTGGAAGTATCAAAGTTAAGTCAATGGCATTTAAAGTCCACATAATTTTCTAAAGGAGGTAAAAGTTACCAATGCAAAAATAGGTATTTAAGTTAACAGTCTTGTTGGATGGAATGGTGTGTAAATGTTAATAAAAATGGACCAGATCTAAATGTTCTACCTTGGAAAGACACTCAAAACAATGCTAATTTTCTCAAAAAGCAAGTTAAGTAACAATATATATATGATTATTTTATGAAGTAGGTTTACCTCTGAGGTTTGGAATTTTCTGGAACAGTTTGCATATGCGTCTATTGTGTTTCATCAGCGCTTAATTAAATAGGTTCTAAGAAAGGCAAAAAGAACACATGGAAGTGAGGGGGGAAAGCAGGGTGTATCTCAAGCCCCCAAGTGGAACAAAGGGCACTTTCTTATCAAAGAAGCAACAGGGCTGAAAACTCATCTGATAGCTGAAATGGGTGGGGTGTGGTGGCGCAGCCCAGGGCTGTGTAAAGGGGAGATAGGATGTCTGCTCCTCCACACACCGTTGACTCGGGGCCACCCAGATATCTTGTCAAGCACTCTTTCCACAGACGTGTGGAGCATGGCTTAGCAACAGGCGAGAAAGGCCCTTTTGACTGATGGTGGGAGGTGAGGACTGTTTGGAGATGAACTACTCTGCACTCATTCTTTAATTCACGTGTTCCACAATCATTTACTGATGTGGACACAGCAGGATCTCTGGGTAGTTAGTCTGGCTTCTCACCAGCTGTCCCCTCGCTTCAGTGAGGTGGTGACAGCAGTAGCTACAGCTAGAGCAACATGACAGTATTTTCCTGTAAGTGAATATAAAGGAAGAAATTATCTTGGGACTCAGACAGGTCTTGTGACCTTGATATTTAAAGCACTTTTGGGGTGTTTGTTTGCTTTTTTGACCAGCATTCACTACCAATAATTCTATGATACAAGGAAATAAGATGAGCCAAAATGAGAACATGCATTTGATCCGTGTTCTGAAAGCACACAACTGTGGGGGCAGAACGCTACAGAAGTGCTCAAGGCAGGAAGATCACAGTGAGCTCGAGGCCACCCTCAGACTATTCCAGGTCAGCCTAGGCTAGAGGGAGACCCTACCTAGAAAAACAAACAAGCAAAACCCCCAGGTCGCCAGGGACGTGCCTCATCTCGTATCATTTTCACACCACCCCTGGGAGGTGGCTTTCCACTTACACTTGCAAGTGAGGAGAAGGCTGACACCAGGGCCATAAAGCTTCTAAGAGACGTTTTGGAGGGGAGGGAGAGGTTTCAAGGTAGGGTCTCCCTCTAGCTCAGGCTGTCCTGGAATTCACTATGGAGTCTCAGGGTGGCCTCAAACTCATGGTGATCCTCCTACCTCTGCCTCCCGAGTGCTGGGATTAAAGGTGTGCACCATCACGCTTTGCTTAAGTGACTTTTTTTTTTTTTTTTTTTTTTTTTTTTGGTTTTTCGAGGTAGGGTCTCACTCTGGTCCAGGCTGACCTGGAATTAACTCTGTCATCTCAGGGTGGCCTCGAACTCATGGAAATCCTCCTACCTCTACCTCCCTGAGTGCTGAGATTAAGGGCGTGCGCCACCACGCCCGGCTTAAGTGACTTTTTAATCAGGGAATCAATGCTCATCACCTGCGTCACTGAGATGTGCCAATGCATGCATTTAGTACTGAGAACACAGGAAAAGAAAACAGGCCCTGGAAATTGGCAAACACGTAGCCTGGGCATTGGTGCCACTAATCTGGCCATCCTGTCTAAACCACACTCTACCGCTAGCACAACTTCTCAGGTTGTTGGGTACAACCTCTCAGAGTGTCGGCCAGAAGTCCAGCCAGAAGGTGACCCTGTGAGCAGGACAAAATGAGTGAGAAGCCAGCTCTGTCCATTAGCATGTGCAAGCACGGGCAGGAAGGGAATGCCAGGAAAATGGCAAGACTGTAGACCCCATCCTGGATAAAACAGGTGGGTTTCCTAGGAATACGGCCTCCTGGTGTGTCTCGGGTACAGAAAATCAGATCCACATTGTTCTTTTGGTGACATGATATCCAATGCTCTCTGCCTTCAAGGAGTTTAAAGTCTGATTACAGCCAGGTGTGTTGGCACACTCCTGTAATCTCAGCACTGAGGGTCACAGTCTTTCTTGACTGCAGAGTAAGTTCAAGGCTAGCCTGACCTACATGAAACCCCGTCTCAATCAAATCTAATTGGGTGTTGGTCTGTTTTACATACATGTTGAGATTTTCACTGTGAGTAGTAAATTGAATATAGGAGTAAACCTGGCTGAACTTTTACTCACTCACAATGACATTTTACAAAGGCCTAGCATTGGCCTGGAGAGATGGCTTAGCGATTAAGGTGTTTGCCTGCAAAGCCAAGGAACCTCGGTTCAATTCCCCAAGACCCACATAAGCCAGATGCACAAGGTGAGGCATGCATCTGGAGTTTGTTTGCAGTGACTGGAGGCCCTGTCGTGCCCATTTTCTCTTGCTCTCGCTCTCTCTCTCTCTCTCTCTCTCTCACTCGCTCTCTCTCTCTCTCTCTCGCTCTCACTCGGTCGCTCGCTCACTCGCTCTTCTCTCACTCTCTCAAATAAATAAATATATAAATAAAAACAAAGGCCTGACATTCAGAGCAGGTACTCTGCCTTGGCCATTTTTATTCCTCATACAATCTCCCAAGGTAAGACCTTGCTTTTTCCTCCATCTGACACAAGGCACAAATAAAACCTGAAACTTCAAATTCTCTGCCACTGTACTTCTAAAGGTGCAAGAGCTGACACAAACTGGGATTTGAATACAGCTGTACTTCCAAAGCCTGTACTTCCTGATTATGCTTCACAATGGATGTTAATTTTGTAATAATATTTATGTTTAGAAGAACACTTTTCTACAACCTAAGTTCAGTTGTACCAGGGTCTTTTCTTTTTTTCTTTTTTTTTTTTTTCCTTTTTTTCTTTTTTTTTTTTTTCTAGGTAGGGTCTCACTCTAGCCCAGGCTAACCTGGAATTCACTATACACTCTCAGGCTGGCCTCGAACTCATGGCAGCCATCCTCCTACCTCCGCCTCTTGAGTGCCGGGATTAAAGGCATCACCACCACACCTGGCTGGGTCTGGTCTTTTCTATTTAGGAAGTACTAGGCAGTCTAATTTTTTTACATTAGAAAGCAAAAAATATAAAGAAAGTATTAAGTATTGTGAAAATAATGTATTTGGGTTTTTATTTTATTAAGTAGAAACTTTGAGTGGACACATCATATGTTGGTAATGTCATGTCCCTCCTCCCTGCCCCCACGCCACGGAGGGCCTCCTTAGGGTGGCTGGTCTTCACCATGGAGCTGCATGTTGAGTTGTCAGAGCAGCAGTCATTGTGGGGGAGGGCACTGCCTCTGGACATTTTCTCCCACCCTGTGGCTCTTTCCACCCCGTTGTGCAAACCTCCCTGAGCCTTGGCGGTGCGGTTTAAGTCTACTTCAGTGTTGAGCCCTCAGCAGCATCGGGATCTCGTCTTTGGTGCATTTCGAGTGCCTTTGAGCTTTGGATTGTACTGAGAGCTCAGTCACCCAGCAGGAGCTTCTTCAGGGCCAAGAGGCCTCGATTTCCCAAGGGCGATAAGAGCTTGCTAGCAACACTCCTACCAACCTGCATTGAGAACAACCACCCAGAGTCCTCATAACCACGCAGCTTCTGCCTCTTCCTCAGAAAACACAGGCAGATAGGCATAAATCCCAGGCAAGTGTTCGTCAGCACCTACAAACCTCAGAGAACCAATGTGAGCTGCAAAGTCCTTTGTGAATGGGTGACCACATTGGCCACCTGGAAGGAGAACTGGAGAAGGAAAGGACACTTCCTTCCTGCCGCACACCAAACCAGGAAGCTAAAACATAAACCTCTGCTCCCACCTACAGAATGTTAGGACCTGAGCAGATTCTTAGTAGGAACTCAGGTGTGCAAGGGTCACACTGTAAGCCCCAAGAAGTCAAAGTACCATGCTGATATAGAAGATGAAGAAATTGGTGAAAGAAAAGAAAACCTTGGCAAATGTCATTGAAGAGGTAAAATGTTGGGGTGAGGTTGTGAGGAGATGGATCAGACATAAGGACCTGAGTTCAGTCCCTAGCACCATGTGAAAAGCCAGGCATGACCACGCACACCTTAACCCGGGCCTGAGAGGGCAGAGGTAGGCAGATCACTGAAGCTTACTCCAGCCTCCACACACATGCACACAGGGCATGGACATATACCACATGTGCACACACGCCAAAGAATGAAGGTGGAGGGGAGGAGAAGTAAGAAAGAGAGAGGAGACAGAGAAAGGGAGAGAGAGAGAGAGAGAAAGGAAGGAAGGAAGGAAATAAAGAGGGAGAGAGGGAAGGAAGGAAGGAAGGAAGGAAGGAAGGAAGGAAGGAAGGAAGGAAGGAAGGAAGGAAGGAAGAAAGGAAGGAAGGAAGGAAGGAGGGAAGAAAGGGGGGAAGGAGGGAAGGAAAGAAAGAGGGAGAGAGGGAAGGAGGGAAGGAAAGAAAGAGGGAGAGAGGGAAGGAAGGAAGGGAGAGAAAGAAAGAAAGAGAGAGAGAGAGAGAAAGGAAGGAAGGAAGGAAATAAAGAGGGAGAGATGGAAGGAAGAAAGGAAGGAGGGAAGGAGGGATGCAACATAGGAGGCCAAGGCAGCATGACATCTGGCTGTGAGGTTTGAACTGCTTGGGGAGATAAGCTGGGGGAGGGGATAAGAGAGAGATGCTCCCATTGATACCAACTGAGAAGGATCGAGGGTCCCCAACTATAAAATCAGAGTGAGACCTCTCTCACTCTTGGTTGGAGAATCTGCTTTACTTTACAGGTGGCAAAGAAAATGGAGGAGAAACAAAATCCATACATAAGACAAGAAGATAGCTAGCTGCCCGCCATGAGATGTGCCCCGTCTACACATCTGCCAGGACCCAGGAGAAACTGCAGAGGAAGCTGTGACATGAACACTGCTCTTACTGCTAGCCTGACAACCAGCTTCAGGGAGATGGTGACAGACACAGTGATCAATAAAAACCCATCAAAGCAGAAATGCAGAGGCCACAGAGAACTCAACAGTAAGTCCTACTGCTAAGAGACCTGCCATGGCTCAGGGAACATTGTAGACAAGATGACAGAAAGATTGTAAGAGCCACAGAGTGGGGTAGGAATAGCGTGAGGCACTGACCCTTCCTTGTTATCCCACAGGGACTGACTGAGGCCTGCATGACTCCACAGTGAACACCATAACCTCCCTCATGAGGAGGCCCCCAGGGTAACAGGAGCATTGGAGAGAGGATAAAAGACTATATAGCCTGTTATAACATATACAAAATAAAATTAATTTTTTTAAGTCAGGGTGAAAATACGACTAGATTTGAAGTGTCTGTGGACCCTCTGAGGAACCACACATGCCATCCTCAGCCACTGCTATCCAAGATGGGAGTGATAAGTGCTCAGTACATGTCAACTGAGATTCCAGTGTGCAGAATGACAGGAAATTTGTATGACTCAAACATCCCACTCCTGGGACTTTCCTTCATGTGCTCTAGGGTCAACTGTCTGAAGGATGAAGTTGATTCTCTCAAGAAAGTAAATTCCAGCTGGGATGGTGGTGCACACCTTTAATCCCAGCATGTGGGAGGCAAAGGTAGGAGGATCGCTGTGAGTTCAAGGCCACCCTGAGACTACATAGTGAATTCCAGGTCAGCCTGAGCTAGAGTGAGACCCTACCTCAAAAAAAAAAAAAAAAAAAAACAGAAAGGATATTCTTTCCATCTTTGCTCACTTGCTACCCAAGGTAGTTATTTTTAACTCTTGTCTTATTTTTGTTTGGGGGAGCTGGCTGCATGTGACATGCTATGGCACACACATGGAGACTGTCCATCCTTTCCTGTGTGAGCCAGAGTCTTTCCTGTCTTGTTTGATTTTTTGCCACTAATTAGACCAGCTTAGGTGGCCCACAAGCTTCCTGATTTTCCCTGGCTCTACCTCTTATTGCCATAGGTGCGTGGAGATTACAGACATGTGTTCCACTTTGAATGTGGCTTTATATAGGTGCCCTAGACTTGAACTGAAATCAGCAGTCTTGCTGTCCAGCACTAACTGCTGAGCCATCTCGCCAGCCCTCCCCCAAGGTCAGCTTCGAATGCCAGCTCTTCTGGGAAGGTGTCCTGGATTTCATGGCTCCCTCCCTGCGTTCGTTCGCCCGCCTTGCTTATGTCACTAGTTGGTGCTATTGAGCATTGAGTGGCTTATAGCTGGTTGACAGAATGGGACTGCCCAGGTGTGACAAGAGGTAAGATGACAACAGTAAGCCTGTGGATGTCAGTCAGGCCGAGCATGTGACAGAGGGAAATCTACTGGCGCTGGGACCTGTTCTCACATGCATTGCCTCCTCTGAGCCCAGAAACCCTGCACAGGCTTCCTTCAGCAGCTTCCATCATAAGTCAGGAAACGGACTCCGTGTGAGGCTCCCCAAAGCCTGCAACTGGGCATATGAAGAGGGGAGCCCGTTCATTCCATTCACTCCACTAATATGTGCTGAGCTGTCCCCATGTGCCAGGTACCGTGACGGGTACTGAAGAACACAGTGGCGGCTTACAGAAAGCATTATTCAAGCGCGAGAGACGGGAAGTCAACAGTAGGTGACGTGTAAGTGATATGAGGAAATACTCTTCCCAGTATGATGGTGCGTGCTGGTAATCCCAGTGCTTGGAAGGCTGACACAGGAGGATTGGCGTGAATCTGAGGCCATTACTGGTTTACTGTTTTGTGAACTTTTCCTGCTTCCCCCTAGATAGGGTACCAACCACAGATCAAAGTACACCACCACCAAAGTCCAACTTGGTGAACTAATGGGTTCTTAATAGGGTTACTTATAGAACATGGGTGGGGAGGGGTTGTTTACAGAAACATGGGTGACCTCAAAGCAGCCATCACCAGAAAAATCTCTCCTCAGCATGATTGGCAACTGCCCTCCAGCTGCATAGGTGGAGTGTGCCCTTCAGTTAACCTGCCACATACTGCCCATTCCAGTACCCCCCAAGCCCATGAGACTGTAGGCAGCCAAGACAGATCTACACATGGCTGGCAGGGACGAACAGGAGCGAGGGCTGAGATCTCAGGTGAATGTACCATGACCCGCCCCAACCTCTCCTTTGAGGAGGAAGCATGAACAGGCCCAATTGGAGGGTTACTCACTGTGGTCACGCTACTGCCGACGAAGACATTGGCAATCATGTTCAGAGAACAGCGCTCTACAACAGTGAAATAATGTGCTTGTGGTCAGCCTGAGCTACATGCTGAGCAGAGGAAAAGGGAGAAAAGGAGGGCTGGGCGTTTGGCTCCATGGTAGAGCACAAGGTCCGAGGTCCGAGGTTCAATCCCCAGTAGGAAAAGAAGCAGCAAGAGGAGGAGGAAGAGGAGGAGGAGAAGAAAAGGAAATAACCTTCAGGGTGAAACAGCCAGGATGGAGTAGTCGGAGGCTAAATGTCCCGGGCTCTGTCCTTGGCTCGACACTGCAGATGGGGGCTGAACGAAGACAAGATGGCCACAGAGTGCCGTGTAGTCCTTGCCTATGACCGATGCTGCCCAGGGCTTAGAACGTGCCAACATAACTGACTGAGACGAAGTGAAACCAGCGACTTTTGAGTTTTCTGTTTAATTTCCACAAACATCTGAGTCATATTTCTGGTTTATTTTTATTTTTTTTATTTACAGCACCATTGAATGTCTTTCACCTTCAAAAGGTATGTGTACATATATCCATTGTGGGGGTACTCACATGCCATTAGTGATGAATTATTTAAACTATCTTAAAGTTTTAACAATCCCCACCCCTGCCCCCCCACACCACATTTGATGATTATACTTTGGCAAAATTGCCTTTGAAAACAGAAAGAAGACTTGAAGCAACAGAACTCCAAAATATTGTAACATAACTAACCTCAGACCTCGAGGAAAACCTCCCTTGAAAACCATCCTTTCTGAATTGTTCTCCCTATAATTCAGAGAGCTCCAACATCTCTCGCCTGGCTTTCTACTAAAAAGTGACAGTTGATTATTTAGCAAACATTCAAGAAAGGTCCATGTAAATAAGAAAGCCTAGAATAAAACAGAAAGAGGGGAACTACAAAATGGCAATGTATCTGCACTAGCTGAACTCCAGGTTCCTAAAAACATTTGGGCCCTTGAGGGTCATGGCCTAATAAACATTTAAGAAACTAGTTTCCTTGTTCAATGATGCCCCCTACTTCCCACCTATGGTCACCTGAGTATAGATATGCTCAGAAAACTAGAGACAGACCTTCCCACTGACCCCTAAATTCAAAGTCCAAATAAAAAATTTTTCCTGTTTTTGTTATCTTTTGTTTTTTGAGACAGTCTCATATAGCTGAGGTTAGCTTCAAAGTTTTGAACTCTATGTAGTCAAGGATGGCTTGAGCTCTTGCCTCAGACTAGAATTACAGACATGCCCCACCACACCAGGCCCACACTTATCTTAGCTGTTCCTTTCCGTAGTCCTTAACTACAAGTGTAGGAGTACATATAAAAGGAAGATACTTTAAAATTCAGGTAATGTGATTCCCTCTCAGAGAAAATGGGAGCTGGCAAGAGATTATGTCACTCATAAAGCACTTCAAATGTCTAAACTCATCCTAAGCACAGAACTGCTTACCAGCAGCTGAAAGCAAGAAACATCAAGTTTAAAACTTGGAATTTTTAAATTTTTGTTTTGTTTCTTGACAGCCTATCCTGCTGTGTAGCTTTGGCTAGTCTTGAACTCACAAGGTTCCTATCTCAGCCTCCCAAAAGCTGGAATTACAGGCATGCACCACCATTTAACGGGTAACTTCAAATGTGATCTAAATTCCTCTAAGAGTCTCTTGTGCTGGTGTCACCTGCTCTCATTTGGCAGTAGGCTTGTCACATGGAAGGTTCTCATGAGCTGAAGAAACCAGTAAAAGCAAGTCTTTTTTTGTTTTGTTTTTCTATTTCATTCACTTTCTAATGGAATAGCAGGATTTTGGAGAAGATATTTTATTTTCAAATTATATTTTTTCTTTGCATGTCAAAAATTTCCATGTAGAAACAATGGTAATTTTATGCCTGGTTTGATCTCACCTTTAAAAACACTGTGTAGCTGAGGACGTCACTTGGTGACAGCACATGCCAAGCCCTGGGTGCTCTCCTCAGCACCAACAAAGAAACGTCAGAGTTGTTTGTAAACAGTGATCCTAACCCAAGGTGTGGTGGCACACACCTGTCATCCCAGTGCTCTGGGGGCTGAAGCCAGGAGAGAAGAGTAAATGCTACAGAACTGAGAATATTAAAAAAGACTATTGAGAGCTCGAGAGATGGCTTAGCAGTTAAGGCACTTGCCTGTGAAGCCTAAAGACTCATATTCAACTCTCTAGGTCCCACTTAAACCAGACGCATAGTGAGTCAAGTGTGCAATGTTGCACATGTGCACAAGGGGGCGCACACATCTGGAGTTCAATTGCAGTGTCTGGAGGCCCTGGTGTGCCAACTCTCCCTCTCTCAAAAAAAAAAAAAAAAGTCTGTTGGATTTGTGTCAACAAAAAAAAAAAAGAAAAAAAATTTTTTTAAGGCTATTGAGCCAGACATGGGGGCAAATGCCTTTAATTCCCACACTCAGGAGGCAGAGGTAGGAGGATCACCATAGGCTCAAGGCCACCAAAACAACATAGTGAATTCCAGGTCAGCCTGGGCTACATACAGCAAGACTCTACCTTGAAAAAACAAAAACTAAATAAAAACAGTTATTGAGCTCTTAGGAGGCTTCCCTCAACAATGTCTAGTAATGGCATTAGCTCGTGGTTCCAAAGTTAGGGACAAAGGTCCTCCACTGTGGATGTGTGGTGATATTCCAACCTGACACACACAGGGCGCCATAAACGTTATAAAAATATCTTCAGGACTGGGGTGCAGTTCTGCGGCAGAGCACATGCAGAAAAATGTGAAAAAGAAATCAGTGCCTTGGGGCTGGGGATGTAACTCAAAAGAATGGTGCTTAGTATTCACAAAGCCCTAAGTTCAAAGGTTCATAGAATCAGAAGTTCAAGGTCATCCTTGGCTATATAGTGAGTTCAACTCCATGGCAAGGGAGAGAGAGAGAGATTCTCTCTGCCTCTTTTTCTCTGTCTGTTGCTCTCAAATAAATAAAAATAAACAAAAATATTTTTAAAAAAAAGAGAGGGAGGGAGAGAGGGAGGGAGGGAGGGAGGAAAAGAGGGAGGGAGAGAGGGAAAGATGGAGGGAGGAAGGGAGACGGAGAGACCAGTACTGCTTCGGAGAAAGAAAGGCGGGCATTTTCTGGAAGGACACATGAACACAAAGCAGGTGGGTAGCAGTGCTTTGGTGAACTCAAGGACAGCCTGCAGTTTTAATATCTTGTTCTTCAGATGCTGCTAGAACCATGCGTGGCTGATCCAGAGGGAAATGTAACTTGTGTTTCTTTTAGGGAGGAAAAGGTGAGAGCAGCAAAGGCAAGGGAAACCTAAGGGAAATGCAACAGAGCAGGCGCCCAGCGCTGCAGGTGGCAAACAAAACTCGTCTACCCTGCCCAAAAATATTGCACCTCCTCCACTTCATTATTAAATGCATTCAGCCACTGTCTCTAAAGGTATTATTTTATATTAACACTTGTCTATAACTTGGTATGTGAGCATCAATCAAGTTTTCTGAGGCTAGGTTTAATTATGTTGGAATTAAGTGCCTTTGCCTTTACAGAAAAAATACTTTAGAGATCAAAGAATATTATTCAGATGTGAACTAAAATACATTCCTTTAGGCAGTAGCAGAAAAGCGGTGAAATTATACTTTCCTTTTAATAATAGAAGAATAATGTGGATTCAGATTTGGAAGTTAGGGATAAAATTCTTTTGTGGCTCCAGCAAAGGCAGCTCAGTTATTTATGAAGAACAATTTGGCTCACGCATCGCTATGGTGAGTTTCTTAAGGAATACTCCAGTTTATATGAGCACATCACACTTTTAACACTTAAGCAGAAACGTTGTCTTCTATGTGCTCTCCCTCTTTCCCTCTCTCGTGTGTGTGTTTTGAAGCAGGATTTCACTCTAGATCAGACTGACCTAGAACTCACACTGTAGTCAGGCTGGTCTCAAACTCATGGCAACCCTCCTATTTCAGCCTCCTGAGTTCCAGACCTACCTTGAAAATACAAACAAAAAAAGAAAGAAAGAAAGAAAGTGCACCACCACACCCGGCTCTCTGTGTTCCTTTCTAGTTTATAAAGTGCATATAATCTAACATGATAAGTTTATAGAGGTTTAAAAAAGGCTTTAGGCATTTTTCAATTACTTATCCATGATCAATTTAAACTCAGTCAGCTATCAAAGAACAAAAAGTTTCCCATACTACTGATCCTACCTGCTTACTTATCAGCCCTTCAAATTTAGGTCTAACACACACACACACACAAAAATGTTCTTGAAACAGGGTCTCATTATTTTCCCAGGCTAGCCTTCTTCTCCTAAGCTCCAGTGATCCTCCTGCCTCAGCCTCCTGAGTAGCTGGGATTGCAGGGGTGTACCAGCATGCACGCAAAGATAGTAAAATGACGTTTGCGCTGAGAACACGGATGCTATTTCTGTAATCATCCAGCATTTCTTGTGACTCCTGAGCAGTTTCTCTATAGGACTCAAACTGGACAGCCTAGGAGAGGACCATTAGTCATTCTTGCTAGCTCTCCTCGTGAGGTAACCCCTGCCATTTTCTCATACCTCTGAGACTCTGATTTAAACACAAAGACATACGTGAGGTGCTAAGCACCACTAATATAGTTCATTGTCTGAATCAGATTATAATAAATTTATTTGAACTCAGAAATAGGAATCAGAGACATAAAAGAAAATTCTGAGCTCTTCCAAACACATGAGAAACAGCAGCTAAATTAATTATTTCTCTCTCAGACATCAACTTTTCTACCTGGTTGGCAACTACAAAAAATACTTTAAGTAGGTTTAATTAAAGAGAAGGCAGTCTAGCTTATTTATTTGGCAGGAACAAGCTCCCGATGACAAGTGTTCTCCTGTCCTGGGAAGAGTCATTTTCCCCTGGCAAATGCTCTATGGTCAGTGTGATCATATAAAAGGAGAGGCTAAGGACATCTAGGCCAGCGAATCATCATCAAAACGAAAACAACAATGATCCCACTTGGAGATGCTCCAAGACACAACTAAGCACTGTGTCGTACTCAAAGAAGCAGCCACGTCCCCACACATCCACACGTAAAGAACCACAGATGTAAACATCCAGAAGACCCGTCCTGCAGCTTAGCTCCAAGCAGGAGGTAAATGCTGACTTCTTCTCTCCTCAGAAAAGGAAGATCTTGTCAAAACCCACTTTCTCACCACCCCACTAACTTATCTATACCTTCTCTAATGTCTTAAGAACATCTAGATTGATAGGCATTTGTTTTAATAAGTGTTCAGTTTGTCTTTATCTGAAACTGAATCAGAGGAAAGATCCACAGTGCCACAAGAAGCTAACCCTCATCTTGTAGGAACTTCAAGGGGAAAGGGAGAAAACACAGCTGTGATGACACTTCAGTTTTTTCCACATTCTTTAGTCTATGAACTCCTCTGAGAGTCAGCCCGAAGTTCTGATCAGTTTAAATGTAACGGCTGGGGACATGGCTCAGTAATAGAGCACTTACTTAGCATGCATGAGACCTTGGATTCAACTCCCCAGCACAAGAAAAACAACAACAAAAGAAAAACCCCAAGTACTACTTTGAATCCTATGTCCACAGTCCCAGCCCTCCACATAGATTCTAGTGGTTTGCTTTGAAAATGCATGCTCAAAAAAAAAAAAAAAAAAATGCAGTCACAGAACATCGTGAGCAACCCTGCGTAATGGAACCAGGTTATTGGTGAAGTGAGAGTCAACAGATGCGTTCCACTAACGTCCCCAGCAGCCGAGCCCTGCCGACAGAGCACGAGGCTGCAAGGCTGGTCAGAGCCCGCAGCCCAAAACGCTCTTTCCACAGGCCATGCTGGTGGTTCCAAAGTGCCTGTCTACATAGTCAATCTTATGTGGGAACCTGACTAAAAGTGTGTACTGTTTTCATAACATTGTTCGTCCTGGGTTTTGCTAAGAGTTTGTCTGTGGTCCCTCAGACAGCCATCCAAAGACACATCAATGGTCACTTGCTGCGCGTTGTCTCTCGTGCTTCGGTAGGTCTCCGATGGGGGCCCACCATTCTGCTGCGCACAGCCATTGATGTGGGCCAGCGGCAGCACCCCGGGGGGACAGCACAGCTTCTTAGCGCAACTCTGGGAGACGCAAGGGGCACTGCAGAGCAGCAGCAAGTCCTTCTGCTCCAGGGCTTCCTTCGCGTCCACGCTTTCAAACTGGATGGTCACGTTGTGAATGCCGGCGTTGTGGAAGATTTCTCGAATTTTCCTGCTGGCATCCTGCTGTCCCATGTCCTTCTGGCACTTGATGTGCAGAGTGGCGATGATCTTTCCACTTATGAGTTCCCAGATGTGAACTTCGTGCACGCTGCTAATTCCAGGCACGGCGGAGAGCTGCGCCACTAGAAGAGAGAAGAGCCACAGCGGTGTGTGAATGCTGGACCCGAAACAGAGCCGTGTGAGGGACGTGGGTGCCTAAGCCCGCCACCAAAACGGCTGTGCTTTGACCCCAACACGCAGAAAGAAGCTGTCCCCTGCTAGCTGGCCCCTGTGAGCTGTCCTGTTCCCTGTGAGCTGTCGCCTGTGAACTGTCCCATGAGTGTGCTTCCTCTAAAAGCTCTCCTCTCTGAACTCCTATGCCGCACATTGCTAGCCCTCCAGAAGTGATTCAAAGCCACAGACAGGAGGGTTGTAAGTTCAAGATCAGCCAGTGCTACATGGAAAGTTCCAGGTCAGTCTGGAATACACAGCAAAATCCTGTCTCAAAACCAAACTAAGGGCTGGAGAAGTGGCTTAGTGGTTAAGTTGCTTGCCTGCGAAGCCTAGGGACCCATGTTTGACTCTCCAGGTCCCACGCAAGTGTGCAAGGTCACACATGCACACAAGATGGCACATTTGGCTGGAGTTCCACTAAAATAGCTAGAGGCCCTAGCACACCAATTCATCCCCCCCTCTCGCTCTTTCTCTCTCATAAAAAAAAAAAAAAAAACCACCAGATTAAAAAAAACTAAACCAAACAAAAATCTTCAAGAAAGTAAGTTTAAAGCCTGATATAGTAGATACTGGAGAAGCTGAGTCAGGATGATCAAGGGTTCCAGGTCAGCTTTAGCTATTTAGGGAGATCCTGTCTCAAAACATATTAGGGAGAGAGAATGTTTAATATCAAAAAAAGCGCATGCCCAGGCTGTTGAGTATACAAGGGAGTGGACCCCATCACAGGTCTCCCAGGAGACCACAAAGCAGAGTGTGTAAGAGGCACACTGTAAGCTGCACATGGCGGCAAAGGCCTGCAATCCCAGCCCAAGGAGGCCTGACTGCTTCCAAGTGCCAGGTCAGCTTGATCTATATTCTAAGTTCCAGGCCAGCCAGGACCACAGAGTGATACCCTATCTTGATGGATGGATGGGTGAGTGGGAGGATGGGCAGACAGACAGGCAGACTGACAGATATCGTTTAATAAAAGGGATCAAAAACATTTACTGTAAATTCTAGTTCTAAGGATTCAATTCAAAGGGAATAACCATACTTCTGTACAAGAATGGTTTGAGTCCTCATTGCTCTTTATATTAAAAACAACAAAAGAGGGCCTGGAGAGATGGCTCAGTAGTTAAAGGTACTTTCTTGCAAAATCTGCCAGCCTAGGTTCAATTCCTCAGTACCTAAGTAAAGCCAGATGCACAATGTGGCACAGGCATCTGGAGTTCGTTTGCAGTGGCAAGAGACCCTGATACACCCATATACTCTCAAATTATCTTTCCCTCTCTCTCTCAGAAAAAAATTTTTAAGGGAAAACAACAAAGAAACAGCTAATTACACAACAGAATACAATACAGCTGTCATAAAATAAGTTGTATACTTAAGGTTATGAGGAAATTTACATAACGAATTTTAAACAAAAAGGGAAATACAAACACTAGACATGTCTTAAATTTTTCGTTTGTTTTGGTTTTTCTAGAGACTCTCAGATGTCTGTAACTCGGGGGCAGTGTGACTTGTGTTGGGGCACAGAAAACCGGCAGCGTTCATTCGTGGACAGAGCGAGGACCCGAGGTTGAAGCACTGTCCTCACAGTGGCCGGAGCCACTGACTGACTCACATGGCCCTGGAAGAGAACCAACTAGAAGGCAGGATGCAGAACCTGGATGACTCACCTTCTGAGCAAAAAGGGAGACAAAAATCAAGGTCAAGCAAAATGGCCTTATTGGCAGGGGGGAAATGGTCTTGTTGTGATTAAAATAAACCTTTGGCATGATGTCAAATAGCTCAGCAGAAAGCATTGCCCAGCCATCTCGTTTTCAAAAGCCGCACAGGTGATGATCGCAGTTTACCAAGGGCCATCCCAATCACCTCACCCGCCAGGCTGCCAGACACGCGGTGCACGCCCCAGGGCCTGGTGGCTGCGGGTGCTTCACAGCCAGTGTCGCTCAGACCCCACTCTGCCACCGCGCCAGCCACAACACTCCCGGGACACAGCGCAGTCCACTTACTGAGCTCTTCCATGTTGATGCCCCTGGGGACCATCTGCAGCAGAATGACAGCAGTCTCCTTGATGAGTGGGAAGGCAGATGACAAAATAATGATGACCATGACAACGGTCAGACTGGGGTCGATGTAACACTGCCAGTTACACGGGACGTCGTGGCTCAGGGGAAGGACATAGAAGATGATGGCCGTGATGACAACAATCACAGACCCCAGGGCATCTCCCATCACATGCAAAAGAACACCTGCAGAGGAGGAAGACAGACCGGTGAAGCCCAGAGCCAGGAATGGCACGTGTGACACTTGGTAACCGAGATGCCAAGCTTGAGTACGATTGGATGTTTTCTGTTAGAACACTGAGTGGATAAGAATTTAAAAAAATAAATAAACCAGGTATGGTGGTGCCCACCTGGAATCCCAGCACTTGGGAAATGGAGGTGGAAGGATTATGAGTTTGAGGCCATCCTGGTCTACACAGCAAGACTCTGTCTCAAAACAAGCAGGAGGGCTGGAGAGATGACTCAGTGGTTAAGACACTTGCCTGCAATGCCTAACGACCAGGGTTCAATTCCCCAGGACCCATGTAAAGCCAGATGCACAAAGTGGTACATGTATCATTTGTAGTGGCTAGAGGCCCTGGCACACCCATTCTCCCACTCTCTCTCCTTGTAAATAAACAAACAAACAAATATTTTTAAAGGAAACAGTAACAATGAAAAAAAAAAATCCCAGGCCACCATCCCAGGACCCAGCCAGCCTAGAAAACAGGAACAGTCTAGAAAGAGCCTGCACTACAGTCGGCTGCAAGAAGTGACTGAACCAGCCCATAGAGCCACAGAGCTGCCACCCAGCACCCTTCAGGAGGCACACGAGGAGAGACAGCAACTATTGTAAATGACACATCATTCTTCCAGATATGCATTTATAGTTGATTCTAAACTTCTGTTTTGTTTTGAGGTGGGGCCTCACTATAGAGCCTGGTGGTCCTGGACTCTGTATCCCAAGCATTGGGGTAACAGGTATGTGCTTTCATGTCCGTCTTCAAAGTTTGTTTCTCTGTTATACTTTGTAAGTCAGGAGTCGGGGGGGGGGGGGGGTCACTGATGAGCTCAGGGCGATGGAGAGTCTGTTGTTAATGTTGCAGTGCCAGGGACTGGACCGGGCATCTTGGGTACACTAATGAGGCAAGCGCTCTCCCGTTGTTTTTAAGAGAGGACAGAACTAAACTACATACCGAGAGGGATTCCTTTGACTCTTTTGGCTTCGCTGGCCTGTGATCCATGAATCAGCCCCTTTCTTTGTAGAGATTTGCTTACTTATCTCTTGTCCTGTGGCCATTCCAATGGCCTCTGGGTTAAGAAGGCCTCAAGAATAGAGACAGGCCGGGCATGGTGGCGCACGCCTTTAATCCCAACACTTGGGAGGCAGAGGTAGGAGGATTGCCATGAGTTCGAGGCCACCCTGAGACCACATAGTGAATTCCAGGTCAGCCTGGGCTAAAGCAAGACCCTACCTCAAAAAAAGAAGAAGAAGAAGAAGAAGAAGAAGGATAGTAGCAAGCTTTGGCTGCATAAAGAGCCATCTGTCATGATGACACAAAACTAAAATTCTACACATGTAGGTAAAAATTATGGATTTCTAAACTTAAGAGAATTGTTTCTCAAGATATCAGTTATAATAAAGAAAATATATAATCCTCAGCAAAGAATATTTGGGAGTTCCTTTTTTTTTTTTTTTTTTTTTTTTTTGAGATAGGGTCTCACTCTAGCCCAGGCTGACCTGGAATTCACCATGTAGTCTCAGGCTGGCTTCAAACTCATGGCGATCCTCCTACCTCTGCCTCTGAGTTCTGGGATTAAAGGCGTGCGCCACCAAGTCCAGTGGGAGTTATACTATTAAGATATATATTAGTTTAGAATTTAGTAAATTCAGGGCTAGGGAAATACCAGTGTTTGGTTCCCTGTCCCCATCTAAAAATCCAGAATCTGTGACAGGGTTAATATGGGAGGCAGAGACAGAAGGCTTTTCTGTAAACTGGTGGCAAGCTCAAAAACAAACAGCCAACAACAAGCCAGGCGTGGTGGCGCACGCCTTTAATCCCAGCATTTGGGAAGCAGAGGTAGGAGGATCTCCATGAGTTCAAGGCCATCTTGAGAGTACATAGTGAATTCCAGGTCATCTTGGGATAGAGTGAGACCCTATCTTGAAAAACCAAAAATAAAGAAAGAAAGAACAGAACAGAACAGGTGCAGAGCAAGGAAATGCTGCTCCCAATGAGGTGGAAAGCAGAGGACGCACCTGAGCTGCCCTCTGACCTCCACACACATCAGGGCACAGATGTGTGTGCATTCGTTCACACACACAAATAGTAAAACACATTAAAAAGAACTGAATAAATTTGGTGAAAATCCGGTCAGAAAAATTACAAGAAAAATGCTGTCTTGGCTTTCTTGGGAGGAAACCTCAGAATCTTGCTACTCAGAGATCAAGAGCAGCAGCGCAGTGGGAAACAACCTCAGTCTCCCGGAGGAGCCTGGAGGATAGGGTGCTGTGCACGTGACCCAGAACACCTCACAAAATCACAAACTTCAACTTACTGTTGAGCCATGTCCACTTGGCATTTATTTTTTTTTTATTTATTTATTTATTTTTTTTTTTTGGTTTTTCGAGGTAGGGTCTCACTCTGGTCCAGGCTGACCTGGAATTAACTCTGTAGTCTCAGGGTGGCCTTGAACTCACGGCGATCCTCCTACCTCTGCCTCCCGAGTACTGGGATTAAAGGCGTGCGCCACCACGCCCGGCTGCCATTTGGCATTTATGTGGATGCTGGAGATCTGAATTCTGGTTCTTATGTACACAGAGCTGCCTAGGCTTGGCGTCTGAGCCTCCATCACCTCCCTGACCCTGTGCAGCAGGTGAAGGGTAAGAGAGGGGGCGTGAAGGGAAGGGACAGGGGGAGGGGGAGGCCTTGAAAGGTTGGCAAGTCTGGAAAGGCGTGCGACTGGACAGGAAACCCTGGACACCAGCCGCGCTCCCCATTCTCTGGTTGCAATAAAGGTTTGTGAGGGAGCAGCCCTGCTCATGGCTGTGATTCTGAGCAATCTGGCAGGTTACCAGAGAGACAAAGATCACCAGTCACCTGATTCGTCACAGTGCCCACAGGTCACTGTCCAAAGACAGGAGACCTCTGCACTTGGCCCTCCCTTGCTGACTTTCCATTAAAGAAAACAAAACCCACTCAATTGGTATACCAAGCATTTGCCATCGGGGGCAGGGGAACTGGAAGAATACCTTCCCCAAGAGAGCTGACTTGCTCTATTCGATGCCCGGCACCCACATTAACAGCAGGGCATGGGCAGGCACACCTGTAACCCCAGTACAGTGGGGAGTGGAGAAAGGAGAACCACTGGGCTCACTGGTCTCCCAGCCTGGCCGAAACCAGCAGTTCCAGGTTCTGTGGGAGATGCCATCTGAAGTGAACACGTGGAAGAATAACAGAAGAGGACACCCAACATCCCCCTGGCCTCTGCAGGTGTGTGCTTGGGACACACGCATCTACACACACGTACATATACTATACACACACATCCCCCCACCATAAAAAAAGAACTGGCAATTTGACATGTCCCAGCAATCAATGCCGGTGACTTTGTGAGTTAGAAAACACAGTGCTCAGGAAAAATTCACAGGTCATTGTGAAAGGATGAGATCTACCACGAAGAAGATCTCACTGGAGATCTGTTCTCAGGTGAGTCAGGACTGCCGTTCATGTGTGCGCAAGTAACTAACAGAGGTATAACGTGCCACGGACCATGCCAGATCCCTGTAAGTAAGATCGAGGACCGCAAAGTACACTATGAGAACTTTGAAAGCATTGTGCTTCCACTTTACTTTGCGGTACACGATGGAGTTGGTTTCCTATTCCCATTGGAATGAGAAACAAGAAATGAAAATCCAGAAGTGACTTTTGCTCCCAGGATCCCCGTCAGAGATGCTTCCTGTGAAAATCTGGGGAGAGGTGAGATTCTGCTTTCAGAAGCCACTGCTTAGATGTTCAGAACGTAAGCCGGCAGTGGGATGAGTCCACTCGAGAAGCGAACCATCCCTGTCTGGAAGCCAGGGGCCCTGCGTGACCAAGAAAAGTGCCAGAAACATGAAGGAGGAGGAGGGATTCCATTCCAGCTCCGTTCGTAGCCAAGGTGACTTGGAGAAGTTGCCAAGCTCTCCAGACCCCGTTTCCTATGTGTAAAGTGGACCGGTTGAAGTTCATTCCCCCACGGCCTTCCCGGCCCTTGTGCTCTGTGGTCCTCCCATGACTCCTGGCTGTAGGTGAGGACTCAGCCCCAGGAGGAGGCCGGGCTCAGGCTTAGCCGGAGGTGCAGAGACTCTAATCAGCCCTAAGGGTTCTGGTGTGTGAGAGCAGAGGTGACTGTCACCAAGGCAGCAGGGGGTTGAGCCCAGCAATCCCGCTCACTACCTGAAGGATGACAGGATCGGCCAGTAAGAGTGTTGGGAGAACTAAGTGATTTATTCGTGAGTGGCACAAGGAGGCACTCTAACAGATTCGTTCTTGTTCCTGCAATAAGCCTCGACACTCCTTGTGCTTTCCCTCACTGCGAGTGCGCGGGCTAGAGGCCACCATCCTCGCGCGCCGGGGTGGAGCTCTCGTGGAAGAGCGTCTACCTGGTGTGCACAGAGCCCTCAGCTGGATCTTCAGCACCAAATAACTCCAGGTATGGCAGTGCACAACTGTAGTCCCAGCACTCAGGAGGTAGGGACAAGGGGATCAGGAGTTCAAGGTGAGATTCAGGCCAACTTGTGCCACATGGGATGCTGCCTCAAAAATAAAAATAAAAATAAATGGAGGAGGGATCACAGGCAAGTGAGGTCATACAGACACACACCTGTAATCCCAGCACTGGGAAGGCTGAGGCAGGAGAATCACAAAGTTGAGGTTGTCAGCTTGCGCTGTGTGTGAAGATCCTGCCTGCAAAAACAAACAAACAAACAAACAAACAAAAGCCAGGTGTGGTGGTTCACACCTTTAATCCCAGCGCTTGGAGAGGCAGAGGAAGGAGGATCACGGTGAGGTCAAGGCCACCCTGAGACTACAGAGTAAATTCCAGGTCAGCCTGAGTGAGAGTGAGGCCCTACTTCAGGGCGGGGGCGGGGGGGGGGGGAGAAGTAAAGTAGATAAAGAAAGATTAGGACCTGGAAGCCTAGAGAGGCTCAGTAACGTGCCCTAAGTCATATAATTCTTTCTCTCTCTCTCATTGTTGGTTGTATTGTGTGTGTGTGAGTGTGTGTAATGTATGCATGTGAGTATAGTGTGTGTGTGTGTGTGTGTGTAGTGTATGGGTGTGTGTGTGAAGATGCTCACACGGAAGCCAGAGGAGAACAGTGGGTTCTAGTTCTCACCGGCACTGCTTCTTTGAAATGGAGTCTTTCACTGACTAAAGAGCCCGCCTCTTCCATGAGCCCCAGGGGCGCTCCAGTCTCTACTCCCCACAGGACCTGGAGCATAGATAGGCATGGCCACACCCAGATATGCATGTGGGTGCTGGGAATGGAACGTAGGCAACCATAGGCCCCCTCAGGCCCTCATGTTTGCCTCAGGAAGTGCTCTTAACTGCTAAACCAGTTTTCTAGCCACCCCGTGTCATGTAGCTCATAAGTAGTGGAGCCTCTCAAGCTCAGGCCTCCAACCCAGCCAGGCTGAAAGCCCAGCCCAGCCCACAGTGCCCGTTACCTCTGAGGGAAGGCGCATGCGTGCTCTTCTGTAGATACCTGTAGATCAAGGCGCAGCCAGGCACTGACCGCCTCTTACCACTGACCTGCTTCTACTAATGAAAACTACAAGCTTTTGACTAAATATTAGCAAGACTTGGGCTATGGGTATAGCTCAGCACATGAGTTCAGTCCCAGCATTCCTCCAAGTTAGCAAGATCACGCAAATCTCCCAAACTATTGGTCTATACTTCATAACACACACACACAGATAATTAACAATGCCTTTTAAAAAGCTGGGGAGATGGTCCAACAGCTAAAGGAGAGTGCATGAAAAATTAAAGTTCTATGGTGAGATAGATCTTAAAATCTAGTATTATATGTCATATATATCATAGATATATGAAATATAAATATATATGTGCATATACATATATACATGCCTCAAAAAGAAAGATAAGTTGAGAGATTATTTTTCACTAAAGATTCTTGCTAAGAGACTTCCACCATACTCTGTAGAGAAGAAAATTTCCCTATAGTGTTCCATCTACATTTCGGACGTTAGATTCACTTAGTGTTTGGCGCTGCTGTGTCACTCTCGTGTTTCCATCTGAGAATGGGTGTGCGCAGCTCTCAGGGGAGGCTTCCTGTGTGTTCTCAGCTCACTGCACTGTCTGAATCCAATCCTCACTCCAGGCTTCCCCTACACCGTATGAAGATAAACATGGCTTAACCTTTCTCAAGTTTCCCAAAGTCAAGATTGGGGATTTGTGGGCAAGGCCCCCTTTTCATCTGTCTGCCTCTCCTGAGCTCCCAGGTCCCTGCTCTGGTAAGCCCCCCTCTTTGCAGCCTCGCTGGGCTGAGATGGTGGGGACCCCTACTCCCACAGGTGTTCCCTGCCCCCTCCTGACTTCCACATGGCAGGAGCTCCTGGTAGTTTTTCCTCTTGGCTTTGCTAAATCTAACAGTCTCTCTCTAAACCTTTAAAAAAATAAAAGGTTGGGATTAGCTGGCATAGAAGCTGCCAGTATGTGTAATCCCAGCATTTAGGGGCTCAGGAAGGAAGATTGTAAACCTAAGGCCAACCTGGGCTACATAGCAAAACCCAGCTCTCTCCCAATAAAAAGCCGGGGAATTGGACAGGAGAAATGGCTCAGTGGCATAGGTGTTTGAATGCAAAGCCTAAAAGCCTGAGTTCAATTCCCCAGTGCCCAGGTAAAGCCAGATGCACAGAGTGACACATGCATCTGGAGTTCATCTGTAGCGGCAGTTGGCCCTGGCATGCCCATTCCCACTCTCTGTCTCTCCTTGCAAATAAATAAATTAATATTTGTTAAGATTTGGGATTAACCATGGGCTGTAACCATTCTAAAGCAAAACCTATACCCAAGAAGTTAGAAAAGTGAGATGTTGGGTACAGTAGTTTCCAGTGAGAAAGGTACCACAGAACTCCCCGGGGCGGACATTCTCCTCATGTGGCTGACTTTGAACATGGGGTGAGAACAGTACTTAGGTAGGTACTTTCCACAGGCCTTAACCAGGATCCCCAATTTGGGCCTGGAAGTGTAGACTTCAATTAGCTAACAATCCCTCCACAAAGCAATTTTTGGTATTGGTAGCATATTAGAAACACTGATGTCTAGAGAGCAGGAGAACACGACACTGGTGTATGGCGAGCAGGGGAACACGACACTGATACGCTGGTAACAATAGAGTCACTAAAAATGCCGCGTTGTCAGGTGTGGGAGCGCACACCTCTAATCCCAGCACTTAGGAGGCAGAGGTAGGAGGATCACAATGAGATCGAGGCCACCCTGAGACTACATAGTGAATTCCAGGTCAGCCTGGGCCAGGGTGAAATCCTACCTCGAAAAATCAAAGAAAGAAAGAGGGAAGGAGGGAGGGAGGGAGAGAGAGAGAAAGACTGGCCATGTGGGGTAGAGCCTTAGGCAACAGCCCACATCTTCTTGTCTCACCATTAGAAAAATCATTCAAAGCGTGGTTTTGTGACAACACCTGATGCCTGACTCAGGAGGAAGGAGGATTTCCATGAGTTAAAGACAAGCTTGAACTACATATTGAGTATTAGGCCAGCTAGGTCTGCATAGCAAAGCCATGTCTCAAAAAAACAAAGTCAATTAAAATAGGCTTCTATAGGACTAAGAGGGAGAGCAAGTACAAACTCTAGGTTTCAACTCAAGTCCCATGAAAAAAAAACCTTAATAAATAAACAAAATATAGTATGCTGAGTATTAGTGAATGTGCAAAACCATCTACCATATTACCATGACATGAAACTCTCAAACTCAGGAAAACATGTCTCAGATGTGTGAAGGTCAGCAAAAAATGTCACTGATGTGTGAAGGTCACGGGAACATGGCACTGATGTGTGGAGATCAGGGGAACATGACACTGATGTGTGGAGGTCAGGGAAACATGACACTGATGTGTGGAGATCAGGGGAACATGGCACTGATGTGTGGAGATCAGGGAACATGGCACTGATGTGTGGAGATCAGGGAACATGACACTGATGTGTGGAGATCAGGGAACATGGCACTGATGTGTGGAGATCAGGGAACATGGCACTGATGTGTGGAGGTCAGGGGAACATGACAGTGATGTGTGGAGATCAGGGGAACATGACACTGATGTGTGGAGATCAGGGAACATCACACTGATGTGTGGAGATCAGGGAACATGGCACTGATGTGTGGAGGTCAGGGGAACATGGCACTGATGTGTGGAGATCAGGGAACATGGCACTGATGTGTGGAGGTCAGGGGAACATGACAGTGATGTGTGGAGGTCAGGGGAACATGACACTGAGGTGTGGAGATCAGGGGAACATGACACTGATGTGTGGAGATCAGGGGAACATGACACTGATGTGTGGAGATCAGGGGAACATGGCACTGATGTGAGGAGATCAGTGAACATGACACTGATGTGTGGAGATCAGGGAACATGACACTGATGTGTGGAGGTCAGGGAACATGACACTGATGTGTGGAGATCAGGGAACATGACACTGATGTGTGGAGATCAGGGAACATGATACTGATGTGTGGAGGTCAGGGGAATATGGCACTGATGTGTGGAGATCAGGGAACATGATACTGATGTGTGGAGGTCAGGGGAATATGGCACTGATGTGTGGAGATCAGGGAACATGACACTGATGTGTGGAGGTCAGGGGAACATGGCACTGATGTGTGGAGGTCAGGGGAATATGGCACTGATGTGTGGAGATCAGGGGAACATGGCACTGATGTGTGGAGGTCAGGGGAACATGACACTGATGTGTGGAGGTCAGGGGAACATGACACTGATGTGTGGAGGTCAGGGGAACATGACACTGATGTGTGGAGATCAGAGAACATGACACTGATGTGTGGAGGTCAGGGGAACATGGCACTGAGGTTTGGAGGTCAGGGGAACATGACACTGAGGTTTGGAGGTCAGGGGAACATGACACTGATGTGTGGAGATCAGGGGAACATGGCACTGATGTGTGGAGATCAGGGGAACATGACACTGATGTGTGGAGGTCAGGGGAACATGGCACTGATGTGTGGAGGTCAGGGGAACATGACACTGAGGTTTGGAGGTCAGGGGAACATGACACTGAGGTTTGGAGGTCAGGGGAACATGACACTGAGGTTTGGAGGTCAGGGGAACATGACACTGATGTGTGGAGATCAGGGGAACATGGCACTGATGTGTGGAGGTCAGGGGAACATGGCACTGATGTGTGGAGATCAGGGGAACATGGCACTGATGTGTGGAGATCAGGGGAACATGACACTGATGTGTGGAGATCAGGGGAACATGACACTGATGTGTGGAGGTCAGGGGAACATGACACTGATGTGTGGAGATCAGGGGAACATGACACTGATGTGTGGAGATCAGGGGAACATGGCACTGATGTGTGGAGGTCAGGGGAACATGACACTGATGTGTGGAGATCAGGGGAACATGGCACTGATGTGTGGAGATCAGGGGAACATGACACTGATGTGTGGAGATCAGGGGAACATGACACTGATGTGTGGAGATCAGGGAACATGATACTGATGTGTGGAGGTCAGGGGAACATGACACTGATGTGTGGAGGTCAGGGGAACATGACACTGATGTGTGGAGGTCAGGGGAACATGACACTGATGTGTGGAGATCAGGGAACATGACACTGATGTGTGGAGATCAGGGAACATGACACTGATGTGTTGAGGTCAGGGGAACATGACACTGATCTGTAGAGTTCAGGGAAACATAGCAGTGATGTGTGGAGGTCAGGGGAACATGACACTGATGTGTGGAGATCAGGGAAACATGACACTGATGTGTGGAGATCAGGGGAACATGACACTGATGTGTGGAGGTCAGGGAACATGACACTGATATATGGAGGTCAGGGGAACATGACAGTGATGTGTGAGATCAGGGGAACAGACACTGATGTGTGGAGATCAGGGAACATGACACTGATGTGTGGAGATCAGGGAACATGACACTGATGTGTTGAGGTCAGGGGTACATGACACTGACGTGTGGAGGTCAGGGGAACATGGCACTTATGTGGGAGATCAGGGGAACATGACACTGATGTGTGGAGATTTGGGGAACATGGCACTGATGTGTGGAGATCAGGGGAACATGGCACTGATGTGTGGAGATCAGGGAACATGACACTGATGTGTCGAGGTCAGGGCAACATGGCACTAATTTGTGGAGATCAGGGAACATGACACTGAAGTGTAGAGGTCAGGGGAACATGACACTGAGGTGTGGAGGTCAGGGGAACATGGCACTGATGTGTGGAGGTCAGGGGAACATGACACTGATGTGTGGAGTTCAGGGGAACATGACACTGATGTGTGGAGATCAGGGGAACATGACACTGATGTGTGGAGATCAGGGGAACATGTCACTGATGTGTGGAGATCAGGGGAACATGGCACTGATGTGTGGAGATCAGGGGAACATGACACTGATGTGTGGAGATCAGGGAACATGACACTGATGTGTGGAGATCAGGGAACATGACACTGATGTGTGGAGATCAGGGGAACATGACATTGAGGTGTGGAGATCAGGGGAACATGACACTGATGTGTGGAGATCAGGGAACATGACACTGATGTGTGGATGTCAGGGGAACATGGCACTGATGTGTGGAGGTCAGGGGAACATGGCACTGATGTGTGGAGATCAGGGGAACATGACACTGATGTGTGGAGATCAGGGAACATGACACTGATGTGTGGAGATCAGGGAACATGACACTGATGTGTGGAGATCAGGGAACATGACACTGATGTGTGGAGATCAGGGAACATGACACTGATGTGTGGAGATCAGGGGAACATGACATTGAGGTGTGGAGATCAGGGGAACGTGACACTGATGTGTGGAGATCAGGGGAACATGGCACTGATGTGTGGAGATCAGGGGAACATGACACCGATGTGTGGAGATCAGGGAACATGACACTGATGTGTGGAGGTCAGGGGAACATGACACTGATGTGTGGAGATCAGGGGAACATGGCACTGATGTGTGGAGGTCAGGGGAACATGGCACTGATGTGTGGAGATCAGGGGAACATGACACTGATGTGTGGAGATCAGGGAACATGACACTGATGTGTGGAGATCAGGGAACATGACACTGATGTGTGGAGATCAGGGGAATATGACACTGATGTGTGGAGGTCAGGGGAACATGACATTGAGATGTGGAGATCAGGGGAACATGACACTGATGTGTGGAGATCAGGGAACATGACACTGATGTGTGGATGTCAGGGGAACATGACACTGATGTGTGGAGATCAGGGGAACATGACACTGATATGTGGAGGTCAGGGGAACATGACACTGATGTGTGGAGATCAGGGGAACATGACAGTGATGTGTGGAGATCAGGGAACATGACACTAATGTGTGGAGATCAGGGAACATGACAGTGATGTGTGGAGGTCAGGGGAACATGACACTGAGGTGTGGAGATCAGGGAACATGACACTGATGTGTGGAGATCAGGGGAACATGACACTGATATGTGGAGATCAGGGAACATGACACTGATGTGTGGAGATCAGGGGAACATGACACTGATGTGTGGAGATCAGGGGAACATGACACTGATATGTGGAGATCAGGGAACATGACACTAATGTGTGGAGATCAGGGAACATGACAGTGATGTGTGGAGGTCAAGGGAACATGACACTGATGTGTGGAGATCAGGGGAACATGACACTGATATGTGGAGATCAGGGAACATGACACTAATGTGTGGAGATCAGGGAACATGACACTGATGTGTGGAGATCAGGGAACATGACACTGATATGTGGAGATCAGGGAACATGACACTGTGGTGTGGAGGTCAGGGGAACATGACACTGATGTGTGGAGATCTGGGGAACATGGCACTGATGTGAGGAGATCAGGGAAAATGACACTGATGTGTGGAGATTAGGGGAACATGGCACTGATGTGTGGAGATCAGGGAACATGACACTGATGTGTGTAGATCAGGGAACATGACACTGATGTGTGGAGATCAGGGGAACATGACACTGATGTGTGGAGGTCAGGGGAATATGACACTTATGTGTGGAGGTCAGGGGAATATGGCACTCATTTGTGGAGATCAGGGAACATGACACTCATGTGTGGAGCTCAGGGGAACATGGCATTGATGTGTGGAGATCAGGGGAACATGTCACTGATGTGTGGAGATCAGGGGAACATGGCACTGATGTGTCGAGGTCAGGGGAACATGGCACTCATTTGTGGAGATCAGGGAACATGACACTGATGTGTGGAGGTCAGGGAACATGACACTGATGTGTGGAGATCAGGGGAACATGACACTGATATGTGGAGGTCAGGGGAACATGACAGTGATGTGTGAGATCAGGGGAACATGACACTGATGTGTGGAGATCAGGGAACATGACACTGATGTGTGGAGATCAGGGAACATGACACTGATGTGTTGAGGTCAGGGGAACATGACACTGATCTGTAGAGTTCAGGGAAACATAGCAGTGATGTGTGGAGGTCAGGGGAACATGACACTGATGTGTGGAGATCAGGGAAACATGACACTGATGTGTGGAGATCAGGGGAACATGACACTGATGTGTGGAGGTCAGGGGAACATGACACTGATGTGTGGAGATCAGGGAACATGACACTGATGTGTGGAGATCAGGGGAACATGACACTGATATATGGAGGTCAGGGGAACATGACAGTGATGTGTGAGATCAGGGGAACAGACACTGATGTGTGGAGATCAGGGAACATGACACTGATGTGTGGAGATCAGGGAACATGACACTGATGTGTTGAGGTCAGGGGTACATGACACTGACGTGTGGAGGTCAGGGGAACATGGCACTGATGTGGGAGATCAGGGGAACATGACACTGATGTGTGGAGGTCAGGGGAACATGGCACTGATGTGAGGAGATCAGTGAACATGACACTGATGTGTGGAGATCAGGGAACATGACACTGATGTGTGGAGGTCAGGGAACATGACACTGATGTGTGGAGATCAGGGAACATGACACTGATGTGTGGAGATCAGGGAACATGATACTGATGTGTGGAGGTCAGGGGAATATAGCACTGATGTGTGGAGATCAGGGAACATGATACTGATGTGTGGAGGTCAGGGGAATATGGCACTGATGTGTGGAGATCAGGGAAAATGACACTGATGTGTGGAGGTCAGGGGAACATGGCACTGATGTGTGGAGGTCAGGGGAATATGGCACTGATGTGTGGAGATCAGGGGAACATGGCACTGATGTGTGGAGGTCAGGGGAACATGACACTGATGTGTGGAGGTCAGGGGAACATGACACTGATGTGTGGAGGTCAGGGGAACATGACACTGATGTGTGGAGATCAGGGAACATGACACTGATGTGTGGAGGTCAGGGGAACATGGCACTGAGGTTTGGAGGTCAGGGGAACATGACACTGAGGTTTGGAGGTCAGGGGAACATGACACTGATGTGTGGAGATCAGGGGAACATGGCACTGATGTGTGGAGATCAGGGGAACATGACACTGATGTGTGGAGGTCAGGGGAACATGGCACTGATGTGTGGAGGTCAGGGGAACATGACACTGAGGTTTGGAGGTCAGGGGAACATGACACTGAGGTTTGGAGGTCAGGGGAACATGACACTGAGGTTTGGAGGTCAGGGGAACATGACACTGATGTGTGGAGATCAGGGGAACATGGCACTGATGTGTGGAGGTCAGGGGAACATGGCACTGATGTGTGGAGATCAGGGGAACATGGCACTGATGTGTGGAGATCAGGGGAACATGACACTGATGTGTGGAGATCAGGGGAACATGACACTGATGTGTGGAGGTCAGGGGAACATGACACTGATGTGTGGAGATCAGGGGAACATGACACTGATGTGTGGAGATCAGGGGAACATGGCACTGATGTGTGGAGGTCAGGGGAACATGACACTGATGTGTGGAGATCAGGGGAACATGGCACTGATGTGTGGAGATCAGGGGAACATGACACTGATGTGTGGAGATCAGGGGAACATGACACTGATGTGTGGAGATCAGGGAACATGATACTGATGTGTGGAGGTCAGGGGAACATGACACTGATGTGTGGAGGTCAGGGGAACATGACACTGATGTGTGGAGGTCAGGGGAACATGACACTGATGTGTGGAGGTCAGGGGAACATGACACTGATGTGTGGAGGTCAGGGGAACATGACACTGATGTGTGGAGGTCAGCGGATCATGACATTGATGTGTGGAGGTCAGAGGAATATGGCACTGATGCGTGGAGTTCAGGGGAACATGACACTGATGTGTGGAGGTCAGGGGAACATGGCACTGATGTGTGGAGGTCACGGGAACATGGCACTGATGTGTAGAGGTCAGGGGAACATGGCACTGATTTGTGGAGGTCAAGGGAACATGGCACTGCTGTGTGGAGTTCAGGGGAACATGGCACTGATGTGTGGAGATCAGGGGAACATGACACTGATGCGTGGAGATCAGGGGAACATGACACTGATGTGTGGAGATCAGGGAACATGACACTCATGTGTGGAGATCAGGGGAACATGACACTGATGTGTGGAGATCAGGGGAACATGACACTGATGTGTGGAGGTCAGCGGAACATGACACTGAGGTTTGGAAGTCAGAGGAACATGACACTGAAGTGTGGAGATCAGGGGAACATGGCACTGATGTGTGGAGGTCAGGGGAACATGACACTGAGGTTTGGAGGACAGGGGAACATGACACTGATGTGTGGAGATCAGGGGAACATGGCACTGATGTGTGGAGATCAGGGGAACATGACACTGATGTGTGGAGATCAGGGGAACATGACACTGATGTGTGGAGATCAGGGAACATGATACTAATGTGTGGAGGTCAGGGGAACATGACACTGATGCGTGGAGGTCAGGGGAACATGACACTGATGTGTGGAGGTCAGGGGAACATGACACTGATGCGTGGAGTTCAGGGGAACATGACACTGATGTGTGGAGGTCAGGGGAACATGGCACTGATGTGTGGAGGTCACGGGAACATGGCACTGATGTGTAGAGGTCAGGGGAACATGGCACTGATGTGTGGAGGTCAAGGGAACATGGCACTGATGTGTGGAGTTCAGGAGAACATGGCACTGATGTGTGGAGATCAGGGGAACATGACACTGATGCGTGGAGATCAGGGGAACATGACACTGATGTGTGGAGATCAGGGAACATGACACTCATGTGTGGAGATCAGGGGAACATGACACTGATGTGTGGAGATCAGGGGAACATGACACTGATGTGTGGAGGTCAGGGAAACATGGCACTGATGTGTGGAGATCAGGGGAACATGACATTGAGGTGTGGAGATCAGGGGAACATGACACTGATGTGTGGAGATCAGGGAACATGACACTGATGTGTGGAGGTCAGGGGAACATGGCACTGATGTGTGGAGGTCAGGGGAACATGGCACTGATGTGTGGAGGTCAGGGGAACATGGCACTGATGTGTGGAGATCAGGGGAACATGACACTGATGTGTGGAGATCAGGGAACATGACACTGATGTGTGGAGATCAGGGAACATGACACTGATGTGTGGAGGTCAGGGGAACATGACATTGAGGTGTGGAGATCAGGGGAACATGACACTGATGTGTGGAGATCAGGGAACATGACACTGATGTGTGGATGTCAGGGGAACATGACACTGATGTGTGGAGATCAGGGGAACATGACATTGAGGTGTGGAGATCAGGGGAACATGACACTGATGTGTGGAGATCAGGGAACATGACACTGATGTGTGGATGTCAGGGGAACATGACACTGATGTGTGGAGATCAGGGGAACATGACACTGATATGTGGAGGTCAGGGGAACATGACACTGATGTGTGGAGATCAGGGGAACATGACACTGATATGTGGAGATCAGGGAACATGACACTGATGTGTGGAGATCAGGGGAACATGACACTGATGTGTGGAGATCAGGGGAACATGACACTGATATGTGGAGATCAGGGAACATGACACTAATGTGTGGAGATCAGGGAACATGACAGTGATGTGTGGAGGTCAAGGGAACATGACACTGAGGTGTGGAGATCAGGGAACATGACACTGAGGTGTGGAGGTCAGGGGAACATGACACTGATGTGTGGAGATCTGGGGAACATGGCACTGATGTGAGGAGATCAGGGAAAATGACACTGATGTGTGGAGATTAGGGGAACATGGCACTGATGTGTGGAGATCAGGGAACATGACACTGATGTGTGTAGATCAGGGAACATGACACTGATGTGTGGAGATCAGGGGAACATGACACTGATGTGTGGAGGTCAGGGGAATATGACACTGATGTGTGGAGGTCAGGGGAATATGGCACTCATTTGTGGAGATCAGGGAATATGACACTCATGTGTGGAGCTCAGGGGAACATGGCACTGATGTGTGGAGATCAGGGGAACATGTCACTGATGTGTGGAGATCAGGGGAACATGGCACTGATGTGTCGAGGTCAGGGGAACATGGCACTCATTTGTGGAGATCAGGGAACATGACACTGATGTGTGGAGGTCAGGGAACATGACACTGATGTGTGGAGATCAGGGGAACATGACACTGATATGTGGAGGTCAGGGGAACATGACAGTGATGTGTGAGATCAGGGGAACATGACACTGATGTGTGGAGATCAGGGAACATGACACTGATGTGTGGAGGTCAGGGAACATGACACTGATGTGTTGAGGTCAGGGGAACATGACACTGATCTGTAGAGTTCAGGGAAACATAGCAGTGATGTGTGGAGGTCAGGGGAACATGACACTGATGTGTGGAGATCAGGGAAACATGACACTGATGTGTGGAGATCAGGGGAACATGACACTGATGTGTGGAGGTCAGGGGAACATGACACTGATATATGGAGGTCAGGGGAACATGACAGTGATGTGTGAGATCAGGGGAACAGACACTGATGTGTGGAGATCAGGGAACATGACACTGATGTGTGGAGATCAGGGAACATGACACTGATGTGTTGAGGTCAGGGGTACATGACACTGACGTGTGGAGGTCAGGGGAACATGGCACTGATGTGGGAGATCAGGGGAACATGACACTGATGTGTGGAGATCAGGGGAACATGGCACTGATGTGTGGAGATCAGGGGAACATGGCACTGATGTGTGGAGATCAGGGAACATGACACTGATGTGTCGAGGTCAGGGCAACATGGCACTAATTTGTGGAGATCAGGGAACATGACACTGATGTGTAGAGGTCAGGGGAACATGACACTGAGGTGTGGAGGTCAGGGGAACATGTTACTGATGTGTGGAGGTCAGGGGAACATGACACTGATGTGTGGAGTTCAGGGGAACATGACACTGATGTGTGGAGATCAGGGGAACATGACACTGATGTGTGGAGATCAGGGGAACATGACACTGATGTGTGGAGATCAGGGGAACATGGCACTGATGTGTGGAGATCAGGGGAACATGACACTGATGTGTGGAGATCAGGGGAACATGACACTGATGTGTGGAGATCAGGGAACATGACACTGATGTGTGGAGATCAGGGGAACATGACACTGAGGTTTGGAGGTCAGGGGAACATGACATTGAGGTGTGGAGATCAGGGGAACATGACACTGAGGTTTGGAGGTCAGGGGAACATGACATTGAGGTGTGGAGATCAGGGGAACATGACACTGATGTGTGGAGATCAGGGAACATGACACTGATGTGTGGATGTCAGGGGAACATGGCACTGATGTGTGGAGGTCAGGGGAACATGGCACTGATGTGTGGAGATCAGGGGAACATGACACTGATGTGTGGAGATCAGGGAACATGACACTGATGTGTGGAGATCAGGGAACATGACACTGATGTGTGGAGATCAGGGAACATGACACTGATGTTTGCAGATCAGGGGAACATGACATTGAGGTGTGGAGATCAGGGGAACATGACACTGATGTGTGGAGATCAGGGGAACATGGCACTGATGTGTGGAGGTCAGGGGAACATGGCACTGATGTGTGGAGATCAGGGGAACATGACACTGATGTGTGGAGATCAGGGAACATGACACTGATGTGTGGAGATCAGGGAACATGACACTGATGTGTGGAGATCAGGGGAACATGACACTGATGTGTGGAGGTCAGGGGAACATGACATTGAGGTGTGGAGATCAGGGGAACATGACACTGATGTGTGGAGATCAGGGGAATATGGCACTGATGTGTGGAGATCAGGGGAACATGACACTGATGTGTGGAGGTCAGGGGAACATGACATTGAGGTGTGGAGATCAGGGGAACATGACACTGATGTGTGGAGATCAGGGAACATGACACTGATGTGTGGATGTCAGGGGAACATGACACTGATGTGTGGAGATCAGGGGAACATGACACTGATATGTGGAGGTCAGGGGAACATGACACTGATGTGTGGAGATCAGGGGAACATGACACTGATGTGTGGAGGTCAGGGGAACATGACAGTGATGTGTGGAGATCAGGGAACATGACACTGAGGTGTGGAGATCAGGGAACATGACACTGATGTGTGGAGATCAGGGGAACATGACACTGATATGTGGAGATCAGGGAACATGACACTGATGTGTGGAGATCAGGGGAACATGACACTGATGTGTGGAGATCAGGGGAACATGACACTGATATGTGGAGATCAGGGAACATGACACTAATGTGTGGAGATCAGGGAACATGACAGTGATGTGTGGAGGTCAAGGGAACATGACACTGAGGTGTGGAGATCAGGGAACATGACACTGTTGTGTGGAGGTCAGGGGAACATGACACTGATGTGTGGAGATCTGGGGAACATGGCACTGATGTGAGGAGATCAGGGAAAATGACACTGATGTGTGGAGATTAGGGGAACATGGCACTGATGTGTGGAGATCAGGGAACATGACACTGATGTGTGGAGATCAGGGGAACATGACACTGATGTGTGGAGATCAGGGAACATGACACTGATGTGTTGAGGTCAGGGGAACATGACACTGATCTGTAGAGTTCAGGGAAACATAGCAGTGATGTGTGGAGGTCAGGGGAACATGACACTGATGTGTGGAGATCAGGGAAACATGACACTGATGTGTGGAGATCAGGGGAACATGACACTGATGTGTGGAGGTCAGGGGAACATGACACTGATGTGTGGAGGTCAGGGGAATATGACACTGATGTGTGGAGGTCAGGGGAATATGGCACTCATTTGTGGAGATCAGGGAACATGACACTCATGTGTGGAGCTCAGGGGAACATGGCACTGATGTGTGGAGATCAGGGGAACATGTCACTGATGTGTGGAGATCAGGGGAACATGGCACTGATGTGTCGAGGTCAGGGGAACATGGCACTCATTTGTGGAGATCAGGGAACATGACACTGATGTGTGGAGGTCAGGGAACATGACACTGATGTGTGGAGATCAGGGGAACATGACACTGATATGTGGAGGTCAGGGGAACATGACAGTGATGTGTGAGATCAGGGGAACATGACACTGATGTGTGGAGATCAGGGAACATGACACTGATGTGTGGAGATCAGGGAACATGACACTGATGTGTTGAGGTCAGGGGAACATGACACTGATCTGTAGAGTTCAGGGAAACATAGCAGTGATGTGTGGAGGTCAGGGGAACATGACACTGATGTGTGGAGATCAGGGAAACATGACACTGATGTGTGGAGATCAGGGGAACATGACACTGATGTGTGGAGGTCAGGGGAACATGACACTGATGTGTGGAGATCAGGGAACATGACACTGATGTGTGGAGATCAGGGGAACATGACACTGATATATGGAGGTCAGGGGAACATGACAGTGATGTGTGAGATCAGGGGAACAGACACTGATGTGTGGAGATCAGGGAACATGACACTGATGTGTGGAGATCAGGGAACATGACCCTGATGTGTTGAGGTCAGGGGTACATGACACTGACGTGTGGAGGTCAGGGGAACATGGCACTGATGTGTGGAGATCAGGGAACATGACACTGATGTGTCGAGGTCAGGGCAACATGGCACTAATTTGTGGAGATCAGGGAACATGACACTGATGTGTAGAGGTCAGGGGAACATGACACTGAGGTGTGGAGGTCAGGGGAACATGGCACTGATGTGTGGAGGTCAGGGGAACATGACACTGATGTGTGGAGTTCAGGGGAACATGACACTGATGTGTGGAGATCAGGGGAACATGACACTGATGTGTGGAGATCAGCGGAACATGTCACTGATGTGTGGAGATCAGGGGAACATGGCACTGATGTGTGGAGATCAGGGGAACATGACACTGATGTGTGGAGGTCAGGGGAACATGACACTGATGTGTGGAGGTCAGGGGAACATGGCACTCATTTGTGGAGATCAGGGAACATGACACTGATGTGTGGAGATCAGGGAACATGACACTGATGTGTGGAGATCAGGGGAACATGACACTGATGTGTGGAGATCAGGGGAACATGACAGTGATGTGTGGAGATCAGGGGAACAAGACACTGATGTGTGGAGATCAGGGTACATGACACTGATGTGTGCAGATCAGGGAACATGACACTGATGTGTTGAGGTCAGGGGTACATGACACTGATGTGTGGAGGTCAGGGGAACATGACACTGATGTGTGGAGGTCAGGGGAACATGACACTGATGTGTGGAGATCAGGGGAACATGACACTGATGTGTGGAGGTCAGGGGAACATGACACTGATGTGTGGAGATCAGGGGAACATGACACTGACGTGTGGAGGTCAGGGGAACATGGCACTGATGTGGGAGATCATGGGAACATGACACTGATGTGTGGAGATCAGTGAACATGACATTGAGGTGTGGAGATCAGGGAACATGACACTGATGTGTGGAGATCAGGGAACATGACACTGATGTGTGGAGATCAGGGAACATGACACTGATGTGTGGAGGTCAGGGGAACATGACACTGATGTGTGGAGGTCAGGGGAACATGACACTGAGGTTTGGAGGTCTGGGGAACATGACACTGATGTGTGGAGGTCAGGGGAACATGACACTGATGTGTGGAGATCAGGGGAACATGACACTGATGTGTGGAGATCAGGGGAACATGACACGGATGTGTGGAGTACAGGGGAACATGACACTGATGTGTGGAGGTCAGGGGAACATGACACTGATGTGTGGAGGTCAGGGGAACATGACACTGATGTGTGGAGATCAGGGGAACATGGCACTGATGTGTGGAGGTCAGGGGAACATGACACTGAGGTGTGGAGGTCAGGGGAACATGACACTGATGTGGGAGATCAGGGGAACATGGCACTGATGTGTGGAGGTCAGGGGAACATGACACTAATGTGTGGAGGTCAGGGGAACATGACACTGATGTGTGGAGGTCAGGGGAACATGACACTGATGTGTAGAGGTCAGGGGAACATGACACTGAGGTTTGGAGGTCTGGGGAACATGACACTGATGTGTGGAGGTCAGGGGAACATGACAGTGATGTGTGGAAGTCAGGGGAACATGACACTGAGGTGTGGAGGTCAGGGGAACATGACACTGAGGTTTGGAGGTCTGGGGAACATGACACTGATGTGTGGAGATCAGGGGAACATGACACTGATGTGTGGAGATCAGGGGAACATGACACTGATGTGTGGAGGTCAGGGGAACATGGCACTGATGTGTAGAGGTCAGGGGAACATGACACTGATGTGTGGAGATCAGGGGAACATGACACTGATGTGTGGAGGTCAGGGGAACATGACACTGAGGTTTGGAGATCAGGGGAACATGGCACTGATGTGTGGAGGTCAGGGGAACATGACACTGATGTTTGGAGGTCAGGGGAACATGGCACTGATGTGTGGAGGTCAGGGAACATGACACTGATGTGTGGAGGTCAGGGGAACATGGCACTGAGGTTTGGAGGTCTGGGGAACATGACACTGATGTGTGGAGATCAGGGGAACATGACACTGATGTGTGGAGGTCAGGGGTACATGACACTGATGTGTGGAGTTCAGGGGAACATGGCACTGATGTGTGGAGGTCAGGGAACATGACACTGATGTGTGGAGGTCAGGGGAACATGTCACTGATGTGTGGAGGTCAGGGGAATATGGCACTGATGTGTGGATGTCAGGGGAACATGACACTGATGTGTGGAGATCAGGGGAATAGGACACTGATGTGTGGACATCAGGGGAACATGATGGTGATGTGTGGAGATTAGTGGAACATGGCGCTGATGTGTGGAGATCAGGGAACATGACACTGATGTATGGAGATCAGGGGAACATGACATTGATGTGTGGAGGTCAGGGGAACATGACACTGATGTTGGAGGTCAGGGGAACATGACAGTGATGTGTGGAGATCAGGGGAACATGACACTGATGTTGGAGGTCAGAAGAGCAGGCATTGATTGGTGGGGCCCAGGAGCAAACAGCAGTAGCATGTGTATAACTAGGCAAAAATAAATCATTAGCAACTAATTTCTCCCTGCAAATCAATGCAGTGATTAGGCAAGGGATGAAGGTCATAGTCTGTCCAGGTAACTGACCTACTTTCAAATATACTGCTGCCTTTTTCAAAATCAAGCCAATAGGACGGCACCGCACTGCGCATATGAACGTGTGAAATGGGTTTCTAATTGACCCAAAGGCAATCTTACCTCTGATATTCAATGCTTCAGACTTCTTCTCCTTGTTCATAGTCTCGTCTGGCTCATTCTGGGTGTTCAGGGAATCACCTGCATTCAAAGAAGAAACCTTGTGTTGTGTATAAGTTCTACAAACAAAAAGAACCAATGGACTCAAAATGAGGTTCTGTTAATTTAACTCCTCCTAGCATATGACATTCCCCACCTCCCGCCCCCCCCCCCCCCCACACACACACACTGCCCAGACAGGTGCATAGCGACACCAAGGAAGTGTGCAACCCACCCTTGGACTTCACACATCCTTTCAAATTGTAAAAACAGACAAATGGGAGAACACCCCCCCTCCAAACACATAACACCCATGGGAGAGAGGATGACAAAGGTTTGGGAGAAACGGTTTTCAGGTAGCAGCCAGTGAGGGGAGAAGGAATGGCAGGTGCTCTCTGTTGCCCAATAGTGAGAACTGACCTCCAAGCAGATCAATACTTCCACAGGGAGACAGTGGAGGGAGGGCAGAAAAGGATAAGGACCCCGGGGTTTACAGAGAGCGAGAGGGGGAGGGAGGGAGGATGGTAAGTTAGAAGGGAAGCAAAGCAGGCTACCAGGGAAATTTCAAAAACCTGGGCAGGATGCAAAAGACAAAGAGAGAAAGAGGAGGGAGGGAGGGAGAAGGGAGGGAAGGAAAGAAGAAAGAAAAGAGGGAGGGAAGAATAGAGGGAGAATCAGAGAAAAAAGGGAGAGAGGAAGGAAGGGAGGAAAAGCCAGGTGTGGTGGTGCCAGCACTTGGGAGGCAGAAGTAAGAGGATCACTGTGAGTTCGAGGCCACCCTGAGACTACATAATGAATTCCAGGTCAGCCTGGACCAGAGTGAGACCCTAGATCAAAAATCAAAAACAAAAACAAAAACCAAAACAAAAGGAGGAAGGAGGAAGAAAGGAAGGAAGGAAAGGAATAGAGTTGAGGAAGGAAGGAAGGGAGGAAGGAAGGAAGGAGAGGTGGGAAAGGAGGGAGGGAAGGAGGAAGGAAGGGAGGGAAGGAAGGAGGAAGAGAGGGAGGGAGGGAAGGAGGAAAGAAGGGAGGGAGGGAGGGAAGGAGGCAGAAAGGGAGAGAGGAAGGAAGGAGTAAGGAAGGGAGGGAAAGAGGAAGGGAGGAAAGGAGGAAGAGAGGGAGGGAAAGAGGAAGGAAGGGAGGGGGGAAGGAGGAAGAGAGGGAGGGAAAGAGGAAGGGAGGGAAGGAGGAAGGAGGGATGGAAGGAGGAAGGAAGGGAGGGAGGAAGGGAAAGAGGAAGGGACAGAGGAAGGGAAGGAGGGAGGGAAGAAAGGAAGGAGAAGTGGGAAAAGAGGGAGGGAGGGAGGGAGGGAGGAAGGAAGGGGAGGCAGGAAAGGAGGAAGTAAGGGAGAGAGGAAGGGAAGGAGGAAGGGACGGAGGAAGGGAAAGAGAGAAGGAGGAAAGGAAGGGAGGGAAGGAGGGAGAGGGAGGGAGGGAGGGAGGGAGGAAGGAAGGAAGGAAGGAAGGAAGGAAGGAAGGAAGGAAGGAAGGAAGGAAGGAAGGAGAGGCGGGAAAAGAGGGTTGGAGGAAGGAAGGAAAGAAGGAAGGAGAAGCTGGGAGGGAGGGAGGAAGAAAGAAGGAAGAGAGGAAGGGAGGGAGGAGGGGAGGCAGGAAAGGAGAGAGGGAGGAAGGAAGGAGAGGCGGGAAAGGAGGGAGGGAGGGTGGGAGGCAAAAGGAAGGGAGAGGAGGGAGGAAAAGAGGGACGGGGGAAGGGAGGGACGGAAGGAGGGAGGAAACAAGGAGAAGGGAGAGGAGGGAAGGAAGGGAGGGAGCGAGGAAGGAAGGAAAAAGCGGTCCGTAGGATGCAACCGAAAGGCACCTGCTACATTTGCGAACACCGTCGCGCCGTCCTGCGGCTTCGCTGCCCCCGAGGCGGCCCGGAGGCCGAGGTCTGCGGGGCAGGCCGGGGGGCCCGCGGGCGGCGCGGCACGCGGCAGGGCACGGGCGGGCGGCGGGCGGCGGCGGCGGCGGCGGGCGCAGCGGGCGCAGCGGGCGAGGCGCGCGGCGGCGGCGGCGCAGTCCTGGAAGACGAGCAGCCCGAGCACGTTGACCGCCAGTCCGAGCGCGCCGACCACCAGCACCAGGCCGGGCTCGTCGATGCGCTCCGGGCGCGCGAGGCGCAGCACGGCCTCCACGAAGATGGTGAAGCAGAGCGCCGACAGGAAGACGGCGTTGCCCAGCGCGCCCACCACCTCGGCGCGCGCCAGCCCGTAGGAGGCGCCGGGGCCCCGGGGCGCGCGGCGCGCCAGCCAGCCTGAGCCCAGGCCCACGCACAGCGACACCAGGTCGGACAGCATGTTGAACGAGTCGGACAGCAGCGCGATGGAGTTGCCCAGGTACCCCGACACCAGCTCGGCCACGAAGAACACGGCCGTGAGCACCAGCATGCACAGCAGCCGGCACGTCTTGCCCGAGTAGCGGCCCATGACCGCGCCGACACCCGCGCCCGCGCCCGCGCCCGCCCCGGCACCGACGCGCTTATATGCCGCCCGCGCCCGCTCTCCGCGCGGCCAGAGTCTAAAGGAGTGGCCGCGGCGGCGGAGAGCCTCCTCCCGGGGCCCTGCCCCTCCTCCCAGGCCGCCCGCCGCCGGGGCTTGACTTGGCAAGGGGCCACGGGCTGATGATGTCTCTCCTTCTAGGACTGCGCTAGACTGGGGAGCCGCGGGGAGAAGGGGCGTGTCGGGTCGGGGTGTCACTCTTCCCCGACCCCCACCCCCAACACACACGCGCGCGCACCCTCCCTCCGACCTGCACGGATCGGCCGCTTGTCCCGATAGGGATCTGGACTGCTGTGGGTGTGTTCGCTGCACTGGACGCGGATACCCATGCGTACGTGCCCAGGAGCGGGTTGCACTACCAATTCCCTCTGAACCCGTGGGAAGACGTGTCCCCCCCACACACACACACACCCTGGAACTTGGACCAACCTGCCTCGTGAAAATGCTTCCTGCTTTTTCTTCAATGAAATGGGAGCTCATCATCCCTCAGCTCACCCTCACCACCACCACCCGTTGCGCTCTCTCACCCTGGGCCCTTACAATCCCCTCAGCTCCTCTTCTTTCGCAAAGGGAGCAGCCCTTGTGTGTGTATTTGTTAGTCCTGCATGACAGTTTCCCTCCTCCCGATGGCGTCTACGCCATCAAGCCCTCCTTTTGTTAGGGAGCCAAAGGCAGGCAGCCTGGGACGGGGCTGTCCCACGACTGTAAGCACTGTGCTCCCGCACGGCGAGCACCCAAAGGCCAGGCGACTCTGGGCAGACCAGGGCTGGCCTCCAGGGGTGCCTTCGTCTCCCCTGGAGAGAATATTCAGCTCACTGCAGACAATGGCCTGATGCCTTTAGCTCAATCAGCTGGCCTACATGGATTCTCCCCAATGCAATCTATTGACAACAGGTTCTGTCCCAAGTAAAAGTTGTTCCAAGAACTGTCTCTTGGACAGGCAGGCTGGGGAACAGCCCCTTGATTGTTGGTCACTTCGGGGAGCCGGTGGGGGCGTCCTGCTGGAATTTTGTTTTTACTCTCTTACCTCATTTCACAAAAGGGTCTATGGTGATCGCTACATTCTCCCCCCAGTTTTAACCACTCTGCTCCTCCCTTTATCCTCTCAGAAAAAAAAAAAATGTTTTTAGCTTGGAAATGAATGCAAATATCTCACTCAAAAAAGTCTCAGCTACTTAAGAGGCTGAGGCAGTAGGATTGGCTTGAGACCAGGAACTCAAAGCCAAAAAATCGTAGCCAGACCCAGATTCAAAGAGAAAAAGGAAAAAAAAAAAAAGCCAGAGAATCCATTAGCAAACAGGATAGCTTCCATATGAACACCAACTCCTATCGCTGTTCATGTAAAGTAAGCCCTCGTCTTTGCATGATCACATTAAAATACCCTGGGCGTGCGGGTCCTGCCTCACTACAAGATGAGTGTCCAAACTGAAGGAGCTTATTAACATTCCCTTCCTAGCAGGCACCATGCTCCGCACCTGTAATCTGGGCCCTTGAGAGGCTGAAGCAAAAAGATTGCTGTGAGTTCAAGGTCAGTCTGAGATGGAGAGTGAGGCCCTAACTCCAGGAAAGAAAACAAAAATTAAATAGTCCCTTCCCAGCTTTAGGAAAGCTACTCCTATACTGAGGACTGAAAAAAAAAAGATCACTTACTCTCTAAAGACTAATATAAAAATAATCAATAGTGGAGGCTAGGGGAATAGCATAAGGATCTAAGTTCAATACTCACAACTCACATTAAAAAAGAAAAGAAAAAAAACAGGCATGGTGGTACACTGTTAGCCCAGCCCTAGGGAGGCGAGAAGGTGGACCTGGGGCTCAGGGGCCGCCAGTCTAGTCGGTTTGGTGTGCTCGAGGCCAGTGAGAGAGTCTATGTCAAAAGATGACTGGTGGCACCTGAGCAACTTTATGTCAGCTTGTCATCTGACATCCATGATAATATAGAAAAAAACAAGAACATAAGTATGGATGAAGTTTTTAAGCTGTATAACCTCGAAAAAGTCCTTAATCATCTGGGCCCATTTTGACTACTGCAAAATGAGAACAGTGGAGTGGGTTAGATGAGGTGATATGTGTAAAATGCTTGTGACTGCGCCTGGTACACAGTAACCACTCAGCGCTGACTGTCTCTGTTACTAGGATTAGCATTAGGGCTGCCATACATGTTGGATAGACTCACTATTGAACTATAGGTAAAACACTGTCATAGGCGTGGTTGCGCATGCCTCTAATCCCAGCACTTGGGAGGCAGAGGTAAGATCACTATGAGTTCGAGGCCAACCTGAGACTACAGAGTGAGTTCCAGGTCAGCCTGGGCTAGAGTGAAACTTTCCCCCAAAACAATAAAACATTGTAATATACAAAAGAAATCTACCTGAATAAAAAGAAAGAAATCTACCAGAATAATAACCTTCCAGTGACCAACTCACTGTCTTCAAATGGTGGAACTTCTGAAAATATTTGACAACAAGCAATATTTGTCAACAAGCAAAACACTCAAAATATAAAAGTGGGGCTAGGGGTATAGATCAGTGGTAGAGCACGTGCCAAACATTTGCAAGGCCCTGGGCTCCATCCTTAGCACCTCAAGCAAAGATAAAAATAAACTTCCAAGCTGGGCATGGTAGCACATGCCTTTATCCCCAGTACTTGGTAGGCAGAGGTAGGAGGATTGCTGTGAGTTCGAGGCCATCCTGAGATTATGTAGTGAATTCCAGGTCAGCCTGGGCTAGAGCGAAACCCTACCTCGAAAAAACCAAAATACAAAAAATAAAATAAAATAAATGGGCTGGAGAGATGGCTTAGTGGTTAAGCGCTTGCCTATGAAGCCTAAGGACCCAGGTTCAAGGCTCGATTCCCCAGGACACACATTAGCCAGATGCACAAGGGGGTACACACGTCTGGAGTTTGTTTGCAGTGGCTGGAGGCCCTGGTGCACCCATTCTCTCTCTCTCTCTCTCTCTCTCTCTCTCTCTCTCTCTTTCTGTCACTCTCAAATAAATAAATAAAAATAAACAAACAAATAAATAAATAAATAAACTTCCATCAGACAAAACAAGAGAGTAAGGCCTTTGTAACTCATACGATAGGGCTAAAGAATTCCTAGTTGTATTTCTTAATCATTCACAACTAGAAAGAAAAGTGAAACCAGCAAAAATGTACCACCCCTGCCCCTTGATCAGACATTCTCTAGCCAAGAGCAGATAACAAGAATCGGGCCACTGCCCAGGGGGGCTGAGGAGGACCCGGAGACAACACAGGTGCCTGATGCCCCTGCCCACGCCAGGTCCTGACCTGAAGGAAAGGTAAGTGTTACTGATAACTGCCAACAAAATGCACCGTAGAAGAAATATCTTGACTAACTTAAATTATATGACTTAAGACATTGGCATGCAATGACAAGGTTTCAGCAGCTCTCGTTTATGGGCTCCTGGGTCAGCCCTACACTGTGCCTTATAGGCATTGTCTCATTTCTGCTCATGATGCCCTTGCGCAGTATTCAAAATGTATTAGATGATGTTTTATTATTTCCTAGGGGAAGAACTTGAAGCCAAGAAATGTTAAGCCACCAGACCAAGATCATACCATCTATAAGTGGCAGGCATGAGGTCTGACCTAGGCATAAGATGCTTAGAGGTCATTCTTCACCTCACCTTATACAAATTGACCATTTTAATACTTTCATTCTAAATAAATACAACAGTTGTCACTTTCTTATTAGTCTTTTGTTAAGACAGAGTCTTAACCCAGGCTGGTTTTGAACTCATGAGCTTCCTGCCTTCTGAATGCCGGGAGTATAAATTCACTTTATATTGGTACCACAACGTTCATAAATTCAGAGATTATGACACTAAAAATTTTTCCTACACTGTCATTTGACCCAGAAATTAAGAGAGAGAGGTTTTTATTTTTATTTTGAGAGTTCTAGTAACAAGACAAGTGTTCCTTTCAGGGAAGAAGATAGGTATCTTATCCCTAACACCAAATTGTTATTTAGAGGAAGAAGGTCTTTCTCCATAGCAACAGCCTCCAGATTTAATGTACAGTATCAAAAAAATGTCAGTTTCTCACCATAAGCTCAGCTCCATATGTGCACAGCACGAGGCACGGCATGCATAATATGACGATTGTACAAGTGGAAATCCTCTCCTGGTAGCAGGAGAATCTCGTGTGTGAAATCAGTTGCTTGTTGGTTAAGTCATGTTTTATGTATCTTTATAACACTTTGGCTGGCACAAAGTGTTAACGTATTGAATGTACTCCAAAGGTACGCGCTTGCCTCTCAAAGCCTTTCAGAATGTGTTGCATTTAAGAGATTCTTTTTTTTTTTTTGAGAGCGACAGACACAGAGAGAAAGACAGATAGAGGGAGAGAGAGAGAATGGGCGCGCCAGGGCTTCCAGCCTCTGCAAACGAACTCCAGATGCATGGGCCCCCTTGTGCATCTGGCTAACGTGGGACCTGGGGAACCGAGCCTCGAACCGGGGTCCTTAGGCTTCACAGGCAAGCGCTTAACCGCTAAGCGATGTCTCCAGCCCAATTTAAGAGATTCTTAACACTCCTGTTTTCATTTTCAACAACAGAGGAATGAGATGATGTCAAAAGAGAACAGCACTAGAAAGTCAACTGTGAGTGCAGTTGACAAAGGGAAGACAGCCCTGTGCAGAGCAGCCCCCAGGGGGCAGGCATCTGGGACTTGTAGCTGAGCCCATCACCTTGCCAGGCGTCCCTTCCTAAACACCCCTGCTGGTTTTTCCACGCTGACACTTGTTCTCATAATGAAAGATGGTATCTGCTCTTAGCACTAGTTCGCGAAATGGTAGGAAAAGAAACTTTTAACACCAAATACTTTAAGAAAAGATCACGCTGGGGTTCATTACAATTTTCTGCTTGCTTTAAGAATACTTGAAAGGCAAGTTTGCCATTTGTGACAACACACATTTCCCCCACATGGTGGAATAAGACAAGCAGAAAGATGAACGCCACAGGGTCTCACTCAGGCTTAGAAAGTAAGGAAGTCGGCCTCGTGGAGGCTGGGCGCAGACCGCGGCTCACAGACCCTGGGGAGAGGGGGCTGGAGAGGAGTATGGGAAAGGGTTGATAAGCGAGAACTTAGTTATGGCTAGTCAGCTAGGCAGGAGCAAGATGTACAGCCAGATGACTATGGAAACAGTAATTGATATCAACCTTCATTTCAAAAAACTAGAAGATGGGCTGGAGAGATGGCTTAGCGGTTAAGCGCTTGCCTGTGAAGCCTAAGGACCCCGGTTCGAGGCTCGCTTCCCCAGGTCCCACGTCAGCCAGATGCACAAGGGGGCGCACGCGTCTGGAGTTCGTTTGCAGAGGCTGGAAGCCCTGGCGCGCCCATTCTCTCTCTCTCCCTCTACCTGTCTTTCTCTCTGTGTCTGTAGCTCTCAAATAAATAAATTAATTAATTAATTAAAAAAAAAACTAGAAGACAGGATTCTGAAAGATTTTTATCACCAAGAAATGACCAATAGAATGGCTATGTGTGACTTAAACATTATGCAATGATGCATGTATCAAAACATCACACTACCTACCCATTAACGTCTACAAATTGTACATTCTCGTGTATTGGCTGGAAGTAAACATAACCTTAAAAATAAACCAATCACGGCGGTGCACGCCTTCAAACCCAGTACTTGGAAGGCAGAGGTAGGAGGATTACAGTGAGTTCAAGGCCAGCCTAGGAATGCCGAGTGAGTTCCAGATCAGACTGGGTTAGAGTGAGATCCTAACTCAAAAAGACAAAAAAAAAAAAAAAGTATCATTTGAGCTTTGCAGTCAGGCTGATTTGGAACTAAATCTGAGCTTCAATAACCTATTGTTACTACCCCCTCCCCCGTGTCCCCTGCGTCTTCTCCTTGTCTGTGCCCTGGGATGAGAACGACACTCACCTCACGAGGGTGTCATGAGGAAACGCATGGAAATCGCTCAGGGCAGCTGCACACTCATAGGAAGACTTGGGAGCGCTCACAACAACCTTCCTCGGTTTCGTGGTCACGGTCAGGGAGGAGGAGAGCTCCTTCACTAAAGGGTCCCCTCCTTTCGCCTGTTTGATGCATTTGAAAGCAAAGAGGCCAAGCTCTCTGGGGTCCTCTTGTGACCGTGAACACTGTGGCTCTGGCCTATGGTGACTTTTAGAGAAAATATGCATTTAAGGATTTTTTTTAAAAAGCATTATCTAAGAAGCAAAGAAATTCATGCAGACATAAGAGAAAGCTTCTTTAAGTTCCTATGCCTGGAGGGAAAGAAGAGTTAGAGTGACATTCTATATGACTATACAACGTAGGGAAACCTGTGTTGCTTACTGTTAAGTCCAGAAATGGAAAAGGAATGACATGGATTTTTACCGAGGATCAGGGATGATAGGATTTTTCCCTGAAAGTCTTTCAGAATACAATGCATGAGCAGTTGTTGACACCATGAGGCAATGACTTACTTTCCTAAACAGAAGCCTATGCCGTGAAGAGGATAATGCCAGGCCATGGCCAGCTCCACTTTTGTTTATTTTTTTTTATTTATTACTTATTTGAGAGCAACAGACAGAGAAAGAAAGAGGCAGAAAGAGAGAGAGAGAGAGAGAGAGGAGAGTGGGTGCGCCAGGGCCTCCAGCCACTGCAACCGAACTCCAGATCCATGCGCCCCCTTGTGCATCTGGCTAACATGAGTCCTGGGAAATCAAGCCTCAAACCAGGGTCCTTAGGCTTCACAGGCAAGCGCTTAACCGCTAAGCCATCTCTCCAGCCCCCAGCTCCACTTTTGAACGAGTTATTAAAGCAGAAATACTTCTTTGGCCTGTCCCATGTTCTCAAGAGCAAAGAAGCCATGTTAGCTTGTAGTTACATACAGTGAGGGGCAGTCTGTTCCCTTCCTTCAAGTGACGAGGGCAGCTCCTGAGAGACATGCTTGAATCACCCAGGAGACACCCCTGTGGATGTGTGAGGGGGGCCTCTAGGTTAATTGAGGTGACAAAATACACCCTAACTAGGGGTGGCACCATTCCATGGACTGGAAATCCTACTGAATAAAAAGGAGAAAGCAAGCTGAGCACCAGTATGCATCTGTTCACCTCTCTCCTTCCTTCCCTCTCTGTAGCTCTGCTTCTTATCTGGGCATATAATATGACCAGCTGCCTGCAACTGATGCCACCATGACTTCCCTACCGCACGGGACTGCGCCCTCAAACTGTGAGCCAAAACAACCCTTCCTTAGGCTTCTTTTGTCAAGGGTTTTGGCACAGCAACATGGCAGGTAAATAACCCAGTCACTCGTGGGGAATTCCTACTCCTGGCATCTGTGAAGGTGGTTCGGGCAGGGGTGGCACACATCAGGGCATCCACAAACTGAATGAGGGTGCGGTGAAGAGCACGAGAGGAGAGGGATAGAGGCAGGGCTGGGGGCTCAGAAATACATTCAAGGTTCATTACTCAGTGAGACCATTTGAAGTCGCCTTATTAGTGAATACAGAAGAGGAAACGTCCATTTTGAAACTATTTCCAATTCAAATGGAAGGGAGCAAAAACCCCTAAAGTTGAGGGGAGGGAGAAAAACACTTCTCTGGATGTTTATTCTCAACACAAAAATAGTTTTAATGATAGAGAAAAGTATATCTTGTTTTAGAATTTGAAAAAAGTTTCACATGTTATTTGATACCATCAGAAACCACCTCGCCCAGACAGCAACTTTCTTCACTGACAATCTGCCTTAAATTTTAGACTATAGGAGAGTGAGACTGGCCATTTGCTCAAGAAATTGTGAGCATTATATTAAAGTAAAACTTAGTGACCACACGTGGTGGTTATGTTTATAATCCCAGCATTTGGGAGGCAAAGATGGGAGAAGCACAATGAGAAGCCAGCCTTGGCTACATAATGAGGCTCCATCTCAGAAGAGAAAATCAGCTGGGTGTGGTGGTACACGCCTTCAATCCCAGCACCTGAGAGGCAGAGGCTACCCTGAGACTATGTAGTGAATTCCAGGTCAGCCTGGGCTAGAGTGAGACCCTACCTCCAAAAACAAAACAAAAAAATCAAACAAATAAAATCCCTTATTAATGCCTTTCTATACCAAATGCATTGTTTGAGTCTCCGGGCAATGCCATGGAAGCACACAATTGTGGAGGCATGCTGATCTAGGCCCCAATCTGGGCTCTGGGCTCTGTCACCTGTAAGCAAGAGTATGCAAGTGACTTACATTGTCACTGACAAGCTAGAGATGGGGAATCACTCTCCCACAGTGGTTGTGGCATCAACAAAGTAGCATTGTGCAGGGCCTGCCCCAGCACCGTTCAAAGATAATCCACAGGTGGCTCCTCCATGGCCTGCTCAGAACTACCCCCTAGCCCCAGAACCATCTTTGACTTCCAACTAGCAAGTCCATTGGACAGTCTCCCTCAAAGTCGTTCAGAAAATACTGCTTTTCATAAAATGATCTATTTCCCCTTGGTTCCAATAATCTAATTAACTTATTATCTTAGAACAAATTAGGTACTGATTAGAAAAATACTTTACAAGTACAAAAATATTTAAAATAAATTCTTTTGGGGATGGAGAGATGACTTAGTGGTTAAGGCACTTGCCTGCAAAGCCTAACGACCAAAGTTCAGTTTCTCAATACCCACGTAAAGCCAGATGCACAAGGTGGCACATGCATCTAGAGTTTGTAGGCAGCTGCTGGAGGTTCCAGTATGCCCATATTTATTCTTTCTCTCCCTCTCTCTTTCTCTCTCTCCCAGCCCCGGGTATGGTGATTCACACTTTTAATGCCAGCACTCAGGAGGCAGAGGTAGGGGGATCTCTGTGAGTCTGAGGCCAGCCTAAGACTACATAATGAATTCCAGGTCAGCTTGGACTAGAGCGAGACCCTACCTCAAAAAAAAAAAAAAACAGGCCTGGTGGCACTCGCCTCTAATCCCAACACTTGGGAGACAGAAGTAGGAGGATCGCCATGAGTTCAAGGCCACCCTGAGACTATATAGTTATTTCCAGGTCAGCCTGGACTAGAGAAACTCTACCTCAAAAAAAAAAAAGTAAGCCCTAGGTGTAACTCAATGGTAGAGCACTTGACTAGCCTACGTGAGGCCCTGGGTTCCATCTCCAGCTAGAGGGGATGGGAAGAAAGAAAAAAGAAAATGGAGGGAAGAGAAGGGAAAGGAAGGGAAGGGGAAGGGAGGGGAGGAGAGTGGAGGGAAAGGGAGGGGACAGGAGAGGACAAAGGAAGAAAAAGGGAGGAGAGGAGAGAAGAAAAGAGAGGAGTGGCTGGAGAGATGGCTTAGCGGCTAAGATGCTTGCCTGGGAAGCCTAAGGACCCAGGTTTGATTCTCCAGGGTCCCATGTAAGCCAAGTGCACATGGTGGTGCATGTGTCTGGAGTTTATTTTCAGTGGCTGGAGGCCTTGGCATGCCCATTCTCTCTCTCTCTCTCCCTCCCTCTCTCTCTCTCTCTGTCTCAAATAAATACATAAAAATCTTTTTTTTTACAAAAGAGGAGAGAAGAAGAAAGGAAAGGAAAGAAAAGGAAAGGAAAGGAAAAGATATATTCAATTTACAAATATTTGTAGAACAACTGCCATTTGTCTGCTGCTGAGGTACAGAAATACACAAAAGTCAGATTTCAGGCTTTAGAAAAGTACATTGTTATTTATTCATTTGGGGGAGAGACAGAAAAAGAGGAGAGAGAATATGAATGAGAATGGGCATGCCAGGGCCTCTTGCCGCTACAAACAAACTTCAGACACATGCGCCACTTTGTGCATCTGGTTTTATGTGGGTAACTAGGGAATCACACCTGGACCAGCAGAATTGCAAGCAAGTGCCTTAACCACTGAGCTATCTCTCCAGCACCTAGATTTCAGGTGTTTTGAAAGGAAGAGAAAACAATGAATTAATCTCATTTGTGTGTGTGTTTGAGACAAAATCTTTCTGTGTAGTCCAGGCTGGTCTTGAACCTCCACCGTCCTGCCTCAGCCACGCAAGTGCTGGAACTGCAGGTTTGTATGTGCCACCACACCCAGCATGCCATTGTGGCTGATAGCTACTACGATAGTTAAGATTTGAGAAATATGGCTTAATGCCTTGGGATACGTGTCATGTTTATGATCAGATTATGGGCTTGTCATAGGTGGCTCTGTGTGTCTTGCTAAGGAGTTTGAAGCTTATTGTGAAAGCCATAGGAAGCCACTGATAGTTAATGATCACAGGAAAGCCACAAGTGGACTTACGTTTCAGAAGTCTGTGGAGGATGGACGGATGGAGCAGAGATGGCAGAAGGAAAGTGGCAGGCCAGAGAAAACAGCACAGAAGCATGAGATGCTAGAGTGGTCCGGAGCAAGGGACAGAACGTGAAGCCCTTGGAGAGCCAGTGGACGTAGGTGGGCAGAGGTCGACAGGGAGAGTGAGGCTGGCCCCAGGTTGGGGGTGGGGGGGTCGGCTTGCATGGCTGAGTGCTGGTGTCATTCATGAGAACAGTCAAGGGAGAGGGCAGTGGGGGCGGGGCTCATGAGAACCCCATCTTTTCCAGTTAGTAGTGACTAAGAGAGAGGCAGACATGTTCTTCAGTGCAGACACTAGTAACTTGTCCATAACGAACTACCCACCCATGCTCACGCAAGAAAGCCTCACTGAACTCAGTAGGTTACAACAGAAAAAGGACACGAAGGTTGGAGAGGTACTACTTGGAAAGAAGTGGTTTAGCAGAGTGGAGGCAGAATAAGAGAGAGTAATGGGGTGATAGGATTAAAATACATTGCATCGTGTATGGGATTGTCAAAAAGTATTTTCATTAAAAAAAGAAGAAGAAGAAGGGAGCCGGGCATAGTGGTGCACACCTTTAATCCCAGCACTTAGGAAGCAGAGGTAGGAGGATCACCATGAGTTCAAGGCCACCCTGAGACTCCATAGTGAATTCCAGGTTAGCCTGGAAACCATACCTTGAAAAACCAAAAAAGAAGAAGAAGAGGAGAAGGAAAATAAGGAGGGCTGGAGAGATGGCTTAGTGGTTACTTGTCTGTGAAGCCTCTGAAGTTAAATTCCCCAGTATCCACATAAGCCAGATGCTCAAGGTGGCACATGCATCTGGAGTTTCTTTGTTGTGACTACAGGCCCTGGCACACCTGTTCTCTCCCTCTCTCTTTCTCTCTCTCTCACAAATAAATAAAATATTTTTTTACAAAAAGAAACAGCTGGGCATGATGGACCACACCTTTAATCCAAACACTCAAGAGGCAGAAGTAGGGAGATTGCCATGGGTTGAAGGCCACTCTGAGACTACATAGTGAATTCCAGATCAGCCCGGGCTACAGTGAGACCCTACCTTGAAAAACCAAAGGAAAAAAAAATGAAGAAGAAGAAGAGGAGGAGAAGGAGAAGGACGAGGAGGAAGAGGAAGAAGAAAAGAAGAAAACAGGGGGTAGATCTCAGAAACAGCCTCCTGGTCATCTATCCAATCGTTCATTCCCCACATAGCATCAAGTACCCACGATGTGTCATGAGGACACAGTAACACGGAAGACAGGCCCAGTCTCTGCAGATGGACACAGGCCCGCACTACCTACAGGGCAGGGGATGGATGAGAAAGAAAGCGTGACAGCACCTTCCTGCAGCTGGGCAGCAGGAAGGGCCTGGAGAAGTATTGTTCAAAACCAAGATGTGGGCTGGAGAAATGGCACAGTTAACGTGTGTATATAGCTATTTCCAAGTAGCCATTCAAAAGCATTGTACAGCTGTATCCTCTCATTAAAAGTGCATGTGGGGGCTGGAGAGATGGCTTAGTGGTTAAGCGCTTGCCTGTGAAGCCTAAGGACCCCGGTTCGAGTCTCAATTCCCCAGGACCTACTTTAGCCAGATGCACAAGGGGGCGCACGCATCCGGAATTCATTTGCAGTGGCTGGAGGGAGGCCCTGGCACGCCCATTCTCCCTCTCTCTCTCTCTCTCTCTCTCTCTCTCTCTCTGCCTGTGTGTCTCCCTCTCTCTCTGTCCGTCTCTGTCTCTTTCTCTCTCTGTCTGTCGTTGTCAAATAAATAAAAAAAAAAAAAAAACTTTTTTAAGTGCATTCGGTGGGCCGGGCATGGTGGTGCACACCTTTAATACCAGCACTCGCGAAGCAGAGGTAGGAGGATCACTGTGAGTTCAAGGCCCTACCTCGAAAAACCAAAAATGAAAAAGTGCATGAGGTGATCCTCATTGCTGCTAATGTTCAAAAATTGTTTTAATTAAACTTCTATCCTCTTGCCTTATTAAATCCACCCATTAGATTTTAAGTGTTTCATGGGGTTTTTGACATTTTTCTAGGTAAACAATTATGTCATTTGCAAACAAAGTCAATCTTTCTTTTATTAAAAATTATTAGCCAGGCATGGTGCCACATGCCTTTAATCACAGCACTCGGGAGGCAAAGGTAGGAGGACTGAACTCATTGCCATGAGTTCCAGGTTATCCTGGGCTACTGTGAGACCCTACATTGAAAAAGCCATAAAAGTATATATAATATCTATATGAGCTGGAGAGATGCTGAGCAGTCAAAGGTGCTTGCTTGTAAAGCCCGACAATCCACATTTGATTCTCCAATACCCACATAAATCCAGATGCACAAAGTGGCCCACTCATCTGGAGTTTGTTTGCAGAGGCAGGGGCATGCCCATACTCATTCTTTCTCTCTCTCTCTCACACACACACACATAAATAAATAAATAAATATATTTAAAACAAAAACAGCCGGGCATGGTGGCACATGCTTTTACTCTCAGCATTTGAGAGGCCAAGGTACAATGATCACTGTGAGTTCAAGGTCAGCCTGAGACTACATAGTGAATTTCAGGCAGCCTGGGATACAGACTCTACCTCAACCCCCATCCCCCTCAAAAAAGGAAAAAGTAAAACATTGAAGAATTTCATTTCTACTGGGGGTTTCACATCACTAGTTCCTAAGTTCTGTAAAATGGTTTTAGCGGAGAAAGATGGCTTAATTTTATCCCATGATTTCGTCTGATGGTCTCATTCATGTCTGAAATATTCCCATTCTGTTCTGAATCAGCGCGCCTGCAGGCAGTTTACCACGGTGCCAGATTCAAACTCGTTTGGTGCTCGATGATCTTCTCATACGTGCACTTTCCCATTCCAGAACTTGTCATGATTCTTGTTGGTTGAGTGGCTCTTATCTATTTTTTTTTTCCTTCTAAGAAGGTGTCTTGGATTTAGCACATATATTTAACATTATGCTTGCTATTTATAAATGAATAAAACTTAAATTTGATGTAAAACTCCTAGGCTTTTGATTTATCTCTGAGGACTGTAGACATCTGTTCACTGTATTTTGGCATTGCATATTGCTGTGAAAAAATCTAAATACAGCCTGATATGTGTTCCTCTGTAGAAATCATGCTTCTCCCTCCTCTCTTCCCTCCTCTCTGCCTTTCTTCCTTCCTCTCTTGCTTTCTTTCTTCTATTTGATCTTCAGAAACTTCTCCAAAGTGTTTATGTTGATTATTCTATGTCTATTTTTTCCGTTTTTATATACTGGTTTTTATTTACATTTGGTTCAGAAACAAATCTTTCTTCTATAACTTTAATTTTTTGTTTGTTTGTTTTTGTTTTTCAAGGTAGGGTCTCACTGTAATCCAAGCTGACCTGGAAGTCACTAAATAGACTCAGGGTGGCCTCACACTCACAGCAATCCTCTTACCCCTGCTTCCCAAGGGCTGGGATTTAGGCATGTGCCACCACACCTGGCTCTTTGAATGTGTTTTCTGGCACACTCATCTTCTTCCTGCCTCAGGAATCGCCTCCCATGTGGATGCTGTGGGTCTACAATTGCTATTTTTAGTCCCTTGTTTCTGGCTCCTTAAAGTTCCTGGTCATTGTCTGTCTTCCACACCACTGCTGGTTTTCAGGAACGCTTAATCCAATGCTCGCTGCTGCCCACATATGTTTTATTTCAGACACACTTTATTCTCTCTTTCAGTCCTCTGAGTCCTGATAGGTCATGATGTTTTAGCTGAAAACATCTTGCATCGTCTATGATAATAATTTCTCTCCACACAGTGTTCATTGCCATGCTGCCAGCTCCTCTTTACGCCTCTTCTCTGTAGTGTCTTCATGTGGCTCCACGGGGGGCCTTTGCTGTTTAGCATGGCTCTCTGAGTGGGGCCCCCATATCCAAGTCTGCTGGCAGTGCAGGAATGGGTGGAGGAGGGACCCAAGCCCTCAGTGACTTCACATTGGATGCGTTGTAGGGTTCACTTGCCAAACGTGCTTTTTCTCCCTGGGATCAGCAGACCATACTGGGATAGAGTGAAAACTTGACTCAGGACTCTAACACCCATGTAAAATGCCAGGTATAGAGACTCATGCCTGTAATCCAAACACTGGGGAGGTAGAGATGAATCCCTGGGGTGCACTGGCTAGCTAGTCTAGCTGGATCAGTAAGACCTAGCTTCAGGGAGAGACCCTGTCTCAAATGAATAAGGTGGTGGGAGATTGAGGAAAACATTCAACATTGACCTCTGGCCTCCACACCTGCAGACACGTGCATGAGCACCCCACACATGTGCACCAATACAGATGAACATGCATACATACATGTATATATACCACATACATATACATAAATAAATAACCAAATCCCACTCGCTAATACTCTGCGTGTTTCACATGAGTGACTCAGTTTTTGTTTGTGGTAAGGGGCCCTTGCACTCCCCAAACTTCAAATTTCCACAAGGGCACTTCCTCTAAGGAATCGCTCTTGACCTCTTCCTCTCTTCTTTTTTATTAACAAATAATATTTTTTTTAAATTTATTTGTGAGAAAGAAGCGGGGGGGGGGCAGGGAGAGAATGGGGGCACCAAGGCCTCCAGCCTCTGCAAAGGAACTCCAGACCCATGCGCCACCTCGTGGGCATCTAGTTTACATGGGTCCTGGGGAATCAAACCTGGGTCCTTAGGTTTTGCAGACAAGTGCCTTAGCTGATAAACTATCCCTCCAGCCCAAGTATGGGTGTTTTGACAGGAGGGAGGGGCCAATGAGATTTGTCACAGGTTAGGAGCGCTTGCTTGCAAAGCCTGACAGCCAGGGTTCACTTCCCCAGCAACTCCTTAAAGTCAGATTCACAAAGTGGTGCGTGCATTTGCAGTGGCAAGAGGCCCTGGCACACCCATTATCTCCTCCTCACCTTGAAAACAAATAAAATATTTTTAAAAACAGGAGAGAGAGGGTCTGGAGAGATGGTTTAGTGGTTAAGGTGTTTGCCTGCAAAGCCAAAGGATCTTGGTTTGATTACCCAGGAACCACATTAACCAGATGCACAAGGTGGCACATGTGCCTGGAGTTTGTTTGCAGTGGCTGGAGGCCCTGGTGCACCCACTGTCTTCCTCTCTCTCTCTCCCTCTCTCTCTCTCACTCAAATAAATAAATAAAACAGAAGAGAGAGAGAGCATAATACTTGTTTTTATTATAGGCTTTAGTCTTAGGTATGGAGGAAGTAAAGTTATTTGCTCCCAGAAACACCAGGCAACTTAAGCTACAGGAGGAGAGAGCTTTCCTGAGGCTAGAAAGATGCAAACAAGAAAAAGAAAAAAATACCAATATCCCAAAACTCTTAAAAGGGAGGTTCTGTTGGATCACTCTAGGTACTAGGGACCACAGAAATCTCTCAGAGGCAGAAAAGGATAAGTTGAGAGAAGCAAGTGCACTGAAGCCCCCATCCCACCGAAGACACTCAGACCTGGGAAATGATTAGCAGCTGTCTCCAAAATAAACACAGCTGGGCATGGCTGGGTAGCCTGTGCCTGTCCCCTCACTGGGGTGGCTGGCAGAGCCTGTATGCTATTTGTTACTTTAGTTCCTAGATCTTCCAGACAAGGAAAAAATATTCAAAGATCCTCATCTGAGAAATCAGAGTGGAGATGCCTCACTTACCCCAGACCTGTGGTGGTTTGAATGAGGTGTTCTGAATGTTGGGTCACCAGGTGATGGCAATTGGGGAATTACAGCCTTGCTGGGGGACAGGCTTATGGGTGTTCTAGCCAGCTTCCCTTTGCCAGTGTTTGGCACACTCTCCTGCTGCTCTTGGATACCTGATGTTGGCCAGGAGGTGATGTCCACCCTCTCCTCGTGCCATGCTTTCCCCTGCCATCATGGAGCTTCCCCTTGAGTCTGGAAGCCAAAATAAATCCTATCACAAGCTGCTTTTGGTTGGTTGCCTTGTGCCAGTAACGCGAAAATAACTGCAACGAGACCCATTTAAGATGACAGGATAGTGGACCTGGAACTGATGCCACATTGAGTGAAATGTGAGGAATTCAGGGAAAGGTGAGGGCATTTTGCACATGAAAAGGATGTGAACTATGGCCAGAGGGAGAACTGTGCAGAATGCTTTTGTGAAAGTGGCTGTACCTGTGTCTCCTACCCCAAATTGTTCTTCTACAGGGCGACCTTCGCGCTCCCTCTACCCAGAGGTGGATCTGCGGGCTTGGCATTTCTTCCACTCATCGCCCTCAAGATCAGTTTGGATTGAAAAAGACAACAGCGGTTCTACTTTGTGTAAGGTTCGGGAGTGACCAAGACCACGGAGACCACTCTGAAGCAAAGATGGAAGCTTTTATTTGGATAAAAAAAAAAAAAAAAAAAAACACGAGCTGCCAGGATTGACTCTCATAATCGGAAGTACAGCCAACTTTGAGATTACAGATAGTGGGCTTTATAGAGCTACTCAGTTGGGAGAAGGTGAGGAAGGGAAAAGAAGTCCTTTGTTCTTTACCTTAGCCATTTCACATAGCCAGGGTGTGAGACCAGAATAGTGAGCAGGTGACCTGGGAGGTAAGGGGGCAGGAAACCTAGACCTGGGCACTGTTAGGCAAGGAAGGGACGATGGCTGGGCAGTTTCCTGAGGAATGAGGATGACCCACTTCCTTGTGTCTCTGTCACCCTCCTGCTGTCCTCAGTGACTCCATTTTGTCCTGACCTAACACGCTGTCACAACACTCACTCAGGCTTGGATTCCCAAGTCACCCATGGTCATGTCCCAGGCTGCACGACTGTGAGAAAGCCACACAGAAAGGTCATATGTAGGTGGTCTTGTCAGGGGTCCAGGACCTCAACAGTTACCAGCGCAGACACCAGATGTATAGTAAATGACCACAGCCTCTAGTCACCAAGTGTCTTTTGTTCACTCAGCCATCCAGTCTCTGAGGCTTCCTAGCTACCTCATGCCTGTCAGGGCACACTGGCTATTCCCACTGTGTCCTTTCAGAACCCCAACCTGAAGAATCCTTGAGTACAAATTTGAGATGATTTTTTATGCAAAAACTAAAATGGAACCATGTGGACATTAGAAGAGTCATAGAAAGTATCTAAGGTTTAGAACAACTTGAGAGGAGATGTCCAGGGGGATTAGCATAGAATATTTAAGGTATTTTGAAAATGGCTCAAAGTAAAGCAGTTATTATTAGGCAGAGGCTTTTCATATACTGAGCAAACAGTTTAAAAAATAGAATTAGAGCCGGGCGTGGTGACGCACACCTTTAATCCCAGCACTCGGGAGGCAGAGGTAGGAGAATCGCCATGAGTTCAAGGCCACCCTGAGACTACAGAGTTAATTCCAGGTCAGCCTGGACCAGAGTGAGACCCTACCTCGAAAAAAAAAAAAAAAAGAATTAGAGGCTAGAATGTTGGCTAAGTGGTTAAGGCACTTGCCTATAGAGCCCAACCTGGGTTCTATTCCCCAGTACCCATGTAAAGCCAGATGCACAAAGTGCCCCATGCATCTGGAGTTCATTTGCAGCAGCTAGAGGCCCTTGGTATGCTCATATTCATATTCTCTCTCTCTTTCTCTTCTTGCAAGTAAAAAAGTATTCAAATGCACAGGCAGACCCTGCTTATAAAAAAAAAAATTGAATTAGAGATGCATGCCTATTTTTCCAGCAACACAGGAGAATGAAAGAGAAGAAATAACTTAGCTCAGGAGTTCAGAGCCAGCCTGGGCAACATAGTGAGACCTCACTCCTGAAAAATAAATTGAAATAAATAAGATAGAAATAGTCCAGGCATCTTGGCGCACACCTGTAATCCCAACACTTGGCATGCTGAGGCCAAGCTGGGCTACATAGTAAGACCCTGTCTCAAAAATAAAACAAAACCAATTTAAGACTGCAAAGACAGGTGTAGGAAGGACACACTGAATGAGATCTAGCCAGAACAATATAATTGGAGTCATGCTTTTGCCTTTTGAGTGAGATTTTCCAACTGAGAGAGGTGAGAGATGAAAAGATTTGTTGGACAACTATTGCTTTTGGCTGACCCTTAAAACACTGACTTCATTTCTTTCCCAGTGATTTAAAAAAAAAAAATCTGTTTGAAAAACAAATGTCTGACTCAGAAAACAACAAAGAAACAAAAGGAAGATAGTCCAACAAAAACACCAGCTGTCCATGCAGTCGAGAAGGAAGGGGGACCCAAGAGCTTAACCAAACCTTGGAGCCACTGAAACCCAGCTGGGCCTTGGTGAGACAGCGCGGAGCAGAACACCAGAAGCCATCTCAAACTCAACAAAAGGCTTCCTGGAACCTTTGAGAAGCTATGAAAGGTAACCCTGGTGCAGCACAGAAAGAAGCTGGGGCCGGAGGACAAGCCTAGACCTCACAGCCAGCCTCGCACAAACTGAAACCAGCCAGGTGAGGAGGAAGCAGAATTGACCGGTGCTCAGCAGTGACAAAACAGCAAACAGAGGCCATAGTGGGTGCTGGCTGGAAATGGAATTCAGCATGCTCCCCGCCCCACGCTTCACTTCTTTTTGTTTTCCCTTCCTCTCTCACTGAAATAGAAAGAACCTGGGCAGAAGAAATGGCTCGGTGTTTAAGAGGATGTCCTGTGCAAGCATGAGAGCCTGAGAGACTACCAGAGTTCAATCCCCAGGACCCATACAAACAGCTGGGCATTGAAGAAATGAGCAAGCAGACCCTGGGTAGATGTCAGGGCATTTGTCTGGAGATGCCGTACTTGCGGACAAACTCGGGCCACAGTCTGCCTAGAGATAACTGCTGTCCCCCTCTATCATAGGACACAAGAAGCCACTTGCTGACTGGCCACCCCAAGAAACTACAGTAATTCCAGACAGCTTGCAGTTCAGACAGCTTGTAGCTTCCATGTCCTCACTGCCCCCTGCTTCATTTTGCAGCTAGATGGTCCCTACCCCCAACCCCTAGGGTAATAAAGCCTCCGAGCACATTCCTCCCAGGTTGCCCTTGTTTTCAGGGTCATAGTGCCACTGGAACCTGAGGCATCAACCCCTCAGGGCCTATATTCTAAATAAAGTCTGCTCTTTGCCGTTGAGATTCCTATCAATTCCTCCCTTCCAAACTCGCCTGGGAACTTTTTTCTTACAGACGTGGCCACGTGGGTCTGTAATCACCGTTCTGTAAGGGAGCAGAGACCTGAGCAGCTCTGGGATCAGTATGAGCATCCAGTGACAGAGACTCCAGCTCAAATCAGAATGGGTAGTAGATCCAGGGGTGGGGGCGCACGCCTTTAATGCCAGCACTTGAGAGGCAGAGGTAGGATGATCACTGTGAGTTCAAAAGGCCAGCCCGAGACTACATAGTGAATGAGCCAAAGTCTCACAACACCCCTAGTGCCAGGACTCAACAGAAAAAAAAATCTGTCCTGCTAAAACCTGGGAAAATACCAACTGGAGTGAAAAGACCCTGAGCAGCAGAAATGTTAGGTGATCCGGCAAGGGTTTTCACGGCAGCCAGTCACGGCGAAGTTTCAGCAGGCAGACACCCACGAACACGCTTGACACGAGCAAAAAGGAAACGAAGTAGAGTCTCAGCAGAAGACAGAAGGCATAAAATGAAACAGAAACTTTAAAACTAAAAGTAAAGTGACCCCAAATAAAAACCCAGTAAGTGGGCCTCAACAGCAGAACAGAAAAGACTAAGGGAGCAATCAATCTGTGGACGTGGAGATGACATAGCGAAGCGCTGTCTGCACCCGGCATGGTGGCTGTGGGGACTGGATCCGATGTCCCCCGTAAACTCATATTCTGAATGCTTGGTCCCCAGCTGATAGCAATTTTGGGGGTGGAACCTTGCTGGAGGTGTGTAATTGGAGGTGGGCTCTGGGGTGTTATAATCCAGGCACCCTGCCAGAGTTTGGCTCACTCTGCCGCTTCTGTTGCCCACCTATGGTTTGGCAAGGAGGTGATGCCCAGCCTCTGCCCTGCCGTCACGGAGCTTCTGCCCAAGACCGTAAGCCAAAATAGCAACTTTCCTCCCATCAGCTATCTTTGCTTGGGAATTTTATCCCAGCAACAAAAAGGTAGCCACAACAGTGGCTCACATCTTTAGTCCCAGTACATGGGAGGCTAACGTAGGAAGTTGGTCATTAGTTCAAGGCCAGCTTGGGCTCCAGAGTAGATTCCAGGTCAACCTGGGCTAGAATAAGACTCTGCCTCCAAACAAAATTTTTAAGAAGAAAAAGAAAGGAAGATTCCGACCTGAACAATAGAATTAGAAAGGGAAGGAAGAAGGAAGAAATATAGGGAGAAGGAGAAGAAAGAAAGGAGGAAAAATGAACAGAGCCTGGGGGCCCTGTTGTGTGACCATAACAACTATCAATGGGAAAGGCAGGGAGATAAAAGAAGGAAGGGGGCTGGAGAGATGGCTTAGCGGTTAAGGCATTTGCCTGCAAAGCCAAAAGATCCTAGTTCACCTCTCTAGGTCCCACATAAGCCAGATGCACAAGGGGGCACATGCTTCTGGAGTTTGTTTGCAATGGCTGGAGAGGCCCTGACATGCCCATTCTCTCTCTCTCTCCCTCTCTCTCTCTCAAATAAATAAATAAAATATATTTTTAAAACAGAAGGAAGGGTTCTTCACTCAGACTGGTAAAATGTTGACCCAGTGGCCTGTGGTAACGCAAACGTATATAATGTAATACTTAGTACAACCTGCAGCAAAGCTATACCAAGATGTACCCCAAACTACAACATGTAAACCAGAATTCTACAGTATACTTAAGGAAAGAAAAAAAAAGGAAGACAGAGACATTTTAAAAGACAGAAGAAACAAAATTAAAATAACAGATGAGTTCAAACCTCCAACATCATATTACAGGTAAATGGAGTAATACATCGATTAGAACTAGCAGAGTGGCTCTAAAAAGCATGTTCAACTTACATTCTTACTTTGCAATCAAAAGAAAGCAACTATTGATACATGAGCAACTTTAATGGCTCTTAAGAGCATTATCCTGAAAGAGAGAAGCCACCTTCAAAGGTTGCCTGGAATAATCAACATCACACTCGCACAGCGTTCTTGAAATGAGAGGTAATGCAGCTAAGCTACAAGGGAGTGAGGGGGAGGAAGGTGGGTGTGGCAGGGAAGGGCAGCCAGAGGGCTGCAGAGTTGTGTGTCTTGATTTGGGTGTTGGCTCCATAAATCTACATGTGATAATGGTATAAACTATATACCCATATTGGGCAAATGTCGGGGTTTTGTGTCTAAATATTGTATTATAATTCCATTGGAGCAAACTAGAAAACCAGAAAAGGGCTATGTGGGACCTCTTTGCATTGTTTTTGTAGTTTACTGTGACTGTATTGTCATTTCACTCTAAAGCTTAAAAAACTCAGTGGGGGGACTGGGAAAATGGCTCAGCAGCTAAAGGGACTTGCTTCCAAGCCTGCCAACCCAGGTTCCATCTTCCTCAGCACCCACAAAAAGCCAGACACAAAGTGGCACACGTGTCTATGATCCCAACACAACTACAGAAATGGGAAGCAGAGCCAGAAGAATCCAGAAGCTCACAAGCAGCAAGAGAAACCCTATCTCAAAAGAAGGAGGAAGGAGAGGAGCAACACCGAGGCTGTGCTGTGACCCCCACGTGAGCCCTGTGGCTTGTATGCACTTGCACACACACTTTACACACACACACACACACACATCATTTTTTAAAAGATGAACAAGTTAAGCTGGGCGTGGTGGCGGCGCACACCTTTAATCCCAGCACTCGAGAGGCAGAGGCAGAGGCAGGAAAATCGCCATGAGTGCGAGGCCACCCTAAGACTACATAGTGAGTTCCAGGTCAGCCTGGGCCAGAGTGAGACCCTACCTTGAAAAACCAAAAAAAAAAAAAAAAAGACAAATTAAATTAATGAGTACCAAAGTCAAAAGGAAAAAGGGTGGAAAATGCGAGTGCAAATCTGACAAAGTAACGAGAATGCAACATATTTTCCTCTGTGGAAAATGCAAAATAAGTTAACAAAACACAGAGGGCAGTATATCATCTACTAGAACCGCAGAAGGATAGAATAGCAGGAACTGGGGCGAGGTGCAAAAGTGGAGCACTTCATATGCAAGCCTTCTCTCAAATGCATACAGATGTTAGAGCCGGGCGTGGTGGCGCACGCCTTTAATCCCAGCGCTCGGGAGGCAGAGGTAGGAGCATTGCTGTAAATTCAAGGCCCACCCTCAGACTACATAGTGAATCCCAGGTCAGCCTGAGCTAGAGTGAGACGCTACCTCAAAAAAAAAAAAAAAAACACAAACAAACAAACAACAACAACAAAAAGTATATAGATGTAATGTATACACTGGTATCTTTAAAAAATTTTTTTTATTCATTTTTATTTATTTATTTGAGTGTGACAGAGAAAGAAAGAGACACAGAGACAGAGAGAGAGAGAGAGAGGGAGAGAGAGAGAGAGAGAGAGAGAGAGAATGGGCGCGCCAGGGCTTCCAGTCACTGCAGACGAACTCCAGACGCATGCACCCCCTTGTGCATCTGGCTAACGTGGGTCCTGGGGAATTGAGCCTCGAACCAGGGTCCTTAGGCTTCATAAGCATGTGCTTAACCGCTAAGCCATCTCTCTAGCCCCACTGATATCTTTTTAAAATATACATATTTATTTCAAGCAGAGAGAGAGAATGGGCATACTGGGGCCTCCAGCCACAGCAAGCAATCTCCAGATGCATGTGCCATTTTGTGCATCTGGCTTTACGTAGGTTCTGTGGATTCAAACCTAGGTGGTCAGGCTTTGCAGGCAAGTGCCTTAACCGCTAAGCCATCTCTCCAGCCTCGCTGTTATCTTCTATAACTCCCAGGTGGAAGAAACACAAGGAAATGCAGATGTGGCAATACTGCAACACAGACAAAAGACATCAGAGGGGGAGAGAGAGAGAGAGAGAGAGAGAGAGCTTCACAAGGCCAGAGCATGAAAGTCTCTGTACTCAACTTAGGCAAGCGTGGGTGTCCTGTGGACACAGCATCGCGTGCTGCACTGCTGAAGAAGCAGGAGGCGTTGTGACTAGACCCGGCATGAGACCGTCCTCAAACTCACTGTGCTCGGTGTGAGGGAGATTCGGGGGGCTAAGGGGTTTTTGTGGGTTTTGTTGTTTGTTTGTTTGGGTTTTTGTTGTTGTTGATGTTGTCTTTGGTCGGTTTGGGTTTTTATTTTTCCTATTTGCAGGGCTATGGAGGGAACCAAGGGTCTTACACATAGTAGGCAACTGCTCTACCTGTGGTTTTGTTCTGACTTTATTTCAGCCTTTAGTAACCAAAGATAATTAATTTGGCGGCTGGGGATACAGCTCAGTGATAAAGTGCTTGCCTAGTCTGTACAAGACCCTGACTTCTATTCCAAGCACTACAAAAAAAAAAAAAAAAGAAAAAAGGTATTTACTTTTAACTTAAATCGCCTTCATAATTTGCTATCAGAAAGGGATGTGGGGAACATTTTGGGGGGTGGGTTCAAGGTAGGGTCTCTCTCTTGCCCAAGCTGGACTGGAATTCACTATGGAGTCTTGAGGTGGCCTCGAACTCAAGGCGATCCTCCTACCTCTGCCTCCCGAGTGCTGAGATTATAGGCGTGCGCCACCACACCCGGCTTAGGGCACTTTTATATTGCTAATATTGAATTATGAGGATGTTTTTGTTGGTGGTGGTGGTTGCTGAGTATTATTGAACCCAGGGCCTCACACACACTAAGCGTGAGTCTTACCACCGAGCACCCAGCCCTGCATGGTTAGAATATCTCGTGTGTATGTATGTGCACGTGCACGTGTGTGTGCTGATGCACATGCCCCCACATACCAAGCAGCCTCCTCTGTGGCTCTTCCGCCTCATTTCCCCAAGACAGAGTCTCAGTGAGCCTGGAGCTCACCGGCTTTCAGTTCGACTGCTGACCAGGAAGCCCCGCGACCCCCGCCGTGCCTCAGCGCTGGCATTGCGGGCGTGAACAACTGGTACTGGCGTTGTACGTGGGGGCCGGGGGTCCAGCTCAGATCCCCGGGCTTGGGTAGCAAGTGCTTTTGCCTGCTGAGCCCCTTCTCAGAATGTCTCAAGGCCATCCTGTCACGGCGCTCCAGTAACCTGAACAAGGCCCAACATCTACGGGGCCTCAATATACTCCCTGCCCTTATCCCTTCAGTCACTGGAACTGAAGAGAACGTGCCAGGGAAGCCAGTGGTGGGCACTGAGGGCACCAGCCTTAGAAACGCAGCACTGGATACTAAGGACCATTGAGTCCTGAGTACTGCTCACCACAGGAGCCAGGGTGAAGAGAACTGAAACTCGAGGGCACAGTCCTCCATCCTGTGGGGTCTTCTAGACCTTATTTCCTCCTCAGATCCCACGTGAGATATGTCACTGTGGAGCTGGGAGGGTTTTCTCATATTGGTGATTTGAAGAACTGGAATAGCCTAGCTCACTCCCTCCCCTTCATCCTCCCTGCCCACGGAGAATGTGTTTCTCCTGCCCCTGGGCCCCTCTCATAACAGGGTGCTCCTCCTACCACCCTACGAGCATGGGGCGTATGCTCTGCTCTGCAGTAAGCATGGGTAAGCCGAGTGCGCCAGCCAAAATACAACTCGCAGCAGGCGTGGTGGCGCGCGCCTTTAATCCCAGCACTTGGGAGGCAGAGGTAGGAGGATCGCCTTGAGTTTGAGGCTACCCTGGGACTACAGAGTCAATTCCAGGTCAGCCTGGGCTAGAGCAAGATCCTACCTCAAAAAGTGAAAACAAAACAACAGGAAGATACAATTCACTTTTATCAAAATGGAGCTGTGGCCTTTGATCACTCTCTACACTCCTGGTCCTGCTTCTCAATGAGCTCTAGTCTCCTGCCTGCAAGTTGCCTTTGGGCCCCTTAAGCCCCAGCTGTGTTGCTGGTCAGGATGTGCACAGCTGCTCGCGGGCTCCCCACCTCCTCCGCACAAGCTCAAGGCTGCTTCTTGAAGTAAAGAAGTCTACAAAGAGGACATGGTGGCACGCACTTATGGTCCCAGTACTCAGGAGGCAGAGGCAGGAGGGCTGTGAGTTCCATGCCAGCCTGGGCTAAACAGAAAGACCTTGTCTGCACACACACACACACACACACACACACAGAGAGAGAGAGAGAGAGAGAGAGAGAGAGAGAGAGAGAGAGAGAATAGATAAGCCTGTCTAGCTAGCTCCCATTGGTGATTTGAAGAACTGAAATAGCCTAGCTCACTCCCTCCCCTTCATCCTATCTGCCCACGGAGAATGTATATTCCTTCTGCCCCTGGGCCCCTCTCATAACAGGGTGCTTCTCCTATCACCATAAGAGCATGGTGAGTATGCTCTTAACCTGATGTCACTGCTCCTCCCTGAGGAACCAGCCCCAATTCTCATTGGCCAGATTTAAGGATCACTGTGTGTGTGTGTGTGTGTGTGTGTGTGTGTGTAAGTGTGGACACCCACCTCAGTTGTCATTTCTTCAGACACCATCACCTTGCAGACAAAGTATCTTTCTAGCCTCATTTTTTTTTTTTTTTTGAGGCAAGCACTACAGACTGGCCTTTAAAAGAAAATTGTATTTATTTATTTATTTACAAGCAGAGAGATAGAAGAGAGATAGATAGAGAGAATGGGCATGTCAGGGCCTCTAGTCACTGCAAATAAACTCTAGATACATGCACCCCTTGTGCATCTGGCTAATGTGGGTCCTGGGGAATCAAACCTGGGTCTTTTGGCTTCGCAGGCAAATGCCTTAACTGCTAAGCCATTTCTCCAGTCCCTGGCCTTTTTTTTTTTTTTTTTTTTTTTTTAATGCGAGACAGCAAGAGTGAGAGAGAGAGAGAAAGAATTGGCCCACCAGGGCGTCCAGCCACTGCAGCCTAACTCTAGATGCCTGCGCCCCGTGTGCACATGAATGAGATTGCTTTCTTGTTTGTGTTACTTTGTGCATCTGGCTTAGGTGGGACCTGGAGACTTAGCACCTTAGCCACTAAGCTATCTCTCCAGTCCTATAGCCCCATTTTTTCAAAGCATCATCCTTTTTTCCTCTGTGTACTATAGAGATGACACATTTCTAGAGGTGCCATAGCAAATAACGAGACTATAGGTACATTTTATCGAAAGTCACTTACTCAAAGTTCTCTCAAGATACACTTTCAGATGCGGGATAGGTAATAGGGCATGGACTTTTATATTCTAAGGAAGAGGAGAATCTACATATTTCCATAAAGAAAGGCGACAGGCCTGGGGAGATGGCTCAGCAGTTAAGTGGATTTCTGTGCAAGTGCCGTGGCCTGAGTTAAAATCTCCAGAACGACTGTAACCAGCTGGCCATGGCCGCACATGTCGGCAACCTTCATCCTATGAGGAGCTGAGGCTGCAGACGCAAGCTGCTGCATCAGAAAGAAACTCGGTTGCAAAGAAACGAAATGGACAGGTGAGTGATGGAGGGGGGCACCCAACACTCTACTGTGGGTGCTGCATAGACCTCCATCTCACATGCACGCACACACACCATACAGACTATGAACACGCAAAAAAGGGATGGCAAAACTGGTGTATGTCCAAATCATCAGAGAATTGTACACAACATTTTTATTTTTAAAAACCCACAGTAACTACCATCACTATCAAAAGGGCAAGAAAGAGGCAAAAACAAACACATTCTCTATATGCTGTCATTTCTTTTTGTTTTGGTTTTCAGTCGAGACCTGAAATTCAATGCTTTGTATTCTTGGCACTCTACCACTAGCTGGCTGTGGCTGCATCTCTGAACCCATTATCCAATCTAGAAGAAAAGTGAAGCAGAAAATGTTCTCTCTTCCTAATTAGTTCTCCAAACACACCTCTGTCCAAGTGCATGTGCTACGAAGCTGTACGCACTCTCAGAGCGCCCGGCGCTCCGAGATGGCAACACCACCCAATGCATTTCACTTGAGTGTCGGTCGGGGAAGATGCTGCATGTCTGGGTAAAATAATAACAGGAACAAAGGGCTGGGCTTCTTCTCTTTTTTCTTTTTTTCAATTAAATTTGATTTCCTACAAGTGAAAAGGTGAATTTTCAGTCTTCCTTGAATGTTTCTTATTCAGTCCCTGAATTGGATCCAGAGCCCTTTAATAGCAGAAGAGAAGGAAAGAGGTTGAGCGAGTGTCTGAACCAGGGAAGGGGAGGCAGGGAACTGGTGAGCAGCTCCCGAGAGACGAGACAGCAGTGATTCTGAGCTGCAGTGACTCCCCATCGGGAGTTGATCACTCAAACCTATGCTGTCCTCAGAAAATAATGTTAAATACAGACAAGCTGCAAAGGAATAGCGTCCTGTTTCTTTAAGTCACTTACTGGTCCTCGCATATCCCTGAGCACTCTGACCTTGGGCAGAGAGAATGCCAGGGGTAGAAGCCTGGCGCCCTTCCTTCGCCTTCCCTTTCCAGGTCCAGACACGGCCTTCTACGACTGTGTTTCCTTCCTTTCATTTTTTGTTATTGAGGTGTGCGTGTGGGGGGGGGTCTCACTACATGTCCCATGTAGTCTTGAGCTCACAGTCCTCCTGCCTTTCCCTGAAAATGCTGGGACTGCGGGTGTGTGCACCAGCCAGCTGTACAGCTTCTTGCATCGTCTTCAGAAACTTCTATTTATTTATTTATTTTTAATTTTGTTTGTTCATTTTTAAATTTATTTTTTATTTGAGAGCGACAGACATAGAAAGAAAGACAGATAGAGGGAGAGAGAGAAAGGGCGAGCCAGGGCTTCCAGCCACTGCAAACGAACTCCAGACGTGTGCGCCCCCTTGTGCATCTGGCTAACGTGGGTCCTAGGGAATCGAGCCTCGAACTGGAGTCCTTAGGCTGCACAGGCAAGCGCTTAACAGCTAAGACATCTCTCCAACCTGGAAATTTTTATTTATTTATTTGCAAGTAGAGATAGAGAGAAGACAAACAAAGACACACACACACACACACACACAGAGAGAGAGAGAGAGAGAGAGAGAGGGAGGGAGGGAGGGAGGGAGGGAGGGAGGGAGGGAGGGAGGGAGAGAATGGGCACACCAGAGCCTGTAGACACTACAAATGAACTCCAGATGCATGCGCCACCTTGTGCATCTGGCTTTATGTGGGTCCTGGGGAATCAAACCCGAGTCATTAGGCTTTGCAGGCCAGTGCCTTAACTGCTGAACCATCTCTCCAGACCTCTTGCATCTTCCTTACTCAACAATATTCTCCACTGAAGGAAAAGAAAAGTGTTCACCCTTGCTTCTCTGAAACCCCTCAGAATCTGGCCTACTGTGCTTACCTCTGGGTAATATTTCCTCTCAAGAAAGAAATGCAACTTGCTCCCAATGTCCACAGCACTAACTGGGAAGGGCTCATCACACATAGTGCTGGGCTTTATCTCCAGGCAGGGCAAACCGCTGAGCAGAGATATGCTCAGACCTCAGTAACCACCCTTGAGGGACCCTGACTGCCACTACCTGTGACACACTGTTTGAAGGAACTTAATGAAGGAAGGGAGGGAGCCAGGGAGAGAGGAAGGGAGGAAAAAGTGGAGAGACAGGAGAGAAGAGAGAAAATGGAAATTTAAATACAAAAGAAAGGTATTTGTCAAGAGTTAACATTATATATATATACACACATACAGATTTTTCTATATAATTTCATCCTTTATAAGGCCAAATGTGGAGGTACACACATATAATCCCAGTACTCTGGAGGCAAAAGCAGAAAACCTAAGAGTTCCAGGCCAGCCTTAACTACATAGTAAGAATTTGTCTCAAAAAGGAAGGGAAGAGCTGGGCATGGTGGTGCATGCCTTTAATCCTAGCACTCCAGAGGCAGAGGTAGGAGGATCACGGTGAGTTCGAGGCCACCCTGAGACTACATAGTGAATTCCAGGTCAGCCTGGGCTAGAGCGAGACCCTACCTTGAAAAAAAAAAAAAAGGAAGGGAAGAAATGAGAAGGAAAGACAGAAAGAGGGAAGGAAAGAGGAAGGGAGCTGAGAGTGGGTGGAGGGAAGACCCTTAGGACAAGATGGAAGATGGGCTCACTCAGCATCCTGACACAGACCAGTCGGTAGAGCAGCTCAGGAGATGGTGGAGCTGGGATTTTTGGGTAAAATGAAAGGCACAGTGAAAAAATACAAACATTAAAGGAAAGCCAAACTAAGTTTAAAGTCCAAAATGTTGATGGCTCCATGGGTGAGGGTGCTGGGGGAGGGAGGGGGTGGGAGAAAGTACCGCGGTGAAAGCACACGCAGCTCCGGATCAAGGGGGGGCCAGGTTGGCAGGAGACCCTCCTCCTACTGCTTTTCTCTCTCTCCTTGTGTCTTTCCTTCCCTCCTTTTCTTCTTTCCTTTCTGCCCTTGTTTGAGACAGGGTCTCACTATGTCTGCCAGGGCCCTTGAACTCCCAATCCTCCTACCTGGGCCTCCGGAGTGCTGGGCTTACAGCTGCGCTCCATCATGCCTGACTTTCAGGTCTGACCTTTAAAGGACTAAATTAGCTTTATTATTATTATAGTTTGCTTTGAGTCAGGATTTCTCTGTGTACCACATGCTGGCCTCACTCTTGACTCCTGCCTCAGTTTCCCAAGTACTGGGCTATAAGACTGTCACCACACCCAACTTCATATTATCTTTTACGTTTCAACTTTTTAAATGTTCTATCTCGGGCTTACGATTTCTTTCAAGTTTCACTGCTAATTCTCTATGCCCTTGACTCACACTAACAGATACTGAGTATCCAGTGGCCTCGACTGTGAGCTAAAAGAAAGGCTGTACAGCTCATTTTCCTAGTACAATGGCTTATGCTCCATTGTGCATCATTTTCTAAGACAAATCAGGCATACCATTTATATCAGAGAGCACAGAAGCAGGGGTATGTATGATACAGACAGCGTAGAGGCTGGGGCACCACAGGGACAGAGAGCGTAGAGGCTGGGGCATGACACCAGACAGCAGAGACACTGGGATGTGACACAGACAGAAACTTTCTTAGATTGAGGTTGAATTTTTTTTATTTTTGATTTTTTTAAATTTTTATTAACATTTTCCATGATTATAAAAAAACATCCCATGGTAATTCCCTGCCTCCCCCCCCAACACTTTCCCCTTTGAAATTCCATTCTCCATCATATTACCTCCCCATCTCAATCATTGTACTTACATATATACAATATCAACCTATTAAGTACCCTCCTCCCTTCCTTTCTCTTCCCTTTATGTTTCCTTTTTAACTTACTGGCATCTGCTACTAAGTATTTTCCTTCTCACGCAGAAGCCCAGTCATCTGTAGCTAGGATCCACATATGAGAGAGGTGGTTGGATTTTTTAAGGAATCCTTTCTTTCTCTTTATCTGGCCTAGTGGCACACAACTGAAATCTTAGCACTTGGGGGATGGAGGATCACTAGTTCAAGACCAAACTGGCTACCTAGCAAGCTCCTGTCTAAAAATGAATCAATATAAGGATCCTTTTCTCCTCTTATAGTTTATACCTCTGTCGTGTTAATAACGAGGGCACTAATTTTATTATCTTCTTCAAATATGAGGCAAATGATAAGGAGCTGATGTCAATTGGCAAGCTTCATCTGACCTGAATATTTACTCCTACAGAGGTGATGGCACCAAGGTGCTGTTCAGAAGAGACTGATGAATACAAAACTCGATACATTGGCAACAAGCTAAGTAGCTGTTCTGAAATTAGTTGGAAGGCTTAGACACCCTGAGATTTCTAACTGGAGAACTCACCACCACCAAAAGCTAACAAAGTGATCATGCTCACATTAAGTTGGATCTTACACATGAAGTAAGCTCCCTGTCCTGAGCTTTCAGAACAGAACAGAATGCAGTGGAGTGTCAGATACTTCAAACGAGGATATTCTGGAATTGAGCCCATAGAAGCCCATGTGGTCAGGATGAAGTATTTTTCCTAAGTCTGTTACTATTGTCTTAGGATGGACATAAACATCAGAGCTGTTTCCAAACAAGAGCTAAGCTAAGGGTTAGCTAATTCCATTTGTAGAACGGAACTACGTTTAGTTGTGCGAGCCACCGTGCATGTGTGTCAGGGTGAAACCCTTTTCCTAAACTGCTCCTGTTATACAGACGGATGGTATGTGTCCCAAATGAAGGCAAAATTAGAACTGTTTGGGGCAAGTAAAGGAACAATCTTAAGTTCAGTGACAGCGACTCTTACCATTACTAACACTAGTCATTTGGAAACATCTTGTATGCCTTTATATATTTTTTTTATATTTATACCTCACAATAATTATATATGCACTGTTAGGTGAACCTGATGACCTAGAACTTCAAGTAGTATTTTTTCATATTGGTACAACCAAGACATGGGCTCTCAAGTTAACTAATAATTGTGTCTTTTGCAAAAGATGATGTCCAGATTAATTTCAAGCAATAGACTGAAGAAAGATCTAGACTCTTCTTGTTTCTTTACCTCTATGATTAGCACACACTACAGGTGTTCTCATAACACATATTCTACCAGTAGGAAAACTAAGATAGGGTAAAGGGATAGATCCAATGGACATAATTTCTAATGGTAGCAAAGACAGAAAGACTACAATAAAGAATGAAAACTTAGACAATGACACCTCTCCACACTCAATTACATAATGCCCCTACTGTGTGGGAAAAACCTGACTAGTACTGAATAAAGAAAAACTTGGAACTCCTTAAAATTCAGGTGAGTAGTTAAGACTTAAATGATGTTGATTGTCACATGATTTAAAGGCTTATCTTGTGATTTAAAATAATTAGCATTTTTCACATGCTAGACACATAGCATTTTATGTAGTCCTTATGACCCCTGCATCACAGGTGGGGAAGCAGAAGTCGTCAAGCAGCTTGCCCTGCGCCACAGCCAAGGTCTCAATCTGTCCATGCTATGGAACTCTTTCTAAAAGAACCTCTGGAAATTTCTCTTCTACAAGAAATTTCCAAGATACATACATATATACATATATACAAACACACTTTTTTTTAACACTTTCATGGGTAGGAAACAGGAACAGGTAAAAAAGGCAGGGTGCATATAATCTGAATAGATTAGATACATGTACGAAAATGTTATAATGAAATCTATTATGTATAATTAATATATGCAAATAAAAATTACAAAACAATCCCTTCCATGACAGTAAATTAAAGAAGCACTGTTTAGGCTAATAAAGAATATTTTTAGATTTATTGTTCCCATCCAAGATTTAATTTGACCTTGTAGACAGATGATCCAGTAGCTTGGTACTTGGTACCCACTCTTAAGTCCCTATCAGAGAGTCATTTCTATTTTCCTCAAATAGAACAGGTGTGTATGATAGATGCATGCAAATATTTCTCTCTGTAAACAGCTATATCTACTTTTTTTCATTTGATATAATATTCCTTGAACATGCCCCAACTGGCTGTCTAATAATTTAGTTGGCTACGTAGTCAACATTTTAGAACATATTTCTGTTGACATAATATGTATATGAGTTTTATATTCAAGCATAGCCATGGCACCTCCGAACCAACAGAGATGAGTCACTTAATGAATGCCATACCCACTTTCTTTCTAGGTGCTGGATCTACACCTACAGTGAGCACCTCACAACCTCTCCACCTATCTGAACCCACTTTTTCATTCTCTGTGACAGAGGAACACCTCCCGAGCATTAACATGGCCTGCTACCACCATTCACAAGGAACTTCGGACTGAAGGCAATCCTACCGCCGAGTCACAGGGACAACGGATCCACGCAGTAACTCGGCTCTCCTCTCTAGATAGCACCCTCAGAGACATCCGAAAAAGCATCTGCTCAACTCTTGGCAGATCTGACTCCACCCCCTGCAAGCTTACCTGTCTCACTGTCTTTCTGGGACCTGGAGTCCCCACAGTAACAGCAATCCAAGAAGATGACATAGTTCAGAACGTTGAAGAACAGCCCCACGACCCCGGCACTTAGGACCATCATGGGCTCCTCTGTCTTCTGGGGACTGATGTACCTTTTGATGGCTTCAACCAGAATGCTGAACATCAGGGCCACGGCAAAGATGGCATTGCCAAACGCCCCCACGACGTCTGCCCGAAGAAAGCCGTATGTGCTCTCCTTGTGCTGTCGTATGTTGGTGGCCCTGACGCCAAACAGTCCTATGATCATGGACAGCAGGTGGGAAAGGACAGCGAAGGCATCGGAGGCTAAGGAGAGGGAGTTGCCTATGTGGGCGACCACGAGCTCCATGACAAACAGGAGGATGCTGACCACGCACATGAGCACCAGGCGGCAGCTCCTTCCCGAGTATCGCCCCATGGCGGCCCCTGCGCAGGAAGCGGCTGTCTGGGGAAGGCTGAGCCCTCAGTGGATCAGCCACAGATTCAGTGATTACAGCTCCAGGATGACTCTCCCCTTCAGCTTTTCAGTGCTTGTCATATTTGGAAATGACCTTTTATAGGCTGTTATAAAGCCATAAAACAGTTTAAAGGGCAATTAAGCAACAGCAGTCACGTGAGCTAGGTTTATGGAAATGGAAGACGGTGGCTTCAGGTGTGGACTTGAGAGCCTGTATGTGTTTAATGACAGCTTCCCTGTCTTCTCTCCTCCCTGTCACAGCTCATCCGTGGCTGCGGGTCTTTACCAGCTTCTTGGGAGCCTCAGTGGCTCTCCTGAAGTAAGTCATTTGACAACAATCATGCCTGATCTCCCTGGAGGGCAGTTTCGAATGCCAGCTCCTGTCTGAAATGGGCCATGTTCTCGAGTTGCTAATATTCTTGGGGAGCTACAGTAAGTGAAAGCCAGAAGTGAGGCTTGGGTGCTGCTCAGCCCAGGCATCTACAATCGATGAGCTGCCTGCCTCGGATGAGCCTAAGTAAGGGCCCCGTGGCCAGGAAATGTTCTGCATCTCGGAACTGGAGCCCTGAAGGCTGCCTCAGATTGTTCCAGGAAGACAGCCAGAAGATAACTGAAGCAACAAGTTTGGGCTTTCGATTTGTTTGTTTGTTTTTAAATATTTGAGAGAGGCACAGAGAGAGAGAGAGAGAATGGACACACCAGGGCTTCCAGCCAATGCAAACCAAATCCAGATGCATGCACCACTTTGTGCATCTGGCTTACGTGGGTACTGGGGAATTGAACTGAGGTCCTTGGGCTTTGCAGGCAAGTGCCTTAACCGCTAAGCCATCTCCCCAGCCCTGGGCTTTCATTTTTGAAACTCTTCTCCATAGGCACTTAGAGCTTTTAAAGTTTATTAGTCGTGCACAATCTAGAACGGTAGCAGCCTGTACTGTTTAGGGTGGCCTGCCCGCCCTTGATTCTAGAAGGACATGGGCTAGGGTGACTATATACAAGTTCTTTCTTTTCTGAACTTAGTTTGACTATAAAGATGACTGTTTTGGTATGCATGTGCATAGGATGTAAGCGGTGATATGGCTTGTGTGTGCAGTTCTACACGCCCCACACACATGCACGTGCACACCAGAGAACATCAAGTGTGCCTCCAGTGCTTGTCTGCAGTCCTTGTGTTCCCCTAAGACTGGAGGTTCTTGGGGTTCTGGAGCAAGTTCCTGGTGGACTCCCCGCAGAACGAAGTTATAGAAGTGTGTGGCCACACCCAGCTGTTTATGTGGGTGCTGAGGAATCAAACCTGGGGGATCTCAGGCCCCTCATGTCCTCATACTTGACCAGAAAGTGCTCTTACCTGCTGAGCTGTCTCCCTAGCCCCTGATAGTAACTTGTATGACTCTGATTGGCTAGTTCACAGATGACACTCATTCTGAGGGTCTGTGATGCTTCTTCTGCTTGAGATTAGCATGTGTGGCGGTCCACAGACCAAGTGAAGCAGACTGCCCTCACTGCCCTCCCACTGGGCGTGGGGCTCCTCCCATCAGGGGAAGTTCTGAGTGGAACCAGAAGGCTAGGGAAGAGAGAGCCCTCCTGCCAGGCCTTCAGGGTGGTGAGTGCACGCGACTGGGTGAAGGGGGCTCAGGAGGAGAAAGGGGTGCAGTCAAAGAAGAGTACTTTTAGGCTGTGAAAAGCAGCAGAGCAGAGCCAGTAGCAGACATGTCTTGTTCTCTCTCTGCAGTGAGCGCTGACTGGGCACTTGGGTCACTCATTCGTACTGAGTATCTTTAAACTCACAGGGCCCACCGCTGCAGGTTTAACCAACTGCAGGTTTAAAACCATTGAAAATTGCATTTGTTCTGAACAGGTACTTTTTTTTCTTCTTTTTAAAAGAATATTTCATTTACTTGTGGGGAGGGGGCACGCCGGGGCCTCCAGCCACTGCAAACAAACTCCAGATACATACATCACCTTATGTATCTGGCTTACATGGGTACTGAGGAATCGAACCGGGATCCTTAGGCTTCACAGGCAAGCGCTTAGACCGCTAAGCCATCTCTATAGTCCAACATGTACCTTTCTTCAATCATTTGAATATGGTATTTACATAACATTTACATTGCATTAGGCATTGAAATGATCTACGGGCGGTTTAGTTGTGTGGGAGAACGTGTAGGTCATAGCAAACTATTTGACATTTTATATAAGGACACTGATAGGGTCAGGGAGACGTGTCCTGGGACTACTGCCTCACGGATCCCAAAGGTCAACTGCACCAAGTTTATGGTTGTCACCTCAAGTAAAAGGTTCATGCAGCATCTTGAAAAGCACCAGAACTTTTTTTTTTTAATTTAAAGACTTTCATGATGTAGCCCAGGCTAGGTGAGTTTCAACCTCGTTAGCTAGCCCAAGCCAGCCTCAAGCTACTCTTCCCACCTCAACTGCTCGAGTGCCGGGACTACAGGTGGGTGCCTCCACTCTGGGGTGACCAACAAGTTTAAAAGGTGGAATTTGAGAAGGTTTTGATATTTTAGTAGAACCTTAATTTCAGAAAAAAAGCAATTAATCAGAGGTATATTTCATGAGAATTTCTTCCTTGGAAGAATGACTTCCTTGACTCTTTCTTGTCTTTACAATATTTTTTAAAAATATTTTTATTTATTTGCAAGGGGAGAGAGAGAGAGAGAGAGAGAGAGAGAGAGAGAGAGAGAGAGAGGGAGAGAATGAGAATAAATGGGTTTGCCAGGGCCTCTAGCTAATACAAATGAACTCCAGATGCATACACCACTTTGTGCATCTGGCTTTACATGGTTATTGGGGCATCAAGCCCAGGCCATTAGGCTTTGTAATCAAGTGCCTTAACCGTTGATCCATCTCTCCAGTCCTAACTCAGTGTCTTTAAATAGTGAATTGTTTTAACGCATCAGGCTTTCCTATTAGTTCTACTCATTGTTAAGTTTCAAAGAAATCCCTGAGATGTTTTTGTGCCAGATGACCAGGGGTTACAGCACAAAATATGGGATCAGCTTTTTCAGGGTTTCACATAAATCAGCTTAAAAAAAAAAAAAAATCTGTTAGTTTCAATTTGGAAATCAATTTGGGTGGCAGGGGACAAAGTGACCATTGTGACTACAGCCATGTAGTAACAGCAACTTGCAGTTTACCCTGCATGAGCTGATGCACGAGGCATTGTTATAGCTTCCTTACTGTATGAGAGGAGCTCTGTCTGAAACAGGCAGGAGACTTCTCCCCCATTTTTCAACTTAAGAAAGCTCATTAGTAATAGGATAGCACAGCATACATCAGTGAGAAATGGATGCAGAATCCAAGTAGAGTCAGGTGGTTGTCTCCAGAGAAAGCAGGCATTCAAATACCCATACTCAAATATCAGTCTGCACTTCTCCAGGGCCACAGTAGTTCTTCTATCACTCACAGCATGCTCCTGCCTCCACACCAGTCCCTCTGCTTGGAGCATCTGGTACCCTTCCTTGCCAGTCACTGAGATTCTTTCTACCCATCCTTCAAGGACCAGCTCTGAGGGCATTCCTTCTACAAGTAGTCTGTGGAGGCTGAGGCAGGACTCGAAGATCAGACTGGACTTCAGAGCAAGACACTGTCAAGAAAAACTTGTCGGGTGTGGTGGCGCATGCCTTTAATCTCACCATTTGAGAGGCCGCAGTTGGACTGCTCTGAGTGAGGCCAACCTGAGACTAAATAGTGAATTCCAGGTCAGCTTAGGCTAGAGAAAGACCCTACCTCAAAACAAAACCAAACAAATCAAAACACAAGAACCCTTCCAAGTGGGCTAGAAATGAGGTGTGAAAGGCATTCCAAGCAGAGATGGGAAGGAATAGTGTTCACAGGAGGCCAGGATGGCTAGGCTGCAAGAAACTGCTGAAGGGTTTACATTTCAGCCTACAAATGATGGACAGCCACACAAAGATTCCAGGGGGAAGAAAACTGTCCCGATAAACATTAGGAAAAACAAAAGCACCTCTGGCAAAGTGAAGGCTGGCTTGCAAACGGGACTGGGGGTCACGCATCTCTGAAAGGAAAAGACAAATTACAGAGCAGCAGAAGGAGCAGAATCTACTTGGCCAGCCAGTGAGTGTGGGTGGCAGTGTGCTGGGAGGGTGCCCGGGGCGACTCACGCTTGTGCTTTAAGAGTACGTGCTTTCAGCACCAATCCTCCATGCAGAAAATACTGCAGGAGAAAAGGCCCAGGGGTGGGACATCTGGGGGCATGTTGACCTGATACATTGGTGGAAACTACAAGAGACTTCACTATGTATTTGGACTTGGCCTAGAGGTTAGAACTAGGATAAAAACGTTGACATTGGCCATTAATGCTGTTTGAACTCACGGAAGTAGATGAGGCTGATTAGAATGCATGAGGACCCCCGCGCCCCCCGTGGGGCAGTATGGCATATCAGTGTCTAAGGCCAAAGAAGAAACATGCCTAAGACGTGGCCGAAGCGAGCCCAGCGAGAACTACCATGGTGGAAGAAGGGTGAGCGGAAGCTGAGGAAAGTGCAAATTCAGAAGGAAAGAGGGCAGTCACTCCTTCGAATGAAGACTTGTCTGGAAGGCCCAGTACTAAGTAGGAGAAACTCAAGGGAAAGCTTTATTTTTTTCAGTCTGGTTGGGGGCGGGGGTGTGCACGCAGATGTACATGTGTGTGTGTGGAGACCAAAGGTCAGCACTTCCTATGTCTCTCCACTTTATTCTGTCAGACAGGGTCTCTTACCAGTTCAGGTAGACTGACTGGCCAGCAAGCCCTAAGGATCCTCCTGAAAGGTGCATGCCATCATGCCAGACATTTTACATGGGTACTGAGACTGGAGCTCAGCACTTTACCCATCTCCACACCCCTATGACTGTGTTTTGTAAACACAGGGGACAGGGCAGTTTTCAATTCAGTTTTGGGAGCTTGGTAAGAGGTTCTTCAAGATACGATAGCACAATTGGTGGCTCCAAGTCCTAACATCAAGGGGGGGGCTCAGACCACAGCACTTGCCTAGCTTCCAATGACCTTCGTCTCTTGGTAGGAATCTCCTTATATGTATAATTCAGAAATTTCAAAAAAGGAACGAATACATAAAGTAGTACTAGTTCATGGTATTTATTACTGGGGTTGTTTACAGAAAAGTATTTTCCACTGTTGATTTAGGCATAAGAATAGTTGTTCATTTCATGTGATTACTTTTTAGAACTCTTATTTTAAAAAAGCAAAAAACTGAATCTGAGAAGATATAAGTATCAACTTGTCTTTTTAAGTTACGGTCTGAGGGCTCTACTTTATCCTTTAATAGCTGCGGCCAAACAAGGTGTAGAACTTGGCAGGGTTCTTTCCACAGATGCATTTGGCTCCGGGCTGCAGCTCGCACAGTGGTTTGAAAGGGATACAAAGGCTTTTCGCTCCCATGGACGGAGCACCAGGTTCCAGGTCCTGGTCCCTGAGTCAAAAACAGACGAGAATCCACTGGTTTGTGCCATGTACTGACACTCCACCCCAGTGCAATACCTTGCAAACTCCATCAGCGAGTTTAACTTACCTGGCAGTGGTCTTTTTGATCCAGTCTTCACAGTCGATTTCAGCACAGAATGGAATCTGAACAATCTAATAAAGAAATGTGTTCCACATTAGTAACCCCTAAAAAGGAGTATCTGAGTTTTCTATGTAACTTACAAGCAAAGAGGGTAGGGCATCCAATCCTTTTCAGGCCTCAGTACCATCGAAACATGTTACAGCACTTTACTTGGAAGTGTACAAGATAGCAAATAGCAAAGAATGTTTTCTATAGTATCCAAAACCCGCACACAGAACAAGACACAATTCGGGCTTCTCTGCAATATATTAAAAAGTCCCCAGTAAATGGGGCAATGCAGTGAGGCTGCTGCGTCACCTGCATTTCAAACCTGCACTGCTCCTGTTCTATGAGGAGGGTGCAAGACGACACAAGGATGTATCACAGCAAGGCCAACAGGAACAGTCAACACCACGCAAACCCCACTCTATCCACACGTTCATAACGCACCTCAGAAGAGCTCACTAAGAAGTCAAAGCGAATAGGCGAAGTAATTGTAGAAGAACAAGGACTTCTTTAGGTAGTCACTAAGACAGAATGACACAGGGTCCACCAGCTAAGAACCTCATGTCACTTAGTAAAATATGTCAGTTTCACTTCAAACCATTACTCTAATGAACTGCCTTAAGACTGTAAAAAGAAATAAATTTCTAGCTGAGAGTGGATGCATAGAAGGAAGGTGGGTGGCTGAGATCAAAAGCAGTGCACATTTACAAGTTTTTATACAGAAATCCATTGTGCAATGAAAACTGAAGCAAAAAAACTTGGGATATAAATAGTTACTTCTCTGCACTGATAGTTGTAAATCACTACACTTACAAACAAAAACATAAAAATGCATCTTTACAAATAATGTCTAATATTTTAAATTTTAAAATGGTATAGCATATAAACAAATTTGAGGAAAGTTATATTTAGACTCATAAATAATAACTATCTTTAATTTGTTCTGTTTCAAAGTAAGGTTTACATCATAATTCTCAACAATACTGGCTATTTACATTTGCCAATAATACAAAAAAAACATTCTTGAGTGATTTATTCAGCTCTGAGGTGGTTTTGACTTCATCATTTCAGTATTGATACTGAATGTTTATGTGTGTGAGAGGGTGCATTTATGAGGTCATGTGATTTTATTTATTTACTTAAAAGACGAGAGAGAGAGAGAGAGAGACAGACAAACAGACAGACCAAGGGTGGAGTGGGAAGGGAGGGAGGGAGGGAGGGAGAGAGAATGAATATGTAGGCACATAGGGCCTCCAGCCATTGTGAAATAACACCAGACACATGTACCACCTTGTGCAGCTGGCTTATGTGGGTACTAGGGAATTGAATATGGGTCTTTAGGCTTTGCAGACAAGAGCCTTAACCACTAAGCAATCTTGCCAGCCTCCGTATGTTTTTGTATGTGGACGTATATATGTATGCAGATGCATGTTCACGTGTCAGAAGAAACTTCGTCCTTAAAGAATGCCATCTAAGCTAGGCATGGTGGTGCAAGCCTTTAACCCCAGCACTTGGGAGGCAGAGATCGGAGGATTGCTGTGAGTTCAAGGCCACCCTAAGGCTAGAGTGAGTTCAAGGTCAGCCTGGGCTCTAGTGACACCCAACCTTGAAAATAAAAAAAAATAGGTTGATATTGTATATATGTAATTACAATGATTGTAATGGGGAGGTAATATGATTGAGAATGGAATTTCAAACGGGAAAGTGTGGGGGTGGGGAGGGAGGGAATTACCATGGGATATATTTTATAATCATGGAAAATGTTAATAAAAATTTAATTAAAAAAAAAAAAGAAAATAAAAAAATAAAAAAGAATGCTGGGCTGAAGAGATGGCTCAGCAGTAAAAGCACTTCCTGTGAAGCCTAAGAACCCATGTTCAATTCCCTAGGACCCACGTAAGCCAAATGCACATGGTGGCACATGCAACTGGAGTTTGTTTGCAGTGGCTGGAGGCCCTGGCACACCCATTCTTTCTCTCACATATATATAAAATGCCATCTACCTACTTCTATTTGAAACAGGCTCTCTTACTGGCCTGAGTTCACTGATTAGGCTACACATTGGCCAGCCAGCAAGCTCCTGTGTCCACCTCCCCACCACTGAGATTACAGGCTCGTACTACCATACCTATCATTTTGCATGGGTACTGGAAATCAAACTCAGGTTATCTCTGTAGCCAGTAATTTTATTTATTTATTTTATAGTATGTAATGCCTTAAATTTCTGAGGTGAAAATGTCAGTGACAAGAAATAGCAATATTCAAACAGGGACTATTAGTAGTACAGACTTATAACCTCAGCTACAGAGAGAATGAAGTAAGAGGATCAAAAGTTGAAGGCCAACTGGGTTTGGTAGCGCACACCTTTAATCCTAGCACTCAGGAGGCAGAGGTAGGAGGATTACCATGAGTTCGAGGCTACCCAGAGACTACATAGTGAATTCCAGGTCAGCCTGAACTAGAGTGAAACCTTACCTCAAAAAACCAAAAGGGCTGGAGAGATGGCTTAGTGATTAAGCACTTGCCTGTGAAGCCTAAGGACCTTGGTTCGAGGCTCAATTCCCCAGGACCCACGTTAGCCAGATGCACAAGGGGGCACAAGCGTCTGGAGTTCTTTTGCAATGGCTGGAGGACCTGGCATGCCCATTCTCTCTCTCTATCTGCCTCTTTCTCTGTCTGTTGCTCTCAGATAAATAAAAATAAACAAAAAATTAAAAAAGAAAAAGAAAAAAAGTTGAAGGCTAGACTACAGAATAAATTCAAGTCTACCCTAGAAAACTAGTGAGACCTTCTCTACTATAAAATAATAAAGGCTGGGTGTGGTAGCGCATGCCTTTACACACTGAATTCCAGGTTGGCCTGGGCTAGAGTGAGATGCTACCTCGAAAACTCAAAAATAAATAAGATAAAATAAAAAGTACAAAGATGGCTAGGGATGTAGTGCCACAGTAGAACTCTTGTCTACCATGTGCAAGGCCCTGGGCTCAATCCCAAACACCATGGTAAAATAAAATTCTTAGAGGAGGAGTTGGAGAGATGGCTTAGCCATTAAGGTGTTTGACTGCAAAGCCAAAAGACCCAGGTTCAACTCTCCATGACCCATGTAAGCCAGGTGCATAAGAGGGCGTGTGCATCTGGAGTTCATTTGTAGTAGCTGGAGGCCCTGAGTGCCCTTTCTCTCTCTCTCTCAAATAAATAAATAAAAACATTTTTAGAAAAATTTAAAGGAGAAATAAAGGATATTACAATATTCAAAAATCAGAGTGATCAAGCTGGGTGTGGTGGCGCACGCCTTTAATCCCAGCACTCGGGAGGCAGAGGTAGGAGGATCTCCGTGAGTTTGAGGTCACCCTGGGCTAGAGCGAGACCCTACCTTGGGAAAAACAAACAAACAAAGAAAAAGAACACAGTGATCAATAAAATACATTAATCTCCTTTTCATTTATACCAATAAAAAAATGAAAATTTTCACTTACATTTAAGTGCAAAGATCTCTTCCTCCTTTCCTTTCCTCCTCCTTATAAATACATTTCTATTTATAATAGCCTCAGAGGGTGCTTGATGGTCAACAGCACCCTAAGGTGACACACTTCAGGTAAGACAAGAGTAGGGATGGTCTCAATAGTGAGTGCAACACACTGCTTTCTGGACCACTATGCTCTTTGGACATGCAATCACAATACTTCTGCTCTACTTTTAAAATCACAATACTTCTGCTCTACTTTTAGAAGCTGAAATCCCTGCAGTTAAGTTATCTAATGAGAATACAAGCTATGACTCCACTAATACCTGGTAAGATTCATTTCTTAGAAATCAATAAATTATCTAACAGGCCTATTAAACTTATGCAATTTCCCTAAGAAACCATTCTTCACAAGTGACTAAGCAGATTTCTACAGTAAAAGCAATTTCTTAACGATTATGAAGTAAGCTGGGCCTGGTGGCACAAACCTGCTACTGTAGCTACTTGAGAGGCTGCAAGACTCCAAGTTCAAGGCCTGCTTGGTATACAGAGTGAGTTCAAGGGAAACCCAGTGGTAGTGTGCGTCTAGCATGCACAAGGCTCTAAGATCAATACTGTCCCCAAACAAAGAAATCAAAACCCCAAGCATCAACAGATAATGGAGCAAGAGAGAAATAAGTATAAATAAGCAGCTAAGAAAGGAAAACACATAGTAGAAGGCATTCTGTAATTCCGAGTCAAGTGAAAAATTACAGAGCCCAGAAAGGTAAAAGAGCAGAACAATAAAGCAGGAGTGGAAAGCCAAGTACTGCAGCCTGTTATCTGACAGAGACTGAGTGGACCTACTTGGCACTTATATACAGATCAGTAAACTGACAGGGAGAAAGATTCATTTTCCCAGCTCACGCCATAAGATATATTATTAGGTGAACTGCGCTAGTGAGGGCGCTAACTTCCAGCACCACTCACTTCTGTGTGGCCTGGGTAAATTCATTTAGACTCTGGCCCATGGTTTTCTCATTTGTAATCTGGCTGCATGGTCAAACATGGATGCCAGAGTATTAAAGTCCATGAATGATTCACCCCAATAATATGGAATGCTGAATAAGACACAATCCTTCTATGTGACTGGCCAGAACAGGTGATTAATGCAATACATAAGTTGAATGAGTTTTAAAATGTTATTTCAGGGATCAGGGTGTAATTCAGTGACAGAATGTTTCTTTGGCACTGGCAAGACCCGAGTTCAACCCCTAGCATAAAAGAAATGTAGAGAAAACAAAAGAGAGAGAAAAGTAACAAGCCAACAAAACCCCTTTTAGAAGTATCTCACCTTCCCAGAATCAAGTAACTTCTGAAAGTCCTCCAATGTGTCAGCCACGACCATGTGGGTCCTAAGGTCTTCAGAAGCCCTACCGAAATAAATCAGAAAACATATGCTCTTTCTTATAAACACAAGGTATTTTTGAATCCCCAAAATAAAATTTCATGAAAGAACAATAACTCGTTTACCAGCACAAGAATTAAGTCCAAATGGATCAAAGACCTTAATATCAGACCTGAAACTTTGAAACTGCTAGAGGAAAAAGTAAGGAAAGCCTTCAAGATATTGGTCTTGGCAAAGACTTTCTGAATACCATCCCAAATGCTCAGGAAATAAAACCACAAATCAACCACTGGGACCTCATGAAATTACTAAGTTTTTGTATGGCAATGTACACTGTGAACAGAGCAAAGAGGCAACCTACAGAATGAAAGAAAATCTTTGTCAGCTACACATCTGACAGAGGGTTAATATCCAGGATATACAAAGAACTCAGAAAACTAAATAATAAAAAACCAAAAAACCCTAATTAAAAAATAGGCTATGGAACTAAATAGAGAGTTCTCAAAAGAAGAAATACAGGTGGCATATAAACATCTAAAAAAAGTTCTGCATCCCTAGTCATCAGGGAAATGCAGATTCAAACTACGTTGAGCTGGGCATGGTGGTGCACACCTTTAATCCCAGCACTCGGGAGGCAGAGGTAGGAGGATCACGGTGAGCTCGAGGCCACCCTGAGACTACATAAAGAATTCCGGGTAAGCCTGAGCTACAGTGAGACCCTACCTTGAAAAAACCAAAAAATAAAAATAAAAACTACGTTGAGATTCCATTTCATTCCTGTCAGATTGGCTACCATAATGAAAACAAATTACCATAAATGCTGGCAAGGAGTGGAAAAAGAGGAACCCTTCTACACTGTTGGTGGGAATGCAACCTGGTCCAGCCTTTGTGGAAATCAGTGTGGAGGTTCCTAAGTCAGCGAAAACCAGATCTACCATATGACCCAGCTATAGCATATAGCTACAGGATATATTCTAAGGACTTGTCTCACTACCTTAAGAGATACTTGTTCAACCACGTTCAGTGCGACTCTATTCACAAAAGGAGGGAAATGGAACCAGCTTAGAAGTCCCTCAACTGATGAGTGGATAATGAAGATGTGGCACATTTATACAAGGGAGTTATACTCAGTGGTAAAGAAAAATGAACTTATGAAATTTGCAGGAATGGATGGATCTGGAAAGGATTATACTTAGTGAGGAAACCCAGGCCCAGAAAGCCAAACGTCACATGTTCTCTCTCTTATGTGGATCCTAGCTACAGATGAATGGACACCTATGTGAGTAGGAATAAAACTCAGTAACATAGGCCGGTAAGCTAGAAAGGAGATATAAAAAGGCCTAAGTGAGGTCAGGGGAAGAGACTGAGTAAAGAAAAGGTGGAGGGAGGGCTAATCAAGATCTAAGAGGATATAAATAAATCATATGGAAACCTACTTTTTTGGACAATGGAACACTCAGAAGCCTTAGATTGTTACTAGAAAATTCTCAGTGCCAGGGATGGGATACCTTCCAGTGAGTTGTTGGCCAGGGAGGTCAATGATGCTCTCAAAACATTACAGGCCATTGCCAAGGCCCTTGGTTTCCTGCCAGGAATAGATAGTAAGACCCTATTGCTGAAGATTCCACATAGTTGGGCTGCAAGGCCACTGGGAAATCCTGCTGGAGTTGAGCTGAAAACCTCCTCCATGTAGACCAGCTGACAGAAAGCAGGAAAAAGCTACACTGCATGCAGTTCAATGGGAGAGAGAGAAATCACCAGTGAAGAAACTCAACAATGGACACTGCAAGCCTTAAATTTGGCCATCCAGGGCAAATGAGCCAACAGGTCCAATAGTGGCATATCTGTTATGGGGGAAAACAACCGCTCTCTAATTGGACAGGAAGCCCGTTCCACGGGAGGGAATACATCCCTGATACTGAAAACCTACAACAGGGGTAGTTATGTGCCCTAATGGATGTAAAGTCTGCTGTTGTCTGGCTAAATGTATATACTGTGCTCACCAAACTGCCCAGTAAGCACTTGTCTTATTAATGTTCATACCCTTATATTAATGCTACTCTCACTATTGGTTAGAGAACCTTCTCTTTTCAGATGTCAGTGATCTTGGGATGAGTCAGAAGCCACCATGGTGCTGAGAAGTGACAGACGAATGTTTAGCACTGCAATACCTCTATCACACCTTCCAAGGCTCAGGGTCCATTGTGGAAGAGGTGGCAGAAAGAATGTAAGAACCAAAGGAAGGGTAGGACTCCTTACAACGTGCTACTCCAGACACAAAATGGCCTAGATATCCATGACTTCACAGTGCCTGATACTACCTACACAAGACCATCATAACAGGAGGAAAAGATGATGACATCAAAATTGAGAAGGGGAGGAGATATGATGGAGAGTGGAATTTCAAAGGGGAAAATGGGGGGAGGGAGAGAATTACCATGGGATATTATTTACAATTATGGAAGTTATCAATAAAAAAACAAACAAAAAAGAACTAAGGCTAAAATTCATTTGTTGTTTTCCAGATACTGAGAGCTAACATGCATCAAGCACAGGGTATTCCAAGATGAAGGAATAAACCTGATGCAGACACTACCCTCCAGGAAGTGGCTTTCCTCGCTGCTTCAGGTAGGCAGGAAGGAAACTATCCTTTCTTAAGTAGTCAGAGCAATCCTGACCCCCCCACCCAGGCTCTTAGTGTTGGTTACTCATAACACGTAAGGAGCTTGTGGACTAGAGCTGCCAGTCCCTGGTAGTTATTAAAGCTTCCCAGGTGTTACCAACCTGCACTCTGCTGGCCAGTCACTACCTTCTTTCTCATTTATATGTTACAAAGCCTGGATCTGAAGTGAACCAAAACTAGTCCAGGAGACAAGCAGCCCATTTATTTTGAACCTTATAGAGAGCAAGTGGCACTTAGAAAAATAACCAAAATATAAGTTAAAACCATAAATCCAGTGGCAATTTAAGTGGCCTGGGAGTTCAGATTATTTTCAGCTGAAAGAAGCAAGCCCCAAATTCCTTGGTTCAGATCTCAGAGGTCAGATAAGAGTTGAAGGCAGGAGACATGAACTACCTAGTGAAAAGGTTAAGCTGGATGTCTTCCAAAAGAGCCTGAAGTCTAGTCTCGGCCTCATTTTCAGCAATTGTCAACTTTTCTCCATTATCTCTTCTGACAGCTACAAACTGACAGCTCTTCATGTCACGAGGCCCAACTTCAAGTCTAACTGGAACTCCCTAGAAAACAAAACAAGCCGTTAAAATGACACATGTACATCTCTAGTTAAATACAGAATTATCTGATAGCTTTACTATAAGTCACCATGCATCCAAAAACCAAAGTGTAACAGAACCTTGTCCCACAAGGGGGAAAAAAAAATCTACTGCCTGCATGGCTGAGAACTAAGGAAGCTTGTAATAGACAAACATTTGGATGAGCACATCCAACTTTTCTCATAAACAGCACAAGATTCATGAAGGGAAACAGAGTCTTCTTGAGGCCAAAGATGCTCCCAGCTACTGAACAGATAAATACACGTGTTCACGGTACAACTGGGAACCCTGGCTTGAATAGAGCCTGCGGTAAAATCATCCCAAGAGCTTGTTCAAACACTGACTGCTGGGCCCCAACATCACAATTTCTTTTGCCCTGGCTTAGGGACAAAATGACATGTAAATGTGACAGAGTACAATCTACATTTCTAACAAATTTCCTATGTCTTGTTCAGACAACTGGTGCTGAGGATACAGTCTGAGAAACACCAAACCCTCAGGTATGAATGGTGTGGGTGATTATGACTAGTTTAAGTGAAGAGAAGAACTCACAGTTGGTATGGGGAAAAGCAGTAAGGCCTTCAGCTTGATGGAAACAAAAGCAGAGGAAATCTACATCTAAATCGGGGCACAGGAATGAAGACAGAGCTCGGGGACTTACCTTGAGCTCCCAGTGATTGAATTTCCAACCTGGAGAATAGTTGTCTCGCAGATCAACTCTAGCGCGGATGTTAACGGCAAGCAGCCGCCTTTGGTACTCACTGCACTTTGCCATCAGCGCGTTTTTCTCTTCATCAGACAGGGCATTGGTGATGCCACAGGGAATCACCACCACCTAGAGTCCAGACAAGGAAATGCAGACATAAGTAATGGAGTCCTACCATAATCATACCATCCCAGATTAACACCCGCCAACCCTGAAATCCTTCAACCTGATTACATCTAGGAGACCCACGCACAATGCAGCACCTCAGCACACCTGAGCTCCCCAGGGAGAGCGGCGCCTGCGGGCTTGCTGTGCTGCGGCACACCAGAGGCTACAGAAGCGCCTTCTCAGCAGCAAAGCTTAAGAAGCCCAATCGTCTGGAGTAACCCCCAAAAGATACAACTTATATTTTTTAAAAGAAAATTTTTTTATTTATTTGTAAGAAGGTAGAGAGAGAATGGACACACCAAGGCCTCTTGCTACTGCAAATGAACTCAGAGCATGTGCCACTTGGGGCATCTGGCTTTATGCAGGTACTGCAGAATCGAACCTGGGCTGTCCGACTTTGCAAGCAAGTGCCTTTAACTGGTGAGCCATCCCTTCAACTGCCAGCTAACATTTTTAAAATGTATTTTCTCTACAAAGTACCTATCAAAGACGCACTTTAATTTCAAAGCTTACCAAAACAACTGCCTAAAGTACTGGTATGCCACATGTTCCACAGCAGCCCTCCATCCTCCTCCCCTCCTCTGGCTCACTCTTCTTTGGCCTATGAGACCCTTTCTTTCCAGATTCATGTTTGCTCTTGGCATGGTATGCAACAAGGTCCTTTTGGAATTTCTCCTTGGCTGACTGCTCTGACCACATGTGTATCTGGCCCCACCAACCTTTCTTGAGGTAGGGTCTTACTCTAGCCCAGGCTGACCTGGCACTCACTCTGTGGTCCTCTAACTCAATGATCCTCCTACCACTGCCTCCAGAGTTCTGGGATTAAAGGCGTCAGCCACCATACCTGGCTCCTGTTTTCCTTCTTTTTAAAAAAATATCTTATTTAGCCAGGCATGGTGGTGCACACCTTTAATCCCAGCACTTAGGAGGTAGAGGTAGGAGGACTGCTCTGAGTTCAAGGCCACCCTGAGACTACATAGTGAATTCCAGGTCAGCCTGACCTAGACTGAGACCCTACCTTGAAAAAAACAAAATGAAAAATAAAATATCTTTTTTGAGAAAGAGGCAGATAGAAAGAGAATGGGCAAGCATCTATAGCCACTGCAAATGAACTCCAGATGCATGTGCTACCTTGTGCATCTGGCTTTGGTGGGTACTCAGGAATTGAACCATGGTGCTAAGGGTTCGCAGGCAAACGCCTTAAGTGCTAAGCCATCTCTCCAGCCCTCCCGCCCCTTTTTCTGTTTTGTAGTATTCTCAATGGATTGGCCCAGTGTTCCATTTGGCCTTGAGGTAATGGTCACAGCAAAGCAGGAAGGAAACAGGTGGTGTGTTTTGCACCCGGCTGTTTTCCTTTCCTTTCTTATTACCTTTGGAAGAACATAATTTTTCCTCTCCCTGTCACTTTTTGAATTTTCCTTTGCAGACATGGTCTTCTATCTCTAAACACTTCTTGAAGAACACAGTAAAACTGACAAAAGAGTCTAGATATTTCTTCTTGAAGTCTTCCCAACAGACATGCATGAAGAAGGCACACAGGGACATTTTACCCTGCAGTTTGCTGGGGACACCTGTAGCCATAGGACAGAGTGACATCTACCTGGTGTGAGCTAGCTTTCAGAGTCCTGCTTTCAGTCATGTCCCAAAGAGCTGCTTCCTCCCCAGGGCTCTGGCATGAACTGGCTCACTCAATCCTCAGCTTGTTTGCCAATACCTAAGTCTTAATATATGACCAGTGTGATGTCTAATCTATATATAACATGTAATCACATATTACTAACAAACATTGTGTGCATTTTCATTTACTCTACTGTAATTCATTTAATCTTAATAGAACTTAGCCTGTGTGACTTCTAATACATATTTAACAGGCAGTAGTTACATTTTATTATAGCTTATATGAAATGCACTTTTATCAGCCCTACTAAATTTTCATTTATTCTTAACACAACTCAACCTGTGTCAATTCTAATCTATAAATAACATGTACTAGTTACATATTACCTGCACTAAATGCTTTTTCATTTGACCTACTATATTTTATTTAATCTTAACACAACTCTATGTAATTTCTAAATCTATATAACATGTACAAATTATATTTTACTTATACTACATGCATTTAAAAATTTTAAATACTGTATTTTTAATTTTTAAAAAATTTTATTTATGAGAAGTGAGGACAGATAAGAGAGAATAGAATGGGCATGCCAGGGCCTTCAGTCACTGAAAACGAACTCCAGATGCATGTGCCACCCTTGTGCATCTGGCTTATACGGGTCCTGGGGCATCAAACCTGAGTCCTTTGGCTTTGCAGACAAATGCCTTAACCACTAAGCCATCTCTCCAGCCCAAAATATTTATTTATTTGAGGGGAGAAGGAATAATAGATGTATCAGGGCCTCCAGCTGCTATAAACAAACATGCATCACCTAGCTGAATCTGGCTTACATGGGTCCTGAGGAATCAAATCTAGGTCCTTAGGCTTTGCAGGCAAGTGCCTTAACCACTAAGCCATCTCTTCCAGCCCTTACAAAATGCATTTTAATTTGATTTACTATATTTCATTCAAGCAATCATAAACCATTGCACAAAATTATTTCTAAAGAAGTTTTATAGAAGGTAGCTTGAAGAATTCTAAAATCCAAGAAATAATAAATAACATAAACATATACTCAGTTACAGCATACAGAGGTCTAAGCTGTGTTCTATACTGTTTCTATTATCTGAGGATTCTAACTTTTAAATTTACCTTTAGAAAACATAAAAGAAGGATTTTCTTTACCTGAACACAGGCTACACGGGGTGGCAATACTAAGCCCATGTTGTCCCCATGAACCATGATCATAACACCAATAGTTCGAGTCGTCAGGCCCCAGGAGCACTGATAGGCAAACTGCTTCTCTCCTGGTGTCTTTGGATCTTCAAAAACAATTTCACACATTTTGGAAAAATTCTGACCTAAATGATGTGATGTTCCTCCCTAAAAAAAGGAAATGTAAACTTTAACAAATTTATTATGCCTTTGAAAACAACTGTTACATGCTTTAAAGTGCCATTACGTGTACTATACCCACTCCCCATTAAATAAGGTTTAACATATAATTGATATAACAAAAGACCAGAATTAGTAAAACCCTAGTGTATAATCACTTTGCTCTGGGCAGCCCTGTCCAACAGGAATATTGCTATGTACAATGTTTTGAAAGGAGCCCATGCTTTGGTAATTAAAGATAAAAATCCTGACTTTTAGCGGGGCGTGTGGTGGCGCACGCCTTTAATCCCAGCACTCGGGAGGCAGAGGTAGGAGGATCGCCATGAGTTTGAAGCCACCCTGAGACTACAGAGTGAATTCCAGGTCAGCCTGCACCAGAATGAGACCCTACCTTGAAAAACAAACAAAACTCCTGACTCTGAGATGTAGAAGAACAGGACAGATGTGCTAAACTTAGAATGCAGCCTAGAAAGCACACTGGGTACGTGTTTATTACTCCTTTTGTGACAACACACGGAAGCGGTAACAGGCAGACATCGCGTGATGTCTAAATGAGGTCAAACTTACTCCTCAAGAACTTATCACTTCCTTATAATGAAAACTTCTAATATATTTGTGTAATACTTTTTTAAAAAGAATCTATAGTTACTCTACTATACACTAGAACTTTCTCTCACTCCCCAGCACTCTCCAGAGCCTCTGGCAACCACCATTCTATTCTCAATTTCTGTAAGATCAATGTTAGAGTTCACATATAGTAAACTCCTGTGGTATACTTAGCACAAGGACCGATGTTACTGCAACGAGAGGAAGTCACTCTCCACTGTGTTATTGTAAACAATTGTCTTTATTTACCAGTGGACCCGACGCTGTTTCCATTTCTTGGCTGTGGTGCTGCAATGAACAGAGGACTACAGATGTCTCTTCAACACACTGGCTGCGTTCTGTTTGGATACACCCAGGAGTGGCACTGCTGGGTCATATGACAAATGTTCTATTTCTAATTTGAGGAACCTCAGTCATGTTTCCATAATGGCTGTCCTAAATATTTTAGTATGAGTCTCCTTTTCTCTGATGGCATTAGAGACTGCGTTCCGTTGCCCCAAGCCTCAAGCAGCAGCACTGACTAATACCTGGATAGCACGACCACTCGCAGATATGAATGCTTCCACAGTGGTTGTATAGTCTCCTCCTGCAAACTTCTCCTTTTCTGTCTTTCTTCCTTTCACAACAGGAATTGCCAGGAGTTCTTCATATACCCGAGTGTACAGCTCAAGTATCTGCATGACCTGTAACAGCACGTTATGTAAGCATGCCCCAGGTAGAACACACTTCTTATCACGTCTCTAGATTTATATCTGAAACATACTCTGATGGGAAAAAAATAATTTAAAAAAATAGAGAGAGGGCTGGAGAAATGGCTCAGTGGTTAAGGCACTTGCCTACAAAGTCTAACAACCTGGGTTTGATTCCCCAATACCCACATAAAGCCAGATGCACAAAATGGCACATATATCATACATGTGGAATTCAGCTACAGTGGCTAGAAACACACATTCTCTCTCTTTCTGTCTCTCTCTGCTTGCAAATAAATGAATGAATAAAATTATACATACATATATATATACACACACGTATGTATAATTTTATTCATTCATGTGTGTGTGTGTGTGTGTGTGTGTAGCATGAGGTTAAAAATTCTGAAGTGTGTGTGCATGTATGTGCCATGGCACATGTGGGGTCTGAGGACAACTTCAGGACATATAACCTTTTTTTCCATTGTTTTAAGATGGGGTCTCACTTGCTTTTTTGTCTTTGCACCAGTTTAGCTGGCCATGAGCTTCCAGATCCTTCTGACTCTGCCTTGCATTTCTGTAGGTCAATTGGGATCAACAGGTTACCACTTTGCATCTGGTTTCATGTAGGTTTTGGGGAATTGAGTTCCAGCCAGTAGACTTGCAAGCAAGCACCTTTAACCACTGAGCCCTAGCCTCCCACTGTTTTAAAATGTGATTTTAGAATGTAAGAGAAAAATGCTTATGAGAGATATACAGTGGTCAGAGCGAAAAAAACTCTTAAACTATTAAATTTTAACCATGCGACTACTTTTTTTCTATACATTAAGTTCAAAAGTACTTTCAAATAAAAATTTAAAACAGCACATATCATTTACTAGTAAAATTATAATGAGTGGGGGTTTTATTGTTTGTTTTTCGAGGCAGGGTCTCACTCTAGCTGAGGCTGACCTGGAATTCGCTATGTAGTCTCAGGGTGGCCTTGAACTCACAGCAATCTACCTACCTCTGCCTCCCAAGTGCTGGGATTAAAGGTGTGCGCCACCACTCCTGGCTTAATGTGTGGTTTTTAAAAATCTATGTACATTTGAATTAACCTGATTTCTTAAAACAGGTATTACAGCCAGGCATAAATTACATAAATTAAGCAACAAAATAAAAACAGCAAGCCGGGTGTGGCGGCACATGCTTTTAATCCCAGCACTCGAGAGGCAGAGGTAGGAGGATTGCTGTGAGTTCGAGGCCACCTTGAGAATACAGAGTGAATTTCAGGTCAGCCTGAGTTACAGTGAGAACCTACCTCAAAAAAACAAAATAATAAATAAATAAATAAATAAAAACAGCAAAGCCTGAACAAAGCAGAGAACATAAACAAAATGGAAGACTTTCCATACCTCTTCTGCCGCCTCCTCAAAGGTAGCGAAAGCACTGTGCCCTTCCTGCCAGAGGAACTCACGGGTGCGGAGGAAAGGCTGTGGGTGCTTGAACTCCCAACGCTGCCGGAAGCAAGGATGCGGGTAACCGTTAGAGAAAGTTTTTTTATGAACAACCTTACATGTTAACCAAAAATCCTAACTGTTCTTCAAAACACTTTAAAAGTGCTTCCTTCCTCAGCCCCTCAGATAGAAAAGGTTAAGCACAGCATGGTCTTTGAAAAAGAATAAAGCCAGTGACAAGAGACTCCAAAGCAGCGTGGATACCTACCACTACATTGCACCACTGATTCAGCCTGATGGGCAGGTCTCTGTGTGACTGCACCCATTTTGCATATGCAGGATACATTACTAGAAGACAGAAAAACACAGTCAATTATTCAAGGCTTACTTTTTCCTTTAAGGCTAACAAGAGATAAACCAGCAGCAGAATTAATAGGAATTTTAAGTATATGTTTGTGTGAATATGCTTCCCGTGTTTGTAATAGTTAATGGGATAGGACATGACTTAAAGGTGTATAAATCTCTCCTGCTTGATCATTCTTGATACATTTCATGTCCTGCACACAAGCACAGACTGTGTTCATGTTTTTGCAAACACTAGTGAGTGATTTGCTCTTGTTACTCTGTTCAATTCTCACCTCAGACTCATAAAAGTAGATGCCATTACCCACTTTAAGGAGGGAAAGTGATCCCTGAATCTAGCAGGTGTGCATGAGAAGTGGAGTCTTACAGCTGCTGATGAGTCTGCCCACTGTAAGAAGCCTGCAGTCCACTCGCAACCTACGACTAGTAAAGCAGAGCCACTGATCTCGTATGAGGGAAGCAGCTGGTGTCCTAACTTTAACACGCAAATACAAGAGAGTCACTGGAAGTGTCGAATACAGAGAAACACTTGATGGTGGACAATCACCTTAAAGAACATTATCAAGCCCAAAGTCTCAAATTTTTCAGTGGTATTCTCATTCACAGTAGCTGTCTCCACCTTTCCCATGGTATCATTATGAGATACGTTATGAGTACACCATGATGCAAAGGAAAGGACTCCAAAAACTCTACCGGAATGGAACTCGAAGTTGGTAGAAACAAGTAACAAAATTTATAAACCCAGCTTGTTTGCAACTTATAATCAACCCCCAAAAGAAAAAGTATTCTAACGTAGGGCTGGAGAGAAACTTCAGTGTGATTAAAGGCACTTGCATGCAAAGCCAAAGCCAATCACACAAAGTGGCACATGCATCCACAGTTCATCTGCAGTGGTCAGAGGGCCTGGTGTGGCCACTCTTTTTTTTGTCTCTCTCTCTCTCTCCCTCCCTCTCCTTGCAAATAATTAAGAATATGAGAAAAAAAATTATTCCAATGAATCCCTGAAAGGCTCCAAAACTTATAGAAAAAAATTTAAAAATGAGTATTTAAACAGGAAAAACCTATGCCCTAGTGATCAACAGCTCTGTAATAAATATAGTTGAGTATGCAAAATTCTGTAACTTAAGTTTACATTCAGCCCTTATCACCATTTACTAACACTGATTCTGTCTCGAATACAAAGAGCACAAAAACTGACACTCTAAAAGGCGCTACATTTCAGTGAGCTCTCGGGGCTCCAAGGCAGGTCTCACCTGTTTCACTAGTGGGACGGATAGCAATCGGTTCTGCCAAATCTGTTTTGCCAGATCTTGTAACCCAAGCAACCTAATAAGATAAAAATATTTTTTTCACATTTTTAATGGTATTTTAGAATAGTATACAACCTCCTTTATTTAGTTTTTCTCAGTATCAGTTAAAACAGTGCTGCTGTGACTGTGAGGAAAAGCATAAAAATGGTTCCACATTTCTCCTCATTCATGTATTACTGAAAATAAAAAAGAAGCAGGCTAACTTACCTCAGGGGCAAAGTCAGCTATGTGATCCTTCTCTTTTTCTAAGGCACCTTGAGACACAAAGATGGGGAAATAGCAGTTTTCAACACCAAGTTTCTTGATCTCAGCATCAAAAAAGTCCTTAATGGATTCCCAAATGGAATACGCCCAGGGGCGAAGAATATAGCAGCCACTTACATCATAGTACTCAATCATCTCTGACTTTGTGATGACCTTTAAGAGAGAAAAAGCATCCGCAGAACTTAAGCTGAACCAAAATTCTAGTACAAATGGCAAGTATATGTGGTAACCAGAACTCCAATCTAGAGGCTTCTCCTTTCCCCACATATGTACACATATACCCCAAATCAAATCACATAGGCTACTTTCTGATTCAAGAATATATGACCAAATCAATATATGACCCAAATCAAATCACATAGGCTACTTTCTGATTCAAGAATATATGACCAAACTTTGAAAACTATAGCATGTTGAAAGGCTCTGGTATTCCAAAGAAAAAATAAGGTATTTCTCTCTTTTTGTGTTGTAGGTATCAACAAACCCAGGGCCTTGGGTATGCAAGGCAACTTCCATGATTGAACTACAACCACAGCCTTCTTTTATTTTTAAAATTTTACGTATTTATTTAATGTATTGGGAGGGGAGGGATGGAGGGAGGAAGGATCAGCACGCCAGGGCCTATAGACACTGCAAATGAATTCCAGTTTGTGCATCTGGCTTTACATGGGTACTGGGGAATCGAACCCATGCCTTTATGCTTTGTAAACAAGTGCCTTTAACTGCTGAGCCATCTCTCCAGCAGTCCCCTTCTTTTAGTTTTAAATTTTATTTTGAGACAGTCTCACAATGTAGTCCAGCTGGCCTGGAACTTACACCCCCCCTCAGTCTCCTGAGTGCCGAGACTGCAGTTGTGCAGCACCGTGAAGCCTGCGCCACGTGACTACAAAGGCCGTGCCGCACCGTGAAGCCTGCGCCACGTGACTACAAAGGCCGTGCGGCACCGTGAAGCCTGCGCCACGTGACTACAAAGGCCGTGCGGCACCGTGAAGCCTGCGCCACGTGACTACAAAGGCCGTGCCGCACCGTGAAGCCTGCGCCACGTGACCATAAAGGCCGTGAGGCACCGTGATGCCTGCGCCACGTGACCACAAAGGCCGTGCGGCACCGTGATGCCTGCGCCACGTGACTACAAAGGCCGTGCCGCACCGTGAAGCCTGCGCCACGTGACTACAAAGGCCGTGCGGCACCGTGAAGCCTGCGCCACGTGACTACAAAGGCCGTGATGCCTGCGCCACGTGACTATAAAGGCTGTGCGGCACCGTGATGCCTGCGCCACGTGACTATAAAGGCCGTGCCGCACCGCACCGTGATGCCTGCGCCACGTGACTACAAAGGCCGTGCGGCACCGTGATGCCTGCGCCACGTGACTACAAAGGCCGTGCCGCACCGTAAAGCCTGCGCCACGTGACTACAAAGGCCGTGCAGCACCGTGATGCCTGCGCCACGTGACTACAAAGGCCGTGCCACACCGTGAAGCCTGCGCCACGTGACTACAAAGGCCGTGCCGCACCGTGATGCCTGCGCCACGTGACTACAAAGGCCGTGCCGCACCGTGATGCCTGCGCCACGTGACTACAAAGGCCGTGCCGCACCGTAAAGCCTGCGCCACGTGACTACAAAGGCCGTGCCGCACCGTGAAGCCTGCGCCACGTGACTACAAAGGCCGTGCCGCACCGTGAAGCCTGCGCCACGTGACTATAAAGGCCGTGCAGCACCGTGAAGCCTGCGCCACGTGACTACAAAGGCCGTGCGGCACCGTGATGCCTGCGCCACGTGACTATAAAAGCTGTGCGGCACCGTGATGCCTGCGCCACGTGACTATAAAGGCCGTGCCGCACCATGAAGCCTGCGCCACGTGACTACAAAGGCCGTGCCGCACCGTGAAGCCTGCGCCACGTGACTACAAAGGCCGTGCGGCACCGTGATGCCTGCGCCACGTGACTACAAAGGCCGTGCCGCACCATGAAGCCTGCGCCACGTGACTACAAAGGCCGTGCCGCACCGTGAAGCCTGCGCCACGTGACTATAAAGGCCGTGCAGCACCATGATGCCTGTGCCACGTGACTATAAAGGCTGTGCAGCACCGTGATGCCTGCGCCATGTGACTATAAAAGTTGCTAGTAACTTTCTACCTGGACCTAGACTTAATTCTAAACATGAGGAGCAGGTGCAAGTATACTCACTTGGGAATACCATTCGGCAAGATTTTCTTCTTTTTTTGCTTCAAGCCCCAACCTGCCAATAGAAAGAAAACATGAATCCCTCACTCAGCAATGCTTTACATAGTCAGTTATCTGCGTCTATCACGATGCATCAAAGAGAAAGTCGCCTGTACATAACAACAGCTTACATGGCTCATGATACTGGGGGCTAGGAAGTCCAGTAGCTTGATGCCAACATTGGTATTGGCCCTCTTAAGGCATTACTTGGTGAAGGGCATGACCTGGCAACACATGGGATGGCTGCCAGCACTGACCTTTTACTTTTTTAAATTTTCATTAATGCCAGTGTGAGACCTACCTTCATGACCAGAGCTAATCCTCATCATCCTTCCCTAGGAGCTACCTTCACATACTGTTAATCCCATACTATTGTGGGTGGGGGGGCAGGACTGGAAAGGAAAGGTGAGAGGAAGGGACAAAAAGAAATATAACAATTCAGCAAACTCTGGCCTCATGCTCCACACAGAAAAATTTCTTGGCAGCTATGAAAAGCACTGGCTTCAAGTGTTAACGTATGTGCACTCATGTTCTACTGTGCGAAGGCCAGCCCTTCCACAGCGCTCAAAGGTCAGGGAGGATGGTCTACTCTCCCCACTCTTCTATAATCTTTACTGACCACCAAGTCAATATGCCTAGAGCACAGCTGTGTATCTCCTACAGAGACGTGTGCCCAGTGATGTGAGAGGCAACAAATCTGAAACTCAGCTAAGGACAGCATTTTTTTTTCTGAGCTATGGAAGGAAATCTGTCACAAACCTCACTCTACTTTTGTGATGGGGATTTAGACAGGAGAATTACATTATGGAAATAGATTGAAAAATCTCCCAAAGGACATATAACCCAGTCTGGTCTTCATATTTAGTTTACCATTTCCAAAATCCTACTGGAAATGAAGTTCTTATTTAGTCCTATGAAAAATTACAAAATAATGTACAGTTAGGTTAGCAACTGTTAAAAGACCTTAATGTACATGTTGAACCCTGACCCAATATGCTTGGGGTCACAAGGGCTTCCAGGTTTTGGAGCTTCCTGAAGGATTCAAGATTTGCATAGACTTCAGCAGCTAAACCCTCTTGGTCAGCTTTTCAGATTAGCAATGCTTAGCAGTGGCAGAAGGAACTCAAAGGCCAGGCATGGTGGTGCACACCTTTAATCCTAGCACTCAGGAGGTAGAGGTAGGAGGACTGCAGTGAGTTTGAGGCCACTGTAAAATTGCATACTGAATTCCAGGCCAGCCTGGGCTAGAGTGAGACCTCACCTCAAAAAAAAAAGAAACTCAAAAGATGGCACAGGAAATTCCTATATTCTGAAATTGTTAAACCAAACAAATGAAATGTGTCACCCATTTTTAAAGTTAAACAGCAAAAGTTAAACAGCAAAAGTTAAACACAAAAGTTAACTGCTGATCTTACAGTGTTAACATTCTGCCTTAATGACAGAAGCCAACCTACAATTTATTTAACATTTTATTTATTGATTGGGGGTGGGGGCAGAGAAAGAATGGGTGCACTAAGGCCTCTAGCCACTGTAAATGAACTCCAGATGCATGTACCACCTTGTGCATCCAGCTTACATAGGTACTGGAGAATTGAACCTGGGTCCTTAGGTTTCACAGGCAAGTGCCTTAACCACCAAGCCATCTCTCCAGGCCCGAACATATCCGTAGAATTAAATGAAGCCTCACTTCACACAAAGTCTGTGCTTTATTACCTGGTCTGCTTCTTGGGCCCTTGCCCTTCTCCGGCTCCACTGGGTGACAGCCCGCTCCCTTGGCTTTTAGAAGAGTCTTTCCCTTGGCCCTCATTTTGTTTCTGAGGCTTATTCTGCTTTTCAGATTTATTTTCCTTTTCTTTCCTCTTCTTATCTCTGTCCTCGGCCCCAGGGGCCGTCACAGGCTTGTGCTCTACTCCTGTCAGAGCCTGGTGCTGAGCCTCCAGCCGCAGCAGCTCTTGAGCAGCTGCACCTACCTGAGCCTTCGGTTCAGCAAAACAACAGAAAGAGAAGATGACATTTAACAGACATCACTACTAGTCTGGGTTCAATTCCCCAGTACCTACATAAAGCCTGAAGCACAAAGTAGGGCATGTGTATAGAGGTCATCGGCATTCTATTGACAAGAAGCCCCGACACAACCATACAAACACTCACGAATGAATCAATGAATGAAAATCGGAGGCTATAAGTAGGGAAAGAACTTCACAAGAGAACTAGAAAATAGTTGAGACACACATGGTTAATGAGATAAAAGTAAAATTCAGTTCCTCAGTTACACAGCCTCACTTTAACTGCTCATGTAGATACATGTGGCTAATGACTACTGCTCTGGAGAGAACTGTTAAAAAGCCAAAAGCTCTAAGGAACAAGCCATTAAAATTACCTAAGTAGAACATTCACAATTATAAAGAGGCCCACAGTCAAGTTTCTGTGTTACTGGCTTACACTTCAAAGCCTGTGACAACTTACTCTCTGTCACTGTTAAGTCTGCACACACAAAAAAATGTCCCCTTCATAACCAGTCATGGTGACACATGCCTTTAATCCTCTACCTCAAAAAGACCAAAAAAGAAAGAAAAGGGAAAAGAAAACTCCCACTCCTGCCAGGTAGGTGTGGTAGTATACACCCATAACCCTGTTCCCAGGAGGTTAAGACCAGAGGATCCTGAATCTGAGGCCAGCACAAGCCCTCTGCATATAAATATGACAGAATGAACACAAACTGAATCCAAGCTCAAAATAACCAGCTATTAGTGAGTGACAGAACAAATCAAACAAGAGTCACAATTCTGTCGCGCTGGGCCACACTGGGTCTCGGTCTTTGTACTCTAGACCTCACAGACTAAAGGAAAGCAGGAGACATCCCAAGTACGCTGGCACACATCTGCCATCTTAGACGTGGAAGTGGAGCCAGAAGATGCAAGTGTGAGGGCAGCCTGGAATGTACAGTGAGGCTGGCTCACAAAAACAGGAAAAAAAAACTAGAGATCATGAAGGGAAGAAATTGTCATGGTTTATTGTCTACACTGACGGATGTTGTCAATAAAGTTTTTTAAAAAGAGGGAAACAGAAAATTTAACTTAAAATTTTTCAATACAGTGTCTGTGGTGGTATGAATTAGACATCTCCCAGAAACTCAAGTGTTGTGAATGTTGGGTTCCCAGCTGATGGAAACTGAACGCTTGCTGGAGGCACTGTGTTGGTTGACATGGGCTTATGTGTGTTATAGCCAGCTTCCCCGTGTTTGGCACATTCAATCTGCAGTGCTCCACCTTCTGAGGCAGAAGTATGTCAGCCTTAGCTCATGCCATCCTGTCCTTGGCCTTTGTTGAGTTTCTCCTCTAGCCTGTAAGCAAAAATAAACCCTTTCCTCTCTTAAGCTGCTTTTGGTTAGGTGCTTTGTGCCAGCAAAGAAGCGTAATGGCATGTGAAGATATGCAGTTGAGGAAAGAAAGAACTAGTAAAGTTTCTCTGCCAGGCAAGTGTGAACTGGCAAGACATAAAATGAGTAGACGTTAGCAGAGTCCTATGTAGGCAAAAAGTGTTCCGTGCAAAGAAATGTGAAACAAAACCAGAGTGCCACACTGACCTTGGAGGCTTTCTCAGCCTTTAGTTTTTGAACAGCTTCTCCTTGACAAGCCACCTTGTCAAAAAGTGCTTTGGCTTCCGGTGTCTCTGGCCCTGCAGGGTCAGACCTGCTGTCAGAGCCTGACTTTAGCCCCTGAGATGATGGGGGCTGACCAGGTATGTATTCCTTCCCAGTTTTTTCTTTGTACTCAGCTTTCAGGGACAGCAAGCACTCTACAGCTTCATTTACTTTAGCCTGAAGTAAAAGAGGAAAAGGGCAGTATTTCCTGAAATTTGTGAATATTTCAATGTTAATTACCAGCAATGTACAGACATCCTTCTTCATTCACAGATCCAACCACTCAAGATCAAAAACATTTAAAAACAGCCAGGCATTAATCCCAGCCCTCGGGAGGCAGAGGTTGGTAGATTGTTCTGAGTTTGAGGCCACGCTGAGACTACATAGTGAATTCCAGGTCAGTCTGGACCACAGTGAGACCCTACCTCGAAAAACAAAAAGAAAAAAAAAGTTTTCTCATAGGAGGAAAAAAAACCCTTGTTTGGCAGTAAAATTTGAAATATAATAAAGGGTAAAACAAATCATCATGCTATTAAGATGCTCTAGAGACTGTGTGTGCTCCAACATAGTACAGGCTCACTGGCGTCTATGCAATGATAAATCAGAATGCACTCCACGAGCCAGCTGTGCTAGCCTGCCTTCACTCCCAGCCATCAGAAAGCTGAAGCAGGAGGCTCTCGTGAGTTCAAGGCCAGCCTACAAGTACAGAGTAAGGTCAGCCTATACTAGAGGGAGACTGCCTCAAAAACAAAGTACTTAGGGGCTGAAGAGATGGCTTAGCGGTTAATGTGCTTGCCTGCAAAGCCAAAGGACCTCGGTTTGATTCCCCAGTACCCACGTAAGCCACATGTACAAGATGGTGCATGCACCTGGAGTTCATCTGAAGTGGCTGGAATCCCTGATGCGCCCATTCGCATGCACGCTCTCTCTCTTTGCCTCTTTCCCTCTCTCAAATAAATAAATAAAAATAAAAATATTTTTTTAAAAAAGCAAAGTATTTAGCTGGGTGTGGTGGTACACACCTTTAATCCCAGCACATGGGAGGCAGAGGTAGGAGGATTGCCATGAGTTCAAGGCCAGCCTGAGAATACATAGTGAATTCCAGGTTAGCCTGAATTAAGAAAACCTACCTTGAAAAACCAAAAAAAAAAAAAAAAGTACTTGTGGTGGTTTGTTTCAGGTGTCCCCGTAAACTTAAGGTGTTCTGAATGCTAGGTTCCCAGCTGATAGAGATTCGGCAATTAACACACCCAGGAGGCAGTGTAAGGGGCGGGCTTATGGGTGTTATAGCCAGGGTCCCCTTGTCACTGTCTGCCACACTCTCCTGTTGCTGTGGTCCACCTGATGTTGGTCAGGGGGTGATGTGCACCCTCTGCTCATGCCATCATTTTCCCTTGCCAGCATGAAGCTTCCCCCTCAAGCCTGTTAGCCAAAAATAAGCCTCTTCTACCCACAAGCTGCTCTTGGTTGGGTGACTTCTACCAGCAATGTGAATCGGACTGCAACAATACTTAAGAGATTCTTCAAAGAAATGAGAACTACAAATGGAAAAATAGAGAATTAACACCACATCAAGGTGTATTTATTCTGTGCCAGACGGTATGCTAAGTGTTTTACATGGATTGTCTCACTTTAGTTCTCAAACAGCCTGTATGCATGCGCGTCTGTCTGTCCTATGACAGATGCAAAGCTTAGAAAGACTGAGGGCTTTATCCAGAGCCACACAGCAGGGGGCAGTGCAGTGACACTGATTATAGTCTCCACAGCACTCGAAGGCACGAGACGACACGCCATGAAAACTGCTTTCCAAAGAGGTCAGGGTACTCTTAACTCTGAATGTGTCTCCGACAACAGGTAGTGCATAACTACAGAAGAGCAAAGTCCACCCTTCTAGAGTAAAAGGAACTTGCAAGGTGAAACTGTTTGGTAACTATTCAGCACAAAATTACACTACAGCAGAAGCTTAAAATGTCAAGCTCTTTTGAAAAAAACACTTTCAGGCTGGAAAGAGCTTAGTGGTTAAGATGCTTACCTGCAAAGCCAAAGGACCCATGTAAGCCAGATGCACAAGGTGGGCATGCATCTGGAGTTTATTGGCAGCTGCTAGAAAACCAGGTGCGCCCATTCTCTATCTGCCTCTCTCTCTCTCAAAATAAGTAAATTAAAAATAAAACCTAAATAAAAATAAATAAATAAATAAAACATAAAAAAAATAAATAAATAAAAATAAAACCATTTTCAATTTATTTGTGTGTATGCACACCAGAACTCTTGCTGCTGCAGAGGATGAACACCCATCTGGTTTTATGTGGGAAGCTGGAGGAACTGAACCTTGGCTGACACTAACCCTTTTTCTCCCTGCCCTCCAAATACTGAGTTCCTAATGGAAATGACTTATAAAAGTATCTACCACATGAAAGCACATGTGTGATGTAGCTCGACAAGGAAGAAAACAGCCCACTAAGACTTCAGTAAAGGTTTCAGATTGGAATCTGAGGAGTTGTACAAGTGATGTTAATCATAACTCAAAGTTGGGAGGTAGGAAAAACAGGAAAGAACTAATTACCTGGTTAGATTTAGAGTGAAACATGCTCCAAGAGCTATTTTTGAAGTAGCCACTAGATGGAAGCATTTTTCCATGGAGAAAGATGGGGACAAAAAGGAAAATACAAATCCCTTTGCAATTTAAATTCTAACACAACTTTTCAAATTGGCCTAGACGTCTCACCTCTCAATGGAAATATTTTGAGGATCACGTGTATGTGTGTGTGTGTGTGTGTGTGTGTCTGTGTGTGTGTCTGGGGGAGCAGGCAGATTGAAAATGGGCACGCCAGGGCCTTCAGCCACTACAAACAAACTCTAGACACATGTGCTACCTTGTGCATCTGGCTTATGTAAATCCTGGGGAATCAAACCTGGATCCTTTGGGTTTGCAGGCAAGTGCCTGAACTGCTAAGCCATCTCTCCAGCCCTGGATTTTTTTTTTTCTCCAACAAATTCATCTTTGCTCCCTCTTAGCAAATCTAAGAGAGCTGCCTGCACACCCCTCAGTGACCCATGACTCCCTAAAGCAAGGTCTTTCTTGGTGAGTGGCAGTTGAGTGTAGAACAAGCATTCCTTCTGGCGGAAGGAGTGGGGATGCTATCCCTGGATCACATGTTTACCGGATGCCTAAAATTGGTGAGCTAAAGCTCACAAGTCAGTTTGTGTTCTAATAATATATATTTTAAAGAGTTAATTAGAAATCTGTTTTTCATACTGCCCAAGTCTGTAAGAAACAGCCCCCAATTCTCCAGACACTTGGGAAGCTGAGGTAGGAGGACTGCAGTGGGCTCCAGGACAGGCTGTGTCAGAGTGAGGCCTTGCCTTGAACAAGTCAAGAAGAAAATTTTCCTTTTATAAAAATATCGATAAAGGTCATTAAAACACCGTGTTCTCGGGCCGGCAAGAGCAAACTTGACTAGACTAGTTGAGTATTTTTGGCTCTGGCCTCTGGCAATGGCTCAACTCCATCTGCAGCATGGGAAGCCACTGAGAATGCACAAGTACCACCTACCGAGCACGGCTGGTTCCATTAACACTGAGTCTGTTCAAAGTAAGTACAGGCCACACCAGGCCCAACTGTACTGCAGACTCTAAAGTGCTGCGGCATTCATAAGGTCTCAGTCGCTGTCTAGCTGCTGTCTCAAGCAATCATTCAGATCTCAAATCACTAAAAACTACTCATTCTCCCAGGCATGGTGGCGCACGCCTTTCATCCCAGCACTCGGGAGGCAGAGGTAGGTAGATCACCGTGAGCTCGAGGCCACCCTGAGACTACAAAGTGAATTCCAAGTGAGTCTTGGCTAGAGTGAGACCTACCTGGGGGGGGGGGGGGGGAGACGGACTATTTTCAAAACAACTCAACACCTTTTTTTTCTGAAACTTCAACTTTGACAGTTTACTATTTAGTTTGAAATGTAACTAATTTCTGAAATGACAAGAGGAAAGGGTAACAGCAGTAGAAGAAGAGAGACTTAAAGGTTTCTATTCCTGGCTCATGTTTTTGCTCATGGTCTTCCTTTATGTTAAAAAATGCTGGGGCCAGAAATGTGGATCCATGGTAGAGCAATTCTAGCCCATGAGGCCGTAATTCCACTCCCACAAGTGTGGCTTCGTGGAACTAAGGAACCACCAGATCAGGAAAAGCCTGAGCAGCAATTAATAACTTTAAAATTCTTCCTTCTGGGCCAGAGAGATTCCAGGACCCAGGTAAAGCCAGACGCACCAAGTGGCATATGCACCTGGAGTTCATCTGCAGCGCCTAAAGGCCCTGGCACACTCATTTTCTTTCTCTCTCTTTCTCTCTGCATGCAAATAAATATAAATAAAATACTTAACAAAAAGTCTCCTTTTTTCCGGTTCAGGGGTCACCTTTTTTACAGCTAGCACAACAAAGTGAACTACTTTTGTAGGAAATGAAAGACAAAGAGGCTTAGACACATAGTTAATGTGAAGCAAGTACTGACTTGCTGAACAAGTAACAATAAGCTAATTGAACCCTGACTCTGGTGCTGCCAGTATGAAACCCCACTACTAGCATCTTTCATAGGAAAAATCGAGCATCATTCTAGATTTAGATTTGAATCCAGGCTTTGCAAACCTCAGAGAGCTACTCCCCACCCACCTCCCCACGCACACACCACCAGCAGGCAGGGCCTCACTCTATCTAGCCAGGCTGATCTGGAACTCACTCCGGAGCGCCTGGCAATCCCCCTAGCTCAGCCTCGAGGACTGGCATTAGGGGCGTACACCAGCACATGCAGCCGAGAAGCTATTTCTGTATACAGTTCCTCGCTGGTCCCTAAGACAAGCACAGTTTGAAAAACAACGTTCTCGGAACATCAACACACATGGCTATTGGGAGGGTGAAAAAGTCTACCTCCAGTGGCAGCTGTACGCCGAGAGGTAGTCCTAGACCCAGTGACCGAGCTGACTGTACAAACAAGTGCACTTTTCTATCGCCAGCAATCTGAGAGAAAAACAGTAATGGGAAACTGACGTTGTACATATAAAGCATCCAGTAAATGGAAATGAAGGCAAATTTATTTCAGTATCACAGATATCAATATAGAAGTATGTCCTTTTAAAGGGGCTGAAGCTATAGCTTAGTGGCAAAGCATTGGCCCAGCACGTGCAAAACTCTGGGCTTTGATCTCCGCACTGGAACAAAACAAAGCACCTGCCCAAAGAAACACCATGGGTATTTTTTGCTGTTTAACCCACAGGCTGACTTTTCATAGCCTCAGCAGGACAAGCTTACGAAAGTACAATGTCATTCATTAACCCAGCACATAATGGTTACCTGTTGCTACTTAACATATAGACCTGACCAAAAACCAGCACAGAATCTCATTGCTTCTACTCAGGTTAGAGAAATTTAAAGACTAAAGCCTTTCGACTCAAACTATACTTAAGGAGGAATCCAACATACACAGCAGGCAAAATGTCCTAAATCTCACCCCATAGCAGAAGAATTAAGGAAGCTTACAGCCATACACACAACAGCTTTTACCCCTTGAAGCACAGCTGGCTGGTAAGATTACTGTGGCTCTGCAGGATGTCAAAAGGCTCACTAATGATAAAAGAAGAAAAACTTGCTAAAGTACACAGTGGAGACAGAGGAAAAATATTAACTCTGGACAAAAACCCACTTTCTGTCCACAGCAGAGGTTAAAGGCTCAAGAACACGTGTCTTAGGTTCAGGGTTTCCCAGCCAGGTGCCCAGTAACTTGCTAAATGAAGCAAAGAACTAGAAACTTCTCCAACCTCTGCCTAGGGCTCTAACAAGCCACAAGATCCCTTGATAACATCTCAGAACAAATCCTTCCCAGCCACAAGGCCAGCCAAACCACAAATCCTACCATCTTCGGCAGCTCCTCAGGAACTGAATTACCTCTAGTTACTATGGTGCGTGCTTTAGAGCTGGGCTGCCATTGGAGCAGGACGAGCCACTGCAGGGCCTCCTGTGTCACAGGCGCCGCACACAGCAAGAACGCCCACTCCACACCAAGGCTACACCTCCACTGACCGTCTCCCGTAAGGACATGAAACAAGAGTAAACTTTGTATTTCAGTAAAATTTAGTATCACTTAAAGGTTCTCCTATGAAAAGTAAGATGGTCACTGATGAAAACTCTCAACAATCTGTTTTTGCTGTGTTTGCTGGCATCGTCAGCTGTCTTTACTAATGGTACCTTTCACACAAGTACTTCTTTAAGCATGATCCCTGGGGTGACAGCCTCAGTACCACCCCAACAATTTTGTCGACATGCACTGTGATGGCTACTCTTCCTTGAGCCACCTAGGAGACACCTCTCTGGCTGTGTTTCCAGAGGTTAGCTGAGAGGGAGATCCACTCTCAAGTGGACGAATGGTACTATGCTTGCGCTGAAGCCCAGAATGAATAAAAGGAGAAAGGAGAAAGCCAGATTAGTGCATGCATTCCTCTTCTGCTTTCTGAGTGAGTCTCTGCCACCACAGCTGCATGCCTGAGACCCTCAGCACTGTGCGCATGCATGACAACTCCCGGCTTTTAACCTGGGTGGTGGGTATTGAACTCAGGCCCTTGCACAACACGCATTCTTAGAAATTTATGTGTATGGTGCCAGGGATCAAATGTGGGTCTCACACATCCTAAGCTATGTGTGCTGTTTGTGGTGTGCAAATGCATGTGCAGTGTGTACACAAGGAAAGAACATGAGTGTCTGCCCCTCTCACTCTATTTGCTTGAGACAGAGTCTCTCATTGGACCTGGAGCTGCCATTTTCATCTAACTGGCATTGTTACACACTAAGCCTTCTCCCCAGCCCCCAGAATGTGTTTTAAACAACATTTGAGTTGTTTCCTCCTGACCTGTCACTTTTGACTACAAGTACAGCTCACAATGACTCATACATGTCACACAGGAGTGTGGTCTCACACAGGTTAGAGTGAGCTTGCACATTTTGTCCTCAGTGTCCCTGACCTCCCAACTGTCAGCTTCTTACTTGTATCTTTGGAGGTTGTACAACAGGCAACAAATAAACGCTGTTAGGCCCGAATGCTCAAGCAGGTGGTCTATGAAGAAGCCGTTTCATACATAAGAGGGTGTGACTCCTGCAGGCAGTGTGGATTCCCAGGCTTACTTACGAAGCGGGCTTTACCCATTCTAGCTACTGACCTTAGGAGCCTTTTCAGCCTTCAGCTTCCGAACCACCTCCCCTTGTGCGGCAACTTTCTCGTGCAGGGCTCTGCTTTCCACAGCGCTCGCTGGGGCCTGAGCAGACATGTTCTGCACTTCGGCGGCAGGAGGATGTCCAGGCTTGTATTCCTGCCCAGTCTTCTCTTTATATTCAGCTTTCAAAGCCAGAAGCTGCCTCACGGCTGCGTCTACCTCTTCCTTTGCTGCCTTCTTGGCTTTTAATTCTCGCACAGCGTCCCCCTGAACAGCCACTCTGTTGTAAAGGAACACGGGGCCTTCCGCTGCAGCACAAAAGCTACTGCTCTGGGAAGGGGCTGGTCTCTCCTTCCGAGGAGAAATTGGCTACGGATACAGAAAGCCAAAACCAAAATAGTATCAAAATTATATCACACTGTTTTGTATTTCATGAAAAAATTAAAACTTCAATCCCTTTAAAAGTTCAAATGAGCCAAGCATGGTGGCACATGTCTTTAATCCCAGCACCTGGGAGGCAGAGGTAGGAGGATCTCCGTGAGTTCAAGGCCAGCCTGAGACTACATAGTAAACTCCAGGTCAGCCTGGGCTACAGTGAGACCCTACCTTGAAAAAGAAAAAAAACAAGTTTTAAATGGATGTCTTTCCTAAAAATTTATCCTAACCAAAAAATGACAGTGTAAAGGAAGGTAGAGAGGTAGAAGTACAGAGTCACTGGAGTGTGCCTGGCATCTGTTGAATACTGGGTGCTACACGCCTTCTAAAAACGTACCTCAGCAAAGAGGTGTTTTCCACAGCTGCTGTGTTGAAACCAAACACAGCAAAAAAAATCAACATGGACATGAAACAAGCATGGCAGTGTGCAATTTCAGTTCAAGGTTCAAGCAAGAAATAAACATTCTCCAGTCCCCCTTCAATTTGTGTATCTTTTTGTTTTGCTTTTCGGTTTTTGAAACAGGACCTCATGCATCCCAGACTGCCTGCAAACTGATAAAGCCAAGAATGACCTGGATCCTCCTGCTCCCACCCCCACAGGCACACGCCACCACACCAGTCAATTTGTGTATCCTTTGAAGAATGAAATGAGCCAGGCATGGTGGCGCACACCTTTAATCCCAGCACTGGAGAGGCAGAGGTAAGAGGATGACCTTGAGTTCGAGGTCACCCTGAGACTACATAGTGAATTCCAGGTCAGCCTAGGCTAGAACAAGATCCTACTTCGAAAAACAAACAGGGGAAAAAAAAAAAAGACCAAGAGAGATTCTACACTGGCAAATACAAAGATCACAGGTTTCAAACAAAACCATAAAGGCCAATATTTACCTCCTTTTTTGTGGTTTCTACTTTGGTCTTTTCCTTTGACCCAAATGTGGGCATTTCCTTTGTATGTCCATCAGGTATGTATATCAAAATGCACGGGGCTTCTCTGCAACTATATGGGCTAAAAAGAAAATGGTCAAATGTATATTAGAGGAAAATTATCTAAAGAGCAACTGAATTCCTATATAAAGTCAATGGTACAGAGTTAATGCTTTTCAGAGTATAATCTACTCTTAGAATTCAAATTAATTTAAAACCGTTAAGTAAATGAATAAAAGTTGTCAGCTTGCATTACAAACTCCAAATTTAGGGCCTTTCAAAGATATAAATCAGCTAATCCCAGGGTAAAAAATACATGTACCCTACTTGCTACTAGACACAGCAGTAGTGAGGCCAGGTATGAGAATCCTGCTATAATAAAAGCACACTGGAGGCAGGAGGACCAGAGTTTGAAGCCCTTCTAGCTAGGCTATAACAAAACCCTGCTCCGGCCCCTATCTTTGCCACACCCCCAAAACATAAAACAAGAAATCAAAACAACAAGAACTAAAAGCAAAGGCATTGGTGAATATGTTGTTCCGTTGTTCCACTCATAAAGGAAACACATTTGTACATCATACCTAGTGTATTTACAAGAATTTGGGTAAGACATATATTTTATGAGAATTCTAAAGGCTATAATCAAAAATAATATACTTCGGGCTGAAGAGATGACTTAGCGGTTAAGCGCTTGCCTATGAAGCCTAAGGACCCCGGTTCGAGGCTCGGTTCCCCAGGTCCCACGTTAGCCAGATGCACAAGGGGGCGCACGCGTCTGGAGTTTGTTTGCAGAGGCTGGAAGCCCTGGCGCGCCCATTCTCTCTCTCTCTCCCTCTATCTGTCTTTCTCTCTGTGTCTGTCGCTCTCAAATAAATAAATTAAAAATTAAAAAAATAATAACATACTTGGAGCAGGCGTGGTGGCGCACGCCTTTAATCTCAGCACTCTGGAAGCAGAGGTAGAGGATCACTATGAGTTCAAGGCCACCCAGAGACCTCATAGTTAATTCCAGGTCAGCCTGAGCTAGAGTGAGACCCTACCGTGAAAAGCCAAAAAAGAAAAAAATAATTAGTTTAAAAAAATATATACTTGGGCTCAAGATGGCTTAGCGGTTAAGCTTACCTGTGAAGCCTAAGGACTCATGTTCAATTCTCCACGTCCCACGTGAGCTAGATGCACAGTGACGCAAGTGAGCATGGTCGCACGTGTGCACAAGGGGGCGCACACATCTGGAGTCCAACCGCGGTGGCTGGAAGCCCTGGCATACTAATTCTCCCCACCCCCGCATTAAGCAAAAAAAGCCCAGGACTGTTGGACTTGCCTCAAAATAAATAAATAATATACTGCCTTCTATTCATAAGACTTCTGCAAATTCTATGGTAAAAATGACAAAAGTAGAAAGGGAATTCATAGAATCTTATCTTTTCAATATTATTTTCTTGAGATAATTCACATGAAAAGCAATTCCTTAAGTATATACAATTCAGTGACTCTCTATAACTATAAAAATGGGGCTGGAGAGATGGCCTAGAGGTTAAGGCACTTGCCTGTAAGGCCAAGGGATCCAGGCTCAATTCCCCAATACCCATGGTAAAGCCAAATACATAAGGTGGCATAGGCACCAGGAGTTCATTTGCAGTGGCTAGAAGCCCTGGTAAGCCCATTCTCTCAAATGAGTAAATAATAAACAATAAAATATATTTTAAAATGTATAAACATGGTTATGCAATTTTACAACACTGACATTACACCATTTACTGCTTACCTTCTACCTATTATTCCACAATCACCCCATTAATGTCTTTTAGTCCCTGGGAACTAATGATCTGCTTTGTTTCTATGGAGTTGTTAATTTTACACATTCTCTGTTTCATGGAATAATGCGATATGTAATTTGTTATTACTGGCTTACTTCGTTACCACGTTTACAAAGTTTGTCCACTTGTAGCATGAATCACTACTTCATTCTTCTTAGAGCTCCGTCCTCTGTTGTGAAGCTCATACAACATTTTGTTCGTGGACTATGTCAATGTTCACTGACATATGGGTAGTTTTTGCTTTTTGTCAATTACAAATAATGCAGCTCTGAGCATCTGTGTACATGGTTCAGTGTAGCATGTTTTATTTTTCTTCAGTATATACAAAGGTTCTTTGGAAAAGCCCAAGAACTCAATGCGTTACACAGAAAAGATCAAAGAGGTAAAAATTGCACTGGATATGTTTTATATGAATAGAGGTGCTAAAATATGAAAAACCTTACATTTCAAACACAAAACTTGTATTTTACCCCCAAATTAACAAGAATTTTTAAGCTAGTAGCCATGTGAAAAAGTGGGCCAAAAGAGGACAAACTTGGAAGTCAGCAGGCAGTTTAGAAGCTGGTAAGCAAGAGGCACACGTTGGAGGCCGGGCCCCAGCTCCGTGATGCAGTGCACACCCAGCACAGGAGAAGGTCAGCTGCTCTGACAGCCACGAAGAAACCATTAGGCTCAAAATAAAGCAGAGCTGAGGAACCAAAGAGACACACTACAGAGACCAAACTACCAACAGCACTAACTGACAAAAAGAGATAAAAGAGTACAATACAAGTTCAAGACAGAACCCAGGACCCGGGTTTGAAAAATATTGATTCAGAAACATCTTAAAGGCAACTAAGTTCTGCAAAAAGACAAAGAGAGCAAGAACTGAAATTGGTTTTCCTTATACTTAAGAGTATATAAATGCTAATGTGGTTTGGTTCTAGAAATGAATTTCTATTAATGTCTAATGTAAAATACTGTTTTGTTTATTAAAAAATTATTCAAGTTTGAGCCTGGTGTGGTGGCACATGCCTTTAATCCCAACACTCGGGAGACCTAGAGGTACGATGATTGCCACCAGTTCAAAGCCACCCTGAGATTACATAGTGGATTTCAAGTCAGCCTGGGCTAGAATGAGACCCTACCTCTAAAACCAAACCAAAATAAAAAAAAAATTATTGAAGTTTGAAATACTATTTAAAAAAAAATCTAAATGAGCAGAAATTTATCAGGCACAGTATTTCAGTCAATGTCTTATGTTGAAGCTGTTCACTGTTTGGATTTCACGCACGTTTTAGCTGTCACACTGATTTACCAAGGAGGTTGCTGAGCCCAGCAGCAGAGCGCTTGTCTTTCATGAAGGAGGCCCTGGCTCCCACCCTCGGAAGTGCCAAAGCCAAGGAACAGGACATAAGCCACTGACCTAACAGGCTCATACGGCTGATCACATATGAAGAAGCCTCTCCTCTGCAGCTGTATAATGTCTCCTTTTCTCAAGTCCTTTAGGCATGGGTCCCCTAGCATGAGTTCTTCATGCTGTAAAAATGACATGAATCCATAACAGATCTTTTCAAAGTACAGCACGCCAATACTTGCAAAACGTAAACCATTTTCCCACACCTAAAATATTCTCATTTAAATTGTTTGCATTTGCTATTTAAGTATATACACAAAGCATCTGTCACAATAAATGACAAATCTAGGGGCTATGGGATGAGCCTGTAGTCAGAACTGTTTGTTGCTAATTTTATTTTCATTTTTAAAAAATATTTTTATTTATTTCAGAGAGAGAGAAAGAATAGAGAGAGAGAGAATGAAAATGGGCAAACGAACTTCAGATGCATGTGCTCCTTGAGCATCTGGCATACATGGGGTCCTGGGGAATCAAACCTGGGTCCTTCAGCTTTAAAGGTAAGCGTCTTAACCGCTAAGCTATCTCTCCAGCCTGTTTTCATTTGTTAAGATACCATCTCACTATGTACCCAAAGCTGGCCTAGAACTGGCAATCCTCCTGCCTTGGCTTTACAAATGTTGGAATTATAGACATGTACCACTATGCCCAACTTCAATTTGACATTTTAAAAATGGGGGCAGGGAGGGCATTACCAGGGGATATTATTTACAATCATGGAAATTGTTAATAAAAAAATTAATTAATTTAAAAAGTTAGCATCTGTAAATAATTTCCCACCCTAGCAGTGCAGTGCAGCTGAAAGGCACACCGGCATTCAAGTACTCAGCCCGTAGCCAGGACCCATGGGTTCGAATCCTGCTCTGTCTTCAAGCAAGTTACTTAACCTCACTGGGTTTCACCTTCCATCATCTCTAAAATGGAAACACTATTCTTTACTTTTCGTTTGTTTCCATCACAGAGGCTGAACATGGTAGACCAGGGCTTTTATTGCTGAGTGAATACAGCCAGCTCTTGGTTTTTTGAGACAGTTTCACTATGTAGCCCAGACTGACCTTCATTTCATGATCTTCCTGCCTCAGTATCCCAAGTGGTGGGACCATGAGCATGAGCCATCAGACCTGGCTAACTTGTTTTACTTACATGAAATCCTACAGGGCCTTTTCATTTTATCTAAGAAACTAAAACATTTAAGAATCATCTTTTAAAATGCAAAGAGGGCTAGAGGGCTTAGAGATTAAGCGCTTGCCTGTGAAGCCTAAGGACCCAGTTGGAGGCCTGGGCATGTCCATTCTCTCTCTCTTTCTCTCTCTCTGTCTGTCGCTCTCAAATAAATAAACAAAAATAAACAAAAAACTTAAAATACTAAAGAAATGTTTATGCAACAGGAAAAGAGCCATGGCTACTTTGAGGATACCTTACTGTCCTTATTGACATACTGCTTGAAGTCCTCATCCTTTCCTATCACTGGCTTTGTAATCAAGTGCTCGTACGTGACACAGATGGCTGGAACTGGAAGAGCATGACAAGTCTCAGCAAGCCAAGTGATCTTAGTGGTTTTCTTGTAGTCTTTGTTTTCCAAATTCAGTTTTGCATCAAGAGATACAATTTTTCCATCTGCATTTCTAGATAGAAGAGGGAAAAGTATCCAAAGAGAGTAAAGCATAACTCCACAAATGCATTATTTTGTTCTACAATTATTATTTAAAATCCTAACATAATGTACCATATTGTTTTGTAATGTATGGATGAAGAACTTTCTTTGGAGAACTGCAATCAGCCTAGGTGGATTTCTAATGTGCCTGATCTGTACTGATGAGCAAAGCACAGACTGCTGCCAGGGCGCTAACGCTCTACTGGATGACAGCTCTGGGGCCTTGGATGAAGAGCATGGACAGACTTATGACCTGACAGCCACTTGCAATAAGCAAGCACGGGAAGACTTGAAGGACTGCATATAGATACATTTAACAGGGCTGGAGAGATGGCTTAGTGGTTAAGGCATTTGTCTGCAAAGCCAAAAGACCCAGGTTCAATTCTCCAGGAATCACATAAGCCAGATGCACAAAATGGTGTACACATCTGGAGTTCATTTGCAGTGGTTGGAGGCCCTGGCCTGCCCATTCTCTTTTTCTGTCTCTCAATAAATAATTTTTAAAAAATTACTTGCAATCTTATGTAGTGTCCACACAACTAAAATGCCAGAATTTACACAAACCTTACGATAATCTGAATACCAAATTAAATGTAGCACAAAGTGTATTAATGAGGAAAATTAATTATGAACATAAGCCAATCAACTTTGAGATAAAGATTAAGTTACACATATAAATCCTGTCCAAAAGACCATCCCAGGCAACTATTTAACAGAATGCTAGAAACGGGCTCCTAAGCATGGAAACTGTCTTCATATACAAAGGTATGAAATTTTTTCTATTGTTTGTTTTTTGAGGTAGGGTCTCACTCTGGCTCAGGCTGACCTAGAATTCACTATGTAGTGTCAGGGTGTCCTCGAACTCTCAGCAATCCCCTATCTCTGACCCCCAAGTGCTGGGATTAAAGACGTGTGCCACCACACCTGGCTTCCTAAAGTATGAAATTTTCAACATCATCACAAAAAAAAAGATAAGCCGATGATAGCCTATTATTTGTAGTGTCTCTATCTCGGCAGACTTACTAGCCAGCAACATGAATGTCAAGGACATTCAGTCAAGGTCTGAATTAGGTAATGTTTAAAGTAAATAACCATTCCAGACTTTTCTCCCACATTTATCTGAAAATAATTTCTTACCTGTGTATTTTGGTAATGGTGATGTTGCCCCAATTTATAAATGTAACCACCTCGCCCTCTGAGAAAGTCTCTGCATCGGCTCCTTCTATGAACACCTTGGAACCGTACCACACAGGCTTCAGACCTACATCAGGATTCTGAGTGATTGAAAAAAAGGAGAAGTCAGATAAAGCAACCTTGAACCACCTAAGCAAATCCATTCACTTACTGTGTTTTTGTTTGCACGTGTGTGTGTGCGCGCATGCGTGCATGTGAGTGTGGGGGCCAGAGGACAACCTTAGGTGTTAATCCTCAGGAACACTGTCCATCCTTTTTTGAGACACACCTGGAGCTCACTGATTCAGCCAGCAAAACCTAGGGCTCCTCCTGCCTCTGCTTCCTCAATGCTGGGATGACAAGCACACGCCACTAGCCTTTAGATGAGTGCTGGAGTCAGAACTGAGGTCCTCATGGCTGCACAGCAAGCACTTTACCCACTGAGCCCTCCCCAGCCCCACAGTGTTTATTTATATCTTACATAAAAAGTAGATACAACCTTTGCTCTCCCCCGAATACAAAGAAACATATTTTTTAAAAGCAGATTTAGCCAGGCATGGTGATGAACGCCTATGACCCTAGCACTGGGGAGGCAGCAGTGGGATCTGTGAGTTTGAGGCCAGCCTGGGACTACAGAATGAGTTCCAGGTTAGCATGGGCTAAAGTGAGACCCTTCCTCAAAAAAAAAAAAAAAGTAATTATACTAATACACAGAAAGACAATCATATAAGACTATGTAACTTAGAATGTTTACATGTCTTCACAAAGCACATTACCTTACATATAAATAAGTTGATGAATCTACAAATATAACACAGCTAAAAGTTAGTCTATTAGCATTTATTCTATGATCATAATCATAATATAATGAATTTATTTTTAAAGATTAAAGAGATTATTAGTTTAAGAGAGGGACAGAGGAAACATGAAGAGCTCCTGCACATGAAGAGGCAGGAGGGGGTACACCCCAACTAGAGACCAAAATTGGGGTCATTTATACAATGTAGTTTCTAAAAAAATTTATTTACATATTTATTTAAGAGAGAGAGAATGGGCACAGCAGGGCCTCTAGCCACCGCAAACAAATTCCAGACACATGTACCACCATGTGTATCTGGCTTATGTGGGTTCTAGAGAACTAAACCTGGGTCCTTAGGCTTTGAAGGCAAATGCCTTAACTGCTAAGCCATCTCTCCAGCCCTATATTGAATTTTTATTTTTACTTATTTTTTTAACAGTAGGAATGGTGGCTCATGCCTTTATTTATTTATTTGAGAGAAGGGGCATGCCAGGGACCCCAGCCACTGCAAATAAACTCCAGATGCATGCGCTCCCTTGTGCATCTGGCTTACATGAGTGCTGGGGAATTGAACCAGGGTCCTTAGGCTTTGCAGACAAACACCTTAACCACTAAGCCATTTCCCTAGTCCACAATGAATTTCTTTTTTTAAAAAATTTTTATTAGCATTTCCCATGATTATAAAAAAAAATCCCATGGTAATTCCCACCCTCCCCCCCCCCCCACTTTCCCCTTTGAAATTCCATTCTCCATCATATTAGAATTTCTAAATAAAGTTATTTATACTCAACTCACAAAGCTTGAAAAAGACAACTTTACATTTGCTTCAAAATTCTCATTCAAGCCAGGCATGGTGGCAGACGCCTTTAATCCCAGCACTCAAGAGGCAGAGGTAGCAATGATGTATAATTAATATTTGTTGACAAAAACAAAGTAAATAAGGGTTCTTCCCTTAAGATGTTATCATGCAAAAAAAAAAAAAAAAGAGGTAGAGGTAGGAGGATTGCTGTGAGTTTGAGGCCACCCTGAGACTACAGAGTGAATTCCAGATCAACCTGGACTAGAGTGAGACCCTACCTTGAAAAACAAAAGCAAAATTCTCATTCAAGTAATTGAGACCTTCTAAGGAGGCACCCAAGAAGGAACTTTCTGCTATCTATATTTACGATTCGTGTTCAGTATTTAGACAGAAACATACCATTTTCACTTCACAGAAAATGGCAGCATGACAAAACTCCCAGGTCAAATTGTGATTCAACATTAGCAGCCCCAAGAATTAGGGGTCTAGTTCAGTGGTGAAGCATTTGGCTGGACTGGAGGGCGTGTGTTCAATCCCTAGCCCCAAGAAGCGTGTGCGTGTGTCTGCATGTATGTGTATTAGTACATCTAGGGGGTCCAAGGCAAAGGTGTAACAAATAACTTGGACAACAGAAAATGCGTCTCAGCTTCTACATAAAGGTAGGAATGTGAGTAATAACCCCTCATCTTTCAGAAATAATTCTAGGAAAAAAAGATAAATTATTTTTACATATTAGTCAGTTATCTCTAAAGAACAGAAAACTAATGCTAACTGCATGTCGTGTGTGACATGCTATGCATTATTAGTAACACAGATTTTTTTCAGCAAGAAATCCACACTAAGAACTGTATCAATATACATCAACTCTTGACAAATATAACATACAAATTTATCGCAAAATCATACTAATTCTTTGACAGACAGAAAACACCAGTAGTGTGAGTAGACCTTGGGGTGCTTGGCAACTTCTTTCATCTCCTCCTGTGCTTCGGGGATGCTCACAGGAATCACTTCTCGCTTCAATAATGCAACATATCGGGGAGCCACAGGGTCAATAACCTGCAACAGACACCAGAGGACTCAGACCCACATCACGGATAAGAAAGGGACAGCACAGGAATGCTAGCTGGCTTTCTGTGTTACTGCATTTACTAATTACTTTGGTTTAGTTGTTGCCTGTTTTAACTGTCAGGTTAAGAAAAACAGAGCTTTACTGTAAGCTACAATGACATAAAGAACTCAGTTCTATTTTAAAAATAACTACTTATAGGTGAAAAGAAGCCAAATACAGTATGTCAGAAATAAATGTGACATTCAATTTTACATTGGTGAAGAATATACATATTAGTGTTTTAGCATAATTTTCTACAATCAGAGTTAGGCACACCATCATCAAAGGCAGAATGGCATTAGGTCACTATAATAAGGCAATTCTAGAGATTCAAAGTACAAACAAGAAAACTCTCCATCTACATGCCATATTCACACTGACTATCTCTAACATGGAAGACCAAAAAGTCCCAAGTATTTTGGATAAAGGACACTAATGTGGAGAGATACATAGGAGCCACTGCCCTCCCTCAGTGGGCAAGTACGCGGTACGCACACGGGACGGGTCCGAAGGCTGGTCCCGCCCTGGTTCTCCTTCTCATCAGCTGGCGCCTCGCACTCCAGCAGCCCTGCGGCAGTGACGTACTTCTGTACCCCATGCGCCTTTCACTGCAACACACTAAAACCTCTCTGAAACTCAAGCCAACACACACCTTCCCTCCCTGAAGCCGTGGTGTTGGGGGCTCTGGTCACACTGACACAAAAGTCACTAGACAGGGAGACAGTGAGGACTGCGACTGGAAAGTAGGTCTCCCAGACTCCTCAGCCACCCCTCAACCACGACAGCTCTACCTGCTTTATTTGCTGGGATTTACTCCAAAAAAAAAAAAGTCAATGGAAGACTTATTTTAGGAATAGTGACATAAATCTCTTCTGCTTTAATTTGTTATCTGGGGTAGATACAAGGAAACTGAGATCAAGTTGGGGGAAATGCTAACACTGAGTTTAAAATTAAAGCAGTCATCAGATGGTGCCAAACAGTGCTGTGGAAATGAGCACCTGAACTCTGTGTGGCTTCTGCCAGGCTGGAGTTGACATCTTACTATTTTTTATCTTTTTCTTAACATTTTTATTGATTTGTAACAAGTGGTGTAGGGAAAAGGAATGTGAGGGTCTCTTGCTGCTGTAAACAAACTTCAGATGCATTGCCACTTTGTGCATTTGGTTTTTCATAAGTACTAGGAAATCAAACCCAGGCCAGTAGGCTTTGAAAGCAAGCACCACTGAGCCATTAACCAGCCCCTGAGTTTACATCTTAACAATGAATAAATGCACAGGGAACATTTGAACGTTGCTTACCAACATCAAACGTGTTTTTTATGGAACTAATCAAAGCACAGTCCAATGAGTTATGATACAGAAAAATGTACTAGTTTCTTGTCATGAAGAAGAGTTGGGGTCTGGAGAGATGGCTTAGTGGTTAAACGCTTGCCTGTGAAGCCTAAGGACCCCTGTTCGAGGCTCGATTCTCCAGGATCCACATTAGCCAGATGTACAAGGGGGCGCACGCGTCTGGAGTTCGTCTTCAGTGGCTGGAGGCCCTGGCACACCCATTCTCTCTCTCTCTCTCTCTCTATCTGCCTCTTTCTCTCTGTCGCTCTCAAATAAATAAATAAAAATGAACAAAAAAATTTAAAAAAAAAAAGAAGAGTTGGGTTGAGCCAGGCGTGGTGGTGCATGCCTTTAATCCCAGCACTCGGGAGGCAGAGGTAGGAGGATCGCTGTGAGTTCAAGGCCACCCTGAAACTCCATAGTGAATTCCAGATCAGCCTGGGCTAGAGTGAGACCCTACCTCGAAAACCAAAAAAAAAAAAAAGAAAACCAAAGGGAGGATTCTAAGATTTCCAAGCACTATAGTCACAGTGCACAGCCACCTCTCCCCTTTCCTTTAGTATAGACACTAAATAAAGCAGTTTCTTCAAAGAAGCTCATAATGAACTCCAGCCTGCTACATGTGTGGCACTCACCTTTAATCCCAGCACTCAATGCAGTAGGCTGAGGTGAGGTGAGGCGAGCCAGGGCCAGAGGGAGACCCTACCTCAGAAAACAAAAAAAAGGGAACTCCAGCTCATTTCTAAACAGAAGCTGGTTTTAAAAGTGTTACTAATGGGCTGGAGAGGTGGCTTAGCTGTTAAGGCACTTGCCTGTGAAGCCTAAGAACCCAGGTTCAATTCCCCAATACCCATGTAAGTCAGATGCTCACAGTGGCATGCATGTGGAGTTCATTTGCAATTAGGCCTGGTTTGTCCATACCCCCCCAAGTAAAAAAAAAAAAATTGAAAGTGTTGTTAGGGGCTAGAGAGATGGCTTAGTAATTAAGGTGCTTGCCTGCAAAGCCTAAGGACCAAGGTTAGAGGCCCCAGTACCCATATAAGCCAGATGCACAAGGCAGGACATGCGTCTGGAGTTCTTCTGCCGTGGCTAGAGGCCCTGTCATGCCCATTCTCTTTCTGCCAATCTCTCTCTCTAATAAATATTTTAAAAATGTTGCTAGTAAAGGCAGAAATTTTCAGAGACTAATGGCTTAGCTCTCTTCTCAATGCCACAGCACTAAATTCAGTTTATTGAGCCTTTACTTAAAATTTTATCTGCAGATCTTGAAAAGAAAGAAAAAAGCAAGCCAGAAAACACAGCAGTAGAGCAAAGCAGAATGTAAAAGCAACACCGGGTCCTATGAATTTGAGACCAGCCTGGAGCTACAGAGTGAGTTCCAGGTCAGCCTGGGATAGAGTAAAACCTGCCCCCCAAAACAAAACAGAACCAAACAATGGTAACAAAGCAGTAGAGATTGCAAATGACACGAACTCCAGAGATCCAGGACTCAAGGGGTGAGCAGATGGACTCCACCATAGGAAGACATCATGAGAGCCAGCAATAAAAACAAAATGTAGGGCTGGAGAGATGGCTTAGCAGTTAAGTGCTTGCCTGTGAAGCCTAAGGACCTAGGTTCAATTCCCCAGGACCCACGTTAGCCAGAAACACAAGGGGGGACACAGGTCTGGAGTTCATTTGCAGTGGCTTGGAGGCCTGGGCGCGCCCAATTTCTCTATCTGCCTTTCTCTCTCTGTCTGTCGCTCTCAAATAAATAAATACATAGAAACAAAGAAAATGTATGTGATTTATACTCCCAGTCAAAAATGTCAAACTCTATTTTTAGGATAATGTTTAAGGATTGTGTATCCCACAGAGTAGGATTAATATATCTAACTGAAAAGATTTACATCTTTACACACCTTTCCAAATCCTTATAAATATGATAGGTTTTGTTCAAAGAATCAACTCGGGCCTTTAGTCCCAGTACTGGGGAAGCTGAGGGAGGAAGACTGCTGAATATGAGGACAGTCTGAGTCTATAGAGTAAGTTCCAGGTGTGTCTAGACTAAACTGAGACCTGGCCTCAAAAAAAAAAAAAAAAAAAAAAAAGAGGACAAAGAGGCCAGGCCTGATGGCACAAGGCTTTAATCCCGGCACTCGGGTGGTGGAGGCAGGAGGATAGCCATGAGTTTGAAGCTACTCTGAAACTACATAGTATAGTGAATTCCAGGTAAGTCTGGGCTAGAGCAAGACTCTACCTCAAAAAGCTAAAAATGAAAAGGAACAATTCAGAATGACTAACAGGACAGGGACTAAGAGCCAATTCAAAAGCTGAAAAACAGATAAAGCATCCCTCCTCGCTCCAATCCTATGGCTGCCTCTCCCCATCTCCATGGTGGTGTTTACTCTGTGAGCAAGAGGCTGTCTGAGCTCGGTCCACACCAACAGGAGCTGGACAGGAAGGTTCTACACTGAAGCTAAAAAGAGAAAGTTAGTAGATGAGGCCTGCATTACTTCTAATTTGCTGACCACAAACCTAATAAGCAACTGAAGGGAAGGATTTTTTTTTTTATTAAACTGTTTTAGTTTAGCAATGACCAAGTTCTGCTGTATTCTCTTTTTTAAGATTTATTTTTATTTATTTATTTATTAGAGAGAGAAAAGGGAGGGGGGATAAGGGAGAAGGAGGGAGGGAACGGGTGCGCCAGGGCCTTTAACCACTGCAAACGAAGCCCACAAGCAGGCGCCACCATGTGCATTTGGCTTATGTGGGATCTGGAGAATTGAACCTGGATCCTTGGGCTTTGCAAACATGCACCTTAAATGCTAAGCCATCACTCCAGCCCAAGAAGGGTTTATTTTGGCCCACAGTTTAAGAAGACATAGTTCCCCCACGGGGAAGGATGGCAGCTGGCATCTCGCTTGTGGCAGGAGGAGCTTGCAGCAGCAAAAGCTTGTTACATCTATGTCAATCAGGAAGTACAGAGAATTTGGGTCAGAACCAGGGCCAGGCCTGCATCCAGAACTCATTTATTCCAACAAAGAACTACATCACACAAGTCTTCAACCTCCTCAAACAGCACCACCAGAGCCAGTGACCAAGTGCTCAAACACGGAAGCCTAGAAGAGACATTTCCCAGCAGTCTTCCCCATTTGCCTCCAAAGCCCTTGCAGCCAGGCCCTGATATTCAGGAGGTGACTGAAATAAACGCCTCTGTGAAAAGTGCCTCTTCTAGAGACTGCAGTTACGGACATAAAGGTTCTTCAACTGGACCAGCCAGCTATGCTGCAGCGAAGCCTCTTATTCTATCTTCCCTACTAAACATGAGCAGAGAACCAAAGCTTACCATATACCTAAGAAATGCCTTTTACATAACAGAAAGAAACTAAAATTAAAAACCTGGAGGGAAAGCCGGGCGTGGGGGCACACGCCTTTAATCCCAGCACTCGGGAGACAGAGGTAGGAGGACTGACTTGAGTTCAAGGCCACCCTGACACTACATAGTGAATTCAAGGCCAGCCTGGGCTAGAGTGAGACCTACCTCGAAAAAACAAAATACAAAAACATCCTGGAGGGAAAAGACAAGGGGGCAAAGGGCACCACTCTTAACACTATAACTATGAACACTGAGAGAAAGCTATTTTGAAAATTCAGACAAATCCTGGAACTATTACAGTAGAAATGAAACATCCAACCAAAACATCTCAAAAGTCTAGAAAAGATGTTTCCATACTCCAAAGAACTCTGAGGTACCTGAACTCCTTAAAAAGGTTAGTAAACTCATGGTCTTTAACAATTAGGAAAGTCATCAAATGAGGGGGAAACAAAATAAAACAATCAACTACAAGAAAATCAAGCAGTTATGAGGGGGAAAAAAAAAGTCCAAAATCTCATTTTCCCTCGTGGGAAGACAACTGGTGACCCCTATAACAAACACTGGAGTGAGGCAACCCAGCTCTCCTGCAGACAGGACTGCAAAGACCACAAGGAACTGAAGAGTGGTTTCTCTCGGGAGAGGAAAATAGAAGGAAGATCCAACAACTTGGACTCAAGTGAAAAACGTGCCATATATTTGATGTAAATATGTGTATAGCTTTATTAATACTTCAACCTATAAAAGCTGGATTAATAAAAGTTCACCAGTATTAACTTGCCTGTAAAGTCTATTCATATTTGTTATTAGTAACTGCAGCAACAGAAAGAACCAGTTAGTAATTCATTTATGTATCAAAAAAGTGGGTAAACACAAAATACTAAATAAAGTAAATTCAAGACACATGCAACACAAGCAACTAGTGGAGGCAAGACATCAGCAGAGGGGCAGCAGTCTGCACAGACTCACAGAACACAATCACAGAGGCCGTGCTGCCGAACGTGGCGTCTCTAAGGATTTGCCTTATTACAGTGTCCAAGCATCTGCTTCCAATCAGGAATTAACAATGGCAATATGCAATATTCCTTATTAGAGTTTTTTAGTTTAGCAAAGATTTTTGTGCTTTTTTTAAAAAGCTGGATTATTAAGACACAGCAACTGTAGCTGGTGAATGGCTAAATGCAACTCAATAAAATACGTTATTTCAGAAGTCCTATGTTCTCTCAGCAAGAGAATGAAGTTCACCAAGTCGTCCCTTTGCCACAAAGAACAGAGGACACATTCTGTGCAACTAGGAATAATGCATTCTCAACTTGTTTAAGCAAGATTTTTACAAAAATGTGATTGTGTTTTATTAAAGCTGCATGACACCTTAGATTATAACATGTAATGCGCTAAAAGCTATGTTTAGGTAAGGCAAGTAGAAGCAGTAAGTAATACCTTTTTACAGAGAGCTCGTAGCTTGAAAGCAGAAAAATGAAATGCAGAGTGTTCATAAAAGATTTAAGGAACAGACTATTACCATTTCCCATAAAACCAGAGTTGGTTGCTTCAATTATTGTTACTCTTTGGAGTAGTTCACAGGCTTAGCCTTTTATCTATTTTAAAAAGGAAAACATTCCATTTTCCTGAAAGACTGCAAAATGACAATACTGTTCAGAAACTCTTCCTCTAACATAAGCACACTAATGAGTTCTACATTATTCAAGAGTTAGGCACAGAAAGAAGTCTGAGACTTAAATACATACCTTTTTGTTAAATGCCCAGATTTTGTCCCATTCCATATTTACAACAGACCGTGAGGAGCCCTAGAAAAACAGTAAAAAGTAGAAAGAAGTTTTAAGTAGAATATTTTATTTTAAACTAGGCATACAAAAACAAAACAGTAAGTACTTCGACTAAAATTTAAAACTTGGTGTGTACAAATGTGTTATCCTTAACAGTTTCTTGTTGCAGTCCAGTCTACAGGCTGGCCATAGTCAAATTATGCATTTCACTGTTAAAAATATTTCTGCTGCCAAAGTCCACCATGCAATAGGAGTTTAGGACATTTCCAATTTTCTTTTTTTTTTTTTCTTTTTCTTTTTCAAGGTAGGGTCTCACTCTAGCCCAGGCTGACCTGGAATTCACTATGGAGTCTCAGGGTGGCCTCGAACTCATGGCGATCCTCCTAGCTCTGCCTCCCGAGTGCTGGGATTAAAGGTGTGCGCCACCATGCCCGGCGACATTTCCAATTTTCTATTAGTGTTCAACTAAGAGCAAATAGAATACAAAAATATAATAGTAATAAATAATAACTACTATAGTGGTACCTGCCTGTGATCCCAGCACTCGGAGTCAGAGGCAGGACCTCTGACAGTTCAAGGTTAGCATGTGAGAAGCTGCCTAAGAATTTCTACCCTTGAGCAGCATAGTGCCTCACACTTGTAAGCACAGCACTCAGCAAGGCCAGTATAGACCACAGAGTGTGACTCTGCCTTAAAAGACAAACTCCTCTCCCAATCTGAAAACTCAACCATAAGACACAAAAAAGGAGTAGGAAGAACAAAGATATCAACAAATAAAGGGGTATTCATAGAAATATAGAAATGCTTGACGTTCAACAGGGAGCTGGAGAAACTGGCATCACCTACCTGAGCAGCAATGAACTGTTTTAGTCCTTCAACTGTCATCCCTCTCCTCAAAACGCCCCGAACTGTAGGGAATCGGGGGTCATCCCTGAGAAGGACATGCACTATTAGGGAAAGTATTAAAATGTGTAGTCGAAAAAGAAGACACCTAATGAATAGTAAAGTGAATTCAGAGTAAGGTGTGGATGCACAGACCTATCATCCCAGCCCCCAGGGGGATGAGGCAGGAGGAGCAGCTCATGTTCCATTCACCATGTGAAATGCTCATGCTGTTAAACATTTGGCTAATAGCTGGTTACACTAATTGGAGAGATACCAATTTCAACAAGCCCCAATTCTTGGAAGAAAACTGCTTTTTCATTAATGACTGGTGTAAAAAAAGAAAAAATGCACCACTAGAAAGAACAAAAGTACATCTTAAAACACATAAAATCATTTTTATTTGATTTTAATGAATTCTTAAGGCATCTATGCCAAATACAATTCTGAGAATCATGGGCTAAGAAAATGGTTCAACAGTTAAAGGCACTGCTAATAAAAAGTTGTGTATGCACCTGGTGTTCAATTTTAGCAGCAAGAGCCCTGTTGTACTCATACACACACATACAAGTAAATACATAAATTTTTAAAAATCAGAATCAGGGCTGGAGAGATGCCTTGTCTGCAAAGGCTCCTTACACAGGTTTAAGTCCCACGACTCAGATTCAATCCCCATTACCCATGTAAGCCAGATGCGCAAAATGGCACGTGCATCTGGAATTTGTATGCAGCGCCTAGAGGCCCAGGCATACCCATTTTTTCCCCTTCTCTCTCTGCTTGCAAATAAATAAATAAGCTGGAGGGATGGCTTAGCGGTGAAGGCGTTCACCTGCAAAGCCAAAGGACCCAGGTTCGATTCCCCAGGACCCATGTAAGCCAGATGCACAAGGGGGCACTCGTGTATGGAGTTCATATGCAGTGGCTGAAGGCTCTGGCATGCCCATTCTCTCTCTCTTTTCCTGTATTTCTGCATCTCTCTCTCTAATAAAACAAAATTAAAAATAAATAACAAAAAATGCATCAGACAAAAGATGGTGTCATGTGTGTTTAACAACACATGAAGAAAATGTATAAATAGGGCGGGGGAAATGGCTTAGTGGTTAAGGTGCTTGCTTGTGAAGCCTAAGGACCCAGGTTCAATTACCCAGTACCCAAGTAAGCCAGCTGTACATGGTGGCACATGCATCTAGAGTTTGTTTCCAATGGCTAGAGGCCCTGGTGGGCCCATTCTCATTCTCTCTCTCACTGTCAAATAAAAAAAAAAATGTATAAATATTCTGCAGGGGGGTTGGAGAGATGGTTTAGTGCTTAAGTGCTTGCCTGTGAAGCCTAAGGATCCTGGTTCGAGGCTTGATTCCCCAAGACCCATGTTAGCCAGATGCACAAGGGAGTGCATGCATCTGGAGTTTGTTTGCAGTGGCTGGAGACTCTGGTGCACCCATTCTCATTCTCTCTCTCTGCCTCTTTCTGTCTGTTGCTCGCAAATAAATACATAAAAAAATAAACAAAGTTTAAAAATATTCTGCAGGGATTTACAAACTTCAATAAGGCTGCAAGAATACCACAAAAATACAATGGTACTTTTGTACAGGGTCCATCAGGGCTGCAGAGCAGACCATATCATGCTATGGTGGTGTGATGGTTTAATTCAGATGACCCCCATAAACTTAGGCGTTCCGAATGCCACGGCCCCAGCTGACAGAGATTTGGGAATTAATATCTCCTGGAGGCAGTGTATTGTTGAGGGCAGGCTTATGGGTGTTACTGCCAGCTTCATCTTGCCAGTGTTTGGCACACTCTCTTTGCTGTTGTCCACCTGACGTTGGCCAGGAGGTGATGTCCACCCTCTGCTCATGCTATCATTTTCCCCTGCCATTATGGAGCTTCCCCTAGAGTCTGTAAACCAAAATAAACGTTTTTCCCAACAACCTGCTCTTGGTGAAGAGTTTTCTGCAAGTAATTCAACCCTGACTGCAACACTGCCCTTTAGCAAATTTAACCCCATAATTAATAGAAATATATGTGTTACATATATTGGAATCATTTTTTTTCTTGCTTCTTTTTTGAGAGGCTGGGTTTGAACTCAGGATCCTCATGCTTCAGCCTCCTGAGTAACAGAATTTTAGCTACTTAATCCTGGCCACCATTATATTTTTATTAATATAAGCTAATGTATAAGTTCTTAATAATTTAGGCCAAATTACTTTTCTTAGAATTATAAGCATGAATATCTATATGAATAGGCATCATTGATATGGACACATGGCTACAAGATTATGTTACTTTTATACTTACCTTTCTTATTTCAAAAAACCCATATACATTATTAATATGCCACAGAAAATTTCAAATTCTTTCTAGATGATGAATCCTTTGAGCAAGTGGTCCACAAGGAAGAAACTGAACTCCAAGGCTGTGACTATTTCATCCTCACCTATTTTGGCTTTTCTATGCCCCAGCAGAGAGAAAAATATCTGAGCCAGAGGGGAGGCTGGTCACCAGATCTATGAAGGACCTGTTATATCTAGTACTCCATGCACTGCTAAGCTAACCACAGATGCGGCCTCATATGTGATTTTCATTTTCTTGTGCCATGGTCCACAGTGCACACTACATGTTCAAAGCACTTAAAACAAGCAGACGAAGCTATGAACAGAATACAAGTAATCACACTTCCCACCTCTAAGGAGTTTAAAAATCAGTGACATAGCATGGTTTCCTATCAATTCTAGGTAATGTTAAACATACCATCCATCTACCAGTCCTTCGTTGACAAACCATGTGAGTTTTCTTTTGGACAGCACTGTATTGTTGAGATTTAAGCGACTATATTCCCAGATATATGGTTTTCTTATACCTAAAGCTTCAATAATCCAATAAAACTGCTCGTCTCTGTCATGGTACTCTGTTGTTCTCAGGGCATGAGTAACACCTTCGATGCTATCAACTATAGGGCAGGCAAAATCGTATGTTGGATAAACACTAGGAGAAAAAGAAAAGTATTTTTCAAAATCAACATGAACTGTTTTCCCCTCTCATTTTAACAATCTTTAGCAGTAATACTACTTTGATTTTCGTAATACTAATTTACAACCTAACTCTTTACAAGTTAATGGTTGATTTTCTGCTGGACATGGCAGCTCACAGGCAGACTCCCAGCACTTGAGAGGCAAAGGCAGTGGGATCACCACAAGCTTGGGGCCAGTCTGAGCTTATATCAAGACTCTGTCACAATGCAAAAATCAAATGGGCTGGGGAGATGTCTCAGAAGCTAAAAGTGCCTGCCTGCAAAGCCTGCAGGCCCAGGCTCAGTTCCGCAGTGTCCACATAAAGCCAGATGCACAAAGTGGCACATGTATCTGGAGTTCATTTGCAAAAGCAAGAGGCCCTAGTGTGGCCATGCATGACGACATGCTTGCTCATGCACGCTCACTCTCACGTGCTCGCTCGCTCTCTCTCACAAGTAAATAAAAATGTTTTTAGAAAACTCCAAATAACAAAAAGCTAAAAATGTTTTAATATACTTTGAATTCTTTTGTTTTTTTAGACAGACCCATTATGTAGCCCAGGCTGGCCTGGTACCTGTATATAGCCCAGGCTGGTACTGAACTTGTAGAGATCCTCTATCTCCTGACGATGGGAAGCACCGCTCTCTGCAGCTCATTTTCAGCTCTTTTTTAGTGCACAGGTATGTGGTGTGCACACCTTACGTGTGCATGTATCTGCCTATGTCTGCACAGCAGTGTGCATGTGTGTGGAGGTCAGGAGCTGGTGCTGCTTGTCTTCCTCAGTTACTCTCCACCTTTGTAATGAGGCATGGCTTCTCACTTGAACCCAGAGCTTCTCAACTGGGCACATCTAGCCAGCCTGCTAGCGTGCTCAGGGAACTCCCTGTCTCCACCTCCCAAAGGCTAAATCTGTAATTGGGTGCTATACCCACTTGGCATTATGTGAGTTCTTGGGATCCAAACTTTGTTCCTTACACTTGGGTGACTGACATCTTCAGCAATAGGCTCTTAACTTTTAGCATAATCAAGTGTTTTGGCAATGGCCTATACTGTCTTGGGGACCTCATGGTCTTTTTGGCCAACAGCTCACTGTGAAGGAGAACTCAGTTCTGAGCTTGGGATTTACCAGCCAGAGTGGGCTAGAGTCTTTTACTGGTCTTGGAACTTGCTGTTTTATGAGAGCTCCCGGTATTCTCTAGTCTCTGCTTCCCTGCAGGTCTGGAGTTACATCCACGGCCATGCCCAGTTGTAAAGGGGTCTTGGGGATCAAACGCAAAGCCATCTCTTAGGTCTCCTTAGGCCCTCATGATTGCATAGGAAGTGCTCTTAATCCTTGAGCCATCCCTTCAACCTTGATGTCACGCATGGTGGCACACGCCTTTTAATCCCAGCACTTAGGAGGCAGAGGTAGGAGGAATGCCATAAGGTTGGGGCCACCTTGAGACTACAAAGTGAAGTCTAGGTCAGCCTGGACTAGAGAGAGACCCTACCTTGACAAAACAAAACAAACAAAGCCCGAAAGCACACATGCTATGTTCTTGGTTAGTTTGTATTTCTATACTTTGTTTTTGAGTCAACATACACTCAGAAAAAAAAAATTAGTTTATCAGAGGAAGAGGTGTACCATAATGAAAATATACACTACAGTTTATACCTAATCAATACATAAGATGGCAATTTAGAGCTGGGTGTGGTGGCGGCACGCCTTTAATCTCAGCACACGGGAGTCAGAGGTAGGAGGACCACTGTGAGTTTAAAGCCACCCTGAGCTACATAATGAATTCCAGGTCAGCCTGAGCCAGAGTGAGACCCTATCTCAAAAAAACAAACAAAACAAAACAAGTCAATTTAGGAAGAATCGAGGACTTTTCTATGCAGGAATGTTCATAGAACTATCTCTGTAAGAGTCGAGTTAAGTGGCCTTGAGAGTCACCCAGCCAGCTCATCTACAGCTGAACAAAGACGCAGACTTTCTGCTGTCCTGCATCTACCCCATGCTCACAGAAGAGCACATGAGGACGAGAGAAGATGGCCAGTAGAGCTGCACTTACTTGTACGCATTCCCGGTTCTCGGATGTGGCTGAATTTTGCAGCGGTAAAGGGTCGGGTCTCTCATGCACCCATTGTTGCTACTCATGTCAATTTTGGCTCGCAAACAACATGACTGACCAAACTGGCTCCCTTTTTTCATTTCTTCCCACATTTGTAGATTCTTCTCAACAGCTGTAAAATAAATTATATTTTTGGTCATCAAATATAGCATTGACTTAGGTGAATTTAAATTACTTGAATATTATGGCAGGCACTTTCCATTAATTTAAAAACACTGCGGCAGATGGATACAGTGTACACTGGTAGCCAACAATCTGCAGTAATGGGCAGGCTGAGGCAGGAGGATGGACCATGAATTCAATGCCAGGCTATGCTCCTTAGATGACATCTCAAAAACACAACACATGGCTGCAGAGATGGCTCAGCAGTTAAGACACATGCCTGCGAAGCCTAAGGACCCTGGTTCGATTCTCCAGGTCCCATTTAAGTGAGCTGTACATGGTGGCACATGCATCTGGAGGTCGTTTGCAGTGGCTAGAGGCCCTGACTCGCCCATTCGCACTGTCTCTCTCTCTCCCCCTCTGTCTCTAATAAAGCAATAAAACACAGCACAAACACAAAGCCTCAAGGCATTCAGGAAGATACTCTACACAGGTGTCAGAAAAGGTCAAGTCGGTGCAGCCCACTACCATGGCATCAATTAAGCAAAGAGGAAGGGAAGGCTGAAGTTCCTCTCATCTGGTGCTTGCTAGTTTCACAACCAGGCACAACTGGCCAGCCCTTCTCTTCTACCCAAAGTTGGCACTGTGCCTTCTCTTCCTGGCTGCCTCATGCCCAGAGAAGACTTTGGACCGACCCTTGGGGACCGCAAGCACGAGCACTGTAGGCCTGCCCGCGTGAAGAACATGCTGGAGGGGGGAGCATGACGCATGCGCTCCCTGGAGTCCCTCAGTCGGCGCAGTGAGCGCAGGGGGCGCCCGGATCCCAGACAATGGATGATAGCTGAGTTTAAACCCAAAAGAAGGACGCATTCCTGAGTGACTACTTCTTCCCACCAAACACGGAAAGCCCATTCATCATGCTAAGAACTGCTGGACAAAAACTTTCTGTGGAAACTTCTGAAGACATAATGTACATTTCACCTGCACTCAAAATAAATAAATGTCTAAAAGTCAAGTTGTTGACTCATTTTGAAAACGCAGATTTTAAAAAAGGCTTTAATATAACAATTTGAATTTACTATACTTCCAATTGAGATTTAATCATAGTGTGAAAGTTCTGACAACATAATCACTGAAGAAAAATAGCCTAATGTGTAAGCTTAGGGAACAAGTAATGAATACAAAAGACATGCTTTAAGAGTGGTGACAGTCACTTGTGATCCAAGACCATGGGAAGCTGAGGGAAGGCTGAGGTAGGACAGCAAGTTCAAAGTCATCCTGAGCTATAATAACTTGGTTGGTTGCTATTGTTGGCTTTTTAAAAAGGGCATAATGAGGTTTGAATAAGAAGTGGCCCCCTCCCATAGGGGACATGTGTGAACACCAATCACCAGGCAGCGGTACTTTTTGGGGACATTAGAGGGTCCTGGGGCAGGAGGCAAGGCTGCTGACAGCGGGAGTGGGGGCAGGCTCGTGAGGGTCGCAGCCCTGCACCATTGCTAGCCCCACCTGCTGCTCCCCGACTCAACACATAAACACATGAACAGCCACTGCATGCTGCAGCTCCGTCCGTCCTGAGCCAGCATAAGCCTCATCTCGTCTCAGTGGCCTCTGCCAGGTGATCTTTGGCTGGGTGACACTGCAGACATGGGGACTGCTGAGCTCTACACTGCAGACTGAGTGAGAGACATAATGGCACGCCAGGGTTGCCAGCCACTGCAATCAAACTGCAGATGCATGTGCCACCAAGTGCGCATGTGCGACCTCATGAGCTTGCATCACTGTGTATCTGGCTTAAGTGGGACCTGCAGAGTTCAACATAAGTCCTTAGGTTGCACAGGCAAACACCTTAGCCACTGAGTCATCTCTCCAGCCCTGAGTAATTAAGTAAAAAAAAAAAAAATTGTTTTTTTGGGATAGGGTCTCACTCTAGCCCAGGCTGACCTGGAATTCACTATGTAGCCTCAGGGTGTCCTCAAACACATGGTAATCCTCCTATCTCTGCCTCCTAAGTGCTGGGATTAAAGGCATACACCCCCACACCTGGCTTAAGTAAAAAATTTTTTAAGGTTTTTTAATTTCAAAAACATGACCATAAGGCTGGAGAGATGGCTTAGTAGTTAAGCACTTGCCTGTGAAGCCTAAGGACCCCGGTTCAAGGCTCAATTCCCCAGGACCCACATTAGCCAGATGCACAAGGGGGCACACGCGTCTGGAGTTCGTTTACAGTGGCTGGAGGACCTGGCGCGTCCATTCTCTCCGCCCCCCCCCCCGCCTCTTTCTCTGTTTGTTACTCTCAAGTAACTAAATAAAAATAAACAAATATACAAATAAAAATAAACAAAAATAATTTTAAAAAATAAACATGACCATAGAGGAGCTGGGCAAATGGCTCAGCAATTAAGATGTTTGTCTGCAAAGCCTAAGGACCCTGGTTCAATTCCCCAGGACCCACGTAGGCCAGATACACAAGGGGCACATGCATCTGGAGTTTGTTTGCAATGGCTAAAGGCTCTGGCGTGCCCATTCTCTCTTTCTCTCTTATCTGTCACTCTCTCTCTCTCTCAAATAAATAAATTTTTAAAAATACTATAGGGCTGGAGAGTTGGCTCAGTGTTTAGGGTGCTTGCCTGAAAAGCCTAACAACACAGGTTCAATTCCCCAGTGCCTACAGAAAGGGATGTCTGGACTTCATCTGCAGTGGCTAGAAGCCCTGACACACCCATAGACTCTCTTCTTGTAGCTCTCTTCTTGCAAATAAGTAAATATATATTTAAAAGAATTACTGTAAACTGGGTGTGCTGACACACGCCTTTAATCCCAGCACTCAGGAGGCAGGGACAGGAGGATAGCCATAGGATCACTGTGAGTTCAAGGCCACCCTGAGACTACATAGTGAATTCCAGGTCAGCCTGGGCTAGAGCAAGACCCTACCTTGAAATCCCCCCCCAAAAAAATTACTGTAGCTGGGCAATATGGCACATGTCTTTAATTTCAACAGGGGAGATGCTGAGGTAGGAGGATTGCATGAGTTCAACACCCGCCTGGAGTTACAGAGTGTGTTCCAGGTCAGCTAGAGCTATACTGAGACCCTACCTTGAAGGAAAAAAAAGGATTATTATCATATATTATATATATTCTTTTTTTTAAAAAAGAGGAAAGCATATAGCAGGGGTTGGGATAATGACCCAGAAGGTAAGAGGGCTTGACATTCAAGCACGAGGGCCACAGAAGGCCTCAAATGGTCTGAGTTAGACCCTAGCACTAAAAAAGGGTACAGAAGGAAGCCTTCAAATGAAATGCAAAAACGTTGCCTGTAAGAAGAAAGAGTCTACAAGTAGGGAGATTTCCCACGAGAGCACAGAGCGAAGGGAAGCTCGGTAGTGGAGCACCTGGCCCACACGCACAGGCTCCGGGCTACACCCCCATCACACACAAGGAACAGCAGTGTCAAGCGCGGGGCGCACGTCCACATCCCGCACGCACAGGCTCCGGGCTAGACTCCCGTCACACACAAGGAACAGCAACGCGAAGAGCGGGGCGCACGTCTACATCCCGCACACACAGGCTCCGACTAGACTCCCATCACACACAAGGAACAGCAGTGCCGAGCGCGGGGCGCACGTCCACATCCCGCACGCACAGGCTCCGGGATAGACTCCCATCACACACAAGGAACAGCAACGCCGAGCGCGGGGCGCACGTCTACATCCCGCACACACAGGCTCCGACTAGACTCCCATCACACACAAGGAACAGCAGCGCCGAGCGCGGGGCACACGTCCACATCCCGCACGCACAGACTCCGGGATAGACTCCCATCACACACAAGGAACAGCAGCGCCGAACGCGGGGCACACGTCCACATCCCGCACGCACAGACTCCGGGATAGACTCCCATCACACACAAGGAAAAGCAGCGCAGAGCGCGGGGCGCACGTCTACATCACGCACGCACAGGCTCCGGGATAGACTCCCATCACACACAAGGAAAAGCAGCCCCGAGCGCGGGGCGCTCGTCTACATCCCGCACGCACAGGCTCCGGGCTAGACTCCCATCACACACAAGGAACAGCAACGCCGAGCGCGGGGCGCACATCTACATCCCGCACGCACAGGCTCCGGGCTAGACTCCCATCACACACAAGGAAAAGCAGCGCCGAGCGCGGGGCACACATCCACATCCCGCACGCACAGGCTCCGGGCTAGACTCCCATCACACACAAGGAAAAGCAGCGCCGAGCGCGGGGCGCACATCTACATCCCGCACGCACAGGCTCCGGGCTAGACTCCCATCACACACAAGGAACAGCAACGCCGAGCGCGGGGCGTACGTCCGCATCCCTGGCACTCCCGAGGCTGGGGTAGAAGCGTCTAAAGTTTGAAGCAACCTTGGGGGACTCAGCAAGGCTGTGTCTCAAACACAGCAGTATCAATGTATACGACAGAGAAAAAAAATTTAAAAATGGCCTTGTTATGTGGTCATTTGCTTCTCTTTTAATTTACTGCAGTCAACATCACCATTCATTTAAAAAAAAAAAATCAAACCGGGCATGGTGGCGCATGCCATGCCTTTAATCCCAGCACTTGGGAGGCAGAGGTAGGAGGATCACCAAGAGTTCAAGGCCACCCTGAGACTACATAGTTAATTCCAGGTCAGCACGGACCAGAGTGAGAACTTACCTCGAACCCCCCCCCCCAAAAAAAAATAAAATCATGCACACCCTAGACTACATAGTGAAATCCAGGTCAGCCTGGGTTAGTATGAGACCCTACCTCGAAAAAACAACAACAAGAAGTCATGCACTACTGAAGACACAAATCCATGAATTAAAAGACCAGTCACTAAATGTGCCTTACAGTTTTGTCGGTGTTTGGACTCTACTCTCTGCTCACGCTCCGCTTTCATCTGCTCAGCTGGTGTATCGTCCACATATGCTTTCCCTTCTTGAATTAGTTTCTCTGCATATTTCATAATTGTTTCAAAATGATCTGAGGTGTAAGTAAATTGATCTGGTTTTATATGCAACATGGCAACATCTTCCAAGATAACCTGCAATAAGAAATTAAAATAATGATCAGCTTATCTTTTACATTTTCCTATGGATTTTCATTCCACAATACTGCATTTTGAACAAATATTTTTAAAAATGGCCTTAAGTACTAAATAGCCTGAAAATGGTTATGGATGTTGTATGATGTTACATCAGAAGAAAAAGCTGATCCTGGGATAGAGCCTTCCATTTGCTCTGCAAGGCGGGTTCTTCTGATTTGCTCCTCTCTGAGTACATAGTAGTCTTTCTGAACAAAGATATGAGGTTGGGATACTACACAGTGTTTACTAATAACTTAAGATTATGATAAAACTACTTCCAGTTCAAGTGATATCCAAAGGAACATGCAGAATGTAAGTAAATTTTTAATCTGGAGAAAATAACTGAAGGAAGCCAAGCTTTGTTCTATGGGGGCTCAGCACTTAGCTCAGGACTCTTAAATGCATAGTTGAGGGGAAAGCAGCTATGAAACAAAATTTATTTTCATACTTTGAAGGTATCAGGATCACTCGAAAATTTTAATGAACTTTCCTGAAAATAAGGCCATCACTACACTTTTAATTACCTTCTCAAAATCTTCCTTTTCTTTTTCAGGATTTGTGTCATCAAATCTCATGATCAGCTTCCCTCTGAAGCTGACCTGGTAGTGCTGGTTCAGAAGAGCGGCTTTGGCGTGCCCAATGTGCAAGTACCTGAAACAAGACCCCGCAAAGCCTCATGGTGCACACTGCAACCACACCCTCAGAGTCAGCCTCTCTGTACGCAAGATGCCTAAGTAATACCTCCCAGTTATATGTTGCTCTCCAAGCAGAAGTGCTGCGAAAGAGCAGTGAGTGACAGAAATAGGGCAGACTATGTGAGAAACAGTTGTCGACATAAAATCTCAGGCAGGAACAGTCTTCAAAGATCCCAACCTTAAGGAGAATCTTCTCCCTTTCCTTTTTCAAGAGAAAAGTTCTTCAGTTAGAGGAAATCTGTTTCAGAAACTGTTTCCACTGCAGCCTAGTAGTCCATATCTAAGACCTGGTTTTGCTGCAGACGGAGCACCTGTCTAATGCCTACCAGAGGGGCACCCAAGACTGTCCCTGTCACTGTGACAGTGAGTCAGAGAGCACACGGCAAGTAGGAAGCCAAAGGAAAGCTTTCAGTTAAGACTAATTTGCCAGGCTTCAGTTTTGTCAAATGCCAATGAGAAGATGACCTAAAAGGTCCAATCTGGTACCAGACTGCACAACCTAGCATCAAATAGTTATTGTCCTTACGGTCAGCTGACAACTGAAGTGAGTAACTATCAGAGGCACTGCATCCACTACAACAGTACTCCTCCACCAATGCAGTGAGTGAATCACCTGAGCCAAGCCTGATGGTACACTGGAGCTAAGACAGGAAGATTACACAGAGCCAGCCTGAGTCATAAACAAAGTAAGACCCTGACTCCAAAAAAAAAAAAAGGAAAATTCTCTATCATTGTTGAAAACATACTTAACTGGGCAGAAAACAAAGTATGAAGCAAGTTTAAATAGCTCTTACCAATTTTTATGAGTTTTAATTGTTAATGGCAGTGGCAGTAGTCACCACCATTTTAAAGACAATTCCTTAATTTTACAGCACATTTCTGCCATATTCATGAAGGAGTGAAAAATACTATCCTTCATTATATGTTTACCTTTATTTTATTTTATTTTTGGTTTTTAGAGGTAGAGTCTCACTCCAGCCCAGGCTGACCTGGAATTCACTATGGAGGCTCAGGGTGGCCTCAGACTCACGGTGATCCTCCTACCTCTGCCTCCCCAGTGCTGGGATTAAAGGCCTGTGCCACCATACCCAGCTTTATGTTTACTTTAAAAAAAAAAAAACACCCATATTTTATTTATTTATTTGAGAGAAAGAGGCAGAAAGAGATAGAATGGGCACACCAAGGCCTCTAGCCACTGCAAAGGAACTCCAGATGCATGTGCCCACCTTGTGCATCTGGCTTATGTGGGTCCTGGAGAACTGAAATGGGGTCCTTTGACTTTGCAGGCAAACACCTTAACCACCAATCATCTCTCCAGCCCCTATGTTTACATTTTTCAAGCCAATCAAAGAAAAAAAAAAAAAAACTTAGCAAGGCATGGTGGTGCACGCCTTTAATCCCAGCACTGGGGAGGCAGAGGTAGGAGGATCACCGTGAGTCTGAGGCCACCCTGAGTCTCCATAGTGAATTCCAGGTCAGCTTAAGCTAGAGAGAGACCCTACCTCAAAAAAAACTAAAAGAAAAAGAAAAACAACTTTTGGGGTGCTGGGACTGCACTCAATGTTTGCCCATGCCATGCAAATGCTCTCCCACTGAGGTACATCTCCAGGCCCAAGTCAATCAATGTTTAGACATGTGCACAGCACTCCAGATCAATGGTTCAATTTATGGTGGGTTTATTAGCACAAGTCAATACAAACATGTACAATGCAAACATTAAGCATTATACTTTTCACATTAGGGCTGGAGAGATGGCTTAGCGGTTAAGCGCTTGCCTGTGAAGCCTAAGGACCCAGGTTCGAGGCTCTGTTCCCCAGGTCCCACGCTAGCCAGATGCATAAGGGGGCGCATGCGTCTGGAGTTCGTTTGCAGTGGCTGGAAGCCCTGGCTCGCCCATTCTCTCTCTCTCCCGCTATCTGTCTTTCTCTCCGTCTGTCACTCTCAAATAAATAAAAAATGAACAAAAAGTATTTAAAAAAAAAATAAACTTTTCACATTAAACAAAGAATTATGTATATAACCCAGGTGAGTTTAAATCAGAAAAAAAAAAAAGAAGACCTGATGAAATCCCCAAATGAATGCAGTTTTGTTCAGAATAATACATCAACATTTGTTCAGTAGGGCTGGAGAAATGGCTTAGCAGATAAGGCACTTGTCTGAAAAGCCTAAGGACCCAGGTTCGATTCCTCAGGACCCACGTAAACCAGATACACAAGGTGGCACATGTGACTAGAGAGTTCATTTGCAGTGACTGGAGACCCTGACCCACCCATTCTCTCTTTGTCCCTATCTGCCTGTCTCTCAAATAAACAAATAAGTGAAATTTTTTTTTTTTTTTCGAGGTAGGGTCTCACTCTGGTCCAGGCTGACCTGGAATCAACTATGTGGTCTCAGGGTGGTCTTGAACTCATAGCAATCTTCCTACCTCTGCCTCCCAAGTGCTGGGATTAAAGGCATGCACCACCACGCCCAGCTTAAATAAGTGATATTTTTAATTAAAAAAAGGAAGAAAAACCATTTGTTCATTAATTACAACAAACATACATGTTAATGTAAGATGCTGACATTTGGGAAAACTAAGTGTAACATATAAGAACTTTCTGTCATAGATGTACAACTTTCTTTAAATCTACAATGATTATAAAATAAATTAATTTAAAATAAAAGGCTATGAGAGGCTGGGCAGAATGGCATGCACCTTTAACACCAGCACTTGGGAGGCAGGGGTAGGAGATCACAATACAAATACAAATAGGGGCTGGAGAGATGGCTCAGCAGTTAAGGCATTTGCCTACAAAGCCTAACAACCCAGGTTCAATTAGCCAGTACCCATGTAAAGCCAGATGCACAGAGTGGTACATGTGTCTGGAGTCTGTTTGAAGCAGCTAGAGGACATGGTGTGCCCATTCTCTCTGTCTCTCTCTCTGTGTCTCTCTCTCTCGCTCTCTCTCTCTCTCTCTCTCTCTCTCTGTGTGTGTGTGTGTGTGTGTGTGTGTGTGTGTGTGTGTGTGTGTGACTGTAAATAAGGAAATAAAACAAGAAAAGACCAATTGGATAGGAGAGGAGCGGGGGAGGAGTGTGCACACGGAGGACGAGGGGTAGTGGAGGGGTTACAATCAGGGAACATTATCTATATACACAAATCTATGTAGCCATATCTATGTATTTAATTTTAATTTTACTTTTTCGAGGCAGGGTCTCACTCTAGCTCAGGCTGACCTGAAATTCATTATGTAGTCTCAGGGTGGCCTTGAACTCACAGCAATCCTCCTACCTCTGCCTCGTAAGTGCTGGGATTAAAGGTGTGCACCACCATGCCTGGCCTTATCCATCTATTAAAAAAAAAAAAAAGTTTACAAATTTTTTAAAGACAAAAAACCAACTAAATACTATGTTTGCTGTGTGTCAAGAGTTACTAATAGGTTTGAAAAACCTACTGACAGAAATAACTAAGTAGGCATGAGTTTTTCAGGGCTCCGCTTTATTTGAGGGGAAAATAACATTATCATAACATTTACTAATAGAGCAGAATGCTTAGGCATAAATACAAATTTTTATTGAAAAATAAATGCTGTAAGAAATCTGAAAATATAAAGCTTAAGCCTTTCGACCTATAAATATTTTCCTATTAATAAATTTTTCTTTTTATCAATATTTTCTTATTTATACATCAAATTCTGAGATAAAATTTTCTCAGTTACTTTAATGAACTAACACTACAAAACTACAAATTAACATAACTGTTAATAATGAAGAAACTGGGCTGGAGGGGTGGCTTAGTGATTAAGGCATTTGCTTGCTAAGCCAAAGGACCCAGGTTCAATTCCCTAGGACCCATGTTAGCCAGATGCACAAAGGGGCGCACACATCTGAAGTTCATTTGTAGTGGCTGGAAGCCCTGGCATGCCCATTCTCTCTCTCCCCTTTTCCTGTCAAATAAATAAAAATAAAATACTGAAAAAAATAATGAAGAAACTAAGCTGGGTGTGGTGACACACACCTTTAGTCAGGAGGCAAAGGTAGGAGGATCACCGTGAGTTCAAGGCCACCGGAGACTGCATAGTGAATTCCAGGTCAGGCTGGGCTAGAGTGAAAACCTACCTCGAAAACCCAAAAAAACAAACAAACTAGAGTTGAGGATTTGGCTCAATGGTAGAGTACTCGTCCACCATACATGAGGCCCTAGGTTCAATCTCCAGTATCACAAGGAAAAAAGAAGCTATTTCAATGTTTAGAATTTAGAGCTTGACTTCCCAACATTAATATTAAAAACACTTAATATTTAAATACTAACAGTAAAAAAGTATTAAGAATACTGAATAACCGCTTTCAAGCTTTTCCACTAAATATGTCCAGTTATAACACAACAGGTTTAAAAAAAGCGTTAAAAATACTGAATAACCACTTTCAACCTTTTCCACTAAGTAAGTCCAGTTATAACATGAGCTGTATTTTCTTACCCACTGGCCTCTGGAGGAAACCTGACAGTGACCTTTCCCATCTCTGCACCTGGAAGCTCAATGAATTTCCCAACATCCTGTTTTTTCTCAGGTGCCTGGAAAAGAGGACATCCACAGTAAAAAGCCGTAGGCTGAGTGCTCGGGACTTCTTCACCCAGCAATACCATGACAAGATCGGCCACAGTAAAAAAACAAAAACAACTTACCACTCTAGCTTTGTTTGCTGAAACATTCCACTTGGTACCTACTGATTGAAAGGCCTGCTGGGCATCAAGAAAACCAAACCACCGTTTTATGTGAACTGGAGTTTTGTTTTGTTTCAGTTGTTCCTGCCACATAGCATTTCCTATTAGTGAACATAATTTTAAAAACATTTAATATATCTGCAAATTAACAATAAAGGTCCCAATATAGTCAATTTAAGTCAACAAGATTAAAGTTGTGCTTCTCCAATAAAATTACAACACTCTGGCACACCTTGAAATGTTTCCAATAGCTTACTGTATTCTACAGAAGCCACAAGATTGTTAACATTAAATTTGTACTTCAAGGCTAGAGGCGGTGGTACACATACCTATCATCCAGCACTCAGTAGCCTGAAATAGGAGAGTCAGAAGTTGGAGGCCAGCCTAGGGCTACCTACTGAGAGCCTGCTCCCAAAAAACCTAACTGAATTCACCCATGTTCACTATTCTTGTCCCTGTGCCACCAACACATACAGTGTAAGAGGAACAACGCTTACTTCACATTTGAGGATAGTTTTAAGTAGATCAACTGGAGAAAACAAAAATAACGAAGAAGTAATTCAATTCCTTCAGTGTAAACTTCAAATATAAGCACTAAAGGACTATTCAGCTCTTTAACATGATAAAGCTACAAGTCTCGTGGTAAGTACAGGAGTATGTTATCTATCATGAAAATTAAGCCTGATGTGATTAAAGCCATGGGGAGGCTGAGGAGGAAGTCTATAATTCCAGCCTAGCCTGGACTATAAAGCAAGACACTGGAAAAGGAAAAATACATAAAAATGCAGTCTAGCTTGGTGTGGTGGCGCACGCCTTTAATCCCAGCACTTGGGAGGAAGAGGTAGTAGGATTTTCATGAGTTCAAGGCTACCCTGAGACTCCATAGTGAATTCCAGGTCAGCCTGGGCTAGAGTGAGACCCTATCTCAAAAATCCCCCCCCCCCAAAAAAATGCAATCTAAGTAGAAGAAGCCTTCATTTTATATTATTATAACAATTTAGAGAATAGTTTAAAGCACAAAAATGTAGAGAATATGAAAGTATTTATGTAACTTAGACTTAAAGAGCAAGAAACACTTTGCCTTAAAAAAAAAATAATGAAATTCAAGTCTCCTTTTTTTTTGGTGTGGAGGGGGTTGAGGCAGGGTCTCACTCTAGCCCAGGCTGACCTGGAATTCACTATGGAGTCTCAGGATGGCTCAAACTCACAGGGATCCTCCTGCCTCTGCCTCCTAAGTGCTAAAATTAAAGGCATGTGCCATTACAACCAGCCTTCAAGTCTCCTTTATAAATCTCTCATCAATCCCATTTCCCTCCCTTCCAACTTCTAATTTTCATTTTTTGGTTTTTTTTTAAATATTTTTATTCATTCATTCATTTATTTATTTATTTGCAAGAAGAGAGAGAATAGGCCAGGGACTCCAGCCACTGCAAACCAATTCCACATGTATGTGCCAGTTTGTGCATCTGGCTTTACAAAGGTACTGGGGAACTGAACCCCAGTTGTAAGGCATCACAGGTAAGCACCTTAACTGCTGAGCCATCCCTCCAGCCTGTTTGTTTGTTTTTTTAATTGAACCTATGGCTTCCCCAATTTATTATTATTTTTAACAACATATTTTGTATTCTTTGAGGTAAGGACTCACTGTAGCCCATGCTGACCTGGAACTCTGCAGTCCCAGGCTGGCCTCGAACTCAGTGATCCTCTACTCTCTGCCTCCCAAGTGCTGGGATTAAAAATGTGTGTCACAGCCGGGCGTGGTAGCGCACGCCTTTAATCCCAGCACTCGGGAGGCAGAGGTAGGCGGATTGCCGTGAGTTCAAGGCCACCCTGAGACTCCATAGTGAAGTCCAGGTCAGCCTGGGATAGAGTGAGACCCTACCTCGGGGGAAAAAAAAAATGTGTGTCACCATGCCCAGCCTATAATTTTCTAGGCCCATTCCAACCATGGTGATAACTGTTCATACTTGTACAGAGAGTAATAACTCCCAAGCAGACTCACGTCCTTGGGCTTCTATTAAATCAAGGCTTCTACATTATGAGAATTACGTTCCTACAACTAAATATCCTAAGTGATCCTCAATAACCCATGTTTCTCCTATGCTGTAAACTTTTTCAAAATCACAATTCCTTAGATGCTGTCACTAGGATATTCTATGGAATCACTTATGCAATCAGAACCTGACTTTTTGAAGTTTCTAATGCTGTCTTTCTAGAGGCCTTGTTATTAAAGTGATCTAATGCTGTGAAAGCTTATATAACTCAATCCCAAAATTACTGGCACTGGTATTTTCCTGCACTAAATTTGAAATAGCACACAGCTAACTGGCAGTTCAACCTTCTCGTCACTAGCGCAATGCCCTTCTCCCACGCCGCTGCCTGTCTTCTCAGTTCAGCCACGACTGCTGCGTCTGCTCGCAGAATTCTGCAGCTCTGCGGATGGTGGCTATGTTCATTATCTTGACTGTGGTGATAGATTCACAGGAAACAATAAATTGAAACTTACAAAATTACACTTTGCAGGTACAGTTATTTTGTGTATCAAGTGTACCTCGTGAAGCATTTTTTAAAAGCTAACTGGTTTACCAAGTCAGTAATAACATCTAACTGCTTTAAACTAGCTGTAGAATAGGAAAAGCCATCTGCCCTATGAATGGCATTCCAAACTACTCCACCGAACATCCCCTCAGTCCTACTGAGTACTAAGTCAAATGACGGACCTGTGTCTAGGGTAAAGTAATGGCTGATCCAGAAGTGTTAACATACACAGAAGGATAGTTTGTTTCTCCTACAAGAAATGACAGCTTCAAAGGCTAGGACAGGGATGACCTCCAGGACCAGCAGAGAATAGCTAACTGCTGATTAGAAAGGAACAAGAAAACCAGAGCAATTACTCCTCAGCAAGAAAAACCTAAGCTGCTGCCTACATACCCTCCCCACCAATCCACGGAGTTTTCAGCCAGCAAAACATTCAATGATTGAAACAATATTTTAGTTGCGCACAATGATATAGGACTGTAGTCTCAACTACTTGGGAGACAGAAAGGAGGACTGCTTCACCTCAGGAGTTCAAGGCCAGCCTGCCTCATAAAAGCTAAAAGCCCACAGTATCTTAAGAGGAATCACTGATACCTTTTAGGGTGGCCCAAATGCATAAATCAGCTAAAGTCAAGGAGTTTCCAACTAAATATGTTCTCAGAGACAGGCAGTGATTAAGCTCGTTGATTGCAGAAGTAAATAAGTCACATGAAGATAATTTTGTAGCACTAAATTCCAACCAGTGATCAATCTGTGGGGGGAAAAAAAAACCCAGAAAATAAATACATGTCACAGTTTAGGCCTTAAAAATGAACATAAGAAAATGCTAGTTAACAAGAGCAACAAGCACTCTTGGCTTCTCCCTTATAACCATAGTTTCCTTTTCTGGAATCACAAAACCTATCATTGTGTGGATTCAACTCTGGTTGCCTGGAATCCAAAATACCACTTATAAATGCCACATTTGGTTGTGATTTTGGTGTGCTTTCCTTTACTGCAAGTGCATGGAGGAACACCTCAGGAAAGAACAATAACAACAAAAAAAAAAAACTAACTGACAATAAAGGACTGACTGACCTGAACCAGCCCAAAGGTTGATAACTAGCCAGAGATTAATCTACTTGAAGAAATTTTAAAGTAACCACTAAAACAGTTTTTGCCCAGTGTGGTGGCACATGCCAGCACTCAGGAAGCTGAGGCAGGAAGATCTCAAGTTTGACACTGGCCTGAGCTATAGAATGAGATCCTACCTCAAAAAAATGAAAAGAATTGTATGAGGGCTGGAGAGATGGCTTAGCAGTTAAGGTGCTTGCCTGCAAAGCCTAAGGAACCATGTTCAACTCCTCAGATCCCACATAAGCCAGACACACAAGGTGACACATGCACAAGGTCGCACATGCACATAAGGTGGCACATGCATCTGGAGTTTGACTTCAGTGGCTGGAGGCCCTAGAGTGCCAATTCTCTCTCTCACTCTTGCTCTCTCTCTTAAGGAAAAAAAGAAAAAAGGCCACTCTATTAGGCTTGCCTCAAAAAAAAAAATGATTGTATGAGATTTATAAAAATGAATGCAGAGGGCTGGAGAGATGGCTTAGCCATTAAGCGCTTGCCGTGAAGCCTGAGGACCCCGGTTCAAGGCTCGATTCCCCAGGACCCACGTTAGCCAGATGCACAAGGGGGCGCACGCATCTGGAGTTCGTTTGCAGTGGCTGGAGGCCCTGGCACGCCCATTCTCTCTCTCTCTCTCTCTCTGTCTGTCCCTCTCAAATAAATAAAAATGAACAAAAAAATTTTTTTTTAAAAATGAATGTAGAATACAAGAGGAGAAAACAATACTGAAAAACAGCAGCATTGAAAGTCAGTTTGTGATTGAGATGGGGAGGGGATATGATGGAGAATGGAATTTCAAAGGGGAAAGTGTGGGGGGAGAGGGAGGATATTACCGTGGGATATTTTTTATAGTCACGGAAAATGTTAATAAAAATTGAGAAAAACAAATAAAAATAATTAAAAAAAATAAAATAGTAAGTCAGTTTGTGATTTTTGTGATTAATGATTTACTTAAAGAACACAAGTTCCAAACTACGTGTTACCCTGGGTGATTCCCTTGCAGGTTCTAGATCTGCCGTCCTATCTGTATGAAAGTTGAAGGGCGTGAACTACACAGTACCACTGACATACGAAGATCTAGGAACCTAGGAAGATGAAGACGGCACTGAATGAAGTAAAAGCGCAGTCTGTTTGGGACAGACATCGAAACATGAGAGCTAAAAGCAAGCTTCTTATTTTGTGTGTTGTGTATGTGTGAGTAGATCAGAGGGTAACTTCAGGTATCTTTCCTCAGATTTGTGTGTGCATACATGTGCACATGTGTTTAAACCAGAGGGCAACCTCTAGTGTTGGTCCTTGGATATCATCCACCGTCTGTGAAACAGGGTCTCTTACTAGTCTGGAACTTAAATGAGTAGGCAAGATTGGCTGCCAGGGAATCCCAATAATCCACAACTCTCCACCTCCTCAGCACTGGGATTACAAGTATGAGCCATCACACTGAGACATTTATGTGGCTTCTGGGGATCAAACAGGTTCTCATGCTTGAGGGAGGCAAGCACTTTACCAAATAAGCCATCCTCAGCGTGGGTACTTAGTCATTCATTCATTTAATGTGCTAAAGAGCTAACCCTGAGCATTGTTCATGTCACCTAAGAAGCCATCACTGACCTACATTTCAGCTCCAAGACTTTTTTTTCTGCTAGATGTGGTAGTACACACCTGTAATCCCAGTACTGAACAGCCAGAGACAGAAGAAGGATCACATGCTCAAGGCCAACCTGAGACACATAGTAAGTTACAGACTACAATTAGTTAAAGTGACCCTGCCTCTAGTTTTAAAAAACAGGGGTGGGAGAAGTGGCTCAGAGATTAAGAAACTTGGCTGCAAAGCCTAAGGATCCAGGTTCAGTTATGCAGTACTCACATAAAGCCAGATGCACAGTGGCACGTGTGTGTGGAGCTCATTTACAATGGCCAAACTCTCTCTCTTTCTCAAATAATTAAAGAATATTTAGGGCTGGAGAGATGGCTTAGCGGTTAAGCGCTTGCCTGTGAAGCCTAAGGACCCCGGTTCGAGGCTCGGTTCCCCAGGTCCCACGTTAGCCAGATGCACAAGGGGGCGCACGCGTCTGGAGTTCGTTTGCAGAGGCTGGAAGCCCTGGCGCGCCCATTCTCTCTCTCTCCCTCTATCTGTCTTTCTCTCTGTGTCTGTCGCTCTCAAATAAATAATAAATTTTAAAAAATTTAAAAAAAAGAATATTTAGATAAATAAATAGGAGTAGGATGTGGTGGCACATGCCTTTAATCTCAGCATACGGAAGGATCACTATGAATTCAAGGGCAGCCTGGGACTACGGAGTGAGTTCCAAGTGAGAACCTAACTCGAAAAATCAAAAAATAATAAATAAATAATAAGAAACGGACCAACCACAAACATTCCTTACCCTGGTCCAACGTCCATAAGTGGACTAACAGTACATGGCAATGCATTCTAGCGGACACAGCTCCCCAAACCAAAAGCACAGAACAAAACGCACAGCTGACCCCTTGCTCACCTCAGTATGTTCCATCAGGTTCATGCCATACAGCCCCACCGAGGCCGCAGCTCGAGCCAAGTAGCGCAGTATGGAGTTTACGTCTGTAAACACCACATTCCTAAAAATAAAATCAAGTAAAACATTAGTTACATTAGCCAATCAGTAAGTCACGAGCCTCATGAAGAAACGTGAAATTAAACTCATATATCTGGGCCTGGAGAGATGGATTAGTGGTTAAAGTGCCTGCCTGTGAAGCCTAAGGACCCATGTTCAACTCTCCAGATCCCACGTAAGCCAGACACAAGAGGTGACACAAGTGTGTAAGGTTACACATGCTCACAAGGTGGCGCAGCTTCTGGAGTTTGATTATAGCAGCTGGAGGCCCTGACAGCCAATTCTCTCTCTCTCTCTCTCTCTCTCTCATTAAAAAAAAAAAAACTAATATATAATTCTTTTCAAGACACAGACCTACTAATGGTCTTTACTCTGTTTCTTTAAAAAAAAAAAAGTTTACATTCAGTTACTTTGGGGAGAGAAAAGGATAAGTGTGTGTGTTAAGTGTGCAATGGACTCTTGCTTTTGCAGACCAACTCCACACACATGTGCCTCTTTGTGTATCTAGTTTTACATGGGTAGTGGGGATTCAAACCTGGGCCACTAGGCTTTTTAAGCCAAGTGCTTTTAACGACTGAGCCATCTCTCCAGACCCTCTTTACTATTTCTATCAAACGTCAATTTGTTCTCAAGTATCCAGCTTAATCCATGAAAGCATTTCAGAGCAGACTTTTTATATAATATTTCATCCTTTTAACTTACTCCTTATCTCCCTATTTTGCTTTGCCTTGGGTTTTCTTTTTCTTTTTTCTGTATTTATTTGCAAGGTGATATATATATATATATAGAGAGAGAGAGAGAGAGTGTGTGTGTGTGTGTGTGTGTGTGTGTGTGTGCGTGCGTGTGCACCAGGGCCTTTGGCCACTTCAAGTGAAGTCCAGATACATGTACCACTTTGTACATCTGGTTTTACGTGGGTACAGGGGCATTGAAGCCGGGTTGTTAGGCTTTATAGGCAAGTGCCTTAACCACTATGCCATCTCTACAGTCTTTTTTTAAAAAGATAGTGCCATACCACATATTCCAGGCTGGCTCCAAACTTACACTCCTTCTGGCACCCATCATCTTTGGATGTTAGGGAGAACAGGGGATAAGTAACGACTGGTTGAAAGGCAGCCCAAGAAAAGACAAACTAAGGATACTGACATCACAAAATCAGAGGTTCCCTAAATGAACAGTCCAGTTTCAGCACCCTTGAGTAAACCCAGTTGATAGAACCAAACCTGAGTTTAGAAGGTATCATCATCACCTTTCATTTTCCATGCTAAATCCCAAGGAACCATGAGGATATATCTGATGTATGTGTGTGTGTGCGCGTGCGCGCGCGTATTCCCCCACCCTTTTTATGAGGTACTGGCTCACTCTGACTCAGGCTGACCTAGAATGAACTATAACTATGTAGTCTCAGAGTGGCCTCAAATTCACAGTGATCCTCCCACCTCTACCTCCCGAGTGCTGGGATTAAAGGCATACACTGCCACACCCAGCTTATACCTGATATCTTTGTTGTTATTATTAATTATTTGTAGTACTCTGGTGGCGGTGCTGGGGATGGAACCCAATGCCTCAAGTAAAACAAACACTCAAGACAAGCATACACTCTTACCACAGAGCCACAATCCCCAACTCTTCTTTTTCACCTTTATCTTTAAAGATAGTGACGAGCCCAGCATGGTAGTACACGCCTGTCTACAATCCTAGTATTTGGGATGCTGAGGTAGAAATAATGCTTTAACTTCAAAGCCAGCAAGAGCTACATAGGCAAGACCCTGTCTCAAAACAAACAGTGCTGTAGAGATGGATCAGTGGCTAGTGGCTCTTGCTTGCAAAGCCTACCCCAAGTTTCACTCCCCAATACCCGCATAAAGCCAGGTGCACACGTGCCTGGAATTTGTCCGCAATGGTCTGGAGTTTGCTTGCAATGCCAAGAGGACCTGGCATGCCCACTCACATGCACACACTCTCGAGTAAGTTAATGAAAATAATAAAAATTAAAATTTGCGCTGGAGAGATGGCTTAGTGGTTAAGGCACCTGCCTGCGAAGCCAAAGGACCCCGGTTCAATTCCCCAGTACCCACATAAGCCAGATGGAGAAGGGGGCGCATGCATCTGGAGTTCGTTTGCAGTGGCTAGAGGCCCTGGCACGCCCATTTTCTCTCTATCTCCTCTCCTCTCTCTGTCTCTCTATGCTTGCAAATAAATAAATAAAATAAAAATCTATATAAAGCCAGACACAATGGTAAATGCAGGTATTCCCAGCACTCAGAAGACTAAGGCAGGAAGATCCTGAGTCCAGGTCAGACCAGGCTACATAACACCCAGTCTCAAACAAAATAAAAAATATAATAACAATGATAATAATAGGCCTTGTATCTAATTTTTTCTGTACCTTTCTGATCCCTTTTAAATAGACTAAGTGGAACGGGATCGCTAGGTAACAACACAAACCTCTGAGCTGTCTCGGAATGAAGCACTTCTTTCTAGGAACAATCTACCTAGTTAGCAAGTAAAACAAGCTCACAGCACGTAACGCTGAGTATTTAAAATGCTGTTCAGTATTGAAAATAGCTGTGAAAGAGCACTTACTCTGAAACACGAAGAAGATTCTCTTTCCCTTCTTCCACAGAAATGCTGACATCACCTTTCACATGCTCAACTGCCAGCAGGGCTCCTGAAATGACAGCATGATGAGATTTCTCTTTAAAGCAATGAAGTATTTATAACAATATATGGCAATAAGGATGAGTCAACCAGCCAAGTACCCCATCATCTACACACAGGAGGCTGAGGTTTTATCTTACAGAAACAGCAACGCAGCATCCAACTGTCGTTCTATCCGCTCAGCTTCCAGTCAGTGACGCTAAATGTTTCATCTCTTAAGACAGGAAAAAAATCAGAACACTGGCTTCTACAGAAGCCAGCAGTACTCAAATTTCACTATGCTAAGCTCGCCATAGTCACTACAACCTTTAATCTTTATTGCCACCTCAAGGAGCAGATGTGCCTTAGAGAAGAAACAGGCTTGGAGAGGTTAAGCTACCAGCCCCAGGTCCTTGGCAGTCAGCAATATGAAGGTGGGTTCAGACATTAAATTTTACAACACCTTGTAACAATGCCTGTCAACATATAATGAAGTTTGCTAAATAAATCCACAACTTTTTTGTTCTTAAACTTGGTTAAGAAGAACAATGAATACTGTGCTCCACTGTAAACAGCAGGACACATCAATGGATGCTGAACCAGTGAGTTAAGGTGATGATAGGAATGTCTGCATGGCCCTCAAATTCGCTCCATTACAATGCCTCTAAAAGGAAAAGCTCTGTGACCATGAAGGCTGGCAAGACAACATCCTAGGTGACTCAAGGTAGAATCATTAGCAGTGTACAATTAAATTCACACACCAGCCAATGGGCTGTGATGAAGAATGAGGAATCATGGTGCCATTCCTGCCTAAGACACATAGTCTGAATCCAAGAGCCACAAAGAAAGATCCCAATTAAAGAACACTCAGGGTAAGTGGGTTGTAATCTTCAGAGGTCAAAGCTACTAAAACCGAGGGAAGACTAGTAAATCAACTCAACTGCAGGAAACTGGAAAGACATGAAGTACAGAGAAAGCACCGTTCCCGATTGTGGTGCTGGCCTCTGGTGGGGATCAAGGGGGAACTCAGCATCAGACCAATAATGGGGTCTGTACATTAAGTGTATCCATGTGCATGTGCTGACTTTGATGGCTGTATAGTAGAGATCCCTTGCTTGTAGATGTGCACTGGAGTATTCTGGAACACTGAGGCACTGAATCAGCAGTATGCTCTCAAGGAGTACAGGGGGAAATGTTCTGTTCTTGCACTTTAGGGTTGAAAGATCTTAACATTAAAAACTAACATTGCACAGGACATAGGGGTGAATGCCTTCAATCCCAGCCCGTGGGAGGCAGAGGTAAGAGGACTATTATGACACGGAGGCCAGCATGCAACTACAGAGTGAGTTTCAGGTCAGCCTGGGCTACAGTGAGATCCTACCTCAAAAAAAAAAATGCATAAAATTCTAACAATGCAATCCACTTTTCTAAATATTTCACTGAATTTTATTACTTAGAGATAAAACGCAATGATTTGAGAAAAATTAAATCAAAAGAGAATGACAAATATTGCACAGTTGACATACTTTTCAAAATGACAACAAATTTCTTTAAGACCCTCTTATGGAATACTGACAAAATGTGGCTCTGAGTTCCAGAATTTACTAAGGAAACATCCATCACCTCCTGAGAGACTTCTAAGTAACATAAGTAAAAAGAACAGCTATTTATTACACATCAAAATGTGACAGGAAGCCGGGCGTGGTGGCGCACGCCTTTATTGCCAGCAGCTGGGAGGCAGAGGTAGGAGGATGGCGTGAGTTTGAGGCCACCCTCAGACCACACAGTGAATTCCAGGTCAGCCTGGGCTAGAGCGGGACCCCACCTCGAAACCATCACCCCACCAAGAAAACAAAGTGACAGAAGCTTATGCTACAGTCTCACTGAATTCTGTCAGCCATCACTGTAATAGAAAACATTACCCCCTTCCCTACAATGAGGAAACACTGACCCTGAACCAAGAACCTGTCAGGCTCCCTCAAACCAAAATTAGCAGCCAGGACTGAACTCGGATCTCCAGAAACTCAATGCTTTTGCTCTCAACCAAGAGGCCATGTTCTCTAGTGCCTTCTGGCCCAAGACCCAAATCCATTTCTTTATAATTCACTGATCTGTTGTAAGCACAGTGACTGGAACCAATATGCTAGGATTAGTTACTATTTGTAAACATTTAAACATATTATTTTTAAGCATTGCACACCTTTAAACCCAGCACTTGGTAGTAATTGCTAACAGGATCAGAGAAAAGAGGATCACCATGAGTTTGAGGCCACCCTGAGACTACCTAGTGAATTCCAAGTCAGCCTGAGCTAGAACAAGGGCGTACCTCGGAAAAAAAAAAAAAAAAAAAAAAAAAAACGAGCGTGGTGGTGCATGCCTTTAATCCCAGCACTCGGGAGGCAGAAATAGGAGGATGGCCATGAGTTCAAGGCTACCCTGAGAGTACATGATGAATTCCTGGTCAGCCTGGGCTAGAGCGAAACCTTTTAAGACTGTGGAGTGTAACTCTGAATGCATAAACATATACAAGGCTCTGGGATCTAACACGCACTCACGCGCGCGCGCGCACACACACACACACACACACACACACACACAAACACACTTCTTCCATTAGACTCAGACCACTACCAAAGTTGAGAAGGTAACCAAAGATTTCATCATTCCCATGTGGTCAACTGTATGTAAACGTCTGGCTTCCTGAACATTACACAGTCCACATATGTCTGCATTGTAGACGGACATTATTAAATATGAACTCAGTACATCAGTAGTGATAATGTGATAATGCGAACAGGAATCCTAAACCAATTAGCCACTTTGAAAAAGCGATCGCGAATGGAACCTAAGGTGCGTATGGGAAAGCCGGGGAAGCCGACGTTCACCCTGGCGCTTACTGCCCACATCCCCGGGGCGTGGGGCAGGACCTGCCACCTTCCCTGAGAAGTCCCTGCGAGTTCGGGGAAAGCCCCACGGCTGACACGACCGTCCTTCCTCCTCTCGAGCTGGACTCAACGTTAGGAAAGAAAAGTCGGGTCACGGGGATCAGGAATAGTTCCTGAGACAAGTGCACCCCGAGAAGGACAGGAAGAACACGATCGCGGCTCCCAAGTCCCCAGGAGCAAGCAGCCCGGCTCCGGCACCGCGCAGCCCAGGAGCCGGTGCCTCGGGGTCTCGGGAGCGCAGGCCGGCGCCATCCAGCCCGCGGCTGACGCAACCCGCAGGCCCGGGCCTGGGGCTCGGCCCTTACCCAGGGGCGGGTCTCCCGCGTTCACCGTCAGGCAGAGCGTCGCCATCTCCCACCGACTGCCGGTCTTCCCAGGCGCCCGTAACGCGGGGTTCAGCGGAGCGAGGGGGAGGGGGAAAAATGCAACGTGTGCGCGCGCCCCACGCCGCCGCAGCCCTCGCTCCGCCCGCCGCAGCGCACGCCCTCACGTCATCACGGCGCGCCGCCGCCGCCCTCTGTGCGTCATCACGGCGCGCCGCCGCCGCCCTCTGTGCGTCATCACGGCGCGACGCCACCGCCCTCAGTGCGTCATCACAGCGCGCCCCGCCTCTCTGCCCCGCCCGCCGGCTCAGGGACACAGCAACACCAGCTCTGGACGAGCCCCGGACGCACGTTGAACGTGGGTCGTGGAAGCGGTAGCCGCGCTTCCCAGCCAGGCCCCTCAGATGCGAGCTGCACCCAGGCCAGCGCCTGCAGCCCAGCCACCAGCAGCGGCTCCCCCTTCTGCAGTTGGTCGGCAGCCGGGTCTGATGGCCCAGACGGCGACCACTGCAGCCGGTGTGGCTGTGGGCCCTGCGGTGGGCACACACCCTGGGTCACGCCATCACCGGGGGCTTCAGTGGAGGTGGGAATGCTGAGCCCGCAAAGCCTGATATCACTTACCAGGAGCCTCAGAGCGCCAGGCCGGCGGAGTAGCAGCCTTGCTTTCTTGAGATCAAACAGTTCCTGGAGTGTGCCCAGAACTGGAGTGAGGTTAAGCCTTGTGAGGGTTTCAACGAGGTGCTGAAACAGTACAGAGTAGCAAATGGATTAATCTAAGAAGTTATTCAGCCTGAAGAAATGGAAAATCTGCTCTGATGACCAAGTTGCTTTATCATAAAAATGTGATTATAGTGAATGTGTAAATGGTGGCGCACGCCTTTAATCCCAGCACTCGGGAGGCAGAAGTAGGAGGATCACCGTGAGTTAGAGTCCACCCTGACACTACATAGTGCATTCCAGGTCAGCCTGGGCTAGAGTGAGACCCTACCTCAGAAAGAAAGAAAGAAAGGAGGGAGGGAGGGAGGGAGGACTCTAAAAAAGACTGTATTAGCAGATCCATTGCTTCAGAGTGGCCATCAGTGTGTCCTGGCTGTACAGAGCTCCCTGAGATGTATAGGTGGGGCTGGGCAAGTGTTGCGTGGCCTCCTGAACCAGCTGTGATGGCTGTGAGTTAATTAGAATAAAGTGATTTTGTTCCAAAAAGAAAAGAAAGAAAGAAAACAGTTGTCAGGCAAGATAACACATGCCTTTAATCCCAGCACTCAGGAGGCAGAGGTAGGAGGAACTCTGAGTTTGAGGCCAGCCTAAGACGACACAGTGAATTTCAGGTCAGCCTGGGCTAGAGGGAGACCCTACCTCATATAACAAAACAACAACAACAAAAAAATCTTTTTTCAAGGATTATGGTGAGGTTGGAATGTTGCAGGTTCACACCCAGATCACCTTGGGTTATGTAGCCTCTTTTATATTTTCTTTATTTATTTGCATGCAGAGAGGGTGGGGGATGGTATTCCAGGGTTGCCAGCCACTGCATAGGAGCACAGACGCATGTGCCACTTCGTGCGCCTGGCTTTATGAGGGTACTGGGGAATCAAACCGGGGTTGTGAGATTTGGCAGGCAAGCGCCTTAACTGATGAGCAATCTCCCCAGCCCTATCTTAGCCCCGTGATGGCCAGTTACCTCTCTGTTTGGCCTAACATCCTGTGATAAGTAAGTTCTTTTGAAATGTAGACCTTCTAGCTTCCACCAATCTGAAAGCTAAGCATGTCATTAGATAGCATGTGACACTTATAATAGAGATATCCCCCACTTTACTAAAACCCACTCACCTGATGCTCCTACCTGTGTATTGAAAAGGACCTTGATTTTTAACCTTCTTTGATTCTGTAACTATAAAAAATGTCATGAAATTGTTAATACATTGGAATATGGAATTTGAGGTAACCTAAATCTATGTCCTTGAGCTATGGCTCGGAAATAAACTACCTATTATTCCCTCCTCCCCCTTCCTCCCTCCCCCCTCCCCCTCTCTCTCTCTCGGTAGGGCTGGTCTTATTCTCTTCTAAAAACAAGCAAACAACACACAATAGAACTCCAAGGAACCAGGTGTGGTGGCGGATGCCTGGGTGGCAGAGGTAGGAGAACCACTATGAGTTTGACGCCAGCCTCGAACTACATAGTGAGTTCCAGATCAGCCTGGGCTAGAGTGAGACTCTACATCAAAATACAAATCAAAACAGAAAACAAGCAAACAACAACAACTGGAAGGGGAAAAGGCAGTTTGAGACTACTATTCTGGAAGTAGACTTAGTGTTTTCCCTAGGGATGGCAGAGGAGAAGGGACAGTGAAACCAGTGGGCCTAGGTTCATTCCGGGGTTTCAGCTCGTGACTGGGTGGAAGCATCTGTCATTAGCTAAGGAGAGAAAACAAGGATCAAAACAGGTCTGGCAAAGCCGGGCGTGGTGGAAGTAGGAGGATCACCGAGAGTTTGAGGCCACCCAGTGACTACATAGTGAATTCCAGGTCAGCCTGGACTAGAGTGAAACCCTTCCTCGAAAAAAAACAAAACAAACAAAAAACCACCAAGAAAATTGGTCTGGCAAAGTGGCCCCAGACTGGCTTTATTGAGATTTTTCGTTGTAACTGCTCTAGGGAAACCAGTGATAATTCCATCATGCAGCCAGCCACCGTTTACAATTCTCCCCTGGTGGGACGCTGCCTCTTGGGGACCAGGACCTTGTACCCAAAGAACTTCCCACAGAGGCCTTATGTTGCGAGAGCCGCTAGTCCCTTCTACTATTTAAACACTAGGTGGCGCTCTGCGACCAGGTTTGTATCAATTCTGCTTTAGTCTTAGGGCCAAATAAGTCCTGATAAGCTCATGCTGTTATCAAGATGAACTCGAGTGAGGCATTTCTTGGTCTGTTGTGCAGTACCAGTTTGGGGACAGATACTAATTTTGCATTTTTCCAAAACCGTCACACAAGTTGTCCAGGCTATCTTTGGGTTCACTACACCCAGCTCCTTTAATTTTTTTTCCCCCTGGCAGCTTCGTTGACATGTAATTCACACACCACACAGTTAGCCCTTATACATGGTACAGTTCAGAGTTCAATCGACATCCACTCTAGAACATTTTTAATAGATTCTTATTATTTATTTATTTGGGAGAGAGAAAGGGTCAGAGAGAAAGATTGAGAGAGAGAGGGAGAAAATGGGCGTGCCAGGGCTTCCAGCCACTGCAAGTGAACTCCAGATGCACGCGCCCCCTTGTGCATCTAGCTAATGTGGGTCCTGGAGAATTGAACTTGGGTGCTTTGGCTTTGCAGCCAAGAGCCTTAACCACTAAGACATCTCTGCAGCCCTACAGCATTTTATCATCTTTCCAAAAAACCTGGGCATGCCAGATGTGATGGTGCATGCTGGTAAGACCAGATGCACAAACTGGCACATGCGTCTAAAGTTTGTTTGTAGTGGCAAGAGGATCTGGTGTGCTCATTCACCCTCTCCCCTTTTTCTCATCTGAATGCAAATAAATAAATAAAAATTTAAAAATCTCTGATGGCTTAACGGTTAAGGCGCTTGCCTGCAAAGCCAAAGGACCCAGGTTCGATTCCCCAGTACCCAGATAAGCCAGATTTACAAGGGGGCACATGCATCTGGAGTTTGTTTGTAGTGGCTAGAGGCCCTGGTGTGCCCATTCTATCTCTGTCTCTCCCCTGTTTTCAAATAATTGAATTAAATTATTTTAAAAACTTCCACATTTCCCTTTAACTATTTTTTTTTTCTAAACAGTGTTTCCCCAGGAAGCCTGGGCTGGCTTCAGAACTGGTGATCCTCCTGCCTCTTTCCAGAGGGCTAGAGTCACATGTGTGGACCATCACACCTGGGAGATCAGACCCAGAGCCTCTCCTGTACTAGCTCAGTTTTCTACTACACTCTCATCCCAACTAACCCTTACGATATTTTAAGGAGATATATAGAGAGAGTGGGGAGGGAGAGAGAGAGAGAGACTTGACTCCTACCTGCCTCCCCAACTACTTTTTGTGTGTTTTTGAGCCGTCTCAGCTGGGCTTGGTGGTACAGTCCTGTAATCCTAGAACTCTGGAGGTAGATGCAAAAGGATCAGATGTTTCAGGTCATCCTTGACTACACAGAGCTCAAGGCTAGTCTGGGACATATGAGACCCTGCAGAAGGAGAGAGGGAGAGCGGTAGGGATGAAAGAAGGGAGGGAGGGCTGTAGAAGTGCCTTAGCAGTTAAGGCACTTGCCTACAAAGCTGAAGGACCTACATAAGCCAGAGGCACTAGGTGGAATTCGTTTGCAGCGGCTGGATGGAGGCCCTAGTGTGCCTATTCTTTCTCTCTCCCTTCTCTCTCTCAAATAAATAAAAATTAAAATATTTTTAAAAGAGAGAGAAAGGAAATCTAACTCAGCTGAACCTCGCTTTCTAGCACTTTCTCCTCTTCATGGTGTTCTAGCCTATGTCACTTCCTTCTGCTCTTTCTCTCAGAACTGTGTTGACACTCCCAGAAACTAGAAACCTCAGCACATAGTGTGGCCAAACTCTTTGACCTGTTATTAGCTCAGACATCACCTATACAGGAAGACATCCTTTTTTTTCAGTTTTTTAAATTTAATTTTTATTAAATTTTCCATGATTATATAAAAAAATCCCATGCTAATACCCTCCCCCCACACACACTTTCCCTATTTTTTTAAAATTTTTATTAGCATTTTCCAGGATTATAAAAAAAATCCCATGGTAATTTCCTCCCTCCCCCCGCAACACTTTCCCCTTTGAAATTCCATTCTCCATCATATTACCTCCCCATCTCAATCATTGTACTTACATATATACAATATCAACCTATTAAGTCCTTTTTAAAAAATATATTTACAGGAATGCCCTTCCAGCCTAGTTGCTGAGTGAGTGTTTGTTGGCCAGATGGATGAGGACCAAGGTAAGAGCAAGCGTCGAGCAGGCTAACGGTTGAGCGTGGCTTCAGCATAGCAGTCAGAGCTGACGCTGGACAATGAGGATCCCATGACATGGAGCTTCCTATAAGGAACTTGAATTTTATCTTGAAGGGAATGAACAAGCCAAAAGTAAGGGAGGTTTGGGTTTTGAAAAATCCCTCTGGAGATGATACCGGTTATGGAAGAGTTATGTTATCATAGCCCAGCTCCCCCCTTGCCAGAGCTGAGCATATTCTGTTGCTGCTTTTTGCCAGCTGCTGCTGTGGCCAGAAGTGATGTCCAGCCTCTGCTCTACCATCCTTGCCCTGTCATGCTGAAACATCCCCTTGTGACTGTAAACCAAAATAAGATACTTTCCTCCAAGCATCTGCTTTTGTTCACATGTTTAGTCCCAGCAACAGGAAAGTAACTACAACAGAAAACTGATACTCTGTAGCTTTTGATCTTCTTTCTTTTTTTGAGGGGGGGTTCCAAGGTAGGTTTTCACCCTAGCCCAGGGTGACATGGAATTCACTCTGTAGTCTCAGGGTCCTTAACTCATGGAGATTCTCCTCCTACCTCTGCCTACTGGGTACAGGGATTAAAGGTGTGTGCCGTCATGCCCGGTTGGCTTTTGATCTTATGGAGCTGATTCCTCAGGAGTGATATGGAAGAACTTTGAACCTTGGGTTAGAAGATGCCTTTGCAGTGCTATAAGCAGAGCTTGATGCACCATTCTCTTGAGAGTGCAAAGACCTAAACACAGAAGGAACCATGGGCTTGTGGAGACTTGGCTTATGAGTGGAGGAAGAGCTTTTACTGGACTGGGCTAGCAGCAGTTTCTCTGAGAGGAGGACTATGCTATTCCCATTTCCTGAGAACTGAAAAGTAATGGACTGGTGTGTTGGTAGAACACAGAAGGAAAGCTGGGTGTGGTGGCGCATGCCTTTAATCCCAGCACTTGGGAGGCAGAGGTAGGAGGATCGCTGTGAGTTCGAGGCCACCCTGAGATTACATAGTGAAGTCTAGGTCAGCCTGGGCTAGAGTGAGACCCTACCTCAAAAAAAAAAAAAAAAAGAACATAAAAGGATATGAAAACTATAAGTTGACACAGAAAGAAATGAAGGTTTTGGGTCAGAGGCAGCAGCCTGATTCAGCTACAATTGTGTAGCAGACAGCTTAAGATTCACTGACATAAAAAAAAAAAAAAAAAAAAAAAGATTCACTGACATGAACTTCCAGACCAGGCACAGTTATGGAGGAAGGGATTTATTGAAGTTTGCAGATCCGGGGGAAGTTCCATAATGGTAGAAGAAGCTGGCCTGCCTTCACAGGTCCAAGCAGAGAGAGAGAAGTATAAGCCTAAAGGTCAAAAGCCACAGCACACTTCAGGGACTCTAGCTAGGCACACTTTGCATATATTTAGACTGAAATCTGAAACCCACCACCACACCTTAATATCCACCTAGTGACATTGCCTCTAGCCAGGTGACTGCAGATGCAATCTACAAACAAATAAACAACTGAATATATTGGAGGCCATCTATTCAAACCACCACAAATTGTTTGAGAAAAATGATCACCATTGAGACTGGGACAGCTGTTCTGCATTTGGACAGTAGAGGAGTTTTAAATGCTCTTCTGGAGGGAGGGGCCTGAAGGAGGATGCTGAAAGAGTGACCTCTCCTCAAAGCCGGCTTAACACCCCCCCCCCCCCCCGCCCCCGGTTGACACACAGGGGCAGCCTTGCTCGCCTGGTACAGGTTGTGGAAGAATGACAAAGATAGGAAAGAGTCACTGGATTTGGAGATGGCCCCAAGACAGTGTGGAGCAGGGTCACAGTCCCTGCCTAGAGACCATGGCTTGCAGCCTGAGGTTGGACTATGGGTTGTAGGATTTTGGAGATGCCAGGACCATGGGAGAGCTGCCATGGAAGCCTGCTTAATCTAGCCTGGATGGACCGGCTCAAAGAGCAAGTAGCTAATCAGGATGGGCAGAATGAGAGCCCTTGACATTTTGTTGATGGTCCCAGGTATCACACACAGAGCTCCGGGATGGGATGTTTGCCCTGCTTGGTTTCAGTGTCATCTTGGTCGATGTTTCCTGGCTATGCCTCCATTTTGCAGTGGGAATATCTACTCTGCACCATTATGTGTATGTGATTTATCATTTCACTTTACAGCTCACAGTTAAGAGACTATTGCAGATGAAACTTTGGGCTTTAAAAAAATTTTTTTTTTTTTTGTGTGTGTGTGTGTGAGAGAGAGAGAGAGAGAGAGAGAGAGAGAGAGAGAGAGAGAGAGAGATTGAGAGAGAGAGAGAATGGGCAAACCAGGGCCTCCAGCCACTGTAAATGAACTCCAGATGCATGTACTACCTTGTGCATTTGGCTTATGTGGAAATTGGGGGATTGTAGGCAAGTGCCTTAACCACTAAGCCATCTCTCCAATCCTGAGACTTTGGACTTTTAAACAGTGTTAGGATTGATTAAAAACTACGGGACTTTTGGGCTGAAGGGATTGCTTGGTGGTTAAGGCACTAGCCTACAAAGCTAAAGGACCTAGGTTCAATTCCCCAGAATCCATATAAGCCAGATGTGCAAGTGGTACATGCTTCTGGAGTTTGTTGGCATCAGCTAAAGGCCCTCGTATACCCATTCCCTCTCTTTCTCTCTGTCTCTCCCTCTTTCTCTTTCAAATATAAATAAAAATAAAATATAAAAACCCATAGGACTTTTTAAGAAATATTTATTTTTTATATTTTATTTACTTATTAGAGAGAGAGGCAGGTATATAGACAGAATGGGTACACCAGGGCCTCCAGCCACTGCAAACGAACTCCAGACGCATGTATCACTTTGTGCAGCTGGTTTACATGGGAACTGGGGAATCAAACCTGGGTCCTTAGGCTTTGCAGGCAAGTGCCTTAACTGTGAAATCTCTCCAGCCTAACTATAGGACTTTTAAACTGGGACAGAATGTATTTTATATATCACGAGATGGACATGAGTCTGTGGAGACCAGAGACAGATATGGTGGTTTGACTCAGATGTGCCACATAGCCTCATGTGTTTTGATTAGTTCGTCTCCATCTGGTGGCAATTTGGGAGATGGAGACTTGTTGAAGGAAGTGTTGCTGGGAGTGGGCTTAGAGGTGTTATGGCCCAGCTTTCCCTTTGCCAAACTTAGCTTACTCTCTTGCTGCTTTCTGCCAGCTGATGTGGCAAGAAGTGATGTCCAGCCTCTGCTTGTACCATGCTTTCCCAGCTATAGCTTCAGCCCAAGCCTGGCCTCTTTAAAAACAAAAGTAAGTTATTCACTGTTCACAGAGGACTACACTCCTGGAAGAAAGAAATTACCTAGAAGTATGAAAACAGATTCAGATCAGGATGAACTCATGTGTTTGTAAAGTAACTTAAGGTCATGTTGGCAAGGCAGGAGGGCTGTTCAGAATCAGTAATTCAGATGTGCCTATAAGGCATCGCAGGAGAATTCTGGGTGTAGAGGTCTAGTTTGAAAAAGAATCTTTGTTATATTTTTAAAGAGTTATTCTGGGTGTGGTGGCACACACCTTTAATCCCAGCACTCTGGTGTGGACGATTTGCTGTGAATTTGAGACTACATAGTGAATTCCAGGTCATCTTGGGTTATGGTGAGGCCTTACCTCGAAAACAAAAATAAAAATAAAAATAGGGTTGAGAAGTTGATTTTTTTATTTAAAAATATTTTATGTATTTATTTGAGAGAGAGAGAATATGGGCACACCAGAGCCTCTTGTCACTGAAAAAGAACTCCAGACACATGTGCAACTTTGTGCATCTAGCTTTACATGGCTACTGGGAAACTGAACCTAGGTTGGCAGGCTTTTCATCTGAGTGACTTTAACCACTGATCCATCTCCCCAGCCCCAGGCTTTTGTTTGTTTAGAGTGTTGTGAGACAGGGTCTCACTATATAACCCAGCCTGGCCTCAGACTCAGGATCCTCCTCTGGAGTCCTGGGACTACAAGCTATCGAGTTTGAGAATTCTAAGACAGATACGCATTTTGTGTGTGTGGAGGGAGAGGTACTTGTTTGAGACAGGCTGACCTTGAGCTTGGGGCAACCCTCCTACCTGAACCTCTCAAGTTCTAACATTATAGGCCTGGGCCACCCAGATCAAATTAAGAAGTACATTTTGGGCTTCTGGCCAAAAGACGTTACATGAAATCACATGAGCATTAGATGATGTGGTGAAAAAATAGATTGCTGGGGCTGGGGAAATGGCTCAGAAGTTAAAGACACTTGTTCTCACAGCCTGCTGGCCCCGGTTCATTTCCCCAACAACCACAAAAAGCGGACTGCGACGTAATGCATGCGTCGGTGATCTCAGCATGGCTGTGACAGGGCGGCTGGAGCCGGGGATCCAGAGCTCACACGCCGCTGGGACGACGCTCATCTGCCCTCTGGAAGTTCACTTGCAGCAGCCAGAAACCCTGTCTCAAAGAGAATGGAGCACAGACACCTTGCAGTTGTCCTCTGACCTGCACTCCTGTGCTGTGGCATGCACACACACACACACACACACACACACAGAAATAACTTTAATTTCTTTGTTAGAGCAGAATCTTGGTGACATTTGAGGAAGGAAGACAGAGCAAGAAGACTGGGTAGGTGTGGCTAGAAGGGAGTAAAAGACCATCAGAGGGAGACAATAAAAGAGGGTGCGGCCAACAGTGTCCAAGCTACAAGTGCATCTTCCTGCTGGACTGTGACATTTCTGCAAACTAAAACTGTATTGCTGTAGTGAGGTCGACACTACAATGGTTATCAAAAACTTGAGGGCAGCATTTTGTTCATCAAGACGGGGTCGTGTGTAATCCAGGCTAGATTCAAACTCATTATGTAGCCAAAGATGACCTTCAGCTCCCGAGTCTCCTGCCTCCACCCCCGAATAGGGTTACACATGTTCCTGGCTTATGTAGAGCTGAAGACTAAACCCATAGCTATGAAAGAAGAGAGAGAAAGAGAATGAAAAGAAATAGAGTGTGGTGGTTTGATTCAGGAGTCCCCCATAAACTTAGGTGTTCTGAATGCTAGATTCCCACCTGATAGAGATTTGGGAATTAATGCCTCCTGGAGGGAATGTATTGTTGGGGGTGGGCTTATGAGTGTTATAGCCAGTTTCCCCTTGCCAGTGTGTGGCACACTCTCCTGTTCCTGTGGTCCACCTTATGTGGGCCAGGAGGTGATGTCCACCCTCTGCTTATGCCATTGTTTTCCCCTGCCATCGTGGAGCTTCCCCTCGAGCCTGAAAGCCAAAATACATTTCTTTCTCCCACAAACTGCTCTTGGTTAGATGATTTCTACCAGCAATTTGAACCTGACTGCAACAGTAAAGTTGGTACTGAGTGGGAGTGGGGTTGCTGCTAGACACCTGACTCTGTGGTTTTGGCTTTTTGGAGCTGATTTTCAAGAGGAATGTGGGAGGATTTGAAACCCTGGCCTAAGAAATGCCTTGCAGGGCTGTAAGTACAGCTTGATGGACTATTCTGGTTGGAGTTGAAAGACCTGAATGCACTAAGAACTATGGACTGTGAGGTTTGGCTTATGAGAGTGAGAAAGAGCTTTGCTTGGACTGGGATAGCAGCTTGTGTGAGGCTTTGCTGTTTTGCCTGGGTCCTGAGAAGTTGTGCAGGGTTGCTTTGCATAAAAATGAACGGGTGTGAGCAGAGGGATATGACACAGAAAAAATTAAATCCTTGGGCCTAAACTACTACTTGTTTACCTGCAAATTGTTTGAGAGATTACAACATTGAGATTGGGCCAGCTGACCTGCACTGGGGCAACAGGAAGAATGTCAACTCTTTTGAAGGAGCCTGAGTGCTCACGGAATGTCCTGTTCTTCAAAGTCTGCTGTATCACCCACCCCGCCACCGCTAGACTAACAAATTGGTACCCTACCTGGTATTGTGGAATATAAGAAATGCAGGAAAGAGAGGGTCATTGAGTTTGCAATACGGTCTTGTGTTTTGGAAACGGCCATGGACAGTGTGAAGCAGGTTTGCTGAATGTCTGCATGGAGACCCCATTGGGCCATGAGGATGAACCATGGGTTGCAGTGGAGACCTAGTGGAGATGCCAAGGAAAGCTGCTGGCCCAATGAAGTTTTCTAGGACTCTGAATAGCCTAGCTGGAGGGGTGGAACTGGAATGTCAGAGACTTGTTGCTGTTTAGAATTATCGGACTTGGAGATTTGTCACTTGCTAGAATTGTTGGACTTGAAGCTACAAAGTTTGATGTTTGCCTTGGTTGTTTTAAATCTTGTATTGGTTGAGTATTTCTTTGCTATGCCCAATGCCATCTTTTGCAGTGTTTATTATGTGCCATTATGGTTTTTTTGAGGTTATTTTTGGTATTATGGCTCAGTTAAAAGATCGTGGACTATGGGGATGTATTAGCATCACTGGAATTGATAAAAACTATGGGGATTTTTTTCCACATTTTTTTAAAAATTATTTATTTATTTATTTGAGAGCGACAGACACAGAGAGAAAGACAGATAGAGGGAGAGAGAGAGAATGAGCGCGCCAGGGCCTCCAGCCTCTGCAAACGAACTCCAGACGTGTGCGCCCCCTTGTGCATCTGGCTAACGTGGGACCTGGAGAACCGAGCCTGGAACCGGGGTCCTTAGGCTTCACAGGCAAGCGCTTAACCGCTAAGCCATCTCTCCAGCCCCACATTTTTTATTAACAACTTTCACGATTATAAAAGATATTCCATGGTAATACCCTCCCTCCCCCCACTTTCCCTTTTAAACTCACTATGGAGAATTTTAAAGTTGGATGAATGCATTGCATTTTATATCACATATGGCTATCAGTTTATGGGGTCCAGGGGCGGGATTTGGTGGTTTGATACAGGTGGCCCCCATAAACTTAGGTGTTCTGAATGCTAGATTCCCACCTGATAGAGATTTGGGAATTAATGCCTCCTGGAGGGAGTGTATTATTGGGAGCAGTTTTATGGGTGTTATAGCCAGTTTTCCCCTTGCCAGTGTTTGGCACACTCTCCTGTTCCTGTTGTCCACCTTATGTGGGCTAGGGGGTGATATCCACCCTCTGCTCATGCCATCGTTTTCCCCTGCCATCATGGAGCTTCCCCCTTGAGCCTGTAAGCCAAAAAAAACTTCTTTTACCCACAAGCTGCTCTTAGTTGGGTGATTTCTACCAGCAATGCAAACCTGACTGCAACAGAGAGAACGGGTGCACCAGGGCCTCCAGCCACTGCAAAGAAACTCCAAGTGCACATGCTACTTTGTGCATTTGGCTTTATGTAGGTACTGGAGAATCGAACCCTGGTTGTTGTGCTTTGCAGGGCAGTGCCTTAACCTCTTAGCCATCTCTCCAGCCCCCTATTTATCTCTCTTGAAAGATGAGGGGCTCCCTGTGTTACCTGGACTGGCCTTGAACTCTACTTCCTTCTGTGTGGGACTGCAATGACAGCCTTGTGCCTCCACACATGGCTCAGAGCAGCTTGCCTGCTTTTTTTTTTTTTTTTTTTTTTTTTTGTCTTGTTTTGTTATTTCGAGGTAGGGTCTCACTCTACTCTGGTCCAGGCTGACTTGGAATTTACTATGTATTCTTAGGGTGGCCTTGAACTCACAATGATCCTCCTCCCTCTGCCTCCCAAGTGCTGAGATTAAAGGTGTGCCAGCTTAGAGCAGCTTTCTTAAAACATGCAGAATCACAATGGCTAGGATGGACCCTGCAAATCTGTATTTGAAAAAAATTTTTTTCCACGTGATTCTGATATTAGATTTAGGAATTATTATTAATATTTTAAATACTTTTATATTAAATATTAATATTTTAAAATAGTTTTATTTTTGTTTATTAGAAAGACAGAATGGGCCTCCAGCCACTGTAACACAACTCCAGATGCATGGACTGCCTTGTGCATCTGGCTTATGTGGGTCCTGGGATTTGAAACTGGGTCCTTTGGCTTTGCAGGCAAGCACCTTAACCACTAAGCAATCTCTCCAGCCCAGGAATTACTTTTTTTTTTTCTTTTCTTTCTGTTGGTGTGGATTAAACCAAGTGCCCTGAGCATGCTGAGCATTTATATACCACTGATTTATGTCTCCAGTGAGTGGGACAATCATCAATTTTTAATATTTTATTTTTGTTTATGAGAGAGAGAGAGAACAGGCACACCAGAGCCTCTAGCCACTGCAAACTCCAGACACATGTGCCACCATGTGTATATGGCTTATGTGGGTACTGAGGAATTGAACATGAGTCCTTAGGCTTCGCAGGCAAGTGCTTTAATTGCTAAACCATTTCTCCAGCCCCAAGAGCTGCCAATTTAAACCATCTGCTTTACTCAAAGTAGAAATTTAATGAACAGAATGAGTAGAGACCTAAGGTGTAAAATTCCAGGGCTGCAGATTCAGCTCGGCTGGCAGAACACTGGCCTGGCACAAATGAGACCCTGGGTTCAATGTTGGGCTGGAGGTGGGAAGGTTAAAAGGTGAGACTCTGGGCATAACGTCCGACTGTCTCGGTGTGTTTGACTCCCGCTGCTGCGGCAAGTCCCTGAGGGAAGCCATTTTAAAGGGGAAGGGCTGGTTTTGGCTCATGGTGGCCTGGGACAGTGTGGTGGGCTGAGCAGTGTATCTCATCTCATGGCAGCTGGGGAACCATGAGAGGAAGAGGGAAGAAGAGAGACAGAGGCACTGAAGGAGAGAAAGAGAATGCCTCTGCTGTCTGGCTTTCTCCTTTTCCCTTCATTCCTGCCAGCTCCCTGGCAGTCCTCATTAAGGCCTGGTTTTCCAAACACTTTCTGTCAACACACTCTCAGTGTTGTTTGCTTATCTCCCAGGAGAGTCTCTCTTTTTAAAATTTATTTATTTGAGAGACAGAAAGAGGGGGAGAGAGAGAGAATGGGCACACCAGGGCCTCCAACCACTGCAAACGAACTCCAGACACATGTGTCACCTTGTGTATCTGGCTTACGTGGGTCCTGGGGAACCAAATCTTGGTCCTCTGGCTTTTGCAGGCAAGAACCTTAACCGCTAAGCCATCTCTCCAGCCTTCCCAGGGGATTCTCCATCCAGCCAAGCTAAGGTTAACCATCACAGACAATGCATGTCCCACATTCTCCCACTAGAAGGCGCAAAGACAAATGCCCAGTTTTCCAGTTAAGCCTGGTAAAGATAACTCACCTCAAGAATACATTAACCTCCATGGCAGAGAATTTATACTTTATACTTCTGAAAACTATAAAGACCTAGGATTAACTATTTTATTTTAAAGAAACTTTCCCCATAAATATACCATCAACATACACAACATTATATGTATTCACAATTAGAATAAGACACTATAGAAATGGCTATAAAAAACAAGAGTGAAATTCTGGAACAACTTAAGATTCTGTGCCCTGAAGAAAGCTGGTTGACAAGACAGGAATGTTGATTATACCAGTGACCCAGAGAGCCGGCTGGACCTGGCCCTTTGTCCATTTCTACATATGAAAACAAGAAGAAAGTACAAGACATCAAGTTTATAAATTCTCCAGATGTCAAAAAATGATCTGGTCAGTTAAGTTTCTTTCTCTCCTCATTTTTTTGTGAGACAGGATCTCCCTATGTAGCTAAAGGTGGTCTTGAGCTCCTGGACTCAGGTGGTCCTACCTCAACCTCCAAAACAGTTGCGACTAGACACCTGCCCCCATGCCTGGCTCTCTTGTTCTCTGAACTGGGAAAAGAACACATGAAATTTGCTACATGCTCAAGGCACGGAGTATGAGGCTGCGATAAGGGAAAAGTCTTCACCGCTATTTTGTATTACTAAGTAAACTACTAATTAAATCACTGGTCTGTGGTGAATGAAGGTGGAGCTCTACTTCCATTCAATCAGTTCTCAAAAGGGCCACGTGGAGAAGCGAGTCCTCCTGGCCGAGCGAGTGGACCGTCCCTTCAGGGAATCAGTGCACTTTTGACAGATTCGGGGACCCTGCTGGCGTAGTAGTCATAGTTCCTCAGCGTGGCCAGGACTCCTGCCGAGTTCATGTGCTTCACGTCCTTGTCGTACTGGAGGGCGTTGCCATGGATATCCGTCAGCTTGCCTGCAGGAGAAACGTCACATTACGGCCGGCTGGACTGCGATGCTTCAAGGGGTTGTCTACGGGGCGGGGCTGGGGTTGAGCCCACAGCGCACACTAAGCACTCCTTCTACCACCAAGCTATGCCTACCTGACTCTAGTCATTTTACCTTTTCCGAGGTAGGGTCTCACTCTGGTCCAGGCTGACCTGGAATTCACTATGGAGTCTCAGGGCGGTCTTGAACTCACAGTGATCATCCTACCTCTGCCTCCTAAGTCCTGGGATTAAAGGTGTGCGCCACCATGCCCGGCTTTATACTCATCTTTAAATGGCTTTTGTTTCCCTATCTAATAAAAGTTGATAAATTCTGGCTAAAATAATACATGGTTATAAAAGTAAAGCTTTTTTATACTTGATCTTAGACAAGAGGCTGAGAAGTGATGGGTAAATTTTCTGGGGATGAGTGGATTTCATGCAAGCTAGAAAAGCAGTCTACTACATCCCCAGCTCACCTTTTAGTTTTTATTTTATTTTTTAATTTAAAATATTTTATTTGCTGGGCGTGGTGGCACATGCCTTTAATCCCAGCACTCAGGAGGCAGAGGCAGGAGGATCGCCATGAGTTTGAAGCCACCCTGAGACTCCATAGTGAATTCCAGGTCTGCCTAAGCTACAGTGAGACCTCACCTTGAAAAAAAAAAAAAAAAAGAAAAATATTTTATTTATTTACTTGAGAGAGAGAGAAATATGCAGACAGAGAGAAAGTATGGGTGTGACAGGGCCTCTAGCCACTGCAAACGAACTCCAGACCCATGCACCACCTTTTGCACCTGGCTTATGTGAGTCCTGGGAAATTGAACCTGGATCCTTACGCTTCCTAGGCAAGTGTCGTCTCTCCAGCCCTAGTTTTTGTTTTTGAGAAAGGGGTCTCACTAAGTGGCTCTGGCTGAATTTATTTATTTATTGACTATTTTTTAAAAATTTTTATTTGTTTATTTACTAGAGGCAGAGACAGAATGGACATGCCAGGGCCTGTAGCCTTTGCAAACGAACTCCAGATGCATGTGTCACCATGTGCATCTGGCTTACATGGGATATGGAGAATCGAACCTGGGTCCTGGGCTTCACAGGCATGCACCTTAACCTCTAAGCCATCTCTCCAGCCCTGATTATTTTTTGTTATCTTTGGAGGTAGGACTTGAACTCAGAGCCTCATCTTTGCTAAATGTGAACTTTACCACTGAGCTATAGCTTTACTTTCTCAAGTTGTATTTCTTGAAATCAACTTCTGTCATTTTAAGATACATTTCTAAAAATATTGCTTCTTTTTCCTTCCCTTTTCCTTCCCTTCTTTCTATCATTATCCATAAAGACAAAGTTGTGATCCTCCTGCGTCAGCCTTTAGAGGGCTAGGATTATAGGGTGTATACTACCATGCCCAGTTGTTTTATTTTTAGTTTTTGTTACTGCTGGGGTCAAAACTCAGAGCCTTGCACATGCTAGGCAATGCTACATCTGCAGCTGTTAGGATTCTTTAATATTAACACATGGTTCTGTAAGAGCTTAGCTGAGAATGTTCATAAGATGTAACTATATTACATTACAGTGTTATTACTCATTCTAATGAGAACTAACCATGAGGAAGTAGAGTTCAACTTCTTTATCCTAATAAGTTAGAAAGCTACTCATATAAAAACAAATCAGGAGAGCTGGGCGTGGTGGTGCACATCTTTTTATCTCAGCACTCAGGAGGCAGAGATGTAGGAAGATCGCTGTGAGTTCCAAGCCACTCTGGACTACAAATTGAATTGCAGGTCAGCCTGGGCTAGAGTGAGACCCAGCCTCAAAAAGACCAAAAAACAAAACAAAACAACAAAGAAACGAAGAAACGAAGAAACGAAGAAACGAAGGAAGGAAGGAAGGAAGGAAGGAAGGAAGGAAGGAAGGAAGGAAGGAAGGAAGGAAGGAAGGAAAGGAGGAAGGAAGGAAGGAAGGAAGGAAAGAAAGAAAGAAGGAAGAAGAAAGGAAGGAAGGAAGGAAGGAGGAAGGAAGGAAAGAAGGAAGGAAGGAAAGAAAGAAAGAAAGAAAGAAAGAAAGAAAGAAAGAAAGAAAGAGAGAAAGAGAGAAAGAAAGAAAACAAAAATCCCCAGGGGGCTACAGCAATGTCTCAGTGGTTAAGGAGCTTGTCTTCAAAGCCTACCAACCCAGGTCTGATTCCCCAGTACCCATGTAAAGCCAGATGCACAAGGTGCGGCACATGTATCTGGAGTTTGTTTGTAGCAGGTGGAGGCCCTAGTGTGCCCATTCTCTCTCCCTCCCTCCTTCTCTCTCTCTCTCTGTTTGCTAATAAGTAAATAAAAATATTTAAAAACAAATCAAGGCAAATGATAGGATAAAAGTCCGATTCACTGCCATTGTTAATCTGAGAGGCTTTTGTTTTGGGTGTTGGAGGTTGAACGCAGAGCCTTACACATGTTCGGCTAGTGATCTACCACAGAGCTAGACTACCAGCCTTTGAAAAGAATGATGGGAGGCATTCCTTACTAACCTTGGATGTGTACTGACATGCATTTGAAGCTGAACAATTATTTTGCTATGTATGTATTTGTAAGATTAAAAACATCTATGGCCTTAGCAGTGCTGCTGATGGCGCTGAGATGGTGTGAGGTATACGTGGCACATGCACATGTGTGTGCAGATGTGTGCATCTAGTGCACATGCGTGGGTGTCCTCCCCTATCCCTAGTCCACCAGCTTTCTTTCTTTCTTTCTTATTTTTAAAATAAATTGTTTTTACTTTACTTTTATTTATTTATTTGAGAGAGAGGAGAGAGAGAAAATGGGCTCATCAGGGCCTCCAACCACTGCAAACGAACTCCAGATGCATGCACCCCCCTTGTGCATCTGGGTTACGTGGGACTTGGGGAATCGAACCTGGGTCCTTTGACTTTCCAGGCAAATGCCTGTACTGCTAAGCCATCTCTCCAGCCCCCACCTGCTTCCTTAAGACATGGAGTCTCCCGATGATCTCGGAGCTGCTGTTTTTGGTCAGACTGGCTGACCAGTGAGTCACAGTGATTCTCCTATGTCCACTCCCCTCCGGACTGGGGTGAAAGGTGTGCATGGCTATACATGGGTGCTGGGGACTAGAACTCAGGACAAACCAGGCCTTCTCGGGCCCTCATGTTTGAGCAGCTTGCACAGCAAGTACTCTTGCCCTCTGAGCCATCTCCCCAGCCCCACATTTTACTTTTCAAGAAAAAATAAAAAACTAAAGGAGTTAAAGCCAGTTAGGAATATATGCCTGTAATCCCAACACTCAGAATTGCTATGCCATCCCTCCAGCCCCCCCTCCCCCAGTCTTTAGCATCTCAGGAGTCTAAGCAGAGAACATGACTGTAATAGTACATCTGAGTATAAAATGTTAGAGTTATAATTCTCCAAAATAAAACGACTGACCTCCCACCGCATGCAAGATAACTTCGGGGGCACACGTATCCCATTTCTTACATCCAGGACTTGCAAATACATATGCAGAGGCTTTTCCTTCAATTAGCTGAATTATCTGCAAGGTAAAATGTGATTATCCTCCACTGGGAATGACTGGGGAACCAGTAAGAGAAAGTGCCTTTTCCCATCAGAGCTTTTTCACTAATTCCCTGTCACACTTCCTGAAATTAAAGTCTTTAGCAGGTTAAAGGATACCAGTAGTAGGAAGAAATAAGATAGACGTTTAATAGCACATGAAAATTTGAAGGCCGTGTATGTGGCAGGGGTGGGTGAGCTGGTCACATAAGCTACAAAGTGACATTTGAACAAGTTTCATAGAGTTAGATCAGGTTTTCTTAGTACTCTTTATTTCTTACTGTAAAAGCAATGCATATCTACTACAGAACGATTACTGTTTTTAAACATCTACAAAAATGAGCACGGCTAAATACAGGATAGAGAAATATTAAGCCATCGCATAAGGCACAGTAAGTCCCGGCAGGTGTGTAATGGAAGTAGCTGAACGGAGAATTCCACAAGGTTCAGCATCTCACTGCTCCGCCCACTACTGAAATGTGAATGTCCATTACCATCATTATCATTCGTCTTTTGAGATAATGTCTCCTGTAGTGCAGGCTGGCCTCAAACTTGCTACACAGCAGAGAGGGGCCTTGAATTGCTCATCCTCCTGCCTCTGTCTCTACACACATGTGCTCCTATGCCTGGCTCTTAACATATAAACTTGGAGGAGAAAGGCCAGCAAAGAAGCTACAAGTGTCCTTGGGGACTGTGCTCCTTGACTAAAGGCACAAACTTTATCTTAAATTAAAAAAAGAGACTTGAACCTTAAACTATTTTTTTCCTGCCATGCAGGACTCTAGCCAGGGACATGTGCATGCTAAGCATGTTTTCTGCCACTGGGATAAATTTCCACCCTTGCGCCTTAAATTTATCTTGTAAATTTAACTATGATTCCACTGGCAAACTATAATCTTTAATCACTTCTTATACTCTTACCTCATTATTCCTTTTCTCTTTTTGTAGTGCTGAGAACTGAGCCCCAGGGCCGCCCCATTGTTAAGCAAGGGCCCTATCCCTGAGCTATGGCCCTCTCCAGTGCCAAACACACACCCTCTCTCTGAGCTATGCCCCAGCATCCCCAACCCTCTTTTTTACATTGTATTTTGAGTCAGTGTCCCCTGGAATTGCTCAGCAGACACTGAACTTCTGATCTCCTGCATCAGCCTCCCAAGCAGCTGGGATTCCAGGCCTGTGCTATCAGGTCCTGGCTTTATTTCTTATATATTTTGGTTTTTCAAGGTAAGGTCTGATTCTAGCCCAGGCTGACCTCTGCCGCCTGAATGCTAGGATTAAAGGCGTGCACCACCATGCCCGGCTCTATTTCACATTTTTTTAAATGTATTTTTAAAAAATTTATTTATTTATTTATTTGAGAGTGACAGACACAGAGAGAAAGACAGATAGAGGGAGAGAGAGAGAATGGGCGCGCCAGGGCTTCCAGCCTCTGCAAACGAACTCCAGACGCGTGCGCCCCCTTGTGCATCTGGCTAACGTGGGAACTGGGGAACCGAGCCTCGAACCAGGGTCCTTAGGCTTCACAGGCAAGCACTTAACCGCTAAGCCATCTCTCCAGCCCTCTATTTCACATTTTTAACAGGCTCAGTATTTCCTTCTCGGAGCCGCTACGTTTCAGAGCCCTTGGAGATGGTTCCATACCTTATTTCCTGCTCCTCCCACTCGCAGCACATCATCTGGGTTCATGGCTGAAATACAGTCGGTGACCAGTTTGTTGCTATGGGATCTGGTGGTTGTGATGATGTGCTTCCCAACAGGCGCTTCCTTCAGCTGGAAGCCAAAGGCTCCTAAACCCAGCACTCCCCAGATTGTCCTCCCCAGCAGGGCATCTGGTCCTGCCTGGGCAAAGGAGTGAAACCACAAAACTCATCATCTGTGGAAAGATGCTAGCTGTGCATAGAACACCTAGTTACTTACACTGAGTCACAGTTCACATGCTTAAAACACAGGGTATTTAGTTATTGATGGCAATATGACAAAAATGTTATAAAATAATAAAAATACCCTTGATGAAGAACTTTCCCTAACAGAGTTCACTGATTATCCTCAGCGTTATTGTGGTCAGCAGTTTCAAAGGTGATGGGAAAAGTCTTGAGTCCTCAGGAAAAGAAGCTTCATACACTGATTACGGTTTCTTTTGTAATCATCCCACAATCTGTCTGTTATACTGAAAACAGCCAGTTTCAAAAGGGACAGAAATGCAGGAAACACAGTACCGGCCCTTTAAAGAGCAGCGGCCTGGTGACTGGGGGAGCTGGCACTTTGGAGCCGGGGCCCAGACTCCACCCACCGACAGCCACTGCAACAGGGCACACCTTGGAACCTATACTTTCCTCGATGGAGCCCAAAACTGTTCAACCACATTGTTGTAACTGCATATGACATGTAAAAAAAAAAAAAAAAAGAAGTAGTAACATATTTCCGGGGAGGTAAAACTTGATGCTAACATAACCAGTCCCACTTCATCAAAATGTGACATTAATACCCATACTCATCACCAAGCATGTGCCCGACCCGATACTAAGTGCTTTATGCAGGCATTATCTCATTTACTCCTCACGGCCCCCTGGGAAGTAGGCATTATTGCCCTTAGAGATGAGAGGAAAATGAGAACTGAATCTAGGGTGGTCATAACCAAATCCAGCTCATCCGTGCTCACAGCTGTTTTTATTTTGTGCTTTTGAGATGAGGTCTCACTGTGATGTCCTGGTTGGCCTAAGCCTCCCAAGCAGGCGGGACTATAGGTGAGTGCCACCATGCCTGCCAGAGCTGGTATCAGGGCGGAGATGCAGCTGTCGGTCAATACCCCGCCAACATGAACTCGGCTGATGTAATCCCAGCTCTTGGGAGGTGGAGACATAAGGATCACAGATGCAAGGTCATCTTCACTTACATAGCGAGTTCAAGGTCAGCCTGGGCTAAAGATCCTGTCTCTGCCCTGCCTAAAAGAAACCCAAAGCTAATACCAGGCTGCTTGTGTTTACTTCTGCAGATGTTTGAAACTCAATGTCTCTGTCCTCGGGCAGCTCACTGGTGCTGCTCCAGTGAACTCTGCTCACGCAGCGGGGCTCCCTGGAAACCGACTCTGAGACGGGGTGGGGGTAGGACGTCGTGGGGGACTGCTGCTCAGACGTGTGTGGGGGATCAAGGTCTGTGCAAGGAAGCATGTGTGGGCAGAGGGGAAAGAGACAGGGCAATGTGAACTCAAGGCACTGCAGGTCCTAGGAAGCTGTAGGCCAGCATGGGAAGCAGTGACAGCCTGCCACAAAACACAACAAGGCCTGCAGAGATGGCTCAGTGGTTAAAGGCACTTGCTTGTAAAGCCTGATGGCCCAGGCTCAATTCCCCAGTACCCATGTAAAGCTGAATGAACAAAGTGGTGTATATGTTTGGAGTTTGTTTTCAGTGGCAAGGGGCCCTGGTGTGCCCATTCTCTCTCTCTGTTGCAAATAAATAAGTAAATGAAAATAGATGATTTAATTAAACAAAACAAGACAGGGGGCTGGGGAGGTGTCTCAGCGACTAAAGGGGCTTGCTTGCAAAGCTTACTGCCTGGGTTCAGCTCTCCAGCTTGTAAGGCCAGACACTAAAGTGGCACATGTGTCTGGCATTCAGTGGCAAGAGGCCCTGGTGCACACATACATAATATATATAAATATAAAAAAAACAATGAAACAACAAGTTGAACTCCCTTTGTAACTGACTATGATGGCAAGGAAGCTGGGCCTGAGGACGCTGGTGGTGCAATGCAGGGAGGTGGCGGCTGGCCTTCCTCTGGGCTCCTGATCTTAGTCTCTCATCTTCTCCCCACAGTTCGCCTCGCACACGAGTTAAGGAGCACTCGTGCTGATTAGGAAGCTTCTATTGAACAACAGGTGGGCTTTCTTTGCTCCATGTCATGGTGTTTTCATGTTGTTTCATGGTGTTTAATTGTTCAGTCTGTCATCTTGCTCGAGAGAGCAACACGGAGTACGAGTGGACTTGACTTTGACCCCCTGTTCTGCCATTTACCCACGGATACCATTGTTGTAAGTTTAGGGCCTTAGTTTCTGCCTGCTCCCATTCTCCTCTCCTCCTCTTCCTTCTTGTTTTGTGATGGAACTCAGGGCTTGGGCTTTGCACATGCCAGGCAGACATGCTACCACGGAGCTATTACATAGCTCCAGCCCTCTTTTTATTTACAGACAGGATCTCACTAAGTTGCCCAGACTGGCCTTGAACTCACTCTGTAGACCAACTTGAAATTCACCTTTTTAGTTTCACAAGCAGCCGAATACAGGCCGTGTCACCATCTTGGCTGGTTTGCTCTCTCTGCACTGAGAGTGGTGGTTTACGGGTAGGGCATGGCCAGTGTCAGATGAGATAATGCCGAAATCCCTTGCTCCTGGCAGCACAGCAGGCTTGTAAGCTTTTGATAAATCCAGCTATTATGATGGCTATAGAAAGCTACGTCTTCCGCCTGGAAAACCACCCATGCAACTGGCAGCTTCGCTACTTCTATTTGTTGCAACCACTTTTAGGACGTAAGCACATGGGAAGGACAGGGTGAAGGGCATAGCACAGGAAGAGGCAGGAGGGCTAAGAGACGATGACTCGGTGTGCGAGGTGGACGGGGACTGCCTGCAGCAGACAGCACCGCCTCCCTTCTGCCTAGCAGAGCCCTGGCCACTCTTCTCACCGTTGCTGCACTCCTGTGTCCCCTTAACATCTGCTTTTCATGGCTCTGTGGAAAATGAATACAATTTTTCTATTCTCAGAAATATGGGATACATTACTAATTCCTAATACTCAGACCTCTTTTTTGACCAAAGGTTCCATGCATCATGCTTTTTCTATGAATTAAATGACCTTTTTTTTTGTTTGTTTTGTTTTTTGTTTTTTTTGGTTTTTCGAGATAGGGTCTCACTCTAGCCCAGGCTGACCTGGAATTCACTATGGAGTCTCAGGGTGGCCTTGAACTCACGGCGATCCTCCTACCTCTGCCTCCCGAGTGCTGGGATTAAAGGCATGCGCCACTACGCCCGGCATTAAATGACCTTCTTTCAAGTAATAGTGTGAACTTACTTAAGTTCACATAAGAATCACAAACTTGTGCCTGCATGTAATAATTACAAAAATCAGTAAGTCTATATTATAAAAAATTAATGAACACTTAAACAATTTAGCATAACTCTCCTAATAACATATAACTACTTCAGTAAGGCACAAGATATCTCATTTCTAATAATATAAGCAGTAGGAATAAGCAAGCTTACATTAGAAATAAGTATTAATCCTGTTCTAAAATCAGAAATTTAGGAGTAAAAGTCTCCATGCTGATTACTTTGTTTCCAAAGTTCTATCAAGTTCACACTAATGTAAATATTTAAAATATTTTATTTCAATAATTTCCTTCAAAATATAATGAAATATTCTGGCTCTGAAGTTATACTGGTTTCTTGTTCCTAAGGAAGGCCATTTCTCTGAAGTACAAAGGGCAGCCAGAGCAGATTAGGAGGGACAGAGTAAGAGAAAGGGTCTGAGAGTATCTTTAGTTTGTTCTGAGTCTTGACTATAGTTTAGGTATTGTACAGAATTACCTGGAAAGCAACATGGCTAGCACCTTTCTCAGCTGACATGGTTCATTTCTTCAGTGTGCATCAAGAGCCACCTGTAAGTCAGGTGTCCTGATGATCAGGCTAATCGGAAACCATATCCTACTTCCCACACGTCTGCACTTGAATCATAAATATATGAAAATGTAATGCGCACACTACGTCAATGTACCCACATCTGCATATTGACATACTCATGGGACCACTACCCCCTGAGGAGTTAATTTGGTATGTCAAAACCTGTGTATACTTTGAAAGGTACCCCAAGTGACTGCACGTGCAACCAAGCTAGACACCACTGGACTGGGTGGCATCTAGAACCATGGCATGACTGTCATCTATCTAATATTTTGTCTCACTGGTAGTCATACCTCGTAGTTGTAATATGGCTGGTTGATAATGCCTGCTATGGCTTTTCCTTCATAAGCAATTCCAATAAGAACTGTGACATTGTCGAGAAGACCTACAAAGGAGAAATGCCAGTTATGTAGCTTTCTCATGTCAATGTCAGCACAATTGCCCCAAGTAATTTCTGCAGTGAAGGTAAGGAATTGTACTGGTTCATCCATGACCAATCCTACTTATGTAAGATGCATAAACTGTAAGAGAAGTGGCCAGAGAAAGACAAACAGACCACGGCCACTAATCTGAATTGATAACTACTGTCTCACTAGGACACTTTACAAACAAATGAACAAAACAGCCATAATGCTGCCACCATTATCACTAGATTCCTCTGTACCCTTTCTGGCCCCGTCCAATTCACTGGGACCTGCTGGGTCAAATCTGTATTCCTGAATCATCTCTAGACTTACATTTCAAGCCTCCAGCAGGTCCTCAGAACAGGGAGACCTTGGCTTCTTAGGCAGTGTTAGAATCAGCTGCGGTAAATGTTACACAGAGTTCAGCTCCTTCCCAGAGCTAGTGACGAACCCAGGGTGGGCATCGGGATGTGTCTCATGTTCTCATATACGAATTAAGGCTATCTACAGTTTTTCTGCTCCTCAGAGGGTTACAGAGATGTTTTCAGTGCACACAGTACATGTATGTGCACACACACATAGACAAAAAAGGAGTCACTGATAGTTCTTTCTTATCCAGTGACCAAAGTTTATTTCTAAAAATTTTTTAAATGTTTCTTTTAAGCCAGGTGTGGTGGCACACACCTTAAATCCCAGCACTTGGGAAGCAGAAGTAGGGGGATCTCTGACAGTTGGAGGCCACCCTGAGACTCCATAGTGAATTCCAGGTCAGCCTGAGCTAGAGTGAGACCCTACCTCAAAAAAACAAACAAACAAACAAAACATTGTTTTTCTTTTGTCAAGTTGTAAAATTGATAATGAAAATAAGAAAACTGGCATAGATCATTTATTTATTTACTTATTTTGGGACAGGTTTTTCACGCTGTAACCCAGGCTGTCCTAGAACTCACTGTAGGCCGAGCTGGCCTCTAATTCACGCTTTTCCTACTTCCGCCTCCCAAGTGCTTTATACAGATCTTTATTTCAAAAATAAAACTCCAGCCTTCTAAAACCTAAACCTCTAGCTCTCCATATAGTCCTTTTTTGGTTTTGTTTAGATTGGGTCTCAGTCTATCCCAAGCTGACCTGGAACTCACTCTGTAGCCAAAGGATGGCCTTGGACCCATGGTGATCCTTCAACCTCAGCCTCCCCAGTGCTGGGATGAAAGGCCTGTGCCACCATGCCCACTACCTCTTTCTTTCATGTTGCCAAATTGCTGCTTTCTAGCTTTCCTCAGGTAACGTCTGGAGACGGGAGAGTGTGGGGTAGGCACGGGGCACTGGGCGACGGGGCATGGGCAGCGCAGGTCCACCTGCTGCCGTCTGTCACCCGGGAAAACTGGGTTTCGGCTTCAGCAATCCCTTTAGTAACATGGGTTATTATGCTCAGTGTCCCGACGAGGGGGAATCAGCAGTGTGGGCTGCTAGAGTACGTGCAGTGGTACCTCAAGGAGAGAAGCTTCTCTCTCGTAAGATGTCAACTGCCATGAACACGGGCAGCGTGAGGCCAAGACGTGGAGCACAAGGCCAGCACGGGAAGCCACAGGGCTCGTGCGCCACAGCCCAGCTTCCCGCTGTGACGGGCGAACAGACACTGACCTTCAGTGTACTCCTTGGTGCCATCCAAAGGATCAACCCAAACCACAAGCTGGAAACAAAAGTGAAAAAAAAAGAGGAAATATTCAAATCAAGTATGCAAAATCCAAAACAGAATTACATAGAGTAAAGCCATTCCCTTTTCACATGCTTAAACTTACAGGTGGTTTAAGTCAACATCAGCAGTTTAGTGACAGTAAAAGAATGTAAGGCTTCATAATCATGGAATAAATCCACTTAAATTTAACAAAAGACTGATCAGAGAATTTTCTAAAAATGCATATATCACTGTTTACAAGCAGGAGAGAGGAAGAGGGGGATGGGCACACCAGGTCCTCTTGCCTCTGCAAACAAACTCCAGGTGCATGTACCACTTTGAGCATCTGGCTTTACATGCATACTGGGGATATGAACCTGGGCTATAGGGCTTGCAAGAAGGCACCATAACCACTAAGCCATCTCTATGGACCCTTACTAAAGAGTTTTTACTGGGGCTGGAGAGATTTCTCAGTGGTTAAAAGCACTTGTTTGCAAAGTCTGATGACCTGGATTCAATTTCTCAATATCCATGTAAAGACAGGTGCACAAAGTGGCACGTATGTCTAGAGTTCATTTGTAGTGGCAAGCAGTCCTGGCAGGTACAAACTTACACTCTCTGCCTCTCTATCAAATAAATAAATAGACCTTTTACTAGATGTGGCTGATAAATGTTCATTGTCACTCACTCTTAAGCACAATGTCATGAACACGTGGTGCTCTAGGGGGCGCTAAAGGGAAGCCTACAGAGGCACCAGAAACATTCTGAACAATTTGTATGGTTATGTTATTTATACATATGTAATGATTAAAAAAAAAGTCTGACTACCTTAAGGACACAGAAAGTGGAATGGCTAATAAAACTGACAAAAGACTAAAAAGCAAATTCCTACTTATGATTTATTGATCCTGTGACCACTGATATGTAACAGGTGAATTTCTGAGTGAGAGCCTATTTCTGATGTCTCATTTAAAAAAAAAAAAATTACATACCACAAAACAAAATGCCTTCCTCACAGAAAGTATTCCATAAATTGTTTAAAATCAGTGAAATATAAGCCAGGAGCATCCTTAATCCCAGGAGAAGTAGGAGGATGGCTGTGAGTTTGAGGACAGCCTAGGACTACAGAATAAGTGCCAGATCAGCTTGGGCTAGAGCGAGACCCTACCTCGAAAAACCCACAAATAAACAAACTTTAGCGAAAGATGTCTAAATCTGGAACCACAGATTAATTTATGCAACTCTTAAAAGTGAGATGGCTTTTATAGCATTCTAGAAATAGCCCAGTAACCCATAACCAAGTATACTTACTATATTTAAGACTTTCTTTCTAAATGTATTCTTTCCCCCCCAAAAGTTATTTATTTATTTGAGAGAGCAAGAGGTGATAGAGAGAGGCAGATAGACAGAGGGAGAGAATGGGTGTGCCAGGGCCTCTAGCCACCAATTTGTGCATCTGGCTGATGTGGGTCCTGGGTAATTGAATCTGGGTCCTTAGGCTTCATGGTCCCTAAAAGTATTCTTAATACTGGTTTCAGGGCAGAAAGGGCATCTCAGGGAGCAGCAAATGAACTCTCACAGGTCACATCCATTTGGTTGTCTGCTACTTCTGTGTTGGGTCTTAAAGATTTCAAGTTCCTAGCGGTCTGGATTTTATAAGCACTGGCTTCTCCTCCTACATATTTTATTCCCGTTAAAATGGCAATAAGTTCAGATTCACAGAGAACAGAGCTCAGGTGGCCTTACATCTTCCTCCTTGATGGTCCTGTATTGGGACGGGCACGGCTGCTTCAGAACCTCCTCCCACTGGCCGTCTTCAATCAGCTCTGGATCCACTTCCCCAGAAGGCAGGTCCTAAAGCAGAGATTACACCCTCCTTGAGGCTGTTGATTCTTCCAGGATGCTTTTTTTTTGGGGGGGGGGCAGGGAGAAGGAGGGTCTCTCTGTAGCCCAGGCTGACCTGGAATTCACTATGTAGTCTCAGGGTGGCCTCAAACTCATGGTGATCCTCCTACCTCTGCCTCCCGAGTGCTGGGATTAAAGGTGTGTGCCACCACACCTGGTAAGCTTAGTTTTTAAAGCAAACCTAATGTAACAAGAACCCAAGGAAATAAACTGAGACACTGGGATTTCTCCATTATGTCCACCTTAGAGCCTAAAGTTGGGGGATTCCCTCCTAGAGTCTCACAGTTCTGACAGCTTACCTCACAGCTGGATCCTGACTTTTGTTTATACCTTGCTTCAGGACCACGTAAGAGGTACTCAAAACTTTCCCTCTTTCCAGTTTGGCCAAGATTGTATTTAAGTCCACTTTTCTGAGCTGGGTGTGATGGTGCACGCCTTTAATCCCAGCACTCAGGAGGCAGAGGTAGGAGGATTGCCATGAGTTCGAGGCCATATTGAGACTCCATAGTGAATTCCAGGTCAGCCTGGGCTAGAGACCCTACCTTGAAAAACCAAAAAAATAAATTAAAATAAACTCACTTTTCTGCACCCATTTCTTTGTTGTGTGTTTATGTGTGTGTGCGTGCACACATGTGCAGATGCATGTGTGTGTGTGTGCGCGTGTGGACAGAGTACAATGTCAGGTGTCCTGGAACTTGTCCATTAGGTTAGTAGGGCTACCCAGTGAGTCCCAGGGGTCTGTCTGCTCCACCCCATGCTGCTAGCACTGGGATCACAAGCATGTGCTTTCTTTTTACATGGGCTCTAGGGATTGAACTCAGGTCCTCATGCTCGTGAGGCAGGCACTTTACCAACTGAGCCATCTCCCCAACCCTCCTTGACCCATTTCTGTTTCCCCTTTTTCTTTTGGATTGCTTGGAAATTAAGGCAGTAGGTTATAACCCTGAGTGTCTGCTCATGCTAGAGCAGAGGATGGAGCTCAGTGGTACAGAATTCACCAGCACGTACGTGACTCTGGGCTTTATCCTCAGCACTATGAAGGAAAGGAAAAGCACACCAAAGGCGAATCATCACTTCCACTCCCAACCCCAGCCCCCAGCCCCAGAAGTCAAGGCCAGTCTGGGTTAGACAGTGAGATCCTATCAAACAAACAAGAACTAATTGAAATTTTAAAAAGCTTATTCTGCTGTTTCAGTCACATGTATGCAAGCTTAGTTTAAAATTGTTTTTATTTATTTGAAAACAGAGAGAGGGAAAGAAAGAGCGCATGAGAATGGGTACAGCAGGGCCTAGAGCCACTGAAAACGAGCTCCAGACACATGCACCACCTCGTGCATCTGGCTCTGGGTGGGTACTGGGGAACTGAACCCAGGCTGTCAGGCTTTGCCAGTAAGTGCCTTTAACCACTGACCCATCTCTCCAGCCTACAAATTGATTATTTTTTTGATTTTTTGTTTATTTATTTGCGAGCGACAGATAGAAAGAGGCAGAGAGAGAGAGAGAGAGAGAGAGAGAGAGAGAGGGAGAGAGAGGGAGGGAGGGAGGGAGAGAGACAGGGAGAGAATGGGCGTGACAGGGCCTGCAGTCACTGCAAACGAACTCCAGATGCATGCACTACCCTGTGCATCTGGCTAACGTGGGTCCTGGGGAATTGAGCCTCAAACCAGGGTCCTTAGGCTTCACAGGCAAGTGCTTAACCGCTAAGCCATCTCTGCCCACAAGTTGAATTTTTAAAGCAAAATATAAGGTAATAAACAAAGCCCATTCAAGTTTCAGAACTTTGCCAATTTTTTAAAAAAAATTTTGAGGCAATCCCAACAGTCTGACCTTTTTAAAAAAAAAATAAATGTAAGAGAGTGGGAGTGGGAGTGAAGGAGGAGAGAACTGGTGTGCCAGGGCCTCCAGCCCAGTAATTGAACTCCAGACGCGTGTGCCAACTAGTGCGTGTGTGCAACCTTGAGCACTTGTGTCACCTTGTGTCTGGCTTATGTGGGACATGGGGAGTTGAACATAGGTCCTTAGGCTTTGTAGGCAAGCGCCTTAACTCTGCTAAGCCATCTCTCCACCCCTAGCAATCTTTTTTTAAAAAAATATTTTATAGGCTGGGTATGGTGGTGCATGCCTTTAATCCTAGTACTTGGGAGCCAGAGGTAGGAGGATCTCTATGAATTAAAGACCACCCTGAGACTACATAGTTAACTCCAGGTCAGCCTAGGCCAGAGTGAGACCCTACCTCGAAAAACCAAAAAAAAAAAAAAAAAAAAGTATTTATTTACAAGCAGAGAGAGAGGAGACAGATAGACATTCTACAGAGAATGGGTAAACCAGGGATTAGTGCCACTGCAAACAAACTCCAGATGCATGTACCACTTTGTGCATCTGGCTTTACATGAGTACTGGGGAATCTAACCTGGGTCATTAGGCTTTGCAGGCAGGCACCTTGACTACGGAGCCATCTCTGAAGCCCCAATCTTTTCAACTTAATTTTTAGTGCTGGGATTGAATGTATGACCTCACCCATGCAAGCCATATGCTTCTTCTTAGTGCCTCAACTACGCTCAGCATGCGCTCTGCTGAGATCCACCTGCAGCCCCTCAACCCACCTTATAGTTTGTATGCTGAGTGTTACCTATGACAGTAACTGTATCTTCTCTAGCTAAGAAGCGAAACTTCTGCCCTAGATGTGGAACAAAATATTTTAAAATCAGACTTTCCTCCAAGAGCTGCGGTTACTTTGTGTTAAAACACATGATGCAATACTAACATTTTACCAGTGGTCTAAAACCCAATGACATGTCAGTTACAAATCCATATGATACACAGGAAGTAAAAAATACAGCGTTGCTGGTAGCTCTTACCTCTTCCCCTATAATCGTTAGCTTGGGGAACTTCCGCGACAGGGAAGAGCAGATGCTCACTTGCACCAAGCGGTCTGCTTTGGTCTGCAGGTCTGTGGCAGAGGTCTGTAACGAAGGGGAGAAGCTTAACAGGATGAAGATGAAATCAGTCGTCTTCAAAGTCCTAAGTGCACAGGATCTATATAATTTATATTACACTTCTGAGTTTTAGATTCCTAGAGTTAAAAATCAAATGAACCAACTAGTTTCTTGCCTTTTTTTTCTTTTCAGAGAAAAGCAGTTAAAATTCAGAAATAAAGCCATGCTTAGTGGTGAACTCCTTTGGTTCCAGCACTAAGGAGGCTGAGGCAGGAGGGTTGACATGGGTTTGATGCCAGCTTTGGCCACAGCGTGAGACTCTGTCTACATAAATAAATGTGAGAAGTGTGTGTTCGTGTGTGTTGCTGGCGGTCAGACCAAGGGCCTTGCACGTGCTAGGCCAGTGCTGTGCCACTGAGCTACAACCCCAACCCGATAACGGTTAAAGCTTAGAAAGGGCTTTTACATTATTTAGGATGCTTTTTTCTTCATTTCAGTAATTATTTCATAAGGCCTCTAGATTTCAACTTTTGGTTCACACAGGTTATGGGACAGGAAATGACTGGCATGCTAGAACACACCTATAACTCCAGCACACCGAGGAAGAGGCTGCAGGATTCCTGCCAAGTTCAACACTATGTTCTCCACATGGCTTGGAACTATACTCTACCATCGTGAGTTCAAGGCCACCTACATAGTGAAACTGTGTTCCAAAAACAAAAACAATCAAGAAAAAAAAAAAAGAGAGAGAGAGACAGGAAAATTACACTTTCCCAGAGCAAAGTTAAACATTATATCATTAATGCTTGCAAAGTGTTTCTTACATAATTCATTCTGTAACCTCCCCCTTGAGAGGTCCCAAAGGTTACATATTAGTGCATTAGAAAGAATTTTGACTTTTTTTGGTGGTGGGGGAGGAGTGGAGTGAGTTAAAACAGGATCTCATGCAGCTGAAGCTGGCCTTGAATTTAAAATTCTCCTGCCTACACTTCCCAAGTGCTGAGATTATAGGCAAAAGCCGCCACATCCAGCTTAAGAAATCATATTTCTAAAATAAAAAAATTATGAAAATGGGCTGCAGTTAAACTTAATATACCATTCAACCATGTTACTCAACTCCATCCCAGTTTTTGGCAGTCATACTAGTGAAAGATAGTAGAAGATTTTGCAAATCATACCACAATCTCCTCTGTTACTTTGAGAGGATTTTTTAAAAAAATTTTATCTTATTTTTTATTGAATTTATTTCTTTTTAAATTTTTATTAACATTTTCCATGATTATAAAAAAAATCCCATGGTAATTCCCTCCCTCCCCATCCCCCACACTTTCCCCTTTGAAATTCCATTCTCCATCATATTACCTCCCCATTACAATCATTGTACTTACATATATACAATATCAACCTATTAAGTACCCTCCTCCCTTCCTTTCTCTTCCATTTATGTCTCCTTTTTAACTTACTGGCCTCTGCTACCAAGTATTTTCCTTCTCACGCAGAAGCCCAATCATCTGTAGCTAGGATCCACATATGAGAGAGAACATGTGGAGCTTGGCTTTCTGGGCATGGGTTACCTCATTTAGTATAATACTTTCCAGGTCCATCCATTTTTCTGCAAATTTCATAACTTCATTTTTCTTTACTGCTGAGTAGAACTCCATTGTATAAATGTGCCACATCTTCATTATCCACTCATCAGTTGAGGGACATCTAGGCTGGTTCCATTTCCCAGCTATTATAAATTGAGCAGCAATAAACATGGTTGAGCACGTACTTCTAAGGAAATGAGATGAGTCCTTTGGATATATGCCTAGGAGTGCTATAGCTGGGTCATATGGTAGATCAATCTTTAGCTGTTTTAGGAAACTCCACAATGTTTTCCACAATGGCTGGACCAGATTGCATTCCCACCAGCAGTGTAGAAGGGTTCCTCTTTTTCCACATCCCCGCCAGCATTTATGATCATTTGTTTTCATGATGGTGGCCAATCTGACCACAGTGAGATGGAATCTCAATGTAGTTTTAATCTGCATTTCCCTGATGACTAGTAATATAGAACATTTTTTTAGCAGGGCATGGTGGCGCACGCCTTTAATCCCAGCACTCGGGAGGCAGAGGTAGGAGGATCGCTGTGAGTTCAAGGCCACCCTGAGACTACATAGTGAATTCCAGGTCAGCCTAGGCTAGTGTGAGACCCTACCTCGAAAAACAAAACAAAAAAACAACAACAAAAAAAAAAGAGAACATTTTTTTAGATGCTTATATGCCATTCATATTTCTTCCTTTGAGAATGCTCTACTTAACTCCATAGCCCATTTTTTGAGGTAGGGTTTCACTTTAGCTCAGGCTGTCCTGAAATTCATTATTTAGTGTCAGGGTGGCCTCGAACTCTTGGAGATTTTCTTACCAAGTGCTGGGATTAAAGGCATGCACCACCATGCCCTGCTCCCCACCTTAAGAGTGTTATTATGTTGAAATTATGTAAGACCGACTAGATAACTGACACATTATATTATCTAAAAAGCAGAGTTCTTATAATAGTTAACAATGAGATAAGGAATGAGATAAAATCTTCCCTTTTATCCTACTCTAAAGTCGCTGGATATTTCAAGGTAAAGTATTATTTTGCTGAAATGTAAACTTCACAAAGGAGCTTTATTCTTCAATGGATTGTGCCTGACACAAAGGAAATGTTCCATCAATATCTGTGAAATGAAAGCTGGGTGTGATGGCTCATGCTTTTACTCTCAGCACTTGGGATACTGAGGTCGGAGGATCACTGTGAGTTTGAGGCCAATCTGGGCTACAGAGTTCAGGTTAGCCTGGGCTAGACTTAGATGCTGCCTGGGGGGGGGGGGGGAACAAGCTACAAAGATATTTTATATATATTTGTTAAATGAGTCCACTTAAGTAAGTAGTTCGGCTTGAAGACTGGCTTCCAATCAATCACAGTTCGGCGGCCATTACTGTAGAGACAAACACTGCCATGCCGACAGCCACTCATTCAAACACATGCGGCATCTCAGCTCTTTTCCTTTAAGAGAAACACTTCTGCTCTTTGTGTCAACAAAGTACTAGCCTCATAATTTTGGATACCTTGGGTGACAATCTAATTTGTCCCTCTTTCTTTTTTTTTTAAAAATTTTTATTAACATTTTCCATGATTATAAAAAAATATCCCATGGTAATACCCTCCCTGCCCCCCCCACTTTGTCCCTCTTTCTTTTTTAAGTATTTAAAATTTTTATTTATTTTGGTGTGTGTGTATGTGTGTGTGATGTATGTGTGGCGTATGCGTGTGTTTGTGCTACCCCTTATGGCTGTTACTGCTGTGAATAAGGAATTTAAATTTCTCATTTAAATGGCAGGTATTAACAAACATGTGAAACGTCCTAAAGACAGAATGATTTTGCATGTACTAGAAGACTCTACGTTTGGTAGTTTGGTCCTGGGGACAGACATCAGCCAGTGGCAAAGCCACACAAATGAAGATTGTGAATGAAGTCTCTGAGTCATCTCCAAGCGGGCATGGAGCCCACTGGCATTACAGATTTTCTAGTCTCAGCCATTTTAGCTGTAAAAACTATGACATCCTTCCACTGCTGTGTGGATAAATAAAAAGACCCTCGGAAATAAGAGCTGACTTGCGGTACAGTACCTTCTGCACGATGCCCAGGTCTCCCTCGGCAATGACACGCCTGACGATCGCCCCTGCCTTCTGAGCAATGGAATATGCAGAGGCCACCAACCGCATCAGCACGGTGTGACTGGAAGCCATGGTAAGCCCTGAAAGAAAAGCCAGAAAATATTTTGTTACTTTAATGACCAATTGCTGGAGACTGGAAAGATGGCTCAGTGGTTAAGGTCACTTGGTTGCAAAGCCCGACTGCCCAAGTTCCCTTCCCAAGCCATTCACATAAGCCAGGCATACAAAGTGGTGCACGCTTCCAATGCTCACATAAGTGGTAAGGGGCCCTGATGCATACACACACACACACACTCTTAATGAATAAACATAAATTTTAAAGTATCTGAAACATTAAAAAAAAAGCCAGGTGTGTTGGCACACACCTTTGCTCCTAGCACTCAGGAGGTTGCAGTAGGAGAATTGGGTTCCAGGTCAGCCTGTACTAGAGTGAAACTTTGACTCAAAAAACAAAACAGGGCTGGAGAGATGGCTCATCAGTTAAGACACTTGCCTGCAAAGCCTAGCAACTTGAGTTAGATTCCTCAGTACCCATATAAAGCCAGATATACAAAGTGGCTCATGCGTCTGCAGTGGCTTGAAGCCCTGGCACGCTCATTCTCTGTGTCTCTCGTCTATCTTTCTCTGCTTGCAAATAAATAAAAATAGTTTTAAAAACTTCATTTAAAAACAAAAGAAAATGGGCTGGAGAGATGGCTTAGTGGTTGAGTGCTTGCCTGTGAAGCCTAAGGACCCCAGTTCAAAGCTTGATTCTCTAGCCATGCAAGCCAGATGCAAAAGGTGGCACATGTATCTAAAGTTTGTTTGCAGTGGCTGGAGGCCTTGATGTTCCCATTCTCTCTCTCTCTCTCTCAAATAAATAAACAAATTTTAAAAAATAAAACAAGCCCAGGTGTGGTGGCAATCACAGAGATCCCAGAATCTTTGTGGTTCAAGGCCAGCCTGAGACAACATAAGTAATTCCAGGTCAGCCTGGGCTAGAGTGAGATCCTACCTCAAAAACCAAAACCAAACCAAAACAAAAACCCCCAAAGAAACAAAGATCATTACTAATTTTATTTACTTGAATTCAGTTTGATACATATTTATTGAATGCGTAGGACAGCCTCAATTAACTAAGCAGGATCTTAATAACTCCCACCTCGGCCTCCCGAGTGCTGGGGTTAACAGCGTGTGTCACCACACCCAGCACAACTATGTACTAGAAAATACCTGTAAAAAACAATCTATTCCATTCCCAGCTACCTTAACAAATCTTTCACCATTCTTTCTCTCTGTTGTCAGTGTTCCTCTGGGTATTTCAAGCCCAGAGGCACAAACTCCATATGTGAGAAAGTTTTGTGTGTGGGGTGTGTGATGTGTGCTGGGTTTGTGACGTGCAGAGGTCGTGAAGGAAGTTTCAGGGGCTCCCAAGTATAAGATGTGACATCCACCTGCGAGGAGCTGAGATGTTGGTGGGTTGTGAGCAAAATAATGTAACCTAAGTTGTTAAGTGCCAAGACAGAGCTGGATGGATGGGAAAAGGGACTTGAGCGAATGTATGGGGCGATTAAAGAGGGTCTGAGGAACTGGGAGCCCAGCGGTAGAACGCTTGCCTAGCAGTCTAGCATGAGCAAGGCCCTGTGCCAGTCCCTAGCAGAGGGCGAGAGCGAGCAAGCATGTGATCATAATTATCTTCTAAAAGAATCAATGTACATTCTTTAGAGACTGAATAAAATTTACTCTCTTTCATTGACCTCTGTCCTCAGCAGTGGCCAAGTAAACAGGACACACCTCGGAACAAGCGGGGATGGAGACCCACCATTCAAACAAGCACCGTGGGTCAGAGATGTCCTCAGCTATGGCAAATGGACAAACTGGCCTTTAGGATCAAGTGTGTTCTTCCTAGAAAATCCAAGTCAAAACCTGCAGTTTTAGTGGCTGTTCTGGATGCTGGGAAACTCCACCGTGGGCCCCTTCTGGGCTGAAGGGCATACATCCCTGAAGGTTGCTCCTAAAGGTTTTCTTTCTTTGGGAAATTATCTGTTGGCAAGAGTCACTTTCCCCCAAACTTATCAGGAAGGATTTCTTTTTTCCTTTCAAAGTTTTATTATTTATTTGAGAGAGAGGGAAATAAAGAGAGAGAAAATAAAAATGGGTATGCCAGGGCCTCTTGCTGCTACAAAGGAATTCCAGATGCATGTACCACTTTGTGTATCTGGCTTTTCGTGGGCACAGGGGAACTGAGCCCGTGCTGGCAGGCTTTGCCAGCCTGGAACCCCTGAGCCATCTCCCCTGCTCAGGAAGGGTTTATTTATTTACTTGTTAGTCTTGCTACGTAGCCCAGGCCGGCCTCACACTCACTGTGTGTCCTCACACTAGCAATCCTTATGTCTCAGTGTCCTGAGACTTGACAGTACAAGTATGTGCCTCTATGCTTGGCAGATTTAAAGGCCACTCCCCATGTCAACTGGGCTCTGACAGGCTCTCCTAGTGGGCTCAGCTGAGGTGTTGGCTGATACTACATCCCAGCCCAACCTCTTCTCCCCCACTCTCTTCCCTTTCCTCCTACAAGTCAGCCCTCCACATTTCCTAACAGCCAGCCGCACTCTATCTCCTCATTAGAGTGTTTATGAGGAGCTGGCCTGGGACAAAAACTTGGGCTGGAGATGGTGAAGCCAATGGGAGAGCACTTATGTCACAGACAGAAGGCCTTGGGTTGAACAGAACAGAAAAAAAAAAAAAAAAAAAAAAAGCAAGGTATGGTGGGCCAGACCTATAATCCAGCACCCAGGAAGCTGAGGCAGGGGGATCCCAAATTGGAGGCAGCAGCCTGGGCTGTTCCGGAAGTCCTAGGCCAACGCTGCTAAATAACAAGATCTAATTCCAGAAAGAAAGATGATGACCCCAAACCAAGCCAACAAAGCTTTCCCACCTCTAAATTAAATTGGCCAACATTACTTCATTGCACATTTTCACCCTTATATGCAAGAATAGATAAAGGACACTATAAGCCTTGATTCAGCACCATGGTTCTATCACCCAGTTCTGAATGAACAGTTGACTTTGTTTGCTTTTAAATCCTTTCACATCCTCTTCTGTCATATTTGTTCTATATACAGGGATTAAGAGCAGAAATGAGATAGTAAGCAAGTGTTGCAGTCAGGTTTGCATTGCTGGCAGAAATCACCTGAGCAAGGGCAGCTTGGGGAAAGAAGGGTTTATTTTGGCTTATAGGCTCAAGGGGAAGCTCCATGATGGCAGGGGAAAATTATGGCATGAGCAGAGGGTGGACATCACCCCCTGGCCAACATCAGATGGACAATAGCAATAGGAGAGTGTGCCAAATATTGGCAAGGGGACACTGGCTATAACACCCATAATTGCATCCTCAAAAATCCACTGTCTCCAGGAAGCATTAATTTCCAACTGCCATCAGCTGGGGAGAGTAGCATTCAGAATGCCTAAGTTTACGGGAGACACCTCTGAATCAAACCACCACATTCTACCCTTTGCCCCATAAACTGATAATCGTACACAATAGAAAATACAATTCATTCAGTCGAACTTTCAAAGTCCCCACATTTTTTTTTACTAATCCTAATGATGTGCATACATCTAAATAATCCACAGAATAAACATTCATACTTCAAAAGATGGCACTGGCATAGCACAGAAATATTCAACCAATACAAGATTTAAAACAACCAGGACAGGGCTGGAGGGATGGCTTAGCAGTTAAGGCATTTGCCTGCAAAGCCAAAGGACCCAGGTTTGATTCCCCAGGACCCATGTTAGCCAGATGCACAAGGGGGTACACGTGTCCGGAGTTCATTTGCAGTGGCTGGAGGCCCTGGCACACCCATTCTCTTTCTCTCTTTCTCCTTCTTTTTCTCTCAAATAAATAAATAAATAAAAATATTTTAAAAAGTTAAAAAAAAATAACAGGGCAAACATCAAACTTTGTAGGTTCAACAACTCTAGCCACTCTAGCCAGTATCAAATCTCCAAGTTCTTTTTTTTTTTTTTTTTTTTTTTTGGTTTTTCAAGGTAGGGTCTCACTCTGGTCCAGGCTGACCTAGAATTAACTATGTAGTCGATAATTCTAAGCAGCAACAAGTCTCTGGAGTTCCAATTCCACCATTCCAGCTAGGCTACTTACAGTCCTGGAAAACTTCATCAGGGCCAGCAACTTTCCTTAGAAGCCATCTCATGGTCCTGGCATCTCCATTGGGTCTCCACTGCAACCTATGGTTCATCCTCATGATGGCTCCATGCAGGCATCCATCAAACCTGCTTCACACTGCCCATGGCCATTCCCAAAACACAAGACCGTGTTGCAAGCTCAATGACCCTCTCTTTCCTGCATTTCTTATACTCCACAGTACCAGGTAGGGTGCCAATTTGTTAATCCGGGGGGAATAAAGCAGACTTTGAAGAACAAGACACTCCTTGAGCACTCAGGCCCCTTCAAGAGTCTATATTCTTCCTGTTGCCCCAGTGCAGGTCAGCTGGCCCAATCTCAATGGTTGTAATCTCTTAATTACAGCTGAACAGGCAGAAGTTTCGGCCTAAACATTTCTTTCTGTGCCATAACCCTTTGCACACACCAGTCAGTTTCTACGCAAAGCAACCCTGCACAACTTCTCAGGACACAGGCCTAACAGCAATCTTCTCACACAAATTGATTCAAGCCCAGTCTAAGCAAAGGTCTTTCTCACTTTCATAAACCAAACCTCACAGTCCATAGTTCTTACTGCCTTCAGGTCTTTCAACTCTGACCAGAATAGTCATCAAGGTGTACTTATAGCACTGCAAGGCATCTCTGAGGTCAAGGTTTCAAAACCTTCCACATTCCTCTAGAAAATCAGCTCCAAAATGCCAAAGCCACACAGTCAAGTGTCCAGCAGCAATCCCACTCCACAGTACCAACATTACTATTGCAGTCAGTTTCCATTGCTGACAGAAATCACCCAACCAAGTGCAGCTTTTGGGGAAAAAAGGGTTTATTTTGGCTTATAGGCTTGAGAGGAAGCTCCATGATGGCAGGGGAAAACGATGGCTTAAGCCCACATAAGATGGACAATAACAGGGAGTGTGCCAAAAGCTGGCAAGGGGACACTGGCTATAACACCCATAAGCCTGCCTCCAACAAAACACTGACTCCAGGAGGCGTTCATTTCCAACTGCCATCAGCTGAGGAGACTAGCACTCAGAACACTAAGTTTATGGTAGACAGCTGAACCAAACCACCACCAGAGTGTTCTGAAGCTGGCGTACAGTAACGAAAACCATACTGTGACCCACAGCTGCTGGGGTTAGGCTTAAAATCAAATGGGTGTCCATGTAGTATTTGTTTTCCCTATGCTGTAGCCAGACTATTTCCTGACTTATTACATACTACACATGGAATGAAGCAGTTATGACCATTACTACTTCAGGAACACCACAAATAAAAACAATAGTACTAACATCTCACTGGCCTTACCATCATTCCCTTTCTATCTCTGAACAGCCGTATATCTGGCTTACTCTGCACTGGAAAAGAAGTCTCTGGGCAATTTTACATGCACACACATTCTTTTCTGTGCTGAGGATGGAACCCAGGCCCTGATAGGTATTTTCCTGTTTTTTCCCCTCCCACTCAGTTATATCCCTAAGCCTATCTAATGCCTTAACCACCGAGGTTATGTTAATTTGTTGGAATGCCCATCTAGTTCCCAAGTTATATAAGACTTCTTTGGTGATAGGGATCATTTTCTCTCACTATATGGTATTGTTTTGACTTTTCATAGCTCTCACTTACCTTTGAGCCAATGAAGCAATCATTTGAGCCTTATCAGGTTTCAGGTATGACTAAACCATTTCCTCTTAGGTTTGCCAAGTACACAGTATTTTCTTCTTCCAGTGAAAACCTTCCAGGCTCAGTGTAAGTACTGCCTGCCTTACAAAACATATTCTATGTTCACAAAGTACAGTTTAAGGAGAATGCTGGTTTATGAGATAAAGACAGAAGAATGAGGTTTCATGTAGAGAAGAATGCTGCTTCACCAAGATTCCACAAGTCACTTTTAGTTGGCAAATAAGGAAATGGTTCTGCCTTTTGTTCCTACTGAGATACAGACTTATAAGTTAATAATGAAATATTTGTTTCCAAGCCCTAGCTGTTTTTTGCATATTTTCAAATTTTTATATATTTATTTATTTTATTTGAGAAAGAGAATGATGGGTGCACCAGGGACTTCAGTTGCTGTAAATGAACTCCAGATGCATATGGCACCTTGTGAGTCCTGGGTCCTTTGGCTTTGCAGACAAAGTCTTAACCAATAAGGCATCTCTCCAGCCCTTTTGCATATTTTTTAATGCATGCATACAATTTTAGATCTTGGTGTAAAGGAGATGTTGTTAACCATATTATCAAAACACAAAGTAAGCCAGGTGTGGTGGCTCAAAAAGAAATAAAAAACAAGAAAAATAAACACAAAGCCTACCAAAGAGAGTCCTGTTCCTTATGTTGTTTTGGTTTTTTGAGGTAGGGTCTCACTCTGGCCCAGGCTGACCTGGAATTCACTATGTAGTCTCAGGGTGGCCTCGAACTCACGGCAATCCTCCTACCTGCACCTCCCCAGTGCTGGCATTAAAGGCGGGCACCACCATACCTGGCTTGCTTTGTTTTTGACATAGGTCCTCATCTTAGCCCAGGCTGACCTGGAAGTCAGTTTGTAGCCCCACACGGGCTTCAAACTCATGGAGATCTTCCTGCCTCAGCCTCCTAGGTGCCGGGTTGAAGTTACAGGAGGACAAAGAACAAAGCCAAATCAGCCATAGCCAAGTTAACTTCCTTAAAGCAGCTCAAATTACATCCATTATACTTCCTTCTCTACAAGTCTTACATTTCCTGGGTCCAAAAACACTACTTCCTGTGAACATGTCTTTGTAAAATCTGTTAAAAGTAACATGTGGTTGAGGGCTCTGGTACTCATTTGCTGTGTGACTTCAAGAAAAACCACCTAAAGCCGGGTGTGGTGGCGCACGCCTTTATTCCCAGCACTTGGGAGGCAGAGGTGGGAGGATTGCCCTGAGTTCGAGGCTACCCTAAGACTACGTAGTGAGTTCCAGGTCAGCCTGGGCTAGAGTGAGACCCTACCCTGAAAAACAAAAACAACAACAAAAAAAGAAAGCCACCTAAATTCTCTGTGCTTAAGTGGAAATCATAGCACCTATCAGTTTAGGTTTTGGTAATTATTAAATAAGTAACACACAGACAGCACTTGACCCTGAAGATAAGAATCAAATAATGCTGGGTAAACACACTCAAATGATCTTATTTCTGGCTATCCAGCAGGAACACAGAGGTGGGCTAAGGGCAACAAATTCTTGAATTTTTTGGAAGGGTCTTATGGTTTGTATGTACCCCACAGACCCATGTGTTTGAACACTTGATCCTCAACTGCTGCTGGTGTTTTGTGAGGGTGGGTACCTTTAGGGAGAGTAGAGCCTAACTTGGGGGTATGTTGTTGAGGAATGAGTCTTGAAGAGGTATAGGCCAGCCGTGCTTCCTGCTTAAGCTCTCTGGTTCCTGATCTGCCAATATGCAAGAAACCACACTGCAAGCTGCCACTGTCATGTCACAGACAAGCGGAGCCTCAGCTGCCAGGCCTGCCCATCAGGATGACTGTATCCCTCAGCTGTCAGGCCTGCCCATCGCGATGACTGTATCCCTCAGCTGTCAGGTCAGTCCATCACAATGACTGTATCTCTCAGCTGTCAGGCCTGCCCATCACAATGACTGTATCCCTCAGCTGTCAGGTTGGCCCATCACGATGACTGTATCTCTCAGCTGTCAGGCCTGCCCCATCAGGATGGACTGTGTCCCCTTAAACTGTGAGCCAAAATAAACCTCTCTTCCCTTAAATGCTTCTGTCAGGTATTTTGTAAAAGTGAAGAAGTAAAGTTAACTTATGCAAAGGGTAGTCTGACCTCAAGAACGTTTTAACATAATATACTAAATATAATACACTATAATAATAATATGCGACACCAATTATCACAGAACAGGTTCTTTTTTTTTAACAACATTTGGACTTTCTAGGAATAAATAAGATAAAGGTTGTATAACAAGGCAATCAACCTAAATTCCATTCATCTGAGCAATATTTGCAACTCCCAACCAGGCTAGTTCTGGAGAATGAAAAATAATACAAGTTGGGTGTGGTGGTATACACCTGTAATCCCAATAGTCATGAGGCTGAGGCAGGAGGATTGCTGCAAGTTCAACAAGTTTGAGCTGGCCTGGACTATGTACCAGGCTAGCATGGCTATGTAGCTCAAGGTAAAATAAGACAAACAGGAGAAAGAAAGAAAGAGAAAGGAAGAAACAGAGGTTTCTTCTCATAGCCTTGAGGAAATTTCTTTAATTCATACAAAGATGATAAGCATGTGAGGATTAGGATCTAAAAATGACTGATGTGTGTTCCCAATCAAAATAGTAAAATGAACTGGGTGTGGCAACACACACCTTTAATCCCAGCACTCGGGAAGCAGAAGTAGGAGGATTGCCATGAGTTTGAGGCCACCCTGAGACCACATAGTGAATTCCAGGTCAGCCTGGGCTAGAGTGAGACCTTACCTAGAAAAAAAAATAGTGAAATGATTTACCTGTGAAACTTGACCAGGTGATACTAAAGTTCAAGGCATCGAGATAGATAAATATGTAAGAATGAGAGAGCAGATTTTGAACAATTAATCGATAGGTTTTTGCAACCTGTAATCCCAGCACTCAGGAGGCTGGGCAAGAGGACTGAGAGAGTTTCAGGCCAGACTGGGCAACCTACCTGTTGAGAAGACCCTGTCTACACACACACACACACACACACACACACACACACACACACACACACACAGAGCCACCCACCCAATTCCAGAATTAACTCCCTAGCACTTTGAGGCAGGATGATCAGGAGCGGAGGTCAGCCTAGCATATGTAGCAACATCCTCCCCCCAAAAATACAAAGGGAAAGAAAGAGATGAAACTCAATTGTGCACAAATGGTGGGACAATTGCTAGACCTTGAAAAAAAAAAAAGTTAGTTAGGGGCTGGGGAGATGGCTCAGTGGATAAGCGTGAGAACCTGTGTGTGGACCCCCAGAACCTGTGTCAAAGCTGAACCCTGTGGCAGTATCTGTCATCCCAGCATGCCCACAGTGAGAAGGGAGGCAAAGACAAGAGCATTTCCTCAAAGCTCGTGGGCCAGCTAGCTTGGAAAGGAATACACCAGCCTCAAACCAAGTGGAAGGTGAAGACCAACTCCAGAAGTTATCCTGTGACCACCACACATGCACTGTGGGACACATGTATCTGCAATCACACACATGAACATACACACACTGAAAAAACGGGTTTTTTTTTCTTTTTTTTGTATCCTTCATATTAAAATATGTCCAAGTGCCAGGAGTGGTGGTGCACGCCTTTAATCCCAACACTCGGGAGGCAGAGGAAGGAGGAATACCATGGGTTTGAGGCCACCGTGAGACTACATAGTGAATTCCAGGTCAGCCTGAGCTACAGTGAGACCTTGCCTTGACCCCCCACAAAAGAAAAGTCCAAGTAACCCTGTGTGGAGGTACACTCCTATAACGCCAGCACTCATGAAATTGAGGCAGAATGTTCAGTTTGAGGCCAGTCTGGGCTACATAGTGTAAACCTGTTTCAAAAATCTATCTGGGTCTGTCATGGTGGTGCATGCCTTTGATCCCAGCATTTGGTAGGCAGAGGTAGGAGGAATATAGTGAGTTTGAGGTCACTGTGAAAAGACATAGTGCATTCCAGGTCAGCCTGGGCTACAGTCTGTCTTGAAAAACAACAACAAATCAATAATCTATCTACCTACCTACCTATCTATATTCCAAGTCAATTAGTGTTTTTTTAATTAAAAGAATGAAACTATAACAGTGTGAGAATAATTTATAAGTTTGTAAAAGCCTTTAAGACAAAAGAATAATGTATTTATAAATTTACCTAAAAATGAAAATGTCTACATGACAGAAAGCTGTAGAGAAAGTAAATGCATACTTCACATAGAGAAAACCTGTACTAAGTAAAGGAGCTATCTGGTAAAGGGTTCTTACATAGCAACTTGTAAAAGATGAATAATCCAGTAAAAAGTGATCCAAGCACAGTTAACAGATGAGTCTTGGAAAAAGAAAAGTATTGGCCACTGGTCACTAAATAAATCTATGCAGTTCTCAACTTTACAGACCATGAAAGAAACACAGACAAAACAATGAGAAATGATTGTTTAAGACTGGCATATATGAGTTTGTCCAGTGTGCCCAGAGTCTGAGGGACTTGCGGCCCTGGGCACCTTTCCTAAGCATACAGAGGGTGAAATCTCTTCGGAGGGTCCTAAGAGCCTTTAGTAAAAAGTAAAATGTAAACGTCTTCTGATAGAACTATTTTATTTTAGGGACACTCAAACGAATCACGCCGGGCTGCAACTCTGTAGAAACGACAACAGGAAGAACATCTGCTATGATACCGAACTTTGATTTCTTAAGAGTTTCTAAGTATGGCTTTACTATAGATAACAACTGAAGGCTAGTTTCGCCGTGCAGCAAAAAGACCTGGAGGTGTGAAAAGAAAAGCCGAGAGACGAGCCAGTCAAATGTGGAGCCCCGAAGACTGGCCGTGGGGCCGCACTCGGACAGCCGCGGTCATTTGCCTCAAGCTTTTGTTCAAGGCTCACGTCCCTTGAGTCTCCTCCAGTCTGCGCAAAGGGTTGGAGGTCTGCCCGAGGCTCTGTCCTGACGCGGCCGGGAAGAACTTACAGTCACTAGATCTGGAACGACACTCCAGGGGCCGACACCGAAACGCCGCTGCGAGCACAGGTCCCCCGCCGCGTCCGCGCCGCCGCCGGGCTTTCGCGAGGTCGGCGGGTCAAAAGCAGACCGAGGACAAGGCTGGCCCGGCACTGCGCATGCGCGAGGCTCGGCGCACGCGCACGCGCACTGCGCCGCCCGCCCCGCCCCGCCCGGCCGCCCGCAGGAAGTCCGCAGCCGCGGGGTGCAGTTCTGGACCCCCCTAAAGGATCATTTCTGTTGCTGTTGTTACCGAGTCAGGTTCTCTGTAGCTCAGGCTGCCCTCGAACCCGTCATCTTCCTTCCTCCTCCGAGTGCTGGGATTCACCCACGGGCGCCGCCGCTCCGTCACACAACCCCCACCCTTCCAACCTACAAGTTCTTGGGAAATTATTTCACGAGGGCATGGTTCTGTGTGTTTCCTTGCCAATCTCAAAATTTAGTAATCAGAAGCAAAATATTTTTTATTATTAGGGTTATCATTACCTCTTTTTTTTAACTTTAAAAAAAATATCAGAGACAGAGAATGGGTGCTCCAGGGCCTCTAGCCACTGCAAACAAACTTCGGATGCATGCGCCACGATGTGCATCTGGCTAACATGGGACCTGGAGAATGAAACCTGAGTCTTTAGGATTAGCAGGCAGGCAAGCGCCTTAACCTGTAAGCCATCTCTCCAGCCCCTCTTTTTTTCTTCTTATTTCCAAGGTAGGGTCTGGCTGTAGGCCAGGCTGACGTGGAATTCACTATGTAATCTCAGGCTGGCTCTTAACTCAAAGCGATCCTCCTACTTCAGTCTCCCAAGTGTTGGGAGCTAAAGGCATGTGCCACCACGTCCAGCTACATATATATACACATATATATACACATACATATACATACATATGTGTATGCATATATGTACATATATATATACATATGTATTTGAGGTAGGGTCTGACCTGGAATTTACTATGTACTCTCGGGCTGGCCTTGAATTCATAGTGATCCTCCTACCTCGGCCTCCTGAGTGATGAGATCAAAGTGTCGGCGCTGCCCTGTACAGTTTATTATTATTATTTATTATTATTATTTTTTGGTTTTTTAAGGTAGGGTTCACTCTGGCCGGGACTGACCTGGAATTCACTATGGAGTCTCAGGGTGGCCTGGAACTCACGGCAATCCTTCTACTTCTGCCTCCTGAGTGCTGGGATTAAAGGCATGCACCACCACGGCCGGCTTCAGTTTATTATTTAAAATACATATATTTTATTCGTTTGTAAGTGTAAGACCCCCAGAACGAGGACCCCACGCTCTGCCCGGAAATGGCGACACCCCAAATCACTCACGAGAAACGGTCTTGATGCAAACAGCAAGAGGATTTTTATTCCAAGCACGCTGGGGCCCACAGTCATACACCACGCAGGGGTAGAGGACTGCAGAGCCCCGAATGCAGGAATGGGACAGTTTTTATAGGGTTTCTAACAAAGCCTGTGCATTAGACCAATTATTTTTTTAACATCAGGAGCCTGTAGGGTGCGAGCCAGTCAGTTTGTGCCACTCCATAGTTTCTAAGCCAATTAGTTTAATTTGTTCAAGCCCCTCGTGGACCAGTCTCCTATGACCTTGGTGGTCAGCATTTGCGCAGGTCCTTGGGTGGGGGTAGCAGAGTGTGGTATCAGTCTCCTATGACCTTGGTGGTCTGAGGCAGGCTGCTACAGCTTATGTTGTGGGATACTAAGGCTTACGGTGCAGGCTATTTACAGAAACCAAATAAGTGGTTCACTTTATTACTCATTTCCCATTCTTGAGGGCTATCTCATGCCCTTTTTACCTAGTTTTATATTAACAACGGGCTCTGATATAATGAGAAGAGGGATTCTTGACTTGCTTCCAACAGAGAGTAAAGCCTGGAGTTTGAGGTATGCAGGGGCCCGCTTAAGCTCCCTTTGGAGCGTGATAGTATTTCTGGGCTTCTGAATTCTTGGGCCTTTCATAAGGAGAAACAGAATAAGTATGGGTAGGCGAACTCTCGTGCCACTGCACACTCCAGACACAAGCCCCATTTAGTGCAGCTGGCTTTACTTGCGTACTGAGGAATCGAACCGCGGTCGTGAGGCTGTGCAAGCAAGCGCTTTGACCAGCCACCGCTCCATCCCTATTACTATTTTTAGATTTTACTTACTTTTCTTTGAGACACAGAGAAAGGGGTGGGGGAGAGAACGGGGCGCACCCGGGAGGGCCTCCAGCCATCGCAAAAGAGCTCCAGACACAGGCGCCACCTTGTGCATCTGGCTTTTCGTGGGTCCTGGGGGATGAAGCTGGGTCCTCAGGCTCCACAGGCCAGCGCTTAACCGCTAAGCCACCTCCCCAGCCCCCATTACTGGTTTTGAGACCGGCTGTCGCTCGGCGGTCCTTCCAGCTCCACGGTCGGCTGGAGCGCTCGCAGGCGCGCCCCGCCGGCTCGCACGGACGTTTGGCGGGTTGCACGCCGCGGTGACGCCGGAAGTGCACGGCGGCTCCAGAGCGCGCCGCGGGGGGCCGGCCACGCACGGCGCGAGGCGGCCTCTCGGCCCTCGCCGACCCGGAAGGTCGCACACCCTCCGCTTCCCCGCCTCTTCCGGCCGGGGCGGGCGCGTGCGCAGTCCCCCACAGCAAGTCCAGGGTTTCGGGGGTCCCTCCGTTTAGAGGCCGGGCAGCAGCCAGGGACCCCCGCGCCCAGAGGTCCGCCCGGGGAGCCCGCCATGCTTCGGGGGCTGCGGCCTCGCGGGCGCGGGGCGGCGGCTGTGGCCGCTGCCCGGAGCTTGTGGAGGCCGCCCCGCCCTGCCGATCGCCTGGGGTGGCTCTGGACGGCGAGGCGGCTCCCGGTGCGCCCCGTCTCCGGGGCCAGTGAGCAGCAGAGCAGCCCGAAGAGCAGCAAATACCGGGACTCGGTGCTGCTGCCGCAGACCAGCTTCCCCATGAAGCTGCTGGGCCGCCAGCAGCCCGACACGGAGCTGGAGATCCAGCAGGTACCCGGGCGCCGCGGGCGGGGGACCCCGGCGAGGCGGCGGGAACGCCCCCGAGTCCTGCCCGGGAGGCGCCTGCAGCGACGCGCTGCTGTGCAGGCCATGGCCCGTCTTTAGCACCCACACGCCGACTTTGCACACACACCTAGGGACGTGTCAGCAAGTCAACCAACATGTGCTCATGCAATTGAAAACTCAACTGTAAGGAGTGACGGGAACTTAAAACGTAGTCGGATGTTTGCTTCCTTGGTTGGAAGTTTGAAGGACAGACTAGGGGTACTTCTAAGTCCCCTGTGTAGACTGCGCCTCTGTCGCCTGTATTAGACTGAATTAAGTAACGGCGGAGAATCACTGCTTTTAGAGCGTTTAAAATATCCCTGATCGCCGGGAATATGGGTGAACTAAATATGCCTAGCCTCAATAGTCTTTGGACAAATACTGAAATTCAAGGTCAAAACTCTATTTTGGAGATTTAGTTTTCTCTTTTTGTTATAGGGCATCAAATCCAAGATTTCAAACCTGCTAGGCAAGCATTCACTACTGGGCTACACCCCCATCCCAGCCATGCAAGCTCATAAAAAGCAATTTATATCAAGAAGCATGACAGTTCCAGATACTTTCCATTTTAATCTTCATGCCTACCCTGTAAGATGGCTTAGTTTTTGTTTTTTTTATTTACTTAATTTTAATTTTTTTTTATCTTTATTTATTTGAGAGTGACAGAGAGAGGGTGGGAGAGAGAAAGAGAAAGAAAGAGGCAGATAGAGAATGGACGCGCCAGGGCCTCCAGCCACTGCAAACGAACTCCAGACGCATGTGCCCCCTTGTGCATCTGGCTAACGTGGGTCCTGGGGAATCGAGCCTTGAACGGGGTCCTTAGGCTTTACAGGCAAGCGTTTAACCACTAAGCCATCGCTCCAGCCCTTTTTTTTTTTTTTTTTTTTTAAAGATGAAACATCCTTGAATAATTTGGGCAGTGCCATTCAGCCAAGGGAGAGGACGGGTGTGGTACTGCTGTGTATCTTTCCAGATTTACAGAATGGCGAGTGTTGGGGCCAGAGAATGGCAACAATAAGATATGACTCTGTGTGTGTGTGTGTGTGTGTGTGTGTGTGTGTGTGAGCAGAGCTGGATTGAAGTCATGGGGAGTGCTGAGAGACTTAACCCTCTTTACCACATAAACTTTAGACAATCTGGAATGGGGAGAAAACCTCGAAGATTTGAGAATATTCATGCATGCATTTCAGAAATTTCATCATTAGTATTTCAGAGTTGAATAGATTGGAATGGGATGAGACATAAGCAAGTATTGGTAAGATTACACAGTGTGTATTTATATGATACTTAAACATTGTTCTTTTTAAACAGAAATGTGGATTCTCAGAACTTTATTCCTGGCAAAGAGAAAGGAAAGCAAAGACAGAGTTTTGTCTTCATGACGGCCCTCCTTATGCAAACGGTGACCCTCATATTGGACATGCTTTAAATAAGGTAATTACAATTTAGGTATGGGAGTTGAAAGGTTTCTGTAAGTACTCTGTATAAAAGTACAGATTCTGGGCTGGAGAGATGGTTTAGCGGTTAAGCCCTTGCCTGTGAAGCCTAAGGACCCCAGTTCAAGGCTTCATTCCCCAGGATCCATGTTAGCCAGATGCGCATGGGGGCGCACGCATCTGGAGTTCGTTTGCAATGGCTGGAAGCCCTGGCACGCCCATATTCTCCCTCCCTCCCTCCCTCCCCCCCCCTCTCTCTCCCCCCTCCTTTCTCTCTCTGTCTGTCACTCTCAAATAAATAAAAAAAAGTACAGATTCTGCCTGCATGATAATTATGCAAATCTACATTGGCACAACCAACTAAACTAATTTATTGATTTACTGGGGTGCTAAGGATCAAACCCAAGGCCTATGTCTATTAGGCAGGTACTCTACTACCGAGCTACATTTCCAGCTTTTAGTTTTTGGGTGTGTCTGTGTAGATGGAACTCAGGACCCCACTCTATAGCTTATTAGCAACAAATAACCTTAATATTGCATAAGAACTAACACTCCTGGAGTTCCCTTTCAGTTTGTTGTTTTTCATTACTAAATTCTTTTGAGACAGGGTTGCCATCCCAGGCTGCCCTCAAACTCAGAAGTTTGACCTTAAAGTCTTTTTTATTTATTTGAGAGATATAGAGAGAAGAGACAAAGAGAGACAGGGAAAGAATGGGCATGCCAAGGCTTCTAGTCACTGCAAATGAACTCCAGGTGCATGTGCTACTTCGTGCATTTGGCTTACATGGGTCCTGGGGAATTGAACCTGGATCCTTTGGCTTTGCAGGCAAGCACCTCAACTGCAAAGCCATCTCTCCAGCCCATGACCTTAAAGTTTTTTTATTTTTTTTTGAGGTAGGGTTTCACTCTAGTCCAGGCTGATCTGGAATTCACTATGTAGTCTCAGGCTGGCCTCGAACTCATGGTGATCCTCCTACCTCTGCCTCCTGAGTGCTGGGACTAAAGGCTTGCGTCACCATGCCCAGCTTGACAAACTGTTGATCCTTCTGCTTCTGCCTTCCAAGTGCTGGGATTACTGATGTGTGCCCCCATGCCCCGTTTATGTGGTGCTGGAAATTAGAGCCAGGGCTTTGTGCATGCTAGACAAACACTCTGTCAACTGAGTTACACCCCCAGCTCCTTGTTGTTCTCCTGATGGCTTCATTTACTATGTTCTTTCCTTCATTAATATTTGAATATACAGTTTTGCTTTCACTGGCTGTTGTGCTCTACATTGTTCATTAAATCTGACTGGTGGTGGTACTGGTGAATATATATATGAAACTCGTTCCAGTGTCCGTGAAGAATAGTTGAAACAGGGTAGATGCCTGTATGCATGAGTAGCTAGGGCGGGCAGGTATATAAAGTACTCACCAGCAAGTAGTTCAGGCAGCCAGAGCAAAAGGAGCCTGTGTTGTCTGGGAGCTTTGTTCTGATACTCCACTACTAGAGGGAAGGACTGTGCACTTTAGAGGAAGGACTTCCTTCCTTAGTTAATCCTTCCTGGAAACACCCTCACATCTCCACCATAGAGGAGAGGTGTGTCTCTTGACGCCTAATCCAGTGGACAGCAGGACTTAACCATCACACCTTTTTTTTTTTTTTTTTCCTGTTTTGTTACTTTTGTTTCTCAGTCTACTTTTTCTAGTTTTTCTTTTTCTTTATTTGGTTTTTCGAGGTAGGGACTTGCTCCAGCCCAGGCTGACCTGGAATTCACTATGTATTCTCGGGGTGGCCTCAAACTCATGGTGATCCTAAGTCAGCCTCCCAAGTGCTGGGACTAAAGGCATGCACCACCACACCCACCTTACTTTTTCTAGTCTTTCTATGGGTTACTTGAAACTTTACTAAAATTTCATTTTGATTTATCTGTAATGGTTTTGGAATTAAATTTTTTTTTATTTATTTTTATTTATTTATTTGAGAGAGAGAAACAGACAGAGAAAGAGGCAGATAGATAGAGAATGGGTGCACCAGGACCTCCAGCCACTGCAAACGAACTCCAGATGCATGCACCACCTTGTGCATCTGGCTTACGTGGGTCATGGGGAATCAAGCCTTGAATCGGGGTCCATAGGCTTCACAGGCAAGCACTTAACCACTAAGCCATCTCTCCAGCCCTTGGACATTTTTTTAAACCTAGTTTGGTGGTTGGTATATTTATGTTCATAGCCCAAGTTCTATTCTGAAACTTGAAAAGTTAACTTTTTTCCTACTTGTAAATACAGATGGCTTTTGAAAGTAAAGGAAGATTGAGAAAAGAAAATTAAAATTACTTTAATCCTGTGAGTAATTAATGATGTTAGCATGTGAAGGAATTTCCTTGGTATTTGAATCAAATAAAATAACAAAGCTGAGCATGTACTTGTCCCAGCACATGGTGGCTGAGGTTAGAAAGTCATATGAACACTGGATTTGAAGACCAACCTTAGAAACATAGCAAGGTCCTGTCTTAAAAAACCACAGGGCTGGAGAGATGGCTTAGTGCTTAAGGTGTTTGCCTGCAAAGCCAAAGAACCCAGGTTCAATTCCCGAGGACTCATGTAAGCCAGATGCACGAGGTGGCACGTGCAGCTGGCTGGAGTTTATTTACCATGGCTAGAGGTCCTGGCACACCCATTCTCCCTCTTTCTCTCAAATGATTTTAAAAAAAAAACAAAAACCTAGGGGCTGGAGAGATGGCTCAGCAGTTAAGGTGCTTGCCTGCAAAACCTAATGACTCACATTTGATTCCCCAATTCTCATAGAAAGCCAGGTGCACAAAGTGGCACATGTGTCTGGAGTTGGTTTGCAGTGGCTAGAGGCCCTGGCATGCCCAGTCTCTCTTTTCTTTCTTTCTCCTGTCTCTCTGTCTCTCTCTCTTTTTTTTTTTTTTTTGGTTTTTCGAGGTAGGGTCTCACTCTAGCCCAGGCTGACCTGGAATTAACTCTGTAGTCTCAGGGTGGCCTCGAACTCACGGTGATCCTCCTACCTCTGCCTCCCGAGTGCTGGGATTAAAGGCGTGCGCCACCACGCCCGGCTGTCTCTCTCTCTCTCTCTCTTTCTCTGTGTCTGTCTCTCTCTGTGCTTAAAAATAAATTAAAACAGACTGAAAACAAGGGTATCGCAGAATGCTTAGGTCTAAGATGTTTTTCTGTAGAGTAAAACATTTTTTTTTTTTTTCTGGGCTGGAGAGATGGATTAGCAGCTAAGCGCTTGCCAGTGAAACCTAAGGACCCCGTTTTGAGACTTGATATTCCAGGACCCACGTTAGCCAGATGCACAAGGGGGCTCACATGTCTGGAGATTGTTTGCTGTGGCTGGAGGCCCTGGCGCGACCATTCTCTCTATCTGCCTCTTTCTCTGTTGCTTTCAAATAAATAAATAAAAACAAACAAACAAAAAACCCACCTTTTCTTCCTTTAGTGCGAAGAATGGAACACGTTAGCATGTTGGGCAAATGCTTAATTCTAGGCTTTATCACCAGCCCTGTGTCACTTATTAGACTGTCCCAGACTTGAGTGGCTTGACTTGGGCTCATCCAACAGGAATATTATTGCTTGCCTTAAATAGCCCAAATAAATCTTGGTAGTGAAGTACTGTATAACCATGAGAGAGGTGAGCTTGAACTTTATATACCAACACGAAAGGTGTGCACATTCTACTGAGTAAGGGTAAACAAGTTTTAAGACCAGTTTATACTTGGGGAACTGAGGAAGGAGGATTGCAGGTTTGAGTTCAGCCTGGTCTACATAATTTGGAGATCTAGTCTCAAGAAACAATGACCACACCAAAACCAAACCCGGTAGCATATAAATGACTCCCTGTTTCTTCAGGTTCTATTCAAATGACATCTTAGCCAGTTTCCTGTCTTCCACCCCAGTTCCTAAAATGTCATCTTCTAGTCCTTTAACCTGCTGTTTTCTTTATAGAAAATGGTTGTAGTAATATAATTTTGTCTTCTTCCATTGGAAAAAGATTTTTTTTCTTTCCTGTTTAATGCTGTCTCCTAGGTTCCTGGAACATTTTTTTGGTACACATTGTAAGCATCAAATCTCTGCCCATCAACCAAGGAAACACATAAAGATTGAGGTATCAAAATGAAAGGAATAAAAGAGAGAAATGACTCTTAAAAGTAGCCAGCTGTGGTTGTACATGCCTGTAATTTCAGCCCTTGGGAAGCTGAGGCAGAAAAATTGCAAATTCAAGTCCAGCCTAGGCTTTATAGCAAGAAACTGTCTCAACAAAAACTGAAAACTTAGAAAAAAATTTTTTAAAAAGCGTGAAGCTGGGAATGATAGCTCGCGTCTATAATTTCAGCACTTGGGAGGCTGAGGTTGGAAGATCGTTGTGAGCTCAGGGCTAGCCTGGTTACAGGGGAGTTCTAGGACATCCTGGGCCACAGTGAGACCCTGTTTGACCAAAACAACAACAACAACAAAAACCAAGTATTGAAATGCCCTTAAAAATCATAGGAAAAAATAGTCAAAAATGAAAATTGAGTACATTTGCTTTTATGATCTGTTACTTGAGGAAATAAAAGAGTAGACTGACTCTTGGGGAGGAGGATGTTTGACACTGCAAAGTTGGCGAAGGGTCTGGTATGCTAGTGTATATTTATTTGCCAGGCATGCTTTAATCCCAGCACTCAGGGGCCAGAGGTAGGAGGATCACTGTGAGTTCAAGGCCACTCTGAGACTACGTAGAGAATTCCAGGTCAGCCTGAGCTAAAGTGAGACCTTACCTCAAAAAACCAAAAGAGAAAAAAAATTATGTTTATTTGAGAGAGAAAGAGGCAGATAGAGTGAGAGAATGGATCACCAGGGCCTCTAGCCACTGCAAATGAATTCCAGATACATATACCACTTTGTACATCTGGTTTTACTTGGATCCTGGGGGGATTGAACCTGGGTCCTTTGGTTTTTTAGGCAAGTGCCTCAACCACTAAGCCATTTCTCTGGCCCCTTATTAAGTACTCTTAATTTTTAGCTCAGGTGATTGATGTGATGTGACTGGTGCTTGAGAGCAGCACTACCTCATTAGATATAATGTAAGCCAGAAATGTGATTAACCTAGATAACTTAATTTTCTAGAAGCCACAAAAAATAAGTGAAGCAAATTTTAATGTTATATTTAACTCAAACACATTTAAATTATCTCAACATTTAGTTGGTAGAAAAACTTTAGCTTTCATTTCTTTTTGTAATAAGTATTTGGAAACTGGTATTTATTTTATACTTACAGCTTATCTTAATGTAGACTTCAACTAGAAGATGCATTTGATTAGTGCTACTATGTAAGGCATCAGAACCTAGAATATATATATATATTGTTGGGGACTCACCAGTGGACAGGATAGATGGGATCTCTGATTTATGGTCACAAGGAAAGGACAGATAATAAACAGTGTTCAGTAGGAATGAGAAGGTTATTTATATATTGATGTAAATAATAAACCCAAAGCATACATCCTTAGGTATATGTAACAGCCAGATTTTCTGTATGGATCACAAGGCTCCTCCAGTTGTTTGGTCAGAAGTTTAAAAAGTGGAGTTTTGAAGGTGGAAGGAGCAGGAGGAATGTGTGGTACCTTTTCTACTGCAGATAGGTGGGAAGGAGATATGATTTTCTGGATTTCTGGGTTAGTATCAGAGCTCTCTTTCCTCTTGGGAAGAAGGATATTGAACCTGGAGTAATCTGTCCTTGGCTTTGAACCTCTGTTCTACAGTGGTAATATGCATACTTGTTTTCTTTCTTTCTTTCTTTTTTTTTTTTGGTTTTTCAAGGTAGGGTCTCACTCTGGTCCAGGCTGACCTGGAATTAACTCTGTAGTCTCAGGGTGGCCTTGAACTCATGGCGATCCTCCTACCTCTGCCTCCCAAGTGCTGGGATTAAAGGCGTGAGCCACCACACCCGGCTTCATACTTGTTTTCTTTCTCTCTCTTTCTCCCCCTCTTTCTTTCTTCTTTCCTCCCTCCCTCTCTCTCTCCCTCTTTCTTTCTTTCTTTTCTTCAGAACCGGGGATTTAACCTAAGACATTGTGCATGCTAGACAAGTGCTCTACTGTGATCTGTATATCCCCAGCCTTCTGTTGTATGTTTCAGTTTGAGAAGGGTATCACTAAGCTGCCCAGGCTGGCCTTGAGCTTACTCTGTTGCCCAGGCAGGTTTTGAACTTGTGGTTTAGATTGCAGGCCTGTGCCACTAGGCCTGTCTGGGACTACTACACTTTTAAAAAGCTTCCTGACCTCATGTATCTAAGATCAACTAAGACAAGGAGTCAGATGTAGAGCTGTACCTACTGATGAGGCCTGTCACTGGATTAAGGGTTTGGTTAATGTCTGAGCTGAGCACATTGTCAGTTCTGCAACTTCTTTATTTGTTAGCTGAATATAAGCAATTCAGTATTGTGTTAATAAGGGTAATGAAAGTTTCTAATTGACCTATTTGCATTCTGGTATTTTAGGAGGTCAAAAGTACTCCTGTAAAAATAGTATGGGTTGGTTTTTCTCCCATATTCCAACTTTAAAAATGAGGCATTAATTTTGGGTATAATGCTTATCATTAAAAATCCATATATATGTGTGTATACACACACACACACAAAATTTCTTTGTGTACAGCATAAATTATTTTAAATATTTTAATAGTTTTTTAATATTTAAAAGGTTATTTTATAAAAACCCTTTTAAGTTGGGCTGTATGTTTAAAAGTGGTATTATATTTAAAAGAGTTGAACTGTGGACCACGTGTTTTATATGTGGATGATGGTTGTCCTTTCTTCCTTGCAGATCCTGAAAGACATAGCCAATCGATTCCATATGATGAGAGGTTCCAAAGTACATTTTGTGCCTGGCTGGGATTGTCACGGGTTGCCCATTGAAACAAAAGTATTATCAGAACTTGGTGGAAAAGCTCAGACTCTTTCAGCCATGGAAATTAGAAAGAAAGGTAAATACATTCTGCTTCTGTTTTGAAATAACAGTGTGAGCACTTAGGTTCTTTGGGAAAGGTAGGCCTTTACCCAACAGGCTTTTGTTTTCTATGGGTTATAATGAGTTTTATTGTGAACTACTTTTTCTGTCAGAGAAAATTCAGAGTGTTTTTTTTTTTTTGTTTGTTTTTGAGATAGTGTCTCTCTATTAGTTCCTGTCCTTGTTGCTGGGACAAAATACCTGGCAAGAGACAAGTTTAAGGGAGGAAAGGTTTACAGTGTGAGGGAATGTGGCCATCCTGATGGGGACATCACAGCAGCAGGAGTGTAAAGCAGCTGGTCACATCCTGTCTGCTGTAAGGAAGCAGAGAGATGACTGCTGATGACAGCTTGCTTTCTCCATTTTAAAATTTATTTTTATTAGAGAGAGAAAGAGAAAATATGGGTGTGCCACGACCTGAACCCATTGCAACAAAGAAACTCCAGATGCATGTGCCACCTTGTGCATCTGGCTTACATGTATGCTAGGGAATCCATCCTGCATCTTCAGGCTTTGTGGGCAAAACACCTGTATTCCTAGGCAGTCTTTCCAGCTCAGCTTTCTCCTTCTCATTCAGTCCAAGACCCTCTCGCATAGAGTAGTGCCTCCCGTAGTTGGGGCGGTTCTTCGCGTCTCAGTAAAGCTAACCTAGAAATTCAGAGACGTGCCCGGAGATTCATCTCCTCGGTTGTTCTCGATCTCGCTGACAATTGAGATTCACCATCATTGTCTCTCGACGTCTCCCTACCTTGCCTCCTTCTCTTGATCCTCCGGGCTCAGTCTCCCAAGTGCTGGCACTGTAGGCATGCACCACCCTGGTGGATCCGACTTTGTTTGATTTTTATGAGAATTTCTGTTTAGGGATTGAAGAAAGATTTTTTGGAGTTTATCTAGTTGCATTGTTCAGTTTTCATTTTTCTCATATTGCTGATTTGGTTGATTGTTTTTCTTCTATTGGATAGAGCTTGTTGACTCATATCAGGCATAAAACCAAACGTAAATTCCACAGTGCATGTATTTTAAATCTGGCATGGTAGCACATACCTAAAACCTCAGCACTTGGAAGGCTGAGGCAGAAGAAACGCTTGGAGTCAGCTTGGGTTACATTTCAAGACCCTGGTTTTAAAAACAGTAAATAAACCCCCAAATAACAACAAACCACAATTTTTTTTTTTTTTTGAGATAGGGTCTTTCTCTAGCTTTGGCTGACCTGGAATTCATTCTGTAGTCTCAGAGTGGCCTTGAACTCATAGCAATCCTCCTACCTCTCAAGTGCTGGGATTAAAGGCACGAGCCACCATGCCTGGCTTCATTTAAAATAAGTCTCTTGATCCTCTTCTCCAGAAGATGTGAGCACAGGAGTCTCCTTTCCTTGTAAATATACTATTATGTATTTGTATATGTATTATGTATTTGGATATGATTATGAAGCTATTTTTACTTCCTTCTAAAACATTGACTCAGTGGTATACTGGATAATTCGCAAGGGGGTGGGAGTTACAATGAAATGAGAATCATTATCTGACCTTTTCTTAAGTTAAGATGCTTGCCTGTGAAGCCTAAGGACCTAGGTTTGACTCCCCAGAACCCAAATAAGCCAGATGCACAAGGGGGCACACATGTCTGGAGTTCATTTGCAGTGGCTGGAAGCCCTGTTGCACCCATTCTCTTTCTCCCTCTCCCTCTTTGTCTGTCAAATAAATAAATAAATAAAGATAAAATATTAAAGGTGTACAACATCATGCCCAGCTTACAAAAAAGAAATAGTGAGGAATATTTTTCTAGTTTGTTTTTTTTTTTTACATATGAGGTTATGTATAGTTTCAGAGATACTGAAGACAGCAATAAAATCTCTCAACTTCTGAATTTCTAGTTAATTTAAAAATATTTTTGTTTTATTCCTTTAAAGATTTTTAAATGGAATCTCCTAATCTACTCCACAAGTTAATTAATCAATAGGACAGGAAGGATAACAGAAGTCAGTTGGCCATTTTCTGTCTCTGGCCATTTTGGCCATAATCTTGAGCCGTGTAAAATTTTGATAGCTAGCCCAGGAATACTACCAATCGCCTCCTGAGAACGTTGAATTTGCAGTGTAAGCAGTCCACATTCATTTTGAATCCTCGGGATACACTGTGATGTCCAAGGGCACAGGGTAAGAAAAGAAAATTATGCCACTTAAAAAAAACAGGAATGCGCCTACGGTTGCCACTACCAGGGCACTTCCAATCTTCTGAGTATCTGGCTTGAAGGGCACAGGGAAAGCAGAGGAGAAGGCAGTCTCCTTGAAGTTAGTGATAGAGTGGTAACTGAACAGGACGGGCACCAAGACGCAGCTGCTAACCAGTAAGTTCAGGCTCCCTGAAAGGACAAAGGGGTTGCAGGCGGTCTTCTTCAGCCTTCCCATGTGCACATTCCTAAGTGCAAAAATGGTCAAGGCTTTCGCAAACAGCCCAAGAATGCTGGCGGCCAGCAGCAGGTGTTGAGAAACCCGGATGTCCACTGGGAGCCAGGCGTCGCGGTAGGTGTACGGGAGGCACCACTGCGCCCGGCTGGAATTGCTGGCGTGGTGGTAAACGCAGACTCTCCACATTCCCACGAAGGCTGTGCTCGGGTAGGAGCGCAAGGGCCTGTCCTGGTACCACACTCGCCACTGCACGAGGCCCATGGACGTGCTGGAGAGGATCCATGCTATGGTGGCCAGAAGGAAACCTGCCATTTGGAGGTGGACATCCTTGGACAGCCAGATCATGGTAGCGGCAGGCAAGGGACCCCACCCCAAAGCGGACGATTCGGGGGTATGGGACCGCGTTCACCAGGAGGCCGAGTTTTCTGTCCTAGTTGAAGATCGGAGGATGACCAGGGTTCTTTGTAGACCTGGGAGATGCGAACAAGGAGGGAGCCCCATGATGCGTGGTGTGTATGCAGGGCAGTGGAGAAGCCTGGTTGTCGGCCACTGCCCCGAGCCTGCTCAAGGGCGCCCAACGGCTGCCCAGAGGCCTCGGGCCCCACCCGCCTCCGCGGGGCGCGCGCGCTGCTTCCCGGGTCAGCGCACCGCACCCGAGCTGGGCGGCCTCTGCGGCTGGCTGGCAGCTCCTCCCATGGGCCCCCGACTCTGCCAGCGCTGCCCCTTTTCCAGTGACCTGAGACCCACCAGCTGGCTGCGCCTCCCCATAATGACCCGAGACTCCGCCTGCATTGCCTGCTCCTCCCAGTGACCCAAATTGCGGGTGGAAGTTATAGTCCGAGGCAGAGATGTAGCTCTTTTACATTATTAAAACAACAACAACAACAACAAAAACCCACCTCTTGTGAACACTTTCAAGTAACCATCCTATTAAGAGTTTTTCTAGGGACGGAGTATGACTCAGATTTTGTCTAACATGCATGAGGTCCTGGCTTTGATTCTCAGCACCACATAAACCGGGTGGGGTGGCACAACCTATAATCTCAGTGCTTACGAGGTAGACACATGGCCTGGGCTACGTGAGTTTCCCAGCCTCCAGACCCCCCCCCCAAATATTTTTTCTAGCCTAAACTATGTAAAACAATTGCATTTGGGAGTTACATGCTAACTTATATTTAAGAATTTATAAGTCTGGGGCCTGAGGATTGCTGAATTTGGACTAGGCTCAGTTACCCAGATGCTGTCTCAAGAAAAGAAACTGAACTTATTAGTTTTCAAAAGCTTTTTTCTTTTTATGTGTTTATGAGAGAGAGAGGAAGAGAGCGGGAGAGGGAGAAAATGGGCACGCCAAGGCCTCCAGCCACTGCAGACAAACTCCAGACACATGCACCACCCTGTGCATCTGGCTTATTTGGGTTCTGGGGAGTCGAACCTAGGTCCTTAGGCTTCACAGGCAAGCATCTTAACTGCTAAGCCATCTCTCCAGATCTCAAAAGTTTTTTCCTTCCTTGTCTTGTACAGCAAGGGCATTTGCTGAGGCAGCTATTGAAAGACAGAAGTCTGCCTTTGCTCGCTGGGGAGTGATGGCAGACTGGAACAAGTGCTACCACACATTTGACGCAGAGTATGAGGCCAAACAATTAAGAATTTTTTACCAGATGTATGACAAGGTAATACGGTACTTTTTTTGCTTCAGTGTGCTAAGGTATATATCACAGAACTTCAGCTTGGATAAAATATCTTTGTCTTTTATAGGGCTTGGTTTATCGGTCTTACAAACCAGTCTATTGGTCTCCTTCATCAAGGTATGTATGGTAATTAAAGGGGAGAGACTTGTGAAGCGTCCAAGTATTTATGTTCAATATTTTCAAACTTTAGGACAGCCTTGGCTGAAGCAGAACTTGAATACAATCCTGAGCATGTCAGCCGGTCAGTTTATGTGAAGTTTCCCCTCATGGAACCTCCCCCTAAGTTGGCCTCTCTCATAGGTAAGTTTTGTTCATTGCTGGAGTTGATTAAAACTGTGGAGTCATAACACTTGATGACATATTTCCAACATTATCTCTACAGATGGCTCATCGCCTGTTAGTTTTTTAGTCTGGACCACGCAGCCTTGGACAATTCCTGCGAATCAGGCTGTTTGCTATATGCCAGAGTCAAAGTAGGTACTCTATTGCATCAGCTGTTTTTTCCACACAGGGTATTCATGTCATATTTATATCATTACCCCTTTAAAATTTAGTGAGCTTAGGCTAGTTTTTATGTAGATTTTTATTATTTACTTTTACTTTTAATGTTTTTATTTATTTGAGGGAGAGATCTTATCCTCCCCCCTTTTTTTGAAAATGAAACAAATGTCAAGCATGGTATGTTTTGGAAGTAGCATTTTCTCATGTGTGTGTGTGTGTGTGTGTATGTGTGTGTGTGTGTGTGTGTATGTGTATGCAAGTGTGGATGGTTAGAGGACAACTTTGTGGTGTTTTTAAAAAATCTTAGATTTTTAAAAAAATTATTAGATATGGACATATGTAGTATGTAAACAACACATTGGTGCCATTCTTTCCCTCTTCCCTGCCCCTTTTCTGAAGAGGCCTTCCTCCTCATTGGAGTCTACACTGAATTTCAGACAGGGTTTCTGTCTCTGGGTCTCTCTGCTTCTGTTCTTTGCTGCCGTTACTGTGAGCTTCCCGGACATTCTCATGTCTCACCTTTGTGCCGGTGTGCTGGGTCCAGAGGCCTGCCATGGCTTTCTTGGGGTTGGGGTGGAAGCCAGGTGCTGGGGTTGAGTGGCAAGTGCCTTACCTGCTGAGCCACCTCCCCCGCCTGATGTGTTCTGATCTTTTATGTTAGCTTTCCTTTTTTATATATTTTTATTTGTTCGTTTGAGAGAGAAACAGGGAAAGAAAGCACGGGCACTCCAGGGCCCTGCCACTTCAGAAGAACTCCACATGCATGTACCGCTCTGTGCATCTGGCTTTACTTGGGTCCTGGGAATCTAACCTGGGCTGTCAAGCTTTACAAAGTGCCTTTAACCAGTGAGCCTAAAGTTAGCTTTTCTAAAATGATGTTAGAAACTAAAATATTAGTTAACTGTGGTTTTCCTGTCCTTTTGAAAAATATTTTTAAATTTTATTTAATGTTAATATTTTTTTTTTATTTTTTATTTTTTATTTTATTTTTTTTTTTAATTTTTATTAACATTTTCCATGATTATAAAATATATCCCATGGTAATTCCCTCCCTCCCCACCCCCACACTTTCCCGTTTGAAATTCCATTCTCAATCATATTACCTCCCCATTACAATCATTGTAATTACATATATACAATATCAACCTATTAAGTATCCTCCTCCCTTCCTTTCTCCACCCTTTATGTCTCCTTTTCAACTTACTGGCCTCTGCTACTAAGTATTTTCATTCTCACACAGAAGCCCAGTCATCTGTAGCTAGGATCCCCATATGAGGGAGAACATGTGGCGCTTGGCTTTCTGGGCCTGGGTTACCTGACTTAGTATAATACTTTCCAGGTCCATCCATTTTTCTGCAAATTTCATAACTTCATTTTTCTTTACCGCTGAGTAGAACTCCATTGTATAAATGTACCACATCTTCATTATCCACTCATCTGTTGAGGGACATCTAGGCTGGTTCCATTTCCCAGCTATTATAAATTGAGCAGCAATAAACATGGTTGAGCATGTACTTCTAAGGAAATGAGATGAGTCCTTTGGATATATGCCTAGGAGTGCTATAGCTGGGTCATATGGTAGATCAATCTCTAGCTGCTTTAGGAACCTCCACACTGTTTTCCACAATGGCTGGACCAGATTGCATTCCCACCAGCAGTGCAGAAGGGTTCCTTTTTTTCCACATCCCCGCCAACATTTATGATCATTTGTTTTCATGATGGTGGCCAATCTGACAGGAGTGAGATGGAATCTCAATGTAGTTTTAATCTGCATTTCCCTGATGACTAGTGACGTAGAACATTTTTTTAGGTGCTTATATGCCATTCGTATTTCTTCCTTTGAGAACTCTCTATTTAGCTCCTTAGCCCATTTTTTGATTGGCCTGTTTGATTCCTTATTAGTTAACTTTTTGAGTTCTTTGTATATCCTAGATATTAATATTTTTTAAAATTTATTTATTAGAGAGAGAAAATGAGCGCATGTGAGAGCACATCAGGGCCCCCTCCAGACAAACTCCAGACACATGCATCATTTTGTATGTCTGGCTTACATGGGTACTGTGGAACTGAACTCAGACCATTAGGCTTTGCAAGCAAGTGCCGTTGACTGCTAAGCCATCTTTCCAGCCCCTTCTCTTTTCATTATTACAAATTTTCTCTTCAAATCCAATGTCAGGTATGCTGTCGTGAAGTGTTCCACCTCTGGAGCCCTCTACGTGCTGGGCGCAGATAAAGCAGCAGCAGTTGCCTCTGCTTTGGACACAACGTTTGAGACTCTTTCAACGTTTTCAGGTGAAGATTTATAGACATTCCAGCCACCAGTCATGAAAATCCTGGATTGATTGGCATTAAGTATTATAAACTGTATGTTGTTATTCCCCAGCTAGAATTTATTTATTTATTTGATAAAGGAAGATAGTAGAGGCACTCAGGGGTCTCTTGCTGGTACAACTGAACCCCAGTTACTTGGACCGCTTTTGCATTTTGTGGAAACTGGGGAATTGAACCCAGTCTGGCAGGCTTTGCAAGAAAGCACCTTTAACCATTGAGCCATTGCCCTAGCCTCTTCCCACCCCCAGCATGAAGTGAGAGACATGATCTCTGTCTCTCTAGGGTGTCCATTAAACATTATTATATGTTGCTTTCTGAGTCAAAATGTTCATTAAACATGGTAAGAGTGTAGGAGCGTGTGAACTACGTACACTGTTGGTAAGCTTTTAAAAAGATAGAATTGGAAAAAAAGAAAAAGAAGGTAGAATTGAAGCTGAGAAGATGGCCAGCGGTGAGAAGTGCTTGCTTACTGGGTTTGATTTCCCCAGTATCCATGTCAAATTAGGTGCAATAAATGACACATGTGTCTGGAGTTTGTTTGTAGTAACAAGAGGCCCTTGCATGCCTGGCTTGCTCTGTCTGCTTGCAAATAAGTAAAATGTTTCTTTTAAAAAAAGGTAAAATTGCCAAAGGAAGGGTAGGATTCCATACAACATGCTCCTCCAGACACAAAATGGCCTGGATATCCATGGCCTCCCAGTGCCTGACACTACGTGCACGAGACCATTGTAAGAGGAGGAAAAGACCATGACATCAAAAGAAAAGAGAGACTGATTGAGACGGGGAGAATGGAGTTTCAAAGGGAAAAGGGCGGGGGGGGAGAGGGAGGATATTACCATGGAGTATTTTTTATAATCATAGAAGTTGTTAATAAAAATTTGGGAGAAAAAAACAGAAAACAAAGGTAAAATTGTCATGTAGCAATTCTTAATTCTCTGCTTTCCCCTAGGTGTGGATTTGGAAAACGGAACTTGTAGTCACCCTTTAATTCCCAGTAAAGTGTCTCCTCTTCTACCGGCAACTCACGTGACCATGGCCAAAGGGACAGGATTGGTTCACACTGCCCCTGCTCATGGCATGGAAGACTACAGCGTAGCTTCTCAACACGGCCTGCCTGTGGTACTGTTTTACTTCCCTTTTCATTGCTAATGTTGCAGAACAAAAACGATTCGTCCTAGCGAGCACTTTTATTTCTAGGTAATAATAATTGTTGTCCTATGAATGAGTTGTGGAATGTCTGAACGTGTGTAATACCCAAAGCTTCCTTCATTCGTGTTAGTTGAGGAAGATTTCCTCCAGATCAGCACAAAATCAAGCCGGTAGCATCTGTGTTCACGAGGGCACTTTTCCAACACAGCGTGTGGGGCATCGTGCTTCAATTCCTGACACTTTGCAACAAAATCCAAGGTTGGGCAAACCTGTGTTAAGCAAGTCAAGCACCATTTTTCTAACAGCTCAGATGATCCTTAGCATTTTTTAGCAATAAAGTATTTTGTAACTAAGGTATGTACACTCTTCAAAAACTAATGCATACTTAATAGCCTGTGTTGCAGTATAAATTTTACTCTAAAAAATTTTTTATTTATTTATTTACTTATTTTAGAGAGAGAGAATGAATTGAATGAATGATGAATGGATACATCAGGGCCTCCACCCACTGCAAACAAACTCCAGATTCATGGGCCACCATGTGCATCTGGCTTACCTGGGTACTGGGGAATTGAATCTGGGTTCATAGGCTTCATAGGCAAGCACCTTAACTGCTAAGCCATTTCTCCAGCCCCAAAAACCTGACTTTCGCATGCATTGCAAAACCAAAAAGTGCATTTGACTTGCTTTACTTGCAGTATTGTTTCACTGCAATACTCACTTCGGTACAGTGGTTTAGAGGGTTTGGGCCAACACAGAGCATATCTGAGGAGGCCTGCACGTCCTTTTAAGCATTAAAGCATTAAAGCAATGGAAAATTACTTCGGGGGACTTTCGGTTAAGATGGCGGCGTAGGTACCACGCCAAAACAGCCTGGGGGGGGAAGACCAAAAAAAACTCAGCAAAATACACACTTTTACTAAAAAGTGAGGTGTATAGGAAGTTAAGGCGGCAGCGGAGAAGTAGAAGAGTTCCAGAGCATCCAGAGCCTGCACAGGCGGGAACAGCGGCTCCGGGCCGCTCGACTACCCGCCGCAACCGCGGAGTGGCAGAAAACCGCCGGACTCTTGGCTCGAGCCGCAGGACAAGCCAGGTGCGGGATTTTCCCCTCACACCGCGCTCTCCGCAACTCGGGAAACGTGAGGGGAGAGCGGCAGCGAGCAACGGAGGGAGGAGCAGACCGCGAAGTAAAAGCACACGTGGAGAAACGATACAACCAGAACAGCGCGGCTCCCTCCCCTACCCTGCCGCCTGAACCCAGCTCCAGCGAACACAGCAGCGGCCCGGGACCCGGCCACGCCAACTTGGGCTGACGGCGGGACCCAAGCAGGAGCAGAATTTGGCAGCAACTTCAGCGGCTCCAGCACCGGTACCAGTGGCCCCAGCAGCAGCGGACCCAGGAGCGGCAGCGGTGACAGATCCCACAGCAGCGACTTCGGGGGAGCAGCACCGGTGGACACGGCAACGGCAGCTTCAGCAGCGGTGGGGGCTCCGGGGGTGGCGCCTACAACAGCTGCAGAGACGGCGGCAGCGGCTCGGTTTGCCCCGTAGGAAAAGCAAGTGCCCAGCTCCAGAAATCAGAACAGCAGCCCGACGACCCAGGCAGCAACTTGACTGAGACCACAATCACCCAAGGTAACTGGGATTGCACCAGGGAAGGGTCTCACTTGGTCACAAGCTGACTTGGATACCTCAACAGACCAGAAATCTAAACCTCTTTGTTGATAGAGGATCTGGTCATTATAATAACTACTCTTGCATACATACTCGGGGCTGTTTTTGATGGAATGGGTACAGTGTTTAGCTAAATTTTAGAATCTACCAGTATATTATTCCACTACCTTAAGGTCCTACCCTGAAAATATATTACACCAAATCAATTGATACAGCTAAGAATACACAGCTAGCTAGAAAATCCAAGCATTCACTTAATCCAAGATGCAAAAATATATACATTATAACACAAGAAACACTAAAAAGCAAGACGATATAAATCCACCTAAAAGTATTAATGCATCAGAAATGTCCTCCAGTGAGAAAGAGTTAGAGGAAATGCCTGAGAAAGAGTTCAAAAGAATAATTATAAATATGTTCAAAGAGGTCAAAGAACACATGAAAACAATCAAAGAAGAAATCAAAGAGGAAATCAAAGAGGAAATCAAAGGAATCAAAGAAGAGGCAGGACACCAATTTAATGAAATAAAGAAGGCAATACAAGACATAAATAGAGAAATAGAAATAATAAAGAAAAACCAGTCAGAATTACTAGCAATGAAGAACACAGTTAATGAAATAAAAAACTCTGTAGAAAATCTCACCAGTAGGATGGATGAGGGAGAAGACAGAATATCTAAGCTAGAAGATCAGGTGGCAGACCTAATGCAGTCCAACAAAGAGAAAGACAAACTTATAGAAAAGTATGAGTGGGAATTTCAAGATATTCGGGACACTATGAAAAGATCCAATATAAGAATTCAGGGCATAGTAGAAGGAGAAGAATTCCACTCCAGAGGCATAGTAGGCATCTTCAACAAAATCATAGAGGAAAATTTTCCCCAAATTGGGAAAGAGGTGCCAATACAGATACAGGAAGCCTTTAGAACCCCAGCCAGACAAAACCCAGAAAGAAACTCTCCTCGCCACATTATACTCAAACTTCCAAACACACAAACCAAGGAAAAAATATTGAAAGCAGTTAGAGAGAAAAATCAAGTTACCTACAAAAGCAAGCCCATCAGGATTACAGCAGATTATTCAACACAAACTTTTAAAGCCAGAAGGGCCTGGAGTGATATATTCCAAGTTCTGAAAGATAACAACTGTCAACCAAGGTTACTTTATCCTGCAAAGTTATCCATCCAAATAGATGGAGAAATAAAGACATTCCATGACAAAAGCAGGTTAAAGGAATATCTGAAGACAAAACCAGCTCTACAGAAAATACTTGATAGAATTCTCCATGCTGAACAAAAGGAAAAGCACACATATAAGGAACCTAGAAAAAACCAGCCATACTCAAATACCAGTTAACAGAAGAGAGCACAGGTAGAACAAGTAACACACACACACACACACAAATGGCAAACATAAATACACACCTTTCAATAATATCTCTTAATATCAACGGTCTCAATGCCCCAACGAAAAGACATAGATTTGCAGACTGGGTTAAAAAGCAGGATCCTACAATTTGTTGTCTTCAAGAAACTCACCTTTCTACAAAGGATAGACATTATCTTAGGGTGAAAGGTTGGAAGACGGTGTTTCAAGCAAATGGGCCTAGAAAACAAGCAGGGGTTGCTATCCTAATATCAGACAGGGTGGACTTTAGCCCGAAGTTAGTCAAAAAAGATAAGGAAGGTCACTTTATATTGATTAAGGGCACACTCCAACAGGAGGACATTACAATCCTAAACATATATGCACCTAACATGGGGGCTCCCAAATTCGTCAAACAAACACTATTAGAACTAAGGTCACAGATAACACCAAACACGGTGGTGGTGGGTGACTTTAACACCCCACTCTCATCAATTGACAGGTCATCCAGGGAAAGAATAAACAGAGAGGCATCTGGACTAAATGAGGTCATAGAAGATATGGACCTAACAGATATATACAGGACATTTCATCCAAAGGCTGCAGAATATACATTCTTTTCAGCAGCACATGGAACATTCTCTAAAATAGACCATATATTAGGACACAAAGCAAATCTTAACAAATTCAGGAAAATTGAAATAATTCCTTGCATTCTATCTGACCACAATGGAATTAAACTACAAATCAGTAGCAAGAAAGGCTACAGGGCATACACAAAATCATGGAAGCTAAACAATACACTACTAAATGATGAGTGGGTCAATGAAGAAATCAAAAAGGAAATCAAAAAATTTATAGAGTCAAATGATAATGAGAACACAACATACCAAAATCTCTGGGACACAATGAAGGCAGTTCTAAGAGGTAAATTTATAGCCTTAAGTGCCTATATTAAGAAATTAGAAAGGTCGCAAGTAAACGACCTAATGCTTCGCCTTAAAGCCTTGGAAAAAGAAGAACAAGGCAAACCAAAAAGTAGTAGACGGGAAGAAATAATAAAGATTAGGGCAGAAATTAATGAAATAGAAACAAAAAGAACAATCCAAAGAATTAATGAAACAAAGAGTTGGTTCTTTGAAAGGATAAACAAGATTGATAAACCCTTAGCAAATCTGACCAAAAGAAAGAGAGAAGAGACACAAATTAATAAAATCAGAGATGAACAAGGTAACATCACAACAGATTCCAGAGAAATTCAAAAAATTATAGGGACATACTATAAAAGCATATACTCCACAAAGTATGAAAATCTGAAAGAAATGGATGATTTCCTTGATCTATATGACCTACCTAAATTAAATCAAAATGAGATTAATCACTTAAATAGACCTATAACAAACATGGAGATCCGAGCAGTTATCAATAATCTCCCAACTAAAAAAAGCCCAGGCCCGGATGGATTCACTGCTGAATTTTACCAGACTTTTAAGGAAGAGCTAACACCATTGCTTCTTAAGCTTTTCCAGGAAATAGAAAAAGAAGGAATCCTACCAAACTCCTTCTATGAGGCCAGCATCACCCTGATACCAAAACCAGGCAAAGATAGAACAAAAAAAGAAAATTACAGACCAATCTCCCTCATGAACATAGATGCAAAAATTCTCAACAAAATCTTGGGAAACAGAATACAAGAGTATATCAAAAAGATCATTCACCCTGACCAAGTAGGCTTTATCCCAGAGATGCAGGGATGGTTCAACATACGCAAATCTATAAATGTAATACATCACATAAATGGGTTGAAGGACAAAAACCACATGATCATCTCATTAGATGCAGAGAAAGCATTTGACAAAATCCAACATCCCTTCATGATAAAAGTCCTACAGAGACTGGGAATAGAAGGAACATATCTCAATATAATAAAGGCTATTTATGACAAGCCTACAGCCAACATATTACTAAATGGGGAAAAACTGGAAGCTTTTCCACTAAAATCAGGAACAAGACAAGGGTGTCCACTGTCTCCACTTCTATTTAATATAGTCTTGGAAGTCTTAGCCATAGCAATAAGGCAAGAGACACACATAAAAGGGATACAAATTGGAAAGGAAGAAATCAAGTTATCACTATTTGCAGATGACATGATTCTATACATAAAGGACCCTAAAGACTCTACTAGCAAGCTGTTAGAGCTAATCAAAACCTACAGCAATGTAGCAGGATACAAAATAAATACACAGAAATCAGTAGCCTTCATATATGCTAACAATAAACACACAGAGGATGAAATCAGAGAATCACTCCCATTCACAATTGCATCAAAAAAAATAAAATACCTTGGAATAAACCTAACTAAGGAAGTAAAGAATCTATACAATGAGAACTTTAAGACACTCAAGCGAGAAATTGCAGAAGACACTAGAAAGTGGAGAAACATCCCTTGTTCCTGGCTTGGAAGAATCAATATCGTGAAAATGGCAATCTTACCTAAAGCAATCTACACATTTAATGCAATCCCTATCAAAATTCCAAAGGCTTTCTTCATGGAAATAGAAAAAACAATCCAAAAATTCATTTGGAATCATAAAAAACCTCGAATATCTAAAATAATACTGAGCAACAAAAAAGAGGCTGGTGGTATCACCATACCTGATTTTAACCTATACTACAGAGCCATAGTAACAAAAACAGCATGGTACTGGCACAAAAACAGACATGTAGATCAGTGGAACAGAATAGAGGACCCAGATGTAAGCCCAAGTAGCTATAGCCACCTGATATTCGATAAAAATGCCAAAAATACTCATTGGAGAAGAGACAGCCTCTTCAGCAAATGGTGTTTTGAAAACTGGATAAATATCTGCAGAAGGATGAAAATAGATTCTTCTATCTCGCCATGCACAAGAATTAAGTCCAAATGGATTAAAGACCTTAACATCAGACCGGAAACTTTGAAACTGCTAGAGGAAAAAGTAGGGGAAACCCTCCAACATATTGGTCTTGGCAAAGACTTTCTAAATACAACCCCAATTGCTCAGGCAATAAAACCACAGATTAACCACTGGGACCTAATGAAATTACAAAGATTTTGCACCGCAAAGGACACAGTGAAAAAAGCAAAGAGGCAACCTACAGAATGGGAAAAAATCTTCGCCAGCTATATATCTGATAAAGGATTAATATCTAGGATATACAAAGAACTCAAAAAGTTAACTAATAAGGAATCAAACAGGCCAATCAAAAAATGGGCTAAGGAGCTAAATAGAGAGTTCTCAAAGGAAGAAATACGAATGGCATATAAGCACCTAAAAAAATGTTCTACGTCACTAGTCATCAGGGAAATGCAGATTAAAACTACATTGAGATTCCATCTCACTCCTGTCAGATTGGCCACCATCATGAAAACAAATGATCATAAATGTTGGCGGGGATGTGGAAAAAAAGGAACCCTTCTGCACTGCTGGTGGGAATGCAATCTGGTCCAGCCATTGTGGAAAACAGTGTGGAGGTTCCTAAAGCAGCTAGAGATTGATCTACCATATGACCCAGCTATAGCACTCCTAGGCATATATCCAAAGGACTCATCTCATTTCCTTAGAAGTACATGCTCAACCATGTTTATTGCTGCTCAATTTATAATAGCTGGGAAATGGAACCAGCCTAGATGTCCCTCAACAGATGAGTGGATAATGAAGATGTGGTACATTTATACAATGGAGTTCTACTCAGCGGTAAAGAAAAATGAAGTTATGAAATTTGCAGAAAAATGGATGGACCTGGAAAGTATTATACTAAGTCAGGTAACCCAGGCCCAGAAAGCCAAGCGCCACATGTTCTCCCTCATATGGGGATCCTAGCTACAGATGACTGGGCTTCTGTGTGAGAATGAAAATACTTAGTAGCAGAGGCCAGTAAGTTGAAAAGGAGACATAAAGGGTGGAGAAAGGAAGGGAGGAGGATACTTAATAGGTTGATATTGTATATATGTAATTACAATGATTGTAATGGGGAGGTAATATGATTGAGAATGGACTTTCAAACGGGAAAGTGTGGGGGTGGGGAGGGAGGGAATTACCATGGGATATATTTTATAATCATGGAAAATGTTAATAAAAATTTAAAAAAAAAAAAAAAAAAGAAAGAGAGAAAGGAAAGGGAGAAAGAAAAGTCAGGGGAGTGGATGTTTTCACAAAACATTATGTTTATTTGATATAATAACTTTGATAATAAAAGAGTAGAAATGAAAGAAAAAAAAAAAAAAAAAAAAAAAAAGAAAATTACTTCAAGGTTCCCCCCCACCCAAGAATAATGGTAAGTAGATTTTACTAAATACTTGAAAAGAACAGAGAGGTTTTATCCTGTCCCCATAGTCCCCCTTCAAGTTTATCTTAGTTACTTAGCACATTTTAACTAGTTATGAGATGGATCTCAGAGTAAAGAACTGGGTACATTGCCAGTGGTCTATAAACATACATCGTGGACACTAGCTAAGGGTGCTTCTGTGATTTGTTACTTTTTGCTTTTAAACTTTAGGTATCTGCATCAGTAAAATTGTCTTTGGTGATTTAAACATATAAAGTTCAAAAATGTCTTTTGACTGAGAAGTACCGAGATAGACTATACTGAGATGGCTGAACTGTATTGCTTGACCTTACATTGTCATAAAATAGTGTCTTGATTCTTTAATTGTTCGAAATGATCCTCTGTAGGACTGTTTAGTGGATGAAGGTGGGATGTTCACAAGTGCGGCAGGCCCTGAACTTCAAAACAAGTCTGTCCTTGAAGAGGGCACGGATGTGGGTGAGTACCCTCTCTGCTGACAGCTGGGTGTTCTCCTTCATGCTTTCACCAGAACAGAAACTGCAAGTGTTTTGTTTAGCCACATGGTTTAAAACAGAGTTTAGGACTTTAGTCTTTTGCTTTAAATCTGTTCTAACTATTTATGCAAATCAAGGCATTCAACAGAAGTACAATAATCACCAATTTTACTGTTGTGTAATGATAAGAATCAATTTGGGGTAGGTGCTTACTGTGAGTCAGCATTCCTCACTGTTTGTAAACTTTGCTGGTAACTGATTCATGTAACATAGTAGATGTGTTAGGTAAGAGGATCACCTTGAGTTTGAGACAGCCTGGGCTGAGACTGGCCTCAAAAAAAAAAAAAAGCAAGGCTGGAGAGATGGCTTAGCAGTTTAGGTGCTTGCCTGCAAAGCCAAAGGACCTTGGTTCAATTCCCCAGGACCCACAAAGCCAGATGCACAAGGTGGCGCATTTGCAGTGGCTGGAGGCCCTGTCATGCCTGTTCTTTTTCTCTCCCTTTCTCTTTCACTCTGCCTCTCCCTCTCTCAAATAAATAGATAAAAATAAAATACATTAAAAAAAGAAAAAAAGCAAAAGACAAAAAGTTCATGGTATGATAGTTTACTTTGAATTTCAAATCTAAAATGCTAGATATATTCTGTTTATTATTTGAAATAAAGGGCCATAGGACTGGCATAATTTGAAGTCTGATTAAAGTTTGTCTCTGCCAGGAGATACCTTTGGTCCAGATTCAGTACTTTCTGCTAGCCTAGCTATTATTAATTTTTTCTTTGGATTTTTAAATTATGACTAATGAAAAAAAATTTTAAGTTATAAAGATGCTTCAGACTGCAAATAGTTTGTTGAAAGAGGAGCAGTTGGTGCACAGCTATCCCTACGACTGGAGGACCAAGAAACCCGTGGTCATCCGAGCCAGCAAGCAGTGGTTCATAAACATCGCTAGTATCAAGGCCACAGCGAAGGTATGAAAGCCTCCCTCTCCTAAGCGTCCCACAGTGCTAAAGGGTTGAGGTGAGGTGATAAGATTTATTTTCCTAAAACTGGGTATTTTCAGATGTGAAAGGACTCTCTGCTTTATTTTTTCATTATACCTGTGTGGAAAATGTGTCCTAAAGAGGTAAAATGATTCATCTAATCAACTCTGTGCCCAGCATAGTAAAAACGGTATACATAGAATTAGGTCAGAACTGCATTCATTTAGTTGTCTAACCTTGGTTCTTGGTTCTGTAACCGCTTCTGGCTCATAAGAGGCATTTGCTGAAACTTTTCATGTTCTCGGCTTTCTTAAGATTGAAACTGTAAAAGTAGGAAGAAAAAAAAAGAAAGTTGAAGTTTCAATCCATTTAAAAAGTTGTTGCTTTGAGTTAAGAAATGAAATTTTATAACTGGTGATTTAAATATTTATTTATTATTTTATTATTTTTTGTTTTTTTGAGGTAGGGTCTCACTCTAGCTTAGATGGTTCTGGAATTCACTTTGGAGTTTCAGGGTGGCCTTGAACTCATGGTGATCCTCCTACCTCTGCCTCCCAAGTGCTGGGATTAAAGGTGTGCACCACCACGCCTGGCCTAAATATTTATTATTTGAACTTTTTCATTTAATATATGTATCAGTGTAAATATTTTTATATGTGAATACATACTCAAACCCATACTGGTTCCCGGGGTGGAACAGGCGGACACTTGACTCTGCAGCTTGCATGGAGGATACTGCTCTGAGCAGCTGGTTCATGCATTGGCTGAGTGATTTGGGGTCCTTGTCCAAGCTTTGCGGAGCAGTTCGTATTTTCTGTGCATGTGTTGTGGGGTACATTTTGTTTTTCATTTCTGCGAAGGCTGCCTTTCTTACTGGTGTTAACATTTGCTACTTCAGTTCTTCACCTCTGAGTTGCTGGACTGTACCAACCCAGCGCTTTCATTCTCTCTTCTCCCATAGATGTTTCCATTGCTTTCGTAGAAGGCGCACTTGTAACCCTCACACTTGGGGAGAGGGGCTGAGGCGCAGGGTCATAGAAAGTTCAGAGACAGGCCCTGCTGCCCAGCGTGCTCCAGGGCAGCCTGGGATACACAGGGAGACCTGGGTCAAGTAAGCTGAAAAAAAGTTGCAAGAATAAGATAGTTTATTACCATTTTCCCATTACTCACCTTCAGCAATATCCAATTTGTGGACCATTTTTTAAATTGCTTACCCCCACCAGCACCCACATTTTATCTCCTAATTATTGTATTGTTTTGAAGCAAGCATTATTTCTTCTATATTATAGTTCTTCCAGGTAGTATTTTAAAGAAAATGTTTTTAGCTGGGCGTGGTGGTGCATACCTTTTATCTCAGCACACGGGAGGCAGAGGTAGGAAGATCGCCGTGAGTTCAAGACCACCCTGAGACTACGGAGTTAATTTCAGGTCAGCCTGGACCAGAGTGAGACCCTACCTTGGGGAAAAAAAAAAGTTTTTAATTAATTTATTTATTTGAGAGAGAGAGGAAGAGGCAGAGAGAAAGACAGAATGGGCACACCAAGGCCTCCAGACACTGCAAATGAACTCCAGTTTCATGCTCCCCCATGTGCATCTGGCTTACATGGGCCCTAGGGAATCGAACCAGGGTCCTTAGGCTTCTTAGGCAAATGCCTTACCTGCTAAGCTATTTCTTGAGTCCCAAAATATGTTATTTATTTGAGAGAGTGGGTGCACCAGGGTCTCTAGCCACTGCATATGAACTCCAGATGCATGTACCACTTGTCCATGTGGCTTACATGGGTATTGGGGAATTGAACCTGGGTCCTTGGGCTTCCCAGGCAAGTGTCTTAACTGCTAAGCCCTACAGGTAGTATTTTAGAATGCATGTTTGAAAAAAATAAGGACTCTTTTTTGTTGTTTTGTTTTTGAAGTACTGGAGGTTGAACATAAGTCCTCACATATGCTAGGCAAGTGCTACTACTGAGCTATACTCGACACACTTCTCTTTATTTTTGTTTATTTTTACTTATTTATTTGAGAGTGACAGAGAGAAAGAGGGAGAGAGAGAGAACGTGTGAGCGAGCGTGGGTATGCCGAGGCCTCCAGCCATTGCAAATGAACTCCAGATGTGTGCGCCCCCTTGTGCATCTGGCTAACGTGGGTCCTGGGGAATCGAGCCTTGAACCAGGGTCCTTAGGCTTCACAGGCAAGCACTTGACCACTTAGCCATCTCTCCAGCCCCACACTTCTCTTTAGACAGGGTTTTACTGTGTAGCCCAGGTTGTCCTCGAACCTGTGATTCTCTTGCCTCAACCATTCAAGTACTCAGATTGCAGGCATGTGCCACTATGCCTGGCAGATAAAACCTTTTTAAAGTACAATCCAATGTTGTTATTACTCCTTGGTGAGGTATTGTTGATTGCTTCCCTAACCTAGAACTAGGGAGGTGGCTCCTTTGGTCGGGCGCATGGTAGGAGGCCCTGGGCCCCACCACAGCCCCGCATCAGCTGTGTGTGGTGGCACAGGCCTGAGAGCCCAGTGCTCCGGAGGTAGAAACAGCAGGATCAGGAATTCAAGGTCATCCTTGGCTGGGTAAGATCCTGTGTCAAAAATGATTTTAGCGATTGGGAAGATGGCTCAACAATGAAGGGAGTTTACCTGCAAAGTCAGCCAGTTAGGGTTCAGTTCCCTACTACCCATGTAAAGCTGGGCACAGAAAGTAGCACATATATCTGGCATTCATTTGTAGGGACAGGAGACCGCTATGCCCATACTCTCTTTCTCCCTCTCTCTCACACACAAATGTTGAAAATATTTAGAAAGATCAAGTAATGTAGTCATATTCACCTTCTTGAACGTTGAAAGCAAGTGTGGACTGAGTGGCGGAAGTGCTGCCATCGTGGCAGTAGCTGGTGCTTGGCAGTAGGGCATGTCAGGGCAGTGAGATCAGAGTTTACATTTCTCTCAAAATAGGAAAATACGGAGGGACAGGGGGTTTTAGTTTCTTATTTTGAATGAGATAATATATTTTGTCCTGTTTTGGTATTAGTAAGTGACAATGGAATGAAATCAAATGTTACAGACATTCAAAAGAAGACCTATGTTAGGGAACATAATGGTAGTAGCTCTTTAAAATGTGTTCTGCTTTCTCTCACGTGGCTTATGGCTGGATCGCAGGAGTTGTTAAAAGCAGTGAAGTTTATTCCTGGAGCAGCACTGAATGGCATGGTGGACATGATGGACAGGCGGCCATATTGGTGTATCTCAAGACAAAGAGTTTGGGGTGTCCCAATTCCTGTGTTTCATCATAAGACAAAAGACGAATACTTGATCAACAGGTAAAAGTTTTTCTAAACACTTTCATTGTTTAAGATGAGCTGTGTTTTCTTGAAAAATGAACAAATAATGTGGGGTGTGGCTTAGTTAGTTAGTATCAGAAGTCCTGGTTTCCATTATTCCCAGTACTGAGTGTACTGGGCATATACAGCTGACATCTCGGCACTTGGGAGGCAGAGGCAGGAAGACCAAAAGGTCAAGGTCATCCTTGGCTTTATAGCAAGCTTGAGACCAGCCTGGGCTGCATAATACCCTGTGTAAAAAAAAAACCAAAACAGTGTGTACTATTAACAATTGCTGCCAGGGGCTGGAGAGATGGCTTAGCGGTTAAGCACTTACCTGTGAAGCCTAAGGACCCTGGTTCGAGGCTCAATTCCCCAGGACTCACGTTAGTCAGATGCACAAGGGGGCGCATGCATCTGGAATTCATTTGCAGTAGCTGGAGGCCCTGATGTGCACATTCTCTCTCTCTCTCTATATATATATCTGCCCCTTTATCTCTGTGTCTGTCTCTCTCAAATAAATAAGAATAAAACAAAAAAATAAAAAAATAAAAAAAACCAATTACTGTCAGGCATGGTGGCACATGTCTTTAATCCCAGCACTCGGGAGGCAGAAGTAGGAGGACAGTCATGAGTTCAAGGCCACCCTGAGACTACATAGTGAACTAGGTCAGCCTGGGGCTAAAGTGAAACCCCTACCTTGAAAAAAAAAAAAAAGAATTACTTATGTTATTTATTTACTTGCTTTTTCTTTTTGAGATGTTCACTCACATATTATCCAGGTTAGTCTCAAGCTCCTGGGCTCAGACAGTTGTCCTTCCTCAGTCTTCTGTGTAGACGGGGTTACACATGTGTTCCACCATGCCCATACTGTCTGTATTTTTTATTGTTGTTATTTTTATTTATTTATTTGAGAGTGACAGAGAGAGGAAGAGGCAAAGAGAGAGAGAGAGAATGGGCGCACCAGGGCCTCCAGCCACTGCAAACGAACTCCAGACGTGTGCGCCCCCTTGTGCATCTGGCTACCTTGAGTCCTGGGGAATTGAGCCTTGAACTAGGGTCCTTAGACTTCACAGGCAAGCGCTTAACCACTAAGCCATCTCTCCAGCCCCTGTCTGTACTTTTTCATTTTACATTTATTATTTATTTTTCTCTTTTTATAAATGACTTGGGTCTTACCGTGTATTCCAGGCTGGCCTAATACTTACTGTATAGCCCAGGGTGGCCTGTAACTCACAGCAGTTCTCTTGTCTCAGTCTCTCAAAGTGCATGCAGGTACTGTTCATCCTCAGTTAAGAAACAGTATGCCCAGGTGTATCATGCCTATAAATCCAGGGCTGTGGGAGACTGAGGCCAGAGGATCACATGTTTCGGGCCCAGAACAGAAACCCTACAGAGAGAGAGACAGACAGACAGACAGGCAGGCAGGCAGACATGCAGTCAGCAAGACTGATGTGATTCCTGATGGTAATGAGATAGTCTAGCTTCTAGTAACCTTCTAGCTTTTAGAAATACCAGGTCATTGCTATTAGGTTTTGTGTGTGTGTGTGTGTGTGTGTGTGTGTGTGTGTGTGTGTGTCCAGAGCTGTGATTCCAGCCTTGGGCCTTGTTCTGTGTGCGTGTAGGAAAGTGCTCTGTGATACTTGCACTGTGCTCCCCCCCACCCGTTGTGGCGGTGGGGGGGGTGGAGTGGGAGAAAGGGAGAGAATGAGTGTGCTGGGGCTTCTTTCTGCTGCAAACAAATTCCAGATGCATGCACTACTTTGTGTATTTGGCTTTATATGGGAACAGGGGAATCAAATCGGGTTGGTAGGCTTTGCAAGCAATAGCCTTTAACTGTTGAGCCATCTCCCTGTGTTTTAATAGATGTGGAAGGAGAATATATTAATCATTCCTTTTAGGAATACATCCTAGGTTTTCATTTTCAGAATCAGTACAGTGTTTGGCTACATTTGGGAAGTGTTTGTATATTTTGTAACTTGAGAATCCAGAAATAAAAGATTTTATTTTTATTTATTTATTATAGTCAGAGAGAGAGAGTGAGAATGGGCACGCCAGGGCCTCTAGTCAATGCACATGAACCCCAGACGCATCACCACTATGTGCATCTGGCTTATGTGGGACCTGGAGAACTTAACCTGGGTCCTTAGGCTTTGCAGGCATATGCCTTAACTGCTGAGCCATCTCTCCAGCCCCAGTGAAGAATTTTAAAAAATATGTTATTTATTTGCTAGGAGAGAGAAAAAATGGGCACACCAGGGCCTCTTGCTACTGCAGTTAAACTCCAGATGCATGTGCCACTTTGTGCATCTGGCTTTACATGAGTACTGGGGAATCGAACCCAGGCCATCAGTCTTTGCAAGTAAGTGCTTTAACCACTGAGCCATCTCCCTAGTCCCACAATGAAGAATTCGAGGGAAGAGAGGCCAACAAGGAATGGAGTGTTTAAAAGACTCTAGGCAGAGTCTTGAAAGGACCTTCCTAGAGAACCTTCCACATTTTTGTAAAGAGCCTGCTTTTCATTGTCACTGTAATCAGTACTTTAACCTTAATGCATGTAGATATTTTAGAAGTTTAAAAAAATGTTGATTATATATCTGTAGTCATATACTGGAGAGAGCTTTTTAAAAAATATTTCATTTATTTATTGGAGAGGGGGGCAGATAGAATGTGTATGCTAGGGCCTCTAGTCACTGCAAACTCCAGATGCATGCACCACCTTGTGCATCTGGCTTTACATTAGTCCTAGGGAACCTTAGGCTTTGTAGGCAAGCACCTTAAATGCTGAGCCTTTAGCCCTTGATAGAGCTTTTTTTTTTTTTTTTAAATTATCATTTTGTAGCTAGGAGTTGAATGAACCTCAGGCTGCCTTGCACATGCCTAGCATTGAGCTATACCCTGAGACCCCCATCTCTCTTTCTGTGTATTTATTTACTTATTCACTTTGCTTATGCTTTTGGTAGAGTAGTTCTTAGTATCCTTTGTGTGAAGGTTGGCTCTCAGCTTGAAAGGTTTGAACTGCTGCTTTGTGGGTGACACCCTGTGGCAACATGGTTCAGAGAGAGCCAGAGCTCTGCCTTGGAAAGATGGATAGTGTGGTTCATCTTTACTCTCAAAAGATGTACGCTTTGGCTGAGCCTCGGGCTAAGTTTGGACATAGGACAAAAGTGTTTTGCAAGTGGTTGGGTCAGCAGGAGTGGGATAAGGTGTCGGGACCATATTGAAACTGCAGGGCGTGTGAGGGGAATGGCAGGGCAGACTCTAGAATGACTGGTTGGGGCCGATGGTAAGGAATCTTGAATTCTGTGCTGTGAAATCTGAGTTTTAGGAAGAGAAAGGAGAAGCTGGAAACTGTTGGCGGCTGTAAGGCCAGGGCGGCTTAGAGCTCACTTAGCCCTGGCTGTGCTCTGTGAGCTCGGGGCTGCGGTTTGCTCTCTTATAAACGAGTTCTACTCTCCTTATTCCTCTGTTGAGAATTAAAGTGTTGAGAGTTGGGATAAACTTCTACCAGTATTGTTAAAATTATTCACTAGGGAGATTTTTTGAACAGAAAGCTACTGCTGCTCTTTTTCATTTGTAGGGCATTTCCTTGAAGTGGTTGAGGTGGAACGTGTGTGTGCACATGCGCATGTATGTATCAACAAGTAGAACAAAACTGTTTTTTTTTTTTTTTTTCTACTTTGTGCTGGGGTTTGGTTAATTCCAAGGCCTCTCAAGTGCTAAGAGTACCCTCTTAGCTGTACCTCCAGCCAGACCTGAGCACACTGGATGACTTGACTCTTTTTTTTTTTTTTAAATTTTTTATTTATTTATTTGAGAGCGACAGACACAGAGAGAAAGACAGATAGAGGGAGAGAGAGAGAGAATGGGCGCGCCAGGGCTTCCAGCCTCTGCAAACGAACTCCAGATGCGTGCGCCCCCTTGTGCATCTGGCTAACGTGGGACCTGGGGAACCGAGCCTTGAACCGGGGTCCTTAGGCTTCACAGGCAAGCGCTTAACCGCTAAGCCATCTCTCCAGCCCTTGACTCTTTTTTTTAAAAAAATTTTATTTATTTATTTGACAGAGAAAGGGGAGGGGAGAGAATGGGCGCGCCCAGGCCTCCAGCCACTCTGCAAACGAACTCCAGACGCATGTGCCCCCTTGTGCATCTGGCTAGTGTGGGTCCAGAGGAATTGAACCTGAGTCCTTCGGCTTTGCAGGCATACACCTTAACTACTAAGCCATCCCTCCAGCCCTTGACTGTTATTTTAAAGATGCAAATATACTGGGCATGGTGGTACACGCCTTTAGCCGCAGCACTTGGGAGGCTGAGGCAGGAAGATCATTTTGAGACATCAATGTGCACAGGTTAAGTGGTCAGTAAGGTAGATGAAACAAATGTGAGCTTATCACAGACACACAAATGTTCATTAGAATCATCTGCTCATTGATATTTTATTTCTTCAGCACAGTTTCTTGTTTGGATTTCAGATTCTCTTCTGCTGTCTGTCAGAGTGTTGCTTGCATAGTGTCAGTTGATTTCTGGTTTTGAAGGAGCAGAGATGTACAGGATATTGGCCTACAGAAATGACAGGCACTCAGCCACACCGTCTGTCAAGTCATAGGTCATTTTCCTGTGCACCATTGCGTGGCGACGACTCCTATGCTTTTCTGTTGCTGGGCACTTCTTGTGACATAACACTGGAATTTAAGGAAATTTATATTCTTTCATAATTACTTGTCAATTTTAGAAACAGAATGAAAGATAATCATTTTTTCCTTTTGAATCCAATGGAAATCAAGCTATCATGGTTTATGTCTTTTTAAAAATATTTTATTTGAGAGACAGAACGAAGTAGAGAGAGAGAATGGACGTGCCAGGGCCTCCAGCCACTACAAACAAACTCCAGACATATATGCCTTGTGCATCTGGCTTATGTGGGCTGGGGAATTGAACATGAGTCCTTAGGTTTCATAGGCAAGTGCCTTAACCGCTAAGTCATCTCTCCAGCCCAGTCTTTCTTTCTTTTTAAAAGTTTGTACTGTAGCATGTTGGTGACATCAGAAGTAACAGCGCCCCCACTGGAAATTGGTACATAGTCCACATGGAGTTGCTGTTACACCTGATGACATCATTCCATTTACCAGAAGAGTCCTTCCACTTTGCAAAATTACAGTGTGTGTGCGCGTGTGTGCATGTGAATGTAGTAATTTTGGGGATTGAGCCTGGAGCTTGGTACGTGCCAGCCAAAGCTGCGTCACAGACCCTGGCCCTCCCCTCTTTTCTTTCTGGTTTTTTGATGAAGGGTCTCACTCTAGCCCAGACTGACCTGGAATTCACTAATGGAGTCTCAGGGTGGCCTCGAACTCATGGCATTCCTCCTACCTCTGCCTCCCAAGGGCTGGGATGAAAGGCGCGCGCCGCCACGCCTGCTCCCCCACCTTTTTGTTCTGCTGTCATTCTAGAAAAGGGTGGAGTGGGGAGCCGGCCTGGAGCTCGCGGTTGTGCTGCCCAGCTCTGCTGTCGTGATGGCAGTCTGTGTGCCGTCTCTAAGCCCACTTGTTTCACAGAAGAAATTCATCGTTGGTCATGTTCTAAGTAAGTTTTGAACTGGTAGATTTCAACTCTTGAGTTTTAATTCTGATTTTATCACTAGTTTATGTTAATTTGTATTTTCCCAGGAAATAATTCCACATTTAATGTGAATATGATCATTTTCTGACTCTATAGCATAATGCCATTAAAATTTAGGCTGTAATCTACCCTCTTGTTAGTAAAAACACAATAAATAATAATTTTTTTTTCAAGGTAGGGTCTCACTGTAGCCTAGGCTGGCCTGGAATTCACTATGTAGTCTCAGGGTGGCCTCGAATTCATGGTGATCCTCCTACCCCCGCCTTCTGAGTGCTGGGATTAAAGGTGTGTGCCAGCACGCCTGGCTTAAAGTAAATAATTTTAAACATAAAAATGGCTAAGTGCAGAAATACTGGCTTCCTAGGGGGAAAAAAAGAAGTAATGAGTTACATTTACATCCTTTCCGATGCTGGTCACCAGCTGAGCATTGTTGCAGTCATTAACATGCGTTCGGAAAATTCACTTCCGTGAAAGACTTTATAGTCATTGGATAAAAACATTTCCAAAATTATCTCCTGTTACCTTTAAAACTTAAGCATAACATTAAATTAAAATTAGAATTCATTCTTCCTAGATTTCATTGTGTTCTTGAACTCAGTAAACTCACAGGAAACATTTAGCCTCTTACCTCGTTCTTATTCCAGAGTCTTCTGGAAAAAAAATTGTCCCATATTCCTTCTTTTGCTTATGAAGGCAAAACCCAGGCGAGCATGGGATGGCAGAGTGTCTGTTCGCGACCCCGGAGTCTTGGTGCCCTGCTCCAGGGAAGCTACATAAGCCCTCTGCCCAGAGATAGCGCAGCTCATGCTCATTGGCCGGCCGGGCGGCGCCGTGGGGATCCCGGATGCTCGGAGGAGGAACGCGAGAGCTCGGGCTTAGATAAGCCTTGGAGTAAAGGGCAAGGTCTGATCACGGCCTCTCTTAGTGCTTTATGAAGTGCTGCATTAATACGGAAGCATATAGATGGCCTAGTGATAAGTGGTTTCACCCACCTTTATTGATGGCAGTTTACACTGATCTTTAACTTGTAAGTTAATTGTGTATTTAAATAGAGGGTGCTACTAATAAAACCAAGAACACTTAAGTTTCCAAAAACAAATTTAGACTTTCTTCCTGGTTTTTTTCTTTTTTACTCCTGAAGAACATATCACAGGAAATACTTAGAAAATTCTCTTCAAAAAAATTTAAAGTACAATCTCAGTTACTTTTTAAAAATACCCTAAGTAGTAGGGCTGGAGAGATGGCTTAGCGGTTAAGCGCTTGCCTGTGAAGCCTAAGGACCCCGGCTCGAGGCTCGGTTCCCCAGGTCCCACGTTAGCCAGATGCACAAGGGGGCGGGCGCACGCATCTGGAGTTCGTTTGCAGTGGCTGGTAGCCCTGGCATGCCCATTCTCTCCCTCTCTCTCTCTCTCTCTCTGCCTCCTTCTCTGTCTGTTGCTCTCAAATAAATAAATAAATAAAAATAAACCAAAAAAAAAATACCCTAAGTAGGACTGGAGAGATGGCTTAGCGGTTAAGCGCTTGCCTGTGAAGCCTAAGGACCCCGGTTCGAGGCTCGGTTCCCCAGGTCCCACGTTAGCCAGATGCACAAGGGGGCGCACGCCTCTGGAGTTCGTTTGCAGAGGCTGGAAGCCCTGGCGCACCCATTCTCTCTCTCCCTCTATCTGTCTTTCTCTCTGTGTCTGTTGCTCTCAAATAAATAAATAAAAAAAATATTTAAAAAAATACCCTAAGTATTTGTATTTAAGAAATAGTAATTATGAATGCCCTTGGTGAGATGTGCATGTAAGATGCTGGAGTACTCGTTTGCAGAGGAACGTAACACTAGGAAAAAAAGAAGACACGTGGAGCTTCATGGAAACTCTCGGCCTCACATGGGCCAGGCTGCTCCCAGCACTGGAAAAATTAAATAAATAAACAAAGCAAGATTATATTTCTTCTTCTGTTAAGACGCTGCCATGTACCATGTATATAAATGATTATTAATATCTTTTTCTGTTTTTTAAAAGTCTAGCCCAGGCTGACTTGGAATTAATTTACTAGGTAGTCTCAGGTGGCCTCGAACTCACAGTGATTCTCCTACCTCTACCTCCAAAGTGCTGGGATTAAAGGTGTGCACCACCACGCCTGGCTGATTAATACCTTAGTAAGAAAAGATATCAATACAAATGAACTTTATTCAGGCCTGAGATGTGTAACTGAATTTAGGATTTTGTAGTTGACTTAATAATGAAAAAATATATCTACATAAGTACTTGAAGTACACTTTTAAAGTGTGTTACTGATGTAAAAATATAAGAAAAGATTCACAGAAGTTGAATCATGTTCTGAGATGGGTATCTGTGTGTAAGGCTACGTGCGTTTTTTCAGTTATTAAAACTGAAGCTTGGAAAAATGCCATTCTTTTTTTCTTTTTTTTTTCTTCTTTTTTTTTGGTTTTTATTTTTATTTATTTATTTGAGAGTGACAGACAGAGAAAGAGGCAGAGAGAGAGAGAGAGGGTGGGCGCGCCAGGGCCTCCAGCCACTGCAAACGAACTCCAGATGCGTGCGCCCCCTTGTGCATCTGGCTAACGTGGATCCTGGGGAATCGAGCCTCGAACCAGGGTCCTTAGGCTTCACAGGCAAGCGCTTAACCGCTAAACCATCTCTCCAGCCCAAAATGTCATTCTTTTTTTTTTTTTTATTTTTTTATTTTTGGTTTATTTATTTATTTATTTATTTGAGAGCAACAGACAGAAGGAGGCAGAGAGAGAGAGAGAGAGAGAGAGAGAGAGAGAGAGAGAGAGAGAGAGAGACAGACAATGGGCACGCCAGGACTACCAGCCACTGCAAACGAACTCCAGACGCGTGCGCCCCCTTGTGCATCTGGCTAACATGGGACCTGGGGAACCGAGCCTCGAACCGGGGTCCTTAGGCTTCACAGGCAAGCGCTTAACCGCTAAGCCATCTCTCCAGCCCCAAAATGTCATTCTTTATCCCTGTCATTAGCCAGCCAGCCCTAAGTAGAGTGTGGTCTTTGGACTTCGTGTTTGCTCTGTCAACACTAATCCCCGAGACCCCTCCCGTCCTGCCTTGCCCCTTGCTCAGTCCTCCTGGGCACTCAGAGCCCTGTGCCATTGCTCAGCAACTGCCCAAAAGCGGGATGTGAGCTCAGCCACAGCCAGGGTTGTTACGGAGGCAGGGTAGAGATTCGAAAACAGCTCGGAGCCATGGTTTGGGTGACACACTTCAAGGCCTTATTCTATTTTATTTTTTATTTATTTTTAAAATTTTATTTATTTATTTATTTGAGAGCAACAGACACAGAGAGAAAAACAGATAGAGGGAGAGAGAGAATGGGCGCGCCAGGGCTTCCAGCCTCAGCAAACGAACTCCAGACGCGTGCGCCCCCTTGTGCATCTGGCTAATGTGGGACCTTGGGAACCGATCCTCAAACCGGGGTCCTTAGGGTTCACAGGCAAGTGCTTAACCGCTAAGCCATCTCTCCAGCCCTCGAAGCCTTATTCTAACTGTGTGACTTGTTTTAGACTCATGGCTGAAAGAAACCCAAAGCATGGAGTAGTCAGCAGTTCTGCTGTAGGGTTAAACATAGCAGTTCTTGAAATGCACTTAGAGTGTTCGAGAAGTGCTATGTGATGGGCTACAAGTGTTACTTCTTTTTTCTTTTCTTTCTTTTTCTTTTTCTTTCTTTTTTTTTTTTTTTTTTGGTTTTTTGGTTTTCCGAGGCAGGATCTCACTCTAGCTCAGGCTGAATTCACTCTGTGTTCTCCGGGTGGCCTCAAACTCACAGCGATCCTACCTTTGCCTCCCGAGGGCTGGGATTAAAGGCAAGTGCCACCACGCCTTTTATATCTCTACCTTATTTATAAAATTTGAACAGTTTACTTTTATTCCTATATTACTTTTTTAGATGTATATTTCCAACATATTTAATGAAGCTTTTTACTGTTTCCTCAAAACTGCCAATCTAATGATAACATTATAAAAAAAACCAGCCAAATAACATTTCTTTGGGTCATTCATTTTAAATAAAAATACATAATTGGTATGAATAGCATGTGGATATATTTTGCTAATACATGTATTTTATTTATTCAGGTTTTTCCATGATAGCATATTACTATTTTCTTAACTGATAAAATGTTCTGTGCGAGCTATATAAGAGTGACGTGTAACCAGATAATACTGTCTTACAACTCGGTACTTATTGCAGAAAGTTTTTATAGTCTCATAAGGCAAGTTTATCTTCACTGGTAAAGTCCATCTAAAGTAAGTGGCTGTCATTGTGATATGGACTTGTGTCCATATAAATTCTTATGATTACCTGCTGGCATTGTATTTTTTCAGTCTTCTTTTTTTACTTGAGAAAGAGAGAAAGAGTTAGAATTAGCATGCCAGGGCCTCTAGTCACTACAGACAAACTCTAGATACATGCACCACCTTGTGCATCTGGCTTACTTGGGTCCTGGGAAGTTGAATGCAGGTCCTTAGGCTTTGCAGGCTGAGCCATCTCTCCAGTCCTCAATCTGTGTTTTTTAAAATACCAACTTAATGTCTTTTGTAAGATATTTCATATTTCAGTTTGTAGAGCATGCTAATTTATATTACCCATTTAGTTTTTGCTTCCTAAACAAATTTTGGTAAACAAATGTGCATTATCAGACCCAGAGAATCTAAGTGGTTGGTTTGCATGGTCATGACTAATCATGCAGGTGCAGGTTAAGAACTTAATGCTGCCTGGGGATGTGGATTAGCGGTTAGAGGCACTTGCTTTCCAAGCCTGAGGGTCTGGGGTCAGTTCCTGAGATTCACATAAAGCCAGGTGCATGCGTCTGGAGTTTGCAGTGGCAAGAGGCCCTGATAATGCCCATACTCTGATCTTTCTCTCTCTCTCTGTATGTGTGTGTGTCTGCTTTTTTTTTTTTTCTCCATCTCTTTCTCTTTTATATAAGTTAATATCTGGATTTGATCCCCTGTACCACAAAAATATAAATAAATAAATAAGCAAGTTCCATTAGAGCGGGTCTTGTTTGTTGTATTAGCTGCTATATCTGTAGGGCCTGGAAAGATGCCAAAGACACTGGAGCTTATTTTCTTTAACAGAGGGAGTAGCCAAGTTGTGGAGATGTTTCAGTCATGTAATTGGTGCATGGCTATAGAATTGGTGACAGGGTCAGAGCTGGAGCCCGTGTGTCTGTGCTCCAAGCCTGCTCCAGTGTTGCTCTGCCTCCTACCTGGTGGCCTTGGACTTGGTCCTGCAGCCAGCAAGGGGGCCCCTGAAAGTCTGAGTAGAAAATTCCTGTGGCAGAAGCAGTTTTAGCAATGTACCTACGTCAGGGTTTTTGTGTTCTGTATATCTTTGTTACTGAGGCAGGTTGGACAGACATTGGACCTCCTATGGGAAACCATTGTTTCTAATGCAGAACTGACTTAATATGTGGTTTGCTTTGGCAGGCATTGGCACAAGGAAGCTAACTAGGAGGGTTTGAGCCTCCTTCCCAGTAGCAGAGTGAGCTGATAGAAACAGAGACATCATTCACTGAAGTAGGGAAGTCAAGAGCAGATGTTCTCTCTTTCTTTAAGGGTGTATGTAATTGATTTGAATTTATTCTTACTGAATTTCCCTGATGGTAACAGCCAATCAAGCAATTAAGTTTTTGTCACAGTTAGAGACAAAATAGAAAAAGATACCACTGTGTTTTAATTTTAGACTCTTTGTTGATCAACACAATGGTAAATTGAATAATCCTGCCCCTTTCCTCTTTAAACAGCCAGACCATTGAGCATATTGTGAGCTTAGTGGAGCAACACGGCAGTGATGTGTGGTGGACGCTTCCCCCTGAGCAACTTCTCCCACAAGAAGTCTTGTCTCAGGTAAATGTGCATTTGTATTTAACAGCCTTTTTTTGAATAACATGCTTTCTTGGAAGGGTGAACGATTCTTGCTTCAGTGGATACAGCATTTTCTGCACAAGCATTAGGATCAGAGTTTAGATCCCCGGAACCCACCTACTGCCGGTTAAGAGGTGGAGGCAGGAGACTTTTGAAAACTCAAAGAAATCCCAGAAACTACAGCCCAGCAAGTCTGGTGCATAGTGGAGAAGAGCAGAGAGACCTGCCTCAAAAGGGGGGGAAGGCAAGGATAGGCACCCACAGTTGACCTCTGACCTTCACAGCACACGCATGCTGTCGCACTCTCACACACACAGATATAAAAACGTGATTGCAGTATAACATTCACGAATTTACTGACCATAGTGAGAACTAAATGAGGCCAAAAAGGCAGCGGGGTGTTAGTTAACGAAGCACTGGGACAGGAGGAGCATTTGTTATCTCTTTGGGGACCAGGATCAGTTTTGGTCATCTTAGCTGGCTTGGTGGCCCTGTGACCTCACTCACATTGTTACACCAAAACAGTGTTGGATCTGACATGGCACTCGCTGACAGTCTTACTACCCTGGGAAATGGGTAGTTAAGTGTCTGTGGTCACGTACATGCCATTGGAAGGGTTGAATTAAAATGCAAAACCCATTTGAATGTTTAAAAATTTTATTTAAAAGGGTGAATATAGTGGTTGTATTACATTTTTCTAAAACTTTGTAGCATGTCCTGTGCGTGGACTGGCTGTGTGTAAGCCAAGTGCTTTTGCATTGTCTCACAGGTTGGTGGTCCAGATGCCTTGGAATATGTGCCAGGTCAGGATATTTTGGACATCTGGTTTGACAGTGGAACTTCATGGTCTTGTGTTCTTCCAGGTAATTTCTAAAAATAGACTATGATTCACTTACCATGTTTTAAAAATGTCCCTTAGAGGAGATCTGTAATCAAACTTTTTTTTTTTTGTTTTTACTTTATTTGGAGGAAGGAAGATCTGCCTTTATATAATTTTATACCTAGAAAGAACCTTGGAGATCATTTAATCCATTGATTGGCCAACTTTAAAATAATTTTTAAAACTTATTTGCAAGTGCATGTGTGCATACACCCAAGCACAAACTCTGGGCCTCCTGCTCCTGCAAACCAACTCTATATGCATGTGCCGTTTTGCATCTGTCTTTACTTAGTGCTGGGGACTTGAACCCCAGGCCAGTAGGCTTTGTAAGCAAGCTCCTTTAACTGCTGAACCATCTCTCTAAGTCTCCCAACCTCTTTTGTTTTCCAAGATGAAGTTTTATTTAGAACCATAATATATAAAATAGATTAGAATAGTGATTTTTTAGCCAGGTCTGATGATACAAGCCTGTAATCCCAGTACTCAGGAGCTGCAGCAGGAGGATCACAAGTTTAAAACTAGCCTGGGCTGAAGAGTGAGGCCGAAGAGAAGAGAGACAGGCAGTTCTCTGTTTGACCTTTGGCCTGCTTGGCACCCTTGTGGCCTCTGTTTGGAGCTCACAGCCCTAGCTGACCCCATCATTTTCACAAGAGATTGAATGGAGCCAAGAGGTGACCTTGGTCACCTAGTTTAGTGATGTCAGGCTAGAATGCAGGCACGTGGTTTGTCCTTCTGTGCTGCCATATGTTCCTGGCTTCCCCACGTCTATAGAGATTTTCCATGTATCCTGAGTCCTGGGGCAGGAGTTAGAAGGGGCCAGTAGTAGGAAGTGCCAGTAGAGGATACAGCTGATCTGTTACAAAAATGTCCTTCCAGATCCTGAGGGAAAGGCTAGACAAGGGCTAAAGCACAAGGCTGGTCAGCACTGCGATCCTGAAGCCAGGGTGAGGAGCCGGGAGTGGTGATGGAACGGACTCGTGTGCTTCCTGTGAACGCCAGCTGTGGCCCAAGGGGACGTTTACTTTCCAGAATTCACTTTTCTAGCTTTTTTACATTTATTTTTCCAGGAACTGTGGAAACAGCAGTGCATCTGTGCAGCTGGCCATTACGGGGATTGTCTAAATGTGCCTCTGATCCTAGGCCTCCTTTTGGGAGCATTAAGCAGTAGGATTTCTATTAGGTTAAATGTTCCTTTATTTGGACCTTTCTTTCAGCTTCGGAAATATGAAAATCAAAGTGTAAATAAACCCATGCTTGCTCCCTTTAAAGCTAAAATGTCCAGTGACTAAATATGATATGTTATTTTTATTTTTTATAATTTTTTCTATGGTGATTTTCAGATTTGCTTTGGAGGGGGGCAGGGTCTCACTCTAGCTCTAGGCTGGCCTTGAACTCACAGTGAGTCTCCTACCTCATCCTCCCGAGAACTGGGACTAAAGGCATGTGACACCACACCCAGCTCCGATTTTCACTATTATTATCTCATAGTTATGATTCTCCAAGCAAGTTTAGGCACTTTGTTTTCATAAATTATATAGAAAATGTACACAGGTAGCCCTGCTTGTGGGGTATAGCAGGCAGAGAGGTTTCCATCTGGCACACAGAGGGTGCCAAACGTGAAGCAGTGCTTTGGGGTGTGGCAGAGTTCAGTCACTGCTTTGACCCTGATAAGAAATATTGTTAGTGTCCTTGCTTTTTGGCGCTGGATATGGTTTTGTGCTATCAAGTTTAGTGCGTGTGAGTCATACTTGGAGGCACTGGCCAGGTTCTAAACTACATGAAAGCTGCTACTAAAGCTCTTCTGCTGTACCTCCTTCCTGTGCACGCTAGGCAAGTGCTCCGCCTGTCGCCTTGGTGTGTTAATAGTCTTAACCAAGTAATTTTTACTGTGACAGAAATTCATAGTGGAAAAATTACATCCATTTGATAAATCATGTATTCCTTTCCTGCCTTTTTAAAGTAATTGACTCAAAATTGATTTGTGTTTTAAATGTACATGATGCACCCATTCTTTTTTTTTTGGTTTTTCGAGGTAGGGTTTCACTCTAGCCCAGGCTGACCTAGAATTCACTGTGTAGTCAGGGGTGGCCTTGAACTCACAGCACTCCTCCTACCTCTGCCTCCCAAGTGCTGGGATTAAAGGTGTGTGCCACCCTGCCCGGCTCAATGCACCCATACTTGACAAAGATTTCTACCTTGTGAGATAACAAGCTGGGCATGGTGTGGCACCCCTGCAATTCCGGCCTTAGTAAGCAGGTTGCCTTAAAATATATTCCGGAGACTTCTGGTTAAGATGGCGGCGTAGGTACCACGCCAAAGCAGCCTAGGGAGGAAAAAGACCAAAAAAACTCAGCAAAATACACACTTTTACTAAAAAGTGAGGTGTATAGGAAATTGAAGCGGCAGCGGAGAAGTAGAAGAGTTATAGAGCATCCAGAGCCTGCAGAGGCGGGAAAAGCGGCTCTGGCAGCTCAGCCAACCGCTGCGGCCGCGGCGCACCAGAAAGCCGCCAGACTCGGCTCGAGCCGCAGGAAAAGCCAGGTGCGGGTGCTTCCCCTCACACCGCGATCTCCGCAACTCGGGAAACATGAGGGGAGAGTGGCAGCGAGCAGCGGAGGAGCAGACCGTGAGGTAGAAGAACATGTGGAGCAGTGAGAGAACCAGAGCAGCTGCGGCTCCCTCCCCTCCCCCACCGCCTGAGCCCAGCTCCAGCGAACAGAGCAGCGGCCCGGGACCCAGCCACGCCAACTTGGGCTGACAGCGGGACCTAAGCAGGAGCAGAGTTCGGCAGCAACATCAGCGGCTTCAGCACCGGTAACAGCGGCCCCAGCAGCAGCAGACCCAGGAGTGGCAGCAGCGGTAGACTCGGCAGCAGCAGCTTCAGGGGGAGCAGCGGCAGTGGACACAGCAGCAGCAGCTTCAGCAGCAGTGGTGGCTCCAGCAGTGGCAGCTACAGCAGCAGCAGAGGCAGCTGCAGCGACTCAGTTTGCCCCGTAGGAAAAGCAAGTGCCCAGCTCTAGAAATCAGAACAGCAGCCCGACGACCCAGGCAGCAACTTGACTGAGACCAAAATCACCCAAGGTAACTGGGATTGCACCAGGGAAGGGTCTCACTTGGTCACAAGCTGACTTGGATCCCTCAACAGACCAGAAATCTAAACCTCTTTGTTGATAGAGGATCTGGTCATTATAATAACTACTCTTGCATACATACTCGGGGCTGTTTTTGATTGAATGTGTACAGTGTTTAGTTAAATTTTAGAATCTACCTGTTTTTTATTCCACTCAGCCTGCTTGAATACTCCTATAGCAGGGAAACTCAACCCCTAAGAACATCTTTGTAGATACTCGGAGAGTCTTAAGAGCCACACCTAACACCTTAAGGTCCTACCCTGAAAATATATTACATCAAATCAATTGATACAGCTAAGAATACACAGCTAGCTAGAAAATCCAAGCATTAACTTAATCCAAGATGCAAAAATATATACATTATAACACAAGAAACACTAAAAAGCAAGACGATATAAATCCACCTAAAAGTATTCATGCATCAGAAATGTCCTCCAGTGAGAAAGAGTTAGAGGAAATGCCTGAGAAAGAGTTCAAAAGAATAATTATAAATATGTTCAAAGAGGTCAAAGAACACATGAAAACAATCAAAGAGGAAATCAAAGGAATCAAAGAGGCAGGACACCAATTTAATGAAATAAAGAAGGCAATACAAGACATAAATAGGGAAATAGAAATAATAAAGAAAAACCAGTCAGAATTACTAGCAATGAAGAACACAGTTAATGAAATAAAAAACTCTGTAGAAAATCTCACCAGTAGGATGGATGAGGGAGAGGACAGAATATCTAAGCTAGAAGACCAGGTGGCAGACCTAATGCAGTCCAACAAAGAGAAAGACAAACTTATAGAAAAGTATGAGTGGGAATTTCAAGATATTCGGGACACTATGAAAAGATCCAATATAAGAATTCAGGGCATAGTAGAAGGAGAAGAACTCCACTCCAGAGGCATAGTAGGCATCTTCAACAAAATCATAGAGGAAAATTTCCCCCAAATTGGGAAAGAGGTGCCAATACAGATACAGGAAGCCTTTAGAACCCCAGCCAGACAAAACCCAGAAAGAACTACTCCTCGCCATATTATAATCAAACTTCCAAACACACACACCAAATAAAAAATATTGAAAGCAGTTAGAGAGAAAAATCAAGTTACCTACAAAAGCAAGCCCATCAGGATTACAGCAGAATATTCAACACAAACTTTTAAAGCCAGAAGGGCTTGGAGTGATATATTCCAAGTTCTGAAAGATAACAACTGTCAACCAAGGTTACTTTATCCTGCAAAGTTATCCATTCAAATAGATGGAGAAATAAGGACATTCCATGACAAAAGCAGGTTAAAGGAGTATTTGAAGACAAAACCAGCTCTACAGAAAATACTTGATAGAATCCTCCATGCTGAACAAAAGGAAAAGCACACATATAAGGAACCTAGAAAAAACAAGCTATACTCAAATACCAGTTAAAAGAAGAGAGCACAGGTAGAACCAGAAACACACACACACACAAAAATGGCAAACATAAATACACACCTTTCAATAATATCTCTTAATATCAACGGTCTCAATGCCCCAACGAAAAGACATAGATTTGCAGACTGGGTTAAAAAGCAGGATCCTACAATTTGTTGTCTCCAAGAAACTCACCTTTCTACAAAGGATAGACATTATCTTAGGGTGAAAGGTTGGAAGACGGTGTTTCAAGCAAATGGGCCTAGAAAACAAGCAGGGGTTGCTATCCTAATATCAGACAGGGAAGACTTTAGTCCAGCGTTAGTCAAGAAAGATAAGGAAGGTCACTTTATACTGATTAAGGGCACACTCCAACAGGAGGACATTACAATCCTAAACATATATGCACCTAACATGGGGGCTCCCAAATTCATCAAACAAACACTATTAGAACTAAGGTCACAGATAACACCAAACACAGTGGTGGTGGGTGACTTTAACACCCCACTCTCATCAATTGACAGGTCATCCAGGGAAAGAATAAACAGAGAGAGGCATCTGGACTAAATGAGGTCATAGAAGGAATGGACCTAACAGATAGATACAGGACATTTCATCCAAAGGCTGCAGAATATACATTCTTTTCAGCAGCACATGGAACATTCTCTAAAATAGACCATATATTAGGACACGAAGAAAATCTTAACAAATTCAGGAAAATTGAAATAATTCCTTGCATTCTATCTGACCACAATGGAATTAAACTCCTAATCAGTAGCAAGAAAGGCTATAGAGCATACACAAAATCATGGAAACTAAACAATACAGTACTAAATGATGAGTGGGTCAATGAAGAAATCAAAAAGGAAATCAAAAAATTTATAGAGTCAAATGATAATGAGAACACAACATACCAAAATCTCTGGGACACAATGAAGGCAGTTCTAAGAGGTAAATTTATAGCTTTAAGTGCCTATATTAAGAAATTAGAAAGGTCGCAAGTAAACGACCTAATGCTTCGCCTTAAAGCCTTGGAAAAAGAAGAACAAGGCAAACCAAAAATCAGTAGACGGGAAGAAATAATAAAGATTAGGGCAGAAATTAATGAAATAGAAACAAAAAGAACAATCCAAAGAATTAATGAAACAAAGAGTTGGTTCTTTGAAAGGATAAACAAGATTGATAAACCCTTAGCAAATTTGACCAAAAGAAAGAAGAAGAGACACAAATTAATAAAATCAGAGATGAACAAGGTAACATCACAACAGATTCCAGAGAAATTCAAAAAATCATAGGGACATACTATAAAAGCATATACTCCACAAAGTATGAAAATCTGAAAGAAATGGATGATTTCCTTGACCTATATGACCTACCTAAATTAAATCAAAATGAGATTAATCACTTAAGTAGACCTATAACAAACATGGAGATCTGAACAGTTATCAATAATCTCCCAACTAAAAAAAGCCCAGGCCCGGATGGATTCAGTGCTGAATTTTACCAGACTTTTAAGGAAGAGGTAACACCATTGCTTCTTAAGCTTTTCCAGGAAATAGAAAAAGAAGGAATTCTACCAAACTCCTTCTATGAGGCCAGCATCACCCTGATACCAAAACCAGGCAAAGATAGAACAAAAAAAGAAAATTACAGACCAATCTTCCTCATGAACATAGCTGCAAAAATTCTCAACAAAATATTGGCAAACAGAATACAAGAGTATATCAAAAAGATCATTCACCCTGACCAAGTAGGCTTTATCCCAGAGATGCAGGGATGGTTCAACATACGCAAATCTATAAATGTAATACATTACATAAACGGGTTGAAGGACAAAAATCTTATGATCATCTCATTAGATGCAGAGAAAGCATTTGACAAAATCCAACATCCCTTCATGATAAAAGTCCTACAGAGACTGGGAATAGAAGGAACATATCTCAATATAATAAAGGCTATTTATGACAAGCCTACAGCCAACACATTACTAAATGGGGAAAAACTGGAAGCTTTTCCACTAAAATCAGGAACAAGACAAGGGTGTCCACTGTCCCCACTTCTATTTAATATAGTTTTAGAAGTCTTAGCCATAGCAATAAGGCAAGAGACACACATAAAAGGGATACAAATTGGAAAGGAAGAAATCAAGTTATCATTATTTGCAGATGACATGATTCTATACATAAAGGACCCTAAAGAGTCTACTAGCAAGCTGTTAGAGCTGATCAAAACCTACAGCAATGTAGCAGGATACAAAATAAATACACAGATATCAGTAGCCTTCATATATGCTAACAACAAACACACAGAGGATGAAATCAGAGAATCACTCCCATTCACAATTGCATCAAAAAAAATAAAATACCTTGGAATAAACCTAACCAAGGAAGTAAAGAATCTATACAATGAGAACTTTAAAACACTCAAGCGAGAAATTGCAGAAGACACTAGAAAGTGGAGAAACATCCCTTGTTCCTGGATTGGAAGAATCAATATCGTGAAAATGGCAATCTTACCTAAAGCAATCTACACATTTAATGCAATCCCTATCAAAATTCCAAAGGCTTTCTTCATGGAAATAGAAAAAACAATCCAAAAATTCATTTGGAATCACAAAAAACCTCGAATATCTAAAATAATACTGAGCAACAAAAAAGAGGCTGGTGGTATCACCATACCTGATTTTACCCTATACTACAGAGCCATAGTAACAAAAACAGCATGGTACTGGCACAAAAACAGACATGTAGATCAGTGGAACAGAATAGAGGACCCAGATGTAAGCCCAAGTAGCTATAGCCACCTGATATTCAATAACAATGCCAAAAATACTCATTGGAGAAGGGACAGCCTCTTCAGCAAATGGTGTTTTGAAAACTGGATATATATCTGCAGAAGGATGAAAATAGATTCTTCTCTCTTGCCATGCACAAGAATTAAGTCCAAATGGATTAAAGACCTTAACATCAGACCGGAAACTTTGAAACTGCTAGAGGAAAAAGTAGGGGAAACCCTTCAACATATTGGTCTTGGCAAAGACTTTCTGAATACAACCCCAATTGCTCAGGCAATAAAACCACAGATTAACCACTGGGACCTAATGAAATTACAAAGATTTTGCACTGCAAAGGACACAGTGAAAAAAGCAAAGAGGCAACCTACAGAATGGGAAAAAATCTTCGCCAGCTATATATCTGATAGAGGATTAATATCTAGGATATACAAAGAACTCAAAAAGTTAAATAATAAGGAATCAAACAAGCCAATCAAAAAATGGGCTATGGAGCTAAATAGAGAGTTCTCAAAGGAAGAAATACGAATGGCATATAAGCATCTAAAAAAATGTTCTACGTCACTAGTCATCAGGGAAATGCAGATTAAAACTACATTGAGATTCCATCTCACTCCTGTCAGATTGGCCACCATCATGAAAACAAATGGTCATAAATGTTGGCGGGGATGTGGAAAAAAAGGAACCCTTCTGCACTGCTGGTGGGAATGCAATCTGGTCCAGCCATTGTGGAAAACAGTGTGGAGGTTCCTAGAACAGCTAGAGATTGATCTACCATATGACCCAGCTATAGCACTCCTAGGCATATATCCAAAGGACTCATCCCATTTCCTTAGAAGTACATGCTCAACCATGTTTATTGCTGCTCAATTTATAATAGCTGGGAAATGGAACCAGCCTAGATGTCCCTCAACAGATGAGTGGATAATGAAGATGTGGCACATTTATACAATGGAGTTCTACTCAGCGGTAAAGAAAAATGAAGTTACGAAATTTGCAGAAAAATGGATGGACCTGGAAAGTATTATACTAAGTCAGGTAACCCATGCCCAGAAAGCCAAGCGCCACATGTTCTCTCTCATATGTGGATCCTAGCTACAGATGACTGGGCTTCTGCGTGAGAATGAAAATACTTAGTAGCAGAGGCCAGTAAGTTGAAAAGGAGACATAAAGGGTGGAGAAAGGAAGGGAGGAGGATACTTAATAGGTTGATATTGTATATATGTAATTACAATGATTGTAATGGGGAGGTAATATGATGGAGAATGGAATTTCAAATGGGAAAGTGTGGGGGTGGGGAGGGAGGGAATTACCATGGGATATATTTTATAATCATGGAAAATGTTAATAAAAATTAAAAAATATATATATATATTCCATCTTGCTCCTGATGAGTACAATCTCACTATAATTTACTCCTGTTGAGAAGTCTTACAGTATTTTACTCCTGTTATGGAAGTCTTAACTATATTTTTACTCCTCCTCGAGAAGTCTTACCATAATTTCTTTCTGCTTGGGAAGTCTTACTATAATTTACTCCTGTTGAGAATTCTTATTATATTCTACTCCTGCTTGATTAGTCTTAGCATAATTTATTTCTGCTTGAAAAGTCTTACTATAATTTACACCACTTAAAATTTTACTATAATTTTCTTTCTCGAACATTTGTGCTCAGTCCCCTGTAACCTGACTCAGTGTTTGTCTGTTTGCTGTGAAGACATTATTGCAAGAGAGTGACCTTGCTTTTGAACTACATTGTAGCTGTCTGTCTCCACCTGTGCCTACTAGTATAACAGATGACTTGAAGCATGCAGTATAGACAACCAGTTTCATGTTCTACTGGCAGCTTCTTTTTCTTACTTTTGTTCTTATTTATTTATTTATTGTGGTTCCCTTAGGAATCAGACCCAGAACCCTATGTATGTGAGACAAGCACTGGGCCACCGAGCTATGCCTCCAGCCTTCTGGTGACAGGTTTTATAGCAGTGAGACTTGGCTTCTAAGTCTTTTTGTTTGTTTGTTTGTTCCGTTTTATTTATTTATTTGGGAGTGACAGAGAGAGAGGCAGATAGAGAGAGAGGCAATGGGCATGCCAGGGCCTCCAGCCACTGCAAACGAACTCCAGACGCATGCGCCCTCTTGTGCATCTGGCTAATTTGGGTCCTGGGGAATCGAGCCTCGAACTGGGGTCCTTAGGCTTCACAGGCAAGCGCTTAACCGCTAAGCCATCTCTCCAGCCTGGCTTCTAAGTCTTGACATCAGTTTCAATGTGAATTCAGAGTAAAAGACTCATGAAACTGAAACAGGACAACTTTCTCTTAAGGGAATGGCTATATTGTAGCACAGACTGGCCTCAAACTGGTGACATTCCTACTGTCTTAGCTTCATTAGTGCTGGGACCCTAGGCATGCACCACTACACCAGGCTTTATATATATTTCTTTATAAAACAGGGTCTTGCTAGGCTGGGCGGCCTGGTGCTCACTGTGGCCCAGGCTGGCCTTGAACTCGTACTTTTCCCTGCAGTGCTTAGCACACTGTGTGCTGTTATCAGTGCTCAGTAATGTTGGTGGAATTGGTTCAGTTTGAATCTCAGGTGTGTCACCCCACCTGCACTGAGCTCGCTTTTCTACTGTGAGGAGTACAGCCCCGAGTCTTCCGTGTTAGAACGCGAGGACAAGTCATCATGTTTTAAGTCAAAGGGCTCCAGGGCTGCTTGGGCTTATGACTTATACCTTAAATGTAGAAGCGGCCTTCCTCAGACATGTCATGCCCCTTGGTTTGAAAAGTCACTGAGTATAAATAAGTACCATGTGCCTCCATCTGAACTCCCAAAGTGAATATTTTATTGCATTTGCTTTCTGTACATATGTTCATATGTAATACATGCATTTTCATTTTCATTTACTATTCATTTGCAAGTGGATAGAGGTGAGAGAGAGAATGAGCACTCCAGGACCTCTAGCCACTGCAAACACACTCCAGATGCACGTGCCCCTCTGTACATCCGGCTCTATGCGGCCCCTGGGGATCAAAGCTGAGCCACCAGGCCTTGCACTCAAGCCTTTAACCACCGACCCATCTCTCCATCCCGCCGTCTCTTAACTAAGTAGCTCAGTGTGTGTTTCCTAAAGTTGTGCACGGTGCCACGTAAGCATAGAGGCACTGAAATCAGAGCGTCAGCATGGATTCCCTGTGGTGAACTGTAGCGCATGTCCGGTTCCAGCGTGGCATCCTGTGCGGACAAAGCAGGAGGACCGAGGATGCAGTCTAGGTGTCTGGGGAATTTGGCCATCCAGTCTCTTCGGTCTTCTCATTCTCTCTAGGGAAGGGAGAACTTATTTCACAGGCTGTCCCTCTGGGTTTACGTGATGTGCAGAACTGTCACGGGCGGGATACGTGTCTCTAGTGCATCTTGTAAGTCACACGGTGGCTGTCTGTCCCTTTACTGGTGGTGTTGAGCTTTGGCTAAGGTAGTGGCTGCCAGGTTCTTTAATCCCAGCACTCAGGAGGCAGATGTAGGAGGATCGCTGTGAGTTCGAGGCCACCCTGAGACTACATAGTGAACTACAGGGCTAGAGTGAGACCCTATGTTGAAAAACCAAAAAAAAAAAAAAAGATTCTGATTTAAACTAAAATCCTCTCCTGTTCTCCCCAGTGGTTCCTGTATCTTGCAGGGAGGTTCTTGAATACTGGAAATGTCACTAGTTTTCTCAGTTTCCAATAGTAATTAAGCATCTGCAGTGATTCTGATCTGATATCATTGCTCCTAATGTTGATCAGGTGGTTCCTTACCTCATTTTCTCTTTTTTAGTTTTTACACTTTTATGATTTTTTTATTACTAGTTATGGACATACTCAGTATGTAAACATCCTAACATGTTGGCACCATCCTTACCCTCACCCCTGTCCCCCTCTGCAGAGACCCTCCGTGTTGTGGGTCGTGCACTGCGGGGCAGCCATCAGTTATGGGGAGAGGTCACGTCTCTGTGCGCAACATCCCAGCTTGTGGCTCCAACAACCTTTCCACCCCCTCTTCTGCGAATTTCCCTGAGCCATGCTGGGTTTGTTTTAGGTCTACTTCAGTGATGGCCTCTTAGTCCTTAGCTCATTATTAACTGTTGTTTCGTGTTCACTGCTGAAGTGTTTCCAGCTTTTCAAGCTCTGTCCTAACAGGAGGTAGGGCTGCCCGCGCAGCCCGTTCACTCCAGTGGGTCAGCGTGCGTCAGATTACAAGTTCATAAGTTCATAATTGGGTCTTCATCAGGATCAGGTATTTTATGTTTTCTTTTTTTTTTTTTTTTTTTGGTTTTTCAAGGTAGTGTCTTACTTTAGCTCAGGCTGACCTGGAATTAACTATGTAGTCTCACGGTGGCCTCGAACTCACAGTGATCCTCCTACCTCTGCCTCCCAAGTGCTGCAATTAGAGGCGTGTGCCACCACGCCCGGAATGTTTTCTTTTTCTTTTTGGGATTTTTTTTTTTTTTTTTGAGACAGGAATGACTGTGTAACCCAGGTTAGCAAACTCAAAGCAATTCTACTGCCTTAGTCTCTCCAGTTTTAGAATTATAGGCACACACCACTATCACTAATCATTCTTTTTTTTTTTTTTTCTTTGTTGGCTTAATGATTAAGCTAAGGCAAAGTGAAGTGTGTGAATTGCTGGTGACAGTGCACTTTAGTGGGACATTATCCAGGTTCAGAGGTCAACTTGACAATATGCTTTGTTAGAACCTCTGTGCCTCACTTTTCTCATCTCTACAATGGGCACAGTTATGCAACCTACCTTTATTAGAGTTACAATGGAGTGTATTAACATAGAAAAGCTGATGAATACTTATTAAATATTTGTTGTATTAATCGTATTTTATTTTCATTACAGAGTTAATTCAAAATACAGTGATATTGATCGTTAATTTGTGTGTGTGTGTGTTCTTCTGTGTATGAGTACATGCATGTGTGCTTGTGGAGGCTAGTGATTGACATCAGGTGTCTTCCTCTGTCACACTCCTCCATACTCTCTGAGCAGGATCTCTTACTGAACCAGTCCCTAATTTAGAGCTTATTTTAGTTGTGGTTTGGGAGCTGATAGTGAAAGGTTTCCTATCTTGGTGTGGATTAATAAAGTAATGCAGAGGCGACATACTTACTGGATTGTCTTGATGCTGACATGTAATTGTTTCCTCGTTTTTTCAGGTACTGAGCAAAGAGCAGATGTGTACTTGGAAGGGAAAGACCAGCTTGGGGGCTGGTTCCAGTCTTCCTTGTTAACTAGCGTAGCAGCAAGGAAAAAGGCCCCTTTCAAGTGAGTAAACCTGAGCTGATGGACAGGCCAGCCTGCCTCCTCTGCTCCTCTGAGTCCCTGCCTGTGTGGAGCACATTTGCCTGGTGCCAGCCAGCCTGGAGCCGAATTCTACCTGCTTCTGAACTTAAGGTTTACACATCAGTGTTGTCAGAATAGTGGCGCACATGTCCCTGGGAGTGCAAAACTGAATGAACATGAGATCACATTTTGTAAGAAAACACCACTGTCTTCTCTCTCAGAAGAGAAACAAGAATTTAAGGCCTGGCATGTGGAGCATGCCTGTAATCCCAGCACTCTGGAGACAGAGGTGGGAAGGTCTCAAATTTGAGGCCAGCCTGAGCTATGTGGAGTGACCCTGTCACCACCCCCACCCCCACTCACCCTTGCCAAACCAAACCTACAAAGTAAGAATTTAAAGAAAGGGAAAAGGAGAAAGACAAAAGAGACAGACAGAGCAGTGTTGTGGAATCTTGTCACTGGTGCAGGCTGTAACATCTCGAAGAGAAGATAAGCACCGGGGCCAGCAGCTGGGCCCGCTTTGTAGAGCTACACCGGGCAGAGATCACGGGGAGGCGAGGAAGCGTAGTCTAGGGTGCCTGGGCGTGGGCTCCAGGAACTTCTGTTTGTGATTCCCTAGTGAGTTAGGAGCCAAAGCTTTGCTGGGGATTTATTAAATTAGGGTTTTCTTTCTTTTTAAAAAAAAAAAATATTTATTTGTATTTCTTTATTTATTAGAGAGAGCGAGAGAGAGGGTGAAAGAGAGCACAAGAGACAATGGCAATGGGCACGCCGGGGCCGCTGGCCACTGCAAACGAACCCCGGCTGCACATGCTACCATGTGCATCTGGCTTATGTAGGGCCTGGAGAATCGAACCTGGGTCCTTAGGCTTGGCAGGCAAGTGCCTTAACCACTGAGCCATCTCTCCAGCCCGGGTTTTCTGGTTTAGTATAGATGATTGCTTATGCCTGCTCATGTGGGTGGGTACAAGTTCATTCAGAAAGACTTTAACATTTATTTACAATTTTTGCCATCTCCAGAAATGATCTGTCTGAGGACAACCACACTAGAAGGCAGTATTGTTCTTAAGCTAGCTTTTTGAGGTGGTCATCTACTCTTTTTAAGTCATCCTTGTTTTTGCTTGTTCAGTGATCAAAATCAGTATGTAAGAGGGTCAGGAAATAATTTGTTTGCTATCTAAAAACACCTGGGTTTTTGGTGTTTAAGTTAGAGCACAAGTTGCTGGGAATTTGACTTATAAGAAAAGCTTTTGTCCATAGTCTGCCAAGAAAACCTCTCTTTTGTATCAGATTAAGATGCTCTTTTAATGAGCCGCTGTGGTGGTGCATGCCTTTAGTCAGCACTCAGGAGGCAGAGGCAGGAGAATGGTCGTGAGTCTGAGGCCACCCTGAGATTACATAGTGAATTCCAGGTCAGCCTGTGCTAGAGTGAGACCCTACCTCGAACCCCCCCCCCAAAAAAAAATTAAAAAATGCTTAACATTTTTTTTCTTTTCTTTATTTACTTGTTTCAGTTTTTCTTTTTTTTTTTTTTTTAAAAAAAATATTTATTTATTTATTTGAGAGCGACAGACACAGAGAGAAAGACAGATAGAGGGAGAGAGAGAGAATGGGCACGCCAGGGCTTCCAGCCTCTGCAAACAAACTCCAGACGCATGCGCCCCCTTGTGCATCTGGCTAACGTGGGACCTGGGGAACTGAGCCTCGAACCGGGGTCCTTAGGCTTCACAGGCAAGCGCTTAACCACTAAGCCATCTCTCCAGCCCCAGTTTTTCTTTTTTGAGGTAGGGTTTCACTCTAGCTCAGGCTGACCTGGAATTCACTATGTAGTCTCAATGTGGACTTGAACTCATGGCGATCTTCCTACCTCTGCCTCCTGAGTGCTAGGATTAAAGGCATGCGTCACCATGCCCGGCCTTGCTTTAGTTTTTTAAATTGTATTTATTTATTTGCAATGAAAGAGGGAGAAAGAGAGTGAGAGAGACAGCATGTACGAGAGAGAATGGGCACACCAGGGCCTCTAGCCACCACAAAGAAACTCCAGATGCATGTGTTCTTTGTGCATCTGGCTTATGTGGATCCTGGGGAATTGAATCTGGGTCCTTTGGCTTCGCAGGCAAACGCCTTAATGACTAAGCCATTTCTCCAGCCCAAAAGATACTCTTTTAAGATAGTTCTCCAGCCCAAAAGATACTCTTTTAAGATAGTAACTCTCCTTCAGATAGATAATTGCCATTGTGTGTATCATTAATTAGCTGATTTGTCTTCTTAGGACAGTGATCGTTCATGGCTTCACCCTTGGAGAAAAAGGGGAAAAGATGTCCAAGTCTCTGGGAAATGTCATTAACCCTGATGCTGTCATCAATGGAGGACAGGCAGGTGTCTCCCTGACATTCATTTTAGCTTTTAATGCTCTTAAATTGCAGCCTAAACTTTTAGAATACCTCAAGCACCAGATCCCTAAGGCTGCTGACAATTTGGTGGTAGAGCCATGGTAGAGGTTGCTTTCCTGAGAGAAGCCACTGAGGTGTGATCTTGCTCCAGTAGCTTCTCCCCTCCTTTTCACATCTGTGACATTCAGTTGCTAGGAGACAGTGAAAGGGAGAGCAGCTCTTCAGCCCCTGCCCTCCCCACGCCAGCACAGGGTCGATCTGGCACGGCTTTGAGCCTGTGCCACTAGCTGTGCCAGCTGTACTGCGGTTTGGGACAAGCCTGGCAAGGGTCTGAATAAGTCCATAAGAGAGGCTCCTCTTTTTCAGTGTTCAGATGCAGCCCCATTTGAGGTCATATGCCCCACTTCGGTACAGGGCCGGCCCAGCAACACTTCATAGTCCCCTCCACTTCTGAAGGGGCTTTGGTAAAGCGCCTGTATAGCTAATTGAAAGCCGTTCTCCTTGCTTGCTGTTTCTCAACAAAAAGGATCAAAGCAAAGAGCCTCCCTATGGTGCGGACGTCCTTCGCTGGTGGGTCGCTGAATCCAATGTCTTCACCGAAGTGACCATCGGCCCGTCTGCACTCGCTGCTGCCAAAGACGACATCAGCAAGGTAGAGCCATCGTTCTCCATGTCTGAGAATGAGACAGTTGTGAACTCATTGTCAAGACTAAAGCACGTTTTGGTTGGCACTGCAAAATGGAATGAAAATGAGCTCATAAGTTGTGAATGTATTTAAATGTCCCATGTTAACTTGTTTAAAAATTGTACTGGTGATAATAAGAATTTATATATGCTTTTATATTTTATTAATATATAGAATCTAATATAGTCAGGTGTAAAATTATATTAATTTTATATGCTTTGTATATACTCACTTCACATTTATTAACATTTATCTTTATTTTCACTTGTGAATCAGGTGAAATAACACATTCTCATCTAGACATATGAATAAACCAGACTTTTTTTTTTTTTTTAATTTTTTTTTTGGTTTTTCGAGGTAGGGTCTCACTCTTGTCCAGGCTGACCTGGAATTCACTATGGAGTCTCAGGGTGGCCTTGAACTCACGGCAATCCTCCTACCTCTGCCTCCCGAGTGCTGGGATTAAAGGCGTGCGCCACCACGCCCGGCTAAACCAGACTATTGAAAGGTGCCTTACGCTAAGGTTATAAAGAAATTTAATGAAAAGTCAGCCTTCAGGCATAAAATTCAGTAGTTGTTTCTATAACTGAGCTATTAAAAGAGGAGCTTGTTTGTATGGCTAGTCTTATTTAGGAATGATAGGATTAAAAGGTGATCTTAAAAAAATAGCAAAATTTGTATAAAACTTGCAGTTATAAAATAACTGGTGAAAATTGATGGCCTCATGAAGTTTCTCTAACTGTGTACTTTTTCCCATCATGGATAGCTTAGGAACACACTCCGCTTTCTTTTGGGAAATGTGACTGGTTTCAACCCAGAGACAGATTCTGTTCCTGTGAAAAATATGTATGTCATAGACCAGTATATGTTACATTTGCTACAGGATTTTGCAACCAAGGTATGTATGCGATACTATGCTTTTGGAAAATAGAAACAGTAGGGCCGCTGAGTGTTAGCCTTTAGTGGAACAAGCAGATAGAAATCTTGACTGGAGCACTGGAGAAAAAGGTTTCATTTGCTCAGTTTACAGCGATAGGTACCCTTAGGATTATGTGTGTACAACTTAATGCCTCTCCAGGCTGACCTGGAACTCACTATGGAGTCTCAGGGTGGCCTCAAACTCACAGTGATCCTCCTACCTCTGCCTCCCAAGTGCTGGGATTAAAGGCGTGTGCCATCACGCCTGGCTCTCTTAGATTCTTAAGAAACTAGAGGAGATCTTGGGGAACATACCAGAACCTGAGGCTTCCCCTGAAACCATACTTTTCTCTCAAGATCAACTGTTTGTCCATAAAGAAGGAATAATATTTTTTGACAGATGTGCCCCTGTTAGTATGTAACTGATAGGAATATTCCTGTGTCTACTAAGACCTTTGCTTCTTAGGCCCCTTAGTTTCTTGCAGTGGCCTTTTAGAGCCTCCTTGCGGGAAAGGAAGCCCTACCCCCCGCTGCCTGGCCTTGGAGGCTTTCTGGAACCTTGGTGGAAACCTAGTGCCATGTGGACAGCACTGCCGAGTTCTGCTGTGAGCTGCAGATGAAGTCGGGCTCCCTGTGCCACGGGTGCAGTGCCTGCGTGGTAGAACCTGGAAAAGCACTTCCAACGCTGTGGGTTTTGACAGGGAACTCCTTCAGTGGCATTTTTAGTTCAGACTCTCTCAAATGAACTTATATGTTTACAAGTTGGAGCCTTCATGGGGTGGGGTACACCCTCAGGGTACTTTCTCATTGTCTCAGTGATGGGCATGAGATTCCTCTAATGGAACTAATCTCTTTTTAAAAATCACGCCTGCCTATCGCCATTAAAACAACATAAAACCCTTAGGCTCCTTCTCCAAATTGCAGATTTTTCACATATTTCTGCTGTCATAGAGCTAATTAAGTGGGCAGTAACCATGCCAAAGCCCTGATGCTATATATGTGCTGTCCTGGAATTTCCTCTGCCAAGCAATTTAGTCCATCACCTTTGAATTTTGAGCCTCGCTCAGATAATCAGGACGTGGCAGAGTGCAACTTCAGCTAGATTCTTTGCCAGAATGTAACAGGAACGGCTCCTAGCCCAGTTCATAATAGAATCCCTCTGAAACTTCGTGAACTGGACCTCCACTGTCCTCATTTCTTTTGGCATTCTGGTCTTCCAGACTCCCACTAGAATGCCCTGCTCAGCCCTGTGTAAGCACTCTAAGGCTTCTCAGCTCTCAACTCTAAACTCTCCCACATTCTCCCCACAAACCAGCTCCAAAGCCTCGGAACCAGGGTTATCACAGCGGCAGCTCTTCTCCCTGGTACCACTTTTCTGTATCACTTATTTTCTTGCTGCTATGACCAAAAAGCAACTGAAGGGAAGAGGGATTTATTTTGACTCCAAGTGTAAAAAGGAATAGATTCCATTATGGCAGAGGGAGTAGGCGGCAGGAGTGTGAGGTGGCCGGTGCCATTCCAGCCCCAGTCAGGAGCAGAGAGAGATAAATGAGAGCTCTACGCACTTTCTCCTTTTATTCAGCTGAGACCTCAGCCTGTGGGATGGTGCTGCCCACACATAAGATGGGTTATTCCTTAGGGCTCTGGAAACATTTTGACAGACATGCCCAGAGATTTATCTCATAGGTGATTTTAAAACTTATCAAATTAAGCTGGGCTTGGTGGCGCACTTGGGAGGCAGAGGTGGGAGGATCGCTGTGAGTTCGAGGCTACCCTGAGACTACATAGTGAATTCCAGGTCAGCCTGAGCTAGAGTGAGACCCTACCTTGAAAAACAAACAAAAAATAATAAAACTTATCAAATTGGCAATCAAGATTAGCTATCACATATATGTAGACACAGATAATGTTTTCTCAAAATAAGACATGTATTTTCCATAAGCTAGAGATTTGAATATGTTTAACTCAAAAATAAACAAGGGGCTGGGCATGGTGGTATATGCCTTTAATCCCAACACTTGGGACCCCAAGGTAGGAGGATTGCTGTGACTTTGAGGCCAGCCTGAGATTACATAGTGAATTCTTGGTCAGCCTGGGCTAGACTGGGACCCTAACTCAGAAAGACAAAAAAAATAAATAAGGGAACAGTAATGTATTGTTGATACTGTGGGTTCTGCTGTTTTACTTTTTAAAATTTATTTAAACTTTAAAAAATACATTTTATTTTTATTTATTTATTTGAGAGATGGAGAGAGAATAGGTGCACCAGAGTCTTTGGCAAATCGAACTCCAAACTCAGTGCCACCTTGCGCATCTGGTTTACATGGGGCCTGAAGAATTGAACCTGAGTTTTTTGGCTTTGCAAGCAAGTACCTTAAGTGCTAAGCCACACCTCCAGCCTGATTCTGCTGTTGTAAAATGGTGTGATTCTGTCACTTAGGATTTATAGGCTGGCATGCAGCTGAGTGGTAGAGTGCTTTCCTAGAATGTACAAGGCCCTGGGTTACCCCTCAGAACTGCAAATTTAAATACAGATGACACCAGACATAAGCCTTTGGGCCTACCCTTGGTTGATGTGTAATCTTTAAGTTGTTGGAGTCAAGTAGTATTCTCAGAGTAGTTGACTTCGTATCTGGAATGACATGTAAGAGATTCTTTGATTCTTGCACTGTTGCTTGCTTGTGGTCTGTTTTTGAAAGGAACATATTTTCCTTGTGTAACTTCCATTTTTCATGTGCTTCACCCAGTGTTTGGATTTGTTTTGACTTTTTTCTGTAGGTTACCGATTCATATAAGCAGTATGATTTTGGAAAAGTTGTTCGATTGTTAAAAGCATTTTATACCAGAGAACTCTCCAACTTTTATTTCAGCATAATCAAGGACAGGTATGTATGACTAATGGTCGTGACAGTCAGCCGGGACTTCTTGAGTGGGTGCTCTGCTCGGTGGGGTTGGAAGACAGTGATCGGGTAGCCACGGCTGGGTTGGAGTCAAGCCTGTGAACCACTTGTCCCCTGCCAGCGTCTGCCTTCGCACTTCGCGGCAACTTTCAGTGTAATCTTGGTTTCTTCGTTGGCAAAGTAGGGCAGATACCTCCCCTAAGTGTTATGAGAATGAAGAGGGAAGGTGGGTAATGCGCTTAGTGCTGTGCTTGGTAGGTGAAGGCCACTAGCAGGCGACAAGGAAACAGTCCTTGTCCTCTGGGCTGGCACGCCTCCAGGGAGAGGTGGGGAGAGAACCAGGAGAGGCTTCTGTAGTACCACTGGGTGACTGCAGTGGTGTCTCTTAGAAGAGGCCCTGGTGCTGCCTGCGTGTTGCCTGGGGCGCAGGAGCTAGTGCGGTGTGCGCTGCCGGCCGCAGCCCGTGGGGCGGCTCCTTAGAGGCCTGCTCATTCCCGTCCTCAACCACAAAGGCCAGTGTTGGGATGGGAATTACCTTGAAATGCTTTTGGCTAACATTAGCTCTGTAAAAATTAGATATAGCATATGTGTTTTGAGTAGGTGGGTATATCTGGAGAGAGTAAAATGATATAGATAAGTTGTCAGAAAAATTGGGGACAAGATATTTTGTTTCTTGACTGGATGGTAACCAGAAGTGTGAGGTAAGCGCTGTCGGAAGGGACTTGGGCACAGGGGCGGGTCTTTGAAGGCGGTGCTGGGGTCCCCAGCGGAGCGTGGTCTTCCCACTCAGGCTGTACTGTGAGAACGAAAAGGATCCCAGGCGACGCTCCTGTCAGACGGCACTGGTGGAAATTTTGGATGTGTTGGTTCGTTCTTTTGCCCCCATTCTTCCTCACTTGGCAGAAGAGGTATTCCAGCACATTCCTTATGTTAAAGGTAAGGATAACTTGTTCTCTAAATGAGAAAGATCTTAGCAAGGGCTCAACTTTGAAGGTTTTTGTTTTTTTTCAGGTAGGGTCTCACTCTAGGCCAGGCTGACCTAGAATTCACTGTCATGGCAGGGTGGCCTTGAACATATGGTGATACTCCTACCTGTCTCCCAAGTGCTGCTGGTATTAAAGAGTGCACCACCATGTCTGGCAACTTTCAGTTTTTTCTACTTTTTATTTTTATTTTTTTGGTTTTTCGAGGTAGGGTCCCACTCTAGCTGGCCCAGTCTGACCTGGAATTCACTATGGAGTCTCAGGGTGGCCTTGAACTCACAGCGATCCTCCTACCTCTGCCTTCTGAGTACTGGGAATAAAGGCGTGCGCCACCACGCCTGGCCCCTAATATAAACTTTTAATGGTTAAAGCTTCTGTCAACTTTCAGTTTTTTCTACTTTTTATTTTTATTTTTTTGGTTTTTCGAGGTAGGGTCCCACTCTAGCTGGCCCAGTCTGACCTGGAATTCACTATGGAGTCTCAGGGTGGCCTTGAACTCACAGCAATCCTCCTACCTCTGCCTTCTGAGTACTGGGAATAAAGGTGTGCGCCACCACGCCTGGCCCCTAATATAAACTTTTAATGGTTAAAGCTTCTGTGCATTTTAGGCTAACTTTTTTTTTTTTGTATGTGTGTGTTTTAAAGAACCCCAAAGTGTTTTTCGCACTGGGTGGATTAAAACAAGTTCTATCTGGAAGAAGCCTGGGCTGGAGGAGGCAGTGGAGAGTGCGTGTGCAATGCGAGATTCCTTTCTTGGAAGTATTCCTGGCAAAAATGCCGCCGAGTACGAGGTGATCATTGTGATAGAGCCGGGGCTGCTCTTTGAGATAATGGAGGTGAGTGCGATGAGCGCCTTCCGCCGCGTGTTACCTTTGTATAGCACTCCCGGAACTTGTTACTTTTACACTCAGAGAACTCTAGTGTTTAGAAATTAATTTAGTCTCATAATCCTAATGTCACTGATTGTTTCTGATACCTTACCTCTTCAGATACTCTGAACATGTGACATGTGCAGGGAAGGTGTAATAACATGTTAGTGAAAACCATCAGGGTGTAAGACGATAAGAGACGTACACACACGCCTTCGTATTAGAATGCATAAACTGGGAATTTTGGTTGGGCAGGCGTAGTGGTGCACACCTTTAATCGCCACACTTGAGAGGATCCTACCTCTGCCTCCAGAGTGTGGGCACTAAAGGTCAGCCTGGGCTAGTGAGACCCTACCTTGAAGAAAAAAAACAAAACAAAGAAACCTAAAACCCTGGAGTTGTGTACTAAGGGCTTGTGCTGGGGTTTTGACTATCTCTATGGATTTGGATCTGACACACACAGATCCAAAGACCAGTTTGTTCCATCTTTAATTTCATGAGATCAGGAGAAACTTTGTTCAGCAAGTCATCACATACATCTCTAAACTCCATCCTGGCTTTCTTTCTGAAAGCCCATCAGAATGTTTTTTAGGAATGAATGAGCAGGTGAGTTTGTTAAGCCTGACACTTTGACTTGAGATGTGTCTCTAGCTTAAATGGTTAAGCAGTGAGTGGTCTTGAAGTGCTACTCGTTTTCTAAAAAACAACTAGCTCATTTTGGTTGGTATGTTCAGTTTGAGTGACAATATAACTAAATGATGAAGATTTGATGCTTAAAATAGCTGGTATATATGAAACTGTTGGTAATAAGTATAACCACTGTTGGGCGTGGTGGTGCATGCCTTTAATCCCAGCACTCTGGAGGCAGAGATAGGATGACTGTGGGTTCAAGACCACCCTGGGACTACATAGTAAATTGCAGGTCAGCCTGGGCTACAGTGAGACCTTGTCTCAAAAAAAAAAAAAAAATGATGTTAACATTCAACTGAGAAATTGAGAAGAATTGACTTACTAATTATGCATCAGAGGAAATGGGGCATTGGCATTGTGACCTAGCCAAGACTGCACAGTCTAGTTCTGGGCTTCCCCCCTCCCCACATATAGTTTCTTTTGGCTTTAAATATTATAAATGATGTGAAAAGAACACAGCTTGTTTCAGCTCATTGTATTGGACAAATAAAAACAAATATATTTTCCTTTGGAATCAAGCAATTCACTGCCAGATGGGAGTTCTGGTTCTACCAAGTATTAATTGAATGAACTTGTTAGAACCAAATTGAGTCTCATGTTTTTCATGAGCCTGTTTTTAAAAGGAACATCTATAGTTCTTAGCTCACAAACTCATTTTGAAGGTTGAAATTAAGGAAATCTGTGCATTATTGAGATTGCCACTAGGGACCTTTGTCTACATCCGGTTTCATAATCCCTCTCTCAATATGGGAAGCCTGATACAGGGACAGGGTAAGGTGTGTGGGCTTTGAGGCTAAAGGCTGGGCTTGAGCTGCAAGGTTGAGAAGCATGTACCTTACCTGTTTCCTCACCTGTAAAATGTGGGCAGTAAGTACCGCCTGGACACTGTGTGTGTGACAGCATCCACCACAGTGAAGGAAGGCGTACGCTCCAGAAGATACCTGCTCACGGTCAGCATTCACATGCCCTTCAGATGCTGCAAGCTGAGGAGACCTCCAGCACCTCGCAACTGAATGAGCTAATGATGGCTTCTCAGTCAACTCTTCTGGCTCAGGAGCCACGAGAGAGAATTGCAGATGGCATTGAGCTGACAGGGACATTCCTCATCAACTTGGAAGGTAAGCAGCAGGAGAGGAGCAAGTGGGATCGGGAGAACCGAGGTTCCCAGTGGCCTGGTCCTATCATACTTGGAATATGTCTTTCTGTGGAAACAGGGTATGCGACTGGCGACTGTGTAAGCTGGCTCTTAAGTAGCTGTGACCTTGGGAACTAAAAACTTGTCTTGTCCTCGCACCTCCTGAATCCCCTGTCTGTCCTTGATTTGTTGTACCCTACTATGCCAAGCCCTGCCCACCCTCCCTGTGTTGATTCTAAAAACGTTCTTATACTAATACCCCAAATGCATCCCCTCCCCGCCCACAGGGTTTCATTCTAGCCCAGACTGGCCTCAAACTCAGTGATCTTCCTACCTAGGCCTCTCGAGTGCTGGGGTTAAAGGTTATGTAGCCGTTCTTGCTGACGGCTCTGTAACATGCACTGAACTCGTTCTCTTGCTGTGTCTTGAAGACACACTGTAGGTATTTTGTCGTCACTGCTGGGAGCAGAGGTAGGTAGGCAGCATCTGTAGAGAATGCTGTTTGGGGAAAGATGACAGGATGCTCCTGGGTTTGGGACGAGGCTTTCGGGTACAGGAGGTGGAAGGCTAATAGGTAACACCTTAAAGTTGAGGCTTGGCAGCTGCCCGTGATTCTGGATTAAGATGGGTTTCAAAATAGTAACGTAACTTCTTTGTACAATGACTGGAAAATAACTTATCTACACTTTTTGTCAGTCTGTGATCTAAGAGTTTCCATGGTGGACAGTTTCGTTTCCTGTTTTTCTCAACATCAGTTCTGAGCAGTGGCCCTGCAGCTCTCTCCGCAGTTCGGTGTTTAGAATCCTGACTCCAGCAAAGTACAGGAGGAGCCGAGTCACTGATCACAACGGCCTGGGCGGGGGGGGGGGGGTGAGTTGCACAGATCTCAGCAGTGGTCCCACCTCTGTCCATAGTCTTTGTTGTAGGGTCCTGTTACACTGGCCACTTTACGTACTGGGGCAGAACCCAATGAACCTTACCAAGGGGACGAGGAAGCTTTGGGACAACAGCATCTTATCCCAGCCGAGTAGATTTAGGCTGAAGGACTGTTGGAAATGCTCTGCACATTCTTTTGATAGGTGGCGATATTCGTGAAGAGTCTTCCTACAAAGTCATTGTCGTGCCCACTACCAAAGCAAAGTGCCCTCGGTGTTGGAAGCACACAGCCGAGTCTTCAGAGACACTGTGTCCACGATGCGCAGAGGTTATCGGTGGGAAATAGCATTCTCGTGTTAACAGCTTTTTGATCAAGAACCTTCCTGACAGTACTGACCTGGAGTTTAGATGAATTATTTATAATACTGGAAAGGAGGAATAGTAACTGAAGGTGAGGGTTAAATCAGAATTATAAAAGGAGTATTTCCTGTAACTATACCAAGGATAATGTATTTGTACATGGAAATACATATAGACATACATGTATACAGGGCTTATGTGTATACAGGTGGAGTCGTGATGATCTCAGCATGCATGTACATGCGTGCACACACACAAATCCATAATGGATTTATTCAGGACACTGAATATGCTTGTTTTATATTTTATATCGTCTTTTTGACTCAGAATTTAAATTCTAACATCTGAAAATAAAGGCATTCTGGAAAACTACTGCCTCATGTTGGTGTAGATGCTGTGAATGAGCAGCAATGCAGAGTGTGTGGTTTTGCAGGGGAGTTGGCAGAGTTGGGATTCCCCCCATGAAGTGAAAAAAGTTATTTCATTCTGCCCACTAGTAACCACCAGGCTTCCAAAGTAGCAAGTCTTTTGGAATATATTGCAAAGAAAACATCACCAAATTTATTACCGAAGAAGGGAAGAGATCTCTTAATTCTTACATTTGTGGTGTAAAGGAACTATGAAAGCTGGTATTTATTTCACTAATATGCATAAGTTCACAGTAATGAACAGACACAGAAGACAGATATAGCTTTCCACTACTTACAGCACATTACAGTAGATAAACAACAAAGTATTTTACAAACCATCCAGTAGTGGATTAAAATCTTTCTAAGGACAGCTAATCTATGAAGCAGAAGTCTAACTGCCTAGCAAACCTGCTCCTGTCAGGGAAGAGAGGACTTTCTCTGCTGCTTGTAGGGAGCTGTAAATGTATTTCTCCCTCAAATCAAATGGAGCACAACTTCTAAGTGAGTGTTATAATCTTATTACTAAATCTTAAGCTTTCTGTGGTTTTAAATAGCAACTGATGTGTTTTTAAAAAGCATTTTACATGTAACAGGCTTTACTTTGACCTCAGCTGACAAAGCTCTTTGTACAAGTGTGAAGCTTGGTGCTGTATAGCACTGCACGTTTCTCCTGGTCCCTGTAGTTCTACATCTAAACACACACAACAGGAGTAGTAGTTAGGTCACGTGCACTTGTGTATTTCTTTAACAAAGTAAAAAATGTCTGGGGAAGAAGAGGGTGTGTGTCTAGGAAACACTACTGCTGATTGGCACTTAGTGCCGCAGGACCATTTGCTTTAGAGACCACTTGTCCAATGTCAAATTTCATTCTTTTATTTGTGGCACTTTGTTTTACAGAATGTGTACATAGGTATTCATTGTTCTTTCTTGTTATCAGGTTTATTTTTAAAGCCCTTAATTGAAGTAGTAAAATATTTTGTTGCTTTTGTTAACCATAAAACTCAAGATTTAATTTTTAAATTCTAGTATGTTATTTTTTTCTGATGATAAACCTAACTGGAGACTAAATGATTTGTACTATAGGTATCTGAATCATATTTCAGCTTATTATTGCAGGGATTCCAGATCTAACTACGTGTCCTACCACAGTAAGCTTAGCCAGTTTCATGATGTAACACATGAGTACTTCCCTCCTGAAAAGTAGCCATGGAACTGGGGAGTAAAATGGAGTCATCTTTAATCATGCCTGGTTTTCAGATTTCCTTGACTAGCCTCCTAAATTCATACCACTTGTGGAATACTGTGAGAAATCACAGGAAAAACTAACCTTTAAGAACACACACAGGTTCATAGGAAGTGAGGTGTGCTCACAGGAGCTCCAGCGTGCAGCTGGCTGGGGCAGCCGGGGAGGCTGGACTTGTATCGTCCTCTCCACACAACATCCCGCCCGGCCACCCAAGCAACATCTGAAACGTTTTCTTTCAAAATCTGCAATTTGTCAGACAGTAGTTAATTTAAACCAGTCAGGGTCTTACTCAGAGCTGAATCTTTTAGTGAAGAAGAATTCCCACTGGAATGTTCTCAGATGCCAGACTTTTGGCTTTATATCCCTAAAGGACATCTTCCTTCAACTGTGCATAATGATGCAGCTGGCCTCTTACGAGACAGCAAAGAAACAAACACCCATCAGTTACAGTGAATTGCTAGGAGCAACAATTGTGATCCATGGCTGACGTCACTAACTGCATGTATGGCTCCCCAAAGATACTCCATAAATAAATCTTGGTGATCTGTAGAGTGCAAAGCACTTTTTACAGACTTTTGGTTAGTTTTGTTTTAATGAATAAATACTTTTTTCTTAAGCACTTGGACTGCTCTAGGCACTATAGGGTACAAAATTAGTTGTGTTCTATCCTCAAGCTGTCTATGAGGTAGGTTTACTAAAACTGTTTATCACTATGCACTTTCTCCTGCACTGTTCCCACAACAGATGACATCATCACATCCCAGAAGCAGACAATTCTAAAAACTTATAGGAAAAATAAAGTTGGACTTAAATATGTTATGATCCTTACCTTTTTTTTTTTTTTACATAAGTTTTACAAGATAATACAGTTTTTACAATTACCTGATGTGGCTACAACTTTGCAATTTGGCCAAAAAAAAGTCATAATTTACAGTAGTTGATTTTCCTGTCGTTTACATCTCCAACTCTCAGTTCAGGCACATGCAGCTGGCCCTGCTTCGATTTAGTGCCCATCCGGCTTCTAACAGCCAGTCCAGCAGCGGAGGCAGCAGCCGCTCTGGGAAGGGCCCTGCCAGCACCCAGAACTCCATGTGGCACCGTAACGGGGCCAAGCCTACAGCTTCTCAGAAAGCAGATGAGACTGTGTAAGTAGACTGAAATTTAATCCTGACAGAAACAGTTTGGCTTGGAAATAATTATACAATAAGAACATAATTTGCAAGTTATAACCAATTTCAAATACCAGCATTTAACATTTCAAGCTTCTTATGTGTGATTTAAAAATAAACAGTAAACTATCTGTATTATAGCATAGTTAATGTTTACATTTTATCTCCAGTTTCAACTGAAGGAGTGGAATTTAATCAGGATTGCACTTTTTGAAAGTAATATATATTTATTTGTTATACAAAAAATACTCATAAAATTCCAGGTCTTACTATTTAAAGTGACCGTGCAGTAACTCATGCTGTGGCCACACAGTTTTGGGCGACTGTCAGTAGGGGCGTGTCACAGTGGACATGGCCTCCACTGCTTCAGTGAGGTGTAAGGCGAGGCTGTACTGCCCGTGTCTCTCTGGTAAGAGCTCCATTACTTTAGTTACTAGCTTAGCTGTTGCTGCAAGTGGCACTTCTGTGTTTTGAAGATCCTGAGGGTTCTGCAAATGGGAGATGAAAATAATCCATTATTTTTATACAATCAAATATAACTTACTAGCTTGAGATTTAACATGGTAATTTAAAAAAAACAATCCTTTTTTTTTTTTTTTTTTTTTTTTTTTTTTTTTGAGATAGGGTCTTAGGTTCTAGTTCAGACTGACCTGGAACTCACAGTGATCCTCCTACCTCTGCCTCCAGAGTACTGGGATTATGAGGTCAATTAAGCTTATAATTTACATCTTTTTGTTTCAAAACATTCACTTAAGAAGACACCCACTGGGACCATGGAGGGGCCAGCTCAGTGGGTGAACGTGCTTGCTATGTGTGGCCACCTGAATCTAGATTTCCCCAAACCCACCTAAGAGCTCGATATAGTAGCAAGAGTCTATAATCTCAGACTTCTTAGCAGGTGAGAGGTGTGGGACAGAATGCCAGAAGCTCCCAGGTCAAGTGGCCTGGCGAATGCAGCAGTGAACAACAAGAGCCGGCCTCAACCTCCACAAGGCAGATACCGAAGTTGTCCTCTAACCTCTACACACATGTGCAGCACGTGCCACCACTCACACACACAGACTTTCTTTAAAAGGGATGGGGGAAGCTGGGCATGTGGCACACGCCTTCAATGCTAGCACTTGGGAGGCAGAAGTAGGAGGATCACCAAGAGTTCGAGGCCACCCTGAGACTCCCTAGTGAATTCCAGGTCAGCCTGGGCTACAGTGAGACCTTACCTCGGAAAAAAAAGGACGGGGGAGATGGCTCAGCAGCTAACAGCACTTCCTCGCAAAGCCTTAAGGATAGAGTTCAATTCCCCAGCCACCTACGTAAAGCCACTCAGGCCAGATGGTATTTGCAGTGGCAAGAGTCCTTGTGTCAATAAAAGTGGAACACAGACAACTCCAATGTCCATATGGACAATGGCAAAGGTGTGCCCATACAACCACATACATATGCATACATAAATATTTTCTTTTCAAGGAAAGGGTTTATTTTGGCTTATAGATTCAAGGGGGAACTCCATGATGGCAGTAGAAAATGTGACATGAGCAGAGGCTAGACATCACCTCCTGACCAACATCAGGTGGGCAACAGTAACAGGAGAGTGTGCCAAACAGTGGCAAGGGGAGGCTGACTATGACACCCATAAACCCACCCGCCCCCACCCACACACCTCCTCCACTAGGTTCCAATTCCAAATTGCCATCAGCCGGGGACACAGCATTTTTTTAAATTTTTTTCCGAGGTAGGGTCTCACTCTGGTCCATGCTGACCTGGAATTAACTCTGTCATCTCAGGGTGGCCTTGAACTCATGGCGATCCTCCTACCTCTACCTCCCGAGTGCTGGGATTAAAGGTGTGCGCCACCACGCCCCGCTGTTGGGACACAGCATTTAAACACATGTTTGCAGGGGATGTTTAGTTCAAACCATCACACAGCCATTTGAAATATTTTCTGAATAAAGCATTTTCACCTGCCAGTTATTGTAGACAGAAGACGGAAAGTGACCCGCTATGGCACTCTGCTGCACTCACCATTGCCTTCAGCCAAGTGCAGAGTGTAGGTGGGAGTCTGGCCAGCAGCTCCATCCCTTCTTTCGTCTGGGTGTGGAGAAGAGCATGAGCCAGCCGTTGTCCTGTCAACACCAGCAGCTGGGAGGCCAGGACCTCTTTGTCGTGAACCTGCAGCATGGCCTGAGGAGAGCACGGGCAGAGAGTACGGTGAGCCGGGCGGGGTGGCACGCGCCTTTCACCCCAGCACTAAGGAGGCAGAGGTAGGAGGACCGCTGTGAGTTCCAGGCCACCCTGAGACTACAGTGAGACCCTACCTTGAAGAAAAAAAAAGAGTACAGTGAGCATGCTTCACTGCTTACTCTAGGGAAGGGCTGCCAAGCTCTGGTTTGAGCTTGGCCATGTATAATCAAAGTAAAATCCAAATCTAATTAACTATTTTAACCTGAATTTCTGCTGTCACCTAAATTCATAATGCTTTATTTTCACATGCTTAGCAAAGTAAACAGAAGGATTTGACCATATCATGACTGCTTAAGACCTGGTGGCGGCTGCATACTCTTTAGAATAACCACGGGCTTGGTGACTGCTCTGCTCTGGTCCCAGCCAGTGTCCCCTGTTCATGCTGCCTCGCTGGAGCTTATGAGCTGGCAGCCTCGCCGGCCTTTCTGTCCTGGGTCTGCTCAGGTTCCTTGGTGCTTCTCTGTTCTGTCTCGACCACTGTCTGCAGGTTTCTGAGTGAATTTGGTTTACACACATTTTCTGTCATCACCCCCAAGGTAATACCTATTTATTCTTTTCATAGCAGCTGGCTCTGGGCACAAAATTTTACATGCTTTTCTGCCCCTACAGTATATTATCAATACCACAAGGAGGAACTGTACCTGTCTTGTTTCCTGTCATACCCAAACAAGTCTTGCACACTGTAGGAATTAAATGATGACAGGTTTCTAGTTCAATGTTCTCTAAAAAATTTATTTGCTTGTTTATTTATTTTCAACCAGGGTTTCAGGTAGCTCAGGTTGACCTCAAATTTACTATGTAGCCGAGGATGGCCATGAACTGATTCTCTTGGTTCTACCTCCCAAGTGCTGGGATTATAGGTGTGCACTGTCACACCCAATCAGTTTAATATTTTATTCCAGGTTTTGTGCCTGAAAGTCTTAACAGAAGGAAGAACAAAGAGCTGTACTGGGGCTGGAGGGATACTCAGCAGTTAAGGCATTTGCCTGCAAAGCCAAAGGACCCATGTTAGCCAGATACACGAGGGGGCGCACGTGTCTGGAGTTGGTTTACAGTGCCTGGAGCCCTGGCGTGCCCCTTCCTCCCCCCACCCCCCGCTTTCTCTGTCAAATAAATAATTGTTTGAAAAAGAGCTGTGCTGCAGATGTTACCATTTGGGGTGGGGGGACAGGGTTAAGGTGACTGGACCCCTGGAGGTAAAAAGGGCAGAAAGGTTTTTCTTATCTTTTGCCTAGTTCCAAAGAACTGTTTTTCCACAAACAGTTAGGACCCCTCATGGGAGGGAGGTCTTTCATAGGGGTTCCAAGAAGCACCCCAGAACCCCAATTTCCCCATTACAATTCTTTTCTCTAGCTGCCAGTTGACAGCTGTGCCAGTTGGCACTCACCTCTTCTCCTAAGAGGTCCGCTCCATAGTTGTAGAGCTCTCCCACGTAATGCCTTCGAACAACATCTTCATTCACTTGAAGGTGATGGGCTAGATCCACGGCTAGAGCTGGCCAGTCCTGGTCCTTCCAAGGAGTGGTTGCTGCCTCTTCAGAGAAGTCTTTGTCTTTGGTGACAGAATGCTGGGCCTGGACAGCTGCACTGACAACTTTCAGTAAGAACTTGAAAACGAAGAAAGACAGTAATGTCGTCTTAGTATATGTGGTAGTTTGAATAGATGGCCCCCAACATATTCAGTGTTTTGTTACAGTTTGTAATTCAGATCTGCAGCCAACTGGTTGGTGGAGGTGGGTCTTAGTGAGATTCCAACCTCAAGACATGGGAAGTGCCTTGTTCCTCCTGGGGTTCCTGAAGTGTGCTGTGTGACTTTTGGCTTGTGGCTTATCTCTCTGCTTGGACCTGTGAAAGCAGGCCAACTTCTGCCAGTATGGAACTTTCAGCGAACCTGAGCTGTCTGCTGTAGTGTGCTTCTTTGGAAATATCACAAGTCATTGTTGGCTGCTATCAACCAGAGTGACTTCCATTAAATCTGTTTTAGATGACAAAAGAACCCATACTTTAAAGGGAACCAGCTCTCAAGATTACTGAAGAGTAGTAATTTTATTTTAAAGGACAGCTACATTTTTGTTTTATCTCCTCCCCCTTCCACCCTCAAGAAAGAAATCCAGTAACTGGGACTTACCTGCTGACGTATAGACACAAAATTTGAATCCATTTCTCCACTAGGTAATAACTGAATTGAAGTTAAGTCTTTGAAAAATGCATTTTTCCCCTGGAGAGAAATCAAGAAAACTGACTCAGTCTGGATTATTCGAGAAGAGTAAAAAGATTTTGGAAATTTAATCACTTAATTCATGGTTGATTTCTACTTTCTCCGTAAACAGTAAGATGCTCAGATACCGTTCATTTGATACTGTACGGGGTAGGCAGCCTTTGAGAGGCCTGCAGAGACCTAGTCTCGGCATTCAGGTCCAGGGGCTGTGAACTCACTGCTAGCAATGGTGTCAGGGAGAGGCGAGCGCGCCCCCTCAGCTGGTTACAAAGGACTGTGGCTTCTGCCTTCAGTGCTCGTGTTCACTTCCTCTGTGGATCTGGTGGCCATGCGTGGTGCCCCATAGACAGGCACATGTGGCAAAGAACCAGTCACCCTTGGATGTGGAGTGTGCTCCAGGGCCAGCTGAGCCCGTGGATAAAGCACCCCAGTCAGCACCAGCAACAGCCAAAGGGGCCTTACGCTGCAGGCTCCTGGGCAGAGGAAGGCAAATAACTAACTTAAAGGACCCATAAGTATGGTGCCTACAACCCCAGGGGCAGGCAGGAAGAGCTTAGTTCAAGGCTAGCCTGGGCTATGTAAGAAAGACATTTTCTTAAACTACCAAGAGGTGGGATGCAGTTAATGATATACCATTTGCCTGGCATGTGCAAGGCTCTGGGTTTTATTCCTAGCATTGCAAACAAGCAACAACAAAATTCCCAAAACCTGAGATAATGTTTGTTTTTAGCCAATAAGTCTTGGGGTAGTTTGTTAGGTAGTAATAGACAACTATGACTCTGAAAAACAAATCAACAATGTTACATTGATGAAAACCACCTTGTTTATAAGAACCAGAGAGCACCAGACAACAATGGGGCATTAGACAACCCTTGGCATTAAGTGGAGTGTAGAGCCAAGAGCACTGGCCTTGAAGTTAGAAGACCCAGGCTCTTGGCCAGCCCATGACTTCCAAACACATTGCCTTGGGTTACTGTTTTGTGTGCAGACAAATGTAAGATCTCTCAAGTATGTCACAATGAACTGTCAAAATTGTAGCTATGTGCTATAACTTCCCAGTCATACCCATGGTACATACCCATGGGCTGGGATATAGGTCAGTGGCAGAGTGTGCGCCTAGGATGTTATGAGGCTTGGGTTAGAGCCTTGATACCCTAGCCACCAAAAAGCTGCATACCCTTCATGTAAGAGTGGCACCAGACTTCCCAGGACAACCTGTTATATTAGGGACATTGGTGTTCCAAGGTTTTTCCACACACAATCTGATACTATGTGGTTCCCACTTGGCAGACACTGGTAAATACTTTATGTTGAATCTGCCTGTTAATTCTTACAAATGTGGAGAAGGCACTAGGATCACCCCCACCAGTAGTTCTCGTCAGCAATGGCAGCATTAGCCACCACCCCAAAATGCCTGTTAGTCCATGGAGCCACACAGCTATCTCAGGTCAGCATGACATGGGCTGAGATCAACAGCATCACTGTGCCTTTCTGATTCTGCCTGCACTGGGTTTTACATTTATTTTTGAGTGGAGTACTTGGTACTTAAGTGCCCCCCCCTTACTTAAGTACCCTTTCTTTTTACAATTTCCTACAGCATCAGGCACCTAAAGGAAACCTTTCTTGAGTGAAGTTTCTGATACTGCACTTGATCTTAACCCCAAAGCCAAGACGTGATAGCATCTCTGATGGAAAGGTAAAACATGCTCTATTTCCCACAAGCACAAGCCATGTTCTCTAATCCATCAAAAAGCTAAGTAATAAAGTAGGTATGTTATCTCCCGCTGTTAGAACCTTGTCTCTTAGTGACACCAACATTCAGAAGTTAAGGCCTTATCCATAGCAGACAAGCTCAGTAAGATTTTTCCATGTTCAGTAAAGAAGTTGGACTTCATTTTGGAAGAGTCACAAAGTGTGAGGCAGGGAGCCAATCTATTTTGGGAAGACAGCACTTGCAACATGGGACTTGCGAGAGCTGGAGGCCAAGTGTAACCACTTTTCCTAATGGAAGGGAGGGGACTGTTGTCACAGCCAGGAGGAGGGCATGATAAGGCTGAGCTGGGGGAGGGAAGGTAGGATAATGGAGTGGGAAGGACAAGCAGGAGTGTAAAAACTTTTTTCTTTTAATATTGTATTTATTTGCAAGCAGAAAGAGACGAGAGAGGGAGAGAGAATGAGAGAGAGAGAGAGAGAGCACAAGCATACGTGCCAGGGCCTCTAGTCACTGCATGTGCCACTTTGTGCATCCAGATTTATGTGGGTTCTGGGGAACTGAACCCAGGTCATTAGGCTTTGCAGTTAAGTGCCTTAACCATTAAGCCATCTTCCCAGCCCTTAAAAATATTTTTTATTTGCCGGGGGGGGGGGGGGAGAGATTGGGCATGTCAGGGTGCATGTGCCACTTTATGTATGTGGCTTTATGGGTACTGGGGAAATCAACCCAACTTTGCAGGAAGTGCCTAGTTCATCTTGTTTTCATGCCACAGCTTCTCATACAGCTCACATAGGCCTGAAACTTACTATGTAGACCAGTGGGCCCCTTATAACTGCTGGGACTATAGGCTCGAGCCATCATACTCCGCTATGGATTTGAGGAAAAACTGCACACATGGTTCCACAGTCGGCTTCCCCATGCAGGGGTTCAGGAGGAAAAGTAGAGTCCAGAAGGGGCAAGATAGGGTGAGGACTTGCAGATGAATATTAGATGTGACAAAGTGATGTTCAAAAGAAGTCCAGATATCAAATGTGAACACAGAGCAGGCCTACAGATCAACGAGAGAGAAAACTGGTTTGTTCAGAAAGAATGTGCACAATGAGAAGGGCAGAACTCCAAAGGACACCAACATATAAAGTAAACCAGAAGGTCACAGTTAGGTGGGGAATTAGGGACTGGCAAGCCCACAGTGGATCCTTCACCCTGCGAATCAGGGAAGAACTGAACAAGTGCTGTTCAGCTAGAGACGCCACGTGAGACCTGCACTCACTGAAGTCCTGCGGAGACTCACCTTGCTATCGAAGAGGCTCAGTGGCTTCACACTCTTCAGGGAGAAGTGCATGGCCGCGTACAGGACGGAACACAGGGTGGAATGGTGCTCCACCAGGGGGTAGTGGATGGGCTTCTGCTCTAGGGCCAATTCCACTATGGAGGTGGGGCCTTCCACAGAAAGCCAGGCATCCTCAGTGTCCAGGATAGGCACTTGCGTTTCATCCTTGCTCACGTCTGCCTGCAGGGGTCAAGAACATAGGATGGTGAAGATCCAGAGATGTAACAGCTGCTGATACCCTAATGAGTTTATAGGCAGCAAAGGGCAAATCCATACTCTATACCCCCATTTATTATAATAAGGAAACCCAAAGTGTAATTCTAATAAGAATGAGAAACACCAGGGCTGGAATGATGGCTCAGTGGTTAAAGGCACTTGTTTGCAAAGCCTGCCAGCCTGGAGTTCAACTCCCTAGCACCCATACACCACCACATGCATAAAGTAGCACATGCATCTGGAATTTGTTTGCAGTGGCAAGGGCACACCATGCCACCCCCACCCCAGCAATAAATAAAAAATACTTTTAAAAAATGAGAGAGATCACATTTTTAGGCTTAACTGAAATTGTATAAATAATGAAAAATAATATTATTTTACTAGTCACTTCCTAAGGACAATGACTTTCAGAGTATTTAATATATTAAGAGCTACTCAGAATAATCACATTTCCTTTTCTCTCCTTCAGTGTGTGTATAGACAGAGTCTTGTGATATAGCCTGAGTTTACTTTGAGATTCACAACCCTCCTGCCTCACCTCTTAATAGCTGGGTGACAGCAGTGTACTGCCACACCTAGCTAGAATGCACTTGTTTTACCTCCATTAAAGTCTGAAGAAGATCCAAGCAAGAACCCAGGAAAGATGTCATTGCTGTGTCGCTCATCCCCACATCCTGTTTAAAAGGAAACATAATGACCTGCTGCAGCTACTGTGAGAGAAACCAGAGCTCAGCATGTCCACCTGCCTGGCTTTCCACCCCTCCACACATGCAAGAGCCTCAAGTCATTCAGTATTTCTCCCTGTAGATTCTGTAGAGTAAATCTGAATATTAGGCTTTGAAAAAGCTACACCATCAACTAACTTGAAAAAATTGGTGTTCTGTGGTGTGGGTATGGCTCAGTAGTTGGGTGTATAGCTGGCATACACAAAGCCCTGGGTTCAACCCCAGGCAAAGGTTGGGGGACATAAAATGCAGTGCTATTTGTATACTGCAAAGGCATTCTGTTCACTTTGCTAAGCTAACTATGGGACATGGTAAGATACATACTTGAAAGTTTAACCACGAATGTTCAAAGAAACAACTGTAGTGTTTTCAGTTAATCTCATAGGCTACGAACTGAATCTGCTGAACAAAACTAGAATATTCCATCTTGAGAACTAAACACTACATTCATGCTGTGGACAAAAGACAGTCTCCAATGACTTAACAGGCCTGTACAAGGGGCCACTGCATTTGTGTATTGTCTTTTCAAAACCAGCTACTGTAAACTCACATCCTTAAAGTACAAAATTCAGATACATGCAAACATACACATGTAACTGTCCTCATACAACCACTCTGGAAAACACCAGAAAGATCCTCAATAGTGATTTTGGGAGAAAGAAGGCCTGTAACAGCTATATTTCCTTGTCCCAACATTCCTTATGATGTTAGCAATAAGAGCATTTCAAAGTTTTGACTAAAAGCTTGCACTATTTAGTCATTTTCCCTGGTATCTGTGGATTAGAATTTTGTTATTAAACCCATGTGGTATTTACAATGATTCTTAGATACAGGTGGCTAAAATTCACTATCCATAAGAATCTGTCACAAATTGATAATTGGATTTTTCTATTTTAACCTTCTAAAGTAGAACAGAAGTTACACAGAAGTGGTAGCATGTTATCTTCCTATCCACAGGACAAAACAGAACATATCTTATGAAAACTTAATCATGTTTAATCCCAGCACATGGGAAGCATAGGTAGGCAGATCAATGAGTTCAAGGTCAGCCTGGCACTACAGAGTGAGTTCCATTCCAGGTCAGCTTGGGCTATAGTGAAATCTTACCTCAGAACAAGCAAACCAAACCAAAACGGAACAAAAACCCCACAACTTAAACATGCTAACTAACAATCTGGAAAAGTGAGTGACAAGAGGCCACAGTTCCCTTCCGTTCCCGTAGTGCAGTCTTCGGGGAAGTTTTCTTATCTCTGATCTTGAACCACAACAGAACACATCAAAGATCACCCCACAATACGGTACTGCAGGGGATTCACAGCTGTGCTCACACTGCAATATGGTACTTCAGGAGATGACTACGGGGCTTGTGGGTAAGACACTTACCCTTCGGCATAAACGATCCTTTGGAGCTTTTCCAACCTGAAACAAGGACAGAAAGTATTTCTATATTTAATAATTTAAAATAAAATATATTAGAGTGGTACAGATAATAAAAAGTAACCAAAAATACAGCTATAAATAAATGTGTCAATAATTAACTGTTGGGTACCAACATTGGGAGTAATAATTCTGTGGTGGAACTCAAAAACATAAAAAATAATAGAATTCATAAATTATCATTTTCAAAAACTAAATCCTCCATCACTTCCTAACAGATTATGTATTTCAGAACTATAACAAAAAGCTCCTGTTAGGCACAGTAGCATGGGACATCCTTGAAATACCTGTGCTTGAGAGGCTGACACAGGATCTCAAGTTTGAGGCCAGTCTATGATACATAGTGAGATCCTGCTCCAAAAAGAAAGACAAGCTCAGACAACAGCTCTCTAAAGTCTGGTGCTTGGTCACATAACTGCTGTCTTTAAAATCCACAACCATCTTCATGGTAACCAGTAAAGAGCACCTAAGAACTGTGTTTGTTGATACAGATACAGTTTTACATGGTTACACTTAAGACAATTCAATATTCTACTTACCTGTGAGATTGTTGCTGTAACAGATTTTGGACAGCCAAGCTCAGCCCAATCCAACTCAATGTTTCCAGTCATCTTTTTATTTTTATTATTTATTTATTTATTTGAGAGCAACAGACAGAGAAAGAGGGAAAGGGAGAGAGAATGGGCGCACCAAGGCCTCTAGCCACTGCATGAACTCCAGATGCGTGCGACCCCCTCTGCATCTGGTTAACGTGGGTCATGGAGAATCGAGCCTCGAACTGCGATCCTTAGGCTTCACAGGCAAGAGCTTAACTACTAAGCCATCTCTCCAGCCCAGCAGTCATCTTTTAAAATGTGAATCTAAGCATGTAATTTCTCTGCTTAAAGCTGCCCAATAACTTTAATACTGAGTAACAACTTCCATTTCCTGAGCCCTTCTACATGCAGCATGTGCTAAGTTTACCCACGAGAAAATCCACTTACTGCCACAGAGGAAACTCTTCACACAGCCTTGGTCTTCCTCCAGCCACGCACCAGCTACTATACTGGTGATTCTCTTGATACTCACCTGCCTGATGCCAGATGCACCCACCTCCTGACTGGTCTGTGACATACTAACTAGTTCCCCTGGGCACTTGAAGCTATGAAGCATCTCTCCATATTGTGACTGGATTCTAGTCCTAGTTACTGGTGAGTTCTATGCTTCCAGGCTACATTTGCTCAAATCTACTTGCATGCCACTATAATTTAATATAAGAATTGTGATTCAGTTAAATAACTGATGAAAAGTCGGATGTGGTGGCACATGCCTTTAATCTCAGCACTTGGGAGGCAGAGGTAGGAGGATTGCAGTGAGTTCGAGGCCCTGAGACTACAGAGTGAATTCCAGGTAAGCCTGGGTTAGAGTGAAACCCTACCTCAACCCCCCCCCCACAAAAAATGATGAAATATGAAGGAGAAAAAATAGGAGCCATTTGCACAAATGCAGTGTTGAAGTCCTTAGATGGTTCATTCGTGGGTTAGCTGTAAGAAACAACTATAGTGACTGGAGGATAAATTACAGAGTCTAACATTCTGCAGCCTGGTGTGATGGTGCATGTCTGTAACGCACACACTTGGGAGCAAGGGCAGGAGGACTGCCTGAGCACTCAAGGCCAGCCTGGGCTACACAGTGACTGAGACTCTGAAGAAAATGAAAAACTTAAAAAAAAAAAAAAACCTTTAAGATTGTTGCACTTAAGACAACACTACACGTTTACAGAGACAGAATCCAGAGAGATAAGCAGCACCTATGGATGAAGTTTATGCACAAAACTCCAACCAGAATGGCATTAGTGCTGTCCAAAGGATTGTCATGGTTCTAAGTTCCAGGATGGTCAATGTATAACCATTTGTCCTGAAGTACAAGGGAGTTCACAGCTGCTTGACTCCGAGACCTGTCCTGGTGGTTTGTATGGAACACGAACACACTTACTCTATTGTGAGCATTCGGTTCCTCTTCTGTCACTAAAATGTCAGTACTAGGAATTACATTTAGCGGAGCATGAGTAAAATGTAATGTCAAACGAAAACTGTCTAACAAGTCCCAGTATAAATAACCTTTCAAATATTAATTAGGTAAACTAAATAAGAAGCCAGTACTTAAACCACTTACCTTATCCATCAAGTAGGTTGCAGCAGAAAACCTCTTAACCAGGAATGTATTCCACATCATCAGAGCGATTCCTGGACAGCAAGGGAAATAAAATCATACTGATGGCTTTCACATATTGGTAACCTTCATCTTATTAGCCTATGAGTTCCATACTTATCATTTTTATATCATTTTAACATAAGAAATAGGCATCAGGAGGATCTATCAAAATAGTATGAGAAGCAATAAGAAAAACATAAAATCTTAACAGCATCAGACAACCACCAGAAAAGCTGACAGTGTTCATTTGGTTATTTTTGCCATGGTGGAGATCAAGAACAGGCTCACAGGTGCTAAGCAGGACTCTGCTGCTGCTCCACCAGCTTTGGAGAGAGTGGCTGAGAAGAGCACACACACTGTGCTGGTGGATAGCAGTCTACCACAAACTGTCTGTCTCACCCAGCACTTCTACCCATAGACATTAATAACAAAAGGCAGGCACAAGAATAATGAGAATAGCTGAATTCATATATAAAGCATTAAAAACCATGGAACAGGGAGAGGGGATAAAAGAGTATAATCTGTTAAACAATAAATAAATAAAAATTGCCTGGCAGGGCAGCTTACACCTGTAACCCCAGTCCCCAGGATACTGGGGCAGGACAGGTGGATTTGATGGCAGCCTCAGCTACCCAAAACCAACCACCTGGGCTTTACTTCCATTCACCAAGCTCAAGTTCATGCTGTGGCACTAAGATCAAAGCCTCTGAAACAGCTGGCAGTCAAGACAGCTTCCATTTCAGCATGGGGGCAGGGGACAACAAGGAAGCCCTGTGCCCCCAACTTAAAATGGCAGTGCCTTAAAACAGCAACACACAACAGTATTAGGTGGGGGCGTGAACCTGAAGAGTCATTCACGCAAGATGCAGGAAGAGGCCTCCCCTTACTCACCGTTCTGAACATGTGCGTTAGCAATGTGCTTCAAGTGCTCCATGGACCGAACCAAGAAACGTGCTTCCTTGGACGATAAAAGGAGAGAGGAGAGGCCATTTAACACCAACGCAGACTCCTTAGACTCCTGCATAAAGCTACTGACAATCTAGCAAAGGCACGAGGATCACAGTTCAAGATCACTTGGGCTATATAGCAGTAACTGCTCTGTGTCTGTGCATTTATATACCAAATGCTGAACTGTTTACCTCTCCTTTCCCCCATTCTCTCCTCCTCCTCCCTCTTTCTGTGCACAGTATGTGTGGTGTGTTATGTATGGTGTATACACCCGTGCATGCAGATATGCACTCTCCATGTGTTCACAGGTGAGGCCAGGGAACACTGGGTGTCCTTCTCCTTACTGCTTATCTGCACTTCCGTGAGACGGGTCTCTTCTGAGCTGCTGGTGGTCAGCAAGCTCCAGAGATTCTTCAATCTCTGCCCCTTGCAAACTGGGTCACACTTGTGCATGGCCATTATTGCCTTATTACATGGATTTGGGGAAGTGGCAGTCTCTGGCCTGAGGCTCTCATGTTTAAGTGGAAAAAAGCTCTAAATCATCAAGCTATCTCCCAACCCAGTATTTATTTTATTTTATTTATTTGAGAGAGAGAGAAAAAGGCAGAGAAAGAGTGACAGAGAATGGACACACCAGGGCCTCTAGCCACTGCAAACAAACTCCAGACACGTGCACCCACTCGTGCATCTGGCATATGTGGGTTTTGGAGATTTGAACCGGGATCCTTTGGCTTTGCAGGCAAGCACCTTAACCACTAAGCCATCTCTCCTGCCTGCAACCTAGTATTTTTTGAGATTAGGGTCTTATTTTGCTGCCCAGGCTAGTAAAGAACACAAGTTTCTCCCTATTTAAAGCCAGTGTGTTTTCCCTAACTCCCTAGTAAACTGTGCCATATGTATTTTTCATTTTCTTCTAAATGTTTGCATGAGATGGCACCTGCCTAACACAATATTCAGCATCTTGGTAAAAGTCAGACCCAGATGCCAGCCTAGTGCCTGATTGAGTAGTTTCTTCTCTTCTATTTGGTTGTTTCCTCTCTCAAATTTGGTTGAAAGGAGCAACCACAAAGCCATCATGTGTACAGGGCTGATCCTGTTCAGGGTTAGCCTTGCTGATCTCAACATTCTGATCAGGCCATTTCCCCCTGGACATGCATGGTCTAGAAGCACCTTAGGGAGCGGCTCCAAGACAAGCTCTGGATTCCAGCTGGAGTGCTGGCCTGCATCTGATCACTGAATTAATTACCATGCCTGTCCACCTGTATCCCTCAGGACTGACACCAAGACACGAGGTAACTGGTGGGCCCTCCTCTACTCATCAGTCCTTTACTTGCATCTCCTTTGTGAGCATTCTGGTCAATATTCCAATTCTAATTTTGTGGCCTTTCTATCAGGTTGCATGTTTATAGAAATATTACAAATGAGTTCATTTACATCTATACAATAAAACATCCTCCTTTCCCTTCGAGAGGTTCTTTAGCCTGTGGTTGTATTATAGGTTAAAGGAACATATCAACAAACTGATTTAAATTGAAAGCATTTTTGACCAATTAAACCTTAACCAAAAATTATAGTTAAGACAAGGGAATACTCTTTTTCTCTTCTCTTTTCTGTGGAGACAGGGTTTCCTGTAGCCCAGGCTGGCCGTGAACTTGCTATGTAGCCAAAGATGACCTTGAATGTCTAATCCTCCTGTCTCTACCTCCAGAGTGCTGGGATTACAGCCATACACTACCAGCCTGTTTGTGCAGGGCAGGGGATCCAATTCAGGGCTTTGTGCATGTGAGACAGACACTCTACCAACTGAGCCACATTCCTAACAAGATAACCCTCAAATCAGCCTCTTCTGTTGGCTCACCAAAGCCTGAGTTCTCGTCATAGTAAAAACTCACTTAAATAGCAACACTTTTCCAGCTGAGGATAAAAAGGTGTTAGAACAAGAATAGGGACATAATTTTGAAAATCTGAATTATAGACTCAAGTTTAGGAAAGTGACATTTAAGAAACGGGTCAGTTAAGCCGGGTGTGGTGGCGTACTCCCAGCACTCGGGAGGCTGAGGTAGGAGGATTACAGTGAGTTCGAGGCAATCCTGAGACCAAGAGTGAATTCCAGGTCAGTCTTGGCTAGAGGGAGACCCTACCTTGTACAACCAAAATAAATAAGTAAAATTTAAATATAAAAAAAATGACACAGGTCAGGAGCCACTGCTGTACACACCTGCAGTGCCAGCTACTCAGGTGAGGTGAGAGGACGGCAAGCTTAGAGTCAGCCTGAGCAACTTAGCACGATTCTGTCTCAACGCAGTTACAGTGAAAAGGGCTGGAGACATACAGCTCAGTGCCAGAGCACTTGGCTAGCATGCACGAGGCCACAGGGTTAGTCCCAGTACCGCATACGTGCACTCAACGCGAAGGTGTGAAACTGCCTACAGTTACTAGTCTAGAAACCACCCAGTAGGAAGAAAGCAAATGCGTAAAGGGGGTTACGTGATATTCCCACGTGTGCAGAGCATGAGAGTGACTGTAAGAAAGAGGCTGACGCTCTTCTCACCTCCGGGTCTTTATTCCACTGGACAACATACTCCCAGCAGCAATGTGCATGTAGTACGTCAAGCTCAAGGCTACAAGGGAACTGTTCATAGGCTAGATGCAGCAGGTCTGAAAGGCAGAAGAGATGGTTAGGTTATCTTTCCCTGAAGAAAATTCAGCCATAGCTCTTCACTCTGGGTTTCACAATTCTCATTATTTGTATGTCACCTGGTGTGGCTCCTAAGTCCGTCTCCACCTCTGATATGTCAGGAAAACTTCTGGCAATACCTTCTTTGGGTTCATCTGGATTTTCTACATCTTTTTCTTTATTAGCCAGTTTTAACAGTTCAGGGCTGAGGTCCTGTTTAAATATCCACTTGGCTACACTGTCTGCAATGCCACCTACAGGACAGAGGAAAGGAAATGAACACTGGTAAAGCATGAGCACCAAGGTTTGCTAATGGAGCAATACAGCTCATGGTGGACATTTCCTGAGGAAGAAATCTGTGTACCACATTCACCGTCGAGCCTGAAGAGAAAGCCGTGGGATGTACCACAGTGTCACTATTTACCACACCACTCAAGTAGACCAGGCAAGTGAGAGAGACATCTGTTTTGTCAAGGCTGGCCAGTACCAGGATTACCAATGTGGGAACCACCACTTCGGTTTATGCAGTTCTGGAGATCAAACCAGGGGTTCATGCATGTTAAGCAATCACTCTATCAACTGATCTATACCTCTAGCCCTGCCTTTTTTTTTTTTTTTTTTTTTTTTGCGCGGGGGGTGTTTCAAGGTAGGGTCTTGCTCTAGTCCAGGCTTACCTGGAATTCACTATGGAGTCTCAGGGTGACCTCAAACTCATGGTAATCCTCCTACTGCTGCCTCCCAGGTGCTGGGATGAAAGGCATGAACCACCTTGCCCGATTCCCTGTATTACTTTTAATAGACAACAGACTTACCTAAGCGAACTTTTTATGGGTAAAATCTAGCCATAATTTATCAGGAACACAAATCTATCCCTTGTTTTTCTCATCAGTAGGGTACAACAAAATTTTAAGTGCAAGCTAAAAATGCTCAAGATGTGTGAAGAATCCTGTTTATTATTTACATCAAATTATACATTAAAAATAATGTACACACCTTTGATTTGAGCACTTGGGAGGCAGCGGTAGGAGGATTGCCATAAATTTGAGGCCACCCATAGTGAATTCCAGGTCAGTGTGAGCTGCAGTGAAGCCCTACCTCAAAAATAACAAAATAAAACAAAAAAAACATGGACAAAACCTTTTCCCTTGTTTGTGTTTGTGTTTGTGTGTGTGTGTGTGTAAGTGAAGCCATGCTACATTGCTCAGGCAGATCTAGAACTTGTTGGCTTAAGCCATCCTCTCCCACCAGCTTCCCGAGTAGCTGGGACTCACACACATAGGCCACCATGCCCAGCTTCCCTTCTGACTTATCAAAGTAAAACACTTTCCACAAAAAGAACACTACACAGAACAGTCACAAACACCAGTGAAACAAAGAGGAGTGGTACTGGGTATGGGCTGCCTGTCTGTCAGGTTTCACTTCTAAACCCTTGAGAGTTTCACTGCAGAATGAAGCCCCTGGTCTTATTTCACAGGGTAACTGTAAAGCAGGGTCCCTAAACTTTCACTAGGGGCAACACGGCGTCTAGTGAGTTTGCAATTAAAAAATTACTAAAAGTCTTACAAAAAAATGAGAAAGCAAGTTAATTAAATAACAAGTTCTAAATATCTGGCTATTTATACATCTAGGACTATCATCATTCAATAGTATCAAGTGCCTAATGGAGCACTTTGGTCAGAATGAGGACCCAGAGGTAATTTAAAAGCAAGGCGCTTACACCCTTGCAAAGTGTCAGCCGAGGAGCCTCAACGGTTGTGAAGACAGCAGAAAGCCGCATCAGAAGAGACCCCAGAGGGCACACTCTACCGACACGCTGAAGCCACAGCAGGGTCCGCTCTCCAGAGCACTGGCTGCTCTCACAGAAGTGGAGAGTAGGAGTGCGGAGAGCGAGGCTGGGGAGAGTGGGGAGCAGCAGAGGGATGGAGAGAAGATGGTGCCAGGTAGCATGGTGCACCTGGATAGAAGACACAACACATACTGTTCTACAGCACAGTAGGAAACTGTGGTGGACAGCAATTAGCTACATCTTTCAAAATAGCTAGCAGGGAGGACTTTGAATGTTCTCAATGCGAAGTGGTAAATATCTGAGGTTGTGGGTATGTATATTAAAATGTCACAATGTGTGCCGTAAGTACATATGATTATTATGTGCAATTAAACATAAAATATACGTTTAACCTGGGGGTGGTAGTGCACACCTTTAACCCCAGCACTGGGAAGCTGAGGTAGGAGGATTGCTGAGAGTTTGAGGCAGCCTGAGACTACATAATGAATTTCAGGTCAGCCTGGGCCAGAGCGAGGCCCTACCTAGAAAAACCAAAACAAACAAACAAACAAAAAATTAAACATACAAAAAAAAATGGATGAAGAGAAGTTGTTATGTAGAAATCAGGAAGAGGAGAAAGTCCTGATGATGGTTTCCTGAGGGAGGGACCACTTGGCTGGACTTTGGAAGTAAAATTCAGATGTTTACTAAGTGGGTGATGGGAAAATGGAAGAGGATGAGCTCAGATCCAAAAGCTTGAAGACCCACAGATACTTCATGTGGCAAAATTCTGGAGTTATTTAAAAGTAAAACAGGACAAACCTCACAATGCCAAAATGTAGATGCAAAGCTGGGTAGGGGTGCATGCCCATAATCTCAGCACTTGGGAGGCTGAGGAAAGAGGGTCCTGAGTTCAAGGCTAGTCTTGGCTACAAAGCCACACCATATATGAAAACAAAAAACAAGATAAACAAATATATATACAAAATAATATATATGCAAAAGACCAAAGGAACCTCAGCTAACCTTTTCCTCCTTCTAACAATTTCTTGACAGAGAGCCTGGGCAGAGGCTCTGCCTGCAGCGATGAGACTTTGGAAGCTCCAGAATTGCTCTTGTTGTGAAGCAAAGTCTGAAGAATGAGGCAATCCTCCAGCTGCTTCAGCAGGAGTCTCCAGTGCTCAGTGTCCAGAGAAAGGGCCTCCCAGGAGTCAGTGAGGGCTTCGGCATCGGCACCTACAGCTGTCTGGGAAAGCTAAGAGAAAATGTTCCAGTGATATTCTGGGGGTAAAAAGAAGGCCCTCCCCCTCCCTTTGGTCATGTTGAGGATTTAAATCACGTCCTCCAATATGCTTGGCGAGGGGTCCACTCGTGAGTCATACCCTAGTGCCAGAGCAAAGACCTTAAAGGCATGAGCTTTAAAACAAAAAGCAGATCAACAGTCAGGACACATCACAGATCAACACACACACAGTTTTACAATTTTCATTCCTTGAAGAGGGACACAGTGCACATTGAAAGAATCAACCCAGGTTCAATTAGGATACATTTCAAAAAGTACTCTGGAATTCCATGCCAAGGGCCACAGCTTTTCTGTTGATGCTTAATTTGTTTTGAAACAGGGTCTCACTCTCATTCTAGCACAGGCTGACCTGGAACTCATTCTATAGCCCCAGGCTGCCCTCAAACTCATAATGATGCCAAGAGTGTACACCAACAAACCTGGCTCATCACAGCCATTTCTCTAGGTGCCAACCCAGAAACGAACACCTCACCACAAAAACCTGGTGAACTTATAAACCTGCGCTGTCCACTCTCAATCATGTAAACTTAATTAACCTCCCCTGTCCGCTGTGCATCGTGTGAACTGAACACACCTTCCCTGTCCTCTCTCCATCGTGTGAACTGAAAACCCCTGCCCTGTCCTCTCTCCATCATGTGAACTGAAAACCCCTGCCCTGTCCTCTCTCCATCTTGTGAACTGAATACCCCTGCCCTGTCCTCTCTCCATCTTGTGAACTGAAAACCCCTGCCCTGTCCTCTCTCCATCGTGTGAACTGAATACCCCTGCCCTGTCCTCTCTCCATCGTGTGAACTGAATACCCCTGCCCTGTCCTCTCTCCATCGTGTGAACTGAATACCCCTGCCCTGTCCTCTCTCCATCGTGTGAACTGAATACCCCTGCCCTGTCCTCTCTCCATCGTGTGAACTGAATACCCCTGCCCTGTCCTCTCTCCATCGTGTGAACTGAATACCCCTGCCCTGTCCTCTCTCCATCGTGTGAACTGAATACCCCTGCCCTGTCCTCTCTCCATCAAGTGAACTGAATACCCCTGCCCTGTCCTCTCTCCATCGTGTGAACTGAATACCCCTGCCCTGTCCTCTCTCCATCGTGTGAACTGAATACCTCTGCCCTGTCCTCTCTCCATCGTGTGAACTGAATACCCTGCCCTGTCCTCTCTCCATCATTTGGAGCACTTTCTGGCGGCCCTGTGAAATTTAGTCCATAAATACCAGACTCGCAATGTTCAATGAGTTACCACAGACCTACTCAGGGAACTCTCCAAAGTAATTTAGCTTTCCTCTAGAAAAAAACATTTCTCCTACCAGGAAATGAAAAAAGAATAGGGAGAGAGAAAAAAACAAACAAACAACCAAACCACCAAACAAACAAAAAACAACCAAACAGAACACCAAAGGTTTGCAGGAAATTGCGATATATATGTATATGTATGTATGTGTATGTGTGTGTATGTATGTATATATATATTGCTAATGTTATGGGCAGTAGATGAATGGACGATCATAGACCTTTGAACTGGAATTCACCTGAGAGGGGGATAGTCTAACTGACCGCTCAGATGAGCAAGCTCTCGCTAGGAGGCTCCTGTGAGGCACTCACCATGGACCACCAGCCACTTCACATCCCTACCTCTTTCCCATTCTAGATGCCCCCGCTCCCTGCAGACAATGTGTTCCAGGAAAGGAAAAGCATCTCCGGCACAGCTGCACCTCTGCTCACTTACCCTCTTCTCTGTTATACTGTTAGATATCTGTGCAGCAATGGAATGCCCAACGTGTGCTGAGAGCAGAGCAGCTCCACTGTTCTCTGACTGGACACAGGCCATGCGCATCTGCTGCCACCATGGGGACACAGACTGGGAGTCCCAGGTGTCATCAATGGCTACTGCAGAAAGAGGGAGAAACAAAGGTTCTGTCTTAAGGTTTTGACTTCTATTTGCATGGGGGCTGGGGAGAGAATTAATCATTTACGTGGAAAACTAAAACCTAAAAAGCTGTGCCTGTACATTTCTGAATACACTAGAAAATTAGTTTTGCAATCTATCTTATTAAGAATATTTGTATTGGGCTGGAGAGATGGCTTAGCGGTTAAGCGCTTGCCTGTGAAGCCTAAGGACCCCGGTTTGAGGCTCGGTTCCCCAGGTCCCATGTTAGCCAGATGCACAAGGGGGCGCACGCATCTGGAATTTGTTTGCAGAGGCTGGAAGCCCTGGCGCACCCATTCTCTCTCTCTCCCTCTATCTGTCTTTCTCTCTGTGTCTGTCGCTCTCAAATAAATAAAAATTAAAAAAAATTTATACATATAAAAAAGAATATTTGTATTCTATTTATTTATACTGTTAGTCATGTTTCTGAATAGTATAGTCTTATTTGGAATGTGTCATCATTACTGAAAAACACTACTGAATATTTTAACATAATAGATTATCATTGTAATAAATACCAAAATGAGCAAAGCCCTACTTCCACCAGAGACCACTTTCACATCCTATAACTGATGACATGAATCATTTGACTTCATAAATTAAAGCATACTGTGTATGTTATATTTAACACTTAGAAGCATCTCTGGAGCGCAATGTTCTGCAGAGCTGGGATGGACCCAAGCGTTCTACCACAGAGCCCCAGTGATGTGTGTTCTATACTCTAGTCTCCTTGTGGTAAGAGAAACAGTCCTTTCTTTCTGTAGCATTTCACACAGGACACTGTTTCTGAGAGCAATCCTGGGACGCCTACCTTTCATCTTGCTCAGAAGGGACAGCATGGTATGAAGGCAGCAGATAGACTGTGGTTGATCTAAAATATCTTTCTCCTTTGAAAGCCAAACACTCAGAAGCAGAGACTGAAATAAAAATGTAAATCTTTTTAATCTAAAAAAATATTTAACATGGGCAAAATTTCATACTTTCCTAGAGAGCGTATGTGTAGCCATGGATGAAGTGGCAGGTTGCCTGTTGTATATGCAGTATAGGTCAGACTGAGGTACTCTATCCACCCCAGAGATTTGAACTATCTGCTCAGTACCTAAATCTTTGCAAGTCTATGTCTTCTTTTTTTTTTTTAATTTTATTTTTATTTATTTATTTGAGAGTACGAGAGAGAGAAAGAGGCAGATAGGACAGAGAGAATGGGCACGTCAGGGCCTCCAGCCATTGCAAAAGACCTCCAGATGCGTGAGCCCCCTTGTGCATCTGGCTTACATGGGTCCTTGGGCATCGAGCCTCAAACTGGGGTCCTTTAGGCTTCACAGGCAAGCGCTTAACCGCTAAGCCATCTCTCCAGCCCAAGTCTATGTTGTATTTAGGCTACACCCTGCTTTCTTTTCAATCCAAACCTCTGGAGCACGCAGCTATGAAGACCACAGCTGAGTGGATTTGTGGACGTGAGTGAGGTACCTGGCTAAAAGTCCTGACAGGAGGCACAGGGAGCATGGGGCTATGGACCTTGCCTTTGCCTTGGCCAAAGATACCAAGGGCCTAGAAGAGGAAAACAAGTAGACAGAAATATTTTATTCCCATTCTAAAATCCCTAACAAGTTATAAAAAGCCCATTTTAAAGAAAAGCACCTTAGTCAACATGAATGACTCTTTCAGGAGTTAAATTTATGAATTTTTTTTTAATTTTTTTTTGGTTTTTTGAGGTAGGGTCTCACTCTTGTCTAGGCTGACCTGGAATTCACTATGGAGTCTCAGGGTGGCCTTGAACTCACGGCAATCCTCCTACCTCTGCCTCCCGAGTGCTGGGATTAAAGGCGTGCGCCAAAATTTATGAATTTTATTGTGGTATGTGTATTAATTCATAAGGGTATGGGTGGGTACATATGTGGAGGTCAGAGAACAGCCTTGGTGGCTGGGCCTCTCCCTCTTCCTTGTTTGTGACAGAATGTCTTGTTTTGCTTTGAGAAATCCAGCTTACTGGACTGTGAATTTCCAGATTCTTCTGGATCTGCTTCCCACTGCCACAGGTATGGTGAGATTACAGATGTATGTGCCACTTTGCTCCTGGTTTTGCTGGGTGGGGATGAAACCTGGGTCAGCTGGCTTTAAGTGTCTTTCACTGTTAACAATCTTTACAAATCTTCAAAATGTTGAAAACATTTTGAAGATTTGTAAAGATTGTTAACAGATAATTCTGAGATGGATGCACTTTAATGTTTTGATATCTGTGGAACACCTTGGTTGCTTGCGATACGGCACTGACTTTATGAAAGCTCTAAGATGAAAGGCTATCAGTTTAAATGTATTTGTTCAAATAATTTTCAAAAACTAAGCCAGGAAAGGAGCTGAAGAAGCATATGAAGGAATGACACGAAGCCCTGTACAGCACCCAAACACATTCGCTCCGACACTCAGGAGTTGTTGCTAAGGGCTCTACTCAGCTTTGCTTTGTTCTCTAGGATCTCTTCCTGTTCTAATCAACAACTTTACTGATGATCATAACTCACCATTAATGCATTTCTATGTGTTAGATTGCATGTTTATTTTAGGCCAACAGTAGAAGACACTTGCTAGAATTTATAGGGCGTCATCAAAATAAAATAATTGTATTTAGGGCTAGAGACATGACTTAATGGTTAAGACACTTGCCTACAGGTTCGACTCCCCAGAACCCATCTGGGCCAGATGCACAAGGTGATGATGCATGTGCACAAGGTGGCGCACATGAGTTGAGTTTGTTTGGGAGAGGGGAGAAGAAGAAAAAGAAAAAAATCATATTTAAATATTCCAAGTTTCTTTGGTCATTTTTCAAAGGCTTCAGTGTATGTTCTATGATATGCTAACAACATTTGCAAAGAAGAGTAACACCCAGCAATGAATACCTCACCAGTAACTGCTGAGGGCTGAGTCCAGCAGACTCCAGAGTGTGGCACAGGTCCTCAGTGGAGCTTTCTCCATGTAGACACTTCCAAAAGAAGAAACTGCCTAGCAAAGCAAGCAAGCATGTTAACAGCGACTCCTTCCCATCATCTTACAGAAAGGCAATCTAGAGTTTCAGAGGAGCAAAGCAATGTGAGAATAAAGTAGTGGCTGAGTTTTACCTGAGAGCAGAAAGCAAACTATCCCATGTCTTACCAGCACCTCTTTAGAACTTTACTGACACAACTTGTATAACACGGTGGGATAATCCAGGGTGTTTTATTGACCAAAGCTTGTATGATTTAATTCTTGGTTGTTGGGCCCTGAAAGGCCTAGGCGTGAGGCCTAGTGGAACTTCCTGAGCCTAGCTAAAGTTTGGCGACCTGTCTCTGGCCAGCTATGACTCAGCAGGATGCCTAAGGGCTTCTGGCCTGCTACTTCCTCCTGGTAATTGTAATTACCATTTCAATAGTTAAAGTTTACTATTGGCCCTTACCTCTTCTCCCACCCTAAAATCCCCGCCTTCGTCCCCAACATGATATAAGCAACTGCTCAGAGTAATAAAGCGAGTTGTTCCTGCATGGAAAAGACTCCCGACTCAGTGTGGTTTGTCTCCTCCGACACTCATCATCCCCTCAGCCCCTAGGGAGGAACCAGCAGGCCTGGTCCTTCCCTCGGCACTACCTGTGCAGGAAGGAGCCCCACACTTGGTCAACTTTTTGTTAAATGGAATGAATCTGAATGCTTCTAGCAGTGTTTCTTCTAGAAGAGGGAGGACATAAGGAGTAATGTATAGTATGCTCCTACCTAAAGCAACATACTCTTCCTCACTTGACTTCTTTATGCTGAGCATGTCGTCCTCATAGTCTAAGTTCTCGAGGAATGTCTTCACAGGCAGCATACCATCGGCACCATCAGAAAATCGGACCGTGGTCCTGGTGCCCTCCTGCATGTATTTCTTGAGTAATGCCTGAAGCTTAAGTAGTTCCTTTTCATCAAGCCTTAGTAACACAGCCAAGTCCTTAAAGAAACAGGAAAAAATTTTTGATTTTATCTATGAACCTGCCACTTCATTAAGTAACATCTGAAATTCAAGGCTATAAACAAAAAAAAAAAAAAGTAAAAATAAGAGTTCTTAATATGACAGCTATGATGCACTCTGGTTAATAATACTTTGCTCTTGGGCTGGAGAGATGGCTTAGCGGTTAGATGCTTGTCTATGAAGCCTAAGGATTCCCAGTTCAAAGCTCGATTCCCCAAGTCCCAAGTTAGCCAGATGCACAAGGGGGCGCACGCGTCTGGAGTTCTTTTGCAGTGGCTGGAGGCCCTGGCGCACCCATTCTCTCTCTCTCCATCTGCCTCTTTCTCTGTCTGTTACTCTCAAATAAATAGATAAATAAATAAATAAAAATAAAACAAAAAAATTAAAAAAAAAATCTACTCTTGGGCTGGAGAGATGGCTCAGCAGTTAAGGTCACATGCAAGGACCGACAGCCTGGGCTCAATTCCACAGTACACATGTAAAGCCAGGTGCAGTTAGATGCACAAAGAAGCACATGCATCTAGAGTATACTTGCAGTGGCAAGAGGCCCTAGCAGGCCCATTTCTCTCTCTCTGCTTGCAAATAAATAATAAATAGAAAACCTTATGGTTAATTTACATTTCGTGATTGGATATGAGTCTCGGTAAAGTAGACAGGAACTTCAGGAACTTGTATGTGAGCTTATATGTACTATGCCTCAAAAATAGCAAAACTCAGATTGGAATTTAAATTTTCTATCTACAAAATTAGGCAAGGGTTAGAGAGATGGCTTAACGGTTAAAGGCACTTGCCTGCAAAGCTTGATGCTCTGGGTTTGGTTCCCCAGCACCCATGTAAAACCAGATCCACAAAGTAGTACATGCATCTGGAGTTCATTTGCAGGACAGGAAGCCTTGGAATGCCCATTCTTGCCCCACCTCTCTCAACAAACAAACAAATAAATAATGTTTAAATCAGGCATTCAGCCCAGTTTAAAAATGGCTGTCTGTTTCTGGTTTTTTTGAGGTAGGGTCTCACTCTGGCTCAGGCTGACCTGCAATGCACTATGTAGTCTCCTGCCTCTGCCTCCTGAGTGCTGGGATTAAAGGCATGGACTACCACAGCTGGTTTCAAAATGTCATTTTAACTTTTAAGAAATTATTAAAAAAAAAACCTTTATTTTTTATTTACTTGTTTGAGAGACATAGAGAAAGAGGCAGAGAGAGGGAGAGAATGGGGGCTCCAGGGCCTCCAGCCAATGAACTCCAGATGCATGCAACCCCTTGTGCATCTGGCTTACGTGCGTCCCGGAGAATTGAACAAAGATCCTTTGGCTTTGCAGGCAAATGCCTTAACTGCTAAGCCGTCTCTCCCACCCCAATTCTTAAGAACTTCTTTAATAATGACGATAATAAGCAGCAGCAACAGCAACACTGCAGCCTCCCTTTCAGACTTCCCAGCTCTTCCACCTCTACAGACCATGTGCATCTGTCATGAGAAGTCAGTTTTTTTCTAAAGATTTTAATTTTTTAAAAAATTTATTTACTAGAGACAGAGGGAGGGAGGGAGGGAGAATAAATGGGCACACCCAGGGCCTCTAGCCACTGCAAATGAACTCCAGATGCATGTGCTACCATGTGCGTCTGGCTTATGTGGGACCTGGGGAATCAAACCTGGGTTCTTAGGTTTCACAGGCATGTACCTTAACTGCTAAGCCATCTCCCCAGCCCTGGAAGTCAGTTTTATAATGGGCTATATAATGAGCTGTCAAATGGAAATTAATTCTACATACTTACCAATCACATAGATTCAAGTTTATTTGTTTTATATCTGAGGCAAGGTCATTATGTTTCCCAGGTTAGCCTTGAACTCATGGTCTTACTTAAGTAAGTGACAGTCTCATGTCAGTCTTCCAAACAGCTAGGGCTACAGGTGCATGCCACCATGCCTAGCCATTTCACTTCACTGGGAAGACAGGGCACATGCATGAGGGTTTGCCTCTTATGAAAAAACTAAGTACCAAGAACCTGCGAAAGGTCAAGGCGGTCCTTCCTGTAAGCATCACTTAGTCAACTTGAGCCTTCCTGATGCTTAGGGTGACTTTACACCATTGCTGATGTAGACAGAAAAAACCCTGAATACTCAGTGTCATCATTTACAATGGCAATCACAGAACACTATGACAAATGCCATTATTAAAATATTATACAAAGTCCACCTCTAATCTTACAGAGAAAAAGAGATAGCACAATGTGTACACTGTTTCCATTACAAACAGAAAGTATTCTCAGCCGGGCATGGTGGTGCATGCCTTTAATCCTAGCACTCGGGAGCAGAAGGAGGATTGCCATGAGTTCGAAGCTACCCTGAATTCTGGGTCAGCCTGGGCTAGAGTGAGACCCTACCTTGCAAAACCAAAAACAAAACAAATATCCTCTAACTTTTCAGTTAAAAGTATTTAAAATTAAAGGTTTTCAGGAGACAAGGATGTGGCTCAGTTAGGAGAGTATTTGTTTAGCTTGCATATAGCCTAGGGTTCAATCCTAGCACTGCATAAATAAGGAGTGGCGATACATGCTGGTAATTCCAGTACTACGGAGGTGGAGTCAGGCGGCTCAGATATTCGAAGTCATCTGCTACTCAGCAAGTTCAACAGTAGGTTGGGCTACATAAGACCATGCCTCAAAAAAATTAAGTAAATCAAAGGTTTCTACTTTAAACATCAATTAGGTTTCAAACATACAAGATGATTTTTTATTTTATTTTTATTTATTTGAGAGAGAGAGAGAGAAAGAGAGTGTGAGTGAGTATGGGTGTGCCAGGGCCTCCAGCCACTGCAAACGAACTCCAGACGCATGCGCCCCCTTGTGCATCTGGCTTACATGGGTCCTGGGGAACTGAACCTGGGTCCTTTGGCTTTGCAGGCAAGTGCCTTAACTGCTAAGCCATCCCTCCAGCCCCCCCCCCCGATGATTCTTTTAATGCTTTTTTTTGCTTGATTTTTGTTTCTTTAACAGTTATTTTTGTTGTTGTTATGGATTTTTCCCCTTTTTTTTTCTTTTTGTTTTTTGAGGGTCTCACTCTAGCTCAGGCTGACCTGCAATTCACTATGGAGTCTCAGGGTGTCCATGAACTCATGGCAACCCTCCTACCTCGGCCTCCCCAGTGCTGAGATTAAAGGTGTGTGCCACTGTACAGGGTTCCAGGGGATTATTTTTTGACAGGTATTCATCAGTAACTTGACATTAAAATCATTTAGGAACCCTCCTTCAGATAAGCAGAGAAAAGAGGCATCAAGGCAGTGGAACACAGTAACCAGAGACAAAGAGATTCTGAGAAAGTCTGCATGCATTTGTCAGAAGTACTACTTCTAAAAAACTAACCATTTATCAGAAGTATTACTTCTAAAAAGCTAACACTACAAGTGACTGTCACTCCTTTGTCTCATAGAATAAAAACAAGAGTATTTATTATAAGTATTTATCACTTTAATATAAGAATATTTTAGAAATGCATTTCATTATGTAGTACACAAAAGAGCAAGTGAAGCTGGTTTACTAACTATCGGGAGCCCTCCTCTATCCCTCATCCACTTGGCCTCTTGAGATGGAGTCCCTCACTGAACTTGGAGGTGCCATTTTCAGTCAGTTTGGCTGATCAGATTAGATACTAATGCTCCACAGATTCTCTAGGCTCCACTATTCACAATACTGGAACTATAGCTGTGCATGGCCTAGCCTGTATGTTTCATGAGTGCTAGGGAATCAAACTCGGGGCAGTCAGGCCCGCACACCTGCACAGCAAGCACTCTTCCCTGCAGCCCTCTCTCCAGCCCCAAACTTAATATTCTTGTAAAATAATATGAATTTAGTAGCAAGGTAGCCTGAGGGAAAATGTACCTTTTAAACTTTAAAAATTTTACTTTTTTCTCCTTGTTCATTCAAAAATTTTTTTTCCTTTTTTTTGTTGTTGTTATTGTTTGTTTTTTGAGGTAGGGTCTCACTCTAACCCAGAATGATCTGGAATTCACTATGTAGACTCAGGGTGACCTCAAACTCATGATAATCCTCCTACATCTGCCTCCCAAGTTCTGGGACTAAAGGTATGCGCCACCACGTCTGGCTTATTCAATAATTTTTTTATTTTTTATTTTTTTGGTTTTTTGAGGTAAGGTTTCACTCTAGCTCAGGCTGACCTGGAATTCACTATGGAGTCTCAGGGTGGCCTCGAACTCACGGCGATCCTCCTACCTCTGCCTCCCAAGTGCTGGGATTAAAGGCGTGCGCCACCACGCCCGGCTAATAATTTTTTTAATTAAAAAAATAATCAAGTTATTGCTCATAATTCAAAAGTTGTGGTTACTCACATTATCAGAGAATGGTGTGTCTGGATGATATCCAAGGGAATTTAATTTACAGACAGATTCATAAAGATGTAGTAACTTCAGTTTATTGGCACAAAACTGTAGCAATGCTTCATCAACAGACTCAAGCTCTGAAAGGCAGAGAGAAAACAAGAGAGATTTAAGACTCATTAAATCTTTTAATTACAAAATTCCTTCATGAATCAAATACTAACATCCTTAAGCTATACAGAGTTTGAAAGCAAAGATAATTTCCCATTACAGTAAAACTTCAAGTGAAACAACCTCTTCTGACAGTGGGGCAGGATGAGGAAGAGAGAGCAGGCAGAGTGAAAGAGAGCTCATAATACACAAGGACATGATCTGGAAGCACCGCTTCAAACGACTCCTGTCACTCCGATGGCCCGCTGTCCATTGTGCTCACACACTGCACACACACAACAGTAAACATGGATCTGACATCTCAGGACTAAAAACCTAATTACATATTCGAGAGAGAAAAGAATGACACAATGCAGATGTTATACAATAACAGAATATTAATTCAAGGAATAAATATTTTTGATTACTACCCTGGTTATTGCTTAACATCAGTGGGCTTCATGCAAAAATATTTCCAGTAAGAAATTAATCCTGCAGTCAATATATTCAAGATTGCTCAAATGATAATAAGTGCACATATTAAGCAGAAAAAATAATGATTCCTAGACATTACAGGTATAGAATGTGTCTTCAAATTATATATAATTTTTACATCAATGTAAAGTGATTACATCATAAGTTATATTTTTAAAAATATTTTTTATTTATCTATTTATTTATTTGAGAGCAACAGACAGAGAGAGAGAGAGAATGGGCACACCAGGGCCTCCAGCCACTGCAAACGAACTCCAGATGCATGTGCCCCCTTGTGCATCTGGCTAACATGGGTCCTGGGGAACTGAACCTCGAACCGGGGTCCTTAGGCTTCACAGGCAAGCACTTAACAGCTAAGCCATCTCTCCAACACACATCATAAGTTCTATAGTGTGATTATTAACTTGAAGGAAACCATAACAAACTCTCTTACCTTGACTTTTTAAAGTATCCATTAAAGTCTGAGTGACATTTCTAAGGCAGGAAAATGGTAAACGTTCACTTGCCAAAACACTTTCCAAAGCCTAGAAGAGAAACAGTAGTTCTGGTGACTAGGAGGCAACGACCTGTTTAGTTTACATGCTCCGTATGTCTTTACTATCCCCAACTGTGCAGGAAACTTCATATTCAAGATGCCTTGAGATACAATCTGAGAGTGTAATGTAAGTAATGTGTAATCAATTTTACAGCCCAAGAAATATGGCAGGATGACAAAAAGTCCAGTCTAAGAATGAAACAACTATACAACAACTATAAAACAACTGTCAATCCAGAGAATGAACAAAGCAAAATAAAAAGAGACAAGCTATTCACCCATAAGGGTTTGATTAAGTCCCACCTCAGAGGTTACTGCCATGACAGTAAAAGCTGATTAACTTCATTGTTATCAGGCTGACTCTACAGGCTATGCTAGCTGGATACGCCCTGTCCCACTCACCTCTTACCACCCCCGACCCCACAGATATTTGACAGTACTCATCCTCTGGTTCAACTGTGTCACCTCATGCCTCCCATAACACCCAGCAGAGAGCCTCAAGGATGAGGCACACGTGCCTCCTTTCATATGGACACATTCAACTGTCTTAGTAACTGATGAGACTAAAGAGCTGAAAAAGGAGACTAAAAATGTGCACAGGATAATTTTATAACAAATTAACTTTTGTTTGAGGGGGCAAACTGGGCTTAGAGGATGGCTCATGAAAGTATCAGGCTTATGGTGAGGATATGAAGAAAGTGACTACAAAAAGCAAGAACCTGGCGCTGTGCAACCCGTGCCTGTGCTGCCTCAGGGTGCTTTCAGGTTAACGTCCTTGAATGTGAAATTTCTGGGTTGGAGAGATGGCCAAGCAGTTAAGGTGTTTGCTTGTGAAGCCTAAGGACCCAGGTTCAATTCCCCAGTACCCACATAAGCCAGATGCACAAGGTGATGCACACATCCGGCAATCCTGGCATGCCCACTCTGTCTCTCTAGCTGCCTCTTTCTCTCTCTTGAAAATAAATAAACAAACTAAAAAAATAAAAACTATGAAAAGGAGACTTTAGCTTGCTATGTTTGGAAGGAAATAGGGGGAAAAAAAGATTTTCATCAAGACATGTAACAGTCTCTTGGTGGGAAATGTTATACATACTTACTTGTCTCTTGGTTGCAGGATACTTAATATCAACAATTAACTCCTTTATTTCTATTTCAAACGAATCTATAATGAGAAAATCAAAGCAGAATTTTCACTTTTACTGCAGTGAAATGCTTCTTTGAAAGTGGACATCTTTGTACTCTATGTCTAAGAGATCTGGGGCTTTCCTCACATTGTGTTTTATTGAAGAATTTTAATATCCCTTCAAGGCACACTTCATGCTCACAGAACACATCCTTACAAAGCATGGGAAATGATGAGTAGCTCACTCACTGTGGAAAAGACACACAGCACAACAAAGCAACTAAGCTCTTTGCTCCACTCACAATACTATTAATTTTTAGAAACAATTGCATTCTCTTAGACCCTTCTGCTGTTCCCGTTTCCCTGGGGCCCTCCTTTGTGGGGTTGTGGGATTTACTGTGGGGTCATGAAGGCCTGCGAGTCCCAATGGGATAGTGGGGGGTCATGCCTCAGGGTACTCCCTCCCCCTCTGTGGCTTTTACAATCTTTCTGCCACCTCTTGCACAGTGTTCTCTGAGTCATGGCAGGCCTGCTGGCAGTCTTAGTGCTGAGCTCCTTGTAGTCTCTGGATTACAATGCCATTAATTTAAAAAGGACAAAACAGTAAGCACTGTTCAGCTTTTATTAAATGACACCTACCAAGATTGGGAGATCTTGTTTTTAACAAGGTTGCAAGCTTCTTCACTAAGTGCATGTCCTTGGCTCTTTCACTCTTCTTATCACTAAAATAATAAACATACATTCTTGCAGAATATGAACTTATATTCTTTCTAATCATAATACAACCCAACTTTTTTTATTTATATGCTTCCTATTTAACTTCAAAGGCATTACCCAATGATAAATCATCACACACTGCTATAAAACAAAGCACAAACAGCTAAGGGACTAGGAAAAGTGAATACAGGAAGAGACTTGACAGCCATCCAGAAAAGCTTACCTTAGAGCTAAGTGGAAAGGAACATTCACCGTTTTCACACTTGCAGACACTGGGTCAACAAGGCAGATCTGGTAAGTCTGAGGCTGCCAGCTCTGACTTGTAACATTATTTAACCCCATTATTTTGTAGCCAGGATACAGTAGCCTAAGGTAAGAATATTACAAAGTGGAGAAATTCCAAAAGATGCTTCCAAAATTCCAAAGTAGCCACATTACCATCAACTCAAGGACATTTAAAAAGGCAAGTAAGTACTGATGCCAAAAACATAAGCAAAGTCGAACTAATGCACTCAGCTAGTGGAGTTCAACCTTCTTAAAGGGTTCTAGAAAACTAAAGGAACATAGTCAAGACCTGCATGTCAATGGCAAACAATGTGCTTGCCTCACTCATCACCACCACAAGCAAAGTGTGAAGGAACCTTTCCTTCTGGGTCTTCGTAGTGCATAAAGGACATGGCTGCACTCAGTTCACTGCAATTCAACAGCATACATTGCAGCTTCAGTAGTGTTTCTTTGTGAGGTAAAGCTTAACCCTTGGTCATGCAGCAGGCACTCGCAGGAAAACCTTGCAGAGTACTGCAGCCCTCAAGCAACTGCGATCTAGCGAACAGCTCCAACACGAGTTTCAGGAAAAGCATTCCCGTGCAATGCTGGAACTGCACCTCACCTGCAGTGCTTACCCACGTTGAAAGCGCCCACTCGAGGTCCCTGCTGCGTGCTCCACACTTCCAAAATTCCCCTTCTTGGGGCATAGATTACAAGAAACTGAGCTACTCGACTGGGACCCTGAGTGTTTCCAAAGGGGGAGACATCCACCTTCTCTGGGACTCGCTCATGCAGGTCTTCGATGACTTGGATCCACCCAGTCTGTGCATCTCGGTACCCTTGGAGACACGGGAAGAGAGCAGGGGATGGATTAAGCTGGGCTCAGTAGTAACCACTTCTGAATATTTAGAGGGAAGGGAAGGCATCAAGACAAGCTATAGAAGTATGCTATCTTCTTAGGAAATCTCTGAAATAGAAAATACAATAATCTGTCACTGAGACATCAAATTTTCATGCCTTGCCATCTATAGATCTATATTTACTTCAGACTATCTTATTCTTTGAAAAGAAATTACAGGCTTCATCAAAGCCTCCTGAGCCTGTTTCCATCCCCCACCTTTTCTTTTGGTCTTTCAAGGTAGGGTCTCACTCTGGCCCAGGCTGACCTGGAATTCACTATGTAGTCTCAGGGTGGCCTCGAACTCACAGTGATCCTCCTACCTCTGCCTCCCGAGTGCTGGGATTAAAGGCGTGTGTCACCACGCCTAGCTTTCCTTTCCCTTTTTGACAGTCTTTAAAAAATAACTGGCGAGACTACTAGGTTAGGATTCCAAGTTTAAGCACAGCTGACTTCCTGCTGTCCAGGCTCCTCGTGGTACAGAGCAGGAAGAGCACAGTGACAGGTGACACTGGGAAGATGCTGCACTAAGACAGCGGCGCACAACTGAAAGGACTGACTAGGGACCGCAGCAGGCCAGCGATGCAGTGGCCACGGGCACTCTCCCCAGCTGGGGCAGCGGCAGGGCCTTGGGCCAGCTGGACAAGTCCTGCTGACGACACAGCTTTGACACTGTTCCAGAAGACAATGGCAGTCCTCCTGACACTTTTATGGCATTTAAACACGTGGAGGTCAAACGCCTCTACCTGTCACTGTAAGAGTTCTCTGAGGAGAAGGTGAGGGCGGCTGCAGTCACCATCCATTCGTCCTCACTGTTCAGTTCGGACAAGGCAGCAATGTCATTGTGATGATGCAGGCCCTTAATCCTATGTACGGCTATCTAAATGTGTCTATGTAATGTATTCTCCTTTGGTCTAAGACACTTGACTTTCATCAAGTTGAGATGCCACTCTATTAGGGGGTATTTTCCACTCTCCTTTGAATAAGGTGTGGTCACATTATTAGTTTCTACCTACTCCATTTTGGATAAAAAGATGGAGGGACTTCAGGGATTATCTTGAATGTGGACTGATTCGATTGGTAGGAGTGTCCGCCCTCCCTTTTTCCTTCTCAGAATGCAAGGGACTGGCTGTGAGAAGTGTGAGTGGGGAAGTGTCAAAGAGACTGGATGACTGAGGGAACCATGGTAACACAAAGTCAGTCCTGTACTTGGATCTGTTTCTAGCAGCTGAATGAAAGTAGCTGACATAGTTACTGCTAAGTAAGGGCAAGAACTAAGCACACGAAGATAACTAAGTCAAATCTTTAGCTAGTTTTCTCTCTTACACCTGGAAGATTTACATTCTACATTTGGGAACAACATTTGGCTCAGGAGTTGTCTTATGATGGGGAGTGAACAGACCAAGGGCTAGTGTGGTAGTTTGAATGTGAATGTGTATCCCCGACAGACTCAGGTGTTTTATTAAACTTGTAACTTGGATCTCCAACTACCTGGCGGGAGGAGGTATGGGATGGATCTGACCCCAGCCCAAAGGTGTGTAGTCTGAGAGCTGGGGATTCTGGTGTTTGCTGGCTCATTTCTCTCTCTCTGCTTCAGTTTATGAATGAACAGAACTTCTCCTAGACTTGCAAGTTTGCAATAAATTCCTTCCTCCCATAAAACTGTTTGATTGGATGTTAGTCCCAGCATCGTGGAACTGTCTACAACAGCAAGAAACCAAGTTCATAAACTGGCAATGACAGTCAGAAATGGAAGTAGGTATATAAATAGGTTAAATGTGCCTATGATGAGCTGAAGTACAGGTCACAAGCTCAGGGCCCTGTGTTCTACCTCAAGAATTGCCAAAAAAGAAAATACCCTAGATAATTTATCAACTAACTACTGAATGAAGTGTTGTTGATTTAAATTTATGTTAAAAGAGAAAACAAAAAGGAGTAAATATTGTTATTAACCAGAGGCTGAGGGATAAAAAGAAATCAACTTTTCCCCGGCATTTTTATAAGGAAATACCTTTCCACATGCGTATTGCAATTCCTCTAGCCACGTCTAATAAGATTACTCTGCCAAAATCATCTGTCACTGCTGCTAGTGTGTTACATGGAGACAGACAAATGCTTTCCCCACGGCGTCTAGAATCTGGAAGTCCAAATCTGTTATTTAAAACAAAACAAAACAAAGTCTCAAGTCACATTCAAATCTAGAAACTTAAAAGGCATAAATAAAGATAATGTGCATTTAAATAAAGGAACATAACCCTTACCAGGATCAGTAGTGTACAGATTAGTCATACCTGACCTTTGCTGCATAAAGAAAGCAGCACTGATCTATGTGTGATTTCGGTACAGGCATCCACAGTCCTGCATCTTCAGAGAGTATGAGGTGTGATTTCTGTACAGACCTCCACAATCCTGCATCTTCAGAGAGTGTGAGGTGTGATTTCTGTACAGACATCCACAATCCTGCATCTCCAGAGAATATGAGGTGTGATTTCTGTACAGACATCCACAATCCTGCATCTTCAGAATACGAGGTGTAACTTTATTTTTAAGAGGCATGTCATAGAAAATAATACCATCACAAACAACTAAACTTTAGATGTTTTGTTCCCAACCTATTAAGTTCTTCCTAATGTTGCTAGATAGCCTATCTGCTGAGAGCGACTGTGTGATGTCTTGACTGTCACCTTTACTGGACTGAGACATGCCTAGGACATTAGTGTTTTACACTTCTGAGGTTGTCCCTGGTAGTGTTTACAAAGATGATTAGATCATGAGACACTGGCCCAATGAATGTATTGATCCCATGATGGATTCATAGTTGATGGCGTTTCCTGGAGGTGGTGAAAAGCTGGAGGGGTTAGTTGGTAGACGCAGGTCACTGCTGGCATGTCCTGGCCCTTCTGTATGTCTGCCTTTACGCAAGCCTCCACCTCCTCTACACATTCCCACTGCTGTGATGTTTTGCCTAAGTACATGGGGCCAAGTGACTAAATCCTTTTGAAATTGGAGTCAAAATAAAACTTTCCTCTTTTTTTTCTATCAAGTATTTTGGCCTGATAATACAAAAGTAACTAGCACACTGCCTGAAGCAAGAACTTTTCTTTCTCTAGAGTCATTGCCAAAATGCTATTAGCACTATAGCCAACCCTATTAGACCTATCAGTGATGTGAAAACAGAGTTAGTGAAAATGGAACAAGGGAGCTCACTCTGAGAAAACATCCCTGTGCCAAAGCGAATGGACTCTATCTACCCGAGACACAGAAGACCACTTGGCTAACTGCTCTGTTGCTTAGTGAGTATAGGAAACCTGTCACAACCTGACATTTTAGAATAAGATGAAAGGCTACATACAGTACGGGGCAGGGCTTGCCAAGCATGCCCCAGGTCTACTACACTGAGAGGGGAAGAAGACACTTTTTAACCCGTTTGGATAGTAATAAATGTAAATACAGGTTTGGTTATATAAAACATTATCTCAATAAAACTATTTTTCAAGTATCTTGATCTTCAAGCAGACAGAGAGAGAGAAGGGGAAAGAGAGAAAGAAAATAAATATGGGTGCATCAGGGCTTCCAGCAGTGGCAAACTCCAGATGCATGCCCCACTTTCTGCATCTGGCTTTATATGGGCACTAGGGAGTCAAACCTGGGATGTTAGGCCTTGCAGGCAAGCACCTTAACCATTAAGCAATTTCTCCAGCCTCAATAAAAGCTAATTTTGTTGTGTTAAGGTTAATCTGTGACGTCATGTCTGGTTGTATTTGTGAAACTGGGTGCACCCATGTTAAGAGTATGTGTGTATTTATTTAGAATTATATTATCACATTAATGGATTATTCCTTTAAGTATGAAGTGATCTTTATCTCATCTGACCAGTTTTGATTTAAGTCTATTTTGTCAGATATTGGAATAGTGATGCCTGCTTTTTTCCTGTTTACATTTCCTTAAAATGCCCTTTTTGTCATTTAACTTTAAGGCAGTGTCATTCATTGATTGTGAGGTAAGTTTCTTAGAGGTAGCAAAAAGATAAATCCTGTTTCTAATTCAATCTGAGTCTGTGTCTTTTGATTGGGGAATGGAGACCATTAATACTCAGAGTTACTATTGAAAAGTGCATATGAATTCTTGTCATCTTTATAATTTTTGTTGTGTTTGATGCATTCTTAGCTTTCATTTGGTTAACAACTGTTCTGGTATTATTTTTCCTTCAGCCTTCTAAATGTGTTTAATGCCAAGCATAGTGGTGCAGCCTTTAATCTCAGCACGCTGAAGGCAGAGGTAGGAGGATCACCTTTAAGTTCTAAATGTGTTTATCCTTGTCTTTACTCCAAAGTATTACTTCCAGCATCCTCTACAGTGCTGGCTTAGTAGTCACAAATTCCTTTAGCTTGATTCTTCCTAGAAAGGTTTATGTTCCTCTTCAATTATGACAGATCACTTGATGTATACAGTAGTCTGGGCTGACCGCTGTGTTCTTTCAAAACTTCCAAGCCTTCTGGCTGGCTTTTAGAGTTTCCACTGAGAAACAGCTGTTATTCTGATAGGCCTGCCTTCACTTGTGACTTGATGTTTTTGTCTTGTGGCTTTTAGTATCCTTCTTTTTTTGTTGAGGCAGGGCTTCACTCTAACCCAGGGTTACCTAGAACTTGCTCTGTAGGCCGAGGCTAGTCTCCTAGATGGACTTCTCTTTCCTTTATCAATAATTAGTTGCCATCTTTAAGTGAGGAACATCTTTACTCATAGATACACTCCTAAAGTCAACAAGGAAGAAAGCACAAGCCAGTATTCACAAGAGTGCTGGACTCCTGCCAATGTTCTACCAGGATAAAGAATCCCACCCTGGCCTTCCAGACACAAAGTGGTCATGGTATCCATGACCTCACAGTGGCTGACACTACCTACACAAGACATGCACAATAAGGGACAAAAACAACATCAAAATGGCAGAGAGACTAGTTGGAAAGACAAAGGGATTCAGTGGAGGAGGAATTTGGGAGGGAGGAAAGAGAGGGTGGTGGGAGATTATGATCATGGTATACTGTCTAAATATACAGAAGCTGTCAATAAAAAGTTAAAAAGAGGTGGGGGGGATCCCAACCTAATGACCTAAAGAGCCACAGAATCAGACAGTCACACAGGCAGCGCACTGGAAGAGCGCAGGGCAACAGCACTTCTAACAGCAGGGCAGCACGGTGACTTGCCTTACAGCTAATGGGGTGGCTGGCTCCATCTTGGGCTTCTGCTTCTGGACAGCTTCTTCTTCATGCTTACTTTTCCAACCAAGCCAGCCACTGAAGAGGAGAGAAGCACAGAACAGAACTAGTTTCAAAGGCCTTAAAGTACAGACTATCAAGGAATATGCTAATCTCAAACTAGATACAAATTAGATAGTTTTTAAGTGTTAGTTACCTGGCGGCATTGAATAGAGCAGAAGTGAGTTTACTAGCCACTGCCAGTGCAACGTGAGATAACAAGGGCTGTGTGCTTCCCTGTAAGACAGGACGTGTGACAGAGAAGCTGAGGAGCTCTGAAAGAGATGAGCTGTTTTCTAAATAGACATGCTTGAACATACTTGGGAAAGGTACAACACCCAGCTTCTTTCAGATGGCATTAGCTTTATTTTAGCAACAATAGCATAAACAAATGTCACTTTACGGTTTAATAGCATAAGCACTAGTAGTCTAAATGTTTCTGTCAGGTAATTTACCCATTACCTGAAGCAAGAACTCGCTTTTCCTAAAGAATTATGCTAAAGTGTTTTTGGCCTTAACCAAACTTTAGGATTTCTTTTTTACTATAATTTAATTAAAATAAATGTTAAACTAGATCATGAATATGACATTACTCTAGCTGTGCTGTTGATTTCCCATCTATACATAACTGGCTATTTCCTTTCATCTTAAAAAAATCAGTATGTACCTGTTACAAAAGTAAAGGCAGTTTGGACAATTCTGAGAAGGCTGCTCAGAAGTGAGAAATAAGAGCTGCCAAATACCACCTAACTCTTCTCTATTCCGGAAGCAATCTCACCATAGCAATGAAGTATAATGGGCAGCTTGTTTTGTCTCCTAGTTCCTCACCCTGGTAGGCTGATATACTGACCACCCTAAGCCTCCAGCCACTGCCACAGTATCTAAAGAAAACATGCTGGTCAGAGAACATGGGCCTGTAGGAGATTCCATTGTTTCCCCTTGATTTTAACTATTTTTCAGTTTATCTAAAATATTTAGAAGAAACCTACTTTTGGTTAATTTTAGCACCAATTCCAATTTAGAAATGTAAATTGCTTAATCATTTTGAGGCTTTGTTACCATTTCTAATTTTTAGGCAAGTTAAAGAACTACGAGTAATTTCACTCGTAAAGAGTGATGAAGCGCGTACCTCTAGAGCGTAGAAGAAGCCGGCGAAGGGACCGGCGCCTACAGTGGTGAACTGACACATGGCAGGTGGGCTGCTCTGAATCGCCGCGTTAAACCCACCTATGTTGGAGGCAGTCTTCATTTGGTCAAAAGGGCAAAGAGTCATGATTCCTAATAATACAAAAACAAATAGAACTACAATTTGAATACACTGACATGAATGCCATTTAGTCACATGCTTATTTCTATCCTACAATGCTAATGGCTTAGTTTTATTCGACAAGTCATTTTTTTTTTTTTAAAGTTATTTTTATTTATTTACTTAAGAGCAACAGACACAGAGAGAAAGAGGGAGGCAGAGAGAGAGAGAGAGAGAGAGAAAAATAATACAATTGCAGGCCACGACAAGTCATTTTTAAAGCTACAGAGTCAACAATAGAAAGTATTAATGAGTAATAAAATTGCCACCTATATTTTCTCTAGCCTATAGAATACCACAAAAACAAAATTCAAATACTAAGTTTTTGAACAGATACAAACTTGAAATGTACAAAAAACAAACACTCCACCTAACTGCCAGGTACCAGGTTCACCTCTCAGAAGCAGTAGCTGACTCAGTTCAGGGACGGCACACACATGGCTGATGCCACATAAGCTAGTGTGTGTCTTGATTCTTCATTTACCATCAAAGACACCTGTCCTTCTTCTCAATTACTCCTAGCATATTCCCTTTTGTGGACATACCATAATTAACTCATTACAGATAAGCAAGTAAGCAGTTTCCCAAGGTGATGGATTAGCTAGCCCTAATGTATTTTCACACAACTATGTAACTCTATCTCCCAGAACAGTCTCATAAACAAGTGCACTGTCAAAAAGGATCTCTCTTTTTCTTTTTTTTGGAGGTGGGGTGGGGTGGGACCAGGGTCTTGTTATATTGCCCAGGACAGCCTGAAATTTCTGTTCAAGTAATATTCTTGCTTCAGCCTTGCAAGTAGCTGGGATTACAGGCATGCTACTGTACCTGGCTTGGCATCAGCATTCTGAAAAAGTTTATTAAATATTGTCACAATGCATTTTATGTATACTCCCATAAGAGAAAGACGGGGGGGGGGGAGAGAGGGAGAGAGAGAGCGCGCGCGCATGCTGTCCTTGGTTCAATTTCCCAGTACCCACATAAAGCCGGACGCAGGATGGCTTGTGAGCCTGTGCCCCTAAGGTGCTGTGGCAATGGCAGATGGAGCTGGGAGAACCTGAAGGCCACAGAACAGCTAGCCTGACATTTGTCTAGTCTGGCATCTCATCTGCAGCAGCAAGAGACCCTGTTTCAAAGAAGACCACATAGACACCTATGCACAGTTGAGCCAAAAAGGCAAACTTTTTTGGGAGGAAATCAAGAATCTAATAGTGCATGTGAAGTTTGGATAGTCAAGTAGAAATGGTCAGGAATGAGCAAAAAAATGACTATGAAGGTCAAGGGAGCAGTCAGTACTAGACATTCCCAGTGGAGATACTGTGGTTTTATTTCATGTTCTTGCTTCTGATTTATGAAAAGTAGGGAGTGAAACCTTAATCTACCCTATCTGGTTTTCATCCTCTTTCCCCATCACTGTCCACTTCCACTGCTCACATCGAATCAACGGGATCTCTGTACTGTCCAGTCCAGTGACTCTTCCTCTTCCCTGAGTTCTGTGGTGGTTCACAGTAACCCATCCCCACCTTAACTTCAACTGCCTCTGGGCCTCAGACTCAAACATCTATCTCCCTACCAGATACCTTTCTTCCTCTTTCTCATTCTCATTTGAGGTAGGATGACTGTGAGTGTCAGGTCAGTTTAGGGTATACAACAACTTTGAGACCAAGGTGAACTAAACACTTAGAGCAAGGAAGGGAGGGAGGGAAGGAGGACAGAAGGAAGAGAGGAAAAATCCTTGACTTCCTTTCCTCTTCTGTTTCTCAAACCCACACCTTAGCAATTGTAAAATGTCTCTCTCTATGCTCTGCAACTGTCTCCAGCCCACAGCCTTCATTCTCTCATGCCTAGATTGTTGTAATACTCTTAACTGCTTACTTTGTTTCTGTCTACAGTTTTGTCTAAACAGCAACCAGGGTATTTTAAAATATAACCCCAACTCAGAACATACCAACTTCACCCACTGCACTTGGAATAAAACCCAACTTCCTTATCTCTATATGACCTAGACATTCTGTACGTACATCTCTAACTCTTGCTCCTTTTGCTCCTCATTCTGAACTGTCAGGCCATGCTGACCTCCCTTGTTACTTGAATACTCCGAAGTCCCCAGGCCTATATCCTTGCCTCATCCTCTGCTTAGAATGCTCTTGTTACAGACTTTCCTACAGTGGGCTCCTCCCATCCTTCCATTTCCATCTCAGTTTGTGCCTTCTGGTAAAGCCAGTCCTTGCCAGGCCACCTAATCCCGTATTTACTTGGTCCAAACGTTCTGTTGACTTCCTTCAGCATGCTTCAGAGTTAGGGCAGTGCTGTAATCATTCATTTTGCTTGTCTGTGTCCCCATCACCAGAACATTAGTTTCCCCAGGGCAGTAATCTGGACTGCCTTGTATTTTAGCAAGACATTTGCTCCTAGAATATAATAAGGATTTCCTTATTTGTTCAATGAAGTATCAAAACATTTACATAAAGATGTACATAAAGTTGATCATGCCCTTTGTTTCTTTCATTTGTAGGCTGGGGATTAAATGAATAGAAAATATTTTCTATCCAATCATTTTCCCCAGCCAGTTTCAATGTCCCAAAGCTTAATTGACAGAGCAGGGACGATAACCTGAACTGAACTCAACACTTTGGGATTTTAATGTCAGCATTTCTATTAGCAAAACAGTAAAGACACACTAAAGTGCTTACAATAAGGTGGTCACAAAGGAGGATTCCACTTACGTATGACACAGAACTATCCACTGAGTGACAACAGACCCTGTCAGCTAGCCTCCTAGATTCACACTCCTTCCTTCCCCAGTCTCCTGTGCTGACTTCTGACTACGTGAGGACCCATCGGGAAACCAGAGAGGAGCATGAAGCTGGGACATTCGTTTCCCTGGCTCCCTCCCAGAAAACCCTTGAGGAAAGTCATCCTGTTCTCCATCTCTGTCCCCAGTCATTACCTCCAGGTCTGAGAACTGCTCCCTGCCCTGAACGCTTCTGCCTAGCAGTGTCCAACAGCCTAGCTGCTAAGAAGCAGTGGGGCACTACAGCAACCCTGGGACTTCTCCTATAGTACATCTCCACTAGCGGTTTCTCTGTGTAGAAACCTTTCAAGTATCCTTTGTCAAGTGTGCCTGCCTTCCATTAAAACTGTGGCTTATAAAATGTACATATATTTAGCAAAATTGATGCACTGGTTGGAAAGGGTTATTATATAATTGATATAATGCAATTTATAAAAAGATAATTTCCCCGTGGATATTCTGTAAGAACATATACACAGACCAGAAAGTCTGTCAGGATATGAGTGCTGTTAAGTAGGTTGTAAAGTTTTGGGTTTTTGTTTTTGTCCTCTATATTGTTATGTACTATTTGAATTTTTTAGTTTAAATAATTTTTATTTACTTGAGAGACAGAAAGAAAAATGGAGGGAAGGAAGAAGGGAGGAGGAGAAAGAATAGGCATGCCAGTACCTCTAGTCACTACAAATGAACTCCAAATGCATGTGTCACCTTGCATATCTCAGTTTATGTGGGTACTGGGGTATTAAACCTAGGTTGTTAGGCTTTGCAGGCATGTGCCTTCACTACTGAGCCATCTCCCAAGCCCTTGTTTGACTTTTTAATAAGTATGTATTAAAATGACAAAAGACCCAGCTTGCTGTCACTCTTAAATAAAATAAAATGACAAAAGATATATATACATACATACATATATATATGTGTGTGTGTGTGTGTATATATATATATATATATATCTTCTCAATTAATATTTCCTTTTCTACTTCCATTTTTATTATCTTAATTTAGAAATCCATTCCTTCTCACTATTGCAGTTTCTTAAAAATATGTAGGTTACCATCATGTTGCACAGGTTGGCCTTGAATGTGCCATCCTCCTGCCTCGCTTCCAGGGTAGCTGGGACTTACAAGCATGCACTGGCATTCCCTTCCTCACTAGGTATGACCTTTTACTATAGCCTCTACAGTGCATTCAAGTGCTTTTCTAAAAGGCAAAGGTAGAGTGAGATTCCTGTGGTTCTGAAGGTGGCTGAGGGAATGGTCTACAAGAAAATAGCTAGCAGTTCCTTTGCATAGTTCATTCAGCTCTTTGAACCCAGACTCCGCTCTGCACACTTGGCCTTCCTCTTTGCAGCTGTCCTAAGCACACTCTGCTAGAGAGCTTGTTCTTTCACTGTCAGATTGAGCCAAGCTCTTCTTGCTTGATGACCTTCCATGCTGCAGCAGGGCCACTCGTCTACTGTAGCAGACATTACTTTGTAGCATATGAATCTTTCAGTTAGCCTCAGCCTCTGGACAGAAACCAGACCTTTTCATTTTTTCTTTTTTGAGACAATCTCATTATGTAACCCTGACTAGCTTCAAACTCCTGCCTCAGCCTGCAGAGTGCTGAAATTACAGGTGTGTACCACCACGCTCAGCTTCCAGAACCTATCTTCTTGAAACCTAGTTCAATAAGCTCTCAAATGCTGCTATAAGAAGAAATCTGCTGCTATCTATATTCTGCTGGTCTAAGGACTACATTTTTACAAGACTGACATACAGGATTGTATATCTGCATAAAAAAATGACAGCAGACACAGGAAGTTCACAGAGTAGCTGACCTACAACACTGCTGCTAACGGCGTCCTTAAATGCCCATCAAAGCTGCTGCTCCTTCTTATGAACAGAAGCCTAAATGACAAGTCAGACTAACTTCCCAATGTCTCTCTCCCTAAAGTGTGTTTCACATATTAATACATGTCTGTTTCTAATAAATCAGATACGTCAATAAAAAGTGTAAGTAAATTCCAAAAAGAAGTTGAATAATGCTTACCAATACTAGCATGATCAATAATAGTGTCAATATCTTGGAGACCCCATTTCTTATAAGCTAATGGTGGTGGTTGTATGTTCTCACTGCCCGATGCTGCAGCTGTCAAAGATAGAAATCCAACAACCCAAATTCAATTACGATGGATAGTATGAAGTTTCACAAAAAATCATTTAGCATGTCATTTGTTATTCTAAAATTACAACTAGTAATGAGGCAAAGTAGTGAAATAGGCATACATGGGATTTACTCATTGCATGGTAACACAGAGAGAAATGAAAACATTTCAAAGGTTATGCTAGGAGCTGGAGAGAGAGCTCAGTGGCTAAGGCGCTCGCCTGCAAAGCCTGCTGGGCCAGTGCCCCCAGCACCCATGCGAGGCCAGGTGCACGAAGTGGCACAAAGCGCAGCTAGAGTCTGTCACAGCGGCAGGCAGACCTAGTGCTCTCAAATTTATTCTCCCCTCCTCCCCTTTCTGTCCATGCCCTTCCCTCTCAAATAATAAATGAAATACTTTTTAAATTTTTTTGTTTATTTTTATTTATTTATTTGAGAGAGACAGAGAGAGAGAGAGAGAAAGGGGCAGACAGAGAGAGAGAAAGAGAAAGAGAGAGAGAGAGAATGGGAGTGCCGGTGCTTCCAGCCACTGCAAATGAACTCTAGACGTGTGCGCCTCCTTGTGCATCTGGCTAACATGGTTCCTGGGGAATTGAGCCTCAAACTGGGGTCCTTAGGCTTCACAGGCAAGCGCTTAACCACTAAGCCATCTCTCCAGCCCAAAACAATTTTTTAAAAAAGAAAAATGTACCAGTTTAAAATGATCACAACCAAAATCTTACAATCTAAGGAAAAAGTATAAAAATGACTGCTGAACGAATTGGCCTTGCCAGAGCCTCCCACCTCTGCATCCAGCAGGAGAGCGGGCTCAAGCACCATAAAGTCAACGCTGCAAGAGTGACCTTTAGCACTTCCCGAGAGTCATGGTTCTAGGCTGACTTCTGTAAACCCACATGTTCATAAGCATCTGAGCCACGGACCGATGGCTTCTCATCTACACTACCTGGCTAAGAGTCAGCAGAAGCCAATGATCCTCAAGTTTCTTTTCAAGTGTCCCACTTGCGTATAAATTCCAGAGGGCAAATGCTGCCAACAATCTCATTGCTGATACCCTTGCTGAGTGTCACTGTGACACTTCTCATCTGAGACAGGTCAAGCCCATCTGTGTGAACCTCAATCACTTCATCATCTTCCCCAAGTTGCATGCCTTCGCAGCTTCTCAGTTTATTTTCATTTCTGATATAGCATTAAGACATATAATCACAAAAAGAAAGGACTATGTTGACTTGGCCCAAAAGATTTTAGAACACCCTAACCATTAGAGGAGTATTAGAAATCTTAGACCACTAAAAGCCAAGGTAAGGTAATTCACACTGCACTTGATGTAAGCAATGCCTCTCACTTGAGAAAGAGAAAAATCCTGGCAACAGAAACTTGTTTGTTCTAAGTAAAAAACCAATAACCTGAGGTAACTCAAGGCAGACTTTGTAGAAATGGTAACTGCAGTATTATTGCTACAAAAATTACTGAAATGTCATCAGTCCCTCCTACTAGTGAGTGCTGAAAGGCAAAGCAACAGTTAACTTCCCTGTCCCAAGTTCACAACTATGCTGCACACCAGCACCCTGTTGCCAAGTGCAGTGGATCCCATAGAGACAAAGAAGAGAAGTTTCCGAAGTGTTGATAGAAATGTCACAAACTGTGGCTAAGTGACCAGAGTCCTTTTTAGAGCACCATGCCATAAGAAGGCACAACATGGCTTAACTACTTCTTAGGAGACAAGTGACTCTATAGTCACATACAGCAAATAAATAGGAACTTAATAAGGGAAAAGTTAAATATCTAATAATACTAATAACAATTACCTATTTCTAGTTTATTGCTATAATTTGCCACCTACAAAAAACTGCCATCACTTTGGCATGTATATATACATGGTTATTTATTTGTTTTATTTTTCAGTCAGTCTTGCTATGTAGCCCAGATTAGCAATAGAATTGAGATCTTCTTGCTTCTATCTTCCCATAACAGTGAGTATTTTATCATTCTCAAAATAATTTTTATTGTGGGCTAAATTTAAACAATTTAAAAGATAATGAACATCCATATAAAAATTTAAAAATTCTGGGGCTGAAGAGATGACTTAGAGGTTGAGGCATTTGCCTGCAAAGCTAAAGGATCCTGGTTTGACTCTCCAGGACCCACGTTAGCCACATGCACAAGGGGGTGCATGCATCTGGAATTCATTTACAATGGCTGGAGACCCTGGCACATACACCTCTCTCTTTCTCTCAAATAAATAAATAAAAGTTAAAAAAAAATTCAAGAAGTCTGTTCTAGGGAAAAAAAAAAAAGCACTGAAAGTAAAAAAAAAAGGGGGGGGAAAACTTAAATAACCAAGACCTGAGAGTGTTATCAATCACAACCTGATAAGAGACAAAGAATGAGTCTATTACAGTGTAAGAAGGGAACATGAAACAAACAGAGGACTTCCAGTTAAGATGGCGGCATAGGAGCCATGCCAAAGCAGCCTAGGGGAGAAAAATCCAAAGACAACCCAGCAAAATACACACTTTTACTAAAAAGTGAGGTGTATAAGAAATTAAAATGGCAGCAGAGAAGTAGGAGAGTCCCAGAGCATCCAGAGCACACACAGGCAGGCCAAAGCAGCTCCAGCAGCTGCGCCCTGGCTCCAGCAGTGGAAGTGGCAGTGGAAGCCGTGCCTCTGGCTCCGGCAGCAACAGCAGCGGCAGCAGCACCTCCAGCAGCAGTGGCTATACCAGCGGCAGCAGCGGGCCCAGCAGTGGCAGCTTCAGCAGCAGCAGCAGCAGCAGAGGCAGTTCCAGCAGCAGGGGGGCCCATCTGCAGGGCCACAGTTGCCAGGCTCGGTTTGCCCCGCAGGAAAAGCCAGTGACCAGCTCCAGAAAACAGAACAGTGGTCCAGCGACCCAGCCAGCCTACTTGACTGAGACCAAAATCATCCAAAAAGGTAACTGGGATTGCACCAGGGAAGGGTCTCACTTGGTCCCAAGCTGACTTGGAACCCTCAACAGACCAGAAATCTTAACCTCCTTGTTGATATAGGATCTGGTTGTTATAACACCTACTCTTGCATAAATACTTGGTGCTATTGTTGATTGAATGTGTAGAGTGTTTAGTTAAATTTTAGAATCTACCTGTATTTTGTCCCACTCAGCCTACTTGAATAGTCCCATAGCTGGAAAACTCAAACCATAGGAACACTTTTCTAGATACTCTGAGAGTGTTAAGAGCCGCACCTAACATCTTAATCTCCTACACTGACGATATATAACATCAGATCAATTGATATAACTAAGAATGCCCAGCAAACTAGAAAATCTAAACATTAACTTAATCCAAGATGCAAAAATATATACATTATAACACAAGAAACAAAAAAAAATCAAGACAATATAAATCCGCCAAAAAATATTATTGCATCAGAGATGACCTCCAGTGAAAACAAGTTGGAGGAAATGCTGAGAAAGATTTCAAAAGAATGATGGTAAACATGTCCAAAGAAGTCACAGAACAAATCAAAGGAATCAAAGAAGACACAGGACACCAATTTAATGAAATAAACAAGACAATACAAGACATAAATAACAGAAGTAATAAAGAAAAACCAGTCAGAATTACTAGCAATGAAGAACACAGTTAATGAAATAAAAAACTCTGTAGAAAATCTCACCAGTAGAATGGATGAAGGAGAGGACAGAATATCTAAGATAGAAGACCAGGTGGCAGATCTAATACAGTCCAAAAAAGAGAAAGACAAACTAATACAGTCCAACAAAGAGAAAGACAAACTAATAGAAAAGTACGAATGGGAATTTCAAGATATTCGGGACACTATGAAGAGATCAAACATAAGAATTTAGAGCACAGTAGAAGGAGAAGAATCTCACTCCAAAGGCATAGTAGGCGTCTTCAACAAAATCATAGAAGAAAACTTCCCCCAAATTGGGAAAGAGGTGCAAATGCAGATACAGGAATCTTTTAGAACACCAGCCAGACAAAACTTGGAAAGAACCTCTCCTCGCCATATTATAATCAAACTTCCAAACACACAAACCAAAGAAAATATATTGAAAGCAGTTAGAGAGTAAAATCAAGTTACCTACAAAGGCAAGCCCATCAGGATTACAGCAGATTACTCAACACAAACTTTAAAAGTCAGAAAGGGCTTGGAGTGATGTATCCCAAGTTCTGAAAGGTAACAACTGTCAACCAAGGTTACTTTATCCTGCAAAGCTATCCATTCAAATAGATGGAGAAATAAGGACATTCCATGACAAAAGCAGGCTAAAGGAGTATTTGAAGACAAAACCAGCTCTACAGAAAATACTTTAAAGAATCCTCCATGCCAAAGAGAAGGAAAAGCACACATATAAGGAACCTGGAAAAAAACAAGCAATACTCAAATACTAATTAACACAAGAGAGCACAGGTAGAACCGGAACCACAAAAAATGACAAACATAAATACACACCTTTCAATAATATCTCTTAATATCAATGGCCTCAACGTCCCAACCAAAAGACATAGGTTTGCAGACTGGGTTAAAAATCAGGATCCTACTATTTGTTATCTCCAAGACACTCACCTTTCCACAAACGATGAACATTATCTTAGGGTGAAAGGTTGGAAAACGGTGTTTCCAGCAAATGGGCCTAGAAAACAAGCAGGGCTGCTATTCTAATATCTAACAAGGTAGACTTAAGTCCAACGTTAGTCAAGAAAGATAAGGAAAGTCACTTTATATTGATTAAGGGCACACTCCAACAGGAGGACATTACAATCCTAAACATATATGCACCTAACATGGGGGCAACCAAATTCATCAAACACTATTAGAACTAAGGTCACAGGTAACACCAAACACAGTGGTAGTGGGTGACTTTAACACCCCACTCTCATCAATTGACAGGTCATCCCGGGAAAAAATAAACAGAGAGGCATCTGGACTAAATGAGGTCATAGAAGGAATGGACCTAACAGATATATACAGGACATTCCATCCAAATGCTGCAGAATATACATTCTTTTCAGCAGCACATGGAACATTCTCTAAAATAGACCATATATTAGGACACAAAGAAAATCTTAACAAATATAGGAAAATTGAAATAATTCCTTGCATTCTATCTGACCACAATGGAATCAAACTACAAATCAATAGTAAGAAAGGCTATAGAGCATACAAAAATCATGGTAACTAAACAATACACCACTAAATGATGAATGGGTCAATGAAGAAATCAAGAAGGAAATCAACAAATTTATAGTCAAAAAATAATGAGAACACAACATATCAAAATCTCTGGGACACAATGAAGACAGTTCTAAGAGGTAAATTTATAGTTTTAAGTGCCTATATTAAGAAATTAGAAAGGTCACAAGTAAACGACCTAATGCTTCACCTTAAAGCCTTGGAAAAAGAAGAACAAGGCAAACCAAAAATCAGTACATGGGAAGAAATAATAAAGATTAGGGCAGAAATTAATGAAATAGAAACAAAAAAAAATTACAAAGAATTAATAAAACAAAGAGTTGGTTCTTTGAAAGGATAAACAAGATTGATAAACCCTTAGTAAATCTGACCAAAAGAAAGAGAGAAGAGACACAAATTAATAAAATTAGAGATGAAAAAGGTAACATCACAATAGATGCCAGAGAAATTCAAAAAATCATAGGGACATACTATAAAAGCATATACTCCACAAAGTAAAATCCGAAAGAAATGGATGATTTTCTTGATTTATATGACCTATGTACATTAAATCAAGATGAGATTAATCACTTAAATAGACCTGTAACAAGCATGGAGATCTGAAGTTATCAAAAATCTCCCAACTAAAAAAAGCCCAGGCCCAGATGGATTCACTGCTGACCTGGGGAACCGAGCCTCGAACCGGGGTCCTTAGGCTTCACAGGCAAGCGCTTAACCGCTAAGCCACCTCTCCAGCCCCCCACTTTTATTTAATATAGTTCTGGAAGTCTTAGCCATAGCAATAAGGCAAGAGACACACATAAAAGGGATACAAATTGGAAAGGAAGAGATCAAGTTATCATTATTTGCAGATGACATGATTCTATATATAAAGGACCCTAAAGACTCTACTAGCAAACTGTTAGAGCTGATAAAAACCTACAGCCACATAGCAGGATATAAAATAAATACAAAGAAATAAGTAGCCTTCATATATGCTAACAACAAACACACAGAGGATGAAATCAGAGAATAACTCCCATTCACAATAGCATCAAAATAAAAATAAAGTATCTTGGAATAAACCTAACCAATGAAATAAAGAATCTCTACAATGAGAACTTTAAAATAATCAATATTGTGAAAATGGCAATCTTACCAAATGCAATCTACACATTTAATGTAATCCCCATCAAAATTCCAAAGGCATTCTTCATGGAAATAGAAAAAACAATCCAAAAATTCATTTGGAATCACAAAAAATCTCGAGTATCTAAAATAATACTGAGCAACAAAAATAAGGCTGGTGGTATCACCATACCTGATTTTAACCTATACTACAGAGCCATAGTAACAAAGACAGTGTGGTAGGACTCATCTCATTTCCTTAGAAGTACATGCTCAACCATGTTTATTGCTGCTCAATTTATAATAGGTGGAAAATGGAACCAGCCTAGATGTTCCGCAACTGATGAGTGAATAATGAAGATATGGCACATTTATACAATGGAGTTCTACTCAGCGGTAAAGAAAAATGAAGTTATGAAATTTGCAGAGAAATGGATGGATCTGGAAAGGATTATACTAAGTGAGGTAACCCAGGTCCAGAATGCCAAGCACCACATGTTCTCCCTCATATGTGGATCCTAGCTACAGATGATTGGGCTTCTGCGTGAGAAGGAAAATACTTAGTAGCAGAGGCCAGCAAGTTAAAAAGGAGATAAAAGGGAAAAGAAAGGAAGGGAGGAAGGTACTTAATAGGTTTGTATTGTATATATGTAAGTACAATGATTAAGATGGGGAGGGGGTATGATGGAGAATGGAATTTCAAAGGGGAAAGTGGGGGGGTATTACCATGGGATTTTTTTTATAATCATGGAAAATGTTAATAAAAATTGAGAAAAAAAAAGAAGGGACCATTTTCACTAGAAGAAATGGCTTATTTTGCATCTTACAGTCCATTTCAATTCAGAAACACCTTTAGTAAAGTAGCAAACACATCCTGAAGAAACTTCTCAGGAGGTCTGTCTCAATCATTTAGAAGTGAGATTAAGGCCCCATCTCAAAAAAAATACAGGGGAAATAGGCTTTGTTACTGGCAATTTTACATCTCTACAACGGGATCCTAAGTCAATGGTGTGTAAAGTAATAGCACACCTTACAGTCAAAGTCATTTTGGAACTGATCCTCTCCCAAAGACACAGCAAACCACAGTGAGAATTCCTGATGATCAGTGTAGGTTTCATTCCTAAATGTAGTCCAGTCAGTACACGTGAAGTTCAGGACTCAGCTCTTCACCCTTGAGAGCTGTGTCAAGCTGCTGGCTCCCTGTGGGCCCTGCCTCCAGTAGGGAAATGTGCCTGCATACATTGGCACCCTTATCCTCTGCGGATGGAAGCAGTAGACGAAGGTCACTGGATTCTAGGACATTAGTCCTATAGCTGCTCATCTAGAGACAGGTGTGTTAGCTGCACCAAACTTGAGACTGTTCGCTCATAGAGGTACAAACCTTTCTCCTTGCTAAGCGAGGAAGCCTGCTGCTCTTGGGCTGCCCTGCTCCACTGGTAGCATCTGCGGATCCCATTTCAGCCCCCTTAAGAGCATGCTACTTGGGGCTGGAGATGGCTTGGTGGCTAAAGGTGCTTGCTTGTAAAACGTGATAGCCTGGGTTCTACTTCCCCATACCCACATAAAGCCAAATGCACAGTGTCACAGGCACCCGGAGTTCATTTGCAGTGGTAGAAGGCCTTGTCACAACCACTCTTTTCTCTCCTCTGTCTGCCTCTTTCTCTCTGTCTCTCTCAAATAAATAAATAGTAATTTTAAAAAGCACACTGCTCAACAGTGCACTTCTGCTATCTCCTGTGGCAGGGGTTTTACCCCTAAATCAGCCTGGATGGCCCCTTTACATGTAGAAGACATGCTTAATTATGTTCAGTAGGTCATGTTAAATAAAATTAACACCATGAGAGGTTAAAAGGATTTCTTGCCAAGATATTACCTTTAGCAACCTGGTTTCGACAAGCACGAAGAGACTGAAAAAGGCTAAATCCATCAATAGTCACAATGGCAGCTGGATATAAGATACTCAACTCTTCATTCTATTTAGGAAATAAAAGGAAGAAAATAATACATTTTCTTAAATAAGATATAGTAAATAAGCATATCCTTAAAAAAAAACAAAACCTGAATGTCATGCACAGTGCAGTCAAATACCGTAACTAAACAATCATCTATCCAATACATAGAGCTAAATGTCTTATGGCCAAAGACTTAAACTTCCTCTCACATATGAGCTTTTGTATATTGTAGACAATGGTCTTATGATAATGGTGAGAATTGTAAAAATTTTGTTCAATTCCATAAAAAGTCAATACACATAAGTAATATATAAAAACAGAAGGAAAGCTCACATGAAATAAATTCATATGCATTTGCATAAGACTAACTCGCACAGTATGCCATAAGATGCTTTTAAATCATCAATACTATTTCCTCCTTCTCTCTCTCTCTCTTTCTTTTTTTCTTTCTGTTGTTGTTATATTTGCCGTATTGGGGATGGAACTCAGGACTCTGCACATGCTAGGCAGGTGCTTTTTCAAATGAGCAACATCCCAGCTACATTTTTTGTTATTTTAATAGTAAACTCCCCCCCCCCCCCCCCCGAGATAGGGTTGTGCTCTAGCCAAGGCTGAAATGGAATTCACTATGTAGTCTCAAGGTGGCCTCGAAATCATGGTGATCCTACCTTTGCCTCCCGAGTATTTAAAGGCCTGCGCCACCACACCTGGTTCTTTAATAATAAACTTACACACTTTTTTTGTCATGACTCTACTTCTAGGCACAAGCAATCTGCCTTCTTCAGATTCCCAAATAACTGAACTCACAGGCTAATGTCACTGCACCTAGCTTTTACCCAAATGTACTTGAGCAATTCTCGATGGGCCTTCATTTTGGCTTCTTGCTTCACTCTTCCTCTCTACCACCTTTGTGTGACACAGCAGACTTAAGCTCTCTCCTGACTAGAACTCTCCAATGGCTTCCTCCCGCATTTAGAGTCAAACCAGCTCCTGGGCCACATCTGTGAGCTCTGGCACACACCTCCAAAGTGGCACATCTCTGTCCTTGCTTCCTGAACAAGGCAAACACCACCTCAATTCTCTACATGTTCTTGGTTTCCGCTCACGAGTGCATTACTCAGCATAGCTTCTGAGCCTCTGTCTCAAACAGTATCACCAGTCCCTGCCACATTACCATCTCTCCAACACAGTGACTTCCTTCCTAAGCCAGCACAGACCAGACCACTTTTCTTTCTCTGGTTGTTTACTGTGGATTTTCCTCTGCTGTCCCCAAGCTCGAAGTGATCCGCATGCCCCTGACACGTGACCTCAGGTCTAGGGAGACAACAGATGCTTCTGCGTGCATGAATGAACTGACAGGTCAGATTCACAGATATGTGTGCAGCAAACATTAGCTGCTTGATGGTCACTAAGAACTTTCACCTGGAAGTAATATTCTTGGCTGGTAAGGCAACAGCAAGCATTTAAGCACTAGTTACAATGTTTTTCCCATCAGTTCTTAAAAAACTGAGAGTGCTAAGGTTGTGATCAAGTTTAAGAGGTGGAAGAAAATTCACAGTCCAGTGATTTTGTAGAAAACTGGCAAACATCTCTTGACAGGTATCTTCACATTAGAGACCAGCATCCATCATCTATCACCTATGCCTTCTTTGTTGCCTTGGGTAATTTCTGCTTTCTCCCATCTCCTTGTCCTGACCATTACCACAACACAATCTCCAGCACGCAGTTTTATGTTCCTGATGCCCTTGACTTGGAAGAGGCATCTATAACTTCAATGAGCACCTCCAACCTAGCCTGTCATGACACGATCCTGCGACTTTCATCTCTCCTATCACTGTCTCAATTCAACATGCCCCAAACACTAAACCTTATCTTACAGCCAAGGCAGCAGACCCCTTTTCAAAGTTAATAGCACTCACTTAGAAGGAATGCTCCTGAGCTATCTACGACACATTCCTCTATGTAACATACTACATTTCTGGACAGTAACAAAGCCTTGCCAACTATTTCTCCAGAACTTTAAAAAATCCAATTTCAGGGCTGGGGACATGGCTTAGCGGTTAAGGTGTTTGCCTGCAAAGCCAAAGGATCCCACCCAGTTTGATTCTCCAGGACCCACGTAAGCCAGATGCACAAGGGGCATACACATCTGGAGTTAGTTTGCAGTGGCTAGAGGCCCTGGCATGCCCCATTCTCTTTTTCTGCCTCTTTCTCTCTCAACTAAATAAATAAATAATATTTTTAAAAAAACCAATTTCAAGTAAGGTCTGGTAACATACACCTATTATCATAGCACCATGGAGGCAGAGGTAGGAGGACTACAATTCTAGAACAGCATGAGACACTAAGACCCAAAACAAATAAGACCTGCCCTATTACCAGCTTCTCTGGTCAGATTCTTAAAGCTCCAACTTGACCTGAGCACAGCTTGACACACTACCTTCTTCTTCTAACCCTGCAGGAGCTTTTCCTATCTTCTGAAGAATTTTCATTTTTTCTTAAGTTCATGCAAAATTTGACCATTCTCTCTAGTCATCAGTTTCTCATGATTTTCTAATGAGTTTCTTCATAGTCACACACATAGTCCTATATTTGAATCTTTCCTCAGGACCACTGAAATACTGTTTTCTCACTACTAATTATATCCCATGCTCATTATTCAAGATTGAAAAGAAATCTTACCTAACTGAACGTATCCCTTATTATTATAGTCCTAAAGGAGCCAATTCTTTTTTCTAACTTGTAGAGAGGTTTTTCTGACCATATAAACTGATTATTTATGTTACTAATTCATTAATAAGAACTGACACATATTAAGGGAGTATCTCTTACTAGGTTCTATAGCTCCAGTTCCTCTATTATGAAATTTAAGTTCACTTATGCATGCTAAACACATCTGTTCATGGGAAATCTTTTGGAAGCAAGTAGTACAAATAAGAAAGGCATATTAATAGTTTTAACCACTCCCATTGCAAGCCAAATAAATGCATACTGGTTGATGCACTCTATAATTATTTTAAATTAAGAGTCCATAACTTCTTTTACTATGGGTAATTTTGATACCTGAATTAAAATAAAAAGATATAAAGTTACATCAATACCACATTTTATCTAAGTCAAGAGCACAGTACTTCATTTATAACATCTATCAAGGTTGGTTCTACATTTAGCTACAAATACGTATTTCTAGACCACAATAGCACAGCTAACTTTGCCATGAGACAAAAAATAATAACAATAAGTTTCCAGGCATAAAAGTAAAAAAAAAAAAAAAAAATCTTTGAAGCAAGGCTACTGCTACTGTGCACACTGTTTTTGTCAATACCTGCTCAGTCACTCCAGGATGCCGTGGGATTGCATAGGTCCTACATTTGAGTTGGCGCACGGTGTCTTCATTCAGAAGCTGTGCGAGCAAGAGCACACCACTCTAGGAGGAAGCAGAGAGGCTGCTCAGCTTCTCAGAGGTAAGTGGTACTGTCAGGCATGGCAAGGCACAGAGCTCCACCCTCAGCAGGTTTCCAGGAACCCCAGAACTCTGTTCAGAATACAGCTTCTCTGCTCTGCCTCCATTACCAGCAGCTCCCTTGCTTACTTACTCCACCCCCATGAACCATCAAGACCTATTTCCAAAATGCACATAATGAAGGAAGAAACTAGTATGATAGGATGCATGATGGGACTGCAGTCAACTAGTGTTCTCTAACTGCGGGCAACCCAACTCACCTCAGTGTAGAAGCGGACATAACCTGAAGTAAAGCCCACCACAATGCAGGTCCAGTCAGGACGTCCAGTGGAACTCCTGTTACAAGTAAGATGTATGATCTTAATAGCTCGGCCTCAAAGTGAAGAGAACAGGAAGCTCTTATTTATCCTTACCTCTTTTGACTTGCCAGTGGGATACAGAGAACACTAGTCACACGCTCCCTAAAAACAAGACAAAAATCACATTGTGTGCTTAAGTCACGGAACTTGGCCACTACTTTTATTTCTCTATTAGTGAAGGTGAAAAAGCACTAAGTGAAAAACCACCTCTGTAGATCAGGTTGTCTGACACATAACTAAAAGTACAGTAAAGTTCATACACATAAAATGCCACATCCCATTCATTTGAATAAAACAGTATTTTTCATTCTGTATTGGCATGAAACAAAACTCTTATGTATACAAAATTTTAACCTAGAAAATCTCAAATGATTAACAGACAGCCATTGCCCACTATATACAGCTATCCTGCGTCCACTAAGAACCTAGCCTACCTCCTTGTTTGAATCAGTGCAGGCAGTTGGATAGGAGGCACTCCCAGACGCATTACTTACAAATGGCATGTTTTGTAGTATGCCGTTTTAGGAACTTACTGCATTTCAACTAGGTGGTTTCTTCTTTTATATTTTATACACATTGATCCTAATAATCTAAGTACTCATCAAGATTTTTTTCCGTCATGCAGTCGTAAAATATTGTTAGGAGCTCAGAGACAGAGCCTTAACATCAAAACAACTTCTACTGACTGACCTGCTGAAGCTGTCAAACTTGGGCCATTATTAGCTTGAAACCTATTCTCTGCCCCAATCCTCATGTTAGGCATTCACTGAGGAAAATTAAACCTTTTGCTGACTGTTTGTAAGCTAATTTTTTTTCTGTATTTCTTACAGAAATTAAATGTCAGGCTGAGGAATATTCTTATTCATTTATTTGGATGGTTGGTTTTTTGAAGCAGGGTCTCATTCTTGCCTAGGCTGACCTGGAACTCATTCTTTAGCCCCAGGCTGGCCTCTAAGTGCTGGGATTAAGGGTGTGCACCACTATGTGTGGCACCTTTTATTTTGATAAAAAGAAAAACATCTCACTGAGTATCTACAAGGTACCATATTCTGGGCTCTTCCAATGTGACATTCTTTCACCCTATAGTTGCAAGATACTTCCTCCTCATTCTGATCAGGGTTCAGTCTTGTCAGTGTACCTACAAACAGGCTCCAGGCTAGCGGCTCTCTCACATAACCAGTCACTCTAGACACCATGGTTTCAAAGTTCTACTGGGTCAGTAGGAAACTTAAATGCACCAACTCACATTTATGAGTTTAAGAACTAAAGCCACACCATTGGCTTCAAATACAGACTGAGTATTAGTGTAGCCAGGATGCCAAGGATGCCCTTGCTGTCCTGGGTGCACAGGAGGGCAGGGAGACAAAATGCACAAGGGTGGTGTGGATTCTTTCTGAACCAGAGTCTTAAAGACAAATCACAGGATGAATACAATTAAATCTGCTAAACAAATCATTCCTACAATACAGGTGGATGTGCACGCAGCACTTACACACGACAGAGGTGGATGTGCACACAAAACTTACACACGATGGAGGTGGACGTGCACACAGCACTTACACACGATGGAGGTGGACGTGCACACAGCACTTACACACGATGGAGGTGGATGTGCACACAGCACTTACACACGATGGAGGTGGACGTGCACACAGCACTTACACATGAGAGAGGTGGACGTGCACACAGCACTTACACACGATGGAGGTGGACGTGCACACAGCACTTACACACGATGGAGGTGGACGTGCACGCAGCACTTACACACGATGGAGGTGGACGTGCACGCAGCACTTACACACGACAGAGGTGGACGTGCACGCAGCACTTACACACGATGGAGGTGGACGTGCACGCAGCACTTACACACGATGGAGGTGGATGTGCACACAGCACTTACACACGATGGAGGTGGACGTGCACACAGCACTTACACACGATGGAGGTGGACGTGCACGCAGCACTTACACACGATGGAGGTGGACGTGCACACAGCACTTACACACGAGAGAGGTGGACGTGCACACAGCACTTACACACGATGGAGGATTGACGTGCACACAGCACTTACACACGATGGAGGTGGACGTGCACACAGCACTTACACACGAGAGGTGGACGTGCATGCAGCACTTACACATGACAGAGGTGGACGTGCACGCAGCACTTACACACGATGGAGGTGGATGTGCACACAGCACTTACACACGATGGAGGTGGACGTGCACACAGCACTTACACACGATGGAGGTGGACGTGCATGCAGCACTTACACATGAGAGAGGCGGACGTGCACACAGCACTTACACATGAGAGAGGTGGACGTGCACGCAGCACTTACACACGATGGAGGTGGACGTGCACACAGCACTTACACACGATGGAGGAGGACGTGCACACAGCACTTACACACGATGGAGGTGGACGTGCACACAGCACTTACACATGAGAGAGACGGACGTGCACACAGCACTTACACATGAGAGAGGTGGATGTGCACACAGCACTTACACATGAGAGAGACGGATGAGCACACAGCACTTACACACGATGGAGGTGGACGTGCACACAGCACTTACACACGATGGAGGTGGACGTGCACACAGCACTTACACACGATGGAGGTGGACGTGCACACAGCACTTACACATGAGAGAGGTGGACGTGCACACAGCACTTACACACGATGGAGGTGGACGTGCACACAGCACTTACACACGATGGAGGTGGACGTGCACACAGCACTTACACACGATGGAGGTGGACGTGCACACAGCACTTACACACGATGGAGGTGGACGTGCACACAGCACTTACACACGATGGAGGTGGACGTGCACGCAGCACTTACACACGATGGAGGTGGACGTGCACACAGCACTTACACATGAGAGAGGTGGACGTGCACACAGCACTTACACACGATGGAGGTGGACGTGCACACAGCACTTACACATGAGAGAGACGGATGAGCACACAGCACTTACACACGATGGAGGTGGACGTGCACACAGCACTTACACATGAGAGAGGTGGACGTGCACACAGCACTTACACACGATGGAGGTGGACGTGCACACAGCACTTACACACGATGGAGGTGGACGTGCACATAGCACTTACACACGATGGAGGTGGACGTGCACACAGCACTTACACACGATGGAGGTGGACGTGCACACAGCAGTTACACATGAGAGAGGTGGACGTGCACACAGCACTTACACACGATGGAGGTGGACGTGCACGCAGCACTTACACACGATGGAGGTGGACGTGCACACAGCAGTTACACATGAGAGAGGTGGACGTGCACACAGCACTTACACATGAGAGAGGTGGACGTGCACACAGCACTTACACACGATGGAGGTGGACGTGCACGCAGCACTTACACACGATGGAGGTGGACGTGCACACAGCACTTACACATGAGAGAGGTGGACGTGCACACAGCACTTACACACGATGGAGGTGGACGTGCACGCAGCACTTACACACGATGGAGGTGGACGTGCACACAGCACTTACACACGATGGAGGTGGACGTGCACACAGCACTTACACACGATGGAGGTGGACGTGCACGCAGCACTTACACACGATGGAGGTGGACACGCACGCAGCACTTACACACGATGGAGGTGGACGTGCACACAGCACTTACACACGATGGAGGTGGACGTGCACACAGCACTTACACACGAGAGAGGTGGACGTGCACACAGCACTTACACACGATGGAGGTGGACGTGCACATAGCACTTACACACGATGGAGGTGGACGTGCACACAGCACTTACACATGAGAGAGGTGGACGTGCACGCAGCACTTACACATGAGAGAGGTGGACGTGCACACAGCACTTACACACGATGGAGGTGGACGTGCACACAGCACTTACACACGATGGAGGTGGACGTGCACACAGCAGTTACACATGAGAGAGGTGGACGTGCACAGAGCACTTACACACGATGGAGGTGGACGTGCACACAGCACTTACACACGATGGAGGTGGACGTGCACACAGCACTTACACATGAGAGAACTGGACGTGCACACAGCACTTACACACGATGGAGGTGGACATGCACGCAGCACTTACACACGATGGAGGTGGACGTGCACACAGCACTTACACACGATGGAGGTGGACGTGCACACAGCACTTACACATGAGAGAGGTGGACGTGCACAGAGCACTTACACACGATGGAGGTGGACGTGCACACAGCACTTACACACGATGGAGGTGGACGTGCACACAGCACTTACACATGAGAGAAGTGGACGTGCACACAGCACTTACACACGATGGAGGTGGACATGCACGCAGCACTTACACACGATGGAGGTGGACGTGCACACAGCACTTACACACGATGGAGGTGGACGTGCACACAGCACTTACACATGAGAGAGGTGGACGTGCACACAGCACTTACACACGATGGAGGTGGACGTGCACGCAGCACTTACACACGATGGAGGTGGACGTGCACACAGCAGTTACACATGAGAGAGGTGGACGTGCACAGAGCACTTACACAAGATGGAGGTGGACGTGCACACAGCACTTACACATGAGAGAGGTGGACGTGCACGCAGCACTTACACATGAGAGAGGTGGACGTGCACGCAGCACTTACACACGATGGAGGTGGACGTGCACACAGCACTTACACGAGAGAGGCGGACGTGCACACAGCACTTACACACAATGGAGGTGGACGTGCACACAGCACTTACACATGAGAGAGGCGGACGTGCACACAGCACTTACACACGATGGAGGTGGACGTGCACACAGCACTTACACACGATGGAGGTGGACGTGCACGCAGCACTTACACATGAGAGAGGTGGACGTGCACAGAGCACTTACACACGATGGAGGTGGACATGCACGCAGCACTTACACACGATGGAGGTGGACGTGCACACAGCACTTACACACGATGGAGGTGGACGTGCACACAGCACTTACACACGATGGAGGTGGACGTGCACACAGCACTTACACACGATGGAGGTGGACGTGCACACAGCACTTACACACGATGGAGGTGGACGTGCACACAGCACTTACACACGATGGAGGTGGACGTGCACATAGCACTTACACACGATGGAGGTGGACGTGCACACAGCACTTACACATGAGAGAGGTGGATGTGCACACAGCACTTACACACGATGGAGGTGGACGTGCACACAGCACTTACACACGATGGAGGTGGACGTGCACACAGCACTTACACACGATGGAGGTGGACGTGCACACAGCACTTACACACGATGGAGGTGGACGTGCACACAGCACTTACACACGATGGAGGTGGATGTGCACACAGCACTTACACACGATGGAGGTGGACGTGCACACAGCACTTACACATGAGAGAGGTGGACGTGCACACAGCACTTACACACGATGGAGGTGGACGTGCACACAGCACTTACACACGATGGAGGTGGACGTGCACGCAGCACTTACACACGATGGAGGTGGATGTGCACGCAGCACTTACACACGATGGAGGTGGACGTGCACGCAGCACTTACACACGATGGAGGTGGACGTGCACGCAGCACTTACACATGAGAGAGGTGGACGTGCACACAGCACTTACACACGATGGAGGTGGACGTGCACACAGCACTTACACATGAGAGAGGTGGACGTGCACAGAGCACTTACACACGATGGAGGTGGACGTGCACACAGCACTTACACATGAGAGAGGTGGACGTGCACGCAGCACTTACACATGAGAGAGGTGGACGTGCACGCAGCACTTACACACGATGGAGGTGGACGTGCACACAGCACTTACACACGAGAGAGGTGGACGTGCACACAGCACTTACACACGATGGAGGTGGACGTGCACACAGCACTTACACACGATGGAGGTGGACGTGCACACAGCACTTACACATGAGAGAGGTGGACGTGCACACAGCACTTACACATGAGAGAGGTGGACGTGCACGCAGCACTTACACACGATGGAGGTGGACGTGCACACAGCACTTACACACGAGAGAGGTGGACGTGCACACAGCACTTACACACGATGGAGGTGGACGTGCACACAGCACTTACACACGATGGAGGTGGACGTGCACACAGCACTTACACATGAGAGAGGTGGACGTGCACACAGCACTTACACACGATGGAGGTGGACGTGCACGCAGCACTTACACACGATGGAGGTGGACGTGCACACAGCAGTTACACATGAGAGAGGTGGACGTGCACAGAGCACTTACACACGATGGAGGTGGACGTGCACACAGCACTTACACATGAGAGAGGTGGACGTGCACGCAGCACTTACACACGATGGAGGTGGACGTGCACACAGCACTTACACATGAGAGAGGTGGACGTGCACACAGCACTTACACACGATGGAGGTGGACGTGCACGCAGCACTTACACACGATGGAGGTGGACGTGCACACAGCACTTACACACGATGGAGGTGGACGTGCACACAGCACTTACACACGATGGAGGTGGACGTGCACGCAGCACTTACACACGATGGAGGTGGACATGCACGCAGCACTTACACACGATGGAGGTGGACGTGCACACAGCACTTACACACGATGGAGGTGGACGTGCACACAGCACTTACACACGAGAGAGGTGGACGTGCACACAGCACTTACACACGATGGAGGTGGACGTGCACATAGCACTTACACACGATGGAGGTGGACGTGCACACAGCACTTACACATGAGAGAGGTGGACGTGCACGCAGCACTTACACATGAGAGAGGTGGACGTGCACACAGCACTTACACACGATGGAGGTGGACGTGCACACAGCACTTACACACGATGGAGGTGGACGTGCACACAGCAGTTACACATGAGAGAGGTGGACGTGCACAGAGCACTTACACACGATGGAGGTGGACGTGCACACAGCACTTACACACGATGGAGGTGGACGTGCACACAGCACTTACACATGAGAGAACTGGACGTGCACACAGCACTTACACACGATGGAGGTGGACATGCACGCAGCACTTACACACGATGGAGGTGGACGTGCACACAGCACTTACACACGATGGAGGTGGACGTGCACACAGCACTTACACATGAGAGAGGTGGACGTGCACAGAGCACTTACACACGATGGAGGTGGACGTGCACACAGCACTTACACACGATGGAGGTGGACGTGCACACAGCACTTACACATGAGAGAAGTGGACGTGCACACAGCACTTACACACGATGGAGGTGGACATGCACGCAGCACTTACACACGATGGAGGTGGACGTGCACACAGCACTTACACACGATGGAGGTGGACGTGCACACAGCACTTACACATGAGAGAGGTGGACGTGCACACAGCACTTACACACGATGGAGGTGGACGTGCACGCAGCACTTACACACGATGGAGGTGGACGTGCACACAGCAGTTACACATGAGAGAGGTGGACGTGCACAGAGCACTTACACAAGATGGAGGTGGACGTGCACACAGCACTTACACATGAGAGAGGTGGACGTGCACGCAGCACTTACACATGAGAGAGGTGGACGTGCACGCAGCACTTACACACGATGGAGGTGGACGTGCACACAGCACTTACACGAGAGAGGCGGACGTGCACACAGCACTTACACACAATGGAGGTGGACGTGCACACAGCACTTACACATGAGAGAGGCGGACGTGCACACAGCACTTACACACGATGGAGGTGGACGTGCACACAGCACTTACACACGATGGAGGTGGACGTGCACGCAGCACTTACACATGAGAGAGGTGGACGTGCACAGAGCACTTACACACGATGGAGGTGGACATGCACGCAGCACTTACACACGATGGAGGTGGACGTGCACACAGCACTTACACACGATGGAGGTGGACGTGCACACAGCACTTACACACGATGGAGGTGGACGTGCACACAGCACTTACACACGATGGAGGTGGACGTGCACACAGCACTTACACACGATGGAGGTGGACGTGCACACAGCACTTACACACGATGGAGGTGGACGTGCACATAGCACTTACACACGATGGAGGTGGACGTGCACACAGCACTTACACATGAGAGAGGTGGATGTGCACACAGCACTTACACACGATGGAGGTGGACGTGCACACAGCACTTACACACGATGGAGGTGGACGTGCACACAGCACTTACACACGATGGAGGTGGACGTGCACACAGCACTTACACACGATGGAGGTGGACGTGCACACAGCACTTACACACGATAGAGGTGGATGTGCACACAGCACTTACACACGATGGAGGTGGACGTGCACACAGCACTTACACATGAGAGAGGTGGACGTGCACACAGCACTTACACACGATGGAGGTGGACGTGCACACAGCACTTACACACGATGGAGGTGGACGTGCACGCAGCACTTACACACGATGGAGGTGGATGTGCACGCAGCACTTACACACGATGGAGGTGGACGTGCACGCAGCACTTACACACGATGGAGGTGGACGTGCACGCAGCACTTACACATGAGAGAGGTGGACGTGCACACAGCACTTACACACGATGGAGGTGGACGTGCACACAGCACTTACACATGAGAGAGGTGGACGTGCACAGAGCACTTACACACGATGGAGGTGGACGTGCACACAGCACTTACACATGAGAGAGGTGGACGTGCACGCAGCACTTACACATGAGAGAGGTGGACGTGCACGCAGCACTTACACACGATGGAGGTGGACGTGCACACAGCACTTACACACGAGAGAGGTGGACGTGCACACAGCACTTACACACGATGGAGGTGGACGTGCACACAGCACTTACACACGATGGAGGTGGACGTGCACACAGCACTTACACATGAGAGAGGTGGACGTGCACACAGCACTTACACATGAGAGAGGTGGACGTGCACGCAGCACTTACACACGATGGAGGTGGACGTGCACACAGCACTTACACACGAGAGAGGTGGACGTGCACACAGCACTTACACACGATGGAGGTGGACGTGCACACAGCACTTACACACGATGGAGGTGGACGTGCACACAGCACTTACACATGAGAGAGGTGGACGTGCACACAGCACTTACACACGATGGAGGTGGACGTGCACGCAGCACTTACACACGATGGAGGTGGACGTGCACACAGCAGTTACACATGAGAGAGGTGGACGTGCACAGAGCACTTACACACGATGGAGGTGGACGTGCACACAGCACTTACACATGAGAGAGGTGGACGTGCACGCAGCACTTACACATGAGAGAGGTGGACGTGCACGCAGCACTTACACACGATGGAGGTGGACGTGCACACAGCACTTACACGAGAGAGGCGGACGTGCACACAGCACTTACACACAATGGAGGTGGACGTGCACACAGCACTTACACATGAGAGAGGCGGACGTGCACACAGCACTTACACATGATGGAGGTGGACGTGCACACAGCACTTACACACGATGGAGGTGGACGTGCACGCAGCACTTACACATGAGAGAGGTGGACGTGCACAGAGCACTTACACACGATGGAGGTGGACATGCACGCAGCACTTACACATGAGAGAGGTGGACGTGCACACAGCACTTACACACGATGGAGGTGGACGTGCACACAGCACTTACACACGATGGAGGTGGACGTGCACACAGCACTTACACACGATGGAGGTGGACGTGCACACAGCACTTACACACGATGGAGGTGGACGTGCACACAGCACTTACACACGATGGAGGTGGACGTGCACATAGCACTTACACACGATGGAGGTGGACGTGCACACAGCACTTACACATGAGAGAGGTGGATGTGCACACAGCACTTACACACGATGGAGGTGGACGTGCACACAGCACTTACACACGATGGAGGTGGACGTGCACACAGCACTTACACACGATGGAGGTGGACGTGCACACAGCACTTACACACGATGGAGGTGGACGTGCACACAGCACTTACACACGATGGAGGTGGATGTGCACACAGCACTTACACACGATGGAGGTGGATGTGCACACAGCACTTACACATGAGAGAGGTGGACGTGCACACAGCACTTACACACGATGGAGGTGGACGTGCACACAGCACTTACACACGATGGAGGTGGACGTGCACGCAGCACTTACACACGATGGAGGTGGACGTGCACGCAGCACTTACACACGATGGAGGTGGACGTGCACGCAGCACTTACACACGATGGAGGTGGACGTGCACGCAGCACTTACACACGATGGAGGTGGACGTGCACACAGCACTTACACATGAGAGAGGTGGACGTGCACACAGCACTTACACACGATGGAGGTGGACGTGCACGCAGCACTTACACACGATGGAGGTGGACGTGCACACAGCAGTTACACATGAGAGAGGTGGACGTGCACAGAGCACTTACACACGATGGAGGTGGACGTGCACACAGCACTTACACATGAGAGAGGTGGACGTGCACGCAGCACTTACACATGAGAGAGGTGGACGTGCACGCAGCACTTACACACGATGGAGGTGGACGTGCACACAGCACTTACACGAGAGAGGCGGACGTGCACACAGCACTTACACACAATGGAGGTGGACGTGCACACAGCACTTACACATGAGAGAGGCGGACGTGCACACAGCACTTACACATGATGGAGGTGGACGTGCACACAGCACTTACACACGATGGAGGTGGACGTGCACGCAGCACTTACACATGAGAGAGGTGGACGTGCACACAGCACTTACACACGATGGAGGTGGACGTGCACACAGCACTTACACACGATGGAGGTGGACGTGCACATAGCACTTACACACGATGGAGGTGGACGTGCACACAGCACTTACACATGAGAGAGGTGGATGTGCACACAGCACTTACACACGATGGAGGTGGACGTGCACACAGCACTTACACACGATGGAGGTGGACGTGCACACAGCACTTACACACGATGGAGGTGGACGTGCACACAGCACTTACACACGATGGAGGTGGATGTGCACACAGCACTTACACACGATGGAGGTGGACGTGCACACAGCACTTACACATGAGAGAGGTGGACGTGCACACAGCACTTACACACGATGGAGGTGGACGTGCACGCAGCACTTACACATGAGAGAGGTGGACGTGCACACAGCACTTACTTTTGACAAAACCTAATACATTCACTTGCAAATGAACCTATTTCACACACTGAACACACAGAGAAACAATAAAGTTCACTCGCACCTACCCTTCTTCAACATTTAAAGAACCGCTCCAGCCAACGGCAAACTGCATTTCTTCCTTTCCTTTATCACTATATTTCCATTTTGCTGAAAAAATAGATAGCATATAAAATAAATTTGTAATATACTAAGGCAGCAGTTTATGAGTTTTGTTCTTTCCCCTTAAAAAGATAGGTATAAAATTAGTCATGTGTATTAACTGGCATAGGTCTTTTTATAGATAAATAGTTAACTTGTTTTGTGCTTGCGTGTCTAAGTAGTATGTGTGTGGTAATATGTGTATGTGTCATGCAGTGCCCAGAGCAGAAGTCTCTTACTGATCCTGAACCTTCAATCCTCTGGTCTCTGTCCCTCCCTAGTGGGCCTGGGGTTATAGGTGTGCATGGCCACACCCAGCTGTTTATGTGAGTTCTGGAGAGGTGAACTCTGGCAGCCTCAGGTCCCCTCAGGCCCTTATCCTTGCCATAGAAGCACACTGAACTACTGAGCCATGTCTCTACCCCATGACAAATTTTTGATTTTTTAAAATGATTTTTATAAAATCACCTTGTCTCCTAGCCATTAGTCTCTCCCTTCTTTAAATAAACCCACATAATACATTATTCTATGAGTAGTTCTTGCAGAATAGGTATTAACTCCCATGAACTAACCTACTTTATTTACAAAAGTATTTTTATTTTCAAATGAGAGAGACTATTTTCACATTACATTTATGCTACGGGGGACAAATTTGCCTTAGAAGACTATCCTATAGGCATTATATATAACCTTGGTTTGTTCTGTGATTTTTTTTGTTTGTTTTGTTTTTCGAGGTAGGGCTAGCCCAGGTTGACATAGAATTCACTCTGTATACTCAGGGTAGCCTCGAACTCATGGTGATCCGCCTACCTCTCTGCCTCCTGAGTGCTGGGATTAAAGGCGTATGCCACCACCATGCCCAGCCTGTGAGATTTTTTTATAGCCTATAAAGCCCCAAATCTTACATATTTTTTTTATCTTGAACAAAAGTTTTGTGAACTGAAAATGCATGCACCATGTAAAAATCCATAGTACTGTGAATTTTCAAATCATCAAATCATGCCTCTCACATTGTTACTCTGTTTGGCACTGAGTACCCCTTGCAAGAAGTATGCCATGGCCAGGACTGACTGATGTGCCTGAGAGATAAAAAATGTTGCAGCCAAGGAAAAAAAAAAAAAAAAAAAAGGAAACAAGCCAGGCGTAGTGGCACACGCCTTTAATCCCAGCACTTGGGAGGCTGAGGTAGGAGTATCGCCATGAGTCTGAAGTCAGCCTGAGCTACAATGAGATCATGCCTATGGAAGGGAAGAAGGGAAGAAAGAAAAAAGAAGAAGAAAGAAAGAAAAAGAAAGAAGGAAGAAAAGCATGCAAATATTATTTAACGCTTAGCATGTATCATCAATGCCACTACATAATATATGCAATATAAATGGTTTTTAATTTCCAAATAATCCATATTCTGTTCCATTCTATACATTAAAACAAAGGCAGCAAAAATTAATGGCATACTCACGCACTAGAAACACAGCTTTCTGCTCCCGAGCTATAACCATAAGATCATTGGTTGGAGATAGGGATAAAACACAATCTTGAAGCCAGGAAGTGTGTTGTGTTTTGCAAGTACTCCCTTCTTCTTCCTATGCATAAAAATACAATTACTATACAAGTATAAATATCAAAGACTGACTGACTTAGCTTATCTGCCTTGATGGTAAGAATAAAAGGAAAAGAGATCAATTCATAATTTCATTCCAGAGCTTTATGTTTCTTACCAAAATATGTTAATGTTCACCAACAAACAAAATTCTCACTACAAGCACATCTGTGAGTATTAATACAAACCCTCATATCCAGTAATAACTCAGTCTCGGAGACTGGTGGTGGCCAGACGGGAGCAGGGGTCAGCTCTGACGCTGATGGGACTCTGTTCAGCAGAGCTGCGCAACCAAGACGTTCTTTGGCAGGGCCAAGACGTCTTTCAGTGATCCCTGAGTGCCTGCTGTCTGACAGTTTGTGCCATTGCTATCTTTTCCTTGGAATTTTTGGAATTATAAGTTTATTACTGCTTATTTTTGCTTTTATTTCCCCCTTCTCAGTAGTAGTAGGAGAATCCAATTCAGATGTATTTATACAGTCACCAACGATTAAGCAGAAATTTCTGAGGCTGTAAAGTTTAAACAGATTATGGACTCTGAAACTACGACTAGTTTGAAAATACAAAGCTTCACAACACCACAAATGTTATTTTACCTAATGAGACACGTTCCTCACAATGCTATGCTACATGCCTTACCAACTGTTCCCAAGAAACATTACTTATGATTATAGGAATTAATGGGCACATTTCCTAAACCTACACATGACTTACTAGAAAAGGAGCCTGAAATGCTAGGGGACAAAAGTAATCATCTTTCAAATAACTGGGTTGGGCCCACACAAGGAAGTAAGACAACATATGTACCTTTCAGAATTAACAAGAGTTTGGTGGGCTCCTAAAAGAAAGAGAACACTACAACACATTGGTTGAATAGATCAACCTTTACCATATACAGGGGCATATATTAATGGAGTAAGGATGGTTTGGAAAGATGGAAAAAGAGTTAAATATAAAATCATCCCTTTGGGCTGGAGTGATGGCTTAGCGGTTAAGCGCTTGCCTGTGAAGTCTAAGAACCCCGGTTCGAGGCTTGATTCCCCAGGAACCACATTAGCCTGATGCACAAGGCAGCGCACGCACCTGGAGTTCATTTGCAGTGGCTGGAGGCCCTGGCGCGCCCATATTCATATTCTCATTCTCATTCTCTCTCTCTCTCTCCGTCTCTGCCTCTTTCTCTCTGTTGCTCTCAAATAAATAAATAAAAATAAACAAAAAAATTTAAAATCTTCCTTTGATGGAGAGACTTGCAAGGTTAGGACCAAATTGTAAAATGGAGCAACAAAGAAAAGTCACAGAGAGACAATTAAATCAGTACTAGATTAGAAATAGAGAAATGTACTGCTATTCAGGCCGCAAGATAATAATATGTAGAGAGTGGCTAACACAGTCCTTTCTGAGGTTTAAAAAAAAAGTCTTATCACCTTATAACCGCAAGAGCTGCCTGCCAGGGCTCTTGGCTAGTTTCCATTTGCCTAGGTAAGGCTTGCAATCCTTGACTTTCTTGTTTAAGATGTTATCAGAATGTCTATGAACAAAGAGGTTCATGAGTTAAGCAGAAAAGCAGGGGAAACCAAGGGAAAAGAGGAATATTGTGCAAGATTTCTTGGAGAATAGAAGCCACATGAGTAAGTTACTATGCCTTGCTTACAAAAAACATAGTGCATGAATAAAAAAGCAGAGTTTTGCTCTGAGTCCAGTGTGTTTCACCTGAACCACTGGTCCACATCATTTCCTCACAACGGCGACTCCACATGACTCCTTCGAGTTCTACAACCCGGCTGAGGCTGGACCTGGGCAGGAGATTTGGCAGATAACCCTGTTCTCAGAGAAATAGCTAGGGTATTTATAGGTATAGATGGCAATCAACCATTATTACATGACTGTATGGTTCCTGGAGCACTAAGTAACTTACTGTAATGCTTCTTGATTTTTATTTGGCCTTCAAGGTGTTATCTTTTTTTTAGGTTGTATATTTATTGACGACATAAATCCCATTGTTAAAATTCAACAGGCATAGGTCTTCCTTAGAAAATCTCTCATAGTCCTATACTCTAGCCACTCAACTGCCTGCTCTAGAGACAAAAAGGGAAATCTTCTCCTGGGTGTTATTTTACGCACTTATGAACAAATGCAATGACTGTCCTTTTCTCCCCCTTTCTCATGAGAATAGGAGCACAGTATGTCAGGCTTGATAATTTCCTTTCTTCTCTTAACATACACCTCACATTTAATTCTACAAGAAGTTTCATATTGTTCCAAATTTATTTATTTAACCAACTTCCTATTTGTGGTCTTTGCAGTTTTTTGTTTTTCCAAGCTATGCTGCAATGAATAATTTTATACACTTGTCAATTCGTTGGTGTGGTAGTGTATTAGTAATGTGAATTCCTAAAAGAGAAATTACAAGTCAGAGGAAATGCATATGGAGGCACAAGTTGATGCTGTGTGTTTGCCTCAATCACTCTTTACCTTGTTTTTTGAAGCAGTGACTCTTGCTAAACCCAAAGCTCACCATCTGGCTAGACTAACTAGCCAGCAAGCCCCAGGGATTCTCCTATCTCTGCCTCCCTAGTGTTGAGATTAGGGCTTGTGTCAACAAGCCAGCATTTTTCTATGGATCATGGGGTACAAACTGAGGTCCTGATGCTGTGCAGTAAGCCATCTCCCAGCCTCCCCAGGTCTTTACAGTGTGAAGGCACACAGGAAGCAGGTGTTCACCCACACAAACCCAGGCTCCTGCTCACAACTATTTCTGAAGTAACTGTGTTCTGAGACTAAAACACAACATCAGACACATCAGAGTCAATAAAATAAAAAGGCCTTTCATGACAATAACTCAAACCAAACAGAAGCCTTAAGCTGATGAAGAGAGGTCAAATACGTTTCCCTGAAGGCTGGCCTGTCTCTGCCCTGAACAGAGTAAATCTTACCAGTATAAGGAAATCCTTTGGCATCAGCAGAGCACAAGACAGTGGGCCCTTCAATGGCAAGTTTAACCCTGTTCATCTGAACGTGAGGCAGAGGAGATACTGGTGACTCAGTGGTGCTCATAGAAATGTAAGTGACCCAGACCTTCCCATGTCTTACTTAGTTATTGGATTAACTCTATAAGCAAAGTTGTATTACGGGCCCTAATCTGGGTATTCTAGTATGGAAAAATGGGCTTATTAAGACAATTTCCCACAGGATGAGCAGGAGCAGGAAGGAATGTGAGCAAAGCCCCTAGGGCTGCGGCTGGGGATAACGTGCACTGCACTGCTGTGCTGTGATTACACGCAGCCATCGAAGATGCCCCTTTAGCAGACCTGCCTCTTGTCTGCTCTGCCACTGGCAGTGACCACACATGGTGCCTGCTTCTATGGCTCCAGAATCAATTGTTGGCAAAAGCTCTACTCATTTCTAGATGAAAAGGCTAGTGCCTCTTAGTGGTTCAAAAACAAAGCAGTGATATGGAGTACACAGCTCCAGTCTACCAACTCAGATGTGATGTCTGGAAGGGTGACTGCGTGTTTAGTATTACTCAGCTCTTTTCTTTAGAAGGAAAGCCATGACATAGGACCCTCCCATTTCAACATAAACAGAGTACCCGATGGACACATGAGAGGCATTTATCAACACTGAAAGGTTATAAATGCCATAATAAATGTTAAGAACTAAAGAACAAGCTGTGTCTGAAAGGGAGGACTAATAATTTATCATTATCAGTAATTTATCACTATGATGGGCAATTCTTTATTAGGGAGGAGTGCTGTACACTGCAGCATGCTTAGCAGGACCCTTGGCCTCTAACCACCAAAACAGCCAGCATGCCCCACTGGTGACACTGAAAACATCTCCAGACATTGCCAATTGTCCTAGGGAATAATAAGCCCCTAGTCAACACCACCACAGTTTTAGCTGAATAAAAAGACATACTGTACAGTTAAGAAAAAAATTAACAGACCAACTCACTGAGAAATTAGAGTGCTGGGTCCAAGGGACTATGACCAATGACCCTAGAATTACATGTCTACACTTATTCAGTCATCAGGCACCTGACAGGACCACACGAGGTCATTAACAAATGGACATAACTATAGTGATCATGCAAGTGAAATTCCTCCCTGCCAAGAAAAGAAACCAAAGCCTGGAAAGGGTGAGCAGATTACCACTCACTGCAGCACGGCCACAGACAGGATGCTTACAGTAATACAGACCACGCAGTCCTTGGATGATGCACTGTGAACTCAGGTTCCGCAGCAGTACTGTCAGGAGACTAAGCGGAGTGAGGAAACGCCTGTAGCCAGTTTTGCCCGGCACACCATCACCACAGCCACTACTCCTTGTGTAAGGATAGATAGATGAGGAAAAACAGTCCCTGCCCTTTAAGCTTACAGCCTCTGGTGGAAACAGATGGACAAATCCACAGCTGTCACCACCCAGCCCACTGGGCCTTGGAAAGCAGGGTGCCAGAAAGAGTCCACTGGAAGAAGTCCTAAGCTAGCTCTTCCAGGAAGGGTTGAAAGTGGCCAGCAACGGAGAAAGGGAGGGATGGCAGCAGACAGGAACAGGAGTGGACATTCACAGCTGAGACAGTATACCTCACAACATCCCCTGGCTCCTCCATCTCCAGTAAACCTGAATTCAAATCCAAAGGCCCAGTGGCCACACAGTCCAAGTGAGGAGCTTTTGCAAAGCAAAGTGTAATAGGAGAGGAGAGGAGAGGAAGACACTGCAGGACAGGCAGGGAACAGAGAACTTCTATATACTGTGCCCAGGAGCTCACCCTTCATCGGCAAGGACATGGGGAACATGTGGGATTCTTTAAGCAGTCAGATTCCCATGGACAGATTCATATTTTCTCTCCTTGTGCAATAAATATAATTTTACATCCCACTTGATCTGTTTGCTCCCTGCTTGTCTTTCAGTCTGTGACATATAGAAGGTAACAATGCCCAAAATAATACCAGCCCTTACAATCTGTGATATGCTCCAAATTTAAAAAAATGTTTTAAAATATTTTATTTTTATTTATTTATTTGACAGAAAGAGGAAGAGAGAGGGGGACAGGGAGAGGAAGAGAAAATGGGCACATCAAGGCCTCCAGCCACTACATACGAACTCCAGGTGCATGTGCCACCTTGTGCATCTGGCTAACATGGGTTCTGGGGAACTGAACCTAGGTCCTTTGGCTTTGCAAGCAAATGTCTTAAGCGCTAAACCACCCCTGCAGCCCTGCTCCAAATTTTTAAGTTCAATTTTATCTCATTATTTGAAAAGTGCCTCTCTAGGCACCAAAAACTTTGGCCCCAAGGCAAGATGTGTGCTTTATAGCCAGTGTGACAGTGTACACTTCTAATCTCAGCTGTTTGAGAGACCGAGGCAGGAGGATCTTGAGCTTGGGGCCAATTTGAGCAACATGTACAAAACACATCTTAAAGGAGCAAAACAAAACAAAAAAGAGTTGCAGTTTAAAGTACAGTTTAAAGTTTAAAGCCAGGATGCCTTAGTCTCAGCACTTTGAACATTACAGGAAAGACAATATTCACTGGGATGGACTGAGCTGTACACTGTACAACATTCTATGCCAAACAAACCAGTAGTACTCCAGTGTAATAAATGGCCCCACTGTCCCCTGAAGAAGGAACAAAACTGCCCCAAGTTGAGAACTACTGCTATAGGCAACAGAAAGTCAAAGTAAGAACACAGTGGGCTAGACAGTCCTAACCTAGCTAAGCAGTGCAGATAAACCCCAAAAGGTGAAGGATGGGGATCAATCTGAAATACTTCCCAGGTCAGGTCATTCAAAGGAACTTCCAACGCATGAGTGACTAGATAAAAATACTGGAGGACTGGGAAGATGGCTCAGCAATTGCCTGAAAAGCCTAATAGCCAGCATTAGATTCCCCAGTATCCATACAAAGCCAGATGCACAAAGTAGCACATATATCTGGAGTTTGTTTGCCACAGCAAGAGGTCCTGACACACACTGACACACACACACACTCACACATGAATGTGTGCACGAATAAATAAATATTTTAAAACTATTGGGACAGCTCCATGCTGGATAACGGAGCTAGAACTAGCTTTTACAGCAACAGCTTGACTTGCACTTCTCGGAGAGCGCTCCGGCAGGACAAGCTGAGAGAACGCCGCTCACTGAGGCCTAACAGAGCATCAGCGCACATCTGGTGCAGGCAACATGCACACTCATCATTTTGCTTTATAAAGACAGTTTTCTACCAATTAGGTTTCTACAAAAGCCTTACCACAATAATACTCAACTTGTTCACATATTACTGCCGTTTTTTTCATCTGTTTCTTCCTATTCAATAAAAAGACTGAGCGCCTGTCAACAGATGCTGCAGCCATGGAAATACCAGAGCAGCAGCAGGAGGAAGAGGAGGTCCACTCTCGGTTTAAACGACTCTAATGGTCAGTCTCCCTTCTCTCATGCTCAGCTTGGAATGGCAGCCAGTCCCCTTAGCCTACTCTTGGACAGCAAATCCAAGAGTCCATCTCTATAATCCCAGGGCAGGACTGCAATTGGGCACTCCATAATGGAGTAAGTTAGGCACTCGCTGAAGTGCATACATATTCGGCTGAGGATGCTTAAGTCATGGGAGGTCTTATTCCTCTGTACTGACATAATGTCCTCCTGGAAGTGGCCAGAGACCACAGTCCCCAGAGCTCTCCTCAACCACAAACTGTTTTCTTGGCACTCCCAGCATCAGGAGGCCAAGCTCTGCCACATAGGTGATGATTCCTGTGATGGTTAAGGTGCTGTCAGCTTGATCTGCTTAGTAATAAACAGAAATCCCTTTTGGATGGGTCTGGAGGTTGCTTCCAGGAAGAATTAACTGAGGAAGGAAGTCCTTCCCCCACAGTGAGCCCTTCCCCCACAGCAGGCCACCCCACTCAGAAGGGGACTTCATATAAGCTCTAGGTGAAAAGAGCCCCTTCCTTCCTTCCACTTGCTGCTGCTTGCTGCCTTCCAGTGTGAAGACCAGCATGAACTGAAGACCAGCGTCAACTCAAGACCCATGTGGGTCAAAACTCAGCAGCTCCTCAGGAAGCCTCCAGGCCTTCAGTGCTGGATCAGGACTGCTGAGGCATCTGGCCACGTGGTCTGAGCAGCTACCGGGTTCCTTGATTCTTGGGCCTGCACCGCTATTTGGACTGCTGTAAGCAAATCCAATAAACTCCTTTTTTTAAAAAAATTTTTTATTTATTTATTTGAGAGCGACAGACACAGAGAGAAAGACAGATAGAGGAAGGGAGAGAGAATGGGCGCACCAGGGCTTCCAGCCTCTGCAAACTCCAGACGCGTGCGCCCCCTTGTGCATCTGGCTAACGTGGGACCTGGGGAACCAAGCCTCGAACCGGAGTCCTTAGGCTTCACAGGCAAGCGCTTAACCGCTAAACCATCTCTCCAGCCCCAATAAACTCCTTTTTAAATATAATTCATTCTAGCAGTTCTGTTACTCTAGGGAACCCTGACTAATACAGTACTCTTGCCACCATTTTTATTGGTTAATTGTTCTGAATAGAGACATCGCCGTGACCCATGTTCCTGGGATCTTACATAATGCTTTAGAACGGCTCCACACAGGTGATGAACAAGCCGTGTGATGTTCTGCTCACAGCTCAGTGAGCAGGTAGGCCGACTGGGACCCTCGGCCCGTACTTGGAAGTGCAGGGAATGATCCTCCAGCACACGGACAACCACCATATTCTTGCTGCTAGCTTGACTCCTGCCTGGTTCTGCTTGTTCCTTCTCATCATTTTTCTGTTTTCCATCATTCTGATCATGGTTTCTACTGTCATCTTTCAAGGCATTCAGCTTCTTGTTCCTCTCACTGCTACTGTCACCACCTCACAGAGTGACTTCTACTCTGCTGGGTCCAAAAGATGCTTTCTTCACTAAACTCTTACTAGTGCTGACACCTTGATCCACAGAAACCAAGACAGCTTCTCCTTTTGGCTCATCCAGATGCCGCGTTCTAAGCCTTTCACATCTCTCACACACAAAAGCCTTCATTCTACTTCTATCAAATGAGAAACTACTCTCAAAGACCGGGGAGACATATGGAGATAAAAAGCACCCAGGCATGTCTTGCAGTTCTTGCTGAGCTCAGTGGAGCCAGCTTTCCTCCAGGCTGCGTTCCTGTCATTTATCTCACACCACTGGGTACTAAGAACCAGCTTTCTAATGGCAGACTGAGTACAAGCTCTCTGCCAGTCACCACTGCCTCAGCCCAATGGCAATTGCTAGAGCACCCCATTACAGTACTCAAAGCTATGGCCCTTTGACACAAGGGTACGTGGCCGTAAGACATTGTACTTCTGTTGCAGTGACGTCTTCAGTGTGGACAGCTGCAATTCCAGGGAGGTTGGTTCTGCATGTGCTGCCTGTGCCTAGCAGAAGAGACTCTTTGCTGCCCTCCAAGTGCTCCATTCACCATCCTGATCAGAGCCTGAGCTTGAAGATTCCTTGCTGTGTCGAGAGGGGGTGATGCCTTTGGAGTTGTTCATAATCACAGGTTGAGTGAGCTCTCCAGTAGTCCCGGCAGGGCTGTGAATGTGAAACAAAGGAGAAAGACTCCAAGACCCAAAGCAAAAGATGTAAGAGGCACAGAATCGTCTGAATTATAAATAAGCAGAGGCTAGGTAGCTCTTTTGTCTAAACTGCATAATTTTATTTATGTGAAATGTGCAGAACAGGCAAATCCAAAGACAGAAAGTAGGGGCCTGAGAGCAGAGATCAGGGAATGCTCGGTGGGTATGGGGGTTCTTTTGGAGGTGATGATGAACATATTATGGAATTAGATCGCTGTGATGGTTACACAACTTTGAGACTACTAAGAACATGAAATCACATACTGTGAAGGGTGAATTACATGACATGAATTTAATATAATACAGTTCACCTGATAAAAAATTATTAAAAATCTAAGCTACTGGGGTTGTAGAGATATCCCAGCAGTTAAATGCATTTCCTGCACAAGTATGCAGACCTAAAGAATGCCCAAGTTCACATGTCCAGAACCCACATAAACAGCTAGACATGGCCACATGTGTTTGTGACCCCAGCCCTATGGAAGGTGTGGATGGAGAATCTCTGGGGTTTACAAATGGCAAGCTCCAGAACAGTGAGAGATTTTGTCACAAAGAGAAAACAGGCAGGTGAATGAGGGAAGGCGCCCAACCCAAAGCAGCTGGCAGGAGGAAAGGGTTCATTTCGGCTCACAATCTCAGGAAAAGCTTAAGCATGGCAGGGACAAGACAGAGCAGCACAGCTTGAACTTTATGTCTTGCTACAGCAGGTAGAAGATAGTAGGAAGAGACCTAAGCTAACACTGGCCAGCTGGGTGCTGATAAACGTCAAGGTCTACCCCTAGTGACACCCCTCTTCCAGTAAGGCTCCTCAAGGGAGGACTAATATACCAGTAAATTATGTAACATACAACTAACGGATCCACAAATTAAAAAAGAAGTTACAAGGGAAATTGAAAAATATTCTTAACTACATGAAGTTGAAAATATGTCACTGAAACAGGTAAATTTATAGCATTATAAGAGAAAATAGATTTTAAAATAAATAATCCACAATGCCATCTTAATAATCTAGAAGATAACAAAGGGGAACTGAAGGCATAGACAATACTATAGTCATTGAATGTGTAAGGCTTAAAACTGACAGCTCTGAAAAAAAAATCAACAATACTTTATGTTTTAAATATTTTTATTATTTACTTATGAGAGAGCGGGTGGCAGACAGAAAGATAAGACAGAATGGGCATGGCAGGGCCTCTAGCTGCTGCAAACTCCAGATGCATGCACTACTTTGTACATCTAGCTTAGGTGGGTCCTGGAGAATTGAAACTAGGTCTTTTGGCTTTGTAGGCAAGCTCCTAACCGCTAAGCCATCTCTCCTCCTCCTCCATTTTCAATGAAACCACTGCAGCAGCCTGACTGGTCTCCTTGCCTCCATGTTTACCCCTGTCTCAACCTACCCCACACAGCAACCCTGATAAGTAAGAGAAACCAGAAATCAGATGAATGATTTCCCAGCATTCAGAGTAAACTCCAAGTTGACAAAGTTTTACATTAGGTCTGTAGAGTAGACTCCAAGTCCATAGTTTTACATCAGGCCTGTTTTTAAAAAATATTTTTTATTAATTTATTTATTTGAGAGAGAAAGAGAAAGAAAGAGGGAAAGAGAGAATGGGCACCTAGGGCCTCTAGCTACTACAAACACACAAACCCCAGATGCATGCACCACTTTGTGCACCTGGTTTATGTGGGTACTGGGAAATTAAACCTGACTTAGGCTAAGGGTTAGGCTTAGCAGGCAAGCGCCTTAACTACTAAGTCATCTCTTCAGCCTGCATCAGGCCTGTTTACTGACCCCTTCTGGTAGCAGTCTCAGTCTTCTTCACCATACTGGACTTTAAGATCCCTCAGGCAGGACTTCGCAAAAACAGCTCTCTTGGCCTACAATGGCTCTTTGCCAGATGTTCCTTCCACTGACTTCATGCTGCCTGGTTATCTCACCTTAACTGTCCCATCCTCCAAATGTCATCCCAACTACCAACCTACAATATTACATCTTCTATCATATAACCACTGGAATCTCTGCATGCCTATTACCTTTTGATACTTTTTATCTATCTTTTTTTCTCTTCTCCCCCCACCCCCAGAGTATAAGGTTCTGGAAACAGGGACCATAAGAAGATTTACCCAGTACATAATTCAATCTTTCTCCAAAAACATAAAAATAAAAATTTTAACATCTTGATTTTGTTCAGCTATAAAATCCTCTGTGGTGGCAGTGACTGTCTCATCCTACAATTCCAAGAATAGAATGATTAACCAAAGAAAAGCAAGAATGATTAGGTCAGACATCAATGTACAACCTTATTATGGGCAAGAAAATTCATGGCAAGATTTCCTACTAGCTTCTAGGAAAAGTGTTTCCTTGTAAAGAAAACGGAATGTGAATGCCCAAGTCTTTCCCTCCCTCTGGTCACAGGCAGTATTGGCACACAGTTCTGTGAGCGAAACAGGCTCCAGAGACAAAGGGGAACAATCTGAAGAGAGAGCTGCATTTCTCAACCACCTTAGCAGCTCCCCATTCCCTGGATTTCCTTCTGCGTGTGCTAATCAGTTTCTTGTAGTTTAAATAGTTTAAGTTAGATTTTCCATGACTTCAAGCAAAAATATATCACCACATACATGGGTTTTATATACTTGGTTCCTTACTATAGGCTCAGCATCCAGAACACACGTGTGATGAATGGGCAAGTGAAGGAAGAATGCCTTATGAAGGAGAACCACAAGCCAAATCACCTTTTCTTCATCATGAGCTGCCTAGTCTCAAATTCTCTGCTGTGTCACAGACTGAAGCACTGCTTAGCCGTAAAGCCATTAAAGTACTGGACACTGAAACACGGTGCCATCACTACAAAAGGGACAGGCCCATCAGAAAACTTGGCCACATTTATACAGACTTACAGGTTCCGGTTCCTGAGGCTCTGTTTCTTCCCATGCTCCCCAACCATCATCTTCCCAGCTTGTTGATTTGCCTATTAGATTTAAAAAAAAAAAAGTATTTTTAAGAAATATAGCATTTTAATATTTATATAACATTTTCTCTAATCCAATCCTTATGTAATGCTAAGAAGAAATAAGCTATGCCATATCAAGGTTTTGCCATATATACTAATAACCAGAAAACATGATTCACTAAAATTTCAAATCTACATACTAATAAAACTGGGTGCAGGCTGGAGGGATGGCTTAGCGGTTAAGGCGTGCCTGCAAAGCCAAAGGACCCAGGTTCGATTCCCCAGGACCTACACTGGTCAAATGCACAAGGGGGTGCAAGCATCTGGAGTTTGTTTGCAGTGGTTGGAGGCCCTGGCATGCCCAGTCTCTCTCTCTCCCTCTTTCTCTGTCAAATAAATAAATAAATAAAAATAAAAAATATTTTAAAAAACTGGGTGCAAATTATTTGTACCATAAGATACTGGACATCAAGCATATCCACACTTAAAAAATATTTTCACATATGTGAAATATGTACATATATATGAAAGAGAGAGCGAGAACACACAGTGCATGGTCATGCCAGGGCCTCCTGTCAATGCAATTGAACTCCAGTCCAGTGCTCCACTTTGTGAGCCTGGCTACACATTGGTACTGGAGAATTGAACCTGGGTCATCAAGCTTTACAAGCAAGTGTCTCCAATCACTGAGCCTTTTCTCCAACAGGAAAACATGCAACTTTTTTGTTTGTTTGTTTTTGTTTTTCAAGGTAGGGTCTCACTCCAGCTCAGGCTGACCTGGAATTCATTATGTAGTCTCAGGGTGGCCTCAAACTCATGCTGGGATTAAAGGCATGCACCGAAAACAGCATTTTGAAATAAGATAAGCCTCCTGTTCTATGCCTTTTTCTGATACCCTGACTTCATATAAGATGACCTTTTCAGAATAAAATATGACACTTGCTAAAACATGTGACAAGGAATTAAACTTTAGCAAGTATCTCTTGCACTGTTCATGTTATTTGTTTTCATTTAATTTGTCTTAGAATTTATCAAAAGAAATAAAATTACCACTTTAAAAAATATTTAATTTACTTACTTGAGAGAGAGAGGGAGGGAAAGGCAGAGAAGAGGGAGAGAGAATGGCCATGCAAGGCCTCCGGCCACTGTAAATGAACTCCAGATGCATGTGTCACCTTGTGCATCTGGCTTTAGGTGGGTAAGCAAACTGAACCAGGGTCCTTCGGCTTTGTTGGCAAGTGCCTTAACCACTAAGCAATCTCTCCCAGCCAATTTATTTTTTAAATATTTTATTTATTTACTTGAGAGAGAATTATCATTTGTTGAGCAACCATGGAAATAAGAATGAGATGCTGTATTATTTCAAATTAAATTAAAGCATTAATACATTTCAAATAAAACTTTAGGCCCAGGGTTGGAGAAATTATCAGTGGTTAAAAGTGCTCAGTAGTTAGCCATGAAGACCTCTCATGCTAGAGACCAACAAGTCCAACTCCCCAGAACCAATGTAAAGGAGCTGGGCATGGCCATGCACAGCTGTAGGCCCAGTCCATGGACAGAGGGGAGACTAAAGGAGCCTTAGGACTCACTGGTGGGTAGAAGCTCCAGCTCTCAAGGAGATACACAGATGAGGGATAAGGACAGGGAACGTTCTCCTCTCACCTCTACACACATGCACAGGTGCCGTTGCCTGCATGCACAAAAACACTTTAGGCCCAAAGTTTTATTTTAACTTTTATCAATTTTCAAATTATGAAATGCATTAGAAATATGTAATGCTTGTTCAAATATTAGATCCAGTGTTTTTGTAAGCTTTGGTTTTCTCACTATGAAAACAGAAAAAAGAGCTGGGCATGAAGTTTATATAAGCCTTAATCTCAGCACTTGGGATGGTGAGATAGGAGGATTGCTGTGAGTTTGAGGCCAACAAATTGAGTTCCAGGTCAGCCAGGACTAGAGTAATACCCGGTCTCAAAAAATTCAAATATATAAGAATATGCTAAAAATACAAAGTTTTATATTTAAGCATTCAACTTTAAAATTCCAAGAAAAAAATCAGTTTACAAGATGACAATGATTCTGATGATTTGTGGAGAGAAGGAAACAGAGCTTGCATATTCCATGACTTGAAAAGTTGTTGAAATCAATTATATAAAGATGACTGAAACAAAATACCTCATTACTGATACTTGCAGTCACTGCTCAATTAGTTTGGAGTAAATAACAGTCTTCAGCACTTAAAGGTCAAATAACTACTTCCTAGTATCTCAAGCATATTGCTAGGCATCTAATAAGTCCTAAAATAGCACTAGCATTTGATTAACAGCACACGGCTTACAGATGTACAGATACAAGTCAAGTAACAATTAGTCTTTTAAATATGAAGTGTTGGGCCCGTAAAAGGCCAGGGCGTGAGGCCTAGTGGAACTTCCTGAGCCTAGCCAAAGTTTGGCGACCTGTCTCTGGCCAGCTAGGACTCAGCAAGACGCCTAATGGCTTCTTGCCTGCTACTTCTGCGCAGGAGTTGGAATTATCATTTCAATAGTCACAGTTTACTATTGGCCCTTACCTTTCTCCCCTACAAAGCCAGATGCACAAGGTGGCACATAAAATCCCCACCTTCATCCCCAACATTATATAGGCAACTGCTTTTAACAATAAAGCGAGTTCCTGTGAGTTCCTGCTTCGACAAGACCCCCGACTCAGTGTGGTTTTTCTCCAGTGACTAGGACAGATTCTGGGTTGTCGGACATCTACCCTCTCCCTCAACCCCTTGGGAGGAACCAGCAGGCCTGGTCCCTCTTCAGCACTACCTGCCTGCCAGCAGACCCCAGGATCTGGCGCCCAACGTGTGCCTCCGGCAACCTGGCAGACTAGTGCCCCATGAAAGGCATTTGTTTAGGAGGTCAATCGGTGTGCGGGTGAACATACCCTCATAAGTTAGGAGGCAGTCTTTATATTTAATGCGCTAAACTTTGCTTCTACTTGCTTGTCAACATCTTTTTGTTCTTTCTCTTTCCTTTCACTTTTGGTTCTCTGGCAAGCTGCATCTGCAACTTTTATAAGGCTTGTGCTTCTCCCTCTCTCTCTCTCTCTCTCTCTCTCTCTCTGTTTGGGCCTATGAAGGCAGGCCAGTTTTTTCTGCCATTATGGAACTTCCCCTGGATCTGTAAGCTTCAGTAAATATCCCTTCCTCCATAACTGTACCTGGTGTGGAAGTTATCTCAGTGAACCTAAAGCTGCCTGATAAGTGGACTGAGATGAACCTGACCATGTGGATGTTGATCTTTTGGAACCTTTGTTTTGGAGGAATAGGCATGGACTTGGTGCTTGCAACTAAAGGTGTCTTCTGGAGTGGTAAGCCAAATTTTATGGACTATTCTGATAAGAGTCTAAAAATGCTAAATACAGACAGCATTAAACTTTAAGGCTTGGCTTATAAGCTTTCTAAGGGAAAGGAAAGACTGCAGGGAACTTTGTTGGAACAGGACTACTGGCATTAAGGGCTGGCTGCGTCCTACTGCCCAGGCCCAGAGTGTTTAATCAAGGTTAAATTTGTAATGGACTAATATGCTTAGCTAGAGATATTGGACTGAGAGATTTAAGAGGTTTTTTTTGTTTGTTTGTTTTTTGGTTTTTCGAGGTAGGGTTTCACTGTAGCCCAAGCTAACCTGGAATTCTGTATGGAGCCTCAGGGTGGCCTAAAACTCATGGTAATCCTCCTACCTCCGCCTCCCTAGTGCTGGGATTAAAGGCATATACCACCATGCCCAGCTGAGATTTAAGATTTTAAGCTAAAAAATCCTCACACAAGTTAAAATTACAGGCACTGAGACTAATTTTAGGTTATGATGGTTCAGTTTACATTGTTTTTGTCTCTCCTTCCTATGCTTTTACCAGTTAAAAATGTTTACTCTGTGCCTTTATATGTTAGAAGTGTTTAACTTGTTTAATTTTACAGATCTTAATATCTAAAATTAATCAAGACTATGGGGACCTTTGAAATTAAACTGAATACAATTTATATATAATGTGTGATGGTTATAAATCTATTGGGAGCCAGGGACAAAATGTGGTAATTTAAATAGATGGCCCCCCCTCCTGGCAGCTTGTGCCCAGCCCACCCCTACTGGGAGTTGGCAGGCAGTCCACCTCCTGGGTGACTGCCACGTGGCTCCCTTGCACTGACCCAGGTGGGGACAGGGAAGAAGTCCACCCTCTTATGGGGACTGGGCTCACTAATATTTTTCTTTCAGTCCATACCTTTTCCTGCGCCTGCTGGGCATCGGTACATGCTGGGGAAAAAAAACCTAAACATACAATTAGCCATATACTTCAATGCTTTGCCACCCTTGGACTACTTTACCAAATTAAAACAGATAATGGCCCCTGCTTCGTAAGCAAGGCCTTTATAGATTTTCTCCAGACCTGGAAAATCTCACATTCCACAGACATCCCAGACAACCCCCAGGGCCAGGCTATTGTTAAAAGATATAATCAAACTCTCAAGTCTCAATTACAAAAACAAAAGGGGGAAACCTTACCCCCACACGACCAACTAAAAAAGGCATTATTTACCCTAAATATTTTAAATTTTTCTAACAATTTATAATGGGTGATGGTTATAAATCTATTGGGCTCCAGGGGCAGAATGTGGTAATTTAAATAAAAGGCACTCAATATATTCTATTGTTTATTTGCTTGTAGTCTACATTCTACAGCCACCTGACTGGAGTCAGTGCCATTGTGTGGATCTTAAGGTGTGATAGTGGGTTTCAGATTTCAATCTAAAGATATACAAAGTGTGCCTAGCAGGAGTTCCTGAAGTGTGCTGTGGCTTTTGGCTTTAGGCTTGTACTTTTAATGTCTAACTATCCTTCATACTCACAGCTTTAAAGTAGCTCCTGAGAAAGTTCAAACTATGTCTCCCTTTAAGATCTTGGGCTCAATCCTTACCCTAGATACAGGTTCACCTGTTAAACACTATATACTAGGGTTAAAAGTCGTTTGGAGTGTCATGTAGATTTTCAATGGATTTGTGTTACTGCTAAAAAACATAGTAACAGTCAACAGCATTGGGAAAATACAGTTAAGAGATATTTGAGGCTGGGCGTGGTGGCACACGCCTTTAATCCCAGCACTCGGAAGGCAGAGGCAGGAGGATCACTGAGAGTTCGAGGTCACCCTGAGAATACATAGTGAATTCCAGGTCAGCCTGAGCTAGAGTGAGACCCTACCTTAGAAAACCAAAAAACAACAACAAAAAAAAAAAACAAAAGATATTTGACATAATGATAATATTTCCTTGGATCTGATTCAGTTACATTCAGAAATTTTGTCTTTGCAAAATAATCATCTTACTTTTGATGCAGCTAAAGCTGCTGATGACTTAATATCTGTTTTTAAGTCTGCCTTGCCTGGATGGAATTCTTTCACTTCTTGGATAGAAAGCTTTACTGCTACAGGTGTTTGTCTTTTGCTCATTCTGTGTCTGCTACCCATACTCGTTAAAGGCCTTTTGAGATCCATTATAGATATCCATACAAAAGTACATGGGAAAGCCGGGTGTGGTGGCGCATGCCTTTAATCCTGGCACTCGCACTCGGGAGGCAGAGGTAGGAGGATTGCCATGAGTTCGAGGCCACCTTGAGACTCCATAGTGAATTCCAGGTCAGCCTGGGCTAGAGTGAGACCCTACTTTGAAAAACCAAAAAAGTACATGGGATACAGCTATGGGCCGACCCTGGCTTCCTGAGATGTTATCTTAAAGCTCCTGCAGAGGCTGGTAGTCAAAGACAGGTAAAATTCTCTCGAGTTAGGTCAACCTAAGACAGGGCATAAATAATGGAATTCATATACCGATGACGGGTAAGGCCTAAATATCGTAGAGGACAACCTAAGACAGACACAGTCTTTCTGTACCAAGGCCCAGAAGGGCCCCGTTCATTAAAAATAAAAAAGGGGGATGGCATTGTCTAGGGCCATTTGACTGGCCTTGTATCCATAGCTTTAGGCCATTTGACAGCAAGACTTTAGCACCTACATGTAAACAAGATTATACACATTCAGTGTTACTAATAAGAGCTGCTATTCCTTAAGATTTATGTTTGTATTGCTGAGATCAAAGGGTTTGTTTGTTTCCCAACCTTGGGATAATCTCTTGTACTGAGAAGTGATTAAAGTACAAAAACTCTGTACCAGAAAGAAGTTTTTTGATAGAAACTTATGTAAAACTCATGGAATTTTTGCCCATGAAAAAACTTTGTAAAAAAAACAAACCCATTTTGTACCAAGGAGAGACCTAAAATATCTGGGCCTCCCCAGTTGCTTGCAGTACAGATGCCCATACAACCTTAAAAAATTGCTCAGCCACCTTCCCCATCCCCATCCAGCTTTTCCCAATGTTTCCTCTGGAACTTGCATCTGGGTCCCGCCTTCCCCTAATAATTCCAATATAGATGTGGGGTACATTCATCCTTCCTTATGTACTTTTAACATAACTGAGCCCAGTGCTCAAAGCTGCCTGCCTTCTGGAATGGTTTATGTTTGTGGAGGCGGGATGGCCTATAACTTTCTGCCCACCAATTGGATGGGCCTTTGTGCCCCAGCCACCTTAATCCCAGATGTAGATATCATTCCTGGAAATGAGGCCCTCCCTATGCCCTCTTTTGATTATATCGGAGGGAGACCTATCTCCAACAACAGCTAGATTCCCTGGCTGAGGTAGTCCTACAAAACAGGAGGGGACTAGACCTACTAACGGCCGAAAAGGGAGCCATATGCTTGTTTTTACAGGAAAAATGCTGCTTTTACGCCAATATATTGGGAATCATCCAGGACAAGATTAAGAGGCTCCAGGAAGACTTGTGAGGAGGCGATGGGACCACCTCCCTAGGACAGCCCACTGTGGATGGGCTTACATGGCTTCTTACCCTGCCTCCTCCCTTATCTTAGGCCCCTTCTTCCCTCCTCCTTATCCTCACTGTCGGGCCTCGTATAATTAACAAAATTAAGTTCCTCACATGATCCACTGCCACCTCCCCGGCCCTCCATATGACCGATGACAGGCAAGATCTCAGACTGACTGAGACAACCTAAGACAAGCATGGAGTGGGTTCTCAGCAAGCTAAACACCTGGTACCCAGGGACAGGTAAGATCCCCAGAGGGGGACAACCTAAGACAGGGGCCATGGTGACTAATACTCTTACAAAAACAAAAGGGGGACATGTTGGACCCTGAAAGGCCCGGGCATGAGGCCTAGTGGAACTTCCTGAGCCTAGCCAAAGTTTGGCGACCTGTCTCTGGCCAGCTAGGACTCAGCAAGACGCCTAATGGCTTCTTGCCTGCTACTTCCATGCAAGAGTTGGAATTATCATTTCAACAGTCACAGTTTACTATTGGCCCTTACCTTTTCCCCATCCTAAAATCCTCACCTTCATCCCCAACATTATATAGGCAACTGCTTTCAACAATAAAATGAGTTCCTGTGAGTTCCTGCTTCGACAAGACTCCCGACTCAGTGTGGTTTTTCTCCAGTGACTAGGACAGATTCTGGGTTGTCCAATGTCCACCCTCTTCCTCAACCCCTTGGGAGGAACCAGCAGGCCTGGTCCTTCCTCAACACTACCTGCCCGCCATTGGAGTCTGGCATGAAGTGCCAAACCCTGTAGTGGGAGCTAAGAACATGAACAGGAGATGGACTAGTCCTTAACATTAATGTACAGCGAGGGCCATAATTACCCCAGGAACTTGACAAAGGAGTGGGACGTTTATACATACACTAAAGAACCAAACTAATTTACATTTGGGTTTTTTGGCATGTGTATTCTCTGACATGACTGTGTATGCACAGTGTGTGTGCAGATGTGTATGTGTGCAGAGGGTAGAGGGGAACATTGGGTATCCTCTTACAGCATTCTTCTATACTGATTCCTTGAGACAGAAAGTTTCTCAATGAACCTGGAGCTATGGTTTTTGGTAAGACTGGCTGACCCATGAGCCCCATCAATTCTCCTGCTTTCTCCTTACTTTTTATGTGGGTGCTGGGCCCTTTCTGGCTCTCATGTTTGTGTAGAAAGTGCTCTTATCCACTGAGCCATCTCTCAGACCTTCATCTTTGTCTTTCTTTCATTCATTCATTCATTCACTCAGATATTCATTCACTTCTGAGACAAGGTCTTGCTATACAGCCCAGGATAATGCTAATTAATGATCTTCCTACCTCTGTTGCTCAAGTGCTAGCTAGGATTAGAGATCCTGATTCACGGCTGGCCCTAAAATGGTGGCAATGTACAAAACAGCAGGCAGTGAACACTCTCATATGTCTACAAGCTATACACATACCAATTTACTTAAAACATTTCAAAGGTCCTTACCAATTTGATTTTATCACAGGAAAATAAATTTCCTAGAGAGTCTAAGTAGCTTAACCAAGGTAACACAAGATCAAGAGGCATGGTAAGGCCTGAGTTTAGGTCCTCTGGAGTTCCACACTTAATCCCATCATAACTCATGAAAAAGGGGGTAAGATTAGGGAACACTGGGCCCAAAACAACACTGCTATTTTTTTGTTGTTGTTTTGTTTTGTTGAAGATAGGAGCTCATGTAGCCCAGGCTGATCTCAAACTCACTAAGTAGCCAATAACAACCTTGAACTTTGGATCCTTGTAATTCCACCTCCCAATTGCTGGGATTACAGGCGTATGTCACCACATCTAGTTTATGTGGTGCTGGGCTGAACCCAGGGATTAGTGCAGACAGACAGGCATCTATAGTGAGCTGAGGTCTTGTTTAAGTTATTTTAAAATAGAAATATTCTTTTGATATTTAAAGTTCTTTGACTTCAAAACTTTGTTCTTTGGCAAAGTAATTCAGCTGGGCAATCTCCTCATTCATTTTTTGCATTGCTTTAGAAGCAACTGTCTTACTGGGTTGATGACAGCAATGAGGCCATCCTATTTACAGTTTTAGAATATGCACAGTCTCTTAGACAGAAGGTTGAAACCCATAGTTCACATTTAAAATTGCTATATAAATGGGCTAGAGAGATGGCTCAGTGGTTAAAGGCACTTGCTTGTAAACCCTAACAGCTTGGGTTCAATTCCCCAGTACCTACATGAAGGCAGATGCACAAAGTGGTTCATGTGTCTGGAGTTCATCTGCAAGTGGCCCTGGCATGCCCACTCTCATTCGCTGTCTCTGGTTATAAATAAATAAAAACATTTAAAAAATAAAAAATGTTATAAAATTAAGTATATATGAAATTATCAAAACATTAAGACCTTGAAGAATAAAAGCCCTTCAGGAAGGTCAGTTAATCATTCACTGGTCCATTTGTGCAAAGTGCTAGATACAAAAGAAAATAAACCTCCAAAGAGCTCAGCTCAAGCATATATAATCTCTGCTGAATGCTGCACAAAACTATAAAAGCTATTACTTTTCTTTTATATTGGTATAAAAAGTACCTGACTCAATTCAGAAATGACTCATACAAGCAAATGGAAGACAATAGTCATGTGGATTTTCTGCCCATGAAAGACCTAATATCTCTTTACACCATCGTTCAAAACATCCAAAAGAGAAAGACCTTGAAAAATACTTTCTTTAATGTAGTTGTGTTCATGAATGTTTGGCCACTTATCTGTGAGTCTGACTACAAAATTTCTTTCAAATAGAAGACAATTTAACTGGGCACCTCCCACCATCACAAGAGTAGACTTTTCCCTAACAAGTTAGAATATAAGTCAGTTCAAGAAAGGAGACAAAGCACCAATAGTCAGTGGTTCAAAGTGTTTTGTCATCTGATCTCCAATCCTAACTTAGCATACTATGAGAAAATACATTCCAAGTTCTCAACTCAAGTAAGACCTTGTAGACTGGATATCACCCTAGCGACTCTACTCAGTGCCAGTGACAGAACTTCTGCAGCCTCCTAATTTCTACTGAAAATTATTTGATATTGATTTGCAAACTGCTATTTGATAGGCATTTTCAACTATTAGAAAACATTAGAATGTGGGACACTCAGACAACTTTTAGGATAATCTGGGTGCAGTGTGATGGTTCCAGTCATCATGTCACATAGCCATTGGTAGTTTCCTAGTTTAATGAGCTATGTGGTACTCTTTTTTCAGTTGAAGGAAAGATCACAAATTATAGGGTAATTTTTAAGAGGCTCCTCCCTCCCCAGTTAAATAAGCAACAGCCATCCAACATCCAAAAAGCAATTCTTTGACATGATAAAAAAAAAACAAAACAAATGCATCTTTCAATCTGTTGACATGCAACCCAACAAAAATAATCAGAAAATGGCACTGCCATCCATTGCCTTCAAAAAGACAAAATCAAAACCAAACCAGTTATGGCACTTCCTGTAGCTCTCCTCTAGGGTAGCCTGAACCCTGTCACAAGAAAGGACTTAAGATAACAAGCTAGGGGCTGGACAGATGGCTCAGCAGTTAAGCACTTGCCTGTGAAGCCTAAGGACCCCGGTTCAAGGCTCGATTCCCCAGGACCCACGTTAGCCAGATGCACAAGGAGGCGCAAGCATCTGGAGTTGGTTTGCAGTGGCTGGAAGCCCTGGCGCGCCCATTCTCTCTCTCTCTCTCTCTACCTGCCTCTTTCTCTTTCTGTCTGTTGCTCTCAAATAAATAAAAATGAACAAAAATATTTTAAAAAAAAAAAGATAACAAGCTAGGGTAACTGGTACTTTTCAAGATAGTCCCACTCTTCAGGTTGTTTCAAGTGGTCTGCATGGGCCCAAGAATCTGCCTTTACTAAAGGTCCACATGGCACATATCTGAGGCTGACGGCGCATGGACCATAACTTAAGCCAATTCTCAATCTATACGTCTCTTCTTGGCCAGTCGTGCTGCATTCTTCACTCTAGCTGAACTGTCCACTCACTGGTGGATGTAAACAGTGCTGCCTTAGAAATTTAATGTAAGCCACTCATATAATTTTAAATTAACTAGTAGTTGCATTAAAAAGGTCAAAAGAACTAACCTTAACACTGTATTCTTACATAATAAAGCCAGATGTTATCATTTTTACTATTCAACAACGTGAAATTATTCATGGTATTGTATAGTCTTTTATCTAAGAAATTCGGTGTGTGCTTTATACTCAGAGCATGTCTTAGCTCCTGCCAGCCACATTCCATAGTACATGTGGCCAGTGACTGTGGTATAAAATAGGGCAGGCCAAGTCTCTGATAGCGGGTTGTCTAGGTTGGGTACCCACTTTACCCCAGAGTTATATGAACCTGAGCAACTGATTTATTTTTGCTGCCACAACTTCTCTTTAGCAGAATGGTGTTAATATTTCTACCTTCCTCACAGAACGGTGATAGGTGAACTATGAAGAGTACTAAGGACAGCACTTAAGGGCAGTGGTTAGTAGCTTTTACAGTGGCCAACCTGCAGATCATCCATACTCTACCTGCCTGTCCTTACCTGTTAACTAAGTGCCTTCCTTTCTGCACATCTCTCCATATTTCGCTTTCCCAGGGCACAGTCCCTCATAAAGTTTGTTTCCACCCATCACTGATCCACCCTTTCCACTGTACTTCTTTTCATTGTGCTTCTCACTCAGAAAGTTAACTGTGCCCTGTAAACCTGTGTGATTAACCTGAACAGACACCCTGTCTGCATCACCATGAAGCTGACTGAGCGCAGAGGATGTGCCCCTGTGTGCACAAAGTAAGCTCAAGAGCATCACAGGTAAATGCTAAATGGAGAGCTCTGAAACACTTACAGAAATGCTTCATTATACAACCTTATAAGAGCAGCTAGACTAAAATGAGTATTGTTAAAGACAATGAACAGACCAACTATTGGTTTATGTGGCTTTCAGGAGAAATTCAGAAGATTACACTTTTATAAATGCAGATTTTACATTCAGGATCAAAACCATCTTTTTCAAACATTTTTCAATGAAGCATTAGAATGAATTCTATTCTGTTTAGCTTTTTAAAAATTGTTTATTTTTATTTATTTATTTGTAAGTGGCAGGCATAGAGAGAAAGAAGCAGATATATATACACAGAATGGGTGCGCCAGGGCCTCCACCCACTGCACACAAACTTCAGATGTGTGCGCCCCCCCTTGTCCCTCTGGCTAATGTGGGTCCTGGAGAATAAAGCCTCAAACCGGGGTCCTTAGGCTTCGCAGGCAAGCACTTAACCGCTAAGCCATCTCTCCAGCCCTCTGTTCAGTTTTAACTAGTGAAATCAGAGCATCAATTCCTAGCTCTAATTTTTACTAAGAAATAACAGGGGAAAATATAATGTCTTTGTTTGAATTCAAGGATAAGTGACAGAATATGATTCTGTGAGAAAAGATCCTTTGGAAATCAAGTTAGGGACAATTGTGACATGTAAACAGATGGTAGAAAAAATACACAGAGCAGGGGCTGGAGTTAAACACTTGCCTGTGAAGCCTAAAGACTCTGGTTTGAGGCTCGATTCCCCAAGACCCACAGAAGCCAGATGCCAAGGTGGCTGGAGGCCCTGGTGCACCCATTCTCTATTCTGCCTCTTTCTCTCTCTCTGTTGCTCTCAAATAAATAATAAACAAACAAACAAACACAAGGAGTGGGGGTTGGAGAGATAGCTTAGTAGTTAAAGTACTTGCCTGTAAAGCCTAAGGACCCAGCTTCGATTCCCCAGTACCCAAGTGCACATGGTGGCACATGCATGTGGAGTTCATGTGCAGTAGCTGGAGGTCCTGGTATGGCCATTCTCTCCCTCTCCCACTTCTCAAATAAATAAATAAAATATTAAAAATTACAAGGGAAAGGAAATGAGGAGAGAGGGGGAAGGGAGCAGAATGAGGGACGGGAATCAACAAAAACACATTGCACTTGAAAATGCCATAAATAAAAAGTAAAAAGAATTAAAAAAGAAAAAAGAAGCCAGGTATGGTGGCACATGCTTTTAATCCCAGACTTGGAAGGCAGAGGTAGGAGGATGGCCGAGAATTGGCTGCCTGAGACTACATAGTAAATTCCAGGTCAGCTTGGGATAGAGTGAGACCCTACCTCGAGGAAGGAAAAAGAAAATAAACTAAATAAATAAGAGTAGATGCTTAAGATAGACTACAGAATCTTCACATTTCACACATGTGTGCACACACAAGATACACAAAAGATCCTGCATCAATAGAAAATCACTTTGCTCACTCATTTACATGTAACTTTTTAATTTCGAGATGAGATAAGAGAAAAAAAGGGCAGAGACCACTGAGTTCCCAAACAAATGCCATGCCATTCTAAAGGTAACAAAAAATCCTATCACATCATTCTTAGGTTGTATCTTTCTATTGTGCAAATATTCTTTTTGCCAACAGTGAATAAAACAGGTTATGCTAAAACCATCTCAAAATAACAAACACTGCCTATCAGAGAAATCTAAAAATAGACAGTGAAAATGCTGCTCAAATCTTGTTACTTCCGCAAGATGATTCATATCCACATGCTGATCCCAAAGCCATCACTGAAAAACACCTTGTACCAGGAGAGTATTCCAGCTGTAGACAACATCTTTTAAATGGGTGCCATATACCTATAAAGTGGCACATCTGGGTGTAGGGGACACATGTTTGAATCTTTAATCTTTTTCTCCCCAAGCATTTTTCTTTTTTTAAAGACGAGGTCTCATGTAGCCCAGAACAACCTTGACATCACTATGTAGCTGAAGCTGTCCTTGAACTCCTGACCCTCCTGCTGCCCCATCTGAAATGTTGACATTACAGGCATGTACACACCCAGCCTCTCAAGGCTTTTTTAGGTGTGAATTTTTCTTAAATTTTGTTCTTTTCATATTTTCTGCTATTCTTCCTTAAAAGTCACAGGTAAAGAAGTTTTTAAATGAAGATTCAATTTGAGTCTTTTGAGACATTTGCTAGCTTAAAAGATTTGTTTATCAGTTGCTGAAATTATCCTTCATTCACTTCATAGACCATCTTGAGCCAGAACTGCTCTTCAGGTAAAATAAGCTGATCTCCAACCAACTTACACGATATGAGGAGAAATAAAGAACAAGGGGAAGTATAAATAACAGTGATAAAAGTAATTTTATCTTCAATGATTATTAAGTTGACTTTTTAATCATTAACTCTTTTTAATACCCATGACTGCACAGAGCTGTCTAAAATTACTGGCAACATTGTAAAGTGGAACAATTCCTCTCTGGAAAGAGTCCTCTCTCTCCCCTGAGATTATACCAGTTTAAAAAAACTGTTTTTCCTCCTTCCCTCCCTGTCTCTCTTGATAAATGAAACTTTTAAATCATAGAGGAAACAAAATACATTTCATTCCAATCATCAAAAACCTACAGAAGTCTTATTTAGAGGTACTTCCAATGAATGAATGAACCATTCTACCAACAAAGCCCTGTGCATCTACAACTTTATTTGATCCCCAAATACATTATTCTAATCTGCGTCGAAGTAGTTTGTTCCCATAAACTAATATATGTATTTTTTTCATTTAACAAGAACCTGAAGCTAGAAAGGAAATTGAACCCTAGAGGTGGACAATTACTCTGATAGCATTTGTATGAATGTGTCAAGATAAAAAGTAAATGAGAAATTGAAACTACCAATAGATGTTTAAAAAGCAATTTAATTTCCATGGTCTAATAAATCTTCTTAGCACAGAAATAATGTAAGACAAGAGAAAAACAATGATAGTATGCATTTCTATAAAAAGAGGCCAGCAGAACCTATGACTTATAATCTATGCAGAGGGCTCAATTTATCCTGCATAGCTCCTTTGGCTGCGACAAAGGGGGCATGAACACAGCTCCAAGCCACATCGACCAACACCAAGAAGTGCTCCTCAACTTCCTAGGCCTCAAAATTATCAGCCCTTTTCTACTTTGAAGGAAACTGGCAATAGGAAAATAAACATTATTTTAGCATGCTTCTCAGCACATAAAATCTGTAGTAATCTAAAAGGAGGAGGCTATCCTATTTCCAACAAGGTATATTTCTTTCAAGCAATCATGATTAAATCAGACTATGAGGCTCTTTTCAGTTCTAGAATACTAATGCCTCTGGTTCTCAAATAATGACCACTAATCCATATCATAAAGAAAATCACATATTCTAATGGTGAATTCATGAAATGACACACTGAAAATGTCATAAAATTGAAAACACAGGGCGGGGGGGGGGATGGCTTAGCAGTTAAGATGTTTGTCTGCAAAGCCAAAGGACCCAGGTTCGATTCCTCAGGACCCATATTAGCCAGATGCACAAGGAGGCACACACATCTGGAATTTGTTTGCAGTGGCTGGAGCCCTGGCATGCCCATTCTTTCTCTCTCTCCTCTTCCTCCCTCCCTCTCTCTCTCTCTCTCTCTCTCTGTCAAATAATAAATAAAAAACATTAAAAAAAATTGAAGATACAGCATATGTTCCTGGTCTCAGGTAAGACTGCTTTAAGAAATTCATAAAAATAGACACTCACCCTTTGTCTTTAAATCCCTAAGAAAGTTTTAGGCCCACCACTATGAAACAAGGAACCATGTACAGACCTAGAGAGATTTCATATACCTCATTCTTTCAAGTCCTCATTTCTTCATTACAGCTTAAAGCAGAACTTGCCACATGAACTCACTTTCCTGTAAAGACATGTTTTTGCACAGAGGCACAGAACACACAGAACACCAACACTGAAATGGGCTGTAACCTAAAAGCCTATTGAACTGTCTAATACATGAATTGGAAAAGATGTTCTTCACAGAAAATAGCAGAAGTGGAAACACTTCCCAGGCTAGCAAAGCAAGTCCATTTAAATCAAATACTAGCTGAATTATACACAGGTGTATGCATGGCTTAAATTCTGGGACCCAGAGGAAACATCAGCCTCATTTACTGAGGAGAGAGCCATACTTTCTTCAAATCAGTCACGCAAGTGAAACTGCCACTAATCTTTCCTCTTACGCTGGGTTAGCTTTAGGCTAACCCACAACACACATCTAGGTCTTAACTGTTCTTTCCTAAAGGAAACTACTACATCCTTTTATTTTGCTTGATGACATACCTGTCCCTACCTAAACTGTGAAGCATTTTGGTTGTTACTAAAGCACGCACAGTATTTGGGCCAAACCAGAATCTAAGAAACTAAAAGCACAGGGCGCAGGTGGACGATCACTAAGTGCCTCTCCCTGAGCCCGTGGCTTGAGAAGTGTAAGGAAGGCAAAGTGAGCGTGGTGAGAGAGCAAGGGCTGGTGCCGAGAGGGCCCTGGGAGCAGACGCAAGAACCATCCAGTCAGGACTCAAGGAAGGAACCGAAACTCCAACTCAAAAGATGCCCCACAAGGATCAGGAAGTGGAGGGCTACCAGAACACCTTGCTGCCAGGTGATCAAGAAGCAGGTGGACATAAGAGTCCTGCTGTCTACTATTTCCCAAAGGGAGCCGGTGACTGAAGAAATAATGCACTGCCTATATGAATAGAACTCACCTGTCGTTTACAATTTTATTTCTTACCACCTCATACTATGTATCATTGTGTTTTTATATTCACAGCAACAGAAAAGGTAAGTGTGGCTAACAAATGTGAAGGAGTGTGTGCCACAGGGAAACAGGTGAAGTCAAACAGGTGATTGGTTCCAGGAACCTCTGCAGTCTCGTCTAGGGAGTCTGGACCTGTGTCTCCTTTCCCAAACCCGTTCTGTAAGCAACTCATTTCTCTAGAATCATTCCTTAGACTTAAACAAAATCCTTCTATATCAGCTTAATTTTGCACTAGAGTTCTGGAGTTGTTAAGTATGCTTAACTAAAGCCTGATGATTTTAACAATATCACTTGGGAATGTGGTATATTTTGGAACCATACATGATAAAGAAAAAATGTAGATGCCACGTTTTTTGTTGTGCTTTATTTCATAGTTAGCATAACTAAAATAAGGACACCATCTAACATAGATATGATCCAGCACACAGCACGCATTCATTACATGTCTGCCATGATCTTTACAAAAAATCTCGCAAGCAGACACCCAGGCCTTTTTTTTTTTTTTTTTTCTTTTTGAAGTAGGGTGTCACTCTAGCACAGGCTGACCTGGAATTCACTATATAGTCTCAGCCTGGTCTCAAACTCACAGCAATCCTCCTACCTCTGCCTCCTGAGTGCTGAGATTAAAGGCATGCGCCACCATGGCCGGCTTCCTGGCCATATTCTAAACCTAACCCAGCAAACATCCTGCCAAACTAAAAAAAGAACTTTCCAGAAATTTTAGATTGCTTTTCTATGGTTATTAGACAAGAGCAAAAACAAAATAGAAATTCAAAACTTTGAAGAATTAGTATTGATAAAAATAACCAAATATAAATATACAAAAATCAGTATTTATATCAAAGCAACAAATTTTGGAATATAAATTTTAAAAGCTCTTGTCCATGAAAGCAATAAATTTAACAGAGTAGTCAGGCAAAAAGTGCATAAGATTTACACGGAAAACAAAAACTTTTGCCAAAGGACACAAAAGGTATAAAGATACCTAGACAGATAATGTATGATCTCATTTGTAAAGAAGCTAAAAGAGTTGAGATCATGTAAGTAGAGAGAACAAAAGTTGCCAGGCACCGTGGAGTGGGATATATTAAGGAGACACTGGTCTAAGGATAAACTGTTATCTACAAGAAGAATAAATGTTGGGACCTCATATATAGCAAACCATGCTGCTACTAATAAAACTGTACTGTAAAGTTGAAAAGGAGACATAAAGGGTGGAGAAAGGAAGGGAGGAGGATACTTAATAGGTTGATATTGTATATATGTAATTACAATGATTGTAATGGGGAGGTAATATGATTGAGAATGGAATTTCAAATGGGAAAGTGTGGGGGTGGGGAGGGAGGGAATTACCATGGGATATATTTTATAATCATGGAAAATGTTAATAAAAATTTAAAAAAAAAAAAAAACTGTACTGTAGGCTTGAAAACTGCAAACAGTATGTAAATATTTAAGGTGATAGATAAATTAAGTTGAATGCAATAATTGTTTTACATGGAATCCCATTCTAGTTCACACTGTATGTCTTTCATCCATATCTATCTGTCAATTATATCTTAATGAATTTAGCATGAAGAATGAGAGACTTGGAAAATGCCAAAACCCCCCTCAAATATAAATAATATGGGCTGGAGAGATGGCTTAACAGTTAAGGTGCTTGCCTGTGAAGCCTAAGGACTCATGTTTGACTCTACAGATCCCACATAAGCCATATGCACAGTGATGCGAGCATGCAAGGTTGGACATGCACACAAGGAGGCCCTGTGTCTGGAGTTCCACTGAAGTGGCTGCCGGCCCTGTAGCACCAGTTCTCTTCCTTCCTTCCTCCCTCTCCCCCCCCCCCCACCAGTTCTCTTCCTTCCTTCCTCCCTCTCCCCCCCCCCACCAGGTCTCTTCCTTCCTTCCTCCCTCTCCCCCCCCCCACCAGGTCTCTTCCTCTCTTCCTTCCTCCCTCCCTCCCTCTCCCTCTCTGTCACATAAAAAATATATAAATGATAAAATCTCATAAAACTCCCAGTGTGGATTTGACTTTATTTTGTTTTAGAATTTAATAAATTAATTCTGAAGCTCAACTGGAAGAGAAATATGCCATTCTTGAAAAGTAAAGCAGTTGGCAGAGATAGTTTCTACTATCTACTGAAATGGACAAGGATCAATACATATATCACTACAACAGAAGAGAGTCTGAAATAATAAAGGCAAGCATTTCTGAGATGTTAATATTTGGTCATGGTAGCAAATAACAAAACTGCCAGGGTCATTATCAAAGTTAAAAGATGATTATCTGAAACAATGTGAGGATCAAGTTTCACTTCAGGTATCACACAGACATGCACACTTGTGATTTAGATGAAGACCCAGAGTATTTTCTAAGCTAGAGTTGACAAGATTTTCCAGAAGAGATAAGTACAAGCTATAACACAAGAGATGAATTAGATATAATTTCCAAACTGCGCCATTAATCAAGTTAAAAGGCAAAAGACAAACTCTTAAAATAAATAAGCATTTATAAAACAATAGAAAATTACCTACATCATAGCCATACATGAAAATCAACTCAAAATAGAACTGACTAAAGAGTAAGACCCAACACTATAAACTTAAGAGAAGAAAGCACAGGGAAACACTTCAGGACACTGGTGTGGACAAAGGTATCTTTGGACAGGATCCCAAAGTACTGGCAACATGACCCAGCATTCCCACCACTGGATTCACACACAGAGAAAATGAAGTCAGCATACTGAAGAACTATGCACACTCCATGTTGACTGTAACACTACTCACAACTAAGATAAGCACAATGGAATATCAACTGGCTATAAAAATAACAAACATTTGTAGCAATGCAGATAGAGCTAAATGTCATTATGTTGAGTGGAATAAGCTATAGTAGCTCAATGGATGAGCACTAGGTTCAGTGAGAGACCCTGTCTTAAAAATAAGGGAAAGCACAACTGAGGAAGATATCTAATGTCAAACTCTGGTTTCCTCATGCATATGTACATATATAAAACATTCAGGTATACCATGCAAAAATGAGACAACATAAAATTCTCAAGCAGCTGCTCTATGAGTTTAATGACTGACAGAGCACAGGGGTCTGAAACGACTCCCCAAGGGAGCATTTTCTAATAGAATTAATGTGGTAGAGGAAGTCTTCTATAGCTAAGCTACCAAACATTATAACCACCACCTGCATGGCATTACTAAGCCATTGGATTATAACCAGCGTGATGAAGAACTGGATTATTTTTAATGTCTATTAATTTAAATGTCAATTTTCCTGTTGCCATGAGATACCATCTTGGATAACACAATACTGAGATATGAACACCTTCAAGGTGGGATGAGTGGTTATATTTTAAATACTTAAAAATAAAGATAATAGAGGGTTAATCAAAATCTAAGAGGATATAAGTAAATCATATGGAAACCTACTTTTTTGGACAATGGAATACTCAGGAGCCATAGATTGTTGCTAGAAAATTTTCAGTGTCAGGGATGGGATACCTTTCAGTGAGTTGTTGGCCAGGGAGGTCCCTGATGCCCCCAAAACATTATAGGCCATTGCCGAGGCCCTTGGTTTCCCACCAGGAATAGATGGTAAGATCCTATTGCTGAAGACTCCACATATTTGAGCTGCAAGGCCACTGAGAAATCCTGCTGGAACTAAGCTGATAACCTCCTCCATGTAGATCAGCTGACAGAAAGCTAGAAGAAGCCATTCTGCATGCAGTTCAATGGGAGAGAGAGAAATCACCAGCGAAGATAGTCAACAGTGGACACTGAAAGCCTTATATTTGGCCAGCCAGGCCAAATGAGCCAATGGGTGCAACAGTGGCACATCTGTCATGATGGAAACTAACTGCCCTCTAATTGGACTGGAGGTCTGCTCCATGGGAGGGAATACATCCCTGATACTGAAAACTTAAAACAGAGGTAGTCATGAGCCCTAGGGGTATAACGTCTGCTGCTGTCTGGCTAAATGTATATACTATGCTTATCAAATGCCCAGTAAGTGCTTCTCTTAATATTCATACCTTTATATTAATGCTACTCTCACTTTGGGTAGAGAATCTTCTCTTCAGACGGCAGTGACCTTGGGATGACTCAGAAAGCTTCATGGTCAAGTGACTGGAGTGCTCAGTTCTGCAATATGTCTATCACACCTTCCAAGGCTCAGGGTCTATTGTGGAAGAGGTGGCAGAAAGAATATAAGAGCCAAAGGAAGGGTAGGACTCCTTACAACATGGGTCCCCCAGACACAAAATGGCCTGGATATTCATGACCTCACAGTGCCTGACACTACCTACACAAGACCATCATTAGAGGAGGAAAAGATCATGACATCAAAATAAAAGAGAGACTGATTGAGATGGGGAGGGGATATGATGGAAAATGGAGTTTCAAAGGGGAAAGTGCGGGGGGGGGGAGGAAGGGTATTACCATGGGATATATTTTATAATCATGGAAAATGTTAATAAAAATTGTGAAAAGAAAATAAAAATTTAAAAAAAGGGGAAAGTGGGGGAAGGAGGATATGACCATGGGATATTTTTTATAATCATGAAGTTGTTAATAAAAAAAATTTTGAAAAAAAAGAAGGAAGGCCAAGTTATGTTTTTAGTATGCCAACAGGAAATAACTAATAGGCAAATTAAGACACTGACAATACTATTCTAATTATGTCCAAATATTCTGACACATAATATACTCTGCATACATGTATTTACTACTTGTCTATTTAGTTATTCATTTCACTTTTGCCCACAAACTCTATGTACATTTGTTTGTTTACTTACTTTTTGCCCAACTCAAATTTAAGTTTCTGAAGGCTGTTGTAGAAATTAGCCTCACGGAAAATTACATCATTGTATGTCACTGACTCCTGCAATCTCAAAGTAATAAGACCAGATTCCATGTTTTAAATAGATCCTTGATTTATAAAAACTCTAAGTAGTTATTGCTATTGGAAATACTGGTAAACAGTAGAGTTTATAATCTTTTAAAGCCACATACCATACCCTCCTTGTAGCAAGATACAAAGTAACAAAGACAATTATTCTCTGACAATTGAAACACAGAAAAGGGTCTGATTGCCAGGTACCTGGGTTATCTATAACAGACATCTAAAATAAAGGCACCATTAAGTCAACTGACAAACCTCCACAATTCACAAGTAACTGGGGGCTGTTGTTTCATTTTTACAGTTTCTGGACCTGAGCTGTGGTGACAAATGAGCATTGCATGAATGTTCTCTAGAGTTGTGTTTCTCAATGAAGCACTCATCAGGACATCAGTGAATGAAGAAAAGCAAAGCCAACCACCATCAGCAGTCTACCAAGTGCCACCTACCACTGCTCCTCACTTTTTAAAACACTCGTACTGTACACTGAACCCAGGATCTTGCCATGCATGTACTCATTCTCCTACTGAGATGCACCCCCATTCCCTAACTTCATTTTTACCTCAAAAATGTTACTGTAATGGGCTGGAGAGATGGCTTAGTGGTTAAGTGCTTGCCTGAGAAGCCTAAGGACCCCTGTTCAAGGCTCGATTCCCCAGGACCCACGTTATCCAGATGCATAAGGGGGCGCACATGTCTGGAGTTCGTTTGCAGTGGCTGGAAGCCCTGGTGTGCCCATTCTCTCTCTCTCTCTCTGTCACTGTCAAATAAATAAATAAATAATAAACAAAAAAAATTTGAAAATCTACTGTAAGACAAATGCAGGTTGAGGTTTTCTTAATAAAAAGCTCTCCAAAACCTGATGTTTTGCAAAAGATGGCTAGAAATGGAAACAGAAATCCATGCTTCTACCATTCTAAAACTGCCAGGTAAACTACAGAACAAGCCACTTTTTCAACTTTTATTTGTAAAAATAAAGTACCATTTTAACATAGGTTAAAACATCAGTTTTGCAAAGGGGCAAACTGGTTAAGAGTTCATTTTCCACATGAAAGGGTGGTAGTCACAATAACTAACCAATGGATATAAGCCTAAGAATTTAATTTAAAAGGATGATTAATGATACAATAGTTGCACACTTATTGGCATAGTGCAAATTTATCTACATGCCAGCATATGAATACCTTCTTAACTGGCTGGACCAAGTTTATAACCTGACGCTACTCTTCACTGTGTGACCTTGGACAAGTACTGAACCCATCTGGACCAATGTTTTAGAATCTCAGCCGACACGTACAGTATTATAGCCATTATTACATTTGGTTATTTAGCAATGACTCTGTTTTGAAGGGCCCAAAAGTCGCATACAGCTAAAGGCCACCATACTTGACAGTACAGAGATAGTGATGAAATACACATGACACAAATGAGAGTAACAAGTGGGTTGTGTACTTTAGATCAGGTGGTCATAAAAGGCTGTCATGGGGGACTGACACTGACGTTGACGTGAAGAAGACACAACTAGAAGCAACGATCTGCAGGGGGCGTCCAACAGGCAATGGCAAGGTCAAGGCCTCAGGCGCAGTGAGATTGGCTCTTACTGATTTGTGGGTATGCGTGTATATGCATGTGCATGTCACAGAACAATTTCAGGGTGTTGGTGGTTGTCGCCTTGTTTGAGACTGGACAACACTAAGTTCCAGGCCAACCTGGAATAGAATGAGATGCTGCCTCAAAAACGAGACAGCAGACAGTGGAGAAGGGAGGGAGGCACGGGAAATTTGGGTTTTATGATAAGAACAATCAAAAGCTATGGACGGTGATGGGGAGGGGAATGTTGTGAGTTAAAATTTCTGCAGCTTTTCTGACTAGTGTTGAAAATGGTTCATAAGGAGCCAAGAGTGGAGGCAGGGAAAACTGTCGGAAGACTGATGCTATGACCCAGGCCCAGAACAGTGGTCGTGGGACAGAGATGTTCCTCTGATCTGCAATCACTGTCTCTTACTCTGTAACCAGGCTCCCTGACAGAGGCTATGCGGTCTTTCAATCCTCACCATCTTGCGAATGCTTCCACCTCAACAGTCCTTAGCTCCAGTTCCCTCATCCTCCCCCAGAACTCCACTGAGCACTTTTCTAATCATACCCTACCTCTGCTGCTGATCACCCGTCCCCTCCACCACCTCCTCTCCTTCAGCTCCTGGTACACTTGCTGGTTTTCCTTGGGCACTCCTTTTCAATGTTCTCAGTAACTTCTGAGTGACCGCTAAATCTCAGTGTTCCTCCAACGTTACATCTCCCACACCCAGTTCACTGCACAATACACAGTTCTGAATGGATACATGTACTGGTAACTCCTAAATTCCTACCTGTGACTCAGGGCACTCTACCAAGTTTCCCTATTAACTGCTGTTCAGCTGGACTTGCTTACATGGACACATCGCAAGCATGTCAAATTTAAAAGGCTTAAATCCTTTCATCCTCCCACCGTCTATCTTCACCTAAGCTCCTTCTCACCAGCTACAACCTCTACTACCAGCCCTCCCTAGGTCCTGCAATTCTTTCCTCCTTAGTACCTACAATAGGCTAGCTTCTCAAATGCTGCTGACACCAAGTTCAAGCTCACATAGCTTCCTGCTAGGTTGACTGAACGGCCTCCTGAACATGTTTCCTGTTTCCTATCTCCTCCACAGTGCTGCCAGAGCACAGGACAGGTATTCAACAAATTCCATTAGTTACATTGAGTACACGGCCATTTCTCTGCTTAGTCTCTCAGAGGCTTCTTCAAGAGGTAGCACCTTCGCTAGTATTAGTCTCTTCTCCCATCTGCTCACGTCCTCCTCTCGCCAGCCACTCAGCCGCCCACAGCCCTCGCAACACCGGGGCTTTGCAGGCTCCCCTATGTCTCCGCTTAGTGCTTCTCAGGCAGGCTTAAGTCAGCACCACTTCAAAGAACTGCCGCACATGCCTTACTTGTCACTACCAGCAAACCCAGGAATGGCACAAGAAAATGTTCATTCATAGCCTGTTCTGATCTGGTATCTCCTACGCTTTCAAAACAATCTTTCATTTATTTACTTATTTGAGAGAAAGAGGAGGGGGAGAGGGAAGGTGGGAGAGCGAGAATGGGCCCAGCAGGGCCTCCAGCCACTGCAAATGCACTGCAGACTCATGTGCCAGCTTGTACATCTGGCTTTACATGGGTACTGGGAAGTTGAACTCAGGTCATTAGTCGTTTCAGGCAAGCACCTTAACCACTGTGACATCTCTCCAGCCCCATCTTCTAGGTTTTTCCAAGACAGGCCATCCTAACCTTGAACTTGAAGTCCTACCTGAACTTTCTTAGGACCCTGCCGTATCTTCTAAATTTTGAAAACGGGAGAGCTTTTAAGTGGGTCTCCCTCTCTACTACCATTCCATCACAGCACTAAGTGACAACAATATATTACAAAGCCAAATGTACCTCCTATTAAAATCAAATACTGGGCTGGAGAGATGGCTTAGCGGTTAAGCGCTTGCCTGTGAAGCCTAAGGACCCCGGTTCGAGGTTTGATTCCCCAGCACCCACATTAGCCAGATGCATAAGAGGGCGCACGCGTCTGGAGTTCGTTTGCAGTGGCTGGAAGCCCTGGCGCGCCCATTCTCTGCCTCTTTCTCTCTCTGTTGCTCTTAAATAAATAAATAAATAAAAACAAAAAATTATTTTAAAAACAAATACTGTCAAAAGGAGAAATGACAGAGAAGTGTAAATTCTAAGCAAGTCCGAGAGCATCTAATAGCTCATCCCTAGGATTTATATAGCATGAAGAAGGACCTATATTAAGATCGCTTAATGCTAATAAAAGGTGGAAGGCTTCTCACCTCAATAAACACTAATCAACTTTTCTTGGCCACGTCGCTGTGATTTTAGTTCCCAATGTGGCCTCTTGTTTCCATCCTAACAGGTTGCCTTACCGGACAGCTGACTGAGCACTTCCAAGCCCCTCACTTGTCAGTCACCATTTATTCTGCACATCCGAATGACAGGAAGGGGATGGAAAGAGGGAGGGAGAGTGTGAGTGAATGAGTGTGTGTGTGTGTGTTTGTGTGTGCAACACTTCTGGGAGGAGAGAGAGGTAGCCCGGGCCACCGTTTCAGGGCTGGACGCGTTGGCAGTACAGGGCGGGGGGCGGAGGGTGCGACCCGGGAGCAGGGGCCCGGCAGGGCAGGGCCGGGTCGGGCAGCCCTGCCCGGGCGCTGGAGCACGCAGGGCGACGGGGACGAGGGGGCCGACGGCGGCGGGGCGGGGCGGGGCGCAGGCACCTACTCACCGGGGTCCCCGCGCACGGCCCCGCCGGGGCTCTCGTCGCGCAGCTCAGGGAACAGGAAGTCCCGCGCGGCCTGCAGGTCCTGGAAGTGGCAGAACTGGACAATGGAGCAGGCCATGGCTGCGGGGACCGCCCGCCACACGCGCTTCACCTCACCACGCCCGGGCCCGCACCCCGCACCCCGCGGCGGGCCGCCGACACCCACAGGCAGAAGACACCTCAACAGGGGACGCACGCACGCACGCACGCACGCACGCACGCACGCACGCACGCACGGAGGGGGCGGGAATCCGAGCCGGAAGCTGTCAGCGCGCGTGCGCGGGGCGGGTCACGTGACGCCCCGCGCCACCGGTGAGCCGGTTCCGTGGTGCTGGCCCTCCCCCAGGCGTGACCCAAGTGGACTCTGCCGGGGGCTCGCGGACGCATTAGGCCAGCTTCATTGCAGTCCTGCTATGGACACTTCCTCCAATATTTCACAGATAATGAATAATACGGTCTAAGCCGGGGGGCGAGAGGGTGGCCTTGCCAGGGTCGCGTTGGGAGGTTGAGGCAGGTGAGTTCAGCATCCGCCTGCACTACGGTGTGTGGCTGTGCCTGAAACAAACAAACAACAACAACAAAACAATAAGCAAGATCAGCATCTCTTCTCTGGAAGTCAGCTCCATAAAGGCTCGTTTCAAATGACCTTCCTCCAAAATGCCACAGCGCTGCTTATGTCCAATAGAGCAGGGTAGCATTAAGATACTCTGTGCCATCCGCTACATCTTTCATTCGTTCACCCGGACGGCAAATGTTAGTCTTTCCTGCACCTGCGTCGCAAAGCGCTGAACCAGGAGAGAGCACGTTCCCATCACGCTGAAAGGCTAGTGGTGGCTGACACGGGCAGGCATAAGCAATGAGTTACTCAACTAAAACTGAGATGGTGGCAGTAGGGAAAGAAATACAAAGGGCCGTGACAACCAGAAAGAGAGAGGGGGCTGGCCTGGTTGGGTTTGGTTTTGATTTTGGATAGAAGCAGGTCTGCCTTTACCACGAACAGACGCCTGACTCGTTTAATTCCTTATATACTTCATATATAGCATGGGTCTTGGCACAGAGATAATTGTCTAAGTGCGAATAACTACTTGCTGAAAGAATTAAATGGAAAATGTACATAAATTAATAGACTAACTTGATTATTTTATAAAGTGCTTTGGTTTTCAAAGTACTTTCCCATACATTGTACACTTGGACTAACAAATGACACCTTGAAAGGCCATTTCTTTTCACTTTTGAAACAATGTCTAGCTATTTAGACCAAGCTGACCTCAAGCTCTTTTTTAAATTAATTAATTTTTATTTATTTGACAGAAAAAAGGAGAGGGAGACAGAGAGAGAGAATGGGTGCACCAAGGCCTCCAGACACTGCAAATGAACTCCAGACTCATGCGCTTCCTTGAGCATGTGTCTAATGTGGGTCCTGGGAAATCGAACCTGGGTCCTTTGGCTTTGTAGGCAAATGCCTTAACCACCAAGCCATTTCTCCAGCCCTGACCTCTAACTCTTGATCTTCCTGCCTCAGCACTCTAAGTACTGGGATTACACCTGCCTGGCTTGGAAAGTGTCTTATGTCAATTGTTTTGTGCGTGTGCACAACACACACATATTTACATATCTGTAGGCACACGTGTGTAAGTATGCGGTTGTGTGGCATGTGTGTGCACGAACATGTGAGGGTCAGAGATCAATGTGGGGTGTCTCCTTCAGGTGCAGAGTCTCTCACAGAGACCTAAGTTCACCAATTCAGCCAGTCTGTCTAGCTAGCTTGATCAGAGGGACACACCTGTCTCTGCCTCCAGTGTGCTGGGATTACAGGTGTGTGCCACTACTCCATCATTGACAGGGGTTCTGGGGATCCACCTGTCTCTGCCTCCAGTGTGCTGGATTACAGGTGTGCCATTACTCCATCATTTACAGGGGTTCCGGGGATCAACTGGTCTCTGTCTCCAGTGTGCTGGGATTACAGGTGTGTGCCATTACTCCATCATTGACAAGGGTTCTGGGTATGCACCTGTCTCTGCCTCCAGTGTGCTGGATTACAGGTGTGTGCCATTGCTCCATCATTGACAGGGGTTCTGGGGATCCTCCTGTCTGTCTCCAGTGTGCTGGATTACAGGTGTGTGTGCCATTGCTTCCTCATTGACAGGGGTTCTGGGGATCCACCTGTCTCTGCCTCCAGTGTGCTGGGATTACAGGTGTGTGTGCCATTGCTTCCTCATTGACAGGGGTTCTGGAGATCCGCCTGTCTCTGCCTCCAGTGTGCTGGATTACAGGTGTGTGCCATTGCTTCCTCATTGACAAGGGTTCTGGGGATCTGAACTCAGGTTCTCACACTTGCACAACAAGCACTTTACCCCGTGAGCCATCTCTCCAGCCCCCAATATTTTAGAATTAAATCTTTACATTTCTAAGGATTGAGAATGCAGACGGTTATTATTATCACATTCCACAAAGCCCTGTAGGTGCTCACAGCCTTCCTAAGAGAGACAGACAGGAATCACCCATTTCTTACGAGAGAGGCAGCACCACAGGGAGGAAGCTGATGGGATGCAGAGCGTTCATTGGTTTCTGCCAGGCCTGTGCACACACCCAGTCCACCACAGCAACTGCAAGCCAGTGCCCAGGTTCTTATGCCTTTAACTCCTGCCTCTAGAAAAGAATGATTCTCATGAAATAAGATGGACAGTTTTTATGTTATCACATTTCCAGGGATGAGTTTTTCTTCTATAAAGTAAGGGTTGAGCCAGGCATGGTGGCGAACGCCTTTAATCCCTGCACTTCAGGAGGCAGAGGTAGGAGGATCACCGTGAATTTGAGGCCACCCTGAGACTACAGAGCGAATTCCAGGTCAGCCTGGGCTAACGCGAGACCCTACCTCGGAAGAACAAAATTAAATAAATAAATATGGGTTGATCAGATGTGCTGTGAGGTCAGTTCAAGTGTCATTGACCTATCATTCTATAATCAAAGCTGATAGAAAAAAATGGCTGCCTACCGGTGGTCCTTTCTGAAACTACCTTTAAAAAGGTAGTATTTCAGGCTGGAGAGATAGCTTAGCGGTTAAGTGCTTGCCTATAAAGCCTAAGGACCCTGGTTCGAGGCTCAATTCCCCAGTACCCACATAAGCCAGATGCACAAGGGGGCGCTTGCATCTGGAGTTGGTTTGCAGTGGCTGGAGGCCCTGGCATGCCCATTCTCTCTCTCAAATAAATAAGTAAATAATTTTTTTAAGTAGTATTTCTTCAGAACATCATTCAGTAAAACAATCCCATTCTGACAAGACTGTTCCCTAAATCCAGCATCAATACTAAAACTTGAACTTCAGATCTGTAGCATTACAGGCTGAATCAAGAACAACACATGACACTCTTTGGGAGAATCTATGGCCATTCCATTCTTTGCAAACCCTAAGTTCCTGTTCAGGTACAAGCATTCTGTGGAAGCAGCTGCCCTCGGCTACCTCTGCTGGTTTTGTCCTGCCCTGAAGCATTCATGTATCCCCTCTGGGGCACCTTTTGAATTTCATTGCTTTGATGGCTCAGTCTCAGCAGCAAGGTTCCTGACTTCTGTTCAAGTGCTGTTGGAAAGATTCATTCAGGAATGTTTTGAAGGGCTTTAGATAACCTTCACAAAAACTATAATGCATTCAGGAACTGAACTCTTACCCTAGCCAAGAAGCTGTGAGAATACTGGGGGTGCTGAGCCATTCTGCTGCCATGGTTCCTGTGGCGTGGGAGGACTCTGCCAGACAGGGAGTGCCACTTCCTACCACACAGTGGCAAGAAATTGCATTGTAGAGAACGTGCAGCCCGTAAATATTCCTGCATAGGCAGAGGCTCTGATGTCTGAATTCAGGAGCTGGGGTGGGGGGTGGCGGTGGAGAGCTCTGACCTAAATAACAGCAGGAAGGTGCCGGTTACAGCTACAGCAAGTTACAGCACCAATGGCTGTGGTTCCGGCAGATACTTCCTGGGGCTGGCTTGTAGCAGGTCCTGGCCAATCCTTAACAGCAGCCTGAAGCCAAAGCCAAAGGGGTTGAGCTGTAGTACTGGAAGGAAAGTGGGAGAGAACGAGCAAGAGTTTTGGGAATAAGGACATCTCAAGGCTGTCTTGGCCCAGCCACCAGTTAGCTTCATGACCTTGGCAATGTGTACCACCTTTCTGGATTTTATTTTCTTGAGCTATAAAATAAAGAGGCTCAGGACAATCCCAGGGACATGTAGGCTTGGAGAACAGACCAAGAAGGAAAGGCATGGAAGTTGATCTGCACAAAGGTACGCCAGTAAGAAGCCTGGATGGACGAGAGTGGATGTGAGGACACCAAGCATCCTCGGGTAGAAGATGGACGGTTCCTGAAGTCTAACTTAAGTCCTGGCTTTGCCCAGGGACATGCCTGAGAGGAAGACTGTGAGCGCAAGCAGGGGCTCTCTAACACTGCTTTTGATCCAGTGCAGGACCCCCAAAACGGGGACCCCACGCTCTGCCTGGATATGGCGACACTCCAAATCACTCACGAGAAGCGGTCTTGATGCAAACTGCAAGAGGATTTTATTCCAAGCACGCTGGGGCCCACAGTCGTACACCATGCAGGGGTAGAGGACTGCAGAGCCCCGAATGCAGGAATGGGACAGTTTTTATAGGATTTCTAACAAAGCCTTTGCATTAGACCAATCATTTTTTAACATCAGGGGCCCGCAGGGTGCGAGCCAGTCAGTTTGTGCCACTCCATAGTTTCTAAGCCAATTAGTTTAAATTGCTCAAGCCCCCCGTGGACCAATCAGTTTCCTATGACCTCGGTGGTCAGCATTTGCGCGGTCCTTGGGTGGGGGGTAGCAAAGTGTGGTCTAAGGCAGGCTGCTACGGCTTACGGTGTGGGCTATTAAGGCGTATGGTGCAGGCTATTTACAGAAACCAAATAAGCGGTTTACTTCATTACTCATTTCCCATCCTTGAGGGCTATCTCACGCCCTTTTTACCTAGTTTTATATTAGGAGCAGGCTCTGATATAATGAGAAGAGGGATTCTCTGCTTACTTCCAACAGAGAGTAAACCCTGGAATTTGAGGTATGCAGGGGCCTGCTTAAGCTCCCTTTGGAGCATGATAGTATTTCTGGGCTTCTGGATTCTTGGGCCTTTCACCAGCATCTCTGGATGTAGGTGCCCCAGCAAACACAGACAAGCAGGAAATAGATGTTCTGCAGAGACTGGGTCCTTCAAACAGATAAGCACAAATATTTCCAACAAAAACCAGTGTGGTGGGTAGCATGGTTGACTTTGGATAAGGGCAGTAGGAGAAATTAGGAGAGATTAATTTAATTACTAGGGGTGTTTGGTAGTGAAGAAGAGGTAGGGAAGGTGTTATCAGTTTGATTCCAGACTGCAGAGAACTCACTTTGGATCCCATAGCTTTTAAATCGATGAATCATTTAACATTTAAGGCCTTGCCTGAATTTCCATCTCCCCACTAGATGGTGATGTTCTCAAGGGCAGGGGCTGTGACCTGTTGACATTTGTGAAATGCATATATTATCTCTGTGTTTTTCTGTGCATAAGAGGCGTGCCTTTGATCCTAGCACTTGGGAGGCAAAGGTGGGAGGATCACCGAGAGTTCGAGGCCACCCTGAGACCACATAGTGAATTCCAGGTCAGCCTGAGCTAGAGTGAGACCCTACCTTGAAAAATCAAAAAATCAAAATAAATAAATAAAAAGAGGTAATCAGTTGAAGATTTTAAAAGAAGAGGTAAGGCAGGGAGGCCCCTTGGGATGTCATGCAAAAAATTGCTTCCAAAAGTGGGAAGTAATGAGAAGGGACCTGGGAGTGGCAATGAGCCCTTGTAAGCCCAGCTAAAGCAGGAGGGTCAGTGTGAGTTCAAAATCACCCTGGGCTACATAGCAAGACCCCACTTCTGCTTCTGGTCTCCCCCTACCTAAGCACCCTCTAAGGCCTGAATCTAACCATGCCACTCAGTAAATCTTCCCATAACCATCTCGTATGCTCTTTTTTTTTTCATTCATTTTGGGGTGCCCACGAGTGACTGGAATCCCCATCAATCTAGACACAAATGACAACTAGTGTTGATGGGTAGAGGTGGGAGACAGCCAGTGCCCAGGCAGGTTAAAGAGAGAAACGGCCCACGAGTCCACAGCAAGGGTAGCAATACAGCCGTCAGATTGAAAGAGGGCTTTCGGAGGTCTTATCTGACCTGAACCTTCAAAGCTGATTTTGGGTGGCTGAGGGGCCAAAGGGAGCAAAGATAAGATGCCCAGAGCAAAGGAAGCTCGCTGACCCAAAGCCCGGAAGCCATATCTGTGAGAGCAAACAAGAAGCTATTTCCACAATGCGATCTGCAACCCTACAGGCACGGTGAGCCCAGAAAGGTGGCCAAAGTTTGCTCCAGAAATTCAGGATGAATCAAACTTCTTAGTGCGCTTGAAGGTGAGAATTGTCGCCTTCATTTCATTTTCATCATTAGCGCCCCATTTCACATCTTGCTTGCCATGAGACTGCAGGAGGTGACCAGGTTTTGCAGGTGGGGAGTGGCGATATATTTCTCTGCTTTCCCTGATGTGTGCATGAAAATTCACGCCAGAGACACTTCGTGTTGAATTTGCATTTCCGTTGCTTCTTGTTAAAAGTTTCCAAAGTAAGTTGGCTCCAGGACTGAGGAACTTGTCCTTACGGGTTTTAAGTGAGCCCACCCCTCACCTTCAGAGTTTCGTATTTCTCTTCCTTGCACTGGCTGACATCAGGCGATCCAGTGTGTCGGCTCTTCCCATGCAGTCTCTTTCCAGTATTGAAGTCATCGGCAACGGCTCTGCCAGCAGCCACTGATGTAATAAGAGTTTTACATCATGCTTTCATCTTTTGCACAAAACAATCCACTCCACTACCCTAATTAGTTGAATCCCTCATTTGTGGCCATGCATTTTTAAAAAGTATTTATTTATTTGAGAGTGAGAGCAAGAGCACGAGAGAGAGAGAGAGAGAGAGAGAGAGAGAGAGAGAGAGAGAAAGAGAATGGGTGTGCCAGGGCATCCAGTCACTGCAAACTCCAGATGCATTCGCCACCTTGTGCATCTGGCTTACATGGGTTCTAGAGGATCAAACCGGGATCCTTTGGCTTTGCAGGCAAACACCTTAACCACCAAACCATCTCTCCAGCCTGTTTGTTTTTAAAACTATAAGTCAAACCCAAGGCCTCATTTGCATGCTAGGTAATGTGCTACCCCTGAGCTAATTCCCAGCCTTCTTTCCTACCTTTCCTGCACCCAAAACCAAAAGACACCTGGAAGATTTAGACCATCAGGACTGTAGATCTGCACAGAAACATGCCAGAACTTTCAAAAGTTCTGAGCATCTGTTATGTTTTTCTTTTTCAGTAAAAATATTTAAAAATCTTTCAAAATTTAGCTCAAATATCATTACCTTTGTGAAGGGCCTGACTTCTCAGGCAAAAAAAAAATGCTCACTTTGAAGCTGGGTACAGTGGCACACATTTTCAATCCCAGTACTCAGGAGAGAGGCAGAGGTAGGAGGATCACTGTGAGTTCAAGGTCACCCTGAGACCTTGAGATTCCAGGTCAGCCTGAGCCAGAGTGAGACCCTACCTCAAAACCCTCTCCAAAAAAAGAAAAAAAAAAAAAAACTCACTTTGGATCCCATAGCTTTTAAATCGATGAATCATTTAACATTTAAGGCCTTGCCTGAATTTCCATCTCCCCACTAGATGGTGATGTTCTCAAGGGCAGGGGCTGTGACCTGTTGACATTTGTGAAATGCATTTATTCAGCACATTGAAAAGGCAGCTACTAGAGGCTGGAGAGATGGCTTAGCGGTTAAGGCATTTGCCTGCGAAGCCAAAGGACCTGGGTTTGATTCTCCAGGACCCACATAAGCCAGCTGCACAAGGGGCACATGTGTCTGGAGTTCATTTGCAATGGCTAGAGGCCCTAGTGTGCCCATTCTCTCTCTCTTCTCTCTGTCTGCTTGCAAATAAATAAAAAAATGGGCTGGAGAGATGGCTTAGTGGTTAAGTGAGGCTCCAGTTTGAAGCTCGATTCCTCAGGACCCGCATTAGCCAGATGCACAAGAGGGCACACGTGTTTGGAGTTCGTCTGCAGTGGCTGGAGGCCCTGGCGTGCCCATTCTCTCTTTCCCTATCTCCCTATCTCTCTGTCTGTTACTCTTAAACAAATAAGTAAAAATAATTTTAACAAAATTAAAAAGCATACCTACTAGGCGTCAGGCACTCACATACCACATGCTTTGTTCCCAGCACCCACACATGTATAGGCACCCCCAACACAAAACCCTATGTGTTGTAGCAGATAATATATTCTAATAACAAACATGGAAAACTAAAGACAATTATAATTCTACTGTGAAAGTGTAATTTTGGGAGCTGGGGAAATGGCTCAGTGGTTAAAAGCACTTACTTGAAAAACCTGCCAGACCAGGTTTAGTCTCCCAGTACCCACATAAAGCCAGATGTGCCAAGTGGTGCACGGGTCTGGAGTTCATTTGTAGTGGCAAGAGGCCCAAGCACACCCATTCATATTCCTTCTTTCTCTCTCTCATCCTTTTTTTGTTTGTTTGTTTCATTGTCTGTTTGTTTTTTTGAGGGAGGGTTTCACTCTAGTCCAGGCTGACCTAGAATTCACTATGTAGACTCTGGGTGGCCTCAAATTCATGGAGATCCACCTACCTCTGCCTCCCGAGAGCTGGGATTAAAGGAATGTGCCACCACGCCTGGCTTCTCATCTCTTTCCATCCTCACAAATAAATAAAATATTTAACTGGGATCCCTGGAAGAAGTATCGTGTAAGCTGAGGCCATAGCGTTTGGAGAGGCATTAGATCAACTGGATGGTGTAGAATATGAGGAGGGAAGCCAGCCTCTTAGTCACAAAGGAAATGGCTCATAACCTCCACAATTAGAGGACACAGGTTGGTCAGAGGATTGAGAATCCTTTAGTCTCTCTGGAGTTAAAAGAAAAGTGTTAAGGTGAGGCTGGAGAGAGGTAAGGAGGGCTAAACATCATAAAAACACTCAGGAGGTTATTCACATGTGTTTCTCCTGTGCTTTGCAAAGTACTAGACAAACAGGTGCTTGATTAACATTTGTGGATGGGAGGTAAGAAAAGGAAGAATGGCCAGGCATGGTGGTGCATGCCTTTAATCCCAGCACTTGGGAGGCAGAGGTAGGAGGAGTGCCATGAATGAGTTCAAGGCCACCCTGAGACTCCACAGTGAATTGCAGGTCAGCCTGGGCTAGAGTGAGACCCTACCTCAAAAAAAAAAAAAAAAGGAAAGAAAGAGAGAAAAGAAAAGGTGCTTGCCTCCAGAGCCTAATTACCTAGGTTCAATTCCTAGTAGCACCTTAAAAAAAAAAAAAAAAAACAGTCTGGTGCTATCATGATAGTGCATGAATTGCATGAAATACAGCTCCAGACACAAGACATATCTGCCTAAATATGTTACTCTGAGGCCTGATCTGATTCTGCAAGTCAGTGCGGTTAAATCTGGAGAGATTGTTGTGCCCAGGGCCTGTCAGGGAAGCATGTATGAAGAAGGGGCCCGAATTGCATCTGTGGAGTGTGTGGGGTTTAACCAAGAAGAGAGGAATAATTCCAGAATATATGAAGAACTAAAATGCTTAAGAACAGTACTAAAAACAAGCAATAGACCTATACATTCCTTCAGAGAACACACACACCGCAGATGTAGGAAGAACTGTCTCACGTCACTAATTGTCAGGGAGACACAATTCAAAATCACGATGACTCCAGTCAAGAAGACAAAAGGAGGCCGAGGAGACACCAAGTGCCAGCCTCACCACCAGCATGAGGACTGCAGTTTGATTCCTGTCACCCCTGTAACAGATGCCCGTTGTGGTGATACCTGCTTGTAATCCCAGAGCTGGGGAGGTGGAGACAGGAGACTCCCTGCAGCCTAGCCTAACTGCTGAGCCCCAGGCCAGGGAGACGCTGGGAGCGAGTCAGCTAGCTTTGTTAGGCAGTTTTGTCTCTCGTTTTGCTAGAGATCAAAGAATGACCTGACTTATCTCTTGCCTACAGGAGTTCCCCAGGCCTGTGTTTTTCCATAAACAACCTGAGCCCCTCCTGGGAGGGAGGTCTCCTTTCCCAGAATTTAAATCTAATCCTGACATTATGGTTGATCAAGTTCAGGCTCCAGAACTTGGTGCCATGGCTGGCTTCTATCTGAATGAGCCTCAAGCCCACACTGTGGCTCACCTGAGCCCGAGGGTGATGCCCACTACAGTAAGGCAAGGGCTCTCTTGGCTGCCGGTTTATTACTCCTGAACGTCCAAGTTCTGGTAAGTCTCCTCTCCTCTCAGCACCCTTGGCCACTCTGTACCCCCTCTTGCCCTCCACATGGAAGGAGCTCTCTGTACTTTCTTTTCTTTTCTCTCTAAATCTCTGTGCACATTTTTTCCAGGCCCATCTCATTGGCTCCCGGACCATGGGGCACATTCTCCCCCTCCTCGGCCACTTTCTCTTTCCTTCCTCCTCAGACCTCAAACCTTGCCTCTCTCCTCTCTATGTTTGAGTAAAATATGATGGCTTAAAAACAATCGTTCTTCTCAAGTCTGCTTTATCCAATTCTTTGGTTAAATTACAGACATGAACTTAGGGTTTGGGGTTCCAGGATTGTTCCTAAATACCCCAAGTTTCTCTGTATCAATAAACACCCCTGTCTCAAAAAAACAAAAAGGGCTGGGCATGGTGGCACATATCTTTAATCCCAGCACTTCCACACATGCTCATGCCTACACACATACGCACATGCACCTGCACATAACATGCTCATGCCTACACACGTATGCACATGCACCTGCACACGCATGCACATCATACACACATGCCCACATACTAAAAGGGGAGGTGAGCTGGGGTATGGCTCAGTTGGTAAAGTGAGGACCTGAGTTCAGGCCCCTAAATTCAAATGAAAATGCCTGGCACGGTAGCACTGGGAAGGTAGAGGAGAAGGCGTATCAAAATGTACCCTGCAGCCTGGCGTGGTGGCGCATGCCTTTAATCCCAGCACTCGGGAGGCAGAGGTAGGAGGATGGCCGTGAGTTCGAGGCCACCCTGAGAATACATAGTGAATTAGAGGTCAGTGAGCTACAGTGAGACCCTACCTCGAAACACCCTCCTCCCCAAAACATAATAATTTTATATATCCACACATCTCCTGCAAAGGCCCACGTCCAGTGGCTTACTTCCTACAATTAGGCTCCTCCTCCAGGAGTTTCCACTACCTGCAGATAGGTACCATCAGCTGGTGACTAGGCTTTCAATATGAGAGCCTTTGGGGACATTTCAGATTCCCGCTGTAGTAGGATCTTTAAGTCAGAGCAATTTAAGCTTGAATTCTATCCAGTACTATTTTTTTTTCTATTAATTACAGACATTCTTAGTGTGGATACATCATGTGTTGGCACTAGCCTTTCCCTTGTCCTTGCCCTCATTCCTCTGGGGGCCCTTCTTGGTGGGGTTGCAGGTTTTCCCCGTGGGGTTGTGGGTTATGTGTTGTGGAAGCAGCAGTCATTTAGTGGGAAGAGGCAGTGCCTCTGGGCATGACGTCCCAACCTGTGGCTCTAACAATCTTTCTGCCCCCTCTTCAGCAAAATTCCCTGAGCCGTGGTGGATGAGTTTTAAGTCCACTTCAGTGATGAGCTCTTAGAAGCCTCTGAAACTCTGCTTTGTTGGGTGTCCTCAGCATTTGTCTCCTTCACCCTGGCACTGATTGGCAAGCTCACCATGGAAGCAACACTCTTGCTCATCTCCCCAATTCCTCTGTGGTTTCATCTGAGGTTGGCCGAAGTGCACACTGGGCAGTTTATCTCCCCTGGTCTTGCTATCATCTGAAAAAGAAAAGCAGATTCTCCAGTGGAGAGTGAAGTCAGCACAGGCTCAATTAGATAAGATAGCCACGGTTTCGATAAATATCCCTCAAAAGCTCAACTGGCGAAGGCTTTCCCCCCAGCATAGTAGTGTTTAGAGGTGGATCTTTGGGGGTGACTGGATTATGAGGATTCTGGCCTTGACCATTTGTAGATTCATAACTTAGTGATCTGTTGGGAGGTGGTGGAAATATTAGGAGGTTTGGCCTAGCGGAAAGAAGTGAGTCATTGAGAATGGCCTTGAAAGGTGTGGTGGTTTGATGCAGGTGTCCCCCATAAACTGAGGTGTTCTGAATGCCAGGTTCCCAGTTGATGGAGGTTTGGGAATTAACGCCTCCTGGAGGCAGTGCATTGTTGGTGGCGGGCTTATGGGGGTTATAGCCAGTTTCCCCATGCCATTGTTTTGCACACTCTCCTGTTGCTATGGTCCACCCGATGTTGGCCAGGGAGTGATGTCCACCCTCTGCTCATGCCATCGTTTTCCCTGCCATCATGGAGCATCCCCCTCGAGCCTGTGAGCCAAAATAAACCTCTCCCCCCACCCCACAAGCTGCTCTGGCATGTTTTGTGCCCAGCGCCTTCCTTGTTCTGCTTCAGCCACCATGAGGAGAAGGGCTTTGCTTGATTTATCACATGTTCATGGCCACACTGCCCACCTCACCAAAGTAGAGGCATGGAGCCATCTGACCATGGACTGAAACCTCTGAGACCGTAAGCCTAAGCAGCTCTTTCTTTAAGATGTTTTTCTCAAGTATTTTGTCCCAGGAGTGCAAAGCTGACCACACAGTAGTTTAAGGAGACCAGATCTGCCCAGTACCAACCGTATCACTCGAGGCATGGACATGGTGACACCATCCACATGGCACTTATCTTTTTGTTTTTAATTAATTAATTTATTTGTTGAGAGACAGACAAAGAGAAAGAGGCAGATGGAGAGAGAGAGAATGGCCGTGCTAGGGCCTCCAGCCATTGCAAACGAACTCCAGACACGTGCGCCCCCTTGTGCATCTGGCTAACGTGGGTCCTGGGGAAACGAGCCTTGAACCGGGGTCCTTAGGCTTCACAAGTAAGCGCTTAACTGCTAAGCCATCTCTCCAGCCCCTCATAACATTTATCTTAATGCAAAGAGGATGCATCTAAGCCCTTTAGTGCAGCTTTCATGTACCACAAAGAAATAAACACTGGCCAGTGAACCTTAAAGTCATCTTGTGTCTTAATGTATATTCTGGAGGTATCGAAATATGGAAAAATATGATAGATTTCAGGATATGTGGCAGTAAATTGTCAAGAATTTTCTGCCATTAAAACACTTGACAATGAGAAATTTTCTCAGCAGGCTCCACCTATTGTAGGAATAAGATTTAAATAAATCTTGTTTATTTAAATAAAGTTTAGAGGATTCTGGTATGAACCAATATACAATAAATCTTGGGCTGGAGAGATGGCTTAGTGGTTAAGATGCTTGCTTGCGAAGCCTGAGGACCCTGATTTGATTCTCCAGGTCCCATGTAAGTGAGATGCACATGGTGATGCATGAATCTGGAGTTCATTTGCAGTGACTAGAGGCCCTAGTGCACCCATTCTCTCTCTCTCTCCCTTCCCCTCTCTCTGTCTCTAATAAATAAATAATTTTAAAAGAAATAAATCTTGTTGGAATTATCTTATTACTATTATAATTTTGGTGTTTTTTTAAAATTTTTCCTAAAATTTTGAAATAGTGACACATTTTCTTTCCTTTGAAAAATACAAATAAAAGCCAGACATGGTGGTGCATGCCTTTAATCCCAGCACTTGGGAGGATTGCTGTGAGTTCAAGGCCACCCTGAGACTACATAGTGAATTCCAGGTCAGCTTGGACCAGAGTGAGACCCTACCTTGGAAAACCAAAAAAAAAAAAAAAAAAAAAAAAGAAAAGAAAAGAGAAATAATAGTACATATCCCTGTTATTTTTTGAAAAGTGTTTAAAATAATTATATTCCGACTGGCTAGTCAATTTATATAAAAAAAATCACAAATCATGTTTACTACAAATGCATTTTTGAAATTTATTTATTTATTTTTGGTTTGTTGAGGTAGGGTCTCACTCTAGCCCAGGCTGACCTGGAATTCACTATGTAGTTTCAGGGTGGCTTCAAACTCACAGTGATCCTCCTGCCTCTGCCTCCCACATGCTGGGATTAAAGGCATGTGCCACCATGCTCTGTTTAAAATTTAATTTTTATTATTTATTGCTTTTTAATAGAATGCTTATACCATTATCCCCTTCTGCTTCCCCTCCTCCTCCATTTCCTTCATTAGTTTTGGGAAAGGGTCTTGTCATGTAGGCCAGGTTGGCCTTGAACCTGTAGTCCCATCTCTGCTTTCAGAGCACTGGGATTGTGTGACCACCATGCCCGGCATGCCTTTTCCTATTGGTCTCCTCCCTTTCCCTTCCCAGCCTCATCATGCTTCCCCTTATCCCTGATATCCTCCACATTTGGGAGTTTAAGAAAATATTTTAAAATGCCAAGAATTCTGTGAGAGTGGTGGTCTATTAGACATAGCTATTGACAACAGAATGGTAACACCAAACTGGAAGTGTGGACATCTTTTTGTTTTAATAATTTTTTTTGTTTATTTTTATTTATTTATTTGAGAGTGACAGAGAGAGAAAGAGGGATGGGGGGGGGGAATGGGCACACCAGGGCCTCCAGCCACTGCAAATGAACTCCAGACGCATGCGCCCCCTTCTGCATCTGGCTTATGTGGGTCCTGGGGAATCAAGCCTTGAACTGGGGTCCTTAGGCTTCACAGGCAAGCGCTTAACCACTAAGCCATCTCTCCAGTCCTGGACATCTTTCTTGTCAAGTAATTTTGGTTTTATGTTTTGTTTTAAATTATTTTTGTGCGTTTTACTAATACATCGCTTTTAACATTGTTTTCAATAGCTTTTTACCAGCACCTGACATTCTTTTTTTAGTATAAAATTGATCCTAGGGGCCTGGAAAGATGGCTCAGAGGATAAAGGCTCTTGCTTGAAAAGCCTGCTGGCCTGGAGTCAATTCTCCAACCAGCCACGTAAATCAGACAGGCATTTGTTTGCAGTAGCAAGGGATCCTGGTGTGTGACATGCATGCACACACACATGTGTATGCACGAATAAATAATGAATACACTGATTGGTTCTGAACAATGTTTAATCCTGGTCCTTTCACTCAGCGTTACAGTTAGCACAAAATTGCCATTGTAAAGATTTGTCTGCCTATTATTTAATGTTCACAGATTAGATAAGTCACCAATTCAATAGTTCAAAATACAAATAGCCAGCAGATAACTGTGGAGGCTCAAGGTCTTAGTCAATACAAATTCAAGTGACTGAGTGATAAAAATATATGTCAAGAAATCTAGGCAGCAATAGATACTGCCTTTTAGAAGATCAAAAGTCAAAGCACACTGGCTGACTGAGTTCACTGTGGCAACCACTTTTCCTGAATGAACTTTGTGTTTACAAAGACAAAAGGCTGGACAACCACTTGTAATCAGCAAGGTGACACATTGTTGTTGCAGAAGCTGGAAAATAGAGGCTATGATTTTTTTTCATGGCAACTAATAATTTTTAAAATGTAATTTCATATAGTTTTATATTGTCGCTAAATATTTGATGGGTGATGACTTTTGTAGAAAAGGAATAAAATAAGAAATATTTATTGAACTTATGCTTTATGTAATGTCACAGGTCTCACATACTGGATGTCCCTAATTCCTTCTTGAGACGGTCTTGCTATGTAGCCCTATCTAACCTGGTGTTTGCTGTGTAGCCTAGGCTGGCCTTGAGCCCAGGGTGGGAATTCTCCTCCCTCAACATTCCTGGTGCTGGCATTACATGTATACGTATATACATGTGTACACCATACTCAGTTTTGTTCTTTAGTCTTGGAGACAAGGAGATGATTTCCCAGTCTTCATTTAATCAGGGCAAAAGACCAATTATGTTGCACTTATGATAACTGCCCATGTTTAAGATTACTGTCACTTATGATGACACAAATGAATGATGACAAAAATGAATACAGATTTATAGGTAGAAATGAACTGCCCACATTTTAAATCTATGTAATTGTATCTTACATTTTATTAACTAATTTAGGCATACTGCACTAAATTTTGCCATCCATTAGCATTCTATTATTTGTAGATTCTGTTTCTCCTTTTTACCCACACTTTATCTTTGTACACTAATTATATACTCTCTAATCATATATATGTATACATAACATCATCCTATGTGCTGGTTTGGTAGGGCTCAGCCATTCAAACTGAACCCTACTCTCTAAAATATACTCACCTTTTGAAGAACAATATTTTTAGTAAGATATGACATTACGATACACAAATTGGCAAAATCTATTTTAAGATTTTTTTGTAAGAAAATGAATTTCAAAAGTGCTGAGGTATTAAGTAATGAATAAAATAAGGGAATTAATAATTCATTAATGTATTAATAAATATTTCAGTGCTTAATGGAGTCCTGGCTAATGCACATTAATATATTAGTGTGTGGAATTCTTTGAATGTTTTATATATTTCAATTTAATGTATTTAGTATTGACCATGAATCCATAGATAGAATGTTTAACAAAAGTCACTAATACATATGAAAAGAAAAGTTTTAATAAATGAATGTCAGTAGTAAAAGACATTTAAAGGCAGAGCAATGCATCCATCGCCCCCCCAAGTCTGACTTCCTTGAATTGATTGTGACTCTTGGCCTTGAGAGAGATAGCCAAGGGGATCAGACAGCCCTAGAGAGAGTCCACTGCTGTTCCGCGAAGTGGTCGCATCTCTGGCATACTCTTCTGGAACGTCTTCAGGAGAGTGCTCTTAAGTTGGTTTAGTCTTAGCGCTTCAACAGTCAGAGCGCCTTTTGGGTTCTTTATTTTTTTTTGCTTTGAGGGTCTCACATGCAGCCCCGGCTGGCTTCGCACTTACGAGCTTCCTGCCTCCCCGGTTTCTGAGGACCGAGACAATGGCACTACCTCATCACAGTTCACCAGATGTCTGCTTTCCTAGCCTGGCTCTCGCTGGGAGTGGGTGCTTGGCTTTGGCCGTGCCAGTCACCCGAAACTGCCCCACCGTTCCTCACAGCAGCACTGACCTTAGAAAACCCGAGTTCTCAACGGCTAGCCGGGCAGCAGAGGCAGTGATGCAGTCTCAGGTCCAGTGGCTGCTGCTCACCCAGGTGGCCTCGGTTTGGCTAGTGCTGACCTATGAGTTATGTGTGGATGGGTTGCCTGACCACATCCTGTGATTCTTCCTTCAAAGACAGCTTCATCCCTCCCTCTTCTCTTTTGTCTGGAATAAGGGTCAGGATGGCTGGAGCTGGAGAAGCTGGCCCCACAGTCGTGAAGGTTTTACATGTGGGAAGGGGCCAGCATCTCTGGGGGCTCCAAGGAACAGTCTCATCAGCTCTCCACCTCCAGATTTTAAACAAAATTTAAAAAGTATTTATTTAGTGCATGCAGAGACAAGGAAGAGGGGGGGGGGCAGAGGGAGAATAAGAATGGGCACACCAGGGCCTCCAGCCACAGCAAACAAACTGCAGATGCACGTGCCATTTTGTGCATCTGGCTTTATGTGAGTACTGGGGGATCGAAACTGGGTAGGTAGGCTTTGCAGGCAAGCGCCTTAATTGTTGAGCCATCTCCCCAGCCCTGCCTCCAGATTTTAACACGATGAAGAGAAGTGTATGTTGTTCTTCAGGTCCTGTATCTGGAGTTTCTGCCGCTTGCAGCTGAAGTTACTCCTAACAAAAACACTGTGTCAGAGATGTGAACTGGTCTGAAGAGATCTGGGCTGCTGCAGGGGCCAGTGCTGTGTTGTGACTCAAGGTTCATTCCTGATTGACTGCACTGGACTCGTTCTTTGGCCTAACATGTGATTCTGTGAGATCATTTTAGTGAATGCCATACTTCCTTTTCTTTTTTTTTTTATTTTTAAATTTTTATTAACATTTTCCATGATTATAAAATATATCCCATGGAAATTCCCTCCCTCCCCACCCCCACACTTTCCCATTTGAAATTCCATTCTCCATCATATTACCTCCCCATTACAATCATTGTAATTACATATATACAATATCAACCTATTAAGTATCCTCCTCCCTTCCTTTCTCTACCCTTTATGTCTCCTTTTTAACTTACTGGCCTCTGCTACTAAGTATTGTCATTCTCACGCAGAAGCCCAATCATCTGTAGCTAGGATCCACATATGAGAGAGAACATGTGGCACTTGGCTTTCTGGACCTGGGTTACCTCACTTAGTATAATCCTTTCCAGGTCCATCCATTTTTCTGCAAATTTCATAACTTCATTTTTCTTTACCGCTGAGTAGAACTCCATTGTATAAATGTGCCATATCTTCATTATCCACTCATCTGTTGAGGGACATCTAGGCTGGTTCCATTTCCCAGCTATTATAAATTGAGCAGCAATAAAACATGGTTGAGCATGTACTTCTAAGGAAATGGGATGAGTCCTTTGGATATATGCCTAGGAGTGCTATAGCTGGGTCATATGGTAGATCAATCTTTAGCTGTTTTAGGAACCTCCACAGTGTTTTCCACAATGGCTGGACCAGATTGCATTCCCACCAGCAGTGTAGAAGGGTTCCTTTTTTTCCACATCCCCGCCAACATTTATGATCATTTGTTTTCATGATGGTGGCCAGTCTGACCGGAGTGAGATGGAATCTCAATGTAGTTTTAATCTGCATTTCCCTGATGACTAGTGACGTAGAACATTTTTTTAGATGCTTATATGCCATCCGTATTTCTTCTTTGGAGAACTCTCTATTTAGCGCCATAGCCCATTTTTTGATTGGCTTGTTTGATTCCTTATTATTTAACTTTTTGAGTTCTTTGTATATCCTAGATATTAATCCTCTATCAGATATATAGCTGGCGAAGATTTTTTCCCATTCTGTAGGTTGCCTCTTTGCTTTTTTCACTGTGTCCTTTGCAGTGCAAAATCTTTGTAATTTCATAAGGTCCCAGTGATTAATCTGTGGTTTTATTGCCTGAGCAATTGGGGTTGTATTCAGAAAGTCTTTGCCAAGACCAATATGTTGAAGGGTTTCCCCTACTTTTTCCTCTAGCAGTTTCAGAGTTTCAGGTCTGATGTTAAGGTCTTTAATCCATTTGGACTTAATTCTTGTGCATGGCGAGAGAGAAGAATCTATTTTCATCCTTCTGCAGATATTTATCCAGTTTTCAAAACACCATTTGCTGAAGAGGCTGTCTCTTCTCCAATGAGTATTTTTGGCATTTTTATCGAATATCAGGTGGCTATAGCTACTTGGGCTTACATCTGGGTCCTCTATTCTGTTCCACTGATCTACATATCTGTTTTTATGCTAGTACCATGCTGTTTTTGTTACTATGGCTCTGTAGTATAGGTTAAAATCAGGTATGGTGATACCACCAGCCTCATTTTTGTTGCTCAGTATTATTTTAGATATTTGAGGTTTTTTGTGATTCCAAATGAAATTTTGGATTGTTTTTTCTATTTCCATGAAGAAAGCCTTTGGAATTTTGATAGGGATTGCATTAAATGTGTAGATTTCTTTAGGTAAGATTGCCATTTTCACAATATTGATTCTTCGATTCCAGGAACAAGGGATGTTTCTCCACTTTCTAGTGTCTTCTGCAATTTCTCGCTTGAGTGTTTTAAAGTTCTCATTGTATAGATTCTTTACTTCCTTGGTTAGGTTTATTCCAAGGTACTTTATTTTTTTTGATGCAGTTGTGAACGGGAGTGATTCTCTGATTTCATCCTCTGTGTGTTTGTTGTTAGCATATATGAAGGCTACTGATTTCTGTGTATTTATTTTGTATCCTGCTACATTGCTGTAGGTTTTGATCAGCTTTAACAGTTTGCTAGTAGAGTCTTTAGGGTCCTTTATGTATAGAATCATGTCATCTGCAAATAATGATAACTTGATTTCTTCCTTTCCAATTTGTATCCCTTTTATGTGTGTCTCTTGCCTTATTGCTATGGCTAAGACTTCCAAAACTATATTAAATAGAAGTGGGGACAGTGGACACCCTTGTCTTGTTCCTGATTTTAGTGGAAAAGCTTCCAGTTTTTCCCCATTTAGTAATATGTTGGCTGTAGGCTTGTCATAAATAGCCTTTATTATATTGAGATATGTTCCTTCTATTCCCAGTCTCTGTAGGAATTTTATCATGAAGGGATGTTGGATTTTGTCAAATGCTTTCTCTGCGTCTAATGAGATGACCATATCATTTTTGTCCTTCAACCCATTTATGTAATGTATTACATTTATAGATTTGCATATGTTGAACCATCCCTGCATCTCTGGGATAAAGCCTACTTGGTCAGGGTGAATGATCTTTTTGATATATTCTTGTATTCTGTTTGCCAATATTTTGTTGAGAATTTTTGCATCTATGTTCATGAGGGAGATTGGTCTGTAATTTTCTTTTTTTGTTCTATCTTTGCCTGGTTTTGGTATCAGGGTGATGCTGGCCTCATAGAAGGAGTTTGGTAGAATTCCTTCTTTTTCTATTTCCTGGAAAAGCTTAAGAAGCAATGGTGTTAGCTCTTCCTTAAAAGTCTGGTAAAATTCAGCAGTGAATCCATCACGTTTCCCGAGTTGTGGAGAGCGTGGTGTGAGGGGAAGCGCCCGCACCTGGCTTTTCCTGCGGCTGGAGCCGAGCTTGGCAGCTTTCTGGTGTGCCGCCACCGCGGCGGTTGGCGGAGCTGCTGGGGCCGCTTTGCCGGCCTGTGCGGGCTCTGGATGCTCTGGATCTCTCCTACTTCTCCGCTGCCGCTTCAGTTCCCTATACACCTCACTTTTTAGTAAAAGTGTGTATTTTGCTGAGGTTTTTTGGTCTTTTTTCCCCCCAGGCTGCTTTGGCATGGTACCTACGCCGCCATCTTAACCGGAAGTCCATACTTCCTTTACTTTACTTTTTATTTATTTATTTATTTGTAAGCAGAGAATACAAAGAAGAGAGACAGAGAGAATGGGTGCACCAGCACATCTAGCCACTGCAAACAAACTCCAGAAGCATGTGCCACCTTGTGTATCTGGCTTATGTGGGTACTGGGGAATCAAACCTGAGTCCTGAGGCTTCATAGGCAAGCAGAATAACCACTAAGCCATCTCTCCGGCCCCTATACTTCCTAAATCAGCCAGAACCAGTTGTTATTGCTAATAATAAAGCATTTTCACTGATCTGGGCTCATGACTTTTCTTTCTTTCATTGATTTCTGAGACAATATCTTGCTACATATCCCAACCTAGCCTCAAATTGCTGATTACTGCCTCCTAAATGCTGGCATCATAGGTGTGTGCCACTAAACCCAGCTTGTGATCTGATCTCTCTTTTTTCTTTCCTTTCTTTCTTTCTTTCTTTCTTTCTTTCTTTCTTTCTTTCTTTCTTTCTTTCTTTCTTTCTTTCTTTCTTTGAGAGCGACAGACACAGAGAGAAAGACAGAGGGAGAGAGAGAGAATGGGTGCGCCAGGGCTTCCAGCCTCTGCAAATGAACTCCAGACGCGTGCGCCCCCTTGTGCATCTGGCTAACGTGGGACTTGGGGAACCGAGCCTCGAACCAGGGTCCTTAGGCTTCACAGGCAAGCGCTTAACTGCTAAGCCATCTCTCCAGCTCTCTCATTTTTTTTTAATTTGTTTTCTATCATACATTTTAGACTTAAAGTTCAATTGCATCTTTTTTAAAAAATTTATTTATTTGAGAGTGACATCAATTGCATCTTAAAGAAACCCAATATGAGAGTCCACACTCAGATAGAAAATCCCAATTTTGAAAAAGGAATCATTGCCTGTCTTTCTTAAAATAATGAGACCTCAGAGCTGGAGAGATGGCTCCAGCAGTTTAGTAGCTTGCCTGCAAGCCCTGTTCAATTCCCCAGTGCCCATGTAAAGTCAGATGCACCAAGTGTTGCATGCATCTAGAGTTTGTTTGCCATGGCTGGAGGTCCTGGCACACCCATTCTTTCTCTCTCTTTGTCACTCTTCTCTTTGTCTCTCTGCTTGCAGATAAGATAAAATGAAAAAAAATATTAAATTAAATTTAAAATGATGAGACCTCTTGTGTGTTCAAAATGACTTAATTTCCAGCATTCTCTCCTTCTGAGCAATACATGTGCGGACTCTATGAAATACAGTCTGTTGTGCAGGAACAGTGATTTGAATCCGGGTTCTACGTCAACACCTTGCTAAGTGGTGTTCAGTACAGTTATGGCTGACCTGTGTCTGTGTTTGTCCATCTTTTTCTTTTAAAGGTTTTATTTTTAATTTATTTTTTAAAGACAGAGATGCCAGGATGTGAGGGGAGAGAATGAACGTGCCAGGGTCTCTAGCCACTGCAAATGAACTTCAGATGCATGAACCACAATGTACATCTGGCTAATGTGGGACCTGGGGAATTGAACCTTGGTCCTTAGGCAAGCACCTTAACCACTAAGCCATCTCTCCAGCCCTTTTTGTCCATCTTTAGAAGAGAGGAGACACATACTTTCCAAACTGTCTAGTGGCTGATACCCACTCGAAGGAAGACTATATTCCCCAGCTCTTCTTGGTTTGGCTAGTTCTGGTTATCAGTTATTGGTCATAGATTCCCAGCATGGGGTCCCAAAAGGTGAGATTGCCAATGAAAAGGATGGAGTTGATTTTACCCCAAATGGTATCAGAATCTCAGTTCAGGCCTGAAATACATTATCCTCGTCTCATCACCTTGAACACACACACCAGTCAGAGATGTAGTTCATTCATTCATTCATTGTACATGAAACATGCCCCACGCTTCTTGGGCACCTGTTCTGTGCCATGCATTGAATCGCCCCTGGCTTCCTCTCTGCTTCTTGTCTCTGTGTCCGCGTGTATTTCGCATTCTGACTGAGGTCAGTGGGTCTGAAGGAAAACACCCCATCAGGGGGTCCCCCACGCTCTGCCCGGATATGGCGACACCCCAAATCACTCACAAGAAGCGGTCTTGATGCAAACTACAAGAGGATTTTATTCCAAGCGCACTGGGGCCCACAGTCGTACACCGCACAGGGGTAGAGGACTGCAGAGCCCCGAATGCAGGAACAGGACAGTTTTTATAGGGTTTCTAACAAAGCCTGTGCATTAGACCAATCATTTTTTAATATCAGGAGCCCGCAAGGTGTTAGCCAGTCAGTTTGTGCCACCCCATAGTTTCTAAGCCAATTAGTTTATGACCTTGGTGGTCAGCATTTGCGCAGGTCCTTGGGTGGAGTAGCAGAGTGTGGTACCAGTCTCCTATGACCTTGGAGGGCAGCCTTTGTGCAATTCCTTAGGTGGGGGTAGCAGAGTATGGTATCAGCCTCCTATGACCTTGGTGGTCTGAGGCAGGCTTTTACAGCTTATGGTGCGAGCTACTAAGGTTTACAGTGTGGGCTATTAAGGCTTATAGTGTAAGGCTTATAGTGCAGGCTATTTACAGAAACCAAATAAGTGGTTCACTTCATTACTCATTTCCCGTCCTTGAGGGCTATCTCATGCCCTTTTTACCTAATTTTATATTAGGAGCGGGCTCTGATATAATGAGAAGAGGGATTCTTTACTTGCTTCCAACAGAGAGTAAAGCCTGGAGTTTGAGGTATGCAGGGAGCCCGCTTAAGCTCCCCTTGGAGCGTGATAGTATTTCTGAGCTTCTGAATTCTTGGGCCTTTCAGGTCAGGCCGGAGAGTCCAGTGGGAACAACTTGACTCGCTTGCTCATGTGACATCAAGCTCAGCGTGTGCCACGGGACGAGGAGCCTGTGCGTCTAGGACCCGGCTTCTTACATTGTGGGTCACAACCCCATATTTGACAATAGTGAAGGTGTTCTGTCAACATGCAGCAACCAAAGAGTAATTCAAAATCAAACAGGCTGTGAATGAGAGATGTTCCCAGCAGCACTCGCTCGTGTCACGTCATGTGGCTTTACCACAGCCTTAGTTCTGAGCACACGGCGTGAGCCCTCTGAACGAGGCATGCCCATTCGCCATGCAATGCCAACGAACTCTGCCGGAATCACCTTGGTTCAGATGTCAGGCTATTGCACAGTATGGATGGCAGTGTTTCTACTGCAGATACAAACACATTGTAGCAGACAGCTTCAGGTTCACTGAGATGAACTTTCAGACCAGGCACAGTTATGGAGGAAGGGATTTATTGAAGCTTACAGATCCAAGGGAAGTTCCATAACGGCAGAAGAAGCTGGCCTGCCTTCACACAACCAAGCAGAAAGAGAGAAGCACAAGCCAAAAAGGCCAAAAGCCACACACACTTCAGGAACTCTAGCTAGGCACGCTTTGCATATCTTTAGATTGAAATCGGAAACCCACCACCACACCTTACCCAGTGACATTGCCTCCAGCAGGTGGCTACAGATGCAAACTACAAACAAACAACTGAATATATTGGGGGGCCACCTATTCTATTCATACCACCACACACATCATAGCATAGTTATAATAATAGATAATTTTCTACCCTCGTTCCTCAGAATATAGGTATCTTTGCATTGTATTGTGTCAGAATGTCTGATTTTAAAAAGCACAGTTTGAATTGTGACTTGAGTTTCATTAAAAAAAGTCACTCAATGAATTTTAACTTGGGATTAGGACAAAATTATTGACGATTTCTGAAATGAACCTCAACATACTTCTGACATTTTGTGGTATGTACTTATGTGAAGTGGCATTCCCAATATTGATAAATACAAAATCCAAATATTGATGAATTCTGAAAAACACTGAAGATGCTCTATGTCATACAGTATCAAATAAGCAACCAAGATATGTGTGGTGGCACATGCCTTTAACCCCAGAATTCCAGGTCAGCCTGGGCTAGAGTGAAACCCTGCCTCAAAAAGAATTAAAAATAAAGAAATCAAAACTTCAACAAGATTTAATTCTTTATGTGAAATAAATAATCGTACTACTTCATTAGTATGCAAGTTATCCTTCATACTTAATAAAAGACAAAATAAAATGAGCTCAGAGAACGCCTTAGGGTTAGTCTTAGGCTTGGCACTTCCTGCACTGTGTCTGTGTGATATTTGTGTCCTGTGTTGGACACAAAGTCCCAGGAGGGTTAGAGCTGTGACTGCTCTCATCTTTGGCACTGTAGTCCACAAGGAGAGCCAAGTGCATAGTGCAAAATTAATGAACATTTCTGGCATAACTGAGTCTTGATCAATAACCATTTGTGAGGTTAATCTTTTTCTCTGTACCTTTAATCCTCTGTTGTCTACATAATTATTTACACCGCAGCAAAACTTGTGTATGGTTTTAGTAGGAAAAAAAAAATATATACATATATACACACAACAGTTTGGGATGGGCATCATAGCTTTTTTTCTGCCACCTACTGGTTGAGCACAGAGTCTTGGTGGGTAGACATCAGGCGGGCAGTAACATGTGCATGCAGGAGAGCTGTGTCTCAGGGACTTCTCCAGGGCTTTGATGGATGAGGCAGTGGTGCCCTTTAGCCTTGCTCCCTAGGCACATGCCCAGTGGGCTCTGTAGAGAAATCTGTCACAACGTTGACACTAGAGGGAGCAGTAGCACGCTCTGGCTCACCTGGGCTACTCCTGTAGGGTATTAGTTTCAGGTGGCTCTAGGGACCTCCTGGGCCTCATGTGGTCCAGGCTATAGCTAAGAATAACCTTGAACTCCTGAGCCTCCTGCCTCCACCTGCGAAGTGTTAACAGGTACATCGTCCTCAGTTAAATAGTCTTGATTAAAGGGCCCAGAGTGCTCAGCAGAGAGCCAGAGAGAAAAGCCGGGTGCAGGACTGAACCCCAGCTCTATTAGTCCTTCTGCCCTGGCGCCTGTAGCTTCTCCCAGGTTCTTGGGGTTGTCCTAAGTTTTTGCCCCTAGTTAAAAAAGCATATCAGTTCTCGTTTTGTTCTCTTCAAAGATAGTTTGAAATGGAGTTTAATCATTAACAACGAGGAGCTTTGCTAGAAATTCTAGAACCCACCAGAAATAATTTCTAAATGAATGCATGAGCTGTCTTGAGGCACCATATGTGTAGTGGATGATAGGTACCCTTTGTGACCGTGAACTTAGGATGAAGCAAAACTATGTCCCTCAGGACCAGTGTCACGGGCTCAGCGTGCGATCAGCGCTCCGCGTTTCCTGCCTGGTGTCTGTCACACACAGCTAATGTGGCACTAGTGAGATGGAGAGCACAGGGCCGTGTCTCAGCGAGTCTTGATCTGTCTGCAGTGCAAGGTGCGCTCTGAGGTATCCGCCTTCACCAGCACGGCTCAGACACAACCTGCCTGGGCTCTGCAAGGCACTAGAGGAGAAACCCCAGGCTAAGCCTTACACAGGGTTGAAATCTTGAAATCTCCACTGGGGCCTTCTCTTATTAGAAGACACTCAAGTGAGTTATCTATCGTCTCTGTTTGTCAGCTTAAAAAGCAAAACGATGCTTGAACATGACCCTAAGATACCTTCTAGCTATACAATTATATATCGAAGAACAATTCAAACGTATCTTTTAAGAATGGCACATTGGTCTAACTGTTCTTGAACCCCAAAGAAATGTTCAACCTCACTGTGTTTGGATCAGTTCTTAGGGCAAGCCAGGTGTGGCATTATTAAGTATCTTTCAAATGGAAATCGCTGCTTCTGGCATGAAAGTGCAGATCTTCTTGCCCTCCTCCCTGGCAAATTATTTGTTCTCCTTAGGGCCGAGTTTATGATATTGCCAGGGAGAGTGAATTCCTTCTGTACTGTTAAGTACTGTGCAGCAGCAAGGCTGCGCACCTGGGGCCTGCGGGGTTCGCGGCCCCCCGGTTCTCAGGCTTCCTCTGACTCATCCACTGTGAAGAGCCGGGTTGCTAAGAGACCCGGCCAGGCCGCGGAATCAAAAGGGAAGCCGACGCTTCCTGGGACCCCAGACCAGTTTTAAAAGAGCAGGTAACGTAGAAGTGTAGGTGAGTGGAGAAGGAAAAGGACAGGGGAGGAGTGTGGAAAAGGGAAGAGGGCCGGAGAGGAGGGAGAACAGCAGGAGAAGAAGGCAGGCAAGAAGGAGAGGAAGGGAAGGAGAAGAGAGGGAAGGGAGGGTTTTGGGGAGAGCATATGGACAAGAACCAGGGGTTCAAGGTGCAAAACTAGCCTGGGTGAGCACCACGTGAGACTGTGCAGGGGGTAAATATGCAGAAAGCTCCATGCCCAGAGGGCATGGCAGTCCTTCCTAGTGGGTACCAACTTGGCTTCAATGATCATTAGCAAGCCATTGTGGATTACAAACATCCTTTTGATTCTTTTTTCTGGGAAGTGATCTGGCTATGAAGCTCAGACTGGCCTCAAACTCTGGATTCTCCCGCCTCAGCATTCCAAGAGCTAGGATTCATGGTGTGCGCCAACCACCACACGGAACTCTGGATCACCGTGGTCTTCTTTGGGTGCCACTCTAAAGGGGGGTCAGCATACTCAGGGTCAGTTTCTTTCAGCCAATCCTTGGGTACAATTCCTTCCAACTCTTGCCTCATAACCCAAACATGACATGCCAAAATATCTAGCTAACAAAACAGCAACTGTCCATAAGCCACATCTGGTATGTGTGTGTGTGTGTGTGTGTGTAAGTAGAGGCCAGAGTGGAGGTGCCAGTTGTATTCCTCAGCTGCACCTTATTCATTGAGACAAGATTTTTTTTTTCTTTTTTCTTTTATTGACAACTTCCATGATTGTAAACAATATCCATGGCAATTCCCTCCCTTCCCACTTTCCCCTTTGAAACTCCACTCTCCGTCATAATCCCCCCCTCAATCAGTCTCTCTTTTATTTTGATGTCATGATCTTTTCTTGAAAAGAGATAGGATCTTTAAGTGAACCTAGAGCTCCCTAATTCTGCCAGCCTAACTGGTCGCGGAGCCATAGGAGCCCTGTCTCCAGCTCCACAGCACTGGGACACAGGCACGCAGCCTGTGCTCACTGTTCATGTAGGGGCTGGGGATCTGGACTCGGGTCTTCAAGCCTGCCTGGCGAGCACATTCCTCAGTCATGTCCCCAGCTCCACAAACCTCATCCTGACAGGAAAAAGCCACGGTCTTTTCATTCCTGATCTTCAATTACACAGTGTTCTAGCCATGTTGAAGGTGGCATGTGACCCATCCCAGCAGTCACTGTACTTGATGACACCAATGCAGCCCTCAGGTGAATCTTCAGTCCACTTAGCCACACCTGATGACCTGCACAGAACTGCCCAGTGTCAGCTGTATTTGCCCCTCTCTGGGGCAGCCTCCAAGGCTGCACAGTGGCAGTGAGCTCTACATAAGAGAAAAAAAAAAATCACACCTTTGAATGACATAACGTTTCCAGGCTTGGTGGCCAGGTCACATGAGGTCTGACATCATCCAGAGAAGGGAGCTTCCCGAATACTTTCTTGAGCAACTTTGCTGGGTAGACACCGGAGCACAGAGCTTCCAGTCGAAAAGAACACAAAGCAGGATGAAAGAAAAAGGATTTGCCAGCGTCAAATCTCTGAGCAGTCAATCACAAGGGAGAGGTAGGAGAGTTATAATCCTCCTGACGCTCTAAACACTCCCCCCTTGGCTCTTAGACAACTTGGTAATCCAAAGGACCCTGGGCGGGGGGGGTGTCTGGTCCAAACTTCTACTCTCATGAACATATCTGAAACATCAGGCCAGGTGAAACTCTAGAATGGTGCCACCAAACCTGCTTTGGTCAGTGGCTCCAGAGTCACTACCTTTAAGCAGTTGACCAGCTCTGAAGCCACCTGGACAGTGCAGGTGTCAGGGAGGATGGCTGGGGAGGACGGGTCTGTCTCACCTACTCTACTGGGTGTGGATGTCCTGTAAGCCCAAAATAGACTGAGTGTTGTCATCTTGGGAATGCAAAATTCACTTAATCATTCATGATACTGTTTTTTTTTTGTATTTATTATTTATGTGCAAGTAAAGGGAAAGAGAGAAAGAGCGAGAGAGAGAGAGAAATGAAGTTGGTACATAAGGGCCTTCAGCCACTGCAACCCAATCCAAATACACGGGCCATTCTGTGCACCTGGCTTTATGTGAGTACTGGTGAATCAAACCCGGGCCATCGGACCTTGCAAGCAGGTACCCTTAACCACTGAACCATCTCTCCAGCCCCACATGATACTGTTTCTAATTAAAAAATTTGAAGGATACTTAAGGAAATACTCCTATATATTCTTTATGAAGACCTACCAAATAATAACATTTTATGTATTTGCATTCTTCTTCTTCTTCTTTTTTTTTTTTTGGTTTTTTGAGGTAGGGTCTTGCTGTAGCCCAGGCTTATCTGGAATTCACTATGTAGTCTCAAGGTGGGTTTGAATTCACAGCCATCCTCCTACCTCAGCCTTCCCAGTGCTGGGATTAAAGGCTTGCACCTTCATATCTGGCTCACATTATTATTCTTTCTTTAGTGCTTATAGACATTTATATGTCTTTAGATTATATATGCATACATATCATATGTGCAAATATATGTGTAGCAGACAGCGTCAGGCCATTGAGTTGAACTTCCGGACCAGGCACGGTTTATGGAGGAAGGGATTTATTAAAGCTTATAGACACAGGGGAAGTTCCATAATGGCAGAAGAAGCTGGTCTGCTTTCACAGGACCAAGCAGAGAGAGAGAGAGAAGCCATGAGAGAAAAAAACCCAAAAGCCATACTATAAAAAAACACACTTCAGGAACTCCAGGCACTTTGCATATCTGTAGGCTGGAATTGCAGATCCACCACCACACCTTAGGGCTGGACCCTGGGATCCACCCAGTGACATTTCCTTCAGCCAGGTGGCTGGAAATCTGAAAAGCTTTAATAAAACTGAATACATAGGGGACATCCATTCACATTACCACAATATGATCCACATAGTTAGGCAGTGCTATATGTAAATCACCTGCAAAGAAAAACAGTCTCTCTCAAATTTCCTGAACAATTAGAACAAATGATCAACCCTAATTCCATTGCTTGCTTTCCAGCTGGTCCTCTCACCTATGTTGATAATCTTTGGTTTAGGCCCAACAAGATTATTCTTGTGTTTAGTTTCCCACTTGAGGAGAAGCCACACACTCCCCCTCTCAGTAGGAGAGGAGAGCTGCCACCGCCCGGCACTGCCTGCTCTCAAAGCAGAAGTAGTGAGTGCGTTAGATGACCCGTGTGGGGTCCTGGCCAAACTGGACGGCATTCAGGATTCAAGCACTTCCAGTGCCAGTTTTCCCATCGCAGGTGCCCGAGCTGGTGAGGTGCTGGCTTTCCTGCTCTGGGCCCCGTCTAGCATGAGGTCAGGAGCAGAGCACCTGGCGGCTGCCACCGGTCAGCCTCTTCCATTCACTCCCTCCCCGTGAGAGCCTTTTCACAGCGAGCGCTACTGAGAAAGTCTCCTCTGCCTGTCCCATCCTACCGGTCTTCCCGCTGTGCCGCACCACGTCCTCATACCCCACCGTGTCCTCACACGACACCTCACTGCCCCACACCATGTCCTCACGTATGTGAGCTTGCAATTACAGTCGCCAATGCGACTCCACGATGGCTACTGTGTGTCTTCTGTGTCTCAAGGTTATGTCCTCGAGGACTCTGGCATGCCTTCTGCTGTCATAGGGTTTGTAATCTAGCAGACAGAAAGACCTGCTGCAAGTAGTTTGGCTTGGGATGGTACAACACAGGGAAGCATAGGTTCTTATGGGACCCCGCTGCAATGGGTTCAATAACCTCCCATCGATCAGAGAAAGTCTTGGGAGAAAGGTGCTTAGATTGAAGTCTGAGCAGGCAGCAACTAGGAAGCCCGTGTTAGGGACAGGGGTTGAAGGGATGTTCCTATCAGGGGAAATAGCATCTGCACAACCAAGGGGCCAGCAGACAGTGAGGCCCTGTGAGGGAGTCAGAGCCGCCCGGTAGGCGAAGCTGTCGAGGGTCAGTGAGCGCACGGCGGTTCACCATACACGCAGTGAGCCAGCTCGCACGTGTATGCACGGGGAGGAGCCGGTCTCTTCTGCTGAGAGAGGCATGCCCTTATCACTGTGTTAGTCAGCTTTTGGTCATCAGTGGCAAAATATCTGAGAGAAACAATTTAAGATGAATAGAGGTTCAGTCCATCATCATGTGGCATAAAGATAGGGAGTGTGTGATGGAGCATAAATGTTGCATCATGATAACTAGGATGGAGAAAAAGAGAGAGGGCGGGGAGAGAGAAAGAAGCTGGAGCCCCAATATGCACTTTAAGGGCATGGACTGGCCATCTGTGAAAATCTCCACTGTCATCTTGACTGGATTTGGAAGCACCTAGAGACACACCTTTGAGTGTACATATGAGGCTGTTTCCAGGGAGGCTTAACTAAGGAGGGAAGGAAGACCCACCTGAATGTGTGTGGCATCATCCATTGGGCTGGGGCCCACATTGAATAAAAATGAAAAAAAAAAGGAGGAATTACTTGAGAGGCAGAGATGGGAGGATTGCCATGAGTTCAAGGCCATCCCAAGACTCCATAGTGAAAATAAAAAAAAAAAATGGGAAAGTGAGCTGAGCACTACCAGCATTCATCAGTTGGCCCTGATGCTTTGGGCCCAAGGTGGCACATCATGGCAAGAGCCCTCCTGGAAGGAGGTGAAGGGAAGGAGAAAGAGTCTAGGGTCTCACAATCACCTCCAAGTGCATGCCCTCAATGACTGAGCGACTTCTCACTAGGTCCTACTTTTGAAAGATTCCACCACCTCCCTAATTGTACCAAGCTGGAGACTAAGCCTTTTCCCTATGGGCCTTTGGGGACATTCCAGATACAGACGATGTCCCACCTATTACATTCATTGTCATGTCCCTATAATGTGCAGGAGAAACCGAAAAGGAATAGCCATACTTCCGGTTCTAACCCAGCTCTCACTGTGACGAAGTCCTGTTGTCAACTTGATCAGATTAGTAAATCAGAGGCATGCTGAGGATGTTCTCAGGACCAACTAGCTGAGGGAGGAAGTTCCTCCTCATGAGTAGGGGACTTTTCTGGTGTTCGCCTATATATGAAGTAGCCCCGAGAGAAGGCCCATTGCTTCCTTTTGCCTGGCTGCCTATATGACACATTTGTGCAGGCATATAGACTGTTTTGGCTATCTTTGTACACATGGGACTGAGTTTCATCAGCCTTCCAACTTGGACTGTTGACCAGCGATGCTCTAGAGTTCCTTCAGTGCCAGGCTGGGACGACTGAGGCACTGTTGAGGCACCCAGGCTTGTGGACTGAGCAGCTACCACATTCCTCCCTGCTCAAGTCTGCAGGCAGCTAAGGTCAGACTGCCCAGCTTATATTCTGTAAGCTTACCCAATAATTCCTCTTTGTAATACATATTCATTTTCTTGGTCCTATTTTTCTAGGGAAGTCTGACAATTATAGGAATCCCGCGTCCCAGAATACAATGATGGAAGTATTCTGTTGCTTTATGAAATTCATCTCTTCTTAGAAGTTCCTCCCATCCTCCTTCCCTCCTGCCTCAAAAAGCATTGGAAAATAAATGAGCTGAGACATATGACTCATCTCTCCTGGTCTCTATGTGATTTTCACATCTAATGTTTAACCTTAGGCCCTGAGGAGTCAGGTGTCCCTTCCAAACAGATTTAATGAAACAGCAAGAGGTTTTCAGGGAAATACAAAAAAAAAAAAAAAATCTAATTTCTGGCAACAAGAACAAAGATTCAACCTTCAGTTTTTCAGACGTAGGCGGTTTCTGTCCACACAGATACCATTTAAATTTAAATTTTAAATCCTTTGAGTTCTTCAAAAGAAGATATTTAATGAACTGTGTGACTTGATGACAATTTTAATTATTCACGGTGTCCTATTTTTTGTAAAACAAGCCATGCTTCTAAAGAGGAAGGGGAAAATACCAATGAATTGCAAAGTAGCACCCTTCCTTAGTCTTCATGACCAATGGGGAGTGATGCTGTTGGTACCCAAACTGGAGTCATAGAAGAGGAACATAGCATTTTGGGCACTGTTACTTAGCCATCATGTGGTGAAGCTGGATTTGGAGTTCAGATGTATATGACCTTTGTTCTCTCTATCCCTTTACCCAGTGAGCCACTGGTCCTCTGGATGAGAAGACTGACCTTCCAGTTTGATCACTGAATGGATGGTTTTATGGGTTTAACACCTGGCATATAAAAATTTGAAATCTGGGCTGGAGAGATGGCTTGGTAGTTAAGGCACTTGCCTGTGAAGCCAAAGGATGCGTGTTTGAATCTCCAGGTCCTACATAGCCACATGCACAAAAGTGATGCAAACATGCAATGCTGCACATGCACACAAGGGGAAGCATGTGTCTGGAGTTCATTCACAGTAGCTGAAAGGCCCTGACACACCCATTCTCTCTCTCTCTGTGTCTCTCTCAAAAGCAAAATAATTAAAAAAAAAAAAAACCTCAAAATCCCAAATACTCCAAAATCTGAAACTTTGGATCACTGACCTTATACCATTAGTGGAAAATTCTACACTATGGGCCTTTGTTTCATATACAAATTATTAAACATACAAAATTATTTTCCAGTTATGTGTCTGCTAAACATAGATGGATTTCATGTTTAGGCTTGGGTCTCACCCACAAAGCACTCTCTTTATGTGTATACAAATATCCCATTAAGGAGTGTGGTGGTTTGATTCAGGTGTGCCCCATAAACTTAGGTGTTTTGAATGCTATGTTCACAGCTGATGGAGATTTGGGAATCAATGCCTGCTGGAAGCAGTGTATTGCTGGGGGTGGGCTTATGGGTGTTAGAGCCAGTTTCCCCTTGCCAGGGTTTGGCAGGCCCTCCTGTTCTTGTTGTCTACCTTGTATGGGCCAGGGGTGATGTCCACCCTCTGCTCATGTTGTCCTTTTTCCTCTGCCATCATGGAGCTTTCCCCTCAAGTCTGTAAGCCAAAATAAACCTTTTCTCCCCATAAGCTGCTTTTGCTCAGGTGACTTCTGCCAGCAATGCGAAGCTGAGTGTAACAAGTAGTATTCAGCTGTCTCTCTTCAGTTGTGCTGGCTGACTCCATGAGCAATGTTCTCTGTACTGTCCTGGAGAAACTAAAGGAGCAGTAGACAGGGTCTTTACTGTCAATGAGACTCAAAAGTAATTAGAGAGCAAGAGCTTGTAAATGAAAGCTGTGCTTGGCAGTAAGGCAATAATGAGAAAGCCAGAGGCAGTGGTGTCACTATCTTTTTTCATTGTTTGTTTTTAGAGGTAGGATCTCACTCTAGTTCAGGCTGACCTGGAATTCACTGTGTAGTCTCAGGGTGGCTTTGACCTCACAGTGATCCTCCCCTTTGCCTCCCGAGTGCTGGGATTAAAGGTGTGCACCACCATGCCCGGCTGTCACTCCTATTTTTTCCCTAAAGACAATCACTATACAGGTAGGAACATTTTCTCTAATCCCATCACTGGATATATCTCATACAGTCTTTCTTTACTCTCTCTCTCTACCCACCCATCTTTTCTTTGAGTTTCTATCGTTCCATCCTTTTTTCTTTAAGACAGGATCCCAAAAGATCCTGTAGCTTAATTCTTTAGTTGGAAATTTGGAGGCAATAAAGACTTTCAGTTTCATCAAACTATTCCCCAGTCAAAAAAGAAGGGTTAAGACTTTATAAACAAAATATAATACAAAATGACATCAGGCACCATGGGAAAGTTTACTTTCAAACAGTAGAGAGGTCTATTCAGGTACATCAAAGAGAGCAAAGAAAACTCACATCAGTTGGTGGGTGGATTCAAGATGTAACGTGGGATGTTAGCCCTGTGGCCTCCAACTCTTGCTAACCTTCGATCCTCCACCTGCAGAATGCTGTGATCACAGGTCTGTGACACGGCACAAGGCAGGAAACCCAGGGCTTCGTGAATGCCAGGCAAGCACTCTATCAACTGAGGTGCATGCCTGGCCCCACTCTTATTTTTCAGTGCCCATAAGTATATACATATTTACATATTTACTTAAGTGATGATTATGAATGCTTACTCTTTTTATTTTTTCCTTAAACTTATTATAAGCTTTGATTCACTATTATTAAAATGACTTCAAGGTACAATTTTGGTAGCATGATATTCATAACTTATGTCTTATCATCTATGACTAGACAATTGGATTGTTTCCAATCTCTTTATTTTTTTTTCAAATTTTTATTAGCATTTTCCATGATTATAAAAAAAATCCCATGTTATTTCCCTCCCCTGACACTTTCCCCTTTGAAATTCCATTCTCCATCATATTACCTCCTGTCTTTATTTTTTTAATAATTTTTTAAAAATATTTTTATTTGTTGGAAAGAGGCAGAGAGAGAGAGAGAGAGAGAGAGAGAGAGAGAATGAGAATGGACACTCCAGGGCCTCCAGCCACTGCAAACAAACTCCAGATGCGTGTGACACCTTGTGAATCTGGCTTACATGAGTATAGGGGAACTGAACCTGGGTCCTTAGGCTTTGCAGGAAAGCTCCTTAACTGCTAAACCATCTCTCCAGCCCTAATCTCTTTAATTTTTGCCACATAATATTTTGTTGAATGTCCTAGACCATACATCTTTACCCACGGTTATTTTATTCTCTGGCTACTGGCTTAGTATGAACTCATTCAGGGAGAACAGAGAAAGACCTTTTTTTTTTTTTTTTTTTTTACAGTATAAGAAAATGTATTTTCCTAAGATATTCATTATGGACCAGTAATGCATTTAAATACAATGCTTTAAAACATTAGGCACAAAGAGCTTACAGATCACATTTAATAATAAAACATCTAGTTGCTTAATACATGTTTTTGAGATTGCAATTTAATTTTCAAAACCAAACAAGTAAGTATTAAATATATCACTTTATAGCAAAGGACATTTAAGTGGATTGCACAAGCAGCAGGCAGACTTGTGTTTTAAGAGGAGAAAGAAGACAATTATAATTAAGCCCAGAACTTAAAAGACAGTATTCAGACAGTTCTGCTTAACTGAGGCCTAATTTTATAAAGAGCCGGGTCACTAAGTACTAGATTTTTATAAAAATAGAATTACCTGTATCAGCTGGTACCCCCTGCTTTGATAATTTGTGATCAATATCTAGTAATTTCCCAAACCATTAATGTAGCTTTCATATGCTGTGTGTGTTACATTTTCTTATAAATAAAACTGAGGCCCTGTAACACTCAAACATGTCAAGGTAAAACTTGGTCCTAGAGCTTTATCCATGGATGTAGCGAGTAGTTAGTGAGAACCTGCCTTCCCCTTGCCTCCAGAGCGCACTACTGAAAATGCAGCTGCTCAAGCCCCCGGCTCTGAGTCATGAGCCTTTAATTCATCCTTCAAGACAGCAGAGATCAAGGTTTTCTCTGTATGGACAAATCTTTCTTCGGACCTTCATCAAGGGTATTTCTGAAGTGTTTACATTCATATAATATAGCCTCCTCTCTGTCATCTGGTACTTAAGTCTATGTCATGTATTTTGTCTTCCCTTTCGCTTTTCTACAACCTATTCTTTTAGGTTTGTCCAGCCCGTGGAATTTTCCTGCGGCTCGGTGCTGTTCCTTGTCACTGCTGTCCTTTGCTTTCTTGTCCCAGTCGGGCCATCGGGGCTTTCCCATCTTCCCTCCCAGGCTTCTTATCCACAAGATGACTAGTAGTGACGCTGCCTTACAGGCCAGGTCTTTAGCGAGTTCTGCTCATCAGCACATCCAGTCAGTGCTGCTTTGCTCAAAGCCACGCGTACACTTCAGGTCTCCTCTGCAACAACATTCTTTCTGAACGCTGTTCAAAAATATCCTCAAAAAATGGTTTCTTGAGGATTTCTGTCATGTAAGTTGGTATTAAAAGAATACATAACTCAACAAAAGATGTTTCTACATTTCTCAATTCAATTATAAACACTGAATTTTGCAAGATCGCAGTTAAAATATTTATAGATACAATGGATAGATCTAAAAATTCACCTTTTGGCTTCATGATGAGAAATTAAAATTTATAGGATATATTAAGGTTGAAACTTAAAAAACTAAGATTTTTTTTCACTGAGATGTCTATTAACGTCATCAGACTATAGAGTAATCAAACTACGAGTTTTCAAGTAAGATAATATCAAGTCACTTGTCATCCATGACCCATAATCCTTTTATATTTTAACTCAAATACAAGTGTGACAATGAACTTTAATTTTCAAAATGTTCTGGCTAAGAATTATTAGCCAAGTCAGATAATCCATTTGCCACAAGTGAACTCTCACTTGTGATGAGGTAGCAACCATCAACTGTACCACCTTCTCTGGAGGTCGTGCCCTCCACCCATGAGGCTTCCCACTTTATATGAAAAGTATGAACAACAAGGGACAGAAGAGCCACCGTTCATTGTTTCTTTGATTCTTGTTATTTTCATAGTATCTTAAATACCTGATTTCAATTTTACAGCAACAACAAGCATCAATATTTATTCTGGTCGGTAACTGTGCTCCAAGTTGCATGTATTAATGACTTCCAACATGATCTCTAGGAATAATTCGTAGTTCTGAACCGTGCTTTAGAAAAACATTTCCAGCAGTCTGAGCAGGATTTATTCCTATTCCATCATTGGTAATCATTGCACTTGTTGCTGCAGGAACTTTAAATTCTTCTGCTGCAAACTTTAAGACTGCTGTAAAAGGTGTACTTTCAGGAACACTGAGTACTTTGTAAGGCAGCCGCGGGTCCGACGTGAGCGTGATCTTAAAGGACACCTTCGACATGGTGGAGCCGCACTGACGCCCCGCAGGCGGGTCTGGAGCCGGCGGAGGGGCTGCGCCCGCCCCCAAGACCTTTTTTTTTTTAAAAAAAATTTATTTATTTATTTATTTGAGAGCGACAGACACAGAGAGAAAGACAGATAGAGGGAGAGAGAGGGAATGGGCGCGCCAGGGCTTCCAGCCTCTGCAAACGAACTCCAGATGCGTGCGCCCCCTTGTGCATCTGGCTAACGTGGGACCTGGGGAACCGAGCCTCAAACCGGGGTCCTTAGGCTTCACAGGCAAGCGCTTAACCGCTAAGCCATCTCTCCAGCCCGAGAAAGACCTTTTGAAGACTTACTCTGTTTTGAGAAAGTATGAAGTGGAGGATTCTAAGCAGAGCTGGAGAACCATGTTATTCACTGAAGGTCTGACATTACACTGTATGGCTCGAATCCACCAACCAACTGGTGTGAGTTCTTTGCTCTGTTTGATGTACCTGCATAGACAGCTACTGTTTGAGGGTAAACTTTCCCATGATGCCTGATATCATTTTGTTTATAAAGTCTTAACCCTTATTTTTGACTGGGAAATAGTTTGATAAAACTAGAAGTCTTTACTGTCTCCAAATTTCCAACTAGAGATCTATATAACCTCACTGTTAGTGAAATATTAGAGAGCTTTGAATGTGGTAGGAGTCTGTCAAGACCTGGTTGACTAGGGTCTTATATGCAGCATTCTAAGCACCTTCAAGAGGAATAAAATTATCAATAGATTCAGACTCTTGAGCATAAATCCCTCCTAATTTGGAGGTGATATCTGCTTGCAGCTTGAAACCCCAATATAGTAATGGAAAGACAAATGTCTCTAAGGAATGTGACTGGTGGTGTGCTTTAAAGACCTTTAAAGACCTTTCCTGCCTTCTTAGCTATTTCCATGGAGTTCTGTGACTCAGGTTATTGCAGGAAAGCTAGAAGAAAATACACATAATTATGGTTAATAGTGATCAATGAGGATGATTGGAACTGGCAAAGACTGTCCTGGCTTTAAAGGAGGGGTAAAAAGGATTGGCAATGAGAAATTAATATGATGAGTTCTGATTATGATCAAATAACTTTGGATTGCCTGTGAGACATCCAAGTGGAGATATCTACTAAGCCGCTGAGTGTCTTTATGTCATGGTATGAGATATCAATGATTGAGAATTAAGACATAAGACATAGAGGAAGTCATGCATATAGGTGATATTGTCCAGGAAGAGAGAAAATGGGGATAGAGTTAGACATGGAATCTTGGGAAACATTAATATGTAGGGAATGGCTATCTGTAATCTCAGCACCCATGAGGCTGAGGCAGGAGAATCCCAAATTCAAGCCTGGGTTACATAGCAAGGTCCAATATATAAATAAGTAAAATGAAAGATTAAGGGGAGCTGGGTCGACTGCTCAGTGGATCGTTGTCATGCAACTCTGAGTACCCTGAGTTTGGATTCCTAAGCCCCATAAAAATCCAGACATAGGAATATAAAATAATAATCAAATTGCAGTTTCATTAAAAGTCTCTCCAAAGTCAACTGGTCTTGAGGCAGCTCTGACTGGGATAAATGAGTCTCTGGCGTAGGCTCAAGACATCATTGGGTTTTCCTCTCTGTGTTTCCTTCTGCCTTCCCAACTCTGGGTCAAGTATAAAGCTTAGGATTTGACCTACCTCTACTCTCTGTCTGAGGAAAGGATGAGGAGGCAGAAGACACCTGCTGGAGGATCCAGAGGGAAAGGCTTGAGCTTACTTATCCAACAAGCCACACAGAGGGAGAGACAGAATAAGGAAAGACTATGTGCACGTGTAACTCAAAGGCCATTTGGCCACTGGAGAAACTCTGCCTCAAGGGTATGTGAGAGGGTCCTTGAACCATTAGAATTGTAGGCTATGTGCTCTGTCTTGTTCCTTTAACTGGAGAAGGCAAATTCTTTCTGCACTCTAGGAATTCAACCTAAGTACAGCTCAGACTATATATCTGAAGAATTATCTTCTAAAATTAAGCCCTATCACTCATGACCACAGTCTAGAACAGCGCTTTTCAACAGGATTTTCTTTCTTTCTTTTTTCTTTTTTTTTTTTTTTTTTTTTTTTTGGTTTTCGAGGTAGGGTCTCACTCTAGCCCAGGCTGACCTGGAATTCACTATGGAGTCTCAGGGTGGCCTCGAACTCACAGCAATCCTCCTACCTCTGCCTCCCGAGTGCTGAGATTAAAGGCATGTGCCACCACACCCGGCTTCAATAGGATTTTCTGTGGTGACTGACGTGCTATTTAAATTTGTGTTGTCCAGTGTGGTGGCCATTAGTGCGGACATTGGACATTTGAAATGTGATTAGAGTGACTGAGTAACTGAATTTTAACTTTTACTAAATTTAGCTAATTTAAATTTAAATGGCATCATGTAGACAGAATCTATTAGACAGGGATGTTTGGAGGATTTCAGGGAGTTGTTAAATCTGTTGGACTATGATAGTACTCAGACTTATGTGCTGTTTTTAGCCTCTCCACCTTTATCTGGTCCATCATTCCTGGATATTTCAGGTCTACTGTAAAGGTATGGATTAATATTCATGGAGGCCAAATGCAATTGAAATCCTTCATTTAAAAGTTTGCATTGTTCTAAATTTTGAAACATTTTGAATACCACCATTATATGCCTGACCTCATGTTTTGGGTTACAGTGGAAATATAAGCCTATGGATGGATATGTTAATGCACACTTATGGTCCTTGGGATGCTGAGGTAGATGGGCTTTGAATTATCTAAATTATCCAGACAAGGCAGGGAGAATTTTCTTCAAGCATCAGAACCAAGCCAAGTGCAACAGCAGCCAGGCAGATACACAGAACACCTTACATAAGTGGCTGGAAAGATGGCTCGGTGGTTAAAGGAGCTATTATGAAAAGCCTGGGTTTGATTTCCTAGTACCCATTGCCAGATGCACAAAGTGGCACAGGTTTGCAGTGGCAGGAGGCCCTAATGTGTTCATCCTCTCCCTTCTCCTTGCCCTTCCTTCTCTCTCTCAAATAAATACCTTAAAAAATACCATATATATGGGCTGGAGAGATGGCTTAGCAGCTAAGGCACTTGCCTGCAAAGACTGAGGACCTATGTTTGATCTCCAGGTCCCACGTAAGCCAGATGCACAAAGTGACACAGCATGCAAGGTCGCACATGCTCACAAGGTGGTGTACACATCTGGAGTTCAATTGCAGTGGCTGGAGGCTCTGGGGTGTCAATTCGTTCTTTCTCTATCATAAAAAATGTTAAAAAATATAAAGTTAATTTCATAACAACAGCAATGTAGACAGGCTATTGGGCATTTTCTGATAATTATTTAATTCATTTGCTCTTCATGACTCTGAGAGGGAAGTAGAACAGTATGAAAAACTGAAGCTAAAGGATTGGCCTCAAGGGGCTGGAGAGATTGCTTAGTGGTTAGGGAGCTTGCCTTTGAAGTCTAAGGACCCAGGTTTGATTCTCCAGGACCTACATAAACCAGATGCACAGGGAAGCCCATGTGTCTGGAGTTCATTTGCAGTGGCTAAAGGCCCTGGCATGCCCATTCTCTCTATATGCTTCTCTCTCTCTCAAATAAATAAATAAAATATTTTAAAAAATTTACCCCAAGCTTCAGAGACATGGCAGAGACATGATTTCAACCCACATTTATCAAACATTAAAGCCCTCCCAGCTTAAAAATGACCTTTCCCCCTGTGTCATCCCAAATGTTTTACCAGATCCTTTCTTTTTACTGTTTTTACTCCATGCAAGTTTTGTTCAGGACTGTTCCTAGTCCAACTGGAGCCCATGAAAGAAGTTCAAAAGGTCCAGAGAAGTGTTGGTAATTAGTATTTTTGTCCTTAGACATTTTGGTAGCTTGCAGAGGTTTAAAGCAATTGGCTTCATTGTGACATTTTCATATGTGTATGTGATATTCTTTTGGTATCTACCTCCCCATCCAATTATCCTTCCTTGTCACTTCCCAGGGTTGAGTTTTTTCTTCTCCCTTACGCTTATTATCTCAATATTTGAGCATTTAAAATAGGTATCATTACCATCCCTTTTACAAGAGAGAAAGCCAGGTCACAGAAAAAGAATTTGACCAAGACTGCACACTTTTTGGGTTGTGGAGATTATTTATTTATTTATTTATTTATTTATTTATTTATTTATTTATTTATAATGAGGCAAGCCCAACAGACTGACCTTTTTTTTTTTTTAAATGGAAGAGAAGTGACAGAGAGAGAGAGAGAGAGAGAGAGAGAGAGAGAGAGAGAGAGAGAATTGGCATGCCAGGGCCTCCAGCCAGTGTAATTGAACTCCAGATATGTGCGCCACCTTGTGTGCGTGTGAAACCTTGCACACTTGTGTCACCTTGTGCACTTGGCTTATGTGGGATCTGGGGAGTAGAACATGGGTCCTTAGGCTTCACAGCTAGCGCCTTAACCGCTAAGCCATCTCTCCAGCCGAGATCTGATTTCTAATCACATCTGTTGGCTCCAAAACATCTTTAAATTAAAAAAAATTCATTTATTATTTTAAAATTTATTTGTATATATTATAACAGGCTATATACTATTATCACCTTGCCCCAACTCCTGTTACCCTGGGGACCCTCCTCAGTGGTGTTATGGCAATCTCTGAGGGATTAGGTTGATGGTGTCAGACACGTAGAATAATTAAAACCTATGAAAGCAGAAATCCAGAGACTACAAATAACACTAAATCAGACTGCCAACAGGCCTGTCACGGCTCAGGGAACATTGCACAAGATGGGGCAAAGTCTGTAAGAGCCACAGATCTGAGGCTTGGTCCCCTGCTACCTCACAGGGACTGGCTGAGGGGGCCTTCAAGACCCCACAGAGATTACCATGCCATGCAGTCTTTAAACCGGTGCCTTTCCTTACCCCACCGTGACTCACCCTCTTGGGAACCACACACAATTCTCTTTTCAGAGCATGTGTCCTGAGTTCTATTTAGGAAGACAAGCTTCTAGACAAGGAGCTTTGGAATGGGCTGATTGGTTGTTCCACAGCTCCCTCTCACATCAGAACTTTCCATGACACCATCTTCCTGGGAGCTTGATGCTTGTTCAGGTCACACGCAGTTCGTTATTTATACACAGAAGTGGCCTAGTGTGCTAACGAGCGCTATTGGAGGCCGGCTGCGGGATTCCAGCACAGCAGAGGAAGGACACTGACATTGGCTGGATTTCAAGGAGCAGCTCTGCGCCGGCTAAAGGGGTAGATCCTTCTGGGCTGGCCTGCTTTAGAGTGCCTCCAAAATCTATCAGGAGGCCACCTGCCCTACCTGTGTGAAGGAGAATCCTGTGTCACGCATGGCTGTGGTGACCTGAAATGTAATCAGTGACTCTCTTTCCTTCTGTGTTACTCTCCTCGCTGAGACAAAAATGCCTGACAGAAGCATCTTAAGGCAGGAAAGACTGATTTTGTCTCACATTTTCAGAGCGGTTGTCCACGGTTTGTTTGGTCCCGTGTACATGGGCAGAACATCTTGGCAGTGGGAGCACGTTCACTTGATGGTTGACCAGAAGGCAGAGAAAAAGGGCCGTATAGGAAAAGGGCCAGGGCACGATATAAGGGTATGCCTCCAGTGTCCTACTTCCTCCCTTTAGGCCATACTTCCCACTTTTTTTCTCCATATCTCAGTAATGTCATCATATGATTCCATCAAGGAACTAATCCATCAATTAGGTCAGACTCTGAAAACATCCTTACAGAAAAATCTAGAGTTGTATTTCCCTAATCCCCTAGGTGTTTCCGAATGTAATCAAGTTGACAATCAAAATTAACCATCTCTTCCTCCTTCTCTCTCCTCCATCTTCCCCTTCCTTCTTTCATTTTTTCTTTTTTGAGGTAGGGTCTCGCTTTAGCCCAGGCTGACATGGAATTCACCATGTAGTCTCAGGGTGGTCTCAAATTCATGGTGATCCTCCTACCTTTGCCTCCTGAGTGCTGGGATTAAAGGCGTGCGCCACCACACCTTGCCCCCTTCCTTTTTCTTCCTTCCTTTCTTCCTTCCTTCTTCCCTCCCTCCCTCTCCCCTTCTTCCCTTCCTTCCTTCTTCTTCCCCCCTTTCCCCTTCCCTCTTTCCCCTTTTCCTTCCCACTAAGAATGCTACTGGCAACTGGGGTTCTCTTTCATGGGGTCTTAGTCTAATTAATAAAAGAATGTAGAAATGGACTCAAAAGAAAGCACAATGTTATTAGTGTTTGAGAGGAAAACCATGTCTAACGCAGTGTGTTAATTACAGCAGCTGCTGGGAGGAGGCAGGGCCTGCAACTCAGGTCAGCAAGCAGCTGTGTTAGGGGCAGGGCGGGAAGTCTTCAGAGAAACAGGGGGAAGACCCAGAGTGTCCAGGCCAGCTTTGTTAGGATTTTCATCAGCATCCAAAGGGAGAGAAAAAGGGCTGAAGGAGAAAGCTAGGTTAGGCTTTTTGAGCGAGAACTCAGGAAAACTATTAGGTGTAGCAGTGAGGGTCCCCAAGCAACTGTGTCCAGGGAGGGGCTCCTGTGGGTTTCAATGCAGTATCTCACCAAGGGGACAAATATTTCTCCTACCTCCTCAGCATAGGTCAGGTGATCAACAGGCTCAGAATGGCCCGTTTCCAGAGGTAAAACTCAAAATTCTATTCTTGGCCAGGAGGAAGCAGTATTCCCTCAACAAAGCTCTGATACCACTGCCTTCTCCTCCCTTTACCAGGGAAGGGGCAGGCAGTGCCCAAAGCCAATCCTGAGGGAGAGGTCCTGCCTCATGGGCTTCCAAGTGTGTTAATGCCTGTCTCAATACCCCAAGAAGAATAAGCTACCCAATTCTCCTAAGACTGTAGACTTTAGGCAATGGTGTCTGATGAGGTTTAACAATAGCCTTTCTGCAATGAAGTAAGTTTAAGAGTTTATTATATACTTCATTGATGTAAAATGTGTGGCATACAATTTAAGTACTACTAATAAAATATTCCCTATTCTTGGGCTGGAGAGATGGCTTAGCGGTTAAGTGCTTGCCTGTGAAGCCTAAGGACCCCGGTTCGAGGCTCGGATCCCCAGGTTCCACGTTAGCCAGATGCACAAGGGGGCGCACTCGTCTGGAGTTCGTTTGCAGAGGCTGGAAGCCCTGGCGCGCCCATTCTCTCCCTCTCCCTCTATCTGTCTTTCTCTCTGTGTCTGTCGCTCTCAAATAAATAAATAAATAATTAAAAAAATATTCCCTATTCTAAATTTCATGTTTCCAGCAGACACAACATACTTCTGTTGATTTTTGCTGAGTTCACATATGCCTATGTTGCAATTCAACCATGACAGGGCAGGGCTGCATCCCAGCCTTCTAAGGCCTTTTCCAATCAATTTATTGTCATAACCCCTGCTGTGTAACTGCTGACTTACTATGCACTGCCTCATGCAAGTTATGACAATGAAGTTAAGAACCCTTTTGGCTCTAGGAATGTTTGCAATGCAATTCTTCAAATAATGGTTTCTTTAAGAGTCGGCTTCCAAATGCCTGGTGATTGAACACTTGGCTGTTGTTAGTTTGGGGTGGGGGGGGATGGGGGTGGGGCAGCCACCTGGCTGGATTCTTTGCGCATCTTCTCCAAGCAGGGCTAAAATGGATCACTCCAGGCCCAAAACCACTGACCGTGTTTGGTCTGTGTTGCGCTAGACACAGAATCTGCTGACATTGATAACCTGACATCCTAAGCTGCCTGAGACCAGCTAAGAGAAGAGACTGGGGCTTGTGGGGGAGGACTGGCCTCCTGTGAGGTGACACTACCCGTCGCCTGCTACATGCCGTTCATTCCCCCCTTGGGCAGAAAGTGGGCAGGAATTTAATGCAAGAGCTTTTCCGTCCGTTTTCTCCAGACCTCGTGTTTTCCTTTCCATCCATCTGTGACATGGTTGTGTAGGGTCAGCATGACAATCCCCGTCCAATCTCAGCCCTGTTCTGTGCGTGGGTCACTTTTCTTCGCCACCTAGATCTCATTTGTCACCGAAGCCAGCTGGTGGGGAGAGGGGGAGGGTTAATGTTGGAACCTGTACCAAGCATCCAAAGGCATGTGAAGGAGAGAAGTAGAAAGGGCCCCAAATGTTCCTTGACTCTTTGTGTGTTGCCCTCCTGCTGTAAGTAGTTTCTCCTGGCTGGAACATAACACCTGACCCAAAGCAACTTAGAAGAAAGGGTTGATTTTAGCCGGGCGTGGTGGCACACGCCTTTAATCCCAGCACTAGGGAGGCAGAGGTAGGAGGATCGCCATGAGTTCGAGGCCACCCTGAGACTCCATAGTGAATTCCAGGTCAGCCTGGGCTAGAGTGAGACCTTACCTCGAAAAACCAAAAAAAAAAAAAAAAAAAAAAAGGAAGGGTTGATTTCAGGCTTACGCTTCACAGGGCGCCTCATGGCGGTGGAGGAAGCTGGCTCGCTTCATCACGCATCCATAGCAGAGAGACAGCAGCACAGCAAGCTCGGGCTCATTGCAAACTCGAGATCTGTCCCCAGCGACACACCTCCGCCAGCAGGGCTCCACCTCTTGGGGACCAAGCAGGAAGTCTGATCAAAACCCCTGAGGCTATGGGGGCATTGACATGGAAACCAGCACAGCTCTCATCCAGGGACTTGCAACTGTGCCTTCACTACAAGTTCAGGCTCTCCTGGGGCCTCGAGTACAGAGCACGTGGCTTCTCACCGCACACGGTCCACTGACCGGGCAGCTCAACCTGAAGTCGCTCTCTGTGGCGGGGTCGCTCAGTTGCAGGGAGTTGCATTTAACTTCTAGCATTATTAATACTACCATTATTAATTTTATGGTGTCAGGAAGAATGAGGAGAAGATTGTGTCAATTGCTTTCCTTATTGAGTTCACCAAATACTGGACCAGAAGCAACTTAAAGAAGGGAAGATATTTTTTTTTTTTAATTTTATTTATTTATTTTCAAGGAGAGAGAGAAAGAAGGAGAATGGGCATGTCAGGGCCTCTTGCCACTGCAAATGAACTCTGGATGCGTGCACCCCTTCGTGCATCTGGCTTTACGTGAGTATTGGGGGGGTGAATCTGACCCATGAGGCAGGCGTGCTTACCTTCCCTAGCCTGGGGGAGGACTTCTTTGGGCCTGTGGTCTGAAAATAGGGAGGACAATGGGAGAAGAAGGGTCTTGTGACTATGGTGGCCAGAGCATGAAGCCGCTCACACCTTGGCAGACCAGGAAGGAGAAAAAGAAAGAGAAAAAGAGAAAGAGAGAGAGATTGATTTGCTTTTCTGGGCTGGACTTTAATCTCTAAGGGCCGTCTCTGGCGAACCTCTTCCTCCAGTACGTCTCCATCTCGTAAAGGCTCCACATCTCCCCAAACAGTGTTGCCGGCTGGGGATCAAGTGTTCAAACACATGAGCCTGGGGGCAACATCTCCCACTCAACCCACAGAGACAGAGCAAGAACGTGGGAGCAAGGAAGATGAAAACACAATACTAAACTACTTCAAAGCTTTAGAAAAGTCAAGGAAAAGTGTACAGAGCCTGAATTGTAATTATTGGCAGGGAGCATCCAGTGACGTTTCCTCTGCACAGGGTGAGCAGCCATCGCCTCTGTCTGTCTCCAGAACAGCGTATTATCCCCCATGGAAACCTGTCCCCATTAAGCAGCACTTACTCGTGCCTCCCACAGGCAATGCACACATAAAAAGCGTGAGCAGAAACCTGAGCGCTCACCAGAGAGAATGGGAAGCTTCCTCCAATGCACCAGGAGGATCTCAGTGACTCACCCCTCATAAGACAAGTGTGCCACCCTCAGCAGTTCTGTCAAGGGAATGCCAATCTTTGCTTACGCAGTTCCTGGTGGCTCTGTGCCTCATCCCTAATATCTACTGCAGGAAGGCAGAATCATTTGTTGACTTTCTATTTTCCCTTTTATTGTCATCTTTTCTTAAGCTTCTTATGGGATTGTGAGCTCTTCGGCAAGGCTCTAGGCCTGGTTCATGTTTGTGTAAATCCACATTTCTGATAGTTTAAAGGCCCTCATCTGTAATAAAAAGACTTCGGACATCTTTTTCATGATGCGGTGTTTGTCACTGCAATCACGTGAGAGGCTGGCAAAGCAACCGCACCGTCCCCAGGGGTTAACACAACAGATTCCTAACTCCCAGCACCGCTCAAACTAAGTTCGGCAGCTCTTTTCTAAGTGATGGCCCAGGGCTCCCGGCCTTCTCTGTCTCTTGAGCATCCATCTTACACAGCCTCTTACAGCCCTTGATGCATTGTTTACGTTGGGCAAAAGCCAAGAGGAACATATGGGGATTTTAGGGTGCAGCCTACTTCATTTCTGGTTGTGTCCCTTTGACTATTGCAAGTGATCTTAGAGGTTTAGGCTGTGTGTGCTCAGGAGGAGGAAGTTATGTATGTCACAGACCATGTAGCCTGTCTCAGCCATCGCTGTGACTTTTCCTCTGGCATGCGTGGGAAGGGAAGCTTGGGAAAGGTTGCCTCAGGCGACTTCCGCAGGTCAGTCCCACCACACTTCTGCTCTGCTTTGCTTGACTCCAACCTAGAGAACCCCGCTCCACTGTGGGACATCATCCACTCTCCTGCTATTTTCCCCAGTTCCAGAACATTCTATCACAAAGCTGACCTCAGGGCGAGGAAGTTCTGCGACTTTTCCTTTTGGCCACTCCACACAGATCTTTCCTTCCCTTGAAGCTAAGCCAAGGCCAGACCATATTAAAATGTAACCGAAGGTTTTTATATCACAGGAGGCAATTACAGCGCAGGGAAATGTAAAAGTGAAATTAGCTCTCGCTGCCAGCCAGGACGCTGTCCTCAGAGTCCACTAGATAAAGCCTGCGTAGCTCCTTTTGCCTGCCTCATAAGGGTGAACGTCAGCATTCTTCACTGGGCAAAGATTTCGTGTGTGCCCTCTGTCCGCTAAGCCACAGCTCTCCTGTCCCCAGATCCTGTAAAAGGGTAGAAGAGCTCCCTGTTTTCTGACTCTTCTTTTTCTGGCCTGTGTCTATTCATCCCAAGACTAGGTTGTGAAAATTTTTCTTTCCTTATGAAAAAAATAATGTAGCCTCCAAGTCATAGGTACTCTCTATAGCATGCAGCAGAGCCCTTCAGAACATAGTCAGACATTAGTTTTTTTCCCCCACAGCTGAGTTAGGTTAACATTACATAACATTACGTCATCTGCTCAGCTTATTGATTTCCAGGGTTCTTTTCTGTTTTACACATCCTCATCATCCTCACCAGCCATAAGCTAGAGCCACTTCTCTTCCAGCAGCAACAGCAATAATCCGTAGGTTGACAAGTCTGAACTGATACTTAGCAGGTCTCCCTACAATGAACTGGACTTTACAGGACCATGCCAGTCAATTGAACATTTTGCCACTAGAGTTACAAACCACAGATACCAGAAAATGGTCTCTGTACAATATTATAAAATATTTATTTATTTCTTTACTTATTTAAGAGAGAAAGAAAGAGAGAGAAGGAGTGTGCCAGGCCCTCTAGCCAATGCAAAGAAACTCTGGTTTTATGTGGGTACTGCAGAATAGAACTCACGTTCTTTGATTTTGCAGGTAAGTGCCTTAACTGCTGAGCCACCTCTTCAGCCCTCTGCACAATTTTTATTTATTTATTTATTAGAGACAGGGAGAGAAGGAGAGAGAGAGAGAGAGAGGGAGAAAGGATGTGCCAGGGCCTCCAGCTACTGCAAATGAACTCCAGATGCATGTGCCACCATGTGCATCTGGCTTATGTGGGATCTGGAGAATTGAACCTGCGTCCATTTGCTTTTCAGGCAAGCACCTTAAGTGCTAAGCCATCTTTCAAGCTTTCTATACAATTTTTTTAAATCTATCTTCTACTTTATTTCCTTTTTAAAAAAATTAATTTTTAAAATTTATTTTATTTTTTTATTAACAACTTCCATGATTGTAAACAATATCCAATGGTTATGCCCTCCCTCACCCTGTTTTCCCCTTTGAAACTCCACTCTCCATCATATCCCCTCCCCTTCTCAACAGTCTTATTTTGATGTCATGATATTTTCTTCCTATTATGATGGTCTTGTGTAGGTAGTGTCAGGTACTGAGGTCATGGATATCCAGGCTGTTTGTGTCTGGAGGAGCACGTTGTAAGGAGTCCTACCCTTCCTTTGGCCCTTACATTCTTTTTGCCACCTCTTCTGCAATGCAGCCTGAGCCCTCTGTACAATGTTTATAAAGAAGTCTAGAGTTTTTGGTGATGGATAAGAAGAGAAGATTAAGCTAACTTAAGCATAAAGTTGTGTGTAGACTTTATTGGGGAGCAACCAGGCCACGGGCAGGAGGCAAAGCCGTCTCACAGGGCCTTGGGCTCCCTCCTGCTGTCTCACTCACTGGCACAAGCTTCCTCTCTCCACAAGCTCGCCTCTGCCTGGCCCTGCACAAAGGAGGAGGATGCATTCACACGGTCCAGGTTTATATGATTTCAGTACAGGTAGCTGGCAGCCACTTGAAAGCACTCCTTAAGTCCCACGTCTAGGTCTATGAAGATCTAAGATGGCCACCTTTTATCTAGCTCTCCCCAGAGACAGGATCATGTTTAAACTTCTCTGCTATTGGCTACCTTGTGACTTGAGTGTGTTGTTTATGACAACTGTGGTTTCTAGAACAAATGCATCCTTATCCAAAGGCAATGTCATATTCTACTGTATTTAATACAGGATATTTGATCAAAACATGCACATTTCTCAATTTGATCTTTTTCATTGAAGTGTTCAGAATCTTAGGTTCAAGTTTGGGTCAAAATTCTAACTCTTCATTTCCTCCTCTCTGCAGGAAGGAAACGTGTTGCAAGTGTTGAGTCTGGGAGGGGGCTGGCCCCCAGAGGATGTCCAGGGACACTGTAGATCTGTGTTCACATCTGGCGCCACATCCTGGCTTCACATCTGGTTCCAGGTTGCTGGGTGTTTTTTCTCACGCCTTGGAAAGTCCTTTGTACACAAGAGGTCCTCAACTGAGAGTGTGGAGATGGCCAAATCACTAGTTTGTTTGAATTGCTCTCATATTGACTTGCTGGCTTCCAGACCTGCTGGTTTGCTCTACATCCTGAGCATCTCTTTTTTCCTTATTGTTAATTAACTGACTTTTTTTTTTTTTTTTCTTGGCCTTCAGCTGTCTGGAACTTTCCCAGCTCTCTTGACAGGCAGAACTAATTCTCACCCCTTCTATCCCATGTTAGTAACTGGCTTGCCTAGTGAGTAAGTCATTCTGAATTTCCATTATGCGCACACTGAGTCTACCTACCCAGCTAGAGTGTGAACTGATTAAACATGGGGATGCTCTTTCTATATGCTACAGCATGTCAGATGCTCAAAAGATATATATATATTGGTTTTTCGAGGTAGGGTCTCACTCTAGCTCAGGCTGACCTGGAATTCACTATTTAGTCTCAGGGTGGCCTCGAACTCGAGGTGACCCTCCTACCTCTGCCTCCCAAGTGCTGGGATTAAAGTCATGCACCACCACGCCCTGCTCAAAAAATATTTATTTATTTATTTATTCGAGAGTGACAGAGAGGAGGAGGAGAGAGAGACTGAGAGAGAGAGAGAAAGAATGGGCATGCCAGGGCTTCCAGCCACTGCAAACAAACTCCAGACACATGTGCCCCCTTGTGCATCTGGCTAACGTGGGACCTGGGGAATTGAGCCTCGAACCGGGGTCCTTAGGCTTCACAGGCAAGCGCTTAACCACTAAGCCATCTCTCCAGCCCTCAAAAAATATTTTTGAAAGTGTGAATCAATAAATAAATGAGCTACATCCTGAGGTATATCAATCAAAGTTGAGTTACCATTGCAGTCATCAAGTCATTTTTTCTCTGAATACACATATTACTCAAAATTCTTCCAGATGTTTCTGATATTTCTCAGGAATGAGATTGCATATTTTCTCATTCACTCATTCATTCATTCCCTTAAATATATTTTTGGGGGTCTTCTAGGGCTAAATAATAAACCAGACCCCACGGATACAATGATGATAGTTGATGATAATTCCTATGAGTAGTAAGGAAACAGTGAGCAGCACTTCCCTTTGCCAAGTTTTGAACTAATCTAGAAATAAAACAAGGAGCTGGAATACAAAGTTACAACAACTACAAACTTCCTGATAATGCTTATATGGGAGATACACCTAAACATCTGGACAAGTGGGCTTCTTTTTTTAAAAAAAAATATTTACTTATTTGCTAGGTGAAAGAGAGAGGAAGAGTGAGGGAGACAAAGAGAGAGAATGAGCGCAAGAGGGTCTCTTGCCACTGCAAATGAACTCCAGATGCATGAGCAACTTTGTGCATCTGGCTTTATATGGGCACTGGGGAATCAAACCAAGACTGTCAAGCCTTGCAAGCAAACACCATCAACAGCGGAGCCAGCTCTCCAGCCCCTTCAAGTGGGCTTCTTAATACTAAACTGCAGAATTAAAGCCACTCGCTCACTCAGCACCAGGGGCGATTGCCCATGTGGTCAGTGTCTGTAAAATAAGCCAGCATGGAGAACAGGATGTGTGCTAGGGAAGTCTCCCCATCCCCCAACACACAGAGCAGGAATTGATAGGATGAAATCTTCCTGGTTATTTCATGACCATCATTCTCTTCTGAACCCCTGCTCCCCACCCAGTTCTCACCAGAGAGCTTTCTCGTAACCACTAACAAAAGCAGCAGCTCTGCTGTCAAATATGCCTGGAAGATACAGCCAGAGCTGGTGTCCGTCAAAAGCGCAATGGCCCAGAGACACTTTGCCAAGGCTACAACCGATGCTTGGTCAAAGCCATCATGTCTGAGCTGATGCTTGGGGTTGTCATAGTTACCAAAGTTGCTGAAGACATCAGCTCCAGCAGGTCTGCATGCTCAGCACCTCTGAGGGCTTCTGCACTGAGAACTCTTGTGCTTCCTACTTGTTCTTTTTACATTTATTTAGGTTTTTCAAGGTAGGGTCTCACTGTAGCCCAGGCAGACCTGGAATTCACTATGGAGTCTCAGGCTGGCCTTGAACTCACCGCGATCCTCCTACCTCTGCCTCCCAAAGGCTGGGGTTAAAGGCGTGCGCCACCGCACATGGCTCTACTTGTTCCTTTCTTGCAGCTCCTCAGCACAACACTGAGGCTGTGGTGGTGAAGACAGGGCAGGAGGAGGCACCGAGGGACGGTGGTGCCTAAGGAGGACATTCATGGCCTCGCAGAGAGGTGTCACCAGAGCTGACGGCAGCAGTCCTCTTCATAAGGCCTTTCACATCACCTGCCCTGAACTTTGAGTTAGTTATGCTCGCAAATCCCTTAATAACTTGTGAATAACACCAATTATTTGTGATGTAGTTTTTATTTTGGTGTTAAAAATCAAATATGTTAACATGTTAAGTGAAAATATGCAAAATATGACTGTTTTTATTGCCTAGTGTTAGTACTTTTTAATTGCATATTTTGGGTGTTTCAGAAACAGGACTTTGGGGCTGGAGAGCTGGCTTAGTGGTTAAGGCGTTTGCCTGCAGAGTCAAAGGATCCTGGTTTGATTCTCCAGGACCCATGTAAGCCAGATGAACAAACTGGTGAATGCATCTGGAGTTCGTTTGCAGTGGCTGGAGGCCCTGGCATGCCCATTCTCTCTCTCTCTCTCTCTCAAATAACTAACTAACTAAGTAAATAAATAAACTATATTAAAAACAAACAAACAAACAGGAGTTCAAAACCTCCCTTAACATTCATGATGCCCCCACTCACTCCTTTTACCTTTCTACCCTTCCCACTTTGGGCCACTGTTAAGCCAAGGCGGCTCTAAGTTACTATGTACTGTCGAAAATGGTGGCATCTCAGACCATTCCTTGCCTTGAGGGACTCCATTTTATAATCAGCTTAAAAAATATTTATCTTTATTTATTTATGAGAGAGAGTGGGCATGCTAGGGCCTCTAGCCACTGCAAGTGAACTCCAGATGCATGCGCCACCTTGTGCATCTGGCTTACGTGGGGTGGGTCCTGGAGAATCAAACCTAAATACTTAGGCTTCGCAGGCAAACGCCTCAACTGTTAAACCATCTCTCCAGCCCTACAATCAGCTCGTGGCTCCGTGTTCAGGGTGGAAGATGACTCTGCACCGGGGTGACATGTGAATGGCACTACCTGTCTCGTATACCCAAGCAGGACAGACATTCCTGGCAGTAGAAAGGGTGCCATCCTGTAAATTTTTCAGGTTGAATTGGAACTGCAGGGGTACATTGGCTTATTAAAATTGTATCTGGGGGTTGGCGAGATAGATTGCTTAATGGTTAAGGCACTTGCCTGCAAAGCCTAAGGACCCAGGTTCAATTCCCCAGTACCCGCATAACCCAGATACACAGGTTGCGCCTATGTCTGGAGTTTGTTGGCAGTGGCTGGAGGGCCTGGCATGCCCATTCTCTCTCTATGGACGCTGCAGTGGTGACATCACCACTGACCTGTCATGTGACCACTCACTCACTGTGTGCCTCAAGGAACTCTTGACTTTTCCAGCAGCTCCGGCTCAGCTTGGACCCCCGTTGATACAGCCTATTCCATCGGCGTCTTCCTGTTCTTCTGTCAACCTGCAGTCCGTCTGTCCCTCGGGACTTGATCCTGCCCCTCAGGATCAGCCTTGACCCTGCGGCCTGACTCCATGGCCAGCAGCAGTAGATTCTCCTGCAGCAAGCCCTCTTGTCAGCGCAGACGCGTGTTCCCATCAGTTTCCCAGCTCTGGCCTCTGTGAAACCCTTCATCTGTTTAACCTTCGGTACTCACTCTGTGACCTGCATGTTTACTGTGTGATGTGTAATGTGTGATTTGAGAGTACACATTAGTAATTATGATTGGCATAAAAGTCCCGTGTTTGCCTGGGCCAGGGCTATCAAGAAAAGCCGGGACACCTGGCAAATTGCAGTCAGTGAAACTGCCACACCTTGTGAATATATGTTATGCAATAGACTCTGACATCATGGAAAGTATGCTTGTCTATATTTTTCGTATAGAGTGTTCACAACAGCCACTGTCCTTGTATAAATTTGCTTGCTGAAAAGTCCTAATTCCTGAACAGGAGTTCTTTTCCAGGAAGCTTCTCACTCCTTCTTATAAACAAATTCCTAGTGAATCTCCCACCTACCCACAGGTCCTTGGCACGTCTGAGTTCTGGAATGGACCAGCTTAGATGCATGCTGAGTTCCCTGCAGGAACAAGAGCAATTCAGGAGGGTTTCACCTAAATTAGTCCAGGAGCTAAGCTAATCAGTTAATGAAAGCAACCTTCTCAGAGCAGATCCAAGGAGCACTCGGTTTCTTGGATTTATTTCTCCTCTTCCTCCATGTTAGCTTGTCTCCCATGTTTCAACAATCACACTTTGAAATCATGCGTCCTTATTATATATAGAATACTTGACAATATTCCTGGGGGATTTGAATAAACAAAGCTTGCTGGGGTATTCTAGATCTTTCTGCATTTTGTTTCCCTCATGGAGGAATCTCACTTCCGTTTATATTTAGGACTCTAATATATGTGTGTTTTGTGTTTGTCTGAATCTCCTGGGGAAAGTGAGTGTTGAAATAAAAAATGCCCAGGAGGCTGGCGACGGCAAAGAGGAAGTAGACAAAACCTCTGCCGTTGATTTCAAAAGCATCCGTCTGCTCACTGTGAATGCACTGTGAGCTCCTGTCCCCTGTCCCAAGTAACCCAGGCAGTTCCTCTTCACACACAGCGTCATGCTTCTATTCTTTGGTCATTGCTGACTCTCTGGCAGTGTTAGTTAATCTTTTTGAAAGGGGTGACTGGACCCTTGAAAAGAAAAAAGGGCAGGAAAGTCTGCACTTGCTAGAAATCAAAGATGATTTGACTTCTTATCTCTTGCCTAGTTCCCTAGAGTTGTTTTTTTCTATGCTGTGGTTGGTCAAGTTGAGCCCCTGGAACTTGGTGTCAGGGCTAGCCTGTTTCTGAAACAGTCCCAAGCCCTAACCAATTAGCTGTCCCTCTGGTTCACCTGAGCTGGAGAATAGCCCACCACTATAAGGTTATAAATACCTTTGCAAGGGCAGGGCAGGCTCTCTGACCACTTGGAAACTTCCAGGTGTGGGTGAGTTTTTCCAAGGGGAGCCCCCCCCCAAGTCCTTACTCTCCACATGGGATCCTTTATCTCCTCTAGCTCCCCACATGGTAGGAGCTCTTTGAACTTTCCTTCCTCTCTTTTCTTCCCATGATTTTTTCAGGCCCTCCTCATGTGCTTTCTAGCCATGTGGGTGCTTTTCCTTGGCTCTGTACTTCCCTCAATAAATATAATATTTAAAAAAATATTTTTTAGTTATATATTTGCAAGAGAGAAAGAGGGAGAGAGAGAGAGAAAGAGAGAGAATATGGGCATTCCAGGGCCTCCAGCAGCTGCAAACAAACTCCAGATGCATGTACCACTTTGTGTATCTGGCTTACCTGGGTCCTAGGGAATCAAACCTGGGTCCTTTGGCTTTGCAGGCAAGTACAAGTGCCTTAACCACTAAGCCATCCCTCCAGCCCTAAATATGATAATTTAATAATTATCCTTCTCAGTCTTGTTTTTAAAATTCAATTCCTAATTAAAATTAGAAGCAAATCTAGGGTTTGGGGTTCAAGGACTTTCCTGGACCCCTAACACCCTGTTACACTGTCAGCCAGGTCTCACTGTAGACTCTCCTCTGCTCTCCAGTCCTTGTGATTTCAGTCCAAAGAATTCAGAAGGGCAAAGCATAGAGGCCGGGGTGAGAGGGTGTTTACTAAAGCAGAGCACTCTCATGGGTATGAGCGGACACCGGCTGCAGTGACCATTGTGTTGATGTGCATTGTAGGCAAGTTTCACACTATTTCAAGACAGTATTAACAGACAGCTTTCCTGGGGGGGGGGCAGAAATATATATAAAAGACAGCTTTCATGCTAGGTGATTGGCAGGCCCTTTTGGGCCGACTTACAGGAGGGGGCCGTGGTGTAACTCCCTTCTTTATCAGAAAGCCTTCTGCTACATGGTAATCTTACAAGGCTCAAAGAACCTAGAACCGCCTTACATAGTTATCAACGAATGTCCTTCCGCTCACTTTGGGATGTCAGAAAATGACTCAAATCCCATTCCTTTAACCTGTAACTAGAGTTCCACTGTTCCAGTCCTTGGTTTTATTTATTTTTACTTAAAAAATATTTTAGGGCAGGAGAGATAGCTTAGCGGTTAAGGTATTTGTCCATGAAGCCCAAGGACCCAGGTTTGATTCCCTAGTTCCCATGTAAGCTAGGTACACATAGTAGCACATGCATCTGGAATTCATTTGTAGTGGTTGGAGGGCCTAGTGTGCCCATTCTCTCACTCTCCTCTCTCTGTATCTCTCTCTCAAATAAATAAAGTATTTTTTAAATACTTTAAATTATTTATTTATTTATTAGAGAGGGAGGGGGGAGAATGGGCAATCCAGGGCCTCTAACCCCTATAAATGAACTCCAGAACCATGTGCCACCTTGTGCACCTGGGTTACAAGGGTAATGGAGAATCAAACCTGGGTCCTTAAACTTCACAGACAAGTGCTTTAATTGCTAAGCCATGACTCCAGCCCTAGTCCTTGCTTTTATAAGCTGTTGATTATGAGGGAGGGGTCCAGCCCTAAGGTCCCTTAATCTTGCTAATATCTAACCAGCTACCTAACAATGTGCATGCCTGCCTGGAACACAGATGCAGAAGCTGGGGAGCCTCATGCTCTTACGGAAGTAGAACAAAGCTTCTGGCAGTGAGAAGATGCCTTTAAATTATTCAGGGAGCCTCCCTCCAGCTCACAGGCCCTTGGTAACAGTAGGGAAAGCAACAGAAAAGAGCCATGATATTCCTAACCCAGCGGGAGTTATGGGGAAAGAAGATGCCCAGCAGGGAGGAGGAAGGTGCAGACCCTGTACCCGCTCACCTACTTTCCAGGTGGCAACGCTGGAAGCCGAAGGGCCACGGCGGCTCTCCCTGTCATTGCCACCCTCGGCAACATTTATCAAGGTGTGTTTATATCCGTGTTGCTCGCAGGTCTGTTTCTTGCCAGGCTATTTGCTCTTTGAGGACAAAGGCCTTTAATGTTATTTGCTCAGCCCTGGCACAAACATATGTGTGCCAAATGACGCGTGTGCTGCTTGGATTGTTTTCTTTCGGCTGGGCCATCTTCTCAGAGAAGCACAAGAGGAATCTGTGTCTTTCATCCGACTACTTTCTCACAGTCCCTCATACGCCCAAGTTGGCTTTCTTTTCTCTAAGATGGAAAGTGGTAATTCCAAAGGGATTTATTGCTTGGAGGATAAGTACTTAAATACTTTAAAAATAACAGTGCTTAAAACTCTCCCTAATTTGATTGGTCAGCCTGTTAAGTGTTTCTTAGTGCTATAGGGCTGCTGTGGATATTCTACTGAAGGGGAGTAAAGACTTTGTAGCCTCCCCGGCTCAATGGCTTGGACCTGTGGATAAAACCAATAAAAGACAGATTAACAACAGCAAAGCAAAATCCATTTTAATTACATACATATTCATCACTGTTCACAGAGGGAAAGAAAAGGGAAAAAAATAGGTCTGGCTCAAGGAAGCAGCCAGAATTAGGGTTTTATGTATCACCTTGGGCTAGACAAGAAAAAAGCAATTTTTGCTTAGTGGGAAGGTAAGTTATGGGAAAGTAATGAAGTGTAGTATATAAGATAGTTCCATAGGTGTGAGTTGGTACCCTCCTCCCTGGTTAAGAGTTGTTGCAGCCATCCTCTTTCTTGGCATAGGAGAGAGAATTTCACCTAAACAAATGAACATTGCTTGTGGAAACGTAAAATTGCTTTCAGAAGGGAAGTGTGTGCTCTGTATTCCAAGCCTGTCCTGGATCTGCTGCTCCTCTGTTGCCTTCAGGTCAGAATAGTTCTTCTGCTGAGGGGCCTGTTTTGGGGTGGCAAGTTTCTGTGTCCAGTATATTTTAGTTCCTTTTGCATCAGGAGAGATTTCAAACATTCGATATGCCTTGGTTTAAAGGGCCAGTACACTTTGGAAGCAATACTGTATGTTTCTGTAGCCCTGGTGTTGCCTGGCTGCTTCGTTGAGTAGAAGCCAGTGGCCTACTATGTATGTCTTAGTACATCTTAAATAAGCTCATGTAAACTCTTTTACGACATTCCGTCAGCCCGCACCCCACTGAACATATCTTAGCAAGTGTCAGCATGAAGAGGAAAGAGAAAAAAGAAGATGGTGCATGAAATAAATAAATACATAAATAATCAGGAAAAATAGAAGGTGCCTGAGTGGACTCAGAGAGCACAGGACATCTGGAGTGTCAGGTACAATCTGGGCCAAGGCAGAGCTACTGGTCCACACTGGCTATCTGCTATTTGCCTCCCGGGTTTCCAATCCTGCTTTAGTCAAGAGTTCCTGTTTTCCTTTTAGGATCTATCTCTTCTCCATTTTCTTCTTCATGGTCCAGATGGAGCTGTGGCACTGGGGATGGAGCCTGGGTTGTGATCCAAACCAATGGTTACAGAGGATTTTCTTGGCACAAGGATGGGCTTGAGATCAATGTGAGTTACTGGCTGTATCTTAAGGAGTTCTGAATTAACCATGCTCAGTTTCTTTTGTACCAGTTTTGAGTCTAGAAGGAAGCTGTTTCTGGAGTAGGTAGCCACCATTTTAGGGCCATGCATCAGAGAATGGAATCAACACAGTAGTGGAGTCACAGGACACAGAGAAAGTTGGTCCCAGAAATCATCCGAGCCTCTGAACTATGGTGTTCTTGAACTTCTGAGCTTCCCAATGAAGAGCCAATGGATTCCCTTTCTGGTTGGCACCAGTTTGGATTGAATTTATTTATAACTGAGAATTACCAGGTATGAATACATTGGCCTTGTCAAATTCCCTTCTCAAGTCAGAAGGATAACCATAAAGTGAAGACTGAAATAAAAAACCATAGAAATTTTTGTTTTGTTTTTTCAAGGTGGGGTCTCACTCTAGCCCAGGCTGACCTGGAACTCACTATGCAGTCTCAGGGTGGCCTTGAACTCATGGCAATCCTCCTACCTTTGCCTCCTGAGTGCTGGAATTAAAGGCATCCACCACCACGCCCAGCCTCATAGCCGGAGAAATTTTCAGTGCACTGGAAGTCTGTAGAGACGGCTTGCTCAGTCAAGTGCTTGCCCCACAAGCAGGAGGACTGGGTTCAGGTTCCCAGTGTGGAAAAGCTCTGTGTGCAGTGCATGCTGTAATCCCCGTGCCGGGGAGACAGAGACGGGATTCCTGAGACTCCTGGCTAGCTAGGCTAGTCTACCCTGTGAGTTCCACGTTCAGCAAGGGACATTATCTCAAAACAATAATAAAATGTATAGCAATTGAGGAAGATGCTTGAGGTCAACCCCTGTCCTCTATGCTCATGTGCACACATGTACCCACACACATAGGAACACACTTGATGCACCCTCCCACACAAAGACCACACTAGAAATGTCCATGGAGTGTGAGAATGGCTGCCATGAGATGAAAAAGTCTGTGGTAACGCCTGAACGGTGACATGTGAGAGGTTTGGTCAACATCTAATATCCTACTTATCCTCCAGTTCAATTTCTTTTAAGTTGAATTTTAGCTAAGTCCTAAACATTCTTATTTAAAATGTAGTTTTAATAATCTAAATATAGGTTATAAACCTTCCCAAGGCCTACTGACCTTCTGAGAACTATGTGAGGCATAAAACCCCAAAATAAACCAAGTCCCTTTTCTAAAAGCTTTAACCATCTGAAAGTCAAAAAGGGACAGATTCCTACAGTTCAGTTCACTCCGAGACTTAGTTACCAATAGCAACAGATGGTTATTTTGAACACAGACTCTAACCTTGCTCTCTTTCTCCATATTCTTATTAGCAAATCTGTGGTAAAACCCTACAGTGAAAATGCGAGGTTGTTTGGAATAGTCTCAGGCACGTGATAGATTTACGCTCCAACCCTTAATAAACACTCAGCAACTATAGCTGCAATCCTATTGTTGTTTTCCAGCCCCTCTGTTCAGAACACAAAGTTCTCCCATGGCTAGAGGTTCCGTTTAACCTACACGAAAATATAGTGCTGATGAGTGAACGAGTAGATGGTGAAGAAAAGAAGACGATAAGATGGTTTTCCCAAAACCAGCACTGGGAGGAGCCATGAGAACCGGGGCTAGTTGAGAAATGGCTGTGACACAATGACAGACTTCTGTCAGAGTAATTGATGACCCACCAAAGGCCAGTGGTAAGACCCTATTGCTGAAGACTCCATACGCAGCTGGCACGTAAAATGGAATGACATGGCTGGAAGCCAGGAGAGAGTCAGTCCCCAGACAGTCAGCGTGTCTAGTGCCAGAAGGCGCTACATAGGCGACTGGGGGAAGTGACCAAGATCTGTCCAAGCAACACATTGTTTAACCTAAGTAGCAACAATTAACTGGATGTGATACCCACACAAGTGCAATAGTGGTACACAGCCATGGTGAGGAATCAATTGCTCTTGATTTGGCTAACTGATCCACTCAGTGGTACTAGACCCTTAGCTGGAGCTGGGAAACAAGTCAGAACCATACCCAAACACAAGCCCACTCTACAATATCAAGCTACCATCAATCACGGGGTATAAGAGGGCCTACACCTATCAAACTGTCTATCAAAAAAGTAAGTGTTATCTCAATTTTCTGGGTGCTAACTTACTCTCAGTTGGAGAATCTGCTTCTCTTTTCCAGATAGATGCAGACCCTAAGAAGAGAGCTGCCCCAACATACCTCAGAAGGGGCCCAACTGAAACTAAGGACAACTGGCGAAATAAGCAAGGGTGATGTTTTCCTGTGAACTGGATACCAGCACAAAGGGGAAGGAGATCAATGCAGAGAAAAATCAACTCCTACCAAATCAGAGAGCCAGAGCCTCAGAGGCCCCCAACACCTCAGCACTGAAGCAGACCAAAAATGAACCCAACATGGCTCAGGGAAATCTTGCGGAAGAGGGGGCGGAAAGAATGTCAGAGTTACATGTTGGGTCATGATTTTCAGAGACATTTATCATACTAATAACTGGGGGCTAACTCCACAATGCACGACCCATTTTCAATAATAAGGAGGGTCTAATGGGAGGGGACAGATCACAGATGAGCCTAAATAATGGTACCAAACTGCCTGTATTTACTGAAAAGAAAACTAATAAATTAAATTTAAAAAAAAAAAAAAAAAGAAATGGCTGTGACACATTCAAATCCTGCAGAGTCTACAGTTTTTCTCTTTTGAAAGACTGGTGGTTTGTTCTCACAAACCCTTCCGTTCATGTCTAGGAAAGCTGAGGCATGGTTTTCTAGTCATCTCCAATCCAACTATTTGCCATCTGATGAGACCACTGGTGATAAGTCATATGAATTTACTGTTTGCCACATGGAAAGTTCCTACTTTTGAACACATGGACCTAGTGATTGAGCACACAGTTGTCTCCCTAATGATCTCACGCACCTCACTTTTGTTCCTTTATTGGGTCCCATGAAGCAAAAAGGAACGTTCCTTCTGCGGACAGAGAATGATTTTCCCCAGACCTCCATCCCAGACGAGGTCCCAGGGGTGGGAGGTGGTCGTGCGTGCCCAGCTGAAAATGTGCACCGCCCTTCAGCGCCTGCCGCCGCCGCCTCTGATGCCGCTCGTCTCCACTTCGCTTGGCTGTCCCCTACTGCTGGGTCATGAGCACACCGCCACTCAGCTCAGCACATACGACACGAGGGGCGAGAAAACGGCGTCCTGTCTCTGTTGTCTATGGCTTCCTCACAGATCACGCCAGTGCTTAGTGACTTAAAGTGACAGCAGCCACTCTGCTCCTTCTAAAAATTGGCAACTTGGGAAAGTTTCACCTCATTTCACCTGGCATCAGCCCGGAGTGTCTCAAAGACTGGCACCTTACAGCTGTCCCTCACTTGACGCTGGCGTCCCCTCAAGCATCTTGATCTTTCTCCATGAGTAGTCAGTTCATGCCCACAGTGGAGATGAGCTGTGGCAGTTTGAAAACAAGTCTGCAGGATACTTTCACTGCTCTCATCTAACATGGTGAAGGAGAGCTCCCCTCCCTTTGAATACGGATTGGCCTTAGTTTCTGGCTTTTTTTATTTTATTTTATTTATTTATTTATTTATTTATTTATTTATTTATTTATTTATTTGAGAGCGACAGACACAGAGAGAAAGACAGGTAGAGGGAGAGAGAGAGAATGGGCACGCCAGGGCTTCCAGCCTCTGCAAACGAACTCCAGACGCGTGCGCCCCCTTGTGCATCTGGCTAACGTGGGACCTGGGGAATCGAGCCTCGAACCGGGGTCCTTAGGCTTCACAGGCAAGCGCTTAACCGCTAAGCCATCTTTCCAGCCCAGTTTCTGGCTTTTAATGACTATAGTGTGGTAAAAGTGGCACCGTGTGCCTTCTGATGTTTCCTGAGGAAAATCAATGCAACGTCCACTAGGCTGTCTTTCTAGGGCACACACCTTGGGAGCCTTGAGTCTCCGTGTGAACAGTCTGGCTCCCTGGAAGCCACTGCACTGTAGAGAACGCACGCAGAGCCCACGTGAGCCAGCCCCAAGTCTGGGCTACTTCTCTATCAGACAGACAGAGAGAGAGAGAGAGAGAGAGAGAGAGAGAGAGAGAGACAGAGAGAGAATGAATTGGCACGTGTGGGCATCCAGTCAATGCAAAAGAACTCCAGACACATGTGCCTCCTTGTGCATCTGGCTTATGTGGATACTGGGGAATTGAACCTGGGTCCTTAGACTTCACAGGCAAGTGTCTTAAATACTAAGCCATCTCTCCAGCCCCTATCTCTGGATATAACTGTCTACTTTTCTCATGCATCTAGAATGGAAGTTGAAGACAGTAATAAAAAAAACGATAAAGACTTTTCTTGCCTTTACTCCCCGAACTATAGACAGCTATAGCTAGACACAGGCATTTTCAGTAGCAAACCAACATGGACCATGGGTGTGGCAGGTTAGTTGTATATCATTAGCCTTGTTAACTGAGATATTTCCAAGATTATTTTAATAGCATAATTATGAGTTATACTTTTAGGAACCAATGTGAATTTTTGTCTTTTTTCTACTTATGGATATTTTGAGAGAGGATGTGTCTGAGGCTGTCACATATATGTCATTGATATATCCTATTTCTAGATATTTAATCTTTATTACTTCATTTGTAGTATTGAAAAAATGTAAAATAATTTCTAGTTGGCAATTCAACCAAACCCAGATCAATGAATGTTTATAATGACAACTTTAAATATGTATACCTTACATATAAAAAATTGCCAAATCATATTCATCACAATTTTTATATAATTTTTCCATTCTAGTTAATTGGAAACTGATGATCTTGTTCTAAACCAATGATCTCTCACTGCTAACCAGATGATTGAGAACTCATCAGAAAGAGTTTTATAAATGACAGCTCACAATATGAATACATACTCCATTTTACTTTTTGGATTTTTTTTTTTTTTGAGACAAAGGTCTGCTAGATAGGCAAAGGTAACCTTAAACCCATGAACTTTCTGCCTCAACCTCCAGAGTGCTGGGCTTACAGAAGTGATTGCCATGCTTGACTCAGAGTTTTCTTTTACCTTTTGTTTTTCTTTTTCTTTTGTTTTGGTTTATCGAGGTAGGGTTTCACTCTAGCCCAGGCTGACCTGGAATTCACTATGGAGTCTCAGGGCTGCCTCAAACTCACGGCAATCCTTTTACCTCTGCTTTCCGAGTGCTGGGATTAAAGGCGTGCACTACCACGCCCGGCTAAGGGTTATTTCTAGTAATAATTCAGCATCATTGTACAGAGGAATCACTTTATCATCCAATGACTAAATTCTTCACAATGAATAAATTGTGAGGTAACATTGAAATGATAGCCTGGTAATTGCATGAAGAAATGAAGAGAATCAAGAGGGCTAGTTTCTTCATGTCTGTAGGAATTCACCAATTTATAAATGTTCTAATGAAAGAGTACTAAAGTGTTTATTGCTGTAGTCCAAGGCAGAGGCAGAAATCTGTGGCCGAAATTTTGTCCAAACACATATTACCACATGATCTAAGCTCACACGTTTTCTTTGCCATCTCTGACCAGAGTTGTGAGCTATTTGATAATTTGAAAGAAACATGAATCTTACTTTCTGCTTTGGGAGAGACTTGGGAAATCTAGATTTAGTTCATTCTCTGAAATGTGTTCAAAGACATGATGGAGCCCCGGAAGCAATGTCCCAAATCCAGTGTGGGTTGATGGGGCATCAAGGGGCATTAGGCCAGAAGCTGTTCCGCCTTCAACGTGCCTCACAGAGTGAATTTTGAATTCAAGCGGAGGCACACAGCAAAACATTGGAGTTGTTTCTGAATTGACAGCATTGCAAAACATGAGCCAAAACCTTCCTTCCAGAGCCTCACCATTCCTAAGACACATCAACGATTTCAGCTCTGGCTACCCGTCAGTTGCAGCAGCCACCTCGCTTGTCTGGATGCACTTGCCACATAGGCATTTTGTCTTGCCTTTTGTTTGCATCTGTGTCCAGCTAAAGCAAAGATGAGCTGCTAGGCTTGCAGGGTTAGGAGTCAGAAAGAACAGGTGTAGTTAACAATTGGGTTTTGTTTTGGTTTTGCCTATGAGATCATAGGAAGATGCCAATATGGGACTGAAGACATGAACAGTTTCCATGTGGACAAGCCAGAGTTCCGTAAACACATGACTAAATCCAACATAAGGAAAAGTTAAATATTTTGCTTTAAAAATTGGTTCTTAATAACACATATTTTGCAATTACTTCATGTAAAGGGGATCGAAAGCAAACCATAGAAAAGTGTGTGTATTCCTTTTGTTGGATGAGACAGTCTCTTTCAGGATGCTGAGCAGGAGTGCTTGTGTCCTGTGAGTCAGTGAGGGACAACCGTTCCAGAGCCACCCTCAAAGCATAGAATGTTCCGGGCAGCAAGTTGTCAGGGAAGCAGAGAGGCTGCATGCTGGACGTCGTGAAGGAGATTTCCTGCTGATGCGACTGGACGCTTATACTGCCGTCTGCTGGTTCTGGGCCCCTGGCCTCGGCCCTGCTCCTCTCCACTGCAGCCCGGAGCTCACCAGTGTCTTTCCATTCCTTTCCCCACTCTGACCATTGCTGTGAACTTGACTCTGATGGAGCCTGACCACTCTGTGTTACTGACTTAATGCCCACTTGCTCTCTGCGTGTCCAGCTCTTCCTCCATCTGGCACCTCGATCTTCAGACATCCTTAGATCTCTTTAACTGCTCTTGCCCTTGGATGGTATTCAGACTTCTAATTAGTCACAGCCTTTCCACCATAGCTTTAGCATTTTCCTTTGGCACACATTTTAGCTGAGTTGAGGTTGAGCGAAGAGGTCTGTATCTGTGGTTCTTATTCCATTAATGTTGAGTCAACACAATTCAGGGATAGGTTCAATCCTGTCAGTAATAATATCTCCCTCATGGTGATTCTCAGTGGGAGCCGGTGTAGGAGAAGGTCAAGAAAGTCCTCAGGAGCCTATATCAAATTTCCCATGAGTAGGAGAAAAAGCTCAGCATAGGAATCTGCCCTCCTTTGTTAAATGCTTCTGATGCATTCATTGTCCAGGGAGCAAGCCTACTTTTCATACCTGTTTCTCTAAAGTCACTGATAAGTAGGGATGCCTTGCTGTGGGGCTGCCTGGCTTTTGCATTTCTGCTGCAGGGACCAGACTTGAGAGCCACCCGAGGTCTTATTCCAGGTGCCCAGTCTTTTGGCTTCTCTGGGCTACAGGGAATGAAGGATTGTCTGGGGCACACATTAAGTACTACTTATTGTGTCCTTTCCTCAGCACATGGCATTCAGCACATGTGCGGTTGAGTCTTTGGTGTTGTTTCTTCCCCTCTGCCCACAGTGACTACAGCCAGTGAGGGTGGGAGAGGAAATCACTCCTCCCAGCTGCTGATTGCACTGGAGTGAGTCTATTTTCCCTGCAATTTCTGAGCAAATTAAATGATCTGGAAAGAAAACACTGTGCAAGAGAGACTGGCGAGGCTATGGCAGCACAGAGAATTGGGAGAGGGGCAGACCAGGAGAAGGGAGGGCCTCCTGGCCGCTCATGCCCCAGTGTTGCCACGCGTCTGGGAAATCCTCCTATGACGGCCTTCTCTTCTTTTATTTTTTATTTTTATTTATTTATTTGAGAGAGAGAGAGAAAGGCAGAGAGAGAGAGAGAGAGAGAGAGAGAGAGAGAGAGAAAGAATGGGCGCGCCAGGGCCTCCAGCCTCTGCAAACGAACTCCAGACGCGTGCGCCCCCTTGTGCATCTGGCTAACGTGGGACCTGGGGAACCGAGCCTCGAACCGGGGTCCTTAGGCTTCACAGGCAAGCGCTTAACCGCTAAGCCATCTCTCCAGCCCGGCCTTCTCTTCTTGAGGAAAAATTTGTCTAGTGAGACCTCTGAGTAGTGGTTGTGACTTCTTCCTACTTGAACAGCCTCTCAGCACTCCCTGTCTGTGAGGTGCCCTGCACAGTCTCTCAGCACTCCCCATCTGTGAGGTACCCTGCACAGTCTCTCAGCACTCCCCGTCTGTGAGGTGCCCTGTGTAGTCTCAGCACTCCCCGTCTGTGAGGTACCCTGTGTAGTCTCTTAGTACTTCTGTCTATGAAGTATCCTGGCTGTTGCTTATATTTTATTAAGACTGATGTTAGTTCTGAGGGTTGGTGGAGAAATGGAGCTCATTATTATGTGCAATTAATATCTGCTAACAAAAGGCAGTCTTGTGATATGACACACACTCCCATAAGATAGAAAGAAAACCTGTGAGGCTTTATTATTTTTGGAGCAGAATATTAACACAAACATATTGGAGGAAATCCCTTTAAAATTTCCTCTTAGGAGTGCTCAGCACTAAAATATCTCTATCATACCTTCCCAGGCTCACGGTCCTTTGCCGAAGAGGTGGTGGAAAGAATGTAAGAGCCAAAGGAAAGGTAGGACTCCTTACAATGTACTCCTCCAGACGCAAAATGGCCTGCATATCCATGACCTCACAGTGCCTGACACTACCTACACAAGACCATCATAAGAGGAGGAAAAGATCATGACATCAAAATAAAAGACTGATTGAGAGGGGGAGGGGATTTGATGGAGAGTGGAGTTTCAACTGGGAAAGTGGGGGGAGGGAGGGAATTACTATGGGATATTGTTTACAACCAAGGAAGTTGTCAATAAAAAAACAACAAAAAAAATTTGTCTTAGCAAAGCACAACAAACACTCAGCTTGAGAGAGAATTTCTGGTTTTTTTTTTTTTTTTTTGACAAGATCTTGCTATGTAGCTCTGACTGTTCTGGAACTCACTACAGAGACTAGCCTTAAACTTGTGGCAATCCTCTTGTCTCTGCCTTGTGAGTGCTGGGATTCTGGACGGGCGTCACCACACCTGGCTTAGTGTGGGTTTCAGAGGCTGACAGGTACCCATGAGTGTATGTAGAAAGACAAACCTCCGATATGGCTGGATAACCTTGGCCAGTGAGACAAAGCTGTCTGGTTAATGAGGCCTACTGTGAGGCAAGCTGTCTGGTCTGTCCATTCTAGGAACCAAAATTTTGTTTGCAGTTAGGCAGTAAAAGTCTACTTTCTATGGATATATCAGCCCTCGGTGCATTAAGGTACTGATTTAAAGGGATTATGTAATTTTAGACTTTCTAACTTCAACTTCCTCCATAGTAGAAATTACTGAAATACCTTCCCACCTGAGGGAGAATTATCTTGGTTCTGATGTGCTTTCAGCCTTGAGGCTCAGGTTTGGCAGATGCTTGCTTGAGTCTCGTTCTGCTTGTAGATCATGGGCCTATTCCACTGACAGAGAGCTTGAGCCCTTGGAGTGGGGTGGTAAGCACTGAAAGTCTAGCAGTTACCATTCAGAGACATTATCTTCCGCAGTGGTTGATTTTGATTGTCAACTTGGTTGGATTAATAAAATGCTATGGGATTAGCAAAGCACATCTCTGGGTGTGTCTATGAAGGTGTTTCCAGAAATTTAGATTTAATAATGTTGTGGGCTCTGAAGGAACCGATGGATTAGCGCATCAAAGGATCCACAAGAGAGCAGCAGTACGGGGAAGTGGTGAGCGGGAGAAAGTGGAGACTAGTTGGAAGAACTGTTTCCTGCCCCCAAGAAAGGAAGCGTAGCCTCCAGCACATGCTCCAACCGCCCTGATGTTCTGCCCAAGAGTATGGGGCCAAGAAACTGAATCTCCTAAACCATGAGCCCCACTAAGCCAGTCTTCCCTTAAGTTGTTTCTGCCACATCACAGCAACAAGAAATATAACACTATTTGAAAATATATCCATTTTTTAGTTACTTATTACTCAAAATAATAACCTCTATATCTTAGTATTTTGATTTTTTTTTTTTTTGACCTGGATCTCCTGTACTTCATGTTGGCCTTGGCCTGGAACCAAGTATGTAATCAAGGCTGACCTTGAACTCCTCATCCTTCAGCTTCTACTTCTCAAGTGTTGAGATCAAAGACAAGGACTATTACCAAACACACCCAGCTCTTTTGCCTTTTTTTTTTTTTTTTGCCAAGCAAAAGGAGGGGAAGACAGAATGTGGGAGCTGGGGAGAGCTGGTTTAGAGCTCTCAGGGGAAACAGCTGTGCGCAGTTCCAGGCTGAAGACTGGGAAGATGTAAAGATACCCAGAGCAATGTGATTCCAAAGAGCTCTGGTTATAGACACCTCTGACCCTTAGTCACAGTGATCTCAGAGTGCAGAGTTGCCTTTAGCCAAGCAGACAATAGTCTAAAGTTCCAGCTCTTAAAAGAGCTAGGAGAATTTAAAGAGTTAAAAACATAACAGGATTAGAGTTTAAAGAAGAAAGTGTTAGGCACTCTTGCCAAATTTCAGTATGATCACATTCTTTCATCTGCTCATTAATTTTCCACAATGAAGACTCCTGGGTCGGCCAGCTTGGGTTTGCACACCATGAGCAATGCTCCCAAGAGCCCGGCACCCCCACCCTCTTCCTGCCTCTCTACAACCCCTGCCAAAATCATAACTCAGCTCCTATCTAGGGCTTGCCGAAGACACGTTTCCCAAGCTTGGCTGCGCAGAGCCCTGTTCTACAAGCTGTTGATAAGCATGCTCAAAAGCTGGATGCTGAGCTGAATACAACATGAGAAACTCTGGATTAAATTAAAGGGTTCATTTGTCTTATAACCTCTCAGGACTCTCAGTGTGCTATTTTACAGTGTAACTTGCAGAAGAGACATAGTATGCATATTTCCCAAGTGTGTAGGACCATGGCAGACTATTTTGTGGTATGTGTGTGTTAACTTTGAAGAGTTTCTGGTGAACCCAAAAGGTGGTTTGGGAAATTTGGCCTAAGAACATTTTCCACCTGTCTAAATATATCTGTTATGACCCAACGCAGGTGTGATGGGAAGTAAGGATGGAAACCCATTCTTTCTTTTACCTCTGCTTTTCAATCAGGGGCCTGCACCCAGCTTCACCTGTCTGTCTCATTTCTGGCCCTAGCTCTCCCCTCTATTGCCCCTAAGCCTAGCACTTAGGGTTCTGTCACTGTCACTCCAGACTATCTTCCCAATTTTAGAGGTGGGAGGTGAGGCGGGAATATGAGCAGACAAGTCAGTACAGGCATCTCTTGCCATCACCACCTGTACTAATCTATTCTCTGAATCGAGCCTTGTGATCTCTCACTGCTGCCCCTTGTTCATTATAGCCTCTTTTTTCCAAGTCTTTTTTTTTCAAGGCAGGGTCTTGTTCTAGCTCAGGCTGACCTGCAATTCACGCTGCAGTCCCAGGCTGGCCTCAGACTCACTGTGATTGTCCCACACGCACCGTCACCCTCGTCGATCCTCTTTGTAAAATGGGTTTTCCTTAACTGTTTTGGTGGGTGTGAGTGTGGTGCAGACCTATGGAGGTCAGCGGACAACTGCCCATGCTGCCCCCATCTTTTGCCTAGTTTGAGGCAGGGTCTCTCGCTGCTCACCTGAGTCCACCAAGGTAGCTAAGCCACAGCTTCCCTTCTTGCCACAGGTGCCCTGAGATCACAGATCCTTGTCCCACAGCTCTGTCTTCTCAGGGGTTTGAACTCAGGTGTTCACACTGTGTCCAAGCATCAAGAGTTTCATCCACAGGGCCTTCTCCTCAGCTGCCACCCACCCATTTCCACTAGTCCAAACCTTACCAGGTCTTTGACCTCAAGTTCAAATGCACCTTGTCAAGGCACCCTTCACCATCACCCCTTTCCAGAGCTGATGTTATTCTGTTATTTCCTTGAACCTAATAGCGCCTTGATCACTTCTCAAGGCATTGCACACTTTGTCTTACATGACCATTTGCCATAGCTTTGCCTTCCTGAATACGACCTTCTGCTGTGCATGGCGGCCCAGGCCTTTAATCCCAGCACTCACAGGTTGAGGTCACAGGATCACTATGAGTCTAAGGCCAGCCTGAGCTACAGAGGAAGTTCCAAGTCAGCCTGGATTGCAGTCACCTCCAAAAATATACTCCTTTCTAGCTGCTGATATCAGGTACCTGGTATGCTGTTCAGGGCACCTTATCCTTATTATTTTTATTTATTTGCAAGAGAAATAAAGAGAGGCAGAGAGAATGCCAGGGCCTCTAGCTTCTGCAAACGAACTACAGGTGCATATGCCATTTTATGCATCTGGCTTTATGTGGGTGCTGGGCAATGAAACCCAGGTTATTAGGCTTTGCAAGTGAGCACCGTACCAGCTGAGCCATCTTTCCAGCCCCTTATCCTTATTCTTAAGTTAGTCATTTTACAAATGGGGAAAAGAAGTCGAATCACTCAAATATTTTAGCTGGCAAATGGCAGCTAGGATGCTCTTTAAGCCTAGACCCTGGTCTGTCTGCTTGGAGCCTTTGGGCTGAGAGTAGACTCTAGTCTGCATCTCATTAAAGAAGGATTGTGTGGGGGAGGAAAGGGGGGATGTGCATGCCATGGAGTAGCAGACAGCCTCAGGGCGGGTCACTCGGATGAACTTCCAGACCAGGCACAGTTATGGAGGAAGGAATTTACTGAAGCTTACAGATCCAGGGGAAGAAGAAACTGGCTTGCTTTCACAGGTCCAAGCAGAGAGACAGAAGAACCATAAGCCCAAACTCAAAAGCGTTACTACACAGCACTCTTCAGGAACTGCAGGGGAACTCAGACCCTTTGCATGTTTTTAGATTGGAATTGCAAATCCACCACCACGCTTCAGGGCTGGACCCTAAGATCTGCCCAGTGACACCTCCTCCAGCCAGGTAGCTGCAGATGCAAACTACAAACTAATAAAACAATGAATATGTTGTAGGCCATCTATTCAAACTACCACACACAGTGTGCCTGTGGAGGTCAGAGGACAAGTCTGGGTGTCAACCCTCACCTTCCACCTTGTTTGAAACAAGGTCTCCTGTTGTTCATTGCTGCACAAGCCAGGCTAGCTGACCCTTGACCTTCTGGGACCCTCCTGTCTCCTGTTCTCCTGCCGTAAGAGGGCTGGAAGGAGAAAGGTGCACGATTGCGTCTGGCTTTCATGTGCGTTCTGGGGAGCTGACCTCTGGTTGTCACATTTGCACAGCAAGCACTCTTACCTGCTAATCCCTCACCCTAGAAAACGGGAAGACTTTTGTAAAGTGTCCATGTGTCCAGCAGCAAAATCCCCATGCGCCAGAACTGTGACTGCCATGAAGTAGAATTCTGAAGGGTTTTGAACAGGAATCATTGTGAATATGTGAGCAGGATGAGTAGGAATGAGGAAACTGTCACTTGTAGTCTCAATCATACTAAACAGTTCTGTCACAAATCCAGGTCTTAGTCACTAATTCCTCTCCTCCATCCTTTAGCAAAATCTTAGCTAACTAAATGGCTTTAGCAATTATTTTAGCAAATAGGCTCCTGTTTTGGTTTTATTCATCTAATCCTATGCCTTCTGCAGGTACATCATGACTTCTTCACCAAGATCAAAGCAATGATAATATATTATAAAACTATTCATGGCCTACCATTATATTAACTAGCTAATGTATTAGTTGCCTCATATGTCTCCAACATAATAATGGCATGTCTTTTTTTATTTTTATTTTTTGGTTTTTTCGAGGTAGGGTCTCACTCTAGCCCAGGCTGACCTGGAATTCACTATGTAGTCTCAGGGCGGCTCAAACTCATGGTGATCTTCCTACCTCTGCCTACCCAGTGCTAGGATTAAAGGCGTGCGCCACCACACCTGGCAGTATGTCATTTATTTTTGTATTTTGTTTATTTATTTGAGAGAGAGAGAGAGAGAGAGAGAGAGAGAGAGAGAGAGAGAGAGAGAATGGGCACACCAGTGTCTCTAACCACCGCAAACAAACTTCAGATTCTGTACCACCTTATGCATCTGGCTTACATGGGTACTGAGGATCCAAATTTGAGTCCTTAGGCTTCACTGGAAAGTGCCTTAACTGCTAAGCCATCACTGTAGCCAATGTCATGATTTTCTTAAAACAAAAACGCTACTGTAGTATCATAATAAAATGCATTTAAGAGAAAGTGCATTTCAAATTTTGAATGTTTACCTTTTCCCAAACTAGCAATATGCTCAGCGTGTTTCTGCCCTCCTGGATGGCAGCGGCAGGGTACACTTTCCAATCAGCCCAGGATCAGGAGAGTCAGCAATGGACACACTGGGGTACACTCTGGGGCTAGCGTTTTTTCATTATTATGTTTTGCATTTTTCCATCTCTTTATGTCTATAAAATGTCCACATGGGGGCTGGAGAGATGGCTTAGCAATTAAGGAGCTTGTCTGCAAAGCCCGATGACCCAGGTTGGATTCCTCAGTCCCCACATAAAGCAGGAGGCACAAGATGAAGCATGCACCTGGAGTTTGTTTGTCCTGGATAGAGGCCCTGGCATGTACATCTCTCTCTCTGTGCAAATAAATAATTTTTTAAATGCCTACCTGTGTGTATACATGAGCTATTTTTTTTTTTTTTTTTTTTGGTTTTTCATGGTAGGGTCTCTCTCTAGTCCAGGCTGACTTGGAATTAACTGTGTAGTCTCAGGGTGGCCTTGAACTCACAGTGATCCTCCTACCTCTGCCTCCTGAGTGCTGAGATTAAAGGCATGTGCCACCATTCCTGGCTATGAGCTCTTTTTTAAAAAATATATTTTTAATTTATATATTTATGAGGAAGAGAGAGAGATAATGGGCATGCCAAAGCATCTAGCCATTGCAAACAAACTCCAGATGTATGTGCCACTTTGTGCATCTGGCTTATGTGGGTCCTGGGGAATCGAACTTGGGTCCTTTGGCTTTGCAGGTATATGCCTTAACTGCTGAGCCAAATTTCTAGCCCATGAGCTCTTTTTTTCCCCAATGTAGTGTCTCACTCTAGCTCAGGCTGACCTGGAATTCACTCTGTAGTATCAGGGTGGCCTTGAACTCATGGTGATCCTCCTACCTCTGCCTCCCAAGTGCTGGGATTAAAGACATGCACCACCACGCCTGGCTTTCATGAGCTCTTTTGTAACTTTACTTTTTATATTTTATTTATTGAAAAAATTTTCACAGTTTTTTTTTTCTGTAAGAATGTTGTCCAAAGCTTCAGACCAGAGCAACCGCACAGCCGGGATGTGGTCAGCATCTGGAGCTGGAGGTGAATATCTTCAGGCCATGAATCCACTGATTTCTTCTGTCAGTGCCTGACTGACCATCTTGTGCTGCTGGACAGTCCTCTTTAAAGTCTTTGGATTTATTTTAATTTCACCCACTTCCCTACAGTTTTGTGAAGTGTCTGTAACTTTGATAGCTCGAGGAAACTTTTCTTTGAGAGCCTGTGCCCCTCTGAGCAACCCTCATCCTGGGCGGCAAACATCCGATGTGCACAGCACTGATGAGGAGCCCACGGCTCTGATGGAACAAAGACACTGCCATGACTGGGCGCCATGTCACCATGAATGTTACTTTTTGGGGGGGGTTGATCACCAGGGATATAAGCTGGGCCGTCCAACAGCCATGCATGAGTTCCCTAAGATTTCATTATAAAATAAGGTTTGAGTTACACAGGAACTCAGTGGAGCCCAATGTAAATGCTCCGAGCACATTCAAGGTAGGGTAGGCTAAGCTATGATGCCTGGGAGGCTGGTTGTGTTAAATACATTTTTGAAATGATATTTTCAACTTATCATAGGTTTATTGAACCGCGACTCCATCATAGGTTGGGGGCATCTGTATGTGATCTTATGATTGTTGCTATAACTAGGACTTATATCCCGTCATTCTTGTCTAACCCTCAAGCAGGCAGATGTAGGGACATTAAACAGCTTGCCAAGGCCACAAGCTTATACCAACAGCACTGGTGTTGGGATGTGGGCATCACCCACTGCCAAGCCACGCTCTTCCATCCAGTGGTCTTCAAACTGGAGTCCAGGCCACTTAGTGGTACACAGCCATGATTTTTAATGGAGCCAATGATTTGTTTTAAGGAAATCAATCTCCAGATCTTCACCTTGGTTACTGAGACATTCTGTCCTCGTCAGCGTCCGTGGGCTCACAGTAGACGCTCTTGTCCTTTCACGCAGTCTGAATGTAACTATGGGCACCTGGCCCAGGATGTACGAGCCTTCAAGTAGTCATCAGACAGAGGGCTTCCTTGGGTAAGTAATGAAGTACCACAAACCCTCAAACTTCCTGTCTTTCTGCTTTTATTCTTTTTCTCTCTTTATTTATTTATTGACAACTTCCATAATTGCAAACAATATCCCATGGTAACTCCCTCCCTCCCTCCCCCCACTTTCCCCTTTGAAACTCCACTCTCCATCATATCCCCTCCTGCTCTCAATCAGTCTCTCTTTTATTTTGATGTCATCATCTTTTCCTCCTATTATGATGGTCTTGTGTAGGTAGTGTCAGGCACTGTGAGGTCATGGATAGCCAGCCAATTTTGTGTCTGGAGGAGCACGTTGTAAGGAGTCCTACCCTTCCTTTGGCTCTTACATTCTTTCTGCCACCTCTTCCACAATGGACCCTGAGCCTTGGAAGGTGTGATAGAGATATTGCAGTGCTGAGCACTCCTCTGTCACTTATTTTCATCACCATGGTGCCTTCTGAGTCATCCCAAGGTCACTGCCATCTGAAAAGAAAAGGGTCTTTAACCAAAAGTGGGAGTAGCATTAATATATGGGTATGAACATTAAGAGAAGTGCTTTCTGGGCAGTTTGGTGAGCATTCTGGTTTTACTCTTGTTTGTCTTAAAAGTGGAGAGTGATGATCCGGGACAGTCCTTATGCGGGCTTGAGTAGTGGGAGAAAGGGGAGTTTTGCTTAATAATCCTGCCTCTGCCATTCTGACTACAAGCAAAGGAGCCTCTCCCAAACAGATGAGACCATGGGGTGCTGGAAGCAGATTCTCAGACAATTAAATGTAAACTTGCTCCCAGGCTGTTTTCGAGAGAGTGTGTTTGTGGCTAGAGCCATCTCTGAGCACGGTTCAGGGCAGTGACATCAGGTTGTCCAAATGTAACAGGAAACTTCTTCCAGATACATTAGCAGAAACACACAGATAAAAGTTTCATGTGGGATTTTCTTTTTCAGAATTGGTAATTAATACCTATATTGTAAAATCATATTATAAAAGATTCATTCATGTTACAACCAATGCTTATTTCTCTTTATAAAAATTTAAAATTTGCTTGAACTCATTAACAAAAATAAAGTTATGTGCTAGTATCGTATAATCAATATTTATGTAAATATTTATTTCATTGTGATCATTGTGTTTGACAATCATACACATGCAATTTAATAATTTCTTAAAATTAATACCTTAGATCACAGGAAATAAACAATTAAAAAATGTCACCTCAGTGGTGAGCAGGCTTTCTGAGCTGACATGAGGCTCCAAGTTTTATCCTCACAAAGTTCAATGAGATGTGTGTGTGTGTGTGTGTGTGTGTGTGTGTGTGTGTGATATAGACTAGAGAATAGATACATTAGTTCAAATACAACAAAGAAATATGTTGAAGCCAAACATTGTAAAAAGAGCTTTCTCATATTTTAAAAGTGGATGACAAGATTTAATGGTTATGGCCTTATATTTCAGTAGGTGTCACTGTCTCTGAAAAGTCATTATTGGGGCTGGGGAGATTGATAAACAGTTAAAGGCACTTGCTTGCAAAGCCTGCTGACATGGATTTGATTGCCCAGTACCCATCAGAAACCAGATGCACAAAGTAGCACGTGCATCTGGAGTCTGTTTGCAGCAGCAAGAATCCCTGGAATGTGGGCTGTCTTTCTCTGCCTGCAAATAAATAAATAAAAACAAAATTTTAAAAGCCATTGTTGGGCTGGAGAGATGGCTTAGTGGTTAAGGCACTTGCATACAAAGCCTAAGGAACCCAGGTTTGACTCCCCAGAACTCACATAAGCCATATACATATGGTGGTACATGTGTCTGTGTCTGGAGTTCATTTGCAGTGGCCAGAGGACCTGGTGCACCCATTCTCTCTCCCTCATAAGAAAAATCCATTGTTAGCCAAGGGTGGTGATACATATCTATAACCCTAGCATTTGGGTCATAGAGGAGGAGAATCAGGAATTCAAGGCCAGTCTCAGATACATAAGAGTCTGAGACTAACCTGGGCTATATAAGACCTTGTTTCAGGAATACATCAGCAAATAAATACAATTTTATTTATAATTTACCAGTAATTATGATATAATTTTATATGTCAACAGTGTCTAAAGGCTGGGCATGGTGGTGCGTACTTTAATCCTAGCACTCAGAAGGCAGAGGTAGGAAAATTGCTGTGAGTTTGAGGCCAGCCTGGGACTACAGAGTGAGATCCAGGTCAGTCTGGGCTAGAGTAAGACCCTACCTCAATCCTCCCTAAGAAAAGTATCTGAGAGAGGACAATTCCCCCACAATTCTCAAGTTTCACATAGAAAGTTTTTTTTTTTTTATAATAAGACTTTCGTTATCAAGATTTTGTACAGAATTGCACGAACTCTGGACTTTGGTTACTATACCCTCAGCGATTATTTTTGAGTAGCTTTCTTTTACCTCAGATCACATTGCCTCCAGTCTGGTTAAGGAGGCAGGTTGCAAGGTGTGGTGGCTCTTCTGTGCCCTGGGGACACATGTATTTTCAGGGCTGGAGTGATAGAGAGAAGTATTTTATTTTATTTTTGGTTCTGGGGGCAGGTTCTCATTTTGTAGCTAGCCCACATTGGCCTCAACCTTGGGATCCACCTGCTTCAGCCTCCCAAGTGCTGACATTACAGAACCTTATAAAAGGGAGGAGGTGGAGAGAGATGAAGGCCGCTGCTCAGCCAGCTCTCTCCTTTTTGCACAGTCCAGGACCCCAGTGCGTGGAATGGTGCCACCGCAGTTAAGGTGGGTCTTCCCACCTCAATGAACCCAATCAAGACACTCCCTCATAGGCATGCCCAGATGCTAATGTTCTAAGTAATTTTCAGAGGTGATTGTAGGTCCTGTCAAGTTAACAGTCAATATAAATCATCACACATGAGATAGGAAATCTTACTGAGTGATGGGTGTGGAAGGTTGAAGGCCAAGAAACAAAACTCAGAGTGGCTCAAAACCTTGGTGGGGCTGAAAGCAACACTAATGCCAAATGGATAAGTGTAGGGCTGCCTGCCTTCTGCAGCCACTATCACGGAGGTCGTCCCGGCCCTGTGCTGGTAGCAAATGCACAGTAATGCATCCCCAAATGGAAGCACTGTAAGTGCGTTGTACACATGATCTCATCTCCCAGCGCATCCACACTTTCCATCAAGCGCTGGTCACATTTTTCATATTGTAAATATTATGACTATGCATTTAAGTCTTGTTTGTGATGCTGTAACAATCTATCTGAGGCTTGGAAGTCATAAAGAAGAGAGATTTATTTCTTAGAGTTTGGAAGGTTAGGAAGTCACAAGGTGGAAGGGTTCACATTAGGTCAGGGCTTTCTTGTTATCCCATAATGAAAGAGGGAAGGGCAAGAGACAGCGCAGGAAGACACAAGAAAGAGGTGTGTGTGGAGGTGGATAGGGGCAAATCGGAGATGCAGAAAGGGGAGAGAGGACCAAGCTGATCCTTTTCTCGTGAACTCATTCCTGAAAACATTCATTTGTATAACACATAAAAATAAGATTGTTGATTTCCACGTATTCTCTCCCTCCCTGCATGTGATCATGCATGTGCGTGTGCACGCACATACACACCTGCACTTGAGAGCATTGCAAGTGTGCATTTTGGAAATTTCTGCATGCATCACATACAATGCAGCTAGAAAATAGGAAAGATTTGCTTCATTGCAACGTGAGACTTTCATAGTGACACTATTAGCCAGTTTTCATTTTCCTCTCTGGATGAAACAAAACTGCTTCACAGCTAAAAGCGGGGACCAGTCACCAGTAAAGGGCACCCAAGTTAAACAGGGTTTTTTTTTTTTTCAATGTTTTCACTAAAACTATTACTTATTTGGAATCCAACTTCTACTTTACAAGTTCAGGTTACTTCTTTGTCTTAAAATCATTTGTGAAGGAGACGTTTGCCTTGTGGTGACAGTGTGCCTCAGACTGTCAAAACATGATGACAGTCTAAGTGATAATGTATAGATTCTGGTCTACTAAAACTGCCTACAAAAATTAAATGGGCTGCCAATTTTGCAGAGCTAGAATGAATCCCTAAGTCTAAATAATAAAAATAAATGAAATTCCAAGAATTCCAAGTTCAATGTATTTGTTCTGAGGACAGTAAACTTGATGTTATCATTTTGGATTTTAACTTGGAATGAGTTTCATGTGGATTTAATCAGGGCAGAACTACAGGTACAAGTGAATTTATTTAAAAAAAATTTTAAGATTCATTTTTACATATTTATTAGAGTTAGACAGAGGGAGAGGGATAGAGACAGAGAGAGTGAGGATGGGCATGCCAGGGCCTCTAGCCACTACAAACAAACTCTAGATGCACGCATCACCATGTGCATCTGGCTTACATGGGACATGGAGAATTGAACCTGGGTCCTTAGTCTTTTTTTTAAACTTTTTTTTTTTTTAAATTTTATTTGAGAGTGACAGGAGGAGGAGAGAGAGAATGGGCGCGCCAGGGCTTCCAGCCACTGCAAATGAACTCCAGAAGCGTGTGTCCCTTGTGCATCTGGCTAACGTGGGTCCTGGGGAATCAAGCCTCGAACCGAGGTGCTCAGGCTTCACAGGCAAGCGCTTAACCGCTAAGCCATCTCTCCAGCCCATGGGTCCTTAGTCTTTGCAGGCATGCATCTTAACTGCTAAGCCATCTCTTCAACCTCTTTAAAATTTTTTTAAAAACATTTTTATCTATTTATTTGCAAGAAAAGAGACATACTGAGAAGAGAGATGGAGAGAATGGGTCACCAGCCACTGAAAACATGCTTTAGATGCATGTGCCACTTTGTGCATCTGCTTATGTGGGTACTGGGGAATCAAACCTGGATCATTAAGCATTGCAAGCAAGAGTCTTAACCACTGAGCAATCTTTCTAAACCCTAAAAGTGAATCTCTGTTTCCATTAGAATATATATTATATTAACTCTAAAAACTATATTTACATATTAAATATATATTTATATATTATATTAAACATATATTTTTTTTAGTGGAGAGAGCTGGGGAGATTGCTCAGTTGTTAAAGGCACTTGTAAAGCCTGTCAGTCCAGTTTCCATGTAAGGCCAGATGCACAAAGTGGCACATGCATCTGGAGTTAATTTGTAGTGAAAATAGTTATACTATCCTCTCTCTCTCTCTCAAAATAAAGAAAAATATTTTTAAAAGGAGAATTAAGACTTTAATAAACCAGGAAAGTGTTGTTGGGATCAGAGTAAATGCTCTCCTTGATAATGGTGCACTATGATCATTTCTATTTTTCTTAATTTTTTTATTTGAGAAAGAGGGGAAAATAGAGAGATAAATATATAGATAATAGATAGATAAATGATGGATATAAAGGGAGAGAGAGAGACTGAGGGACTATGGGTCCTGTAAAGCCTCCTTCCACTGCAAACAAATTCCAGACCCATGAACCACTTTGTGCATCTGGCTCTATGTGGGTACTGGAGAATCAAACCCAGGCTGTCAGGCTTGCCAAGCAAGTGCCTTTAACTGCTGAGCCATCGCTCCAGCCCTGATCATTCCTATTTTGACAGTGTCTTGGAGAGGTTACAAAATGTGGCCAAGAAAAGCTAGCAATCACAGAGCAGGTAATAAATTTGAGTTCAGATCTTTGCAACTCTGAAGTCTGAGGTTCAACTTCACTAAGGCCTGGTATTTCCTGTCTGTTTTGATCCCCACAGATCTCTAGGCTCCAGATGGCTCCTGGTGTGTGGCAGGACAATGTCAGTGAACTGGGTCGCACTTTCACTCACGTGTGTAAGGAGCCTTGAGCCCTGGGACCTCGTCGTGGGGCCCTGTCATGGTGGTCTCTACAGTGAGGTCATTGTCCTTCTCCCTGACCCCATCCATAATTGAGTTCTTCTGTGCAGGCCTGGCCTGGCTGCCTCTAGGGAAGCCCCACCACCTAGTACGGTGACCAATGCCTCAATCATGTCAGGTCTCCCTAACTGTGGAGAAACACAGTTGGCCTGAAAAGGCGTGTTGATACCTTGAAAATATTCACATGGTTTTAGCTGTTCCTCTTGCTGTTCTTTCAATAGTCACCCATTCAGCACCTACACATGTCAATCATTGCAGTCTCTATGTAGGTGGCAAGAGGTGGGGTTAGGATCGGTATGTGGGCGCCTTTCCTGTCACTTGGGTTGGTCCATCCGCACAAGCAAAGGCAGTGTTACCCTGTTGATTCATTTTCTGAAGCCACTCCTCCACTCTCTGAACCGGGGGAGGCGGAGCCCCTTACCCAGCAACACATTCTGTCCTGGGGACGCTCAGGCTGGGGGAGGTGACAGGAAGGGGTCTGTGAGGTATGGCCTCCTTCAGCCACTGGCGAACCTCCTGGGGTCATGTCAGCCCAGCAGATAAGTGGAAGGCGACGTTCAATCTCTGGTTAATCCTTCTGGGGTCATAGGAACTGAAGGCTGCATTTGTTTCTTTTCTTTTAGCTGCAGGGAAAAGGGACAAGCCTCAGTGTCATTTGCCTTTGCTGGGCAGTCATTGTCACTCCGGGCTGCTGGGCTTGCTGGGAAAGGCTTCGCCGTCTCTCCGCAGCCTCCAGGCCCAGCGCAGTGCTGCGCCGCTCAGCAAAGCCCGGACTCCGCACTGCTCTTCGGGGATTCCTCGTCAGTAACTCTTCAAGGCCAGCGTGGGGGTTGTTAGGTCACAGTTATGCTTCTCCATTAGTGGTTGTAAATTATATCCCTCAAAATCACGTTTACATGGATTAATATAACCTGACTTTATACATACAGCACTTTTTATTTTATTCAAAACTCCTTGCATGATATTTCTGAAAACATTAGTGTTCTATTTCTCGTTCTTTTCTTTTGTCCTTATCCGTTCCTGACTTGGGACTTAACTGTTGTTCGGATCAGTGTTTCCTCTGCAAATGCTGAGGGCATTTCCATCATCCGGGTTCCCACGGACGGCTGGGAGCAGGTGCTGTGGAAACTCCACTGTGGCGGAGCAGCGGGAAGAGGAGCACTGATACCCTATTTATGGGCACTCAGGTGTCAGGGAGTGGCCTACACAGTCTATGTTCTAATTGAATGGAATGCTAACAACCACAGGGCTGGAGGGATGGCTTAGTGGCTGCGGTGCTTGCCTGCAAAGCCCAAGGACCCAGGTTTGATTCCCCAGGACCCAGGTAAGCCAGATGCACAGGGTGGTGCATGCTTCTAGAATTCGTTTGCACCGGCTGAAGGCCCTGGAGCACCCATTCTCTCTGTCTGCCTCTTTCTCTCTTTATCTCTCTCTCTCTCAAATAAATAAAATAAATAAATAAACTTCATTAGCTAAACTTAAAAGGCAAGAAACACCCAGAGCATTCTTAGAGGCTGAGAAGTTTGTATAGCTCGTGTACTGTCTAATCCTTAAGGTGGCTGTGCCTTGCATCCAGAGCACTCTGCCTTTACTGGTTGGTTATTTCTTATCTCCAAATGGTGCCACCTTCCCTGGGGTGCAAGCCAGTGGTTAAGTCTCAGTTTCTGCCTTCCCACCCTGCTTGCTGCAGCACATCCTGGCATCCCCCCACCCTCCATAGCTCTGGGGTCTCTCTAGTCTTGCCCACCTCCTACTCTACGTGCCGTGGCTACCTGTCACTTTGTGCCTGGCATGCTGGGGTGCTTCCTACCCCAACTCCTCATCTCTTCACTAGTTCCTTCTAATCATTTACCCATGCTGTAGACAGAACAATCTAAAAACCTACAAATCAAGTCGGGCTATTACCTGTTCCATTTTTAATTTAATTTAATTTTATTTATGAGAGAGAGAGAGAGAGAGAATTGACACACCAGGGCCTCTAGCCCCTGTAATAAAACTCCAGATGCGTGCACCATCTTGTGTGCATGTGCAACCTTGTGTATCTGGCTGAAATGGGTTCTGGGGAGCTGAACCTGGGTCCTTAGGCTTTGTAGGCAACCACCTTAGCCTCTAAGCCATCTCTCCAGGCCTCCATTGTTTTTTCAATCAGTGTGGCTGTGTCAGTTTGGGCCATAGAATTTGGAGTCCTAGTGTGATTGTTAATCTCCGTTGTCAACCTGATTGACCTAGCATCAAGTAAGAGTCTCATCTCTTCAGGCTATGAGGCATTTGTAAGGAAGAATTCACTGAAGGGGAAAGACCTTCCCCCACAGTCTTTCCAGTGGCCGCTATACTTTAGGAGGTTCCAGAAACAAGCAGTGCCTTTCGGTTGGCGGCCCTTGCCTCTGGCTAGTGAGAATATAGACCTGGCTCTTGCCGTCCTTCACTGGCATTGGAACTCAGCTTCCCTGGCCTTCTAGAACTGCTGAGGCCCTCAGTCTCGAGGACTGAGTAGCTTCTGGGTTGTTGGCCTCTCCAGTGGGCAGCCAGCTATTGCTGCAGCCTATATTGTGTAAGCCAATTTAATCAATCCTCTTTGTTATCCATGTTCATCTATCGGTTCTATTTCTCCAGCGAGCCCTGAGTAACACGCCCAGCCCCATGGATGGATGCTACAGCCCCATATGGTAACTGTACGGCTGTGGGTATAAGGTGGGGCCCAGAATAAGGGAAGGCTATGCAGCAGACCCAGGTGTAGGCCACCTTTCATTTGTGTTTTCTAATCAAAAAAGTTTCACCAGTATTCAAAATTTTAATGGAAAGTAAGACTTGCCTCATGGAACCTCTGACAAGTCTAGAACAAAGTCATGCCCTCCTTTGTTGATTCTTTGTTTGAAAAGTAGTTTTTGCCTTGCTCCTGGGCCCCAGTAGACACTGAACACTTTACCATGACATAACAAGCTGTCCATCAAGAAGTGGTACCATGTGATTCACCCAACCTTCATATACAAATAATAATACAAATACTGACCTGGCAGAAGTAGCGTCTAGGACGTGGCATTTGAGCATGTCTGGAGGGCACTATCAAGTTCCAGGAGCGAGTGGCCCAAATTTCTAGTCTAATAGTTAGGGCTGTTAAATAGCTGGTCCAGCCCAAGTGGGCTATTGCAGCATATCTGCCCACCTGGGTTGGCCTCGATTACAGTGATGCAAGAGGCCTTCCCTTTGTCAGTGGACCTCGTGCTTTACAGCATGTGCTTTCTACCCTAAGACCGGCTCACCTCCCTGTCACTGAGTGCCCGGCAGTGAACAGCAATAGTCAAGCTTGTATGCAGTCTCGCTGCGTAGGAGGCTCAGGGAGAGTAGCCAGCCTCTTTGCAGAACTGCCCTGTGTCCACTCCCTCCCCCAAGTTCACATACTGAAGTCTCTATCAGCGACTTGTCATCATTGGGACAAAACACCCAATCAAAAGCAGCTTGTGGAAGGAAAGTGTTTATTTCTTGCTTACAGTTTCAAGGAGAAGTTTTGTTACAGCAGGGAGAGCATTGCAGGAGCAGACAGCTGGGAAGTGTGTATCCACACATCAACAGGAAGGAAGGGGAAAAAGTGAGCTCTGAACACCTGGTGGGGCTGGACTAGTAACTCTTAGGACCATTCTCTGGGACACACCTCCTTCAGCAGGGCTTTTCCACCTGGGGATTAGGTAAGAGGCTTAACCACAAACACAGGAGGCTGTGAGGGACATTTTACATTCAGATCACCATAGTGTCCTCCTCTCTCCGACCATCTTGGCATGTGACTATTTTATAACTGCTGTGCTTATCAGAAGAGGAAAATATGGACACATTCAGAGGGAAGACCATGGAAGACAGAGAGAAGATGGCTGTCTCTGAGCCAAGGAGAGAGGCATCTGAAGAAACTAGTGATGCCATGTAAGTCTATAAAACTGTAAGTAAATAGAACGTCTAGTTTTTCTACCTCCTAGCCTGTGGCACCTTGTTACAGCAGCCCTAGAAAACAAATAATACGGAAATTCCCTGCATGGAAGATATATCCACTTGCTGTCAGCATAGCTCTGGGCACGGGCTTCTCTTCTGTGTCCTCAACATTCCAGCTAATACCTGACCAGCGGCGGTGACAGCTTATCTCAAGGTCAGGGCTGAAGGTGCTTTCTTTCTTCCACCCCCCACTTTATGGTATCCTCTCCCTCCACAGGGTACACCTTGCAACCTGGTAGAGACAACTCTGTATTACCTAGACACATGGGATGAGCAAGGGGACTGAGGGAACGTTGTCGTCCCCCTGTTGGCAAGACTAGAAACATCTCCATTTTTACTGGATACTTCCCCTAGAAGGAGCAAGCAGGAAGTATAGACACGGGCTGGCTGCACAGGCTCACAGTCTCCAGTCCTTGCTCGATGAGTCCAGCCCTGGGCTGCGCAGACCCTCCTCTCCCCTCCTTCCCCGCTTCCTCCCAGGCTTGGGCCAAGTGGTTCCTGCTGTGACCAGTTCTAGCTTGCTTCTTCAACTGTAAAACAAATTCCTTGTGCTACTTTCCCCCCTCTAGTTGAAAGTTCTAAATGCTTCCTGTTGTTCTGCTTAACCTTGACTGGCATGGTGCTATGCTAACCGGGACCCTGTGTCCCTTGCGCAGTGTCTTCCCATGCTGCTCTTGGTCTCTGTATGCCGTGTGCCTCCCATCTTGCCTTCCCTTTTCCTTCACTGCAGCCGTCAGCGTCCCTCCTGACAGAGGACCTTCACACCGCTGCTCATGCTAGGAAGTGCAAACTGTCCTTCTCCTTCTTCCCTGCAGGTAAACTCCACCCAGTCTTAATAGTTCCTTGGAAATGCTAACTCTCTCAGGAAAGACAGTCCTTACCTCTTTCCAGACACTCATATCTGCTCACAGAACCAGACTCTTTCAATATTTGATTGATTTATTTATTTGACAGAGAGAAAGAGGGAGAGAGAGAGAGAATGGGCGCGCCAGGGCTCCAGCCACTGCAAACGAACTCCAGATGCGTGCGCCCCCTTGTGCATCTGGCTAACATGGGTCCTGGGGAATCAAGCCTCGAACTGGGGTCCTTAGGCTTCACAGGCAAGCACTTAACCACTAAGCCATCTCTCCAGCCTCCAGAACTATTCTCTTTGTCCCACAACTTGTAGTATCTTTAGTAATTGTCAGGTGACATATTCACCGTGTAACTGATAAATTTCCTTTTATTGGATTGAGCAGTGAATGAGATCCCAAGAACTCAATTTTTTTTTTGTCACCATTTTATTCTCAGCATCTAAAACAGTGCTTGGTACACACAAAACAGCTCAATAAGTTTTGTTGAATGGATACGGGAATGAATGAATGATCCACTGAGCACCCCTTGTTCTTCCCAGAGCAGTAGGCTAAACCATGGCTGCACCCTGTGTCTCCCCTGCAGAGCTCTGTAACCTAGCTGGCCTGCAGTGTGGAGTGAGTGTTGGGATATCTGAAAGCTCTTGAGATAATCTAATGATCAGTAAGATTATTGTAGAGTTTCAGAAGAACCTAGTTTCTGCGTGTTGCAGTCAGTTTTGCACTGCTGATAGAAATCACCGAACCAAGAGCAGCTTGTGGCATGAGCAGAGGGTGGACATCACCCCCTGGCCCACATAAGGTGGACGACAGGAACAGGAGAGTGTGCCAAACACTGGCAAGGGGACACTGGCTATAATACCCATAAGCTTGTCCCCAATAGTATACTGCCTCCAGAAGGCGTTAATTCTCAAATCTCTATCAGCTGGGAACCTGGCATTCAGAACAATTAAGTTTATGGGGGACTCCTGAGTCAAACCACCACAGTGTGTGTGTGCACAATTGTACATTACGGCTTGGAGAGGGTCTTGAGTATCTTCAATAGGTCTTTTTGTGTGATGGGAGTGATAGGTGTGTGTATGTGATGTGCATGTATGGTGTATGCACATGCATGTGCAAGCGTATGTGCCCCGTGTTCACGCATGCAGATACCAGAGGATAATGCCAAATGTCCCTTTCTGTTGCTCCTCCATGCTTTTCCCCTGACATGGAGTCTCTCACCGAATGCGCCGCTGCAGTTTCAGACTGACTGGCCACTGAGCCCAGCCGCTCTCCTGTTTCTGCCCCATAGGACTAGAGTTACCGGCATGTGTGGCCATCCATGCCCAGCTGTGTATGTGAATGTTGGGGATCAAATCCAGGCCTTCTCAGGCTCCAGGCTTGTGAGGCAAGCACTCCGAGAACTGTGCAGTCTCCCAGCTCCAGGTTTATTTTTTCCTTACATCAGTGTTTAAGCAGATTAGCCTCTTTTACTCAGATTCAGTTTCTTTGAGCACTATAGAAGCTGACCTCTTGCTTGTTGAGATTAAATCACTTCTGAGGTCCCTTACAAGTTTGAAAGCTATATATTTTTTAATTATAAAGCTTTTATGTTGCTGTCAAGTAAAGGTATCATGGTATTAAGGCTTTATTTCTTTTAGGTGGAAGAGGCATTTTCAATCCTGGAATCAAGGCTCCCACTTGGATCTAAAAATTCTCAACATCCTACAGTCCTTGCAGAAAATCTCAGTGTATTAAAACTCCAATCACGCAGCTACTAGGCTATCTCCCCATTACGATGCTACTTTAATGGGGTTTACAGCGCCCCCCTCCAACTGCATCTCCCTAGTGTTTTCAGAGAGTGCATTGCCTGACATCACTCATGACTCACCAGCTGCTGTTAGAGGGAAATCTATCTGCTCTGTAATCCGTTTAGCAGAGATCAGACATCTGTTGGCAAAAATCACTTTTATGCAGAAGTAAATCCCTCTGGCACCAAGCTGGTTAATGCAAGAAGATTTTCTTGTGGATTCCATTGCTTGGAGGTCACATTGCCTTTGTTTCTCACCAAACACTGAGACACACATGGTGTGGTTGACTGAAAACCCCCAAACACCCTCCAACTTGCTCTGCCTATCTCTTATGTCCCCACCAAGGATAGGGGCAGAACCAAACATAGGTTTTTGGTGACTTTTTTGTGTGATTTTTATTTATTTATTTGAGAGTGACAGAGAGATAGAGAAAGAGGCAGATAGAGAGAGAATGGGCGCACCAGGGCCTCCAGCCACTGCAAACAAACTCCAGACGTGTGCGCCCCCTTGTGCATCTAGCTAATATGGGTCCTGGGGAATCGAGCCTCGAACCAGGGTCCTTCCGCTTCACAAGCAAGCACTTAACCGCTTAGCCATCTCTCCAGCCCCTTGATGACTTTTTTAAGCCCTGTAGCTCCAAGCAAAGTGTTCTCACTCATGGTGTCATCTGCTGATACCAGTACCAACACTGGAGCTCTGCTTGATAGCATCTGTGTTAGTAAGCCAGAGTCATCCCATCACAGTCTATCAGTGCAGGTGGTACATCCTTGCTGAGATGTTATTACTGTCTCCCCTTTCAAAAGTATCATTGGCTTGCTGCAGTGTGTGTGTGTGTGTGTGTATGTGTGACACACATACACACTCACATGGGCATGTGAAGGGTGACAGGTACCACCATCCAATTCAGGAACAGACCCACTGATTCCCGATTACCATGGAGCCAAGTGTGCCCAGCATCCCTTCAGACACACAGACACAGCCCACAGGCCCTTCGCGGGGCAGACCCATGCCTGCGGCTTCCTGGCACTGACGGCTTCCCAGAATGAAGGGCAAGGGACAGCTTAGGAAGTGTGGTGGCTGGCTCTTCTACATCTATCCAATCTCTACCTTTCACTTGGTTTAGAGAACTCCCTTCTGTTGACCTCTGCGTGGCCAATGCCCTTCCTTTGCAAAGTCATCAGCCATTCTTTAAGGGTAGTAAAATGTTATTTTTCTTGCCCAAGTCATCCGCCTGTACAACCCCCTTTTAATGGAGTGTGGTTTTAAATGGGATCTTTTAAAATAAGCTAACTTGTAGCAGTCTTTGCTGCTTCCTCTATTGATTGAAGGGCTGTAGCTTACAGCTTTCAGAGTTCAACTTCTGTGCCTCTCTCTGTGCTTCTGAAACGCTCGTGCTTGCCCCGCGGCACTTCCTCTGTCTTTTCCATCAAGAGTGTCGAGGGGAGCTTGATGCGACCCCTTGGATGTTCTGCCTCTTATCTCATTTTCTGGAGTCGCATAGATGCTCTGTGTGGGGGGCTGAGGACAAACCTATAAGAGGAGCTGGAAATAAGCCTGGAGCAGAGCTGGACAAGAGCCAGGGGTCAGCCACAGCAGAGGAGGGAAGTCAGAGCTTAGAAGCAGTCCAGTTCAAAGACTCAGGCTGTGGGCAAACTCCTGGGTCAGGATCAGAGGAAGATCGGAAATAGCCTGGAAGAGGATTATGATTACCTTAGTAACAAGGGCCACATCTTCTAGCTTCATGAATTTTGGAGATTACCACTGGGGAAGAATCCCAGCCAAGGCACTGGAGCAAAACCCTCAAGGACCCATTGATCCCAAAAGTCCCCTGTGTTGAGCTAAGAAAGTCCAAGTTAGAGTCATAAACTATTGCCACATGGTTAGAGGGCCCTCTGCGGCTGACCTCTACGATGGGGAAGGTGGCTTCCCGTTTCTCCTTACTAAGGTTAATATTTTTCTCTCTCCTCATTCTTAAAGGATCTCCCACTGCTCTTTTTCTAGTCATGAAGAAGCACTTATTGATTGCATACTGGGTGCCAATAGGCTGGTTATGCACCATGGAAACAATGGTGAAAAAGACAGCAACATCCATTTGGCTCTTTTGTGCCCACACGATGGTGACGTGACTGGTGGAGAGAAAACAAAAGCCACAGGCAAATCACCTGGTTTTCTTCGCACATAGGACCAGCTCTCCAGAATTGGAACATTCTGGGTCTTGGGTCAGAGCAGCAGCATTCCTGGGCTTCTGGCCTTGGGGGGACCCTGGCCGTGGATGACCCTCAGTGACCGGGATCAGATAGGCCCGTGCTAGATGGTCTCTTTACCACTCTCATGAGGGGTTTGCATTCTCTGGAACTTTCCAGAGTGGGCTGAAGGCTGAAATTGATGTCTGGTGGGGACGGTTCATAGGGAAGCTCAGCCACCTTGAAAGGAAGTCCTGTGGGGAGCCCCTCGGCCCGCATGGCCAAGGCCTAATGGGAGAGTACCCCTGGCCAAGCCCTAAAGATGGCGCCTGACGGAAGTTCAGTGCTTGGGACAAACAAGTCCATATTTGGAGGAGTTTGCCATCTCTGCCGCTCATTGGTTTCTGATGCTCGTCTGGAGGGGTTGCGTGGCCTGGAGTGATTGGGCGGAGTGAGTGTGCGAGTGAGTGTGCTTATAAGGAATCCCCGCCCAAGGCTCGGGGGAGATGAAGCTTGAAGTTGCCTGAATAAACTGCTGTAAGAAGAACTGGTGGTTGTGTCTTCCTTGCTGGTCGAGGCAGATGCGACAAAGTCCCATGTCCCAGAGTCCATTTCACAGGTCCCGGGATATTTGTCATGTCCCTGGCAGGCCTGGGCCTGAAGCACACATGGCAATAGTGGGCACATCAAACAATGTCAAGCAGCAAAAACACTAATAAAACATATATCAAGGGGGGCTGGAGAGATGCTTAGCAGTTAAGGCATTTGCCTGCAAAGCCAAAGGACTTCGGTTTGATTCCCCAGGACCCATGTAAGCCAGATGCACAAGGTGGTGCATGTGTCTGCCTCGTCCTCTCTCTCCCTCTCTCAAATAAATAAATAAATAAAAACATATAGCAAGGGGCTGAGGAAATAGCTCAGTGGGTAGAGTACGTACCCCACAACCATGAGAACATGTTTGATTCCCACTACTGACATAAATGCCAGGCATGGGAATGCTCGCTTCTAACATAGGTGCTGGTGAGGTGGGGACAGACAGGTGGACAGCCAGTCTGATTTACCTGGTGAACTTAAGGCCAATGAGAGATACTGTCTCAAAAAAGAGGTGAATGGGCTGAAGAGATGGTTTAGAGGTTAAGGTACTTATCTATGAAGCCTAAGGACTCAGATTCAGCTCCAAAGAACCCACAAAGCCAGGTGCACAGGGTGAAGCTTGCATCTGAAGTTTGTATGCAGTGACTACAGGCCTTCGTATGCCCATTCTCTCACTCATAAATAAATGAATGAACAAATAAATAAAATATTTTTTTAAAAAAGAAGTGGATGGTGTGTACCTGAGAATTATATGAAAGGTTGTCCTCTGGCCTCCACACACACTAGTACAAACACCTGTGTGCACACATACCTCCACATATAACATGAACTCACATACACACTCATGGATGCCACACACACATACACAGGCAACTCTGCACCCCCAAGACTACCCACAAAAAGGCATGTAGCAAACGGAATGTGGTGGTGAGCATCTGTAATCTTGGCACTCAGGAGGCTCATGTAGTAAGATCAAGAGTTCAAGGCCAGCCTGAGCAAAGAATGAGTTCAAGGTTGGCTTGGGGAACTTCATGAGACTCTTTCTCAAAATACAAGGTAAAAAAAAGTAGTAGAGCCAGGCGTGGTGGTGCACCCCTTTAATCCCAGCACTGGGGAGACAGAGGTAGGAGGAGCACCATGAGTTCAAGGCCACCCTGAGACTACAGGGTCAATTCCAGGACAGCCTGGGCTAGAATGAGACCCTACCTCGAAAAACAAAACAAAACAACCAAAAAGAAGTAGTAGTGGAATGTTTGTCTAGCATGTGTGAGGCCTTGGGTCTATCTCCAGAACAGGAAAACAGATTAGAACTGAACTCATTTGGTAGGCTGAGTAGCTATCATGGGGTTGGTGGCTATTCTGTACTAGTGACATTTAGACAGAGACTTAAAACAAGTGAGCATAAAACAAACAAGGGATGGGGACGAGTTCCAGGCAGAGGGAATGGCAGCCGCAAGGCCCTGAAGGCAGGAACTAGTTTTCTGGGTTCCGAGACAGCTCCAGGGGGAGGTCAGTGTGAGACAAGAGGGAGGTGGAAAGTGAGGTCATGGAGTCGGGTAGGGGTCAGTTTGCAGGAGCCTTAAGTCTGTGGTGAGGAATATTTCTTCCTCCCTTCCTCACTAGCTGACAGGCCCTGGAGTGAGAAGGACAGGAGGGAGTGTTTTTATTTGAGATAGTGAGAATGCGAGAGGAAGAGAGAGAGAGAGGGAATTGGTGTGTCAAGGCCTCAGCCACTGCAATAAACTCCAGATGCATGAACCATCTAGTGGGTATATGTGACCTTGAACTTGCATCACCTTTGTGTACCTGGCTTACATGGGATCTGGAGAGAGATCAAACATGGGTTGTTAGGCTTCACAGGAAAGTTCCTTAACCACTAAGCCATCTCTCCAGTCCTGGAGGGATTATATATTGTTTTTTGAGGTAGGGTTTCACTCTAGTCTAGGCTGACCTGGAATTCACTATGGAGTCTCAGGGTGGCCTTGAACTCATGGTGATCCTCCTACCTGTGCCTCCTGAGTACTGGGATTAAAGGCGTGCACCACCACACCTGGCTCAGGATTTTCTTTAAAGACAAGGTCTTGCTATGTAGCCCAGGCTACCCTGGATTCCCAAGTGTACACCATGGCATATCTCTTAACATCCAGCAAAAGAACAGTCCTTGGGAAGTGTCCTGGAGGAAGCTGCTCTATTGTAAGAAAGATTTAGTGCATGAACACCATTCTCTCTGTCACTGTCACCCACCAGTGCCAGCCGTTCCCTCAAGAGTTACAATGGGAAAATCAAACCTTTCCTTCACAGTCTTAACTCTGGCTACAAGAAGCTAACCTGTTCCTCAGAAGTTCTCTTGCCCAGAAACCAGAAGAGCAGCTCCATCCCCGTGGCAGTGGCTTCCCTAATCTCGCTGCCCTCCACGTGTCCTCCCTGGCCTGCTTCTTGCGGAGCCGCCAGAGCTAGGCACGGTTCTCAGATGTGACTTTATAAATGCCAAATACACATAACTTCCCTTTTTCTGCACTCCAGGTCTCTGAAAATGGGCCTGTGCACACTACATCGGATTGTATATGGGCATTCTGGCTGTGGTTTCATTTTAATTCAATGGTCAATTAAGACCCTACAGGCTCTTTCCCAGTCTCTCTGCATAGGACGGGCATAAGGACACATTGCTTTCCTGGCCTGTCCTTTCCAAAGTTTATAAACCACCTGGAACACTTTACCTTCAATCACGATCGCAGCTCACCTGTGCATTCTAGAGCAATTTGGACCCTATGTAGAGAGACCTCTGCAGCCCAAGATCCATAACGCCACATGGCGGTGTTCCTCTGCCCTGGAGCTAGCCTCACTGACTGACCCTCTAGAGACAAGGCCTCTGCCTCTGGTCCCCTCCTTTGAGACTGAATTCCAAGTCACAGAGCCACTGCCTAGCTTCTGTCTGAGCACCTGTTCTGGAAGAGGCAGTCAGGAGTTGCTGTTGCCCTTAGCAATCTGGCTGGATCCTCCACGAGTGTGTCCTTCCATCACGCCACATGCTTCCAGCGTGTCTTCTGTGAGGCTGACCTGGTGCGGGTCTCAGCTTCTCCTGTCTCCTTTCAGGAATGCTTCTCGCTCTCTGTCTCTCTCTCTGCCACTTGCAAATGGTGCATGCGTTGTACAAATGGGACCTTCTCCCACTCCAGCACCCACGGCACAGTTGGTTAGTCTCATCACTCTCTCAACTCAGCACGGACAGTCTCAGGACCGGGTAGTCCCTGTCCAGAGAGTCTCACCCACTCAGCTAGAAATGCCAGGCAGGTAAGCCTGCTTGTTCTTCTGGGCCCGATCGTTTGCTTCCAGTGAGTGAGCCTGAGTTTGCCTTAGTCGTAGCGCTGCTGCCAAGACAGTTTGTAAACGTTTAGGATTCCTCACACCTGCTCGCATAGTATGGCTTCAGGCATGTTGATGTCTTCCAGACCATTCCTCTTTTCCATGTAAAAGTTAAGCATGTGAGTTCTGGAGTCAGATTTCCCAGGTTCAAATCCAGATTTGGGAAACCTACCAATGATATGGCCTTAGTCAATTTACTTAAACCTGTGGATTTTGTTGTGCTTCTGTAACCCGGCATAACAGTAGGTGCCCAATAAATACAGGCAGAATGGAGAAATGTTTGTACAAGCGCTGAGCATGATGCCTGATATGTGTTGAGGGTTCAAACATCAGGCTTTTGTGTGTATGTGCATGCATGTGTGTGTGACTTTATATTGTGTGCATGTGTATATTATTATTTTTCAATATATTTTTTGTTAGATAGGGACATATTTAGTATGTAAACAACACATGTTGGTATCATCCTTTCCCTCCTCCCTGCCCCTTTTCTGAAGAGGCCTTCCTCATTGGGGATGCAGGTCAACCCCAGAGGGATTTTGGGTCATGTGTTAGGGGGAAGGGAGAGGCAATGTCTTTGTGCAAAATGCCCCAACTTGTGGCTCTAACAGCGTTTCCACCCTGCAAAATTCCCTGATCTATGCCGGGAGCATTTTAAGTTTCCTTCAGTGATGGGTACTTATGTGCACGTGTATCTGTGCATGTGTGTGGGTGAATGTGAGTGTGAGTTTATGCTCTGTGCATGTGTGTGTATGTTTATTCTCTGTGTGTGCATGTGTGTGTGCATGTATGTATGTGTACATGTGTGTGGAATTCAGAGTTCAACCCTACCTGCCTTCCTCTCTGGCACTCCAGCTTGCTTTGGAGACAGGCTCTCTCACTGAACATGGAGCTCACCAATTTGGCCACACTAACCAGCCAGCGAGCACCAGGGATCCTCCTGCCTCCACCCTCTCCAGCACTAGGGTTACAGGAATGTGCCACTGCTCCTGGCATTTTATATGGGCTCTGGGAAGTCAAACTTAAATCCTCTTGCTTGCACACCATCTACCCAGCTCACACATCAGTTTCGTAAGACGATCACACATGCGTTACTCATCTCAGCCGAGCCCCACCGAAGTCATCATGGGGTTGCTTGAGATCCCATTAGTGGCATGGCATTGAAGTTACTATGGGAAGTGTCACCTTCTAGTAAGCATAGTCCCTTGTAGAATTTCCATTCACTGTACTCAGCCTATCTTGTCGCCAAGGGTCTGACGTGAGTTTCCACACCAACTAGTCTCAGCGTTCGCTGCCTTGGTTCGTGAACTCTAAGATGACCACATCATAGTTGCCAAGGTATTATCTGCCATACCAGCTGGCCATGTTCGAGTCCCTCAGGAAGCCTAAAGCAGGAGTCCAAATCCCTCAGACAGATCTGTGCAGTGGCCGTGTAACCAAAACCACATGTCAGGATCAGGCCCAGAGACTCAGGAGCCCACAGTCCAATAGGAGCAAGACTAGGGCACTTTCTCAAGCTCACAGGAGCCAGATCTTCCACATGGAGTCAGTTTAGAAGGAGAGGGTGGCGACTGCGAGGGACTGCATTCTCCAGGGCTGACCGACTCTCTCTTTGGAGGTTATTTTCAGAGGCCTTGGCACTTTTAATCAAAGGTCATGTGGAGTGCACTCAGCAAGTGTATATGAAAGGACCCCATTCCCCAGATGAGGCCACAGAAGGCTTGAGCCAGCACTTATGCAAGAGGTTAGAGGGTGCAGAGCCAGGAGCACCCTGACTGCAGAGTCTGTGGTACCACCATTCTCCCACTTCCCCCCCACCGTGCTGGCACCAGAAATCTTTCTTGTTTCCAATTATAAGACAAGTTTAGTATGCAGAAAAACCCCACACGCCGATTAACAAGGATTCTGGTCATTCTATCAGCAACATAAGGGAGGTACCATCCAGTCTTCTGCCAGAAGCCTGAGGAGTTCCCTCATTAGAGACTCAGCCACAGCCAGATCCTGGTCTATAATGCCAAGCAAAAGAGAATTTCAGGTCTAGTCAGTGTTCTAAGTATGGAATGCAGTAACAATACCTGATGCACCTTAATGGTTCTGTAAACACCATTTCTGGTCCAGCTCCACTTAAGCCATTGGTCTTGTTGGAGAACACATTATTTTTTTATTTTATTTTTTCTCAATTTTTATTAACATTTTCCATGATTAAAAAAAATATCCCATGGCAATACTCTCCCCCCCCACTTTCCCCTTTGAAATTCCATTCTCCATCATATCCCCTCCCCATCTCAATCATTCTCTCTTTTATTTTGATGTCATAGTCTTTTCCTCATTTTATGATGGTCTTGTGTAGGTAGTATCAAGCACTATGAAGTCATGAATGTCCAGGCCATTTTATGTCTGGAGGGAGCACATTGTACGGAGTCCTACCCTTCCTTTGGCTTTTACATTCTTTCCTCCACCTCTTCTGCATTAGACCTTGAGCCTTGGAAGGTGTGATCGAGATCTCAGTACTCCAGTCACTTCTTTCCAGCACTATGATATCTTCTGAGTCATCCCAAGGTCACTGCAATCTGAAAAGAGAAGATTCTCTACCCAAAGTGAGAGTAGCGTTAATATAAGGGTATAAATATTAAGTGCTTACTGGGCAGTTTGATAAGCACAGTATATAAATTTTTCTTAGACATCAGCAGATGTTACATCCCTAGGGCTCATGACTACCCCTGTTTTAAGTTTTCAGTATCAGGGATGTATTTCCTCCCTTGGAGCGGGCCTCCAGTCCAATTGGAGGGCAGTTGGTTTCCACCATGACAGATGTGCCACTATTGCACCGTTGGCTCATTTGGCCTGGGTGGCCAATTATAAGTTTTGCAGTGTCCACTGTTGAGTATCTTCACTGGTGGTATGTCTTTCTCCCATTGAACTACATGTAGAATGGCTTCTTCCAGCTTTCTGTCAGCTGGTCTACATGGGGGAGGTTATCAGCTCAGTTCCAGCAGGATTTCTCAGTGGCCTTGCAGCCCAAGTATGTGGTGTCTTCAGCAATAGGGTCTTACCATCTGTTCCTGGTGGGAAACCAAGGGCCTTGGAAATGGCCTATAATGTTTTGGAGCATCAGGGACCTTCCTAGCCAACACCTCACTGGAGGTATCCCATCATTGGCACTGAAAATTTTCTAACAACGTTCTATGGCTCCTGAGTGTTCCATTGTGTGAAACTGAAGGATTCCATATGATTTATTTGCATCCTCTTAGATTTTGATTAGCCCTCCCTCCACCTTTGCTTTACTCAATCTCTTCCCCTGACCTCACTTTGGGCCTTTTCATCCCCAGAGAACACATTATTGGCACGATATTCAATATGGAGCTATGCCGGGGAATCAAGAAGAGAGAGAATTGCTTAGGAAAAGGACAGTACGTACTAAACATGGGTGTGGGCCTTTCTAGAGAGTCATACTTAGATGCTTTCTGTGGGTTTTCTAAGTTATACTGTTTAAGAGATGTGATTTACATCAATGTTTAAAGTTCAAAAATTCAGTAAAGTTGACAAAGGTTGAGGAGATGGCTGGCTCACTTGGCAAAGTGTTTACTATATAAGTGCGAGGACCTGAGCCCAGATTTCCAAAACTCATATAAAAATGCCCATCGTGAGGCTGGAGAGATGGCTTATCAGTTAAGGCGAAGCCAAAGGACCCAGGTTCAATTCCCCAGGACCCACATAAGCCAGATGCACAAGGGGCACATGCATCTGCAGTTCATTTGCAGTGGCTGGAGGCCCTGGCACACCCATTTTTTCTCTCTCTTTCTCTTCCACTCTTTCTCTATCTCTCTCTGCTTGCAAATAAATAAATTTAAAAAATGCCCAGCATGGCAGCATGCCCTGTCATCCCAGAACTCATGAGGCAGAGACAGGCAAGCTAGCTAGTAAGACAAGCCAAGTTGATGACCTCTGGGTTCACTGAGAGACTGGCTGTCCATAATAGGATGGAGAGGATGGAGAGCGATTGAGGAAAGACACCTGTCACTGACCTCTGGAATCTACATGTGTCCACAAGCACACATGGACCACACACATGTAAGTATGCATACATGCACCCATGCCCCCTTCTCCCACAAAATAAAGTTGAAAAATGAAGCAAGAAACTTAAGAACTATTTTTCTTATTTCTCTTCACTTTCTTTTGTAAATGAAATTGCAGGGTGGTTTTATGAAGTATATTGTTTAGACTTAATGATGAAGGGATGTGTAACACAGCTAAACTCAAGGCCATAACATTGTAGCCCCAAGTCAGCATAAGTTATTCTTTTAAATATCTTTGCTTGAGAGGTCTTGCATTATATCTGGAGGCAAAATTGGTTTATTAATTGTGCTCAAGTTTCTTGACTCTCCACCAGCAGAAGATGCAAACTAGATCCCATGATGATGGAGATCGTTCTTTCCCTTTCAGTGTCTCACTATTTTTTCCCATTTTCTTTCTTTCTTTCCTTCCTTCCTTCCTTCCTTCCTTCCTTCCTTCCTTCCTTCCTTCCTTTCTTCTTTTCTTTTCTCTTTTTTGATTTTTTGAGGTAGGATCTCACTCTAGCCCAGGCTGACCTGTAATTCACCATGGAGTCTTAGGGTGGCCTTGAACTTAGGGCGATCCTCCTACCTCTGCCTACCGAGTGTTGGGATTAAAGGTGTGTGCCACTATGCCCGGCTTTTTCCCCCTCATTTTCTATCCTTGGTGTATGTGCATGCATGTGGGTATATGTGTGTATGCATGTATGTATGTGTGTGTGTGTGTGTGTGTGTGTGTGTATGTGTATGTATGTATGTGTGAAGGCTAGATGACAACCTTGGGTGTTGCTCCAGGCACCGTCCACTTTTTTTGAGGTAGGCCTTTCAATGGCTTGGAGTTTGCCAAGCAGGTAGACTGGGTGACCAGAAGGCCCTGGTGATCCGTCTGTCTTTGCCCTCCCAGGGCTGATGCTCCAAGCACACGCCAGCGCATCTTTTACACGAGGTATGGTGATTGGACTCCAGGTCCTCTTGCTTGAGCTACTTACTCAACCCTTGCAACTTTCTCAGCTCCAGGTCTTGAGAGGAGTGGCATAGTGTGTGCGTGCGTGTGTGTGTGTGGTGTGTGTGTAGTTGCAGAGAAAGTAGGGTCCCAGGCATCAGAAACAGGTCCCAGAGTGGACACTGGTTCTTGGAAACAAAATAGAGTTTTATAGTTCAAGGCTGGATCAATACCAGCAAGAGTGCAATTGGTTCTGACTCTTGATGGATTGAGAAACAGAACAGAGTGGACTTCAGAGAGGGACCAAGACTGAACCAGGTAGGGGTGAAAAGTCCCCTGCTGTGGGGACCTGAGTGAAACCTAAAGGAGGAAACAGGCTGGAGTCATGACTGCAGCGCTGTGCCTGACACTGGTCTAGCTGTCTCCATGGCTGAAATGGGTACGTGGAGCCAGAACAGAGGCTGAGTTAGCTACTTTCTTATTGCTGGCACCAAATACCTGACAGAAACAACTTAAGGAGATGAGTTTTATTTCGGCTCATGGTTTCAGGGGTCTTTGGTCCAGCACAAGAAGACGGCAGAGGAGCAGCTCAGCTCACGGTGGTGGGGTGTGAGGTGGAGGCTGCTCACTGCATGGTGGAACAGGAAGCAGAGAGGCGTCGGTGACACGAGGCCTGGTTACTGCTCACAGGCCCACTCATAATGCTTTGCTTCCACTAGTGAGGCCTGCCTCCTAAGGATTCCCCACTCTTCCACTAGCACTGACAGCTGGGGAGCAGACACTCAAAACATGGACCCGTGGGAACATTTCAGACTCCGCCATAGCAGAGACTTTAGGCAGGTAGGAGACTTTAGTCAGGTCAGGAAGATAGGTTGAGTACCTGAAGTGACAGGCAAGGTTGCTGAGAATGGAGCACTAGAAGACCTAAAAAAAGTAAGCATGATGGAAATTAGGGCAGGCTGAGTTATGTCTCCAAAGTCATAGTGCTCCAACAGATAGTGACACAATAACGGTCCAAAGACATGGAGAGCCATAGGACATAGGCCGTGAGCGATCCAGGAAAAGTCAGAATGAAAACACTTCTTGAGCCCAGCACAATTACTCTCCTTGCGATTTTTTTCCTCTCTCTTTACTTTTTTGAGAGAATCTCATGGCCCAGGCTGGCCTTGAACTCTGGACCCTCCTACTTACGCCTCCCATGGGCTCACCATACTTGGAAGACGGTTGCTTGTTTTGTTTGTTTTCTTACAGTTCTGGGCATCAAACCCAGGGCCTCGTGTGTGTTAGGCGAGCACTCCAGCACTGAGCTATGTCTCTAGCACCACTGTTTTTCTTTCACATTCCCTCTGGACATAGGTGGCCCTGTGGCTTCAAGGGGAGCAGTTGGTAGGAGCCTGTGGGCACCCTTGCTTTAGAAAGAGCAGAAACAAAGGTTCCAGCCCAACCAGAAGGGTCTTCTACAGCCAGTGTGACTGTGCCTAGACCAGATGAAGTCCCATTGGCCATGGAGCATTTTGCTTGTATAGGACACTGGCCAAGTCACTGGGGCCTGGAGAGTTTTGTTCCTGTTTGTGAGAAGTTGGCAGAGAGACCCCACCACAGTGGGGTGACGGGCTGGAGGCTTTACGGACTTGGGATATGACAAGTAAGATTTCAGTATGTGGAGAGAACCAGTGAGGGTCTGTGTCTTCTCTGTGTTAAGGCCAAGCATCGAGTTATGAATGTGCACTGAGATGCTCAGATGAACGGCTTCTGTCAAGAGAAAACTTAGTGGAATGATAACAAACTCTGTTTTTGGAAAGTTCTTTAAAGGGTTGCTGATCAAGTGTTTGCCATCTTTCCATTCCCTCAGCACTACATAGGAACCAAACTATTCTACGTGAAAACTGTGGCAAATATTAAAGACCAAAATTTAAATGTGAGGGGCTGGAGAGATGGACTAGTGGCTAAGGCACTGAAAACCCAAATGACTTGAGTTTGATTTCCCAGTACCCATGTAAAGCCAGATGCACAAAGGGGCACATGCATCTGGAGTTCGTTTGCAGTGGCTAGAGGTCCTGGTGTACCCATTCTCTCCCTCTCTCTTTGCAAATAAATAAAAATTCAAAAAAATTGAAAAAGATCTGAATGTGACATTCTACTGCTTAAAAATTTGAGAACTTTCTCTGTACAAACTTAGTGGTCTTGGCTAAGGTTGGCTGGCTCTTTATACACATTTACGGAAATAAGAGGGAACCATAAGCTTCTGAGGGAGATTAGGAAGTAGATCTACTAAACTTCTCCCTTGGGCTTAGAACTGGTGAAATTTTCCCAGTGGGCAATTTCTTCCATTTGTAATACGTTTGAGCTGCTCTGAAACCTGAGGTCTCAATGATAGTGAAGTCTGCTTTTCCTTCTTTTAGTTCTGGGCAGAGCTCGTTTTGGCCATGAATCTCTAATAGTAACAGTCCACCATCTCCCATGCAGTGACTCTGCCTCGAGAAAATCAGTTTAAGGCAAACCTCCCACACGCCCAGGGTTTTCCCCAACTGCGTTCTGTGTAACTTGGGGATCTGGTGAACAAAGTATTGTGTATAGGGCTAACAGTGCCAGTTGTTCAAGGTTATGACACCCTCGTTACTTACATCCAGTTTTAACCATCCCTTCACAAAAACTCATCTCTAAATTTGGAGAAATTCCCAAGCTATAAGGTCATTGTCTTCATGGAGTCTATGGCTTGACTACTACTGTTACCATCACTGACTCTGGCCCAAGTTGGTACAGTGCCCGGGTTGCTGCTGCCTGTGTTTTGGCCTCCTTTTCTGGCATCCCTGGACTCAGAGCTGCCACTATGGGGACTTTCTGTTGCTGTGTCCTCAGCAATGAGGGCCCTGCAGGCCCTTTGTTCTAGACTTTCGACCTCTTCTTCTAGAGTTCAAGCTTCCTCCTTACCCACTTAAGGACTCAGCCTTCCTTTCTTCTTCCTTCCTTCCCTCTCTCTTTTCCTTCCTTCCTTCCTTCCTTCCTCTCTCCCTCCCTTCCTTCCTTCTCTCCCTCCCTTCCTCTCATCTTTCCTTCCTTCTTTCTTTTCCTTTGTTCCTTCATCCCCTCCCTTCTTCCTTTCTCCTTCCCTACCTCCTTACCTTCATTTCTTCCTTCTTTCCTCTCTCCTTCCCTTTCTCCATTTCTTCCTTCTTTCCTTTCTTAAGTTAATAACTTTTTGACAATTTCATACATGTATATAATGTATTTTATCCACCTTTACACCCATGATCTTCTCTTTCCCCCTCCTGATAGGGATTAGGAGTAAGGTAGCCCCATTTTGTAGGCATCTAGTCAAGGTTACAAAGGAATAAACAGATGCCCATATGGCCTGACAGAGATCAAGGAGCACAGAGAGTGTAAAATAGTTCCAGAAATCAGAGTCTGGGAATAAACCCTTGTTTAACTCACCCATCTACCACACCACACTCATCATTCTCTGTCAGTCACAAGAACTCGAGAGTGACTGGCTCGGGGCGTCTCAGTGACCTTTGAGTGTCTGTCACGCTCACCCCTAGGCTCAGTCTATGCAGAGCTGAGGAGACTCCTTTGTTGTCAAAACTGCTAACCTCCTGTGTCAGCCACGGCGGCGCCTTGAGAGGCCCGGCTCTGTGCGGCCTTGCGCAGGAAACGTCATCTGCTGCGAGTTTGTGGGTGCAACAGCTGGGTCATGTTTGGAAGAGAAGGTTTCAAAGCCCTGCTCCTCCTCATCTCACGTCCTCTCTGCTGTCTCTTCTGCAATGTCTCCCGGGCCTTGGAGGGGCGATGTAGGGATGAGCAACTTAAGCTCAGCACTTTGACCACTCCGGAGTTGCCGCGGGAACCGGCACCCCCTGCTGTGAGAAATCTCACCTGACCACGGCCGGCTGCGGCAGCACACGTAACCCTTTTGAGATCAGGTTGATGGGCACACCGTAGGACTCAGCTTTTCAGTCCCCTGTGGGGAACGCCCATCTATGTCAGCTGCCAGCTCACTTTCACTGGGGTGTTCTCCACCCAAGAAGGGTTTTGAGAGAAGGAAGAAGACCCCATGGTCCATCTTTCTGTGTCCATAGTGTGACTTGAAGTATTAAGCCAGTGTGTTATGTAGAAACCCTGGACAGCCGAGCTGAACGTTGCCTGCACTTCAGTGAAGGGAAGGAGAGCCGAGGATGCCATGTAAATCAATGGCAGGATCCCAGTGTGCAGTCTCCTAATATCCAGGCACCCGCCTGCTGGTCCTTTCCACTGCATCTCAGCTTTGGTGTCAGATTTCCTCTTCCTCAGGGTGAACAGTCTTCTTCATGACACTTATAAGCAGTTCCGGGTCATGGGCACATCTTCAAACTGTAGGACTGGATGTGAAGGCCATCTGTTGTTGGGCCCTGAAAGGCCTAGGCGTGAGGCCTAGTGGAACTTCCTGAGCCTAGCTAAAGTTTGGCGACCTGTCTCTGGCCAGCTATGACTCAGCAGGATGCCTAAGGGCTTCTGGCCTGCTACTTCCTCCTGGTAATTGTAATTACCATTTCAATAGTTAAAGTTTACTATTGGCCCTTACCTCTTCTCCCACCCTAAAATCCCCGCCTTCGTCCCCAACCTGATATAGGCAACTGCTCAGAGTAATAAAGCGAGTTGTTCCTGTATTGCAAAGACTCCCGACTCAGTGTGGTTTTTCTCCGGTGGCCAGGAGAGGTCTGGGTCGTCCGACGCTCATCATCCCCTCAACCCCTAGGGAGGAACCAGCAGGCCTGGTCCTTCCCTCGGCACTACCTGTGCGGGAAGGAGCCCCGCAATCTGTCATGTGTCACCCTGTTGATTACTGGGTTTGATTTGTGATCTGGCTGGCTAGGCTAGTGTCCCCGTCCTCCCTTCCTGTCCCATGTGTGTCCCTCCTGAATCTGCATGCTCAAAAAGGACAACCTTCCCCAAATAGAGGAGGACTGGTCTCTGGTCAAGGATACATGAGTAGCTGTACTCTCCTGTTAGAACCTCCAAACAAGCTCTGAAACTTTAGAATTTCTTATATTAGCCAAGACTTGGAAACACCTCTGTGCCCATGTGTAGTCCAGCAGTTAAATTTAAGACAGTCTATCAAGTAAAATAATATGGAGCCACTAAAAATAATGAAGTAAATTTATAGACATGCTGTGAAAAGATATCATTGTCACACTGTTTAAGAGTAAGCAGATGATTTTGTTATAGTTTATACTATGATCTCATGTTGAGAATATTCTGGATAAATGTAGACTGAGCTGCATAATGCAGCGATTGCTTCCGTAAGGGACAAGAGTTTATAAGAGGCAAGGGTATTCCGTGTGCCACGATGCTGTATTGATTAAAATTTATAAGAAAGCATTTCTTTTGTGATTAAAAAAAATCCAGATTATCTAAAATTTTATCCAACTATGGCAGATGCTCATTGTACCGAATGGATGAAGGATTTTCTGTGGTTCTTGTGAAGAACCTTCTACACAGAGATGACTGACAGATAAAATGTAGGCAAGTTGAGTTTTTTTTTTTTTTAAATTTTTATTAACATTTTCCATGATTATAAAATATATCCCATGGTAATTCCCTCCCTCCCCACCCCCACACTTTCCCGTTTGAAATTCCATTCTCAATCATATTACCTCCCCATTACAATCATTGTAATTACATATATACAATATCAACCTATTAAGTATCCTCCTCCCTTCCTTTCTCCACCCTTTATGTCTCCTTTTCAACTTACTGGCCTCTGCTACTAAGTATTTTCATTCTCACACAGAAGCCCAGTCATCTGTAGCTAGGATCCCCATATGAGAGAGAACATGTGGCGCTTGGCTTTCTGGGCCTGGGTTACCTGACTTAGTATAATACTTTCCAGATCCATCCATTTTTCTGCAAATTTCATAACTTCATTTTTCTTTACCGCTGAGTAGAACTCCATTGTATAAATGTACCACATCTTCATTATCCACTCATCTCTTGAGGGACATCTAGGCTGGTTCCATTTCCCAGCTATTATAAATTGAGCAGCAATAAACATGGTTGAGCATGTACTTCTAAGGAAATGAGATGAGTCCTTTAGATATATGCCTAGGAGTGCTATAGCTGGGTCATATGGTAGATCAATCTCTAGCTGCTTTAGGAACCTCCACACTGTTTTCCACAATGGCTGGACCAGATTGCATTCCCACCAGCAGTGCAGAAGGGTTCCTTTTTTTCCACATCCCCGCCAACATTTATGATCATTTGTTTTCATGATGGTGGCCAATCTGACAGGAGTGAGATGGAATCTCAATGTAGTTTTAATCTGCATTTCCCTGATGACTAGTGACGTAGAACATTTTTTTAGGTGCTTATATGCCATTCGTATTTCTTCCTTTGAGAACTCTCTATTTAGCTCCTTAGCCCATTTTTTGATTGGCTTGTTTGATTCCTTATTGGTTAACTTTTTGAGTTCTTTGTATATCCTAGATATTAATCCTCTATCAGATATATAGCTGGCGAAGATTTTTTCCCATTCTGTAGGTTGCCTCTTTGCTTTTTTCACTGTGTCCTTTGCGGTGCAAAATCTTTGTAATTTCATTAGGTCCCAGTGGTTAATCTGTGGTTTTATTGCCTGAGCAATTGGGGTTGTATTCAGAAAGTCTTTGCCAAGACCAATATGTTAAAGGGTTTCCCCTACTTTTTCCTCTAGCAGTTTCAAAGTTTCCGGTCTGATGTTAAGGTCTTTAATCCATTTGGACTTAATTCTTGTGCATGGCGAGAGAGAAGAATCTATTTTCATCCTTCTGCAGATATTTATCCAGTTTTCAAAACACCATTTGCTGAAGAGGCTGTCTCTTCTCCAATGAGTATTTTTGGCATTTTTATCGAATATCAGGTGGCTATAGCTACTTGGGCTTACATCTGGGTCCTCTATTCTGTTCCACTGATCTACATGTCTGTTTTTGTGCCAGTACCATGCTGTTTTTGTTACTATGGCTCTGTAGTATAGGTTAAAATCAGGTATGGTGATACCACCAGCCTCTTTTTTGTTGCTCAGTATTATTTTAGATATTCGAGGTTTTTTGTGATTCCAAATGAATTTTTGGATTGTTTTTTCTATTTCCATGAAGAAAGCCTTTGGAATTTTGATAGGGATTGCATTAAATGTGTAGATTGCTTTTGGTAAGATTGCCATTTTCACGATATCGATTCTTCCAAGCCAAGAACAAGGGATGTTTCTCCACTTTCTAGTGTCTTCTGCAATTTCTCGCTTGAGTGTTTTAAAGTTCTCATTGTATAGATTCTTTACTTCCTTGGTTAGGTTTATTCCAAGGTATTTTATTTTTTTTGATGCAATTGTGAATGGGAGTGATTCTCTGATTTCATCCTCTGTGTGTTTGTTGTTAGCATATACGAAGGCTACTGATTTCTGTGTATTTATTTTGTATCCTGCTACATTGCTGTAGGTTTTGATCAGCTCTAACAGCTTGCTAGTAGAGTCTTTAGGGTCCTTTATGTATAGAATCATGTCATCTGCAAATAATGATAACTTGATTTCTTCCTTTCCAATTTGTATCCCTTTTATGTGTGTCTCTTGCCTTATTGCTATGGCTAAGACTTCCAAAACTATATTAAATAGAAGTGGAGACAGTGGACACCCTTGTCTTGTTCCTGATTTTAGTGGAAAAGCTTCCAGTTTTTCCCCATTTAGTAATATGTTGGCTGTAGGCTTGTCATAAATAGCCTTTATTATATTGAGATATGTTCCTTCTATTCCCAGTCTCTGTAGGACTTTTATCATGAAGGGATGTTGGATTTTGTCAAATGCTTTCTCTGCATCTAATGAGATGATCATGTGATTTTTGTCCTTCAACCCATTTATGTAATGTATTACATTTATAGATTTGCGTATGTTGAACCATCCCTGCATCTCTGGGATAAAGCCTACTTGGTCAGGGTGAATGATCTTTTTGATATACTCTTGTATTCTGTTTGCCAATATTTTGTTGAGAATTTTTGCATCTATGTTCATGAGGGAGATTGGTCTGTAATTTTCTTTTTTTGTTCTATCTTTGTCTGGTTTTGGTATCAGGGTGATGCTGGCCTCATAGAAGGAGTTTGGTAGGATTCCTTCTTTTTCTATTTCCTGGAAAAGCTTAAGAAGCAATGGTGTTAGCTCTTCCTTAAAAGTCTGGTAAAATTCAGCAGTGAATCCATCCGGGCCTGGGCTTTTTTTAGTTGGGAGATTATTGATAACTGCTCGGATCTCCATGTTTGTTATAGGTCTATTTAAGTGATTAATCTCATTTTGATTTAATTTAGGTAGGTCATATAGATCGAGGAAATCATCCATTTCTTTCAGATTTTCATACTTTGTGGAGTATATGCTTTTATAGTATGTCCCTATAATTTTTTGAATTTCTCTGGAATCTGTTGTGATGTTACCTTGTTCATCTCTGATTTTATTAATTTGTGTCTCTTCTCTCTTTCTTTTGGTCAGATTTGCTAAGGGTTTATCAATCTTGTTTATCCTTTCAAAGAACCAACTCTTTGTTTCATTAATTCTTTGGATTGTTCTTTTTGTTTCTATTTCATTAATTTCTGCCCTAATCTTTATTATTTCTTCCCGTCTACTACTTTTTGGTTTGCCTTGTTCTTCTTTTTCCAAGGCTTTAAGGCGAAGCATTAGGTCGTTTACTTGCGACCTTTCTAATTTCTTAATATAGGCACTTAAGGCTATAAATTTACCTCTTAGAACTGCCTTCATTGTGTCCCAGAGATTTTGGTATGTTGTGTTCTCATTATCATTTGACTCTATAAATTTTTTGATTTCCTTTTTGATTTCTTCATTGACCCACTCATCATTTAGTAGTGTATTGTTTAGTTTCCATGATTTTGTGTATGCTCTATAGCCTTTCTTGCTACTGATTTGTAGTTTAATTCCATTGTGGTCAGATAGAATGCAAGGAATTATTTCAATTTTCCTGAATTTGTTAAGATTTGCTTTGTGTCCTAATATATGGTCTATTTTAGAGAATGTTCCATGTGCTGCTGAAAAGAATGTATATTCTGCAGCCTTTGGATGAAATGTCCTGTATATATCTGTTAGGTCCATTCCTTCTATGACCTCATTTAGTCCAGATGCCTCTCTGTTTATTCTTTCCCTGGATGACCTGTCAATTGATGAGAGTGAGGTGTTAAAGTCACCCACCACCACTGTGTTTGGTGTTATCTGTGACCTTAGTTCTAATAGTGTTTGTTTGACGAATTTGGGAGCCCCCATGTTAGGTGCATATATGTTTAGGATTGTAATGTCCTCCTGTTGGAGTGTGCCCTTAATCAATATAAAGTGACCTTCCTTATCTTTTTTGACTAACGTCGGACTAAAGTCTACCCTGTCTGATATTAGGATAGCAACCCCTGCTTGTTTTCTAGGCCCATTTGGCAAGTTGAGTTTTTTAAAAAAATATATTAGGGAATTTGGCTGCAAGCAACAAAATCCTAACTTAAGGGAAAGGTCAACGTTGACTGGGAAGAAACTGAAGGAATGGCTGTGTCACATGGCCTCAGGGAGGTTGAACAAGGCCTGCTTTGGGGGCCTCCAGGTAGGAACCCAAAGACCATCACGGTGGGTCCCTGGTGGCACGAGCCATGGGGCACGGCCTCTATGTGACGCAGCCGTTGCAACATGCGGCTGCCTGTGTCCCTGGCCAGCATGCACATGCCCGGCAAAGAGGATTTCCTTGGCTTCTGCAGGACCGCATGAGTGTCCGCGGAGCTTCCTGCCACGGAGGGGCTCCTCTAGGGAAAGCCGGCTGCTGTTCCCAAGGGTGCAGGCCCAACAGGAGTCAACAGATTTCCACTGCACTTGCTCTTTTGCGCGCACTGAGAAGGTCACATTCTCTTGCCTGCTGTAACCTACAGTATGTGTTTTTCCCCCCAGGAAATTCTTTTGCATTGCATAAAAGATCATTTATTTTTATCTGGTGTTACTATTGAAAACATTGAATCAACAGCCAAATTATGCTTTTCTGATAAAGTTTTTTTTTTTTTTTTTTTCCTAGGTAGGGTCTCACTCTGGCCCAGGCTGACCTGGAATTCACTATATAGCCTCAGTGTGGCCTTGAACTCATGGCAATCCTCCTACCTCTGCCTTCCCAGTGCTGGCATTAAAGGCGTGCGCCACCATGCCTGGCTGCAGGATTCCCTTATTTATTTACATACAACATTAAAAGTTAGGATCAACATATAAGAGAGAACATGTAGATTTCTCTTTCTGGGTCTGGGTTACCTCTTTTAGTCTAATTTTGTCGAGTTCTATTCACATTCCTGCAATTTTTTTTTTCCTTCTTGTCTTTGCTTTGAGGTAGGTTCTTGCTCCAGCCTAGGCTGGTCTGGAATTCACTATGTAGTCTCAGGGTGGCCTCAAAATCATGGCAATCCTTCTACCTCTGCTTTCTGAGTGTCCTGCAAATTTTATAATTAAATTTTTCTTTATATCTGAATAAAATTCTGTTGTATATACATGCCACATTTTCATTATCCAGTCGCCTGTGGGTGGTCATCTAGGTTTATTCCATTTCCCAGCTATTGCGAATGGAGAGCAAAGAATATGGAGGCCAAGTCTCTGCCATAAAGTATAGATAGTCTTTTGAACATTTCCCCAGGAGGGGTGTAACTGAGTCAGATGGTAGTTTGAGTTGTAGCTTTTTGAGAAATCTCCGCACTGGTGACCACAGTGGTTGTGCTAGTTTACACTCCTGCCAACAGTGAGCACGAATTCCCCACTTTTTTCTCATCCTCGCCAGTTTTCCTTATCATTGACCTTCTTGATGGAGAGGGATGGAATCTCAAAGTGTTTTAATTTACATTTCCCTGATGGCTAAGGATGTTGAACATTTTTTTCTCCAAAAATATCTGTTGGACATTTGAGTTTCTTCTTTTGAGAACATTCTGTTCATTTCATTAGTCCATTTACTGATAGGCGGTTTTGGGTGATTTGGTGTTAATTTTTTCCAGTTTTTTATATGCTCTAGATAACCCCTGCCTGAGGAACAGCTGGCAAAGATTCTTCCCATTCTGTAGGCTTCTGGATTCTCTGCTGATGGATTCTTCTATTGTACAGCAGCGTTTTAACTTCCCAGAGTCCCGTTTGTTGACTCTTGGGGCTGCTTCCAGTGCTACTGGAGTTCAGAGAGTTCTCACTTAAACCTACAAGTTGCAGTGTGTTCCCTGTTTTCCTCTTGTTGTTCTAGCACTTCTGATTTGAAGTTAAGTTCTTTGATTCATTTTAATCTCTGATAGCACACATATTTTAAAAAATATTTTTATTTATTTATTTGCAAGGACAGAGAGAAAGATAAGACAGACTGAGAGAATGGGCACACCAGGGCTTCTGGTTGCTGCAAACGGACTCCAGATGCATGTGCCACCTTGTGCATCCAGCTGTACATGGGATCTGGGGAATGGAACCTTAGTCCTCAGGTTTTGCAGGCAAAGTACCTTGACCACTAAGCCATTTTTCCAGCCCTGATAGCACACATATTTTGAAAGAAAAATGAATAGACTTATAATACCACTCATGTATGTATAGTATATACATACATGTATATATTATACATATATACATGTATATATTACATATATAAAATTTATATTATATATGTGTATATTCATATATACATGCATATATTATAGATACATGTATGTATAATTATACATGTATAATAGACACTCATGTGTGTATAATGCCACATATTGTATGACTGACGTTAAGTAGCTCAAAAGACTTAATGCCACAGCATTGACTAGCCACATTAATATTGAGTTTGAAGGCTGAAGGGGTGGCTTAGTGATTAAGGCATTTGCCAGCAAAACCAAAGGACCCAGGTTTGATTCCCCAGGACCCACATTAGCCAGATGCACAAGGGGGTGCACGCATCTGGAGTTCATTTGCAGTGGCTGGAGGCCCTGATGCACCCATTCTCTCTCTCTCTCTCTCTCTCTCTCTCTCTCTCTCTCTCTCTCTCTCTCTGTGTGTGTGTGTGTGTGTGTGTGTGTCCCTCTTTTACTCTGTCAAATGAATAAATAAAAATGAAATATTTAAAAAATATTGAGTTTGAACCAATGGAGCCACTCAGTCATAGATGCCACAGCCCTGTCCATGTGCTCTCTGTGCACATGGGCATCTTGCCGCCCACTCACGGTGGAGAAAGGAGAGTCCTCTCAGGAGCTGGTAAACAGCCACCTCCTATAGCTTCCTTTTGATTATTTAACATGGGGCAGTGCTCAGGAGTGTGGAGGAGACATTCAGATATTTTCACAGCTGGCCAGTAATGGGGTCAGACCATGCCCATGCCATCTGCTCATTCTCACCCATCCCTGATGATCACATGCCTAATTCCTCACCATGTCAGCCAGCCCAAGAATCAGCCATGTGAATGTCACTCAGCATCTTCAGCTGGGGTTTGGCTTAGAGTATGATAGGAATTTTGTATTCGCATTCTGCTGGCATCCCAAGCCCATCACTAGATCCTCCAGTAGCTAATGTACATTTAATTGTATGTTGCCAGAGTGGGTTTCAATGAGAGCTTTCTGAGATGAAGATCTGATAATCCACATTGTTTTCTATTGTGTTCTTCACTCAATGATATATCAGCCAAGGTTCTCCAGAGACACAGGATGGAAAGAGGGGAGGTCTGAGGAAGATTTGGTTCACGTGATTCTGGAGAAAGGCAAGTCCAAATCCCCAGTGTGCTCTGACAGTGTGGAGACCCAGCAGAGCCCATGAAAGTCAGAGGCAGGTTTCTGGAGGACTCCCTGATGTTCGAGGACTTTAGCTATTTGGTTCTAGTCAGATTTTTCAACTGATTGAAAGAGGCCATCCCACTTATGGAGGGAAATCTACTCTTACCCTGAGTTGTTAAACAGGCTGTCTTCTTGTCTTTTCTCCAGTGAATATTTTTGGCATTTTTGTCAAAGATCAGATGGCTGTAGCTGCCTGGATTGACACCTAGATCCTCTGTTCTGTTCCATTGATCTGTGTGTCTGTCTTTGTGCCAGTACCATGCTGTTTTTGTTACTATGGCTTTGTAATATCACTTAAAATTAGGTATCGTGATGCCACCAACCTTATTTTTGTTGCTCAAAGTTGTATTGGCTATTCAAGGTATTTTTTTTTGTGCTTCCAAGTGAATTTTAGGATTTTTTTTTCCTATTTCTGTGAAGAATGCCATTGGAATTTTAATGGGCATTGCATTAAATGTGCAGATTTCTTTTGGTAAGACTGATATTTTCACAATATTCATTCTTCCAATCCAAGAACATTGAATGTCTTTCCATATTCTAGTGTCTTCTGCAATTTCTTGCTTGAGTATTTTAAAGTTTTCATCGTAGAGATCCTTCACTTCCTTGGTTTGGTTTATTCCAAGGTAATTTACTTTTATTTATTTATTTTTGAGGCAATTGTGAATGTGAGTGATTCCCTGATTTTATCCTCAGCATGTTTTTTATTAGTATATAGGAAAGCTACTGATTTCTGTGTACTTATTTTGTATCCTGCTATGTTGCTAAATGTGTTTATGAGCTCAAAGAGCTGATAGACTCTTTAGGGTCCTTTATGTATAAATTCTCCAAATAATGATAATTTGATCTCTTCCTTTCCAATTTGCATTCCTTATATGAATGTCTCTTACCTTACTGCTGTTGCTAAGACTTTCAGTACTATATTAAGTAAAAGTGGGGACAGTGGACACCTTTATCTTGTTCCTGATTTTCATAGAAAACCTTCAAGCTTTTCTTCATTTAGTATTGTGTTGGCTGTATGTTTGTGGTAAATATCCCCTGATATGTTAAGATATGCTCCTTCTATTCTGTAGAGCTTTTACCATGAAGGGATGTTGGATTTTGTCAAATGCCTTTTCTGCGTCTGTTGAAATGATTTTGTGATTTTTGTCCTTCAGCCCATTTATATAGTGTATTATATTTATCAATTTGCATATGCTGAACCATCCCTGCATCTCTGGGATAAAGCCTATTTGGTCGGGGTGAATAATCTTTCTGATATAATCTTGTATTTTGTTTGTCAATATTTTGTTGAGAATTTTTTCATCTATGTTCATGAGGCAGATTGGTCTGTAATTTCCTTTTTTTGTTCTGTCTTTGTTTGGTTTTGGTATCAGGGTGATTTGGGCTTCATAGAAGTTTGATAGAATTCCTTCCTTTTCTATTTTATGGAAAAATTTGAGAAGCATTGGTGTTAGTTCTTCCATTAAGGTCTGGTAAATTCACCAGTGAATCCATCTGGGCATGGATTTTTTTTATTTTTTGTTTGGGAGATTTTTTTTTTTTTAATAACTGCTTGGATCTCCATACTTGTGATAGGTATATTTAAACGGTTTATCTCTTGATTTGATTTAGGTAGGTCATATAAACCTAGGAAATTATCCATATCTTTCAGAGTTTCGAACTTAAATGAGTACATGTTCTTAAAGTATGTTCTTATGATTATCCGAATTTCTTTGGTAGCTGTTGTAATGGTGCCTTTTTAAAAAATCTCTAATCTTATTAATTTGTGTCTCTTCTCTCTATCTTCTGGCCAGATTTGCTCAGGGTTTATCAATATTATTTATCCTTTCAAAGAACTAACTTTGTTTCATTGAATCATTGTACTGTTGTTTTTGTTTCTAGTTCATTAATTTCTGCCCTAATCTTTATTATTATTTGCTGTATATTGATTTTTGGTTTGCCTTGTTCTTTTCCCAATGCTTTAAGGTGAAGGATTAAGTTGTTTACTTGAGACCTTTCTAATTTCTTAATATAGGCACTTAAAGCTATAAATTTCCCTCTTAGGACTGCCTTCATGGTGTCTCAAAGGTTTTGGTATATTGTATTCTCATTATCAGTTCATTCTATGAATTTTTTGATTTCTTCAATGACCCCATTTATCATTCAGTAGTGTGCTGTTTAGTCTCCATGATTTTGTGTATGCTCTGTAGTTTTTCTTGTTGCTGATTTGTTGTCTATCCCTATTGTGATGAGATCAAGTGCAAGGAATTATTTCAATTTTCCTGTATTTGTTAAGATTTTCTTTGTGTCCTAATATATGGTCTATTTTAGAGAATGTTTCATGTACTGCAGAGAAGAATGTGTATTCTGCAGCATTGGTTGGAATGTTCTGTTAGGTCCATTTTTTTCTATGACATCATTTAACCCAGATGCTTCTCTGTTTATTTTTTGCCAGAATGGCCTGACAGCTGATGAGAGTGGGCTGTTGAAATCACCAACTACCACTGTGCTTGGTGTTATCTGTGACCTTAAGTCTAATAGCATTTTGTTGATGAAACTGGGACCACCCATGTTAGATACAGATATGTTTAGAATTGTAATGTTTTCATGTTGAATTTTTTCTTTAATCAATATAAAGTGACCTTTATCTTTTTCACTAATGTTGGTTTAAGTCTATCCTGTTAGATATTAGGATAGCAACACTTGCTCGTTTTCTAGACCCATTTGTTTGAAATACCATTTTCTACCTTTTCACTCTAAGATAGTGTCTTTCTTTTATGGAGTGGTGAGTTTCTTAGAGGCAACAAACAGCAGGATTCTGTCTTTTAATCTGATCTAAAAGCCTGTGTCTTTTGGTTGAAGCCATTGACATTAAGAGTTACTACTGAAAGGTGTGTGTTTATTCTCACCCTTAGTTTTGCTTTGTAGTTCTCCCTGTTTTCCCTTTACTCTCTTGTATTAACTGTTATTTGAGTATGGTTTACTTTTTCCTATTTCCTCATGTGTGTGCTTTGCATTCTCTTCAGCATGAAGGATCCCTTCAAGTATCTTCTGCAGAGCTGGCTTAGTGGTCATATACTCTGCTAGCCTGTTTTTGTTGTGGAATGTCCCTATTTCTCTGTGGGTCTCTGGATCCTTGGGGCCTTGTTTCCCCATGGCATCCAGACAACCGTGGAGAGCAGGGTCTTGAGAGGACATGAGTGTGACGGGATATGCACCCAGGAAAGACAACTTCAGAGAGTAGTTCTCATCCATTCAATAGGGAAATGGGTTTATAAGTAGCTGAGAGTGGGAAGAGGATCCTAAGGGGACTGGTGGGTTCAAAAGTTGCTAGCTGATGCCTAGGGACATTAATTCCAGCACATAGGGAGAAAGTCAGGTGATCTACATAGTGGTGGGAAGAGGGTTGCAAGGGGATGGGCTGTGTGAAGGCTGCTGGATGTTACCATATATGGAGTTTCCTAGGCAACTGGCCAAAGGTCACAGGGCTCCAGGGGTGCTGGGCTTAGAGAGGGAGTAGCCTCCTGTAGCCTGGGGGGTCTTTAGCCATGCCTGGCAGCTAAGCCCATCTCCTGCCTGTGCCTGGCAATGGCCGACATTTGTCCACCAATTTGAATGGATAGTGTTGCTGGGTAAAGTAATCTTGGTAGACAGTTGTTGACTTTCAGAACTTGGAAGACTTTATTCCAAGCCCTTTTTGCTTTTAATGTTTGTGTTGTGTAATCTGCTATGATCCTGATGGGCTTGCCTTTATAAGTTACTTGCCTTTTCTCTATAAGTGCTTTCAATATATTTTCTTTGGTTCATGTGTTTGGTCATTTAACATGGTAAAGAGAGGTTCTTTCCAGGTTTTGTCTATTTGGTGTTCTAAAAGTGGTATCTGCATTGGCATCTCTTTCCCAATTTGGTGGAGAAATTTTCTTCTGTAATTTTGTTGAAAGCCCTTACTATGCCTATGCCTTTGGAGTGAAATTCTTCTCTTTTACTATACCCTGAATTTTTATGTTTGATGTTTTCATAGTGTTCTGATTATATTGAAATTCCCATTCATACCTTCTTATTAGCTTGTCTTTATTTTTATTGCACTGTATTAGATCTGCCACCTGGTCATCTAGTTTATATATTCTGTTCTCTCCTTCATCCATTCTATTGGTGAGACCTTCTACAGAGCTTTTTAATTTGACTTACTGTGTTTTTCATTTCTAGTATTTCTGATTGGATTTTCTTCAGTGTTTCTATTTCCTTACTCATGTCTTATATTGACCTCCTTATTTCATTAAATTAGTTTCCTTAATTCCTTTGATTTCTTCTGTGGTCTCCAGAATCTCCGGATCTCTGCTATTCCTCTCCTGTGGATGATGATTTCTTATACACCTTCACTTTTCAGTAAAAGAGTGCATTTTGTAGGTTTTTCTTTTTCTTTTTTTTTTTTTTTACTTGTCTGCTCCCTAGGTTGCTTTGGAGTGGCTCCTACTCCACTGTCTTACCCAGAAGTCCTCAGATCCTATCTTGAATGTCCGTTCCTGCTGGAAGTCTTCCCAGCTACTCAGAGCCTATTCCCCAATTAGATAAGATACACCTTATAATTATTTATTCATACAAATGATATTTGTTCAGTCTTGTGTGCTTGACACTAATCCATGATCTGGGGCCACATCAGTAAGAAAATAAATAAATAACAAACAATTATCGTATCTTTGCCATACTGTGTGTCCCTTTATTTCACTTCTCCCTGTTTTCATGTATCACTGCCATAGTTTGTTCATTGTCTGTTGTCTCATGAAGCAGGTGACCTTCTCATGTTCTTACCTCAGACTCTAAGGAAAATAAGTAAGTAGTTGATAAATGAAGATGCTTAGTATTTTGCTGATTGGCACCACATCCCTGGCCAACATGCTATTTCTGACTCTCCCTCACTTTCTGTTGATCCACAATTGACATATTTGGGCTCTGTCCTTTTCCTTGCTTTCTAAACTACCACTCACTCCACATTCACTTCAACTCTTTCTTCACCTCTGGATGACTCAATAGCAGAGCCAGTGATCATCTGTCTTTATATTCCCAAAGCTTTGCTCATTACTTGGCATTATATATGCTCAATGAATACTGAGTCCTTAGTCAGCATCTCACAGAAAGAGCTGGAAGTCTTGGAATACAGCTGACTAGGGGAGGGTTTCTCCATATGTAAGGCATTAACTAATTACTTTGTCTATAGGTAAGTTGAGTTCTGCAAAAAGTCAGTATATATCACTTAGAAATTCTTTCGGGGACTCAAATCTCTGGTGGGGTTAGTTGTTTGCTATTTGAATAACACAGGTTTTCCAAATCAAAGTCATATCCAATAAATAATGGGCCTCAGTATGTGTGCCATGTTTATTTGCTCAAGAATAAAGAGTTCTGGAGCTAGGGAGATATCTCAGTTTGTAAAGTGCTTGTCTTGTAAGCATGATGATTTAACTTCATTCTAGAACTTGTGCAAAAAGCCAGGTTTGATGGTGCATGTTCATTATCCCAGCTTTGGGGAGACGGAGGATCCCTGGAGCTCAGTGGCCCACCAGTGTAACCTAAGTGATGAGATCCAAGCCAAAGAGAGATCCTGTCTCACAAAGAACTGGACAGCCCAGGCTGACTTGGAACTCTGTGGCTCCAGGCTGAGCTCAGACTCCTAGTGATCCTCCTACCTCTGACTCCCAACTGCTGGGATTTGAGGTGTGTACCACCACGCCCGGCCATAGCATCTTCCTTTTTGCTAGTCAGCTCTTTGCTAAGTTTGGAGAGAAATTTTATTTTAAAATAGAGAAAGAAGTGAGAGAAAAAGGAAATGAGAGGAGAGAGAAAGAGAGAGAGAGAGAGAGAGAGAGAGAGAGAGAGAGAGAGAGAGAGAGAGAAAGAGAGAGATTTGTAAATAATTTTTCTCACTCCAACAGATGAGAAGCAGGAAGTGAGCTGGATGAGACAAGTGTGAAAGCAGATGTGGTGTCATCACGACCTCAAAAACACTGGATAACTCTTTGCACAAGTCATACAGACCCATGTTGTGGGATATGATCTGTTTCCTGAGATGTGCTGTTCTAAGAAACCTTGTCATCTCTGGTCCAACAACAAAGGGGGTGAATTCCAACCCTCAGTCTGTTAGGGAAACTGTCATCTTTAACATCGCCTTAATATGGAAATGGAAACTCTGTCCTTTTCTGGGACAAGTGTCAGATTTCTGCCATGTCTCTTCCCTAATTTTCCAACCCACGTGTTCTCATGGGCAAACAGGGCTTGTATGCAGCTTGCTTTTTGCTTTGTTGATTATATCAGTTACTTTCTCGTAAAATACTCAACCAGAGCAACTTAGGGAAGGGTAGGGTATAGCTCAGCTAGAGTTCCAGGTTCCAGTCCATCACAGCAGGAGAAGCATGGTGGCAAGTGCTCCGGTCAGCTGGTCACAGTGAGGATGCAGGGCACATTGACAAATGCTGCTGCTCAGGTTTTCTAAATAGTCTAAAACCACAGCCTACAGTTAACATGGGTCTTCCTATCTCAATTAACCTAATTAAGATAATCCCTCACATGATCAGAGCATAACCAAATCTGGGTGACCCCTCACAGATGATGCAAGGTCCTGTCAGGTTGACAATCAGTATAAACCATTACACTGACCAAACGCAAAAATGCTTTCAATTTTCTATGTGATCATTGGAAATAACAGTCAAATTAACCACCTGTTATTCTAGCCCCCATAATCTAGGAAAGCTAGTTGAATCTACTTACTGTTGCTTTCCTTGCCAGGGTCAACTCTGAACTAAGATCTTGGAAGGTTAATGTTTTACCGATGTAATAGGCCATCATCAATTATTACATGATGAGAGCTACCGAGGAGCACTGACTGTGAGGTTGTCACAGAGCGTGACAATAAGCAGCCACAGTGAGACGAGAACAGAAGGTTTGATTTGCGCTGCTGCCAGTCTCCCTGGTATAATCACTGTCACCATGGCCAGCTAGGAATTCAAGCCACTGGGGTCATGAGGAGTCGAGAATCATAATTAGAAAGAGACATGCTGAAAAGCCCCCCAACCCCCACACAAGTTTCCAGCTCACTGTAGGCATTTTACAAATTGTCACCTCTTTCATTCAATTCCCATGACAACCACATGCAATGGTGTTACATGAGTTTTCCTGGGGGAACCAATGTCTGTTCACCCCAGATTGGGCATTGCGGTAGACAGCTTCCTGTTGCTGGGATGGTCTTCCACACTAGGAACACTTTAGGGGAGGAAGGGATTTATTTCAAGCTTACAGATCCAGGGGAAGTTCCCTTGATGGCAGAAGAAGCTGGCTCTCTTTCATAAATCCAAGCAGAGAGAGAAGCTGCAGCAAGCACCAAAAGGCAGCAAGCATAAATGGTCAGCAAGCAGCAGGGTCCCCAGGCAAAGCTCAGACTTCCCTCTTATACCTTTGGGCTGGAAATCAGACCTGCCCCCAAACACACCTTGGGGCTGGATCTCTGGATCTGCTCCCAGTGAAACCTCTTTCAGCCAGGGACTGGAGGTCCAAGTTACAAGCTTTAATAAAACATCTGAGTCTATGGGGGGTGTACATTCAAACCACCACAGGTATCAACAACAGACCAAATAAGATTCGACCCAAGTCTAGCCTGGTGAACCAATGGTTTATTGAGGTTTCTTATAAGAGCCTGGATGAGGGGTTACTTACAGGAGCCTGGGGAACTTGGGCAGTTGCACCACTGCAGAGCCCAGCATAGCGTCAGTCAGTGACAACTCACAAGACCTGCATCTCGTGAGTTCCCTGTGCAACTTGCAGGCATCCCCTCAGAAAAGTCTCCCCTCCCCAGTCAATTGTTCACTGCTTTTTGTAACCTCAAGGAGGGGTCTTGTGAGTCTTGTACCTTTTTCATAAGATCATGCAACTTTCTTGTGAGTTTTATGAGCCTCCTTCATATTCTTTCTACAGGGAAGGCGCCGATCTAGGGAATTACTATGGAATAACTATATCACTGTGGAAAGGGAATAGCTACAACAAATGGGTACTCTTCTGATCTCTAGTTTATAGATTAGAAAACTGAGGTCCAGAGAGGTTAAGCAACTTTCCTAAAGCTATATGTCTATAAAATGGATGTCAGAGGTTTTTATCTAAATCTGTGTGTAGCACTTATCTTCTTGTTGTGGGAACAAAACACTGGGCCAGAAAAAGGTCTGTATCCCACTTAGAGCTGAGAGAGGAGGTTTGTCATGGCACAGAAGGCATGGCAGGGGCAGCGAGCTTGCTGACGTCATCACGTCTCAGCAGGCAGGAAAGAGAAAGAGTGAGCTCGCTAGTTCCAGCACGGGGCGGGGCTGGATTATAAACTCTCAAGGCCCACCCCCAACTGCACACCTCCTCCAGCACAGCTCCATCTCCCAAAGACTTCCCCAGCTTGGGGCCAAGAATGAGGCTTCATCTCAAGGCTATGGGAGACATTCCCCGTTCAAACCCCCGCACTATGTATCCCAAACACACACCCATAAATGTATGTGAAAGATTATGAATAGAGCATTCCTTTTCTTTATTTCTGTACACAAAAGGGTCCTGAATATACATCTAATTTCTTAAATTTAAAACGTTCACAAACTATTGCCAAAGGAAAATAAAGATTGCCCTTTCAAAGGCTTGCCAGGGGATAAAGAACTTAGCATTTTTCCCTAACTGTGTTACTGAAAGATACAGAGATGACAGAGGGATTCAGAGTGACCTTCCCTTTCCGGTTTAGGCTGGTATCCCAAACTTTCCATGATTAGAAACTATCTTCAAGCTCTTTGTGTACCCCTATTGCTTGTCACTGGAAATGTGAACCAGGGATTTTCTTTTCTCTGAATGAAGTATACATTTCATCTTGTGTAGTAGTACTCAGAAGCTCCAGACTTGTGCTTGCCAAGCAGGGGTGCTCACGTTGGTTGTTATATGCGCAAGAAAGGGAATTAACAATGTCATATGTCGGGCTTCCCAGGCGAGGGTTCCCCAGCGCGCCAGGGTCATCGTGGCTTCCCTTTGCAGGCAGGCGTCTCTGTGTGTGTGCGTTCATCCTCCACCGTGGTCCATGGTGGGGGCTCTACACCGCAGTTATTTTACTAGACCTGACTTTCTACAAGAGATCTGTAGAAGAACTAGTTGAATCGTTTAAAGATACTCAAAAAGATGACATTTGGCTTGTTGATTTTTATGCCCTATGGTGTGGCCATTGTAAAAAGCTGAAGCCAATTTGGAATGAAGTTGGTCTTGAGATGCGAAACATTGGTTCTCCAGTTAAGATTGGAAAGATGGATGCTACTTCCTATTCTAGCCTTGCTTCAGAGTTTGGAGTTCGAAGTTATCCAACAATTAAGCTATTGAAGGGGGCCTTGACATATAATTAACGATGATATTATTGAGTTTGCACAGAGTTTCTGGGGCTCTGGTTTGTCCACTTCCAAGTCAGCAAACGTTTGACCATGTCCAGAAGAGACATTGTGTGGTTTTTGTTTACATAGGTGGAGAATCACCCTTGAAAGAGAAGTACAAAGATGCTGCTTCAGAACTAATCATGTATACATACTTTCTTCCTGCCTCAGAAGATGTGGTGCCAGAGTATGTGACATTGAAAGAAATGCCCGCTGTGTTTGTTTTCAAAGACGAAACCTACTCTGTTTATGGTGAGTATGAAGATGGTGACCTGTCGTCATGGATCAACAGGGAGAGGTTTCAGAACTACCTCACTATGGATGGCTTCCTCTTGTATGAACTTGGCGACACAGGAAAGCCTGTGGCCATTGCAGTTATAGACGAGAAGAACACATCACTTGAGCACACCAGATTAAAGTCAATTATTCAGGAAATTGCTGGAGATTACAGAGACCACTTCCGTAGGGACTTTCAGTTTGGCCATATGGATGGAAATGACTACATGAATACCTATAATTATGATTGTGATTATAATTATGATGGATGAATTGACAGTCCTAACTTTCATTGTCCTGAATACTTCAAACCAACAATACTTTCTGCTGGACAGACATATTAAGGACACCAGTGACATGGTTGAGTTTATCAATAGTATTTTGGATGGCACAGTGTAGGCGCAAGGTGACAGCATCGTACAGAGATTAAGAAGGATGGCATTTGATCCCAAGTCCACAGTTGTGTCTATCTTCAGGAGCTGTCCCCTCATGGGCTGCTTTCTCTTCGGCCTGCCCCTGGGTGTCATCCACATCATGTGCTACGGGATCTATACAGCCGACACAGATGGAGGATACAGAGAAGAGAGCTATGAAGTGTCCAAAGGAGAGATGGAAAGCCGGGCCAGAGAGAAGACAGCCAGGAGCAAGAGGCAAGCAGTGAGGGGTCTCAGGTGCCTCCTGTGCAAGAGCCTAAAGATGTATTAGAGAAGAAGAAAGACTGACACTTTACAAATACCGAGTAGTTGATAGGATTTCAAATTATTAAAGAGTCTATCTATTGAATCTAGAGATTTAATCATGATCTTTACAGAAAAGAACATGTTATTTGTATTTTGCTATAACAACTGCATGGATTAAAATGGTCCTTCCATAAATGGGAAATGTGTGGAGGAAAGTGATAGTTTGTCCAAAATAAAGTCTCTTTACTCTGTCAGTTTTCCTGACAGATGCTGTTCTAACTGGCCAGCTCCATGCGTGTTTCTCGATCTGAATATTCATGACATTTATATGAACAAAGTGAGCCTTCAAAATGTAGGTAATTTAAGAAAAACTAGTAAACACTTCCCATGTATCAATTTTAAGATTCTGAAAATGTGGTTTTATATAAGATAGTGATTTTATTTTATTCGTTTTTAAAGCAGAAGAAATGTTGCTTTGTACCTTTATACGCAGTTGCGATTATAATGTGTTTGTATGGGCCCCTGTCATAAGAGTGACGCGATGGACTTCACAAAATACCCAGGCCCGAGGGAGCAGTGGCTCCGGCCACGCCCTCTGCGCGGTGCTCTTCATCCATCATCCCTCCCGCAGGAGGGCAGCGCCCTCTCCGTCTACCTGCTCCAGCCACAGCAGCCTTGCATTCTTGTGCTCCATTTTTATTTTATGCCTGGGCTAAAAGTTCTAAAATCGTTTAAAAAACAATCTGTGTTTTAAAAGACCATGTATCTTTATGATAAGTAAACTTCATAAGTACTTCTGGTCCAAAAAAATGTGTATGCGTGTCTGTGTTTGTACACATAAAATCTACTGTCACCCATCTCTTTGGGATGCGCAGCATGCCTGGGACACATCTGTCGTCCTGAGCAGTGAGAAGGAGACGGGGGTTCCCTTCTTCGTTCTTTCATCCCTGTCACCCCAGTGGTGAGCACCTCTCAGCTTCTCCATGACACAGTCATGCAGGAATTCCATTCCAAGCCATGTTTAAAAGTGGGAATTAAAAAAAAATTGTTTATTTTTATTTATTTAATAGCAACAGACAGAGAGAGAAAGAGGCAGAGAGAGAGAGAGAGAAAGAGAGAGAGAGAGAGAGAGAGAGAGAGAGAATGGGCCCACCAGGGCCTCCAGCCACTGCAAACGATCTCCAGACGCGTGCACCCCCTTGTGCATCTGGCTAACGTGGGTCCTGGGGAATCGAGCCTTGAACCGGGGTCCTTAGGCTTCACAGGCAAGTGCTTAACTGCTAAGCCACCTCTCCTACCCTAAAAATGGGAATTTTGTGATGGGTTTGGCATGTTTATTACTTTTTAGTTTTGAGGCCTTCATTTTAGCTATGTTAGAATTTTTGTTACATAAGTGTTAATTTGGAAGGTTATTTGAGTAATTTATTTGTCCTTTGTAAAGGATTTATAAAATATGTAATTTATGGTCTTGACAAGTTATTTAGGGATTCAGTTTCTAGGGGAGCGTCCCTTAATTGCTTCTGATGCAAGACTGGTCAGAAGTGACCCAGAACTCGTCTATGTTACTTACTCAGTAATCATCAGCAATTGGTTGTGTCCATGAGCTTTTTTCATGTTTAATATTCAAATACCCATCCCTGATAGTTGGTGCCCTATCATTATAGCTACTGATAATGAAACAAATATGCACTCACAGAGACTTTCCGGAAAAAGTAGAAAGAAATATTCTCAGATAGAACCTGGAGATGGGTACTGTTACATTAATAAGTAGATTCCTCTCCACAGCACCAAGGGGGATTCCCAAGCTTGTGTTCAATAGTGAAAACCTTAAGTACACGGAGACACCTCATTCAATTCTCTAAATTGCTAAGAAAGACACGAGGAATAGAGTAACTTTGACCTTCTCCCTTCATGTCTGTCACTAGCCAGTGCTGTCAGTCATCTCCCGTGAGCGGAATCTCAGTGAAGTGCAACTTGTGGCCACACACAGCACCGAGGTCGTCTTGGTAACCTGTGGTACTGTTCCTTATGAAGGAAGGCCTTAGCTCTTGTGTCCTTTTCACAACTCTGACTGTTGCCTCACATCCCATTCGTACTGTTAAAATGTGTTCACTGGGAAAGTCTGAGTGAATAGTAATCTTTTTGTGTTAAAATTTTACATTTAAAAAAAAGAATGCCATATGTCAAACCACGGTTTGGCACGTGGCACTCACCTGTAGAACTAGTCGAAGGCTGAGGTGGAGGGATCACCTTGGAGGCTAGCCTGGGCTACATAGTGGTGGCACTCTTTCTCAAAAACCAACTTTGTTCATATAAATGCCATGACTATTCAGATTGAGAAACACGCATGGAGCTGGCCAGTTAGAATAGCATGTGTCAGGAAAGCTCATGCAGTAATGTGACTTTATTTTGAACAAACTATCACTTTCCTCCACACATTTCCCATTTATGGAAGGACCATTTTAATCCATGCAGTTGTTATAGCAAAATACAAATAACATGTTCTTTTCTGTAAAGATCATGATTAAATCTCTATATTCAATAAATAGACTCTTTAATAAGATATGAAAGGGATGTGAAAGGAAGGAAGGGGGACCTAATAGGATGGTCTTGTATATATGTATGTAGAAGAACAGATTAATGGGGTGAAAAGGCCTAAGTGAGCTCAGTAGAAGAGATTGAGTAAAGGAAAGGTAGAGGAACAGCTAATCAAAATCTAAGAGGATATAAATAAATCATATGAAATCCTACTTTTTTGGACAATGGAACACTCAGGAGTTGTATTTGTTATTAGAAAATTTTCAGTGCCAGGGATGGAATAACGTCCAGTGAGTTGTTGGCCAGGGAGGTCCCTGATGCCCCCAAAACATTACAGGCCATTGCCAAGGTCCTTGGTTTCCCACCAGGAACAGATGGTAAGTCCCTATTGCTGAAGACTCCACGTACTTGGGCTACAAGGCCACTGAGAAATCCTGCTGGAGCTGAGCTGATAACCTCCTCCATGTAGACCAGCTGACAGAAAGCTGGAAAAAGCCACGCTGCATGCAGTTCAATGGGAGAGAGAAAAATCACCAGTGAAGAAACCCAACAGTGGACACTGCAAGCCTTATATTTGGCCATCCAGGCCAAATGGGCCAATGGGTGTAACAGTGGCATGTCTGTTATGGGGGAAACCAACCACCCTCTAATTTGACTGGAGGCCCACTCCATGGGAGGGAATACATCCCTGATACTGAAAAGTTAAAACAGGGGTAGTCATGAGCCTCAGGGGTGTAATGTTTGCTGCTGTCTGGCTAAAAGTATATACTATGCTCACCAAACTTCCCAGTAAGCACTTTTCTTAATGTTCATACCCATATATTAATGCTACTCTCACTTTTGGTACAGAATCTTCTCTTTACAGATGGCAGTGACCTTGGGATGACTCAGAAGGCATCATGGTGCAGAGAAGGAGTGACAGAGGAGTGCTCAGCACCGAAATATCTCGATCACACCTTCCATGGCTCAGGGTCCATTGCGAAAGAGGTGGTAGAAAGAGTGTAAGAGCCAAAGGAAGGATAATACTGCTTATAATTCACTCTTCCAGACATCAAATGGCCTGGATATTCATGACCTCACAGTGCCTGACACTACCTACACAAGACCATCATAATAGGAAGAAAAGATCATGACATCAAAATAAAAGAGACTGATTGAGAAGGGGTGGGGATATGATGGAGGTGGACTTTCAAAGGGGAAAGTGGGGTTGGGGAGGAAGGGCATTACCATGGGATATTTTTTACAATTATGGAAGTTGTCAATAAAAAATTAAAAACAAGCAAACAAACAAAAACCCCAACAATGAGGGCTGGAGAGCTGGCTCAGCAGTTAAGGCACTTGCCTGCAAAGCCTAAGGACTCAGTTTCAATTCCCCAGTACCCACATAAGCCAGATACATAAGGTAGCACATGTGTCTGGAGTTTATTTGTGGCAGCTGGAAGCCCTGGCATGTTCAGTCTTTCTCTATCTGCCTCTTTCTCTCTCTCTCTCTCAAATAAATAAATAAATAAATAAAAATAAAAATGTATTTTAAAAACCCAACAGTGACAAAAAGCATTTCACGGCTATTGTGATCAGATCTTCCACATGTGCAGAGACTGTCTTTCCTCTTAAACACACTTCTGTTATTTTTTCCTCTGGGATAGTATGAAGAACTGCAATTTCTTCACTTTCTCTAAAACTCAGATCTGTGGTGCATGACCAGCCTAAAACAGGGCACAGAAGTTTACCACATGAATTCACAAAAGGACAAGAAAGACAGATGGCTGTGCTTGGGCTCCTGTCTCCAGATGGTGTAACAGAGCAGAGCCCTGTCCTTAACACGTCTTGCAGATGCCTATTTCCCTTGGCAGAGTCAGCCTAGTGTGTTCTGCAAAACTTTGCTGTGTGTGTGTGTGGGGGTGGGGGTCAGAGTAATTGCTAAGAAGTTTACATTCAAAAGGGAAGTCAGACCTGTTTCTCCTCAGCTGGCCTTGCAGCTCCGTATTCCCAGTAACTTTAACTTGTTAATTCTGTACTCCAGGGGCAACGGGGCTGCCGAGGTCTCAGCTCAGTGAGATTTGGGGGTGTGGGTGCGTGTTCCCTGGAGGACAGCTTGTCCTGCCGCTCTTCTGGTTGGTAACCAGGGCTTGCAGCCACCAAGGCTCATCCATTCGCACCCTGTTACCCTGGTCTCCAGCCGTGGTTTCTGATGAGCAGTTTCCATGGCAACCAAAAAAAAAAAGCATCTCCAGTGTGCTGAGATGAAAAGGGTAAAGGAAACCTCAGGTAAGAGAAGCAACACTCTACACATGACTTTAGAGGGAATGACAATTTAACCAGGAGCAATTATTTGGTGCCAACATCCAAGCTTTTACTTTTAACTTTTACCTCACCTTTGATGGTATTAATCTCTTTTTCTGGCATTTGCACCAGAAGACCTACCTTCTCCTTTTTGTTAAATGGTTCCAATTTCTAGAAGATGATGGCCTAAAATAATATTTCTCAAGCTGGAGGTTAGGATTCTGTAAGAGGTCGTACATACATAGGTCCTTCTGACAGAAAAGCAGAGAATTAAAACTGTGGATTCTCAAACAAAGAACTAGCATTCTGAATATTTCCCTTCTAATTTTGTCAGCTACCTAATTTGTGTTTGTTTATGCTTTCCTGACATCTCTGGAAGTCAAGATGCCATTGATTGATGCCTGACAAGAAAAAAATGAGGAAGGAACAGAAGATGTAGAAGAAAGAATGCAAAAGAAATGTTATTTTAGACCACTATTTACTGTGGTTCTCAGAACTTACCTAGTTACTTAAAGCTTGTGACTGAGGTCTTTGAGAAACCCTGAGCTGTAGACCACCCTGACCTCTTCATTATCTGGCTTTTAATTAATTAATTAATTAATCATTATTATTATTATTGGTTTTTTCAAGGTAGGGTCTAGCCCAGGCTGACCTGAAATTCACGATGTAGTCTCGGGCTGGCCTTCACCTCACAGCGATTCTACTACCTTGACTTCCTGAGTACTGGGATTAGAGGTGTGTGCCACCATACCTGGTGCTTTATTTATTTATTTTGCATGTACATGTATGTGTGATACGTGTGGTGTGGTGAGTCCGATGCATGCATGTATATGTGCAGATTTACATGCCCCATGTGCACTTGTGTGGGGGCCAGAGGGGGCACTGGGTGTCCCCTTCTATTGCTTATCTACTTGGTTCCTGGCTAAGGAGTCTCTGATCTCCTGTTGGCTGCTGTTAGATCAAGCCCCCGTGGCTCTCTGGTCTCTCTCCCCACATGTCTGGGTTTGCACATATGTGTGGCTACACCCAGATGCTTACATGGGTTCTGGGAAATCAAATTCAGGCAGTCTCAGGCCTCATGCTTGCACAGGAAGCTCTTAGCTGACGAGCCATGTCTCTGTACCCCGATGCCTGGTGATGCATATAGTCTTGCTTCTACTTGCAGGACTTAGTGTTTTCAACCTAGGTTCTGCATATGAGAGAAAGCATGAAATATTTATCCAGATAATATTTAAATTTCACATTAGCTTTCAGTTTGGGTCAGCCTTCCTTCTTGGTATTTCCTGAGTGTCAATAAACCCTGCTCACGGTGCTCTTGTCCAGATCCTCAGACATAGCCTGGAGGTTTGTGAAACTTCCGTCCGTGACTGTCTGTCTATCCAGCGGTCACTTCTGACGTCGTAGCTAATCTCTTACCTGCGTCTACCAGTACTGCAGACCTGCTCAGCAGTAGCCCGTGCCTCCCATCTGTTTGTCATTAATTCTAGTAACTTCACAATGCCTCGGGTATAGGACTGTCCCAGGGGCTTCAGATCAAATCCTCTCCCCCAGTCTCCACAGCTACGATACTGTAGGCCTCGTGGGAGAGGGTGGGGACAACTCTGAGTTACAATGTCACAGACCCCACCATTCTGGCATTGCCGTTTTGTAGTTTCTTTCTCCTTCACTCTCCTCACTGCCATCCTCTCTTTGAGACACGGTCTCATGTAGCCCAGGCTGGCTTCAAACTCACTATGCAGCTGAGGATGACCTTGAACTTGTGATCTTGCTGATTCCTGTGGTTACAGGTGTCTGTAACCATGCCGGTTTATGTGGCACTGGGGATCAAGCCCAGGGCTTTATGCATGTTGGGCAAGTACTCTGCCACCTTAACTACATTCTCCCCTTCTCTCCCGTGCTGTTCTTTCCTTTCCCTGCCCCCTTCCTCTGCCCTGCCCTCTCTCCTTGCCTTACCTCATCCCCTACCTTTCCTTTCTTCTTTCTTTCTCTCTCTCTCTTTTTTTTTTTTTTTGCTTTGATACAGGGTAGTTTCATGTAGCCTAGAATGACATTGAACTGGCAATCCTCTTGCCTCAGCCTCCACAAGTGCTGAAATTACAGAAGTGCACTGCCATGCTCTGAGGTTGTTTCTCATAAATAAATGTTTTCCAGGGACTGGAGAGATGGCTCAGCAGTTAAGCTGCTTGCCTGCAAAGCCTGATGATCAAGGTTCAATTCCCCAGGACCCACAAAAAGTCAGATGCACAGTGGTGCATGCATCTGGAGTTTGTTTGGAGGCCCTGGTGCACCCATTCTCTCTATTTCTCTGACTCTATTCTCTCTATCTCTCTCTGCTTGCAAATAAATAAAAATATAAAAAAATAAAGATAAATGCTCTCCAGTTTGTTGTGTCTTGCTTACTTCCAGCATTCTGGAACAATGGCTGTGGTAAGATTACCAATTTACTTGGGGCTTTTTAAAAAAAAAATTATTTATTTGCAAGCAGAGAAAGAGAAGAGAGACAGAGAGAATGGACACACCAGGACCTTCAGCCACTGCAAACAAACTCCAGAAGCATGCAACTCTTTCTGCATCTGGCTTTATGTGGGTACTGGGGACTTAAACCCAGATCATCAGGCTTTATAGGCAAGTGCCTTAACCACTGAGTCATCTCTCCAGCCGCCCAGGTTTTTAAAAAAATATTTTTAAAGTTTATTTATTTAATTTATGAGAGAGAGAGAGAGAGAGAGAGACAGAGACAGAGACAGAGAGAGAATGGGTGCATAAGGGCCTATAGCTGCTGCCAACGAACTCCAGACGCATGCACCACCATGTGCATCTGGCTTACGTGGGTCCTGAGGAACTGAACCTTGGTTCTTTCGCTTTGCAGACTATCACCTTAGCCGCTAAGCCATTCCTCCAGCCCCCATTCTCAGGACTTTTAAATGATTTACCAAGGTCTTCACTTCATCACCCTGTAAGTGCCTAGATCTCTCAGCACCTCTGAACAACACTTGGAACTATATTTAATTATAAGAAAATTATAGCCACCAAAAGCAGGTGAATGACTAGTTGGTAGGATAACAAAATAATTGTAAGCAATTAGAGGTCTAGTCACAGAATTAAAAACAATGAATCCCATTTGAAACAGAAGTAAGAAGCTTTCCAGATTTGTTATCAAGAAGTGTTTAGGAGCTAAGCTTTCTTCTGGCACTCCCGTAACATTCTTTACATATGTTAATCATGGAATCTCCAACTTGTTTTCCAATTAACTGCTTAAGGATCCTTCTTCTCCACCAAGACATTCATTTTTGGGAGTTACTATAGTTTTTTAATAACTCAAGTGGTCTTTCAATGTATGACCAGGGCTCATAGTGGGTGCTGAATACATTTTTTTTTTTTGTCTTTCTGTGCTTGGTTTATTTCTTTATTTTTCATTTTTTTATTAGTTATGTACATAGTATGTATACAACCATGTTGGTACCATCGTTAGCCTCTACTTGTCCTTCCCTGGACCCTCTTTGTTGGGGAATGTGGAAAGAGGGGCCAGAAAGATTGTTAGAGCCACATGTTGGGACACTATGCACTGAATGCATTTTAGACACTTTCAGAGGGAACAGCATTCCCAAGGCTAAGAATCCTGAAGAACTAACAGTACCATGGGCTAATCAGGATTTTATTCTGAACAATCAATCATTTGGCATACAAACCTCAGGGATTAATTTGGCTTGTTCTTTTATTTCTTTTGCTGTGTACAAACTCTTTTTAAAAAATGAATATTTTTATTATTGACAACTTCCATAGTTACAGACAATAAACCATGAAAAATCCCCCCTCACTTTCCCCTTCACATCTCCACTCTCCAACACGTCCCCTCCTCCTCTCCACCAGTCTCTTTTACTTCGATGTCATCATCTTTTCCTCCTATTATGATGGTCTTGTGTAGGTAGTGTCAGGCACTGTGAGGTCATGGACATCCAGGCCATTTTGTATCTGGAAGAGTGAATTCTAAGCAGTATTATCCTTCCTTTGGTTCTTACATTCTTTCTGCCACCTCTTCCACAACGTACCCTGAGCCGTGGAAGGTATAATAGAGATGTTTCAGTGCTGAGCACTCCTCTGTCACTTCTCAGCACTATGGTATCTTTTGAGTTATCCCAGAGGTCATCACCATTTGAAAAGAGAACCTTCTCTAATCAAAAGTGAGAGTAGCATTAATATATGGCTATGACCATGAAGAGAAGTGCTTACTGGGACGTTTGGTGAGCATAGCACCTACATTTAGCAGACAGCAGGCACTACACTCCTAGGGCTCATGACTTCCCCGGAATAGGTTTTTCAATGTCAGGCAAGTATTCCCTCCCTTGGAGCAGGCCTCTATTTCAACTAGCGCATGGTTGGTTTCCCCCATAACAGACATGACACTGTTGAACCCGTTGGCTCATTGATCTGGCTGGACAAACTTAAGGCTTGCAGTGTCCACTGTTGTTTATCTCCGCAGACGACTTCTCTCTCTCCCATGGAGCTACATGCAGCATAGCTTTCCAGCTTGCTATCGGCTGGTCTACATGGAGGAGGTTTTCAGCTCAGCTCCGGCACGATTTCTCAGTGATCCTGAAGTCCAAGCATGTGGAGTCCTCAGCAATAGGGTCTTACCATCTGTTCCTGGTGGGAAAACAAGAGCCTCAGCAATGGCCTCTAATTTGGGGGGGGGGGGTATCAGGGACCTCCCTGGCCAACAACTCCCTGGTAGGTATCCCATCCTGGCACTGAAAATTTTCTAGTAACAATCTATGTTCAAAAAGTAGGTTTTCACATGACTTATTCATACCTTTTAGATTTTTATTATTTATTTGAGAGAAAGAGGTAGGGAAGGAGGAAAGAAGGGAGGGAGAGGGAGGGAGGGAGGGAGGGAAGGAGAGAGAGAGAGAGAGAGAGATAGAGAGAGAGAGAGAGATAGAGAGAGAGAATGGGTATGCCAGGGCCTCCAGCCACTGCAAAGGAAATCCAGCACATGCTCCACCTGGTGCATGTGGCTTATGTGGGTCCTGAGGGCTGGAACCTGGGTACTTTGGCTTTGCACTAACCACTGATCAATTTCTCCAGCTCCCTCTTGGATTTTGATTATCCCTCTCCTACCTTTTCTTTACCCAGTCTCTTACCCTGACCTCATTTAAGCATTTACACCCGCAATAATCTGTTCTACTCATGACTTATTCTTTAGTACATGCTCTACAAGTAATTATCTTTAACCTGGTTTGGCACTGGGTGCTATGACATCTTTATTTCAAGTAGCGTATTCCCCACAGAGCAGTGCTGAGATCATCGTGGGTACTTCTGCTACATGTAGTGGCATCTCTGTGTCTTGTGCTAACTTCTTTTTAAAAATATTTTTATTTATTTGTTTGTAAGCAGAGAGAGATAAAAGAGAGACAGACAGAGAGAATGGGCATGCCAGGGCCTCCAGCTGCTGCAAAAGAGCTCCAGGTGCATGCACCTCTTTGCATATCTGGGTTTACGTGGGCACTGGATAGTCAAACCCAGGTCCTTGGACTTTGCAGGCAAGTGCCTTAACCATTGAGCCATCTCTCTGGCACTCTTGTGGTAATGTCTATGTGTGTTTGCAATAGCTGGGATAAGCCATCCTGAGGATACTGGATGTACGCAGCTCAGCAACTTGTTAACTAGGCAAGGATTAATTACAGAAACCCAATATCACATTCTTTTTAATATCGCACCAAAAGCTCATTGTGTTCTCAGCTCTCCATACACCCTGCCGGTCACTTCTCTGCTGGGCTATCACCTGGGTTGCTTGCTTTCCCTTACTGTGACAAACAACTAGTACAAATCCATTTATCAATAGAAAGGGTTTGAGATCAATTGCCCTCTGTTTAGCCTGTGACAAGAGCACATGGTAGAGCAGAAGAGCACACCGCATGACCAGAAGTAAAGCAAAGGAAGGGGGGCCTGGGTCCCACTATCCCCTCATAATGCGCTTCCCCATAGTGAAAGGTCCCAGGAGCACCATGCTGCAGAGCCAGCCTTTAACAGCAGGGCCTTTGGGGGCTGCATTCTAGATCCAGACTCTAGCATATCCCTGTGATAGCTGTTGAAAAGAAGGGACAAGAATGACTTTCCTCTCATCTTTTAAGGCACAGTGGATGGCTATAAATAATGAGGATTTATCAAAGCTTGGGGATAAAAGGCAGCAAATAACAACATTGCACAAGGTCAGGATGCCTGGAACCCTCTCTCACATCTGCTCCCTGGCTCATACGCAGCTGGCATCCATATAGCTCAGGGGAGCTGTCCTCATAGCTCTGCCCCCCGCCACATTTCCAAGCCTTACACTCTGCTGTCTCTATAAAAAGGAGAGGGAGGGGTTGTCCTTGTACAGGTGCCTTCTTAGCCTTCACTTCCTAACACTGAATTTCTTTCATTTCCCATCATTAACCAAAGGAGACATTTATCCCCTTTGAAACACTCTTCAGCTCCACCAACCATAGTATGTTCTAATCCTGAGTTCCTCAGTGTTCAACCACTTACAAGGATAGCATCACTACCACTTTATATTGTTTTAATTAAAAACATTATTTGATACACTTGTGTTCCTGTGTGTGAACATGGGTGTGTGCGTGCCACAGCACATGTGGAGGTCAGAGGGCAGCTTTCTGATCCATCCTCACTTGCACCTTACTTGAGGCAGGGTTTTGTTGCTCACCACTCAGTTCACAAGCTTCTGGGAAGTTCTCCTGTCTCTGGCATTAAAGAAGCCCACCACAGCTTCTGACTTTTATGGGGGTCTGAGCTCATGTACTCCGAGTGGCACCACATTCGTTTTGTCCACTGAGCCATCTCCTCCGTCCAGTATCATTACTATTTTTTAAAGCCTTGCTAAATTGGTCTGAAAAAAGCAGTTATTTTGTACAAGTGATATCTTGGTTCCCCACCCCCTGCCCTTACTAAATGTTCATGCTCAGCTTTACACACCACTGATCAGGTTCTCCACACACTAGTTTAGGCAAAACGATTGCTCATGTGCCATGATAATTATGAAACGCTTTAGAATTTTTCTTTTTCTTTCTTTCTTCCTTTTTTTTTTTTGCTTTGGTCTTTCGAGGTAGGGTGTCAGGCTGACCTGGAATTCATTATGGAGTCTCAGGGTGGCCTCGAACTCATGGTGATCGTCCTACCTCTGCCTCCCCAGTGCTGGGATTAAAGGCGTGCGCCACCACGCCCTGCACTAGAATTTTTCTTCTGAATGGTGGAAGTGCTTGTTGGTGACTGACAGTTGACAATGCAGACAAAAGTTGATGATCACGCATGCAAATGAGGCGGTATTTGGCTTAAGCAGACAGGGCTTGAGAGAAAAGCATTTCTGAAGGAGGGAGGACTGGGGTGTGGTGGTGGGAAGAAGTGGACGGGCCAGGAAGTGCTGGGCCCCTGGTGTCGTTAAGGCCCTCGCCATTAGGGAGTGTGGCTAGAAATGAAAAGAAGAGACGGCTTTGGAGAGCCTTGAGTGTCTGACAGGGAATTTGGATAAGTCTACACACAGAGGAGAAAAGAAAATGGCAAGTTAACCTCTTGGATTACCAAAAAAAGTGACCAAAGACCAGGTGACATTGGGGGGGGGTGTTTTGTCTGCTAGACGAATGTTTCCCACGTCAATGACAAACTGCTATGAATAAGGCACCGTGTTGGGAAGGCCAGAGCCCCTGGCAAATGGATTTCCTAGAGTGAGTGAGTGAGCAGAAACATCTGCCAAACGCCTAGAGAGTCTATCTAATGCAGAGGCTGGTGCTAAGTATCGGGATTAAGGGAAGCATGGGATGGGGGATTTAAGTATGAATTTCCCTCAGAAGCTTTTCTCAGCGTTCAAGTGCTTGGGAAAGGCTGACTGGCAGGAACGGCATCCTTCCAGCTTTGGCAGGAGTAACACTTTTTATTGCATGTGCCGGTCGAGGAGCGTGGACTCTGAGGCTGCCGTTCTCCCAGCAGGGTCAGAACCCGTGGCAACAGTGACCAGCTGCACTCCACCCGCTGATAAAATCCTATGACATGGAAGAAAGAATACTCTGGAAGAAATGAACTTGTGTGCCCTGCCCTTCTCTCTGTCCAGTCAGCCCCTCAAGCACAGAAACATGGTTTTCTTCATCCATTTGGGTTGCTGTAACAAAATACCATAGCCTGAAAAACTAACCACAGAAATCAGTTGTGCAGTCCCGGAGGCTGGGAAGTATAAGGTCAAGGCGCTGCCCTTCATTTGGTAAAGGTCTGCAGAAGTGCAAAGTCTCACACAGCCGAATGCCGATGGTGAAAGAGATGAGTGCTTTGTCCTTACAGGGAAGAGACTGAAAAGAATAACATCTCTCCAGCCCTCTTGCAAGGTCCCAACCCCTCCCATGGGGACTGTCCTCATGTCTCCGTCACCTAAAAGCCCCACTTCCTGACATTATCACAGTGCCGTTATGTTTCAACAGTGGAATTTTTGATGATACATTTTGATTTTAGCAACTATGCAGAGATGGTAGCTTGTGTTCTGGAGTGGACTGAATGGTTGCATCATTCATATTTACTTATACCTCTATCTCTAAATATGTCACTCATATATATGTATAAATGATATATGTGTGTGTGTGTGTGTGTGTGTGTGTGTGTGTGATTGTATACATGTGTTGCATGGCGTTTTTCCTCTCAACCAACATGAAGCCATCTTGAGGTAAAGAATGTTTTGGCCCAGTCGCCGTGGCAGCTGTGGAGCCGCACAACACTGTGATGCGATGTCTATAGTAATGACAACTCCCTAGTCGTTGGAGGAAGGGAGGTCACAAGACCCTCACCTGAAGTTACAGCAGTTGTCCCTGCCTGCCCTCTCTCCAGCTGCAGGTGATCTTGGGAAAAAGCTAGATTACACAGGAGGTAGAAGAGGTTGAACTAGAAGAGGGACTCCATGTGCAGCTTCTGCGAGGCTGTCGTCCAGGATAGGGTGGGAGCTGGCTGTGATGCAGTGACCCTGGAGTCTCCCGTGTGCCTGTAAGTAACCCCCAACCCTGCTCCGTAAGTTACCTGTCACCTGTGCTTTGTAAGGAAACCCAGTAACCTCATTGGTTCACTAAAACTGGTTTTGGGTTAATTTTCCTGTGATCTGCCACCTGTGTCCTATCTGAGGGAGAAAACGTGTGTTCATGTCTCCTCAGGGGAAAATTTTCTTGTGACATGTGTGTTTGAGCGCACATGCATATGTGTTCTTAATCTCTAGTGTGATGGTACTTGGGGCTGGAGTCTTTTCAAGGTACTTGGGTTTACGTGAGAGGATTATCTTCATAATGGGATTAATTAACACCCCTTTAAGGAAGCAGGTAAGACATGGTGAGGCTGGGAGATGGCGCCATGGGTAAAGTGCTCACCATGAGTTCAGTCCCCGGCACCCCGGTCAATCCTTGGCAGGGTGGCAAAGTGCCTGTGATCCCAGCACTGGGGAGGAAGAGACGGGGGAATCCCCAAGATTGCTGACTAGCTACACTAGCCAAATCAGTGAGTTCCAGGTTCAGTGAGAGACTCCCAAGGCATAAAAATAAGGTGGTCAGTGATAGAGGAGGGCGCCTAGCATTGACCTCTGACCCCACACATGTGTGTAGACATAAGTTTAACTACACGCATATGAACATGCATGCATACCACATGCACAGATCCGTAAAAAAGAAAGAAAGTGAAAGAGATATGAGCTCTCTGCTTGCCCGTCTCCCTCCCCCCTCATCTCCACCCCTTCTTTGCATCGTACACCAGGAAAAGGCCATGGAAGGACATAGGCGGGAAGAGGACCCTTCCCCAAACCCACGAACGCTGGCAACTTGACCCCAACTAGCTTCCAGAACTATGAGAAATCAATGCTTGTTTAAGGCAAACTGTCGGGATGATTAACTAGAACTGCCCAAAGTAAGACACAGTTCGTTTTGAGGCTCAGGAAATTGTCTGAGAGACAGATATAGTTTGAGTGACAAAATGTTAGCATCTCCTTTAATCTTGATTGCGGCTGGGGCCACAGGAAATAGCACTGGAAATTAGGGTGCACCTGGACGCTGCATGCTGCCAAGGGCTGGGAAGAGCGGATTGGAGACAGGAGAGAGCAGGAAGCAGATCCCACAGGCCTTAGCCAGGGATGCGGACTCCAGTTGAGAATTTGGGTCCAGAATACTGGAAAAGGCAGGTCTGGCTCCCCAAGTCTTTCATACACCTCACCTTCCTTAGTTCCTGACTGCTCTGAATCTGGCTAGAAGATGCCACAGAGGCAAGAGTCCCAGCTGGCAACAGCTGCCGGTCTCCACAGGAGAATAATAAAACTCTATTTGGCCTGGAAACCTATCCTTCTCCTCTCCCTTAAGTGTCCCCAAACATATCAGCCCCTCCTGTTGATTCTGGACCTGCCCGTCCCTCTCTGCTCACCTAGCGCATCACCGCGGCATAGGCATAGGATTTCATGGGAGGGGAAATATTGCCTTTGGCACCCCTCTGTCACCCGCTTACAGGGCTCAGTGAAAGTTCCTTGTCCCTTCCCCCACAGATTGCCTTTGTTGTGTGTAGGTTCAGTCCGCCTCCAGCAAAGAGCTGCCAGGTGGTGACAAATGCTGGAGACAGTTCCTTAAGTCGGCTTTGAAAACGCGTCTCTGGTAGGGAGCCAAGCCCATTTCAGTAAGGATGGCTACAGATGGGACTTGGAAATAAATGATTGCCCCAGGCCAACTCCACAGACAAACGATGAGCTAATTTCTGCTCAGTAAGACTGCTATGTATTTGCTGGTCAGAATGTGCCAAAAAGTTCGAGTTCACATGCTTTGAGCTGCATCCTTCCCCTTATGTCTATCTGGCTCTGTTGAATCCTTAAACAGCCCATTTCTTTGAGCCTGAGGCTAACCAGTGCAAGGGCTTGGATTCATAGTGAACAAGGTAGTCGTCTCGCTCAGGAAGGAAGAGGTGGACGAATGCTGCGTGGTGTGGAGTGTGTGCGGGTATTGAGGCACCACCGTCCTGCACATGTCTCTCCTCCTCTTTGTAGATCACTAGAAATGCACTGTGTCTCTACATAGCATTCCCCTTGGTGCACTTCTTGCCCCTATGGCCTTGTGTGCCTCTTTTTATGAATCAAAGGAGGTAAATTTATATGATCAGCTAAGCAAAAAAAAAAAAAAAAAAAAAAAAAAAGAGAAGAGAGCCTCCTGAAAACCATGGTGATATCCTTCAGACCCAAATACGGGTGTCTCGGTATTGTTAGCTAAAGTGTTGAGATGGCATGTGTTTCTGTTCATTCCCACATTAGGGAAACCAGGCATCAAAATAAAAATTCAGACCAGCTTGATGTTAGCTAAAAAGATAAAATTGTCTTTGATTCGCATGATGTTTTAAAAACAACTTTATCAATAGATAGTTCATGTAATATACAATTCACTAAGTGACCATTCAATAATTTTTAGTAAATTTCTAGGCATATACAACAATACCACGATTGATTTTAGGACATTTTTCTTTCATTTGTAAAGGAAATACTGCAACTTCTAGGCGTTATTCACCTAGTTCCCAATCCTAACCACCAACTGGCCCCTAGTTTCTAGTCTTAAATAACCTCCACTTCTCATCCCCCCAAAACCTTAATCTGTTTTCTGTCTCTATAGATTTTTTCCTTATGGCCCATTCATATGAGTGGACCCATTTAATATTTGGCCTGTTATGTTGGTGTCTTGTATGTAGTGTGTGGGCTAGGTTCACCTGTGTTATAGATTGTATTGGCATTCATTACTTTCTATGGCTACGTAATAAAGTCCTCTGCCATGTTTGTGTCTGTTTGCCGGTTGGTGTACATTTGAGTTCTTTCCAGTTGGGGCTACCAGAATAACCCTACTGAGAATGCTCCTGTGCCTCTTGTGTAGACATCTGCCTGCTGCTATAAGTTCTATTGTCAACTGTGATAAGACCTTCACTAACACGACCGCTCACCTGTCTAGTTTCATGTCATGTACTTTCATGGACATCACTGGTGGACCACCTAGTCCACATGAATATAAACACGTGATTGGATGAACAAATTAGCATTGTGTGCGTGCGGAGGGGGCAGTGGACAAGTCAATCCAAAGAAATTACATATAAAATAGATAGCTACTCCATTCTCAAGGAGGAAGTCTTTCCAAGGACTGTAGGATAGAAAAGGATCACTAGCTGGGTGTGGTGGCTCACACCATTAATCCCAGCACTGGGGAGGCAGAGGTAGATGAATCGCCATGAGTTCAAGGCCACCCTGAGACATAGTGAGTTCCAGGTTAGCCTGGACTAGAGTGAGATCCTATCTCGAAACAAAAAAAAAAAAAAAAAAAAGAAAGAAAGAAAGAAAGAAAGAAAAGAAAAAAATAAAAAAAGGATAACTATAATGTAGGGTTGGATAAGTACTGCCTCATGACATTGTGATCAATCATATTGATCGTATGTGTCCCTGATATGACATGACAGAATGACATTTTTACCTATGTGATTTTAATCCCCAAACCACATAAACCCTATCAAATCATGAGACAAACATCAGACACTATCATACTGATGGGCACTCTATAAAACCCCTGACAACACTTGCCAAACTGTCATGGTCATCGAAAATAAGGACAATCTGAGGAATTGTCACCCCTCCAAAACACACATAAGGACACAGAAAGTGATACTCACCCTACATAGGATCTTGGAATAAGAAAAGGATATATGAGAAAAATAATAAAACACTGACTTCAGTTGATAGCAATACAGACCACTGGGTGACTGATTGTCACAAAGGTACCCTACTAACCTAAGCTGCTGCAGTACCTGGGTGTGGTGGATATGCACCTCTGGACATTTTTCAGCAAATGCCTTTCTTAACTCTTACCCTCTTTTCAGGCATTCGTCTCTCTTCAGCCAACGCATCAGCGAATACAGCACGTGACAATGTCTCCAACGTGACTGAATCTGATCTCTGGAGCCAAACATGGCAGAAGAGGCCTGGACCTAGGCACTCTCCCTGCAGGCTCAACTTCTCCATTGTGTGGTGGTTCGAATGTAAAATGCCCCCCCCCCCCCCCCGCATAGCCTCGTGTGTTTTGAAAACTTCATCCCCAGTTGGTGGCAGTTTGTTGGGTCTTTGGGAGATGGAACCTTGCTGGAGGAGGTGTTTCCCTGGAGGCAGACCCTGAGGTTTATTAGTCTAGCTCAGCGGGTGGTCTGGGCTCTCCGCTCACTTTGAACTTCCGTTCAGACGACATGACAAGATGTGACATCCAGGCTGCCTGCTCTGCCATGCTTTTCCTGCCTTGATGAAGCTTCCACTCAAAACTGTATGCTGATAGAAAACCTCTCCTTCCATATGCAACTTTTAAAAATGTTTATGAAACAAGGGTCATGAGACTGGCTTATACAACAGAGCTTCCCAAGCTGTCTCTTTCCCTTCTTACAAGTCATGTCCTTTTTTTTATTTTTATTTTTTGGTTTCTAAAGGTTGGGTCTCACTCTGGCCCAGGCTGACCTGAAATTCACTATGTAGTCTCAGGGTGGCCTCTAACTCATGGCGATCCTCCTACCTCTGCCTCCCGAATTCTGGGATTAAAGGGGTGTGCCACCATGCCAGGCTCTACAAACAATATCTTTTAATTAGCTAATACGAGAAGGAGGTTTCTACAGTAATTTTTCATACCATCTTTAGTTTTTGCGTATCCCTCTCCCTCCCTTTCTCCCGTCCCCCTAGACCTCTCTACCCCTGTATTCAGTCCCTCCACTTGTCTGTCTGCTCTCCCATTCTCTAATCACTCCCCACTTCTCCTCAATCCAAGCCTCATTCTAGCTTCCTGGCTAGTACTACCAATGTTTACTACAACTTAGAAACAAACGAACAAAAATCTATTCTACATTATGATGCACACATGAGACAGAACATGCGGCATTTGTCTTTCTGAACCTGGGTCACCTCACTCATATACTGCTTTTGATTGGGGTTGTTGTCCCAGAGAAGGTCGCTGTAATGTCATGTGTCACAGGCAATTACTTTATCCACGTGGATCACAGTGTTCTCACAGATCTGTGAACGGGAAGGTTGGGATGAATGAATGATGAAATTCCCCTTGATGAGGCTAACACTCCTGCAGACAGAATCCTCCATAGATCTCCTCCTCATTCCCCTCATATTTCCTGCTGAGCATCTCCCATGATCTCTACACGAATCTGGCCACTTCTCACCTCTGGCCCTGTTACTACCTTGGTTTCAGAAGCTACTATCACTCCTAAGATTATTCCAACACTCCCCACATTGTGCTTGCTTCTCTCTCTCTCTCTGTCTCTTGGTGGTGTGTATGTACACATGAATACTCCATGTGGAGGCTAGAGGATGACCTTGGGGTGTCAATTCTTGCTTTCTACCACGAGACAGGGTCTCTCTTGTTGTCGGCTGCTACAAGTGCCGCAGCAGCTGGCCCACCAGTTTTGGGATTCTCCTGACTCTACCTCTCATGCTGTAGGCCCTCTGGCATTACAGATTCATGCACTATTTTCATTCAGCTTCATGTGGGTTCTGAGTACTCAAATGCTGGTCATCAGGTATGAGCTTCAAAGGGCTTTTTAACCATTAAGCCATGTCCCAGCTACCCTCTTTCAACCCTTTCCTAATTTCTGGTACAGAACCCACAGTGTCCTTTGGAAATGAAAGCCACGCCATGTTTTTCTGCACAAAACACTTTAATGGCTTTCCACCTTAGTCCGCACAAACAGCACCCTTCCTCCACTGCTCTCTGAAGGCCTATGTCAGGTAGAGTTTTACTTCCTTCTGGCCTTGTCCCCAACCCTCTTGTCTTCAGCCAGTGCATGTACAACCAGCCTCCATGTATATCCAAAGTATATTCCTTCCTCGGGGCCTTGGCTTTGTGGTTCCTCCTGCACAGATGCTCTTTCCCGAGGTCATACTTTATTCTAAGGCTTCGTTCAGTCACTTAGCTAGAAAGGCCGCTGTTGGACCACGCTGTCTACCACACTGACTCTCCCCCACTCCCTTCTCTGCCTTTATTTTACCACAGTACTTATCATCTTCCAGCACCTCATGTTTGTTAGGCTGCTATTTTTTTTCTTTTTAAAATGTTTTAATTTATTTGAGAGAGAGAGGGAAGGAGGAACAGAGAGAGGGAGAAAAGAGGTGTGCCAGGGCCTCTGGTCACTGTAAACAAACTCCAGATGCTTGTGCCACTTTGGGCATTTGACTTTACATCAGTACTGGGGAATTGAACACAGACCAGCAAGCTTTGCAAGCCAAGTGCCTTTGCTGAGCCATCTCTCCTACCCAGTCTACTAATGTTCTCTCTCTCAATTGACTGTACCTTGAGGAGAGGACATTTATGATGTCCCCCGCTGTATCTTTGATGCCTGGAACAGTACCTGGCATATAGCAGCTACTGAGGAGATGGCTCAGTCAGTCTGTAAAGCATTGTGCAAGCATAAGGGTCTGAGGTGGCACCCCCAGAACCTCCAACAATGCCGGGTGGGCATGGCAGCCCACCTGAAATCCCAGTGTTTCAGAAATGGAGACCAAAGATCTCCAGAGCAAGCCAGCTAGTGAGACCAGTCTGGGTCCAGTAAGAGCCCCTGTCTCAGTAAACAAGGTGAAGAGGGGTCAAGGAGAGCATGAGAAGCCAACTTCTGGCCTCCACACACATATGTGTGCACACATGTGCCACAGTGCAAATATGCAATAAGCATGTGTTTCATATGCCACAAGCATGTATACAAGTTAAAAAATAACAACTATTATTTATGTAACAAATAAGTAAATAATAAATGATGTAGCGAATGAACATTGAATAGAGAATAAGTGTTTCTGTGAGTCAGGAACTTGCCTCCAGTCCCATTGGCGATGGCTCGGCTCAGGCCTCATCTCTCCTCAGCTCTTAGGAATTGAGACTTAGGCTTTCACACAGTGAAGCTGTGAAAACTCCATCCTTTCTACCTCCTGATAAGCCACCCTCCTCCCTGGTGGCGGTGGGCATGGACTGGCCTCTGATACGAATAAAGACCCAGAAAAGGGAGGGAAATGTGCCTGCTTAAAAAACAAATCAGTTAAGATTTCAGAAGCATTTTTCTTGCCATACATCCCCTTTCGCCCACTCGCTTCAGGCTGTTTTCCTTCAGTAGACCAGGAGCGTCCCGCGGGGAGGGCTGTGTTATGCGTCTATGAATCCCCACTCCCTAACTGCGGCGCAGCACACAGAAGTTGCTCTGGACAATAATAATTGCCTGCAAGCAACTTCAGTCTGTGACAGTCAAGTCTGTCTTAGTTTGTGAAATAGAAGTACCAGGGGCTCATCTAGCAGGTTGCTGAAAGTCCTGTTCAGTTTAGGCAGTGTTGCGTTAACTTTTCCTGGGGCACATGAACAAGTGTCTACTCACCCCAGAGAAAGTGCCAACGACAGAGCAAAGGAATGGCTCCGCCGCAGGGCGTGGATGAGAAATTACAGGAATGTGGGTTTTGGGGGGTTGAATGCAGTGCCTCCTATAGGTTCACGTATTTGAATACTTAACCCCCAGCTGGTGGCACTGTCTGGGAAGGTTGTGGAACCTTTAGAAATTAGTCTTGCTGGAAAAAGTGCGTCACTGAGGGTGGGCCTTGAGTCTTTATAGCCTCGTCCTGCTTGCTGTTCTCTCTCTTTCTCTCCTTCCTTTCTCCCTGCTAATGTGATGTCACTTCCTGCCATCCCTTCCCTGCCATGAAGGACTGTACCCTATGGAACTAAACCAAGATAAACTTCCTTTCTATAAGCTGCTTGTGGTCAGGTATGTGTTCACAGAAACAAGCAAGTAACTCATACAATATACCAAAGAGCTGCATTACGGAAAAGCCCTGCCTCAACTTCTCACCCTCTCTGTAGTCCACCATTTCCTGAGACCATGTGCAGGTGGAAGATAATCCCATGCTGCTGGGAGATGGTTCCAGGTTGACTGTCTGTAATCTCAGGTGAGGGTTTAATGAATCTCCCTACCTCCTCCTCCTGTAAGGGAATGTCGCCACCTGAGCTTGTTGAGGATTGCTTGCAGGCAAAGCAGCTGCCCTGACGAAGACAGGGATCTTCGGCTGTGCAATACCTAGAGAACAGCATTCCACAGCAGGCAGAGATAAAGAGATTTTGTTTTCCCCTTTGGATACCTTGACTGAGCGCAAACATCACTGCAGAGACCAAGACTTCCTTTTTAGAAGACACCCGTGAAGACGGCGATCTTTGGTTTAAGCCCTTCCTCTGGCCGTGGAGTCTCGCACAGTTCACTTCAGTTTGCCCATCCCCCAGTTAGCTTAGTGATAAACATGACATGATGCTCAAGTTAAGCAGCAAAAAGAAGTTGAGCTGAGATTCAAACCCAGATAGGTAACGCTGGCTCCAGAGACCACTAATGCAGACACTGTGTCATACTGAACAATATGTTCTAGAGGATTCATCTAAATTTTAAAGATGAAGTGTCACTTGAGTATCAAATTTTACAGGCAAGGCAAAAAGACTTCAGAAAGCACAGTGTAGCGTTTTTTAGACATTGCCCATAGGGTGCCATGTAGCCTGAGGGCGTCAGGGCAGGCAGAGCTCATAGAGCGAGGACAGGCGGTGGGAGCTGTTCCCCACACCGGTCATCATCACGCCATTAAGGGCTATCTCAGAGGCCACCCGGGGCCTCAGTTTCTCTGAGTAGCATGTCACCTGTAGTGCCATTCCGCTGCAAACCTCTTTAGAAATGTGCCGAGCTATGGAGGGGAGAAAGGGACTTCTTTCATGGCGGGAAGAGTCAAGTAAAGTGGTGAGAAAGAAAACCAGTGCAGAGCGTGCGGGTGGCAGGAGAGCTTCCCGACAGCATTGTCACACATCCCAGCTTGGTTCTGTTCCTGTGCCCATTTACCCATAGGACTGCGGAGTCACGTGAGCTATGAGCTGGCAGAGATCTCTCAGTGGTGCCTCTTCGTCCTTGCACCCTCCAGCTGGGCAAATGTTCCCAACGAACCAGCTTCCTCGTACAAGAGCAGGGGTGTGGAGCGCAGAGACTTCGGGATCCAGCTGACTGGGGCTGGACTTCTTCTTCTGCCCCTTTGAAGTCTGTGACAGTGGCCATTGTCTTTCCACTTCCTTTGTTAGGAACACAAGGACAACAATTACTGACACGTTAGCAGGTCATCTAGGATCAACGACAAAGCAGCTGTAGGTCTGCGAGTGTACTGTTTGGCATGCTGGTGATCAAGGATGATCGTCATTTTCTTGGTCTCGCAATTTCCCTCAGACGCTCTGTCATCAGTCCCTGTCAAAGTCAGTAATGAGGAGAACCAAACATGTCCCGGATACTGTCTCAAATCTGTACATATGTGTTGCTTTGCGTCAAACATTGTGCCTAGTGCTTCACATGCATGATCTCATCAAAGCACTAGATAAACCTTTGGAGTGGCACAAAGTACCATTTATGATGACGACATTGACATTCACAGTGGTTAACTCACCATCAGGATGTGGGGCGATAGGCTGTGGCTGAGGGTCGACGTCTATGGCCCAGAACCCTGGTGAGATCCTTTCTCAAGAAGTACTGGGGAAGTGGGGCAAGGCGGTGGAGAGCCACGAGGACAAATCTGGTCAGAGTGCCTCAGAGAGAGTTGCGTTTTAAATCTGACTGCCAGGTAGAAATCTTAGATGATCTGGGATGCCTTGAGATATGAACAATATTTTGAGGTGGAGAGGGGATAAGCAGGATGTTGGTATTGAAAGTATGATGGAAATAGAGGGTTCTAAGCTAATTTTGTGAATGCAAATGAATTTTATGTGTTTCTGTGGCTAGTGGGTGTCTGTCTGAATGCGTGAGGCTGAATTAAAGAGCTTGCATGGAGGCAGACACCAAATGATTAAATGTGGCCTCCCCCAAGCTCCATCTCCTGTTCCATCCAGCAGGTCCTGTGTGAAGTTAGATTTAGAATAGTCAGGCCTGAAAGAGGCTCCATCTGCCACACGGGGAAGCCTGGCTTCCTTGGCATTCCCAGAGCTTCTTGTGAGGATGGTGAGGCCGTCATTGTCACTGTCAGAGATGGTGTGTGCTGACTTCTCAGCTTCCTCAGTCTCAGGGCGTAGCTGCTCCCATGGGGGACAGAGCAGACCTTCTCTGCTGGGCAGGGAGGTGATGCACATGCAGAGGGTCATCTCAGGGACAACAGGCTTTGTTGTGGAGGTGCTTTCCTCTGTCACTTCTTTTTCTTTTCTTTAGAAAAACCTGTATGTACGTATGTATGAACCTAAGTGTGTGTGTGTGTGTGTGTGTGTGTGTATGGGTACCACACTACATGTATGGATATCAGAAGATATTCTCATCATGTTGGTCTTCTCCATACACCATTTTATTTATCTATTTATTTATTTATTTGAGACAGAGAGAGGAAGAGATAGAGAGGGTGAGAATGGGCATGTCAGGGCCTCCAGCCATTGCGAACGAACTCCAGATGCATGTGCCACCATGTGCATCTGGCTTATATGGGACCTGGAGAATTGAACATGGGTCCTTAGTCTTCACAGGCATATGGCTTAACTGCTAAGCCATCTCTCCAGCCCTCCTTCCACCTTCTTTGAGACAGGGTATCTCTTGTGGGTTTGCTACTGGGAAGGCCAGGCTAGCTGTCCTCTAAGCTTCAGACTCTACTCTGCCTCCCATTGCTGAAGGCACTTTGGGATTGCAGATGTGTGCACCACATTGCATCTGGCATTATGTAAGTGCCACGGATCGGACCTGAGTTTGGAGGCTTGCAGAGCAAGCACCTTTAACTGCTGAACCATCTCAGCTTTGTTGCTGGGTATTAGCAGCACCATCTCACTACTGTCCTCACCCAGTTCCAGGTGACATAAAAGCCAAGTGTACCCAACAACAAACTAATTCAAACACATTAACTATGATTCTCATAGTGAATCTAGGCCCCTGACTGCAAATTAGGTACTTAAGTATGTACTTTGCCACATCATCTGTATGCTGACCAAATGTGTTGGTGAGAGACATCTATGTATTTTATTTTCAACTTGGTTTCTATAAAGATACTAAGTACATGTCTAAAATGAGCCTCAACGAAAGTGGCTTGGGCAGGGGAGATGGCACAGTGCATAAAGTACTTGCTGCATAAATGTGAGGACAGGTGCCCGGCACTCGGTGGACATGGTAGCTGCCTTGGTAAGTGGAGCTGGAGGAATCTCCAGTGTGAGCTGGGCAGCTAGACCAGCTAAAGCAAGAGAGCGCTCTCAGTAAAGTGAAGAGCAATGGAGGATTCATGTAACCTCCACATATAACATGCCCACCCACACTCAAGTGTATGGGCACACGTATGAACATGAACACATACATAAAGACTGCACACACACCACACTCACATAGACAAAAGGACATTTGTCATGACTGTAAATATTTGCCATGATTTAATGTACAGATATTCACGCGTGTATTTGCAAGTATACATATTGCACATACATTGGATCTACATCCGTGTTCTACATGAGAGCTCAGAGTTGCTCAGAACTGCTGGCATAGAGGGAACTGCCTGTTTTTCATTACACGGATGTGATTATAAGAACTGCTGCTGATGGCGTGCAACTAAAGGAAGGAATAACATGACAGGTCGAGAGAGACCTGAGCCGGATTTAGAAGATTCTGGCTCTTTCTGGAGAAATTTTCTGAGCACAAACTGTTCATATTTTCTTACATATTGAGGCAAATTCAAGCAGTTTATAGTAGTATGCACACTGGTGATCCTATTGTAGGAATTAACATAAGTCAGTGTGCATGTGCACGTGAGCACACACACATATATAGGTGTGTGTTTTTTTGTTGTTGAGGCAAGCCAAAGCCCAACAGACTGGCCTTTTTTAAAAAACATTTTATTTATTTACGAGAGAGAGAGAAAAAAAATGGGCATACCAGGGCTTCCAGCCACTGCAAGTGAACTCCAGACGCTTGTGCCACCTTGTGCATCTGGCTTATGTGGGTCCTGGGGAGTCCAACCGAGGTCCTTTCGCTTTGCAGGCAAACGCCTTGTGATAGTTAAGGTGTGGTCAACTTGATCTGTTTTGGGGTGGGTCTCCGAGGTTGCTTCCAGGAAGGATTCACTGAAGGAGGAAGTCCTTCCCCTAGAGTGAGCTCTTCCCCCAGAGCGGGCTGCCTGGCTCAAAGGGGGACTTGAAATAAGGAAGCTCTGGGTGAAGAGAGACCCTCCCTCCCTCCCTCCCTCCCTCCGTCCCTCCGTCCCTCCCTCCGTCCGTCCCTCCGTCCCTCCCTCCCTCCCTCCGTCCGTCCCTCCGTCCCTCCCTCCCTCCCTCCCTCCCTCCCTCCCTCCCTCCCTCCCTCCCTCCCTCCCTCCCTTCCTTCCTTCCTTCCTTCCTTCCTTCCTTCCTTCCACTTGGCTGCCGGAGCTGCTCGCTGCTTTCCAGCGGGACTGAAGACCAGCATCAACTGAAGGCCCCTCGTGGATGGAAACCCAGCGGCTCCTCAGGAAGCCTCCAGGCTTTCCAGCACCATCCACAGTGCCAGGTCAGGACTGCTGAGGCATCTGGCCACGTGGACTGAGCAGCTACCAGGTTCGGTGATTCTCGGGCCTGCAACTGCTATTGGACTACCATAAGCTAATCCAATAAATTCCCTTTTTGAAATAATTCATTCTAGCAGTTCTGTTCCTGTAGAGAATCCTGACTAATATATGCCTTAACCACTAAGCCATCTCTCCAGCCTGCCTTTTTTTTTTTTTTATGTGAGAGAGCAAGAGTGAGGGCCAGAGAGAAAGAGAGAGAGAGGGAGGGAGAGAGGGAGAGAATTGGCATGCCAGGCCTCCAGCCAGTGCAATCGAACTCTAGATGTGTGCACCACCTTGTGCACATGTGCAACCTTGCCTACTTGCATCACTTTGTGCATCTGGCTTACACAAACCTGGAGAGAGGATCATGGGTCCTTAGGCTTTGCAGGCAAGCTAAGCCATCTCTCCTCGGTGTGTGCTTTAAATAAGTATGATGCTTCTGTTCTGCTTTTGAGTTTGCAGAGGGCCATAGGAAGTTGAACTAAGCATACTTTGATAATTTTCCCCACCATGTCTACGTCAAAGCCATATACACTATATCATCTATAGTTGTATCAGTACATATTCATGTATAGATATTTATCACAAACATACTATATCTGAAAGGTACAAAGAAGGAAGACTTGCTGAGCTCAGGACTCAAGGGAGGAACAATAAAGTAGAAACTCCCTGTGTTTCCTTTTTCTTTCAAATTTCTCAGACTTTGTGCTGAAGAGGCTGGCAGCCCTGAACTGCCCAGGGGCACAAACCAAACAAACCAGCCCGAAGGTCTGCTCTCTTGCCACAGGACCAGGGAAAGGCAACGTAGTCAGAGAGAAGATTTTCAGATAGCAAATGCTCTCTTCAGCTCACACCACAGAAAACCCTGGGGCCGTACCCACCTATGTCAGCAAAGGCCCTGCAGAGAGCCCACTCCCATCCCAACGCACTCCATGCCCATACTGCCTGAGGGGATTGGGTCCGAGATGGCCCAGGAGGATCTGGAACTTTCTTCTTCCTGGTTGATACTGAGGCATCCTTCCTCCTTCCCTGGGGTGAATTCTAGCTGTGAGTCTGGACTTTGGTCACCGCCCAGTGCAGGCTCCAGGAGTGAAGGCAGTAAGCAAGCACTCCATGTCCATGTGCCAGGGGTACCCTTGGAGCCCAGGAGGGAGCGAGGACTCCTGCCCCTGCTGACAGTAACTGAGAGTAACACTCATTTGGTCAAAGGTGGCACTAAGAGTCCCCTCCACCCCTTGTAAGAGTGACAGTTTGGTGGCTGTGTTTCCCCATGGAGTGGTGTCACAAGAGGCCACTGGCTTAGATAAGATCAGCCTCATAACACAATACCTGAAATGTCTGCTTTTAATCGAGAATCACTTACCTCACCAAGAGCTACGAGGTTCTCACAAGAATGAAAGAGACAGTCAGTCGATGCCAACAGTGAGAGGGCAGAAATATTAGCATTAAAGACATCCCTGTAAAAAGGCTTCACTGAGCAATTATGAGCACGCTTGAAAGCAAAGCAACAGCAACAACGGAAGACTGGGGAGAAAAATCTTTAGTAAGTACTGCAATCAGGTGTCGATTTCTGACAAGATGAAAATAAACTCAAGGCTTTTGTGTGTGCATGCATGAATATGTGTGCACGTGTGCATGCATTTTCTTATGTGTCTGCATGTGGAGACCAGAGCACCTTAGGTGTTAAGCTCAAGAACACCATCCTCTTTACCTCCACTTCTTTTGAGAGAGTGTCCCTGGAACTTAGGCTGGACGGGTTGGCCAGAGAGCGTCTGGCATCTGCCTGTCTCCATCTTCCTAGGGCTGGACTTACAGGCGTGTGCATCATGCCCAGCATTGTTTGTGGACATTTGTGCTCACGTGGGCTGTACTTTACCTACTGAACTGTTTCCCCAGCCCCTCAAGATTTTATTTTATTTATTTTTGAGAGAGAAAGAGAGAGAGAGAGAGAGGGAGAGAGAGAGAAAGAGAATGGGCACGCTAGGGCCTCTGTCCACTGCAAACAAACTCTAGGTACCCTCACTCCCTTGTGGGTCACGTGCGACACTGCCTGCTTGTTTCACTGTGCATCTGGCTATGTGGGACCTGGAGATTCAAACCCGAGTTCTTAGGCTTTGCAGGCAAGTACCTTAACTGCTAAGCCATCTCTCCAGTCCTTTCCTTTTCTTTTAATTTTGTTTATGAGTGTGTGGATGTGTATGCATGTGGCATGCCATGGTGCTTGAGTGAAGGCCAAAGGACAACCTTGGAGTTTTGTCCTTCCCTTCCATCATTTTTTCAAAACAGGTTTTAAAAAACACTTATTTATTTGCAAGCATAGATAGACAGAGACATAGAGAGTGGGTGCACCATGGCTTTTTGCTACTGCAAATGAATTCCAGATGCATGTACAACTTTGTGCATCTAGCTTTACATCAGGCTTTGCAAGCAAGCGCCTTAATTGCTGACCCATCTCTCCAGCCCCCTCCAGTATTGTATTTTTTTCTTTCTGGTTTTTTGAGTTAAGGTCTTACTCTGGCTCAGGCTAACCTGGAATTCACAGTCTCAGGATGGCCTTGAACTCATAGCGCTCCTCCTACCTCTGCCTCCTGAGAGCTGGGATTAAAGGCGTGCACCACCACACCCAGCTTCCCTCCACCTTTTTGAGACCTATACTTCCTTGTTTTTGCTGCTGTGTTTGTAACAGTCCAGCCGACCTTTGAGCTTCCATATTGTCCTGGCTCCACCTCCCAGTTGATGTATGTGTGTTGGGATGACAGGCATGTGCACCACTTGCATCTGTATTTTTAGGTCCAGCCTTTTTAAAAGATTTATTTATTTGAGAGTGACAGAGAGAAAGAGGCAGACAGAGGGAGGGAGGGAGGGAGGGAGGGAGAGAGAGAGAGAGAGAGAGAGAGAGAGAGAGAGAGAGAGAGAGAGAGAGAGAGAGAATGGGTATGCCAGGGTGTCCAGTCACTGTAAACGAACTCCAGTTGCATGTGCTCCCTTGTGCATCTGGCTAACGTGGGTTCTGGGGAATGGAGCCTCGAACCGGAGTCTGTAGGCTTCACAGGCAAGCACTTAATCACTAAGCCATGTCTCCAGCCCTAGGTCCAGCTTTTCAGCTGGGTTCTAGGGAGTCTTGTAAGCAAGTGCCTTTAACCACTGAGTCATCTCTGTAGTCCCTCAATGTTTTGTTTTAACTGACTTGGAAACTCACCCTCCCTAACATCAGGTTGAAAATGAAGACATGTGGCTACATTTATGAAACCCATACTTAGAAGTTTTTTCTGTTAAAGGGCACTGACCTGTCACTTGGACCCACAGGGCACTTAAAAGCGGGATGAGTCTGACCTCTTCTCCTTCCTCTGATGTGTGTGACTCCTTTACTTTTGCTGAAGGCCCAGGGATAAGCCACGGTCTTCAACCTAACACTCATGCTGGTACCGTGAAGATGGACTACAGGGAGCACTGGACCCTTTTATCTGTTGCCTGCCCCATGTTGCCACATGGAACGACTCTCGCCTCTGCTTTTCACCATTATTTGCCTCTTTAATTGTCTAAATCTAGTTTCCCAGGGCTCCCAGAGCCCAAGCTTGTACCCTAACAACTCCAGTTATATCCAGTCTTGGCTCCTGGGAGGCAACGTGGTCATGTGGGAGGAGGCTGAGATTTGCACTGGTAAGTGAAGAGCAGATAATGATATGTTGGCAGCGAAGTCCAAGGGATGGTAAGAACAAAACAGGAGAGTTCTGTTTGAGAAGATGGAACTGGATAGAACCTCCAGTGGATCAGCCTGGGGCTGGTGATCAGGGAGCCAGCCCAGGGATCCAGACAGAAGGCGTGGGTTCCCTAGGAACCAGCTCAGACAGGCTTCTTGGTAGAAGTAGCAATGTGGGTTGAGGAACATGTAGGTGTCAAGGTTAGATGTTGGGCTCATGGGACATGGGAAGAGGGTGTTGGCTTGCCTGAGTTCTACATGTGGATGGAAAGCTAGGTTGTGCTAAGAGGAGCATGGTCTGGGCCAGGGAGGGTAACATGCATAAGCTAAGGTAAACCCTTAGCTTATGTAACTCTCAGGTAAGGGATATGAGGCACTATTTAATGTTAAAGCTGCTCACAAGTTTCCATACACTTCGAGACACAACCGGAGATGGCAAAGAGGAGGAATTCCAACTCCTCCTCTGGTGTCTCAGCCACCTCAGTCCATGTCCATCAAGTCCTGGTCACCAGATTTCCCATTTCCATCCTCTATGCTTCTATGCCCCTCATTACTGAGTAAGCTGCTCCTTTTGCCTCCCAGGGGCGGCTGCACTAGGTGGTGGTGGCAGGTAGTGGCCCAAGAAAAAGTCAAGGGTTAAAACTTGACTGCAAATGACCTGCCACTCTTGTAAACTATGACAGTCCTATCTTTTTAAAAATTATTTATTTATTTACTTATTTGAGAGCGACAGACACAGAGAGAAAGACAGGTAGAGGGAGAGAGAGAGAATGGGCGCGCCAAGGCTTCCAGCCACTGCAAACGAACTCCAGACGTGTGCGCCCCCTTGTGCATCTGGCTAACGTGGGACCTGGGGAACCGAGCCTCGAACCGGGGTCCTTAGGCTTCACAGGCAAGCGTTTAACCACTAAGCCATCTCTCCAGCCCGACAGTCCTATCATTTTGACACACACTGCTGGACACTTTTGATCTGGTTAGTAAATGTGACCAGGAATGGGGAGATTGCTTCGCGGTTAAGGCGCTTGTGTAAGGACCCAGGATCTCCTCTCCAGATCCCATGTTAGCCAGCACAGAGGTGGGGCAAGTGCAAGGCCACACATGCCTGCTAGGTGGCACAAGGGTCTGGAGTTTGATTGTAGCAGCTGAGGCCCTGGTGTGCCAATTCTCTCTCTCTTCTCTCTTTGTCTTTCTCTTTCTAAAATAAAAAGTTAAAAAAAAAAAACTTAAAAAAAAGTGATCATTGTGTCATCCAGTTTTATTGCTGCTACTACCATTTCTTCCTTGGCAGGTCTATTTGGCTTACAGAAGAAACAAAACAAAACCCCTACATACCTATATTTTTCAGATAAAAATACACTGGAAAAAAGAGAATCTTTAAAAATATCAAGTTACCTTATGACATACACTAAATAAAGAAATAAAATAAAAAATATTTAAAAATTAAAAGTATATATCGGGTGGGGGTTAAAGGTACTTGCTGTACAAGTCTAAAAATTGGAATTTGAATCCCCAGAACCCATGCAAAGCAGGACACAAACACTGCATGTCTATAATCACAAGGCTTGCAGACCAGAGACTGGTGTTCACAGAGGCCAACAACTAAAGAGACCCTGGCTCAAACAAGGAAGAAGGGAAGAGTGACACTCTGATGTCCTTTGATACACACACACACACACACACACACACACGCACGCACGCACACACACACACTTTCTCTTTCCCTCTCTCTCTCTCTAAAACAGTACTCTTTTAGTCAAAAAGAAAATTCATGGGCTGGAGAGATGGCTTAGCTATTATGATGCTTGCTTATGATCCCTAAGGGCCCAGATCTGACTCCTCAAAACCCATGTAAGCCAGATGCACATGATGGCACATGTGCCTGGAGTTCATTTGCATTGGCAAGAGGCCCTGGCCCACTCATTCTCTCTGTGTGTCTCTCTATCCTTATCTAATAAATAAATAAATAAATTTTTAAAAAGAAAATTTATGAGTGGAAAAATATGAACAAGATAGACCCGTCCAATATGCCTTGTGGCATCTGTAAGTGGCAGAATTGTGCATGGTCCTCTTTTTATTTGGCTTGGATGTTATGTACATTTTCAGTTGGCGTACATTCCATGGGAAACTATTTTCATGTTGTTGTTTTTGTTTTAAGTTAGTAGTCAGCATGAACAGATAAAACAGGCTGCAGTCTTTATACGCCTGTCACCCCTTCACCAAGGAGAGATGCTATTTTGCCAACAATCCTGAAGGCTGTTTTCTCAAATCTCACATGTCAAAACTGCCCATGATCTGAAGCGAGGCCTGTTCAAGGAGAGAACTTCAAAGCAGGGCTTGAACGATCATTTTCTCCTCAGGGTTCATGAGGACAAGGACAGTGTCTTCTGGACAAAAGACAGAGAAGAATGGCCAGAAACACAAATGTGACAGTAATGTTTGTGTTCCCAGATTCAGAAGAAATAAAATCCAGCCCAGGAAAGACACCGCCTTGTTACAGTGCTTGTTGCATTGTAAATTTCTTGACTGGAGGTTGAGGGCAGGTTCCATTTGGTCCAATGTCACTTATATAGTATGGAGCCAAAAGAACTGACTGGTCCTGTTGGAGGGAGAAATACTATCAAGACGTTTTTCTTTTTCACGTTCTTTTTTTAAGTGCAGTAAGTGCAGACATGACATTCATGTTGAAGGGCACTAATGGTGTCCCAGCAATGCTCTCCTGGACCCAGGAGCAGCTAGAATAGCAATGTCCAAGGACAGGCACATTTGCATGTAAAAGTGCCAACCACAGACAGCTGAGGCAGCATTTATGCACAGGGAAAGAAAACTTGAATAAATCCTTGAGGTCTGTCTGTCCGAGGACTCTCTGAGACTCTTCTAGACTCATTACTAACATCTTTCCAAAGAAATAGCCCCATGAGAGAGTTAATAACCTATTTATCCAGGAATGTATTTTTAGGTACTCAATTTCTCTTTGTTTACTTTGTCTTTCTCTTCCTTTCCACTGGGTTTGCTCCTGTCATTCACCACACAGAGAGTGTGGTGGTCTATTCCTTTATCATGCCACTTGAAAATGTGAGGGTCGGGGTGTGAGGGAGAGAAGTCCCTGAAGTTTTACAGATTACATCTCTCTGGTTCTGGGAATCCTCTTAGTTTTTTTCTTTTCTAAGAATATCAATACCGTGCCCGGTTATTCTGTGATTTCTTTGAGTTATTCTTTTATAAGACTCTTCTCATGGGGGCGGGCAAACAGCAGAGCAAAGAATGGCATTCCACTTCCTTCTCAAGAAAGGAGAAAGGCTTGAAATTGTGAGTTTTCCCAGGCTTCTCCTGGGACTTCAAGAAGGCTGAATTGCATAATCTCACAAAAATGCGAGCAGTGATCTCCACCTCCATAAGCTCTGATAATATATAGTCAGGGGATTAGAGAGACCCAGAAACACATGTGCAATTTCCTGACCGGTGCACAATTAAAAATCTCAACTGCGAAATAGAAATGCCTCAAGACCAAAGAACTACAGAAGTGGGAAATGTAATTTGGCACGGTAGGATCTTTTGCCCCATGGCTTCCGTTTATAATGGCTACCAGGAGAACGCAGAGTCCCCACGTTGGAGAGTTGTTCCCCCATTCTAAAACTCAGAGAGCCCATGTTGGAAACCTTGCCCACTTTTATGCCCCTGTGAACAAATACTTGACAGAAACAACTTAAGGGAGGAGAAATTGATGTTGATTCACAGTTTCAGTGTGTCCCGGTCCATCAAAGTGGAGCAAACATGGTGGCGTGGCCCTTCTGTGGCAGTGGAATGTGACTCGCGGGCTGGTCACATCACAGTGGGATGGGAAGCAGGGAGCAGGGGCTGGACCCAGGGGCAGGTTTAACCTTCAAAGACCCAACCCTGCTCACCTACTTCTGCATGCCAGGCCCCATCTCCTGAAGGCTCCACAAGCCCCCGAGTTTTCAAAACATGCAACTGTGGCAGACAGTCCAAATTCAGATTATAGCAGAAAGAAAGATTATGAGTTTGAGGCTACACGGAGAGTTCAAAGCCAGCCTGGGCTACATAGCAAGACGCTGTCGTAACAAAAGTCACAATCCAGTGGCAAAACGTACATCTATGATAGTATTGTGCACATTATTTGTTTTGTGTGTGAAGAGTCTGTGTGTGGTGTGATTGTGGTGTATGCACATGTATGTGTAGATGCACATGCACATGTGTGAAGATTCCAGAGGAGAATGTTGGTGTTTTTCTCTTCTGGCTCATCTTCATGTTTCCTTGAGACGGGGTCTCTTCCTCAACCCAAAGCTGTTGTGTCAGTGAGCCACAGGGGTTCTCTGGTCTCTGCACCTCACAGACTGGGGTGACAGACGTGCATGGTGATGCATGTTTTATTTTATATGTGTCCTGGGGAGTTGAACTTAGCAGTTCTGACCTAAGAAGCTGTCATGTTTAAGAGGCAAGCTCCCTTAACCTCTGAGTCATCTCTCTGGCCCTGAACATATGCAAAATTCAGAGATGGGGGAAGTTCTTCAAAAATCCTTCAGCAAAATTCGTGGTCCAAAATAAATTTGCCTAGTTATCACAGGAACCCCTTCTCCCAGCCCCTGATGCTGTGGTGTCCAAAATAGGTATGGATATCCTCAAAGACACATAAATTAATCACACCCATGTGAAAATGAAATTATAACTATGTGTATGTTTTTAACCTATCCTTTACCCTGTATTTTTTTTGCACATTTTGCATAACATATGAGGGTGGTCTGGCACCATGTGCTTATCATTTGCCAAAGCAGTGCACTTTATTAGGGACACAGGCTGCAAGACTTTTCATATTAGAGTGCTGCCAGGCACGGTCATGGGCCCCAGGCCCCTGGAGACTAAAGACTTTTCATATTAGAGTGTTGCCAGGCACGGTTATGCCCCCAGGCCCCTGGAGACTGAAGCAGGCAGGAGCTGTCAGGCACGGCTAGGGCCCAGGCCACAGGAGGCTGCAGCAGGTCTAGACCCCAGTAATCTCACCTTGAGACTGGCAGGAGTGGGCCACTCCCTCCCTGCACCTGGGGCACCTGCACATCCTGATAAGACTTAGGTTTCTATTTTTCCATTGCCCTGTGACCTGTACCCCACCCTAACCTGCAGCCCTCACACAGCCAATCCCCCTGTGACCCGTACCCCATACCTTTTCCCACCACTACATGAATGCTTATAAGCCCATTCCCCTAACAAATAAATGAGCTGTCCCCTGTCACAGTCTCCAGGTGTTTCTTCCCATCGCATCCAGGGCTACTCAAGACCCTGCTCTGCAGTTGCCTGGACGCCCCTGGGAGGCCGATGTGCAGTGGCTCCAGGGTGACCAGGAACCACAGCTAGTGCCTGAACAGCGAACAGCAGCCCCAGAGCGGCCGGGAACCAGAGTGTGAATGCTCAAGTGTAAGAAAGACTGGGCTCATTTGTCTCCCTTCTCCAGGCCCAGGATTCCAGAACATCTTTGCTCAGCTGGGCAGCTTGGCTGTCTCCTCAGCTCTAAGCTCACCCACCTATCTCATCTGTCATCTCTGCTCGATGAAAAGAAAACCCATCAGTTATCAGCATCCTTCCTCCTTGGAAGACAGTCTGCAATTCAAGGATGTTTTCCTGCCTTTATGCCACCAATGGAGGAAAAGTCAGACTCCAAGGTAGTGAAGTAACTTGTCCAGTATCATAGAACCAGTAATACTCATGTGCTTTCTGGCAGAAATCAGGCAACGAAACATGGTCTGGAAGTCATAGTCCTATGGAAGAGTGCTTGAATGCACAAAGGCCCCAGGATCCATTCCTAGCACTACAAACAAGACAAAACAGCCCAGTTATTACCTGACATAGCGCAGTAAAGAAATAAAATAAAAAGCTAGCCAAAGCCTTTAGCTTCAAGGTGAAAATTTAAAAAGACAAAAACTATTATTGTAAGATAATAAAAGCCCCAAGATGAATGCAATGGGGTAAATACATCACTGTGCATAACTCATGATTGTCAGTAAGGTTTCATGATCGAAGCCATTGCTAAGCCTGTTTACGTGCACTCGATGCTTTTCTGGCTTTGTGTAGAACAGACAGTAGGTATAATCAACTAAATCACCCCCCAAAAGAAATTTTTAGAAGGAAGTAAGGTCATTCCAAGAATGAAATAAGAGCTGAAGGCCTGTGCTCGCCAAGGACAGAGTCTAGGACGGTTCTAGGGATCTGGGCAATGATGTTCAAGCTCTCGTAGCTTGAGGATTCTTGGTTCTAACAAGTCCAGTCTTGTTGTTGCTTTTGAGTTCTGAGGTGTATCTCCACTCAGAATGCAAATTCTCAGGACAGGGAGTCTAAATGGTCTGTCTTGGACATGTGCCTATCCCTGTGCCCTGAGGCTGGATGGAGCTGGAATATAAACTCTTGTGACTTACAGAATAGGAGAAAAGTTGGTCCTCAAAAGAAGGAAAGCCGAGGAAACAAAACCCAGTCATGTTTATCTACTACATTATGCTTCAGTTACCTCATCAGAAAAATGGGAATAAAAATAGGATTGTTTTGAAGATTGACTTGTAATGTTTGCAAAAGTGTGTGACACAAGCCTGGCATGTGCTGAGTAAGAGTGGATGGTAGTCATTGTCATTATGAATTCTATGAGATTATATGACACCCTTAAAAGTCAGACTCACAACCTAATGTTGACACGGCTTTCAGTATGCCCTTTTTTTTTTTTTTTTTTTTGACAGGGATCAGTTTGCTCAGAAATCCTTACTGGAATGAATATTTGCACGGGAATGTGATAGTACAATCACGTCACTGAGAAACTTTGATAGCATTCACCCCTGCTTTGTGCATAAAAAACCCTATTCTACTCCTCTTCAGTCTTAAACTCTATGACTCAAGTGGAAATTTATCAAAATTAGAAAACTTAAAAATAAATAAAGCCATTTTATAAGCCGTACTGTCCTCCACTTCTCTTCCCACAGAGCTGAGGCTCTTCTCTGAGTTCCTGGCCTCTCCGCGGGCACGCTGGGTTTTGGAAGGAGTCAATCCTGCCTCTGACGTTCAGCTTCTCGGAGGAAGTATCAGCCTGCACCACACAGCCAACCAGTGCCGTGAAAATAAGTCAAACCCAGACCGAAGTCTAGACAGCCCCTGGCTGAATTCAGCACATCACATCCACGTAGCCTCAGGTTTGAAATTAGTTTGTCCACAGGTTGACAAGTAGTCTGCAGCTGTAACCAGCCAGACGTCCTGGCAGTCAGTCTGCGGCTGGTGACGGGTGACGAATGAGTGGGCAGAGGGAGGTGCTGTGCCCGCGCCTGGAGCTGGTAGCCATGCAGGCTCATGGGAGGTGGGATGCGCCCTGGCTCACCTCGGCTTTTGGCAACATGTTTATCTCCTTGGCACTGTGCTAATCTGTGCTCTGGGACAAGTTATTCCAGAGCAGAAAGTCTCATGAGAAAGAGCCTTGAGGTGGGAGCAATCAAAGGAATAGTTCAAGTTCAAGATGACCAGAAAGATATTCAGAGAAGGTCCCTGCCAGCCTGTCCCAGATGCAAAGAAGGCAGATGGCTCCTGTGTGCGCACCGGGGCTTGCTGCTGCACTTGCGGGTAAGGTTCCTGCCCAGCAAGCGGGATGCGAGGCCTAAGCCCCGAGCTGGGTAATTAAAGAAAGCAACAGGCCCATTTCTGTCTGATTTAGCTGGGAACTTTGAGAGGTCTCGCCACACAGCTTCAGCAAAGGAGTTCTTTGATCTGTGGACTTTCTCCCCGCTGGGTTTAGCAATCCGCTCCTCCTCCCCCCAGCAGTCCATTGCCTTGAACAATGTCTCCCTCCCCTGCCCATTTCACCCACTCACTGAGTCCTTCAAAACAGACAAACAATATCCCACACAGACATCCGGGGAGAGCCCAGGCTTCTCCTACCCTACTCCCTCTTATGCTGTTAAAAATAAAACACTTTCACCAGACATTTTCATGTCAGAAATTTTATTGACAGTAGCTTATTGTGTCCATGGAGTGGCTGACAATCGCCTAGTGTCTTCCTGTCTGAAAAGTAGGCAGATATTTAGGGAAGTGGCTTTTAGCCATGAAGTCCTTGGAGAGGGCAGAAATGAAGTTTTGGTAAATGGAAAATGTAATGGGAGAGGAAACCACAATTGGATATAATTGTAAGCCAAGATAAACTTGCTATATGCACACTCACATGCATATATACAATATATGTACGTGTGTGTGTGTTTGGTATATTAAGCAGTTAACACAAGGAGTCCTTTAAATAGGATGAAGCCTGCGTACATTTAAAGCATGATTTGATTTGCTGCATGTGATTTGAACATAGTCTTGGAGAACATGTTCTCTGGATACCTCATGGCAAATGCAAAGACCGTATTTGAACGACATTGAAATCTCGGACTAGAGCACATCCAGCTCTGTGCATCTTTGGCTTGAAAGAAGCCAAACATCCAGATGGTTTCCAAAATGTGTTCTCAGAAGAAACAACAGTCCCCCTAATTCTTCCAGTGGCCTGCCTTTGTGGGTGTCCATGATTTGGCCCAAGATTCCTCTTTCCAACCTTCTTTCTCATTGCTCTCATTACCGGCCGGCTGTTTCTGTTTCTTACAGTGCTAATGACCAAGCAGTTCAACGCATACAAGGCCCTTGTGCACACCATGCTGGACCTAAGCATTCTCTGCACTTCTGAGACACTGATGAGGGAGACACTTCAGAATTGGGGCCCCTAGTGAGAGGCCATCCTTTTTTTCCTCCCTCTGCTCAATGCATATGCATGTGCACACACACACACCAGCAGAACTCTCCACGTATTGTCCAACATGCTGATGCTACTGGGTACTAACAACAAGGAAGAAAACCTATTCTCATGCTGAGAAGGCAGGTTGCCTACCGCAGGCAGGTATTGCTTTCAAAGGTATTTCAACCCAGCAAACTGATCTAGGGAGACACTGATTTACATCCTGTGGTGGGGTTAGAATGGCCCACTCTTCTTCTTAGTGGCTGATTGCTGCTCCATGTTCAGTGTAGGACCACTCATTCAGGGTATTTTAACTATCATAGTCTGAATTCTAAGACTGACCATGACACAAACTTCCTATATGTCCAACCACACCTGCCTCTTAGGACATAGCAGCCCAGGTGAAAGGAACTCTATCCTCCAATGCTCCTGCCTGAAGCCCATCATCTGCTGTCTTTCCAAGAAGGGCTGCCTCTGCTCTGTCTCACATCACCCCACACCATGTTCTGTGTTCAAGGGAGCCAGGGAAGATTGGGGTGAATAAAAGTGCTAATAATTATTTGAATGAAAAAATTCCCTGCCAAAGCAAATGGGTCTGTGGGTCTACCATTCACACAGTAATCTGCATCAATACCCATTTTACAAGCAATACTCTCTTCATTTGCTTAAGACAACAAAGTTCTGGAGATAAAGTGAGATTAATATATGGACTTAATATGGACATTGTCACCATCCACATAGCTTTTTTTTTTTTTTTGGAGGGGGTGCTGGTAATATAACAGTAGAAAGGGCCTTGATCTATGATGGATTGAAGGGTTAGTGAGTATCGCTTCTTATGTCAGACAAGACTAAAATTTAAAGTATGGATCTGAAAGGTTTCCAGAAATAGAAAAATTGCAGATGTCTGTAGAAACGTTCAAAGGTTCAGTTCTTTGGATCCTGGGGAGGCTCTGCATTTGCATATCTGTGTTGCCTTTTGGTTCTGTAGCATCCATCCAAACACTACCACCTAACTCCTGATGGAGACAATCTCTCCCTTTCCATCTACAAAGATGTATCACCACTTGTCCCACTTGAGGAGTCACTGTGGTCCTGTGGGAGTGGGAATGGGCAGTGTGGGAAAATGGGATGTGGATGGACTCTTTTTAATGTCCTATAGTTGACGATGCAGGTTGAGTCCATGAAATAGTGACACACACACTACACCTCCCAGCTTTTCCTGTAGTTACTCCATATTCCACCTCAGTGCAGATGTAGGGCATGTTCAACAGTGGGCTCATGGTGGGCATTCAAGAACTAGACAAGCCATGCATGGTGGTGCATGTCTTTCATCCCAGCACTTGGGTGGCAGAGGTAGGAGGGTCGCCATGAGTTTGAGGCCAGCCTGAGACTACATGGTAAATTCCAGGTCAGACTGGGCTACAGTGAGATTCTACCTTGAAAAATCCAAAAAAAAAAAAAAAAAGTACTGGACAAATGGGCCAGAGCATAGAGACAGGATTGGTATATTTCTTGGGTTACTTTCTTGGTTCCTTGGATCGCATGGGCTAAAAGAAAGATTCATTGCCTAGGTCTCCCAGGAGAGACTTAGCGTGATGCTTCCCTGGCAACATGTGCACTATGTTCTTGAAACTCTGCTTGCTTCATTCTTCTGTGCATTTTCAGTGTGCCCACATGCCTTGAGGATGCCCTCCTAAAGAAGCCTTCAAGCTCCAAGTGCTCTCTCAAGTCTGGCGATAATGAACGTCACTATGGAGGTTGGGAGGGCCATTCCATCTCTAAGAGAAAGGGACTCATGAGGCTCCACTCCTCTCTAAGTATCTACATGCAGCGAACGGTCACTGGGGGAGGGAGAGACAGTTTCCTCAGTGGTGTACCCACTGGAAGGAAGCCAAACTCCTATACCAAGTTGGGAAGGGGAAGGGGAGCAGTGGGAGTGAGAAGGGAACAAGACAGTTTAGTAGGGATGAATGTGATAAAAGACATTGAATACAAGTAAGAAAATGTCATTCTGAAACCCACTGTCATGTATAATTAACATATGCTAAAAAAGAACCACCGAAAGAATAATAACTCAAATAGCTGATAATTGGGTTGTTTGCTATGTGCAAGCAATGACTCAGGAGTTACCTGTGTTATGCCACTATAATTCATCAGGACTCTGTGTGGCACCGTTATCTCCACTTCACAGAACGGGAATAAGCACAGGGGCTCGTGGGTGCTGTTCACAGTCATAGCCAGAAAGAGTAAAAACTTGAGTTCAAACCCATGGCTAATTAACTTCAGTAGTCTGCCTATTTCTCTGGCTACAGTTGGCAAGTGTGGTGACTGATTTTCAAAGGACCTTTAGATGTTGAAAATACCAGACATAGTCAAGTGCTATTGTGACTGTTTCAGCAATCACAGCTGTTTACAATGAGATACGGACACTGTCCATTGAAGTTTATCCTAACTAAAATGATGGTTTTCTTAAAAACAGAATATGACTTGCTAAATGAATTTAATGCTTCACATAAGTGCCAAGTTGGCAGCCTGCAGGACAAATTCCACTATTTATGCAAGAAATGGACACAGTGGCCATGGGCTTATCCTGAAAGACCTCCTTTGTAGAACATAAGGTTAACGAGCCCTTCACACTTTGATCTAGCATTGGCCCCCATCAATCTTGCTGACGCAGATGCTGGGTGGCATGTTATAATTGTGCTAAGATCCTGTACTAAGGTTATTCTCTTAATATATCAAAATCATCTGAGGACTTTAAAAAAAAAAAAAGCCAATTCCTGGGCAATCCCCCCGAACTTTTGGAATCTGGATGTGGACCTGGATGGGAATGTGTATTTTCTGAAGGTAACTCCAGGCTTAGATACTGCTGCATTGTGGGAAAGTCCTTGACTGGTACTCAGTTTCCCTCTGCACAGTGTGTAAGCCTCTGCTTGCCTGCTTCCTTCTGCCTTCACACATGCACTTTGCAATGAGTGTCTTACTAGTGTTGAGAAAGCTAGTGGAAATGTCAGGCTTTGTCAACTGAAGTCAATATTTACTCAAGAAGTCTTTTGGCACATCTGTGTAATTAGCAAATGTCTGTCCAAATTGCTCAAAAAGTTAAACCTTAATAAGTAGTCTTTATTTAAACACAGCCTCAACTTCTACGATGCATTCATTTTTGTTAACATATTTTCCTCATTATTTCTTCTCCATGTGTTCCATTGTTTGCTTATTTATTTCTCAACAATTGTTTCCAGAGACTACAAGACAAGCAAACTGCAGCACGGTTAGAAACAGATAGGAAGAAAAAAATCCCAGTACCTTGGGTCGAGACCAAAATAATAAGCTCATTGGCTCTGTTTATGGGAAATAATACAGTATAACAACCTTGCAGTGATTAGCACTGAACTGGCAATGTTACAAATGTCTGAAGGTTACAAACAAGAGGGAAAATGTAAAATTAATGGCTCACATTCTTCTGCAGGTGTTAGGGAGAGGAGGAAAGGGAGGATGGGTAGAGTGTATATGACCTTGGTTTTAGACACTCTTAACCTTGTGTCCTTTATGGCTCCCTTTTTTGTCAGTGTATAGAACCTGTGTGTTGAGGAATCCCTTAGTTAGTGGGCAGATTTTCATACCAGCTGGAGTTAGAAATGTGAGGAAGAAAACACTCTATGGAACAATCAATTACTTCTCCATGGTAAGAACCTTAACATAATTCTAAAGACGGGGACTTAATGAATAGAAAATTGAGCCAGTATACCTCAGCTCCAAGATACGCCACTGTGTTTCACAGAGCCCCAGACATTACTGATTTTTGGACTTTTTAGAAATGTGACAGATTCTACTCAGAGACCCAGCACAAGGGATGGAAGCAGTATGCTTTTCAGGCAGATGCTGAGGGACAGAGCATGCCATACTCTTCCATGCTAAGCTCTGCTCATTGCCGTGACAGAATACCTGACAAAGGCAATTTAAAGCAGGAAGGGTTTGTTTGGGCTTATAGTTCCAGGGAATACAGTTCTTCATGAATGAAGCCCTATGGAGTGGGCCACATGGCAAGGAACTAAGGCCTCTAGCCAAGACCCCATGATGAATGAAGTCCATGTGTTAACCAGCACATGGTTAGATATGTCCAGCAATTTGATCTTGAGTCAAAATCGCAAGCTTCTCCCAGAATGAGAGATTGAGTGGAGTCCCTTTATTTGCTTGTTTATTTATATTGTTTTTTTTCTTTTTTATTGACAATTTCCATAAGTGTAAGCAATATCCCATGGTAATTCCCTCCCTCCCCCAACTTTCCCCTTCGAAACTCCACTCTCCATCATATCCCCTTTCCCTCTCAATCAGTCTGTCTTTTATTTTGATGTCATGATCTTTTCCTCCTATTATGATGGTCTTGTATAGGTAGTGTCAGGCACTGTGAGGTCATGGGTATCTAGGCCATTTTGTGTCTGCAGGGAGCACGTTGAAAGGAGTCCTACTCTTTCTTTGGCTCTTACATTCTTTCTACTTCCTCTTTCAAAATGGACCCTGAGCCTTGGAAGGCGTGATAGAGATAGTTCAGGGCTGAGCACTCCTCTATCACTTCTTAGTACTATGGTGCCTTCTGAGTCATCCCAAGGTCACTGCCATCGGAAAAGAGAAGCTTCTCTAACCAAAAGTGATAATAGCATTAATTATAGGTATGAACATTAAGAGGAGTGCTTACTGGGCAGTTTGGTGAGCACAGTATATACATTTAGCCAGACAGCAGCAGATGTTACACCCCTAGGGCTCATGACTACTCCTGTTGTAGGTTTTCAGCATCAGGGATGTATTCCCTCCCATGGGGCGAGCCTCCAATCAAATTAGAGGGCAGTTGGTTTCCCCCATAAAAGACATGCCATTATTGCACCTGTTGGCTCATTTGGCCTGGCTGGCCAAACATAAAGCTTGCAGTGTCCACTGTTGAGTATCTTTACTGGTGATTTCTCACACTCCCATTGAACTGCATTCAGTATGGCTTTTTCAAGCTTTCTGTCAGGATATGTACATGGATGAGGTTTTCAGCTCAGCTCCCACAGGATTTCTCAGTGGCCTTGCAGCCCAAGTATGTAGAGTCTTTAGCAATAGGGTCTTACCATCTATTCCTGGTGGGAAACCAAGGGCCTTAGCAATGGCCTGTAATGTTTTGGGGGCATCAGGGGCCTCCTTGGCCAACAACTCACTGGAAGGTATCCCATCCTTGGCACTAAAATTTTCTAGTAACAATCCTGAGTGTTCCATTGTGCAAAAAAATACGATTTCATATGATTTATTTATATCCTCTTAGATTTTGATTAGACCTCCCTCCACCTTTCCTTTACTCAGTTTCTTCCCCTGACTTCCCTTAGGCCTTTTCACCCCTATTAATCTTTTCTTCTACTTACATACATAGAATACTAATATCCTATTTAGTCCCCCTCCCTTTCTATTCCCTATTTCTATTTTTTAACATGAAATAAATGGTAAGTTATTCAGAAAGGGGGAGGGATTTGAAGTGGAGCAGAAAGATAACTTGGATTCAAAAGGATATAAGCTGGAACCTCAAGAAGAAACTATGTGTTAGCCAGGGTTCTCTAGAGGAACAGAACCAACAAAATAAATGAATGTTATGAAAATGGATTTATTAGATTGTCTTATAAGATAGGAGCTGGGTAGTCTGTCTGCAAGCAAGAGAAAAATGCTAGCCCAGTAGTTCATGAGGCTGGAGGCCTCAGCAATCCCAGGCTGGTGCTGAGGTCTGGGGATGCCTGGAGCACCTCTTGGTTTTAGTCCACATTGGAAAGCCATAGAAGCTGGGCTCCAACATCAGTGATGGAAATGGATTCATTTCCCTTTCCCTTTCCTACACTTATTTGCTCTTGCCATTCTACTTTCTACCATGGGGCAACAGGGCACAAAGTCACCTGTCATTTTTGAGCCCCTTGATTTTGGACTTCCCAGCCTCCAGAACTGTAAGAAATAAACACCTTCAGTGTAGAAATTACACAATTTATGATCTTTTATTATAAGAATACAAACTATTTTGATACAGTACCCTCCTTATAATGCTTTAGATAATTTCAAGGAGGTTGCCATTAAGAAGACAGAGAGGTGGGGAAGCTTGAGGGTTATATCTTGGAAAGAACTCTGAGTGACTGCTGGAGCAGGGTACTGACTGGTGTCAGTTATGGGAGAAGGTAATGACACTTTGGAAGAATTCCATCATCAAGTTAACTGCGAGCCTTAATCTTCCAAGATGAAAACCACCATTGCCTTCTAGACTTGCTTCGCTTCTCTAAAGCCTCTGGAGTTGACCTATCCCAGACCTCCATTCAGTCAGCAAGATAGCTGATTAGAACCAACCACCAACTGCAGAGCCAGAAACCATGGAGAACTAAGAAAATGTAGGTCTTCCCAGAGAGCAACATCAGGGATGAAGTGCTTTTTACTTCAGGGAGAAAGCGTGCTTGGCGCATGTCTAATGACGGACCAATGCCACAGTTTCTATTGACAATATATTTCCCTTTACCCAGTTTTGTTTGTTGGGTGTATGTGGAGTAGTGAGTTAAAGTCACAGATCTCTAGACTGTACAGGGCAGTGTCTAGACTAGATGGAGAGACACTTGCATCCCTTAAGAATTAATCTGGATGCAGAGGCTCAGATGGTGGCTTTGGGGTATCTCCTGTGGTTGCTCCTATGAAGAAGTGTTTGATGACCAGAAAGAGGGCCTATGGCAGAATTAGCTGTGCATCAGACAATTCTTTTCCTTCCTAGCATGCAGCTAGGTGCCATTCTATATTCCCTCCTTGTGGCCACGGGTGACCGTATCACTGTGTTGTCCAAGGGGCTGTGGCTAAATGTCATGTACATGGTTCCTATTCTGGCCCATTAAACCTTCTGTAAAACTCTCTAGTTTAACTTTCTTTTTCCTTTGTTATGTTTTTAAATCTTGGCTGTGAGAAGCCATCAGAGAACTCTGAAGGAAGGGGGAATGATGGAACCAGATAGGAGGACGGTGGACTTAAACATCCATGTGAGACAGAAGCCCAAATCCAGCTGTATCCATTTGTGTCGGGATGGAGAAATTAGTCTAAATCTTGTTAATCCACCGAGGTGCTCAGCATGCTTTTACAACAGCTTTCTGAGCTTCATAGACAGACACAGATTTGCAATAATTGAGTAATCGTCCCAAAGTCACACAACCACAAAGAAGTACAGCAGAAACGCAAATGAGAAGTAGGTTTCCAATCTGGCTCTGTGGTAAACATCATCAGAATCATGTGGGAATGTCTCAAAACACACATTCTTCCCTTCTACTCCCCAAATGCTATTGCTATAGCTTTTTGTGGGGGCGGGAACAGGAGAAAGAGGGGATTTGATATGATTTTAACAAGCTCTTTGGGTAATTCTTCTCCCTAACCAATGCTGAGAAGCATTAACCACCAACAGCTATGCTAAAATACATCAGCCAAGCTCCTGGGGATAGACGTCAAGTAAGTAGGATGCTCACCTAATTTAGTGTCTAATTGGAGATGCATCTGGGAGTGAAAGGAGAGCTATTAATTGTGCTGGAAAACCAGGCATAAAAGAGTATTTTCCCAGGCAGACAGTCCCTAATACATGAGAAAAACAAAAACTACGGGACAGCTAAGTCCTCCACATATAGAAAATGTTGTTAAGAGAATTTCTCAGGAGTACTGTCTGCCATGTGGGTAGGACAGCAGTGGTTTTTAAACTCAGGTCAAAGCTGGATTCTGGATGAAGATGGAAAGGGACATCCCAGATACTCGGTGTCCTGAAACCAAGTTGGAGAAGTGAGCCCAGGTGCTAGCCACACTGGAATACACAGAGGTATGGCAAGCCCACATAAGCAGTGAAGTTGGTGGGAACAATCCTGACCCAAATGCAAGCTTAGAAACCCACAAATACAAAAGCAGAGGGTTCACACCAGTAGGAGAGAAGCAGCCCTGATTACTTGGCTGAGAAAGGATTTGTGCTACAAGCTCCAGGAACTGCATCCCCTACAGATCGCAACTACAAGCCCGAAAAGAGCATTCCAGGGCTTGACTCAGAGTCACCGCTGGGACCACACAAAAAATAATTTTCCCGAGGTGGAGAGATGGTTCAGGGGATAAAGTAATCATCACTCAAGTCAGACTACCCAAGTTCAATTCACAGACTCCATGTAAAAAACTGGAAGATATGGAAGGATACCTTCTCCACAAATTCATTCCTCATTTAGGGAAGTACAGGTCCGGAGTGCATGGGAGAACAAGGCTAAGGAGTGAGGCATCTTTGTTCTTGGTTAGCCTAAAGGCTAGTCAAAGAGAAAAAGATACATTATATTAGGAAGGCTGAGCAGTATGCTCAAGAGCAACATACAACTAACCGGACAATAACAAACTCATTTCATCAGTTGAGACCATCAGCTTTGAAACTGAGCTGATCGTCCATCTGCCATCTCCCAGCTATGTTAATCAGAGGAGAACTGAACCAAGTGGGGTCTGCCTTCTGCCTTCTCTGAAGGAAGAAGGATCACAGTATTTTCCTGCTGGGGTGTTTGAGGACTGAATGTACAATCTGGTAAGGTCCTTGGTCTGGGACTTGGAGGACTAAGTCGTCTCTAACTGATGCTGCTCATCCCAGACGAAGCTTGGCAGTTCCGAGAGGAGGCAGAGCCCTGACTGCGCCTTTGATGACCATCGTCTGCTAGATCTGATGTGAGGCTTGACTGGTGTCTTCAAACATGTAAAGCCTGGGAAAAAGCATTCCTTGAAGAAAGGAGTGAGACAGAAGAATGGATACATTTAGGTTTTCAGAAAGTGGTCTTCAGGGTGTGCTTTGAGTAGCAAGATGGATTTCTTTTTTTAAGCAATTTCCTACCATGTATGCCACCACAACCAGTGAATTTTTAAAACTGATTTGATGCACATATTTTTAAACAATATTTTATTGATTATTTTAAAGGAGAGATGGAGAGAGAGAGAAAGAGAATGGGCATACCCATGCCAGCTGCCACTGCAAACAAACTCCAGACACACGTGCCACTTTGTGTGTCTGGTTTTATGTGGGGTAGAAGGGAATTTAACCCCAGGCCATGAGGCTTTGCAAGCAAAAGCTCTTAACCACTGAACCATCTCTCCAGTCCAGGAATTTCTGATAGATATGAGATACAGGTTCATTGGGTGTGCGGTATTATATAAGTAATGATTGACTTTACCTCACAACAACATCAGAATTTCTTTTAACATAAGCTACTATTTGCAATAGGAGTTTATACTACTTACAGTTCACTGGTTTTCAAATGTGTTTAAACAAGGGCTGTAGGAGATCCCCTGGAGCTTCTGTTTGCACTTCTAGAAAATTCTAACAAGGGGATGCTGAGGCTGCTGGTCTAAGAATGATAGCGGTTTGAGAACTGCTACTATGATCTAAGCAATAGCAAAGTGAGCATTGCGGGGGGCGGGGGGGGGGGTCGGCGAGAGACACAGCTCATTAGCTTGGTCCACCTCTGACCTCCTGTGGCAATTACTGTCTGTACAAAGCAGCTGGTAATTAATCATGTCTTGTCTGTCGACACCTCTTCTCTGCCAGAGTTCTATCTGCACCTTTCTGTTGCCTCTATGCTTTAAGAACCAGGCAGGAGAGAGGCCAGCAATGGGAGATGGGACAGTCCCTGGGAGGAAGACGTGTGTTCGGCACAGAGGGAAGCAGGAAAAGGATATTAGGCAGACAGAGGAGCTTCCTGTGGGAAAGTGGAGCTACAGCTGAACTCAGGCTACATCACAACATACAAGAAGAAGGAAACATGGGGGAGGGAATTCACACAGTTTCCAGAAGCCATAGGATGGGAAACACAGACACTGGAAGAGCCACAGGCTATCTGGTGGCTAATGACCCAGCTGCAAGGAGAAGAAGGGGAAAGTCATTCCTGGGGTCACCTTATCCCTGGAAAGGGAACCTGAACATTCTTTGGCCCAAGGAAGGGGAACTATGGTGCAGAAGAAGGTGCCGGTGTGTGTGTGTGTGTGTTGTGTGGTTTGAAGATGAGGGTTGAACAGGATTGTTTACTAATAAGAGACCAAGTTCATGGACTTAAACAAAACAATTTGGGCAGATGAATTCTAGGAAAATAGACCATGTCCAAATGTTTTGGGGAAAATATCTGTATTAAAGACACCAAAATAAGAAACAGATCAAGAGCTGCAATGGAAAGTCCGAGTATAGACTGGTCTGAAAAAAGCAGACCTGGGCTCTTAAGATGAGGTGGTCCCACATCATATGCCCTCTCATTCTGTGGGCCTCTCCACACCCATTTCAAAGGGCAGTGTTTCCTCACCCCTTTTGACGGTTGAATTAATTTGGTGTGCTAAAAGGCCTCCCTGAGTTCCTGGGTAGCATAGGGGCCGGAGACCTCCTTCACTGGTTCTCCGAGGAACTGTCGCTTGGGGCTGGGACTGCTCTTTCACATCTGAAAATAATCAAAGAGCTTGTGGGGAAAAGCAAACGGTGGTGCCCTAACATCCCCCTTCTGCCTGCTGTCACCCCCCACTGTTTGCTTTTCTGTTTCTTTTCCTATATTTGTAGCCCGCTCCGAGATCCATTTCTAGATCTTAGTTGAACTCTGAAGTGATTTGACTTCAGTTCCTTCTCTATACCAGCTCTGTCTGTTTGAGGAAAGCGGTGCTGGATGGCAGAGATGGGTGCTGATTTTAAAAGCAGAGGTTGATCCTTATTCATATTAACAACAACAACAATAATAATAGAAGAGCACCAGAACTTTGGTGAAAAAACTCTACTCAAAACACCCTCATTTTTAGTTTGTTAAAACAAAGTTTTATCTTGTACTTTAGATGTAGCATTAAATCCAAACTAGGAAATGTAATAATAGATTTTTATTCCTTTAAAAACATTCATCACTTGTTCCATCAATATTTGTCACCTGTGGGGCACATGGCAGATGCAGGAGCAATGACAAAGGTGGATGACATTAAGGTCCTGTTCTCCAAGGTCATAGAACAAAGTTAGGGGGAAAGACAAGGGCTGAGAGACCATATGGTCTGCTTGAAATATGGCAAGCTCGAGAATCCGATTTCCCCAAGCAGCACTCGTTTGAAATACTATACCTCATATCTGTCAAGTTATAAGGACCAAGCTCCAGTTTGGAAGGTTGTTTCTTTGGTTACATAGTCATATACAAAGTACTTTGCAAACTTAAAGGAAGAAAATCTCTTTCTGTCAGGGAAAATTGGGCAAAACTTGAAGACCATTCCATAAAAGTCATAAAAGCAGGCTCTAAGGAGGATACTTAATAGGTTGATATTGTATATATGTAATTACAATGATTGTAATGGGGAGGTAATATGATGGAGAATGGAATTTCAAAGGGGAAAGTGTGGGGGTGGAGAAGGAGGGAATTACCATGGGATTTTTTTTATAATCATGGAAAATGTTAATAAAAAAAAAAGCAAGCTCCAGGGGCTGAGGAGATAGCTCAGGAGTCAAAGGTGCTTGCTAGCAAAGCCTGTCAGTGTGGGTTCAACTCTCCAGTCCCCAGCTAATGCCAGATGCACAAAGTGGCGCATGCATCTGGAGTTCATTTGCAATGGCAAAAGGCCCTGGCATGCTATTTCTCTTCATCACCCCTCTTTCTGTTTGCAAATAAATAAATAAAAGTCTTTTTTAAAAGTGTGGCCTAGAAAGATAACAGGCTAGGACAAACAGGTAAAGAGCAAAACATGTGCAGAGTAGAAAGAGAAATATGCAAAGTAAATATTCTTGGAAAGACATGGCTCTATTGCTTTGTCCCCAGCCATGAATGAGGTCATAGACATTCATGCACCAGTGCCTCACAACATCCTTATGAGCTGTTTGGTTACACCCCCTGCAAAGAAGTCCTTGGGACCATGCTCTGGAATTTGCCTCCTACACATGCTATTGCATAAGCTCATCTGCCTGCTATTGCATTCGACCTCTGTCTCTGCACAGCCTCATAGATGCACATGCTGTCTGGATTTGATTCTTACTTCTAGGACTGTCTTAGACACTCCCTTAACCCTTTTCTCTGTAGGTTCGTGAGTAGCCTCATGTCAACGCAAGACCCAGATTCCAGGTCAAATGAAGGTCCCACCTTCTTCACCTCTGCTTTGGTTTGCTAACGGGAGGAAATTCAAGAGAGGGAGACATGGACGAGCAGGCTGGATTTGGGTCTGTGTGCATTGCTTCATATACCCTGCTAGAGTATAGGGATTGTTTTGTTACAGGCACCGGTAAACTTGGTAAAAGTGGCATGGTGAGGCTGATGGGCACGGAATTGGTACAAGGGGCTGTGGTTTCATGATTACAAGGGTTATTAGCCTTGGACTTGGCCTTAGGTCAACAGACCCTGTACCCGCCTGAAGGACCATTTTCCCAGTGCTCAGCCTTGATGCAGATTTTGCTTTTGTTCATGCTGAAGCTCAAACCAGGGCTACCACTGGACTATGTCCCCAGCCCACAGCTGCTGGCTTCTGACTCTCACTTGCCAATGTGCTTCCTCTTAGCCTATCTTTTGTAAACATGGCATGATGTGGTCAATTGGCTCTTACATTTTGGCATTCCCTTTTTGAGATCACATCACTTTGAGAGCGCTCAGGCTCTTCTGAACCCACTTACAGGAAAGCTGTACCTGTTTTTGCTGCCTTTCTGACCATTTCTTTCCCTGATTCTCCAGGAATGCTTTGCATTCCAGCGATACTGACCCATGGCTGCTCCTGCACACACCCTGGGCTTTGACTGTTTTCTTTTGTGTGGGTGTTTTGCAGACTGCTGACTTTCCTACCATCTGGGCCTTGTGGAACCATACCCACCCCTGAGGACTTTGCTCCAGTCTGAAGCGGTGTGATCTCCTCCTCCTCAAAGCCCTGGGCCCTTATCACCTCTGTCTTGTGCTGTTGCTCTCAGCATGTCTGTGGACTGCATCCAGCAAGGGTGAGAAGCTACAGCTTGATAAGCCCACCAGGGCCTGGCCTCAGCAGGCTCCCTGCTTTGGGGATGCGCGAATCTATTTGATCTGAGACTAACTGCCTTCTTCAGCTCAAAAAATGTTAAAAGGTGTTGAAAGAAAGTTAACAATGGATCCAGTTAGTAATCAGTTAGGATAAACCCTTCCCAAAGGGAATACAAGAAATGAAGATAAATTGGCAAATCACCATAGATGTGAACTAAAGTGAAAGATCTAAATGCATATAAGGGCTGGAGAGATATCTCAGTGGTTAAGCCCTTGCCTGCAAAGTTTAAGGACCCAAGTCAATTCCCCAGCACTCACATAAAGCCAGATGCACAAGGAGGTACATGTGTCTGGTTTGTTTGTAGTGGCTAGAGGCCTTGATGTGCCCATTCTCTTTCTATTTTATCTGTCTCTTTCTTTCTCTCCCTCAAATAAATAAATTAAATTAAATTAAAACTATATTTAAAAAACCATATGAGAGAAATTTTCCCCAGTCAGATGCAGTAGAGAATCCTTTTGATTTGAGAAAGGCAAGTGATAGCCTATGCTTATTTTTATTTTTTGGTTTTTCAAGGTAGGGTCTCACTCTAGCCCAGGTTTACCTGGAATTCACTATGGAGTCTCAGGGTGGCCTCAAATTCACAGCAATGCTCCTACTTCTGCCTCCTGAGTGCTAGGATTAAATGTGCTCCACCCCCCCAAAAATAAAAAAAAATAAAATAAATAAAAAAAGCTGGGTGTGGTGGCGCATGCCTTTAATCCCAGCACTCGGGAGGCAGAGGTAGGAGGATCGCCGTGAGTTCAAGGCCACCCTGAGACTCCATAGTGAATTCCAGGTCAGCCTGGGCTAGAGTGAGACCCTACCTCAAAAAACCAAAATAAATAAATAAATAAAATAAATAAATAAATAAATAAATAAATGTGCTCCACCATGCCTGGCTTAGCCTTTATTTTTTAATAAACTAAACTAACTAGTAGATTTTTTTTTTCCTGTGTCAAGGGTCTAATCAGGACCTTGTGCAAGCTCTCTAAGAACTAAGCTACATCCTGAGCAAGCCCAAGTTAGATTTGAACTAGTCATGAGGAGGTGATAGAATTTGAAGCAGAGACTGAATCAAAATTTTAAAGAAAAGATATGGAAAAACTTAGAATTGTAACCCAAATGAAAGTTCAATTGATTTATATGATTTTTTAAAAAATATTTTCTTCACTTACTTTCTTGGTAACATACACAGCTATTTCAGTTTAATTCTGAACATTCTGATTTGTTTGGCTATAGCTCTTAAATACCTGGTTCTGCTCAGAACTTGTTGGCAGCAACGTTGGGGGCTGGGAGGTCTGCATGTGTAGGCCACGTTTCACAAACTACTTTGTTCTCTCGCGCCTTTAAGATGCCACTGCGCCAAAGGTTTCCCAGTTTGAACCAGTGCTAAATATTTAGTTTTCATTTACCCTTTCATAGGATCCAAAGAAATGGTTTATGTATTTCTTTATTCTCTTATTTCTTTATTTTTGGCATGGTGGTGGAGATCACCCTCAGAGCCTCACATATACTAGGCATGGGTTTTCCAATTTGTTGCCCTTCAACACCATCCTGAACAAATGACATCCTTTATAGGCAATTTTACACATGTCTTTATCATTAAATCTAAAAACTCTCCATGAACCTTTCTGATGGTCTCTACTATAAAGATACATGATATGCCAATGTAGTGTAACTGTCACACCAGAAACATGAGAGAAAGTCAATATTGAGTCATGATCCTCTCCTCTGGTCCAGCAAATGGGGCCCAAACTGCTCCTGGAAACTCCAGTCATTCAAGGTTGGTGGGATCAACATGTTTCTGTGTGTCAGAGCAGATTTTTGCTTTGAAAGTAGGCAAAGGGCTCTTCTAGAGCCATGGGTAAGAGAAGATGGCGTTTCCACGTCTGCATTAGTGACGTCTCTTCACTGTAACAAGATACCCAACAGAATGACTTTAGGAAGGAGAAGTTTGTTTTGGCACCAGGTTCAGTCCCACATAGTAAGGAAGGCATGGGGCAGTTCAGGCAACAAGGACAGGTGGCAGAATCCCCACACAGCTGGGCAAGCCTGTAGAACCATCGAACTATCCAGAGGCGAGTGCATTCACTCCAGCCTGGCCCTGTGAACTGCCGGCAGTCAGGCCCCACAAGCTGCGACTTCCACAATGACTGCTTCGCAAAGGGACCAAATGTTCAGTGGGACGAGCTGGTGAAGGGGACCCACACCACCAGAGAATGCCACCAGTGTTAGAGAGTCAGGTTTGGTGTGTGCTGTGCCCTTTGCTGACAGGCCTCCCTGCCAGCTTTCTGGCATTTATAAATTGAGTGACTTAAAAAAATAATAATTAGGCTCTTTGTTGGATCCTCTCCCTTTGCATAAAGGATGCCATTTATCCTCCACCCCCCCCCCCCATTAGCCTCCTGACATGTAAAACTTGCCCCACTGGGCATTGACCCGTAGGACACCATGATCATGAAAGTCTTTTCAGGGTACCTGCACACCTGTTGGATTTGGGCATCATGCCGTGTTAATTCCCAGTGGGGAAAGATCCTACAGCCAGGGTTGGTAGCAGTATTTCTATGAGCTCTCACCATTGCTATTATCTAAGTTTTAGGGTGGGATGTGTGGGCTTGCACCCTCTTACCCATACAGGGAGAAATAGCTGTCCAGCAAAGCAGGGACCCAGAGGACAAAATACCATCACCTTTCTCTCCCCTGTGTGGAGTTACGTCTTTTCCCTTTTCTCCCTGTTACCAATCTGCTCTTCACACACTGAACAAAGCTAAGATTGTTCTTACCTCCTCTGGGAACGAAGAGTTCTGAAGATTGTTTCCTCCATGAGATATCCAAGGTCAGGTTACTGTCCTCTCTCCTCTAGGTCCCAGAAGTACAGTGCTCACGGTCTCTGGTTCTCCAATGAGATACAAATTTAAAATTCAGATGCTTGTCTTTTTTTTTTTTTTTTTTTTTTAGTTGAAATGCTTTATTTTTAAACTGCTGTAAAATACAACACAAAATTGACCACTTCAAAGTGCATGGGATCAATGGCATTAAGTACACTGTTACCCTGTTCAAACTTCATCACCACCTATTTCTGGAATTCCTTTTACAGCACTACACTGTCAAACTCTATTAGCCTCTCACCCCTGCCGCTATTCTACTTCCTGTCCATGTTGCTGACTTCTGAACATGCTTCAGATAAGTGATTATACAGTTTGGTTTATCTGTAACCGACGTATTTTTCTTAATATATTCTCAAAGTTTATTCATTGAGTGTCTCTTGCCTTGTTGAGCTGACTAATATGCCAGTGTGTCTATTCCACATCTCCATCCAGTAATTTCTTGATTGACACTTGGGCCACTTCCACCCTCTGGCCACTGTGGTAATGTTGCTATGAACAAGTCCACTCTTCTGAGAGCATGTGGAAAAGAAGGAACGGGAAAATGACAGGGAGGTAGAGGAGCTGTTCAAAGGAAAAGCCAGAATAAGGTAATTTTCTTCTTGCATGTATCTTAAAAATTCACATAACTCTGGAAAAAAAAAGTGTCCCTATCATCCACAAGTAAGAGAAAATCACTAATAATGTGTTAATCTTTCTGGCCATCTCTGTATCTGTACCAAGTATGGTTCACATAAATGGACCTCAGTTTTTATATTGTTCAATAACTTGATCTTTGAGAGTCTCGTGCTCTACCAACTAAGCTAGCCAGACACTGCCAACTTGATCTTTAAAATGTAGCTTTGAGGTCTGGAGAGATGGCTTAGCAGTTAAGGCATTTGCCTGCAAAGCCAAAGGATCCTCGTTCAATTCCCCAGGACCCACGTAAGCCAGATGCACAAGGTGGTGCATGCATCTGAACTTTGTTTGCAGTGGCTGGAGGCCCTGGTGCACCCATTCTCTCTCTTTCTCTCTCTCTCAAGTAAATAAATAAATAACATATTAAAAAATAAAATGAAGCTTTGTTATATAAAAGTCTTCCAATAATTTGTGTAACTTTATCCCATCTTTTTTATAATCACACACTTTTTTAAAATTTTTATTTATTTATTTATTTGAGAGCAACAGACACAGAGAGAAAGACAGATAGAGGGAGAGAGAGAGAATGGGCACGCCAGGGCTTCCAGCCTCTGCAAACGAACTCCAGACGCTTGTGCCCCCTTGTGCATCTGGCTAACGTGGGACCTGGGGAACCGAGCCTCGAACCGGGGTCCTTAGGCTTCACAGGCAAGCGCTTAACCGCTAAGCCATCTCTCCAGCCCAATCACACACTTTTATATTGTACCATAATTTATCCAATTTGTATTGATGGACCAGTATCTGTAAATGATGTTTTTTAATTTTTTTTTTAAAATATGTTATTGGAGGGTCACTGTGGAGGGGGGAGGACAGGGAGGAGGCTAACAATGGTACCAACATGACTTTGTACATAACTAATAAAAAATATTTTATTAACATAAAACAGTATGCTAACAAATATGAAACTTATCATCTCTGTGCTCTTGTCTGATAAGTTTCTAAAACTGAAAACAATTCAAAGGATTTAATCTGATATTTTCTATTTAAAGCACTATTTATACATAAAAATCTTGCTCTTCAATCTCTAATTCATATGTGTTCATATATGCCAAAATACATACTTTATGACAAACTAAATGACAAAAATAAACTCCTCAGATATATTTGGAGTAATATTCTATGAAAAAAATTAAAAATACAAGTTACATCAAAACACCATACATGAATGTGTATAAATGTGATGCATTGGGTGAGGCTGGATTTACCCTCCTGTGGGCTCAGTCAAGGAAGTTAGTCATTAGGGAAGGACAAAAAGAGTCTTGAAATGAGCCAAGTAGTTATTAACTTAGTTATTACTGATGATAATTCAGAAAGCTGTCAAAACTCAACTGGTATTGAGATGGTCAAATCTGTATCCAAAGGGCCTGACTGTCCAGTTCTGTTATAACCAGGGAGCAGAGGCTGAGATTTTAGCCAATGTAAGGGGAGCAGTTCTAAATTTTTGGGAGGGACATGTAAAATCTTCATGAGGATCTGATAGCAACCAACCTGGCTAATATCTGAAAGCACATTTAGTCACAGGAGGGGTACTGGGGTGTAGGTTGCACTCTTTCATAGGACACGTTTCCAGGTGATGAGATAGAGGAGATCTGCATGCAAGACATGTATTGGAAGTTTGTCTTCCAAACACTCATAAGACTATGAGAAATTCGCAAGTTGAAGAGGGAGAAGTAGTTGTAATGTAATGGTGTGTGTGTGTGTGTAGCAATGTAGACATAGGCGGGTGAGATGGTACATGACTATATTCACAGCTCTCAGGAAGCTAAGGCAGAAGAATTATGAGGGCTGGAGGAAAGGCTTAGTAGTTAAGGCGTTTGCCTGCAAAGCCAAAGGACCCAGGTTTGATTCCCCAGGACTCATGTTAGCCAGATGCACAAAGGGTGCATCTGAAGTTCATTTGCAGTGGCTGGAGGCCCTGGTGTGCCCATCCTCTCTCTCTCTCCCCCTTTCTCTGTCAAATAAATAAATAAACACATACATAAATATTTTAAAAAAAAGAATTATGAGTTTGGGGCCAGTCTAACCTGTAGAGAAAGACGTGGTCACCAAACATCAAATACATGCATGTGTGTACATGCATGCATGTGTGTGTGTGCGTGCACACACACACACACACACACACACACACACACACACACACACTCCCTACATCACACAGAAGTACCGCTGCTTATCCATCCCACCAGAATCTTTGAACTTTGAATGTACATTTTAAGATGTCCAAACGAGGCAAAAAGACCAAGACCTTTGCTTCCACATGGATCGGCTCTTGGACATGGGCTACCCATTAAGATGCCCTGTGCAAGGCTGCTCCCTTCGGTTGAGGGCAAGTCCCGTCGGGAGGAGGTGGTGCCACAGTACAACACCCCACTCCAAAGGCACAAACTAGGCTGATGATATCTTAATAGATACATTAGTTTACCCAAATTGTCTCAGATGGGCACATCCAGGATAATTTCCCTTCTTCCCATGGTATATATGGTGTGTGTGTGTGTGTATGCATGTAGGTGCACATATGCCACAGCACATTTATGGAGGTCAGAGAACTTGTAGGAGTTGGACCTTACCTTCCACCTCATTTGAGGCAACCTCACATTGTTCACCACCTTGTTTGCCAGGCTAGCTGGCCTGCCAGCTTTGGGCAGATTCTATTGTCTACATCTTTCTTCTCCCTGAAGGCATAGCTGGGATCACAGATGTGAGTTCTGGGGATCCAAACTTGGGTTCTCACACTTGTACAGCAAACACTTTATCCACTGAATTATCTCCCCAGGCCCCATCTTCCTGTTTTGATCTCACCTCACTCCATTCTATCCCACTTCAACACATGGTGATGAAAATGGAGAGCTATTCATAACCAGGAGTCAGCTTGTTGGATTAGATTGGATTGGATTAGATAATGAGGGGAAAGATCTCTCCCATTCACAGCTAAACCTGAGTAACAAAAAAGGAACACACTCTATGCAGGAAAACAAAAAAGCTTTCCTTTTAATAGAAATTTAAAGATTTGGTATGCAGGACAGGAGCCACCAAACTTATTTATGCATTTCTATTTAAACAAAAACTTCCAAAATCATTATTATCTTCTTATCTATCCTATCTCTAATAGCAACAACAGTCTCAACAGTATTCCAGAACATTCATTGATTCATTCTTTTTTTTTTAATTTTTATTAACATTTTCCATGATTATAAAATATATCCCATGGTAATTCCCTCCCTCCCCACCCCCACACTTTCCCACTTGAAATTCCATTCTCCATCATATTACCTCCCCATTACAATCATTATAATTACATATATACAATATCAAAATATTAAGTATCCTCCTCCCTTCCTTTCTCTACCCTTTATGTCTCCTTTTTAACTTACTGGCCTCTGCTACTAAGTATTTTCATTCTCACGCAGAAGCCCAGTCATCTGTAGCTAGGATCCACATATGAGAGAGAACATGTGGCGCTTGGCTTTCTGGGCGTGGGTTACCTCACTTAGTATAATCCTTTCCAGGTCCATCCATTTTTCTGCAAATTTCATAACTTCATTTTTCTTTACCGCTGAGTAGAACTCCATTGTATAAATGTGCCACATCTTCATTATCCACGCATCTTTTGAGGGACATCTAGGCTGGTTCCATTTCCCAGCTATTATAAATTGAGCAGCAATAAACATGGTTGAGCACGTACTTCTAAGGAAATGGGATGAGTCCTTTGGATATATGCCTAGGAGTGCTATAGCTGGGTCATATGGTAGATCAATCTCTAGCTGTTTTAGGAACCTCCACACTGTTTTCCACAATGGATGGACCAGATTGCATTCCCACCAGCAGTGAAGAAGGGTTCCTATTTTTCCACATCCCCGCCAACATTTATGATCATTTGTTTTCATGATGGTGGCCAATCTGACAGGAGTGAGATGGAATCTCAATGTAGTTTTAATCTGCATTTCCCTGATGACTAGTGACGTAGAATATTTTTTAAGATGCTTATATGCCATTTGTATTTCTTCCTTTGAGAACTCTTTATTTAGCACCATAGCCCATTTTTGATTGGCTTGTTTGATTCCTTATTATTTAACTTTTTGAGTTCTTTGTATATCCTAGATATTAATCCTCTATCAGATGTATAGCCAGTGAAGATTTTTTCCCATTCTGTAGGTTGCCTCTTTGCTTTTTTCACTGTGTCCTTTGTGGTGCAAAATCTTTGTAATTTCATGAGGTCCCAGTGGTTAATCTGTGGTTTTATTGCCTGAGCAATTGGGGTTGTATTCAGAAAGTCTTTGCCAAGACCAATATGTTGAAGGGTTTCCCCTACTTTTTCCTCTAGCACTTTCAGAGTTTCCGGTCTGATGTTAAGGTCTTTAATCCATTTGGACTTAATTCTTGTGCACAGCGAGAGAGAAGAATCTATTTTTATCTTTCTGCAGATATATATCCAGTTTTCAAAACACCATTTGCTGAAGAGGCTGTCCCTTCTCCAATGAGTATTTTTGGCATTTTTATCGAATATCAGTTGGCTATAGCTACTTGGGCTTACATCTGGGTCCTCTATTCTGTTCCACTGATCTACATGTCAGTTTTTGTGCCAGTACCATGCTGTTTTTGTTACCATGGCTCTGTAGTATAGGTTAAAATCAGATATGGTGATACCACCAGCCTCTTTTTTGTTGCTCAGTATTATTTTAGATATTCGAGGTTTTTTGTGATTCCAAATGAATTTTTGGATTGTTATTTCTATTTCCATGAAGAAAGCCTTTGGAATTTTGATAGGGGTTGCATTAAATGTGTAGATTGCTTTAGGTAAGATTGCCATTTTCACAATATTGATTCTTCGAATCCAGGAACAAGGGATGTTTCTTCACTTTCTAGCGTCTTCTGCAATTTCTCGCTTGAGTGTTTTAAAGTTCTCATTGTATAGATTCTTTACTTCCTTGGTTAGGTTTATTCCAAGGTACTTTATTTTTTTTGATGCAGTTGTGAACGGGAATGATTCTCTGATTTCATCCTCTGTGTGTTTGTTGTTAGCATATATGAAGGCTACTGATTTCTGTGTATTTATTTTGTATCCTGCTACATTGCTGTAGGTTTTGATCAGCTTTAACAGTTTGCTAGTAGAGTCTTTAGGGTCCTTTATGTATAGAATCATGTCATCTGCAAATAATGATAACTTGATCTCTTCCTTTCCAATTTGTATCCCTTTTATGTGTGTCTCTTGCCTTATTACTATGGCTAAGACTTCCAAAACTATATTAAATAAAAGTGGGGACAGTGGACACCCTTGTCTTGTTCCTGATTTTAGTAGAAAAGCTTTCAGTTTTTCCCCATTTAGTAATATGTTGGCTGTAGGCTTGTCATAAATAGCCTTTATTATATTGAGATATGTTCCTTCTATTCCCAGTCTCTGTAGGACTTTTATCATGAAGGGATGTTGGATTTTGTCAAATGCTTTCTCTGCGTCTAATGAGATGATCATGTGATTTTTGTCCTTCAACCCGTTTATGTAATGTATTACATTTATAGATTTGCGTATGTTGAACCATCCCTGCATCTCTGGGATAAAGCCTAATTGGTCAGGGTGAATGATCTTTTTGATATACTCTTGTATTCTGTTTGCCAATATTTTGTTGAGAATTTTTGCATCTATGTTCATGAAGGAGATTGGTCTGTAATTTTCTTTTTTTGTTCTATCTTTGCCTGGTTTTGGTATCAGGGTGATGCTGGCCTCATAGAAGGAGTTTGGTAGAATTCCTTCTTTTTCTATTTCCTGGAAAAGCTTAAGAAGCAATGGTGTTAGCTCTTCCTTAAAAGTCTGGTAAGATTCAGCAGTGAATCCATCCGGGCCTGGGCTTTTTTTAGTTGGGAGATTATTGATAACTGTTCGGATCTCCATGTTCGTTGTAGGTTTTTTAAGTGATTAAACTCATTTTGATTTAATTTAGGTAGGTCATATAGATCAAGGAAATCATCCATTTCTTTCAGATTTTCATACTTTGTGGAGTATATGCTTTTATAGTATATCCCTATGATGTTTTGAATTTCTCTGGAATCTGTTGTGATGTTACCTTGTTCATCCCTGATTTTATTAATTTGTGTCTCTTCTCTCTTTCTTTTGGTCAGATTTGCTAAGGGTTTATCAATCTTGTTTATCCTTTCAAAGAACCAACTCTTTGTTTCATTAATTCTTTGGATTGTTCTTTTTGTTTCTATTTCATTAATTTCTGCCCTAATCTTTATTATTTCTTCCCGTCTACTGATTTTTGGTTTGCCTTGTTCTTCTTTTTCCAAGGCTTTAAGGCGAAGCATTAGGTCGTTTACTTGTGACCTTTCTAATTTCTTAATATAGGCACTTAAGGCTATAAATTTGCCTCTTAGAACTGCCTTCATTGTGTCCCAGAGATTTTGGTATGTTGTGTTCTCATTATCATTTGACTCTATAAATTTTTTGATTTACTTTTTGATTTCCTCATTGACCCACTCATCATTTAGTAGTGTATTGTTTAGTTTCCATGATTTTGTGTATGCTCTATAGCCTTTCTTGCTACTGATTAGGAGTTTAATTCCATTGTGGTCAGATAGAATGCAAGGAATTATTTCAATTTTCCTGAATTTGTTAAGATTTGCTTTGTGTCCTAATATATGGTCTATTTTAGAAAATGTTCCATGTGCTGCTGAAAAGAATGTATATTCTGCAGCCTTTGGATGAAATGTCCTGTATATATCTGTTAAGTCCATTCCTTCTATGACCTCATTTAGTCCAGATGCCTCTTTGTTTATTCTTTCCCTGGATGACCTGTCAATTGATGAGAGTGGGGTGTTAAAGTCACCCACCACCACTGTGTTTGGTGTTATCTGTGACCTTAGTTCTAATAGTGTTTGTTTGATGAATTTGGGAGCCCCCATGTTAGGTGCATATATGTTTAGGATTGTAATGTCCTCCTGTTGGAGTGTGCCCTTAATCAATATAAAGTGACCTTCCTTATCTTTCTTGACTAACGCTGGACTAAAGTCTACCCTGTCTGATACTAGGATAGCAACCCCTGATTGTTTTCTAGGCCCATTTGCTGGAAACACCGTTTTCCAACCTTTCACCCTAAGATAATGTCTATCCTTTGTAGAAGGGTGAGTTTCTTGGAGAGAACAAATTGTAGGATCCTGCTTTTTAACCCAATCTGTAAATCTATGTCTTTTCGTTGGGGCATTGAGGCCGTTGATATTAAGAGATATTATTGAAAGGTGTGTATTTATGTTTGCCATTTTTATGTGTGTGTGTGTGTTTCTGGTTCTACCTGCGCTCTCTTCTGTTAACTAGTATTTGAGTATTGCTTGTTTTTTCTAGGTTCCTTATATGTGTGCTTTTCCTTTTCTTCAGCATGGAGGATTCTATCAAGTATTTTCTGTAGAGCTGGTTTTGTCTTCAGATACTCCTTTAACCTGCTTTTGTCATGGAATGTCTTTATTTCTCCATCTATTTGAATGGATAACTTTGCAGGATAAAGTAACCTTGGTTGACAGTTGTTATCTTTCAGAACTTGAAATATATCACTCCAAGCCTTTCTGGCTTTAAAAGTTTGTGTTGAATAATCTGCTGTAATCTTGATGGGCTTGCTTTTGTAGGTAACTTGATTTTTCTCTCTAACTGCTTTCAATATTTTTTCTTTGGTGTGTGTGTTTGGAAGTTTGATTATAATATGGCGAGGAGAGGTTCTTTCTGGGTTTTGTCTGGCTGGGGTTCTAAAGGCTTCCTGTATCTGGATTGGCACCTCTTTCCCAATTTGGGGAAAATTTTCCTCTATGATTTTGTTGAAGATGCCTACTATGCCTCTGGAGTGGAGTTCTTCTCCTTCTACTATGCCCTGGATTCTTATATTGGATCTTTTCATAGTGTCCCGAATATCTTGAAATTCCCACTCATACTTTTCTATAAGTTTGTCTTTCTCTTTGTTGGACTGCATTAGGTCTGCCACCTGGTCTTCTAGCTTAGATATTCTGTCCTCTCCCTCATCCATCCTACTGGTGAGATTTTCTACAGAGTTTTTTATTTCATTAACTGTGTTCTTCATTGCTAGTAATTCTGACTGGTTTTTCTTTATTATTTCTATTTCCTTATTTATATCTTGTATTGCCTTCTTTATTTCATTAAATTGGTGTCCTGCATCTTCTTTGATTCCTTTGATTTCCTCTTTGATTGTTTTGATGTGTTCTTTGACCTCTTTGAACATATTTATAATCATTCTTTTGAACTCTTTCTCAGGCAATTCCTCTAACTCTTTCTCACTGGAGGACATTTCTGATGCATTAATACTTTTAGGTGGATTTATATCGTCTTGCTTTTTAGTGTTTCTTGTGTTATAATGTATATATTTTTGCATCTTGGATTAAGTTAATGCTTGGATTTTCTAGCTAGCTGTGTATTCTTAGCTGTATCAATTAATTTGATGTAATATATTTTCAGGGTAGGACCTTAAGGTGTTAGGTGTGGCTCTTAAGACTCTCCAGGTATCTACAAAGATGTTCTTAGGGGTTGAGTTTCCCTGCTATAGGAGTATTCAAGCAGGCTGAGTGGAATAAAATACAGGTAGATTCTAAAATTTAACTAAATACTGTACACATTCAATCAAAAACAGCCCCGAGTATGTATGCAAGAGTAGTTATTGTAACGACCAGATCCTCTATCAACAAAGAGGTTAAGATTTCTGGTGTGTTGAGGCTTTCAAGTCAGCTTGTGACCAAGCGACACCCTTCCCTGGTGCAATCCCAGTTACCTTGGATGATTTTGGTCTCAGTCAAGTTGCTGCCTGGGTTGTCGGGCTGCTGTTCTGATTTCTGGAGCTGGGCACTGCTTTTCCTGCGGGGCAAACCGAGCCACTGCTGCTGCCTCTGCTGCTGCTGTAGCTGCCACTGCTGGAGCCACCACTGCTGCTGAAGCTGCTGCTGCTGTGTCCACTGCCACTGCTCCCCCTGAAGCTGCTGCTGCCAAGTCTGCCGCTGCTGGCACTCCTGGGTCTGCTGCTGCTGGGGCTGCTGTTACCGGTGCTGGAGCCGCTGATGTTGCTGCCAAGCTCTGCTTCTGCTTGGGTCCCGCTGTCAGCCCAAGTTTGCGTGGCTGGGTCCCGGGCCGCTGCTGTGTTCGCTGGAGCTGGGCTCAGGCGGTGGGGGCGGGGAGGGAGCCGCAGCTGCTCCGGTTCTCTCGCTGCTCCACGTGTTCTTCTACCTTGCGGTCTGCTCCTCCGTTGCTCACTGCCGCTCTCCCTTCACGTGCCCTAGTTGCGGAGAGCGCGGTGTGAGGGGAAGCGCCCACACCTGGCTTTTCCTGGGGCTGGAGCTGAGCCTGGAGGCTTTCTGGTGCACCACGGCCGCGGCCGAAGCAGTTGGCTGAGCTGCTGGAGCCGCTTTTCCCGCCTGTGCGGGCTCTGGATGCTCTGGAACTCTTCTACTTCTCCGCTGCCGCTTCAATTTCCTATACACCTCACTTTTTAGTAAAAGTGTGTATTTTGCTGAGGTTTTTTGGTCTTTTTCCCCCCTAGGCTGCTTTGGCATGGTACCTACGCCGCCATCTTAACCGGAAGTCCTCCTGATTCATTCTTTAAATATTTTCAAATGGATTCATGTGTGGTAGCCTGTGTTAACTACTCCCTTATTGCTGTTAACAAATGTCTAGTCTCCCTCCGCACCAGAAAAGAAAGTCCTGAAAGGAGGAAGGATTGACTTTGACCCCCAGGTTGAGAAGTTGCAGTCCACCAGGGTGGGGAAGACTGGGAGTCAGAACGGCTGGTGGTGAGGCGGGGGGAGGGTGGGCTTGTGAGGCACGCTGTCAGGAAGCGGAGGACTTGGGCAAAAACTGGAAGTAGGTTGTTATTACCTATAAGCCCCACCCCACCATGACCTACTTCCTCCAGTCAGGATCCATCTCCTGAAGCTTCCACAGCCTCCCCAAACAGCACCTCTCCATGGGAACCATGTGCCCAAATACACAGTGTGGGAATCATTTATACACAAACCACAGCATAGCCCTGGGTAGATTCCATAGACCCAAATGACAAATTCTGTTTCTGCTTTGAAGGGTTTCCAGCTTATAGAAGAGACAGATAAGCTAGGGCTTTGGCATGAACATTGGTCACCAGGCTGACTAGAGACCAGGAGGGCCCATTATTAATTGGAAGGTAAGGTGTGGAAGGGGCCGTTCCTTTCTATATTTCTATCAAAATTGCCTTCAACAATAGTTGAAATGGGCCTTTCCTGAGTTTGAGAGAGTGGCCTAGAATTTGAAGTAAAGAGCTGGCTAAAGCTGTTAAAGAAGAAAATACTTACACTTTGGTCTGAAGGTCAGTATCTGCAGTCAGTGATTAAGCAGTGTCCTCCCAAAGTAATCCAAGGGTTGATTTCAGTGTAGTGGTGAAATGGTTTGAAATTTAAAACTTGCTGAAACAGAGCATGTCTCCAAGTCTGTCCATTTGTCCTCACCGACTCCTTCATGTATGTCCACTGTGCAGCTTGGGCATGAAGACCTGGGTTTTCTGCAGCCATTTCTGTGGTCCAGTTGACAGGTACATTTCCGGGCTCCCATCGCCCCCATTTTAGAATCTGTGTTTGTTCATATCTTATTTGGAAAGCACTTTATCAGGTGTCCTGTGGCACATGCCATTTTCAGATATGCTGTATTCTCTGTTTGTGTTTTGAATTATTTATTGCCTGTCTGTCTCTAAAAGTAACTTCATAAAAGCAAAGGTTTTTAAATTTATTTTTTACTTGATGTGTGTGTGTGTGAATGACGTCTGCATGTACATATAGGCGTATGATGTCTGCACGTATGTGTGGGCGTGCGATGTCTGAATGTATGTATGGGTGCACATGTGCAGGTGAGAGAACAATGTCACCGGTTAAGTCCTCTCCTTTCACCTTCCTTTGAAGACAGGGTCTCTTATTCTTCCCCTGCCTATGTGCCAATCTAGCTGGCCCACCCTTCCTGGGTTCTCTTGGCTCCACCTTCCATTGACACAGGCACTTTGGGATCACAGATGTGTGCACCACTTTGTGTCTGGATGGGTGCTGAGGAATTGAACTCTGGTCAGTTGGCTTACAAGCAAGTGCCTTTAACCACTGAGCAATCTTTCTAGCCTCAAGATATTGGTTTTGTTTAATATTGCATCCCTGCTCTCTAGAACAGTGCCTAACCTATGGTATATACTTCATGAATACTTGTTGAATGAAGTAAAAGATAGAGGGCAAAGCTTTACCCCCAACAGTTGGTGACAAGGTGCTATGAACTGGAGAGTACAAATAACTCAATCATTCCCTCTCCCCGGAAAAATTACAATATAGAGGCAGGAAACTCACCATGTCTCCATAGAAAGACCTGCCTGGAACTTCTGGGTTTCGAGTTGTGCTGAAAAGCATGCATGCCCTACTGGGTCTTTGTGCAGATTTCCTGGCCAGGCCCAGCCCACAGCCTTCTCTGGGTCTCATTGTGACTCCAAATGCAGTCAATGCAGAGGCAGAGAGGGGCTCCTAACACTCGGATGTGCACTGCGACGGAGAGGCAGCGCACCTCTAAGAGGACGCAGTTAGGCCACGGAAAGTCTTCCAGCTTTCCTCCTCGCTGGTTACACCTGAGCTGGCTTATCCTGTCGTCGTTCAGAGTTCCAGAGGCAGGTTGTTCTGCAAATGCTTTTCTCTTACAAGGACTGCTTGGAAATTTTGACCTTCAAGATACAATATTATGGAGCCTTTCTCTGCAATTCAATGGTTTTTTTCCATCATTCAGGGTGGCTGAATGAAAATGATGGTAGAATGGGTTTTTATCCCTCGAGTTCAAGTAATAGTTGACAATGCTACAAACAGAATCCACTTGAGAATAAAATGATTGCTTTGTATTTGAGGAGTGGGACTGAGCCAGTTTCAAAGATGTGGCTTGTTTCAGAGCTCAAAATTTATCAGATGGAGCCAATTAAAAAAAACAAAAACAGAACTTTGTGTGATGATAATTATATACATCATCTTGCCATCATTGTAGCAAAATACCTGAGAAATCATCTTATAAAGAGAGAAGATTGATTTTAACTTATAGTTTGGGAGGTTTCGGCCTGAGATAAACTGCCACCCTTGCTTTGGACCCATGATGAGGGAAAAAGCCAGGATGCATGGTGGAGCAAAACTGTTCACTGCATAGTTGTGGAGGAAAGAAAGGAAGAAAGACACACACAACCAATAGCACAAGGCCCTCCCAGATGCCACCTTTGTCAAAGATTCCCACAGTGCTGCCCTGGGAGCCCAGCACATGGGCATTGGAAGAGCACTTAAGATTCAAGACACAGGGCTGGAGAGATGGCTTAGCAATTAAGCGCTTGCCAGTGAAGCCTAAGGACCCCGGTTTGAGGCTCGGTTCCCCAGGTCCCACGTTAGCCAGATGCACAAGGGGGCGCACGCGTCTGGAGTTCATTTGCAGTGGCTGGAAGCCCTGGCGTGCCCATTCTCTCTCTCTCCCTCTATCTGTCTTTCTCTCTATGTCTGTCGCTCTCAAATAAATAAATAAAAAATGAACAACAAAAACAAAAAGATTCAAGACATAGTAGCAATGAATTTAAAACACTGATTTTTTTTGTTTGTTTTTCAAGGCAGAATCTCACTCTAGCTCAGGCTGACCTGGAATTCGCTCTGAATTCTCAGGGTGGTCTCAAACTCACGGTGATCCTCCTACCTCTGCCTCCTGAGTGCTGGGATTAAAGGTTTGAGCCACCACACCTGGCTACTGATGGTAATTTTTGAAGTTACAAATATAATAATCACAAGTAAATATGGTTATTATTATTATTATTGTTTTTAGTTTTTCAAGGTAAGGTCTCACTCTAGCTCAGGCTGACCTGGAATTCACTCTGCATTCTCAGGGTGGCCTCGAACTCATGGCGATCCTCCTACCTCTGCCTCCCGAGTGCTGGGATTAAAGGCGTGCGCCACCATGCCTGGCTTGTAAATATGGTTATTAACTTATAAAAATTTGCCTTCACAAAGGTATATTCCATAATACCAATATTATGGAATCAGCCTATCAATGGATGACTAGATAAGAATGTGCTGTGTATATTTGAATGAAATTAATGTAATTTTCAGGAAAATGGATGGAACTGGAGGCTATTGTATTAAGCAAAATAAGCCAGCTTCAGGAAGATAAGATGTTTTCTCTCGTATGTGGAATCTAGATTTTTAAAGAGAAGTCATGAAAGTCAAAAGGAGGGAGGCTACCTGGGAGGCTAGTGGACCCTTGGGAAAGGGGAAGTGACAAGAGAGGGTGAAGTAGGGCAAATACCAAGTTACATTGAACACAGGCATGAAAAAGTCACAATAAACCATTATTTCACACAAGTACTATATGATACTAGTAAGAGCAGAAATAAAGGCATTTTTAAATTTGATGCTAATAGCTTTAAAGCCTTAAGTTAAACCAGGGCCCTGTCTGCAAAGATGGGTTGTTGTCAACCTGAAACAATTTTGAGAGTCCACATCTGAAAAGAGGGTGCCAAGTGGGCAAAAATGTGATGGCAGTGGCATGATGTGGTGGTTTGATTCAGGTGTCCCCCAAAACTTAGGTGTTCTGAGCGCTAGGGTCCCAGCTGATGGAAATTTGGGAATTAATGCCTTCTGGAGGCAGTGTATTGTTGGGGGCAGGCTTATGGGTATTATAGCCAGTTTCCCCATGCCAGTGCTTGGCACACTCTCCTGTTGCTATTGTCTACCTTATGTTGGCCAAGGGGTGATGTCCACCCTCTGCTCATGTCATCATTTTCTCCTGCCATTATGAAGCTTCCCCTTGAGCCTATAAGCCAAAATAAACCACTTTTTCCACAAGCTTCTCTTGGTTGGGTGATTTCTACCAGCAATGCAAACCTGAGTGCAACAGTAAAGTGGTACCAAGGAGTGGGATTGCTGCTAGACACCTGACTGTGTGGCTTTGGCCTTTTGGATCTGATTTTCAAGAGGAAAGTGGAAGGAGTTGAAACCTTGGCCTAAGAGGCACCTTGCAATGCTATAAGTACAGTTTGATGGACTATTCTAATCAGAGTTGAAAGACCTGAATGCAGTAAGAACAATGGACTGTGAGGTTTGGCTTATGAGGGTGAGAAAGAGCTTTGCTTGGATTGGGCCTGCAGTTTGTGTGGGAAGCTTGCTGTTATGCCCATGTCCTGAGAACTTGTGTGGGGTTGTTTTGTGTAGAAATGAACTGGTGTGAGCAGAAGGATAGGGCATAGAAAAAAAAATCTTTGGGTGAACTGCTGCCCATTCAGCTGTAATTGGGAGATTACAACCTTTGAGACTGGGCTAGCTGACCTGCGCTGGGGTAACAGGAAGAATGTAGACTCTTTTGAAGGGGCCTGAGTGCTCAAGGAATCCTGTTCTTCAAAGTCTGCTTTATGCCCCCTGGATTAACAAATTGGCACCCTACCTGGTATTGTGGAGCACAAGAAATACAACACGGTCTTGTGTTTTAGAAACAGCCATGGGCAGTGTGAAGCAGGTTCGCTGGATGCCTGCATGGAGACCCCATGGGGCCATGAGGATGAAACATGGCTTACAGTGGAGACCCAGTGGAGATCACCGGACCACAAGATGGCTGCTAAGGAGAGCTGTTGGCCCTGATGAAGTTTTCCAGGACTGTCAGCAGCCTAGCTGAAGGGGAAGAATTGGGACTCCAGAGACTTATTGCTGGTTAGAATTATCAGACTTGAAGATTTGTCACTGGCTAGAGTTGTTGGACTTGGAGCTACAGAGTTTGGTGTTTGCCCTGTTTAAATCATGTATTGCTTGAGTATTTCTTTGCTATGCCCAATGCCATCTTTTGCAGTGTGAATGTTTATTCTGTGCCATTATGGTTTTTTGAGGTTATTTTTTGGTATTGTGGCTCAGTTAAAAGATCTTGGACTATGGGGATGTATAAACATCATTGGGGTTGATAAAAACTATGGGGACTTTTAAAGTTGGACTGAATGCATTGTATTTTACATCATGTATGGAGATCAGTTAGTTTATGGGGGCCAGTGGCAGAATGTGGTAGCTTGATCCAGGTGTTCCCCATAAATTTAGGTGTTCTGAATGCTAGGCTTCCAGGTGATAGAGATTCGGGAATTAACGCCTCCTGTTGGCAGTGTATAGCCAGTGTCCCCTTACCAGTGTTTGGCACACTCTCCTATTGTTATTTTCCACCTTATGTTGGCCAGGGGGTGATGTCCACCCTCTGCTCATGCCATCATTTTCCCCTGCCATCGTGGAACTTCCCCTCGAGCCTGTAAGTCAAAAATAAGCCTCTTTTTCCCACAAGCTGCTCTTGGTTGGGTGATTTCTACCAGTAATGTGAACCTGACTACAACACATGATATTCCTGTGTCCTATCAAGGGTACCATTCTGGTTGCCCAGGGTTCAAGGCCAACAGAGTATGTGGGAGCACAGCAGCCACAGTGGTAAGATGCATGGTACAAAGATGCTCATGAGCTTATGAACATGGGGGAAATTGCTGCTTGGTATATGTACCCCTTTAATTGTTGCTCCTGGGACTCTCAAAGGCCTGCAGAGGAGAGTGATCAAGGGTCTGCAATAGGCACGAAGCACAGATGTTGAGAATCAGATGAGCCCCCTCCTTCAATATGGCTCATTCAACCTTTGTACAGTAAAGCATCCTTTGTGACAGATTCGAGCTCCTTTTGTTTTCAGCCACCAGTGTCTCCTGTGACTAGAGAAGTTCTTACGACCTGCTCTTAAAGCTTCTTGTCACTCACTCTTTGACCTCATTTCAGTGTCTCAACATCTGGCAGCCCAGTGGTGGTTTGCCATCCTATAAGAATAAGTGAATCTGTTCCTTTTCTTCCTGAACAAGGTCGCCCTATGTAACCCAGGCTCGCTTTGACCTCATGGTCCTCTCTTCCAGCCTCCCTGGTATGTGCCACTATGTCTGGGACACTTAGGCAGAGTAGCTCAGTCTTCTTATTACCAAGGACAAGTCTCCTCAGGCTGGTAGCCAGTCTTATCTGCCTGCTCATTCGCAGGCAGTCCACTCAGTACCCTGGGAATATGTTTGGTGGACCAGCAAAAATGAGGCAAAAGTTTTCCTAAAGTGTTTATTTATTTTTTTAATATTTCTTATTTTTTAATGTATTTGCAAACAGAGAGAGAGAGAGAGAGAGAGAGGGTTAGAGTGAAGAGAGACAGACAGAGAATGGGCACACCAGGGCCTGTAGGCAAAGCAAATGAACTCCAGATGCATATGCCCCTTGTGTATCTGGCTTATGTGGGTCATGGGGAATCGAACTTGGGTCTTTTGGCTTCACAGGCAAATGCCTTAACTGCTAAGCCATCTCTCCAGCCCTCCAAAAGTGTTTTTGAAACACTTCCCTAATTGTTGGATTTTACTTGATTCAAGCCTTAGTATTGCTCTTATCTGTAAACCCACATGGGAAAGGTAACTGGGCACCTCATAATCATCTCGAGTGTTAAGACCTACAAAAGGTGTTGCTAGGTCCTGACCCCAGCACCTGAGCGTGTTGTGCAGTCTTTCCTGCGGGTCACATACCCAGATCTGCTCCAACTGGCCTCTTTAAGCAGAAGCAATTGATGGGCTTCTGCTTTCTGATTCTGCTTTTTAAAAAATATTTTAGTTTTATTTATTTGGCAGAGAAAGAGGGAGAGAGAGAGAGAGAGAGAGAGAGAGAGAGAGAGAGAGAGAGAGAATGGGCGTGCCAGGGCCTCTAGCCACTGCAAATGAATTCCAGACGCATGTGCTCCCTTGTGCATCTGGCTAACATGGGTCCTGGTGCATCAAACCTGGGTTCTTTGGCTTTGCAGGCAAATGCCTTAACTGCTAAGCCATCCCTCCAGCCCCTGATTCTTCTTTGCTTGTTCCTTTGGTGTTTTCCTCCATGTTCCATTGGCTTCATATATAGAGGCTTCAAATACCTCTGGAATCTATTGGTTCCATGTTCTGACTCCTGTGACAATGCATTACCTTCTAATCCAATGAATTCATAAACATGTTTAGCAGTGGCCTTCTCATTGCTGGGACAAAACACCCAACCAAATGTAGCCCATCTGAGGAAAGGATCTATTTTTACCTTATGGTCGTCAAGGGGAAGCTTCATGTCGGCAGGGGAAAGCATGACATGAGCAGAGGCTGGACATCACCTCTGCCACAGCAGGTGGACAACAGCAGCAGGAGAGTGAGCCAATCTTTGGCAAGGGGAGCTGACTTAAAGTCCACTCCAACAACATGCCTCCTCCAGCAAGGTGCCACTTCCCAAATTGCCACCAGCTGGAGACCAAGCATTCAAAGCATATGATCTTATAGGGGACATCTGATCCTAACCACAACACATGTATAGCAGTTTCCTTCTTGTTGCTGGGACAAAACACTGGAAGGAAATAATAGAAGGGAAGGATTTGTCTTAGCTTATGGTTTCGAGGGGTGAGTTACACCATGGCAGAGAAATCGTGGTCCCAGCAGGAAGCTGGCTCATATCAGCACACAGCATCAGTTGGAGGAAGTAACCAGAATGAGCTTCTAGCATTGGCAAGCTGGGCTGGACTATAAAATACCAAAGCCTCAGGTTGGAGAGATTGTTTAGTGGTTTAAGGTGATTTCCTGTGAAACCTAAGGACCCAGATTCGATTCCCCAGTATCCATATAAGCCAGGTGCACATGGTGGTGCATGCATCTGGAGTTTGTTTGCAGTGTCTAGAAGCCCTGGCATGCCCATTCTCTCTCTCTCTTGTTCGTCCCCCCCACCTGTTTCTTTCAAATAAATAAATAAAAATAAACATTAAAAAAATCCCAAGCTGGCCATGGTGGTCCATGCCTTTAATCCCAGCGCTTGGGAGGTGGAGAGGTAAGGGGATCGCTGTGAGTTTGAGGCCACCCTGAGACTACAGAGTGAATTCCAGGTCAGCTTGAGCTAGAGTGACAGCCTACCTTGAAAAACAAAAACAAAACAAAAATTCTCAAGACCTCCCCTCAGTGACATACCTCCTCCAACCAGGCTCCACCTCTCCAAGGTTCAGCCAGCTGGGGACTAAGTAGGAGACTTAGTGAAAACATACGAGGTGATGGGACATATTACAATCAAAGTACCCATAACATGTATCTAGATTAGTTCTCTTCTGTGGCTAAAATGGGATTGCTATCCCCCACTCACTTTAAAAAATTTTTTTTGTTTATTTTTATTTATTTACTTGAGAGTGACAGAGAGAGAGAGAGAGAGAGAGAGAGAGAATGGGTGCTCTAGGGCCTCCAGGCCCTGCAAACAAGCTCCAGATGTGTGGGCTCCCTGATGCATCTGGCTAACGTGGGTCCTGGGAAATTGAGCCTCGAACCGGGGTCCTTAGGCTTCACAGGCAAGCACTTAACCTCTAAGCCATCTCTCCAGCCTCCCCCACTTTCATATAACTACCCCCACTCACTTCTGTGTAGCTACTTCCTTCTTGTATAGTTAGGGCCTACATTCTCCTTCCCCTAACACCTGATCCTTTGAACCAGTATAAACAACTGGAGACTGAGGTGGGTATGGAAAGGGAAGAATAGCTTGTCTGAAATTGCCTGAAATCAGTCCCCATTTGCAATCATAACAGAGCAGCTAAGTCTTGATAGCTTGCATGGTGACCTAGAAAGCTTGATAAAATGCACATTTTTACCTACATGAGATGATGAGCAAGTGTTACGTTTTCACACTTCCAAGACCATTAGAATTAGGTCCCACGTCAATAGACCCCTAGGGGAAATTAGTATGTGTCATTGTGCCTAATATACGGACAAGCAAAAAGGATAAAAACATATTTGTTTCCTATTGAAAGACCTGATTTGTACTGCAAAGTATTTCACTGAAATCTGGAAGTGTCTTCTGAATGAGTGAGAAAGGGTCATATGGACATAGTCCTCATCATGCTTGTATGTGTGATATGAGTGTGTAGTATGTGTGCAACGTGAGTGTTGGGTTGTTTATAAATCACCCAGTCTAAGGTGGATTGTTACAGCAACGTGTTTGGACTAAGACAACATCTTTTGGCCTTTTTCAGAAGCATCTATTTATACACATTGTACGTCATGCACACAGAGTCTTGCTTCCTGTTTGTTCTATATACACATGATCATAAGGTGTGAAATAGGGCTGGAGAGATGGCTTAGCGGTTAAGCGCTTGCCTGTGAAGCCTAAGGACCCCGGTTCGAGGCTCGGTTCCCCAGGTCCCACGTTAGCCAGATGCACAAGGGGGCGCACGCATCTGGAGTTCGTTTGCAGAGGCTGGAAGCCCTGGCGCGCCCATTCTCTCTCTCTCCCTCTATCTGTCTTTCTCTCTCAAATAAATAAATAAAATAAAAATTAAAAAAAAAATAAGGTGTGAAATAATTCTTCATCTTTCAGTAGACTTGGTACAGTGCAGTACGTCAGTACCTGCAGCCCTACTTTCTTATAAAGCTTGTCAGCACTTCATGTCATGCATGAAGTATTGCTTGAAAACTTCCCCGTAATGAGCATATGTGAGTATTTGTCTTGTGAAGATATAGAAGTGTTTCATGGTTTTAGACAGAGTCTCGTGTAGACAGGGCTGACCCCCAGCTAGATGCACAGCCAAGGCTGGCCGTGAGCTCTTCCCTCCTCCCTCCACCTCACCAGTGCTGGAATTGCAGCCATTTGCGAGGACGCGTGGCTGTGGAAGTATTTCTTTAGGATTTGGGAAGTTGCTGAACCAAAGAATATAAGAATACATCTTTTGATCTTCCAGATTCCACATTTCACATTACCCATCAGTTTCTAGGCTAATATTAGACATTTTTAATTATCTAAGTTATTTACCACCCTGATAGGCCAAAATTGGTACAACTAGTTTAATTTGTACTTTCGATGATAATACATTTAGATATCATTTTACTATTCATTTGTACTTTTTTACTAATTTCCTCTCCATCTTTTGCCTATTTAAAAAATGGGCTATTTGGGGGCTGGTAAAATAATAGCTCAGTGGATGAAATGCTTATGACACAAACCTGAGATCAGAACCCCAGAATCCAAGCAAGAAAGCAGAAAACAGAAAGCAGGACCAGCAGCAGGGTTGGTACTTCCAGCCACGTCCACGGGCAGGAAGGGAGGGTGGCGGGACAGGCTGCTAGAAGCTCGGGCGGCAGCTAGTCTGAAGAAGATGGCAGTGAACCGTGGGAGGCCCTACCTCAGTGGAGATGGAAGGCGAGGGTGGACACCCAGAAGTTGTCCTCTGATCTCCACACGTGCACCATGGCATGTACATGCACACCCACACACACACATGAACTCACACCCACAACACACACCTAAAGTAAAATAATGTTATTTCTCATTTCCTTATTAATGTGTAAGGGCTTAATATCTGTCCAATACTAGCAGTCCTTAATTATACTACAATGTTTTCTCTCTGTCATGGAACTAAATTTGAGTTTTGATATTTTTGCCTCTAGTAAAGTTTCTAATTGGTCTAATCTACCCCTGTTTTCCTTTATGAATTCTTTTGTCTTCCCCCAAAGTAGACTCCTGTCTGTTTGTCAGGTCTTATATGTACTTCTATTTTTACATTTAGGTCCTGCTTAGGGAGAAAACACGTGACATTTGTCTTTCTGAGTCTGGCTTCTTTCATTTGACATCATGATCTCCAGTCCCATCCACTTCCCTGCATGAGTAGATGATATAATAAATGCCAAAAAGTTTCCTCTTGATAGGGAACAGGGGTCAGCAGGAGGGGGTGGGGGACAAAAGAAGACAGTGAGAAGGTGGGCATGAGCAAAGCACGATGATGCCCGTGTGTGAGAAAGCCACCGTGACACCTGTCACTTTGGACACTAACCTACAAAAATAATTTAAAACCAGAAAAAAAATGTAGCAAGATAATTTCTGTTAACCCCTTAGACTTATCCTAACATACAGAATTCAATCATGTTGCTTTTTATTATTTATTACTGTTCCAGGAGACCGAGCAAATGACACCGTTTTTCTGAACCTGAATCATGAACTAAGAAATATTCAAAGACTAAGATGATGGAGGTCGAAATGCCCCTTCTGTTACTAACATCGTGGTATTTTAGGGCAATTTTTGTATCCCTGAACAAGTGACTTCCTTATTCAGAACACCAGAAGCCGACAGAATTTCCTAGTTACATGTTAACAGTGAACTGGGTCAAGTCTGTCCCTGTGAAATTTATAGCAAGTTAAGCAGATGCTCTGTGGTCAGAGGACCAATTCCATGTGTGTGATGTGTGTGTTTATATGTTCATATGAGTGTGAATGCACATGTGGGGGACAGACATTGACATCAGGTATTTTTTAATCATTTTCCACTTTGCTTTCTTTTAAAAACAGTTTTATTTACTTATTTGTAGAGCAAGAGAGAGAGAATGAGCATGAGGCATGCCAGGACCTAATGCTACTGAAAACGTGCTCCAGATGCATGCACTACTTTGTGCAGCTGGCTTTACATGGGTACTGGAGGTCAAGCCCAGGCCATCAGGCTTTGCAAGCAAGCATCTTTAACCATTGAGCTGTCTCCCAGCCCCACGTTACCTTTTGAGACTGCCTTGTGCTGGATTTAGAGCTCACTAATTAGGCTAGATAGCTATTCAGCAGGCCTGGGCATCTTCCTGTCTACGCTTCTCCAGGGCTGGGATTACAGGCACATACGGCCTTGCCTGGCTTCACATGGGAATGGGGGACTTTACCCACTGGGACATCTCCCTAACCCCCAGGGGATCCATTCTTTCTTTGATCTGCAGTTGCAGCAAAAATTGACTATATAACTAATTTGACAACCCCATCCAGCCCAGTGCCACCACAGCACGAGGGCTCTGCTCCTCTTAGATGAACAGGCACCATGACCACACAGGGGTCACGTACGTGTGCTCCCACTCCCAAGAGCCAGCAAGGCAGCTGTCACCTGTCACCTGCCTGTCTCACCAGCACAGATAACAAGAAACACTTGGAAACTTACAGGCATCCCCATTTCCTCACTAAGATGCCTCCTACCGTATGAGTATGGTGTATGTACTCCAGATCACTTGACTCTGGTCAGGACTCTGTGTCCAGAGTTCCCCTGTGCAATTGAGCCAAGTCGACCCTACATGGGACTTTCCTTCCTGGCCCCCAAACTCTTCTACCCACACCCTCATCTGGACAGCCTACGCTATCATACAAACATACTCTGCTCTGTGTAGTGTTCTTCATAACTTCCCTCTCATTTTCACTTGTTTCCTTATGATTGATGGTTTGCTGTGGAGCAGGTTTCCATGGGCACATGATGTGAGCTGTGACGCAGAGCAGCTCTCAAACTTGTGCATGGTCCTCATGGTATAATTTGACATATGGTATGGACGAGGAGTTTTTATAAATATAATTGCCTTTTCTTTTGATTTTTTTAAAGAGCTGGCATTAGCTGGACAGAAACTACTGAGAAAACCCAGTGTTTGGAGAATATGCATAGTTATCATGCAAATGATATGCACAGTCTTACAGATGTAAGGTTATTTTATGAATAAAAATCTGTTTACACAGTTATAAAGTTTTTAGAAAAACCAAGTTGATAGGAATATTACATAAAATTATTATATAGGACTGAAAAGGCATTCTCTTAGAGACATTTCAGTGTCTAAGTTGCATTTGAGAATTGTTAACTGGTGAATAATTAAAATGCTGTCAGAATGGATTCAAGGCCAATCAATTTAGATGCAGATTTTAAAAATTGTAAGAAACCCATGGCTGCCAACAAGGGCAATTAATATGTTTTTATTTGCATGCTGAAATAATTCAGTGTGGGTCCCAAGATGTACATTTTCTAAAGCATAGTAATTTGGCTTTCATGCCCGAACTGAAAACGTGATTCTAACAATAAACGGACCCAATAACAGAGATGGAGGTGAATAGTAATGGCATCTGGAATGGTGTGTGCCCTGTTACGTCTCCCACAAGGGTCACAGCTCTGTGACCTTGGTTGCTGGGCCTGTGAAGAGGCTTGCAGCTTCCCTCACCTCAGCTCCTAGTGTGCTTAGCTCCAAGACTTACCTTTATATTCTCCTCTCCTCAGTCCTGCCCCTCTCTTCACTCTTTACATCAACAACAGAGATGGCTGTAGTTACATCTTCAGCATCCCCAAAGACCCATGCCGCAAAAGGCTCCATCTCCAGCATGCTGCTATGGGGAGCTTGTGGGACCTTTAAGCGGTGGGACCTAATGGGAGGCCGTGAGGTTAGAGATTTTGCTCCTCCAAAATGTCTGATGAGCTGTCCCACCTCAGGGCCAGCTGATCTTGGAATGAAACTTCTAACACGATGATGCAAAATAAGTCTTTTCACCTTATAAGTTGACTATCTCGGGTGTTTGCTACTGAAGCTAACAACGCAGAATGAATGTCATGCTTGTTGCAAAATATTACGGAACTTAGAAAAATAGCCAGCTATTTTTATGGTGAAAATTTTACTCCCTGAAAATATATTTGGTTAATAAAAATCCTTTTCCTACTAGTAATGTTATTAATACTATTAATAATTTTAATTATTATAATGAAACTACTTATATTTAAAAACAATAACCAAATAATATCCAATCAGATCCTTAACAAAATCTGTAACTCTTGATTATGAAATTAATCCAGAGCCCAAAGGGATATTTAAATTTCATTATTTTAACATCTAAGCAAGTTGTGGGCAAATATACAGCCAAAAAGAAAAAAGAAAACACTTAAAAGCTTTACATACATTTTGAAACTGGCAAATTAGAGATGTTTAGTTGAAAACATATTGATGCTTGCATAGAGACCAAAATGTTCTAAACTAAAATATTCAAGCCTAAAAAAAACATTGATTTTGATGAAATTGAGGCTAATTATTTTAATCTTTAAAATATTTTATGGATTTATTTGTAAAAGAGAGAAAAAAAGGAGAGAAAGAGAGAGACTATGGGCATGACAGGGCCTTTTGCTTCTGAAAATGAACCCTAGACCTATGCACCACTTTGCGCATCTGGCTTACATGGGTGCTGGAGAATCAAACCAGGTCTGGCAAGTTCTGTCAGCAAGTGCCTTTAACTGCTGAGCCATCTCCCCAGGCCCTTAAAATTGAATTTATACAATAGCCTGTGTGTTATCTTTTGCTGATTACTCAATTTCCCTGCGGCGCTTTTAAAATACCAGTATTCCAAGAAAACACCAACTTCCTGAACTGGAACTATTTCATCAGTCACTCAAGACATTAACATTTTGGTTTCTTTACCAATGGAGGCTGTGTGGTGGCCATCTCTTTCAAGGTCACAAGCTGCATGGTTTTCCAGCGTGAAGAAAGCATCTTCTGCAGAGCTGCATACGTTTGGTTTGGTCTCAGAACTGAAAAGTTCAAAAGGAGGAAGCTCAAGAGTGTTTTTCTCTCTCTTTGTGGCAGGTGAATATCAAGGTCACTATTTGCAACTGAGGTTATGACATAAAAGGAATAGGTTTTCCTTAGGTCATCTCAATCTAGTTTCTTTCTGCCCTGAGGACACCCATACTGTGTGACAAGCCTCAGCCAGCCTCTCTGTGAATGTCGCGTCCCATTCGTAACAATGGTGAAGTCTCACAGGATTCAGCTTTTGGTCTGTGCTCCATTTTGACAAATCACTCAGAAGGCTGCCAGAGATAATAATCTCCCCCGAGGAAACAAATTCTTCACATCATTGCTTTCTTCTCAAACTGAAAGTGCATTGCAACAGTTTGGCTAATGTCTTTCCTCACTCCATCTTTTAAGAATTAGCAAATGAATTAACAGAAACACATTTTGGCATTTGTTTTCATGTTGACACTGTGTCTGTACTCAACTCTTTCTTCCCCCCTTGTTTTCCTTCCCTTTCCCTTTCTTCCTTTCTTCTGTTCTCATCCTTCTGGTAACAGAGAGGTCTATGTTGCCCAGGCTGGCCTTGAACTCCTGGTTTCAAACAGTCCCTTGATTCCAACTCCTAAATAGTTGGAAGGATAGTCTCCTGCCATTGTGCACTCTGTTCCACTGAAGTGTCCCAAGTCCCTGTTCTGCTCCAGGATGGGATGTAGGCACTCACAGGTTAAGTGTAGACAGGGCAATCAAACCTACCAAGGTAATTCACTATGTCATCTTCTAAACAGACAGCTATGTTGTCTCTAGTAACCTGTTGGACAGTATGATAGTTTCCTTCAATGTTTTGTTTTGCTTTCAGTCCCTGGCTAGCCTCAAACTCTATATTCTCCTGCCTTAGTTTTCCAAGTGTTGGAATTAGAGGCATGTTACCACCATGTCCAGCACTGATTGAGATTTTTTGTTTCGTGTTTTGCTGAGGGCTGGGGACATCGTTCAGAGGAGCATACTGATCATGTGTGAGGCTCTGGGTTCAATCCCTAGAACTGGAAAACATAAGGAAATCAGATGTGGTGTTGTTGGGAAAGACAAAAACACTATCAATTATTCTATTATCTTCTAACATGACAAAAAGTTGTCTCTACAATTCTCACTAACAAAGAAAAAAAAAAAACTCTCAAATGTCATTAGAGAAAAATGAGCTCTATCAAACCATGACCCCATCACAGCAAGAAGTAGAAATGAGCACACAGCTTCCCATTCCTAAGCAATAATATCTCTCATCATGGCTTATTTACTTGTCTACTTTAGGGCTGGACATGAATCAGTTCACACAAACCCACTCAACTCTCACAGACACCATGAGGTGAGTTCTGTTTTTCATCCCCAGTAACTACAGAAATGGACACACATGAAAGTTAAGTAATTTATCCAAAATGATGTTGCCAGCCAGTAGCACAGTCAGAATTTGAACCACTTGGTACCACTGCTGTGGACACTCCTTTCCAGATCACCAGTGATGGGTACTAAAGACAGCCACCCATCGCTTTTTGTGCTCCAGGGAAGCTATGTGGTCCAAGCAGCAGGATCCGTGCTTCAGTTCACCCCACAGGTAACCATTAGTTCATTTTCCAAGTGTTGCATCCTTGGTCTTTCCTTGATGAGAGATGGAGAAATACTAGGTGGGTTTACCTCCTAGGAATCTATTCTCAGAACTACCTTTCCTGGTGGGAAAGTCAAAGCTTTAAGAGGGAAGGCCTAGAGAATTCCAAGGTAAGATCATAAATTAGAAGATACCTCCTGTGACAGTGTGAGGAGTCAGGGTAATGAATGGATACATATATACATATATAGTGTTTGTTTATTTAATTATGAGCGAGCGAGAGAGAGAGAGACAGAGAGAATGGGCACACCAGGACCTCCAGACACTGCAAACGAACTCCAGACACATGCACCACCTTGTGCATCTGGTTTATGTAGGTCCTGGAGAATTGAACCTGGGTCCTTTGGCTTTGCAGGTAAGTGCCTTAACCTCTAAGCTATCTCTCCAACCCAATGTTTTGTTCCATTGTAAAGAAGAAAACAATTATGTCATTTGCAGGGAAATGGAAGGACTTGGAGGTCATTTTGTTAAGTGAAATAAGTCAGCTTCAAGACGACAAATATGACATGTGTTTCCCTCATATGTGGCATCGAGGTTTTACGTGTATACATATGTATATAATACTTTCATGTTATATGTGATATGAAAGTGGACATGGAGCCATAATGAAGCCCATGCTTGGTACACTGTGAATAAATGCTAGTTAGGATTAACTAACACCTGTTGCTGGGAGCACAGGAAGGTAAGAGCATGGCTCACGGCCCTCACTACACTTCTCATACATGTCCTGATTTTAAAAACTCATTTAATTTGTTACTCAGGGTGGCATTTTGCATGATAGGAATGACCTTTGAATGATTTTAAGCAATCCCTAGAGAGTTGGTTTCCTTATCTATGCAACTGGTATAGAATACAGATCTTTGATGTTATTAAAGAAAAGAAAGAAAACATCCAGTGACAGACATCCAATTCTCTTCATTCCACAGTTGACTTTGATGCACAGATTCAGCAATGGTAAGTGATCCAGTATAGGAATCCATTCCTCTGCTACTGTGATCTCTTCATGGTTAAATTTCATTGCTTTAACGGCTGTAATCAATTCAGCTTCATATAGCAATGTTGTGGTCTTCACACGTTTTTTTTTTTTATATGTGTGTTCCAGTTTGCAATAGAAATTTAAAACTTCAAAGTAGCTTTGTTCTGCCCTATCACTAGAGTGTGACGTCCATGCGGCCAAGATATTTTATTTAATCGATGACTCTCCAAGGCTTCTGCAGTCAGAAGAGCGAGCAAAATTAGCATAAGAGCCAGAGGATGGAGAGAAGTGCTTTGAAACACTGCCTTCTGGACATGAAGTGGACACTTCATTGATGACCTCATCAACTGGAATCGCCTGCACAGATATGCGAAGTACTGGGCCCATCAGCACTTAGCAGTGGATGATGGAGGAGAATAAAAGACACTAAAAGAGAAGAGGAACTGGTTGGGAAGAAATGAGGCAGTGGAAAGGAAAAAAGGGAAAGAGAACAGAACAAGGTAATGGGAGAGGGTTATACTCAAAATGCATTGTGTGGGGCTGGGTGTGGTGGCGCATGCCTTTAATCCCAGCCCTTGGAGGGCAGAGGTAGGAGGATCACTGTGAGTTCAAGGCCACCCTGAGACTACAGAGGGAATTCCAGGTCAGTCTGAGCTACAGTGAGACCCTACCTCGAAAAACCAAAAAAAAAAAAAGCATTGTGTGTATGTGTGTGCACATTGCCAATAAAAAATTATAAAAAGAAATCTCACAAACACACATTTTAAAAAAGGTGTTTAAGAATTACTGATTGAATAAATGAACTTAGGGACAGGTCGGTGGTATGCACGTGTAACCTCAGTGCTGGGAAGGCAGAGACAGGGGATCTCTGGGTCTCGCTGGCTAGCTAGTTTAATTGAATTGGAGAGCTCTAGGTTCAGCGAGAGATTCTGTCTCAAAATATAAGTTGAAGGGAGACAGGAATACTAATATTGACTTCTGGTCTGGCCTCCACACGTGGTACACACACACACACACACACACACACACACACACACACACACACGGGCGCACACACCCCACAAGTACCCACACCAATACAAACATGCCGACACACATGCATGCACACTTCATACACATGCAAATACAGAAAAAGGGAATTTAGAAAAGTACATATAACCAAATTTTAGAGGAAATATAACTCTTAGTTGTTAGCCTTTGAAATCACAAGATCCAGCCCAGTGTGTAACCTGGGGCAAATTCCTGGCCTCTTTGAAGGGCAATTTCCTAGTCTGGAAATTGGAGATAGTATCTAGTGGCAGGGCAGGTATGAAACTGATCCTTCCCGAAAGCAAAGTGTGAGTCGGTGAAGGCCAGCCCACGGGAGGGCTCTGGGGTTAGCTCTGCCCGTCTACAGGTCTCCCGTTCTTCAAGTAATCACCAAATAAAGTATTTCTATTTTGCAGATAGGAGGACAGAGGGGAGTGGTTAGGGGCTATTTAGAATGGTTGCAGTTTAGCTATAGTTACGGTCTACTTTCCTTTCTTTTACGATGCTGGGGCTTGACTGGGCATCCAGAATAGACTTTGGGAGTCAGGAGGTGATCATGAGGAAGGTCTGCAGGAGTTGACAGTGTTTGTATCTTTGCTGTAACCTTCAGCATTGAGGAAGGTCCAGAACTTGAGATCCTACCCGCTGGGCAGGAGATGTGTGTGCGTGTGTGGGCGGGGGGGGGGGGGTGAAGAAATGACATGAGAGCCGGTGACGACAGGCTCTTGGCTTTAAACTGTTATTTATAGCTCGCTGAGTTGGTCATAGCAGTTTCCATTGCAGCTTTCCTTTGGAATTCTTCAGGCTGGGCAATAGCAGCTCCAAAGTTGCCTTTCTTAAAGAAAACGGAGCCTGACCTTTTGCTGACATAGGGTTTGGCGTGCTAGGGCGGAGGCTGGGCAGCTGTTTCTGGATAAGAATTTGAGGTGTGGGCTTGTGTGGTTTCTCTCTGTGTGCACTGTAGGGGTTCAGAGGAGGTAGGACAGCGGGGATGGGCCCATGCTTGAAAAGCCACCTTCTGGGTTCCAGAGCACAGCGCCAGCCAAAGGGAAGCACATATGTCCTCCATATTAAACTGCCGAGTGGGGGATGGGCAAGCAGAGGGACAGATCACAACCTTGGGATGGTGTTTCCAGGGCGCACTGGCTTCGCCTGTCACCACCATCATCCTTGCGCTGCAGAGAAAGAGGAAACTGGTGGGTCCTGGCAGAACACCTCCCATGACTCAGGTTTTGCAAGCTGTCTGTAGATGCTTGAGTCAGGTAGGAAACTCGCTTGATCTCCCTGCAGCATGATGAATACTTCATGACTAGATTAACCATGCAGCCATCTGTTGTAAGGGCTCCTGCTTTTAAATGTGACACATAGCAAGTGAGATGCTTTAAGAGCTTCTTGAATAAAAATATTCCCGACTATGAATGACTGGGGGAGAGCAAGTGGATTCCTTCATTCTGTCAATTCTCAGTAGGAAATAAGCCACAAATAGCATCAAGAATGAAGCGGCGAGTTGGTGGAGGAAGCCAAGACCAGGTAGGGTCTAGAGTGGGAAGAGGCCACTTGGTCACAAGGAGATGAAGAGGTCCATATTGGTGAGAAGGAAGGGGCGAAGGAAAGGAAAGGATAGAGAGGGGAAGGGAAGGAACGAGACAGGACGAAGACACCTGGGTGAGACATAGACAAGCCTGGCTCACAGATGACGCCTTGCCATAGGATTCTGGGCACTGTTTCTCCTTTGCTGCAGAACGGTGAATGGGGCACAGCACAGAGGCCAGAGCCAGGCGGAGCTGCCGCAGCTCTGCGCCGCAGGGCTCACACTTAGGCCTTCATCTCCAGCTGGTGCAGGGGACATCGCCTGATCAGAGCACACACCTAGTGTTTGTTGAGTGAAAAAATGGAAGAAAACACAAAGCAAGGCAAGCCATCCAGCCGAGCTCCTGCTGCTCAGGGCAGGGGCTTGGGAAAAAGCAGCCCTGGGATCCGAAGTCTCAAGTCCAGCCCCTGCCAGCAGGGATCCATGCGGGGACTCACTGCAAGGGGCAATGCAGCCACACACTGCCCGATGGACTTCCAGAACTTGAAAGCAGGGAGAGGTTTGGAGGACCATTTAATTCAACCTCCTTGTCAAAAAGATAAGAGAATTGGGCGCGGGAGGAGACAAATACTTTACTGAATAGGGTCCAAAGTATTTTCTCCTTTCTCTATTTGGTTTTCATCTTGATATGGTTTTTGTTTTGCGCCTCTGATAGAAAGGTCCCCAAGGGAACTATTTTTGTGCTAGCTCTATCTCAGACACACATGGCATTGTTCATGGACAGTTTCAAATATGGCTGTTGGCTGACACAATGGAATGAGAGGGTAAATAAATAAACAGATGCTTCTTTTGAAAAGCAAGTGAGTTTGGAAATTGAGTACCCACATAATGCAAAAGCTCCCGAGAGGGTCAACAGCTACTCTTACTTTCACATGTGCCTCACTTCCAAGTTGAAGCTATGTTTTAGGGTAACGTTGCCTCTGCTCCAGGGCCAGTAATGGAAGCTCAGCAGAGTTGGCCCTGGGGGCTATATCTCTCAAGACAAGCAATGCAAGCCAGGGCAGGAAAGGCCTTTCCATCTTAGTTTATATCTTCCAGACACCAGAATAATAATAGTTAGTTCTGGCAAAATGGGAACTCCTTGTTTGAGAAGGAAAATGGAGCTTGGTGGCCATACTGGCTAACTGCCTTTGGCCCACTGGCTGGTATCCAGGAGTGTGGGTCATGGTCACCTGAGAAGTTTTCTAAAAGCACATGACTGGGCCCAACTTCAAAACATTTCAAGGATGGAGCCTAAATATATTTATTTTGTAAAATCTCCCTGGTGTGTGTGTGTGTGTGTGTGTGAGTGGGGTGGGATTCCAAGAAATTAACCATGGGAAGAGAAGAGATAATAAGCTGGGTGTGTGGTCACATGCCTGTGAGCCCAGAACTTGAAAGGCAGAGATAGGAGGATCATTGCAAGCTCAAGGCCAGCCTGGTGTGCATAGTGAGTTTCTGGCCAGGACTACATAATAAAACTTTGTCCTATTAAAAAAAAAAAAATAGGGCTGGAGAGATTACTTAGTGGTTAAGGCACTAGCTAGCAAAGTCTAAGGACCCAGGTTCGATTCTCCAGGCCCCATGTAAGCCAGATGCACAAGGTGGCCCATGCATCTGGAGTTCATTTACAGTGGCTAGAGGTCCTGGCATGCCCATTCTCTCTCCCTCTTACTCTCTTTATCTCTATCTCTAATAAATAAATAAGAATAAAAAACCCAAAATATGTAAATAAATGCAACAACAATCCCTACCCCAGCCATGGTGAGATTTCATGTGTAGTTTGAATTCTGAATGACATCTACCCACTTTCCCATACTGCCTCCATCAATAACCATCAAAATGGTTCTCACAAAAGATCTATTGAAGTCATTCAGATAACCGATAAGGCTTAATTCTTGACTGCCATCTGAGAGTTAGTTGAATTTTTTCTTTTGCAATAGCATCGAGGTCACTGAAAACATAGAATGACATCCAAAGGTTCTACACCATTTTCTTAACCTCAGCTCTGTGGGTACGTCAGGCTGAGTAATCCTGTTACAGGCGTCCTGGTCTGTGCTCAGGATATGCTAGTAGCACCTTCCCAAGTGGTAACAGCCTGGGCCGTGTCTCCAAAGGGGACACAGGTGGGGAGTCACTGGCGTATTGTGTTGTAGCAGCTCTTCCACCCACGTGTTTGCGCCAGCATGTTTAGGGAACACGTGAAGACTTTAAAGGAATTCAGGAGTGAGGGGAGACCATGATGGGCTCAGCAATCTGGAACAATTCCCTGCAAAAGGCAGACCCTGTGGGCGCTGGACTGAGAAGGCGGCTTCACTGCCTTTCGTTGCCTCTGTACACAAGTTCACTGAATTCTCCAGATACGCATGGTGTGCATGCATCTGGAGTTTGTTTGCAGTGGCTAGAGGTCCTGGTGTGCCCATTCTCTCTCTCTCTTTCTGACTCTAATAAACAAACAAATAAAAATAAAATCTTTTTTAAAAAGAGGCAAGAATGATGTGAAGCATAGAATTTTAGGCTGACGTAGTTCATGGTGGAAGTGTTTAAGTGGAAAGACATTCTTGCTGTCTCCAAATCCAGTCGTACAGAGCATTCCTCTAGAGGTCAAAGTGGTCCTAGGGAAGTCCACGCTGTGGCTAGAAGAGGGGCAGAGAAGCTAGATGACAGGTGAGGCAAATTCTAGAAGGCCAGTCACTGAACAACTCACTGTTTCCCAGAATGTTCAACACCCCAGGACATTGCACAGACAGTGTCGGCCCTCAGACGAGACTCTATAGAAAATTCCACTTCAGAAGTGATGTCTAGTGGGAAACAGTACAAAATCACCATGGGAAGGATTCAGTACCAGGGGGCCGAGGCCTCTGCTAGGAGACTCTGCAGCCGAAGGAGCGTGTAGGAGGAGTGTCAGTGCCAGCGTCAGTGTTTAACGTCCACATTGGTGAGCACTAAGTCTCAGGACAGTGTTTCTACGGTGTCAGTGATAGTCCTGCTTAGGCTGGGGTGTCACCTGATGGGCACCAGGTGAATAATGCACTGGGAGGTGACACCATTGTACCCTCTGCCCTGCCCCACTCGAGACCCAGTTTTAATGACACCAAAGCCAGTGTTTCATGCTTGCCCCAATGGCACTGCTTCTTCCTGTCGCCCTGCCTTTGTTCTGCCCTCTCTCAGTTGCAGCAATTGTGTGACTCAGATTTCTCATTATTCACATATCACCATGGTTTCCATTCGGTGTGCGGTGATGTCAGGGCTGAGGAGGAATAGGGCTTCCTTTTTACTCTGATTATAGCCCGCTACTCTTCTTTTCACTCTCAGCGAGTGCTTACAGTCTTCAGTGCTCTTTCACATGGGTTAGGGTTTTTCCTGGAAGTGTGATTTGCACGATCACTGAGCAAGGCCTGAGCAGAAGTGACAAATGGGGCACACAGGATCAAGAGCCAGCCTTGGGAGTCTCACTTCCTTATGACCCAGGCAGCCAACCCCAGACACCGCATTGAGGACACATGAGGGGGATTGTAAATTCTTCCTCTCTCAAAAGTTTCATGACACAAACTTTTACATTAAAAGTAAGTGAAAAAGTCATTGAAAACTCATTTGTCTTTCTGGGACATAGAAGGATATGAAACCTAGAGGTAGGAAGTGGGGATAATGACTGTCTTCTCACCCTCAACCAAATATATATTAATGTCTCCTCATAGGGACTTGGGTCTTCTGGAGGAAGGTGAGGGTAAGGCATGAAACATGGTAGATAATTAGTTTTTCTCATTGCTGTGACCAAATATCCAATAAGAATCAGTCTAAGAGAGGAAGAAGGGTTTATAATGACTGACAGTTCCAGAAGGTACAGGGAAGTTCGATTATGACAGAGAAGACATGCAGCAGGAGGAGGTGGTCAGTCACATTGCATCCACGGTCAGGCAGCAGAGAAAATGAACAGGAAGGGGGGCTGACTATAAACCCCCTCCCCTGGTGACCCACTTCCTGCTCTAAGGCTCCGCCTCCGAAAGTTTTCACCACCTTTCCAAACAGCAGCCTTGGCTGGAGACCCAATGTCCAAATGCATGACCCTTTGGGGGTATTTCACATTCAAACCACACCACTGGGTATCGGGAAGTGAATGAGGATCACGGAGAGTGCGGCGTGGGGCATGCATGCTTTGCTGGATCCCACTCGATGGTTTGAAAGCACTGTGGGGGAAAAATAGAGTGAAAGAGAATCAGACACGAAAGAGATTCTTAATCTCTTCATAAGATTCGTAATCGTAGAGCAAAATCAGCTTTGCTTTCGTGGCCTCAGGAGCAAAGGAATGGAACAGAGGGATGGTCCTACCTCTGGCGTCTAGACCACGCTACCACGAAACTGCGCAGCCTGAGGTCAGGAGAGGAGGGTCTCACTTTCAGATGTCTCCGTGAGCTGTCTCCCAGGCACCTCACATCCAGCATGTCTCCAACTACACTCATCTGCTCCTGTCACAAATCCATTCCTCTTGCTGTGTTCCCAATGCTGACAGTCACAATCCCATACTAGTTCTATAAGCCACACAGAAATTATCCTAGCCTTTCTGTCCCTCGTCTTCCTCCATACCCAGTCAGCCATCTACACATCACAGAAATCTGTCCCTACTGCCACTGTCCTAGCTCAGGACAAGTCATCTGGTCACCTAGATCACTCTTCAGCTTCCTGAAGGTGGGCCACCCCTGTATTGTGAGCCTGTCTGTCTTCCTGCTCCTTCTTATGATCCGTGCCAGTCACTTCTGCTCCAGGTCCCTGACTTCAACAGTGTTGCTCAGCATGCAGCCTTACAGTGCAGCCCCAGGAATTCACCTCAGCTCACCCCAGCTTCCCACCCCCTCTTCATGCTTTCATAATGTCAAGCCACGTAGAGCTCCCTGAATTGACAGAGTTTCTCTTCTTGTCCTCCGGCTCTCTCATCTGCTCCCTACATAGCTCCCCAGAATGTCCTCTTATTTGCATTTTCACCTCAAGGGTTCTCATTTTTAGTCACCTGACTTCTCAGGAAGGTTGGAGGACCTTTTTCTAAGTCCTTATTCTCAAGTGTTCACAGATTCATTTCAGTTCCTTCCAATTTTGCTGTCATTGTCAGTTGGAGGACATAGGTTCCCATGAACCTGTAAGTCCCCTTGAAGAGATGGACTTGTCTTTTAACTTTAAGGTCCTGACATTTGTCACTGTGCTTAGCACACACTAGGTATTTGGTAAATATTTTCCATTTTTAATGAATGAATGTGTAAATGGTGAATCCCCAACCCTAAAATTTAAATATAAACCCCAAATTGCTTCTCTGATTTTAAACTTAACGCTTAAATGCATATTTCTCATCAGTGTAAGGAAAACTCCTGAAGCTAATTAATATACCAGGAGGCTAGAACCCATCAGAATCAGGAGCTCTGGATTTGGAAAGAGAACACTGTGCGTTCGAATCTGGAGTCTATCATTACTTAGTCCAAGGAGTTTCTGTTTCACATCATGATCTCATCCTCTCCTGTCCATCTGAGCAGCCTGTTCCCTCATTCAGAGCCTGGCCCTACGGCATACTGTGCTTTCTCTACTGACCTGTATCAAAGGGTATACTACTGTGGAAGTTGTAGATACTGTGAAAATGATGTATTTTATGTGAAATACTGAGCATGATACCTGAAATGTGGAAGTACTTGGTAACAGACAGCTATTGTTTCCATCGGTTTTAGGTTTCATTTCACAACTGTGTCATCCATGCTCTGGGATAACTGTTGACCTTGTTAGACACGAATGCCCTCGTGAGAATCTGGACACAGACATAAGCTATGAAGCTACTTTCAGAGTGCTGGGGAGCTTCAAAGCTACCCTGTGCAGTTCATGCTGGGATTCCTGTAACTGAGAGGCGGAAGCCAGAACAACACACCATTCGGACTGTGTTTTGCCTCAAAAGAAAGAAAGGAAGAAAGAAAGGAAGAAAGAAAGAAAGAAAGAAAGAAAGAAAGAAAGAAAGAAAGAAAGAGAGAAAGAAAGAGGGGAAGAAAGAAAGAGAGAGAGAAAGAAGAATCTAAAATTAGTTATAAATCATCACTAGGTAGGTGAAAGACCACTAGTTGACTCACATTTCTTCAGGCAATGACAATTATTTGAGAAAAGGTTGATGAGGTTGAAACTTTCTGCCCAAGGAGCTATCCTAAATGTCTGGTGGGTGCTTATGAGTTCATCAGTAGTTCTGCTGATGGATCAAGCCACTGGGAATTCCTCAGGTATAGGTTACTTAAAGTGACACCATCAAATCATACAACGTGGAAAGGTTTTTAATTCAAAACTCTTTTTTTTAAGTCTACAGTCTTTCTTAAAACAGAGAAGCAAGTATACACTGTAAAGTAAATGTGTTAATGGAAGATAAGACACATGTTAAAAATACTGAGAAGCCCTGGATTATCCCAGTTCCCCCCTGTTGGCTAGGCTTAGCCCGCTGCCAGCAGCTGGAAAAGCCTTGCAGACACGGCCACACGGCAATCCAACCCTCAGCAGTGCTGACACTGCTCATGGCCTCTATCAGGCGCCAGTCTGTTCCATGTCAGCAAGAGAACGCAGAGCATTACTTTTGTAATTAATTAATCTTTTAAAATAGATGCTCCAGGAGTTCTCTTGATTTGATACACTGGTGATTAAATGTGTGAAAATGAAGAGATAACTTTATCTTAGCAATTATCCAATAATTTGACTATTTTAGAAGTGTGGGTTTTAGCATTTAAATTTGTCATTTAAAAAACAGAGTTGCATTACTTTTTTCTTTCCAGTATGGGACATTACATTTGAATCAACTCCCATTAGGACTGGAATTGTGATGCATGCATGAATATGCACATGCACACGTTGTTGTTTTTTTCAATTTTTTTGTTTATTTTTATTTATTTATTTGAAAGTGACAGAGAGAGAAAAAGGCAGAGAGAGAGAGAGAGAGGGAGGGAGGGAGAGAGAAAATGGGTGTGCCAGGGCCTCCAGCCACTGCAAACCAGCTCCAGATGCGTGCACCTCCTTGTGCATCTGGCTTACATGGGTCTTGGGGAATTGAGCCTTGAACTGGGGTCTTAGGCTTCACAGGCAAGCACTTATCCATTAAGCCATCTCTCTAGCCCTGTTTGTTGGTTTTTGAGACAGTCTTATATATCCCAGTTTAGCCTTGAACTTACTAGGTAGCTGAGGCTAGCCTTGAACTCTTGATCCTCCTGCCCTCATCTTTCAAGTGCTGGGATTCCAGACAACACACTTGTCTCTAATTAATAATCAAGCAAAAAATTCTTCATCTAAGATTGCCCACAAGGTCTGCCAGCATACAGTATTTTCTAGATAATCATAGGTATTAAGCAAACGTTGGAGCTGAAATAAATAAACATTTATCACCTCACAGTTTTGTGGTTCAGGACTCTGGCATGCCTTAGCTGTTCTCTGACCTCAGAGTCTCTAACAGACTGCAGCACGGGTATCAGCTGGGATGGGCTCATTTGTTCTGGGCAAGGGTGGCTGGTAGCATTATGGTCATATGGACTGTTCAAAGGGGTCATATTCTCCATGTCCTGGAGTAGGACTGAGCAACAGACTAAAAGGAATGTGGGACTCTGGCCCCTGGATAGGATAGTCCCCTCTCTAACCTGAATTTTCTGATGACCTCTACTCTGCTTCTATCTATTTGGACTTCTTATCCTATGCCCTTAATAAGTCATTTTCTGTCATTGTAATAACACATGTTGGTATAGGTAGCCTTTAAGGTGCTCCCCAGTGACCCTTGCCTCCTGGAATGCACATCTTTGTCTAAGCCCCTCTTATTGGATGTGGGCTTGCCTAGTGATACTCTGCTAACCAAAAGAACATGGCAAAGATGATGGGCTATCACTGCTTTGGTTACATTCCAAAGGGTCATAATTTCCCTCTCTTTTTAAAAATAATTTTTTTGTTTATTTTTATTTATTTGAGAACGACAGACAGAGAGAAAGAGGCAGAGAGAGAGAGAGAGTATGGGCACACCAGGGCCTCCAGCCACTGCAAATGAACTACAGATGTATGTGCCCCCTTGTGCATCTGGCTGACATGGGTCCTGGGGAACCGAGCCTCGATCCAGGGTCCTTAGGCTTCACAGGCAAGCGCTTAACTGCTAAGCCATCTCTCCATCCCCTCCCTCTCTTTTTAAAATTGATTTTCATTATGTATAATTTCTCTGCAAGCAGACTTCCCCTTCCAGGCTCTGATGATGCAAGTTGCCATGTTGGAGGGGACCATGCCTCATGACACTGAGAGCGGACTCTGGCCAGTAGCCAGCAAGAATCTGAGAACATCAATGAGTGTTATGTGGTCCTTTGCTCTGGATTGAAATGTTTCCTTGTGAAGGCATTTGAGGGAGGCTTTGGAAGCTCATGAAATTCATAAGACTCAGAAAGGCTTATGAAACACACAAGACTCACTGAGGTTCATCCCCAGAGTGATGTCAGCAATAAACAACTGCTGAGGGCTGGGTGGCTCTTCAGTGGCGTAGCTGCCTGCAAATTTTTCAGGGAGCTCCAGTTATCCCATGTTCATGAGTCATTGCTCACACAGTGGTAGGCTTTTCAGTGTTGTAGCTGCCTGTATCACCCACCTCCTATAAATTAATGCCCCACCCATGCTTCTATAAGTTACCCCAATAAATTCATTGGTTACTCAGGTAAGACTGGGATGGAATCATGTCTTAGGTCTAGCATTGCTCTCTATTTGGGAGTCTATATAGAAACAGACTCTGTAAGGGAAGTATCAGAACAGGTAGTCCACCTGGACATCAATGCTCCCAACCATCTGGAGAACTGGGAAAGTGATTCTGACTCAGTTAAACTTTCAGAGCAGCACATCCCAGCTGACATCTGTACCGCATTCTATTACAGCCCTTGAAATGCAGTGATCAACTAAGGCATGCCAGAACCCTGACCCATGGGGACCATGAGGCGATAAATGTATGTTGTTTGCATTTGGAGATAATAGTAAAAGGCAATAATTGCCACATAGACACAACTTTACTTCTATATGATGACATCCCACAGCAGTTTGGTCACTGGCTCAGGCTGTGAGCCTCTGGTTTGCAGTTCCATCAGCATGATTTATTTCCAAGCCCAGAGATGCTTAAGCTCCAGGGAATATAACTGGCTAAATAAACTCCCCAGAGAATTCTGTCTACACCAGAATGCTAATTTATTAATTTACCTTGATAAATACAACTGATAAGTGGGTCTGATAAATTACTTCTTTATGCTGCAAGGAAAGTATTAGTGACTTTCCTTGTTGCTATGAAAAAACACATGACCCAAGTGACTTAAGGGAGGAAGGGTTTACACTGGCTTGAAGTTCGAGGTGGGAAGGGGAGGGCAGCAGGAACATGAAGCAGTTGGATCACAACATGCATCTACAGTCATAAGTAGAAAGCAACGAGTGAATGATGGCACTCAATTTCTTCTTTTTATTCAGTACGAGACCCCAGCCCATGGAATAGTGCCAACCACAGTTAGGGTGGACCTTTTTACCTTAAATAACCTAATCTAGAAGCACCCTCTCACAACACAAGAATTGTCTCCCCTCCCAGTGATTCTAGATCCTGTCAAGTTGACAACCAGGATTCACCCTTACTGGTGCCTTTCTTTTCTCCTTCTAATCTCCCCTTAGAAAAACTTACACACACACATATGACGGCCATTCACATTCAAACTAGAGTTCTGTAAGACTTGTTTGTTTCTCCTGATATGTCCATGCCATTGCTCGGGTCATAGCTTGGTTTCATGGGCAGCTGTGTCTTCAATGGGTTTCTGGATCTGGTCAAACCTGCTCAGTCCTGGTGGAGAACTGGAAGTCCAGACGAGCAGGAATCTTCCCATCTGGCCCACTTCTTTGAAGTTTAATCTTGCTTAGAGTCCAGATGACTTTTCATCCATGTTCTTTTGGAGTTCTGTGTCAGAGCTCAAACTGAACATGTTAAGTGACACCCAATTCTAGTAACCTTGATATTTATGCCTACACTGTCCTTTTATCTGCTCCCATCTGCTGTTTATTAACAATGGCTCCTCTACCCACTGTCACGGGCACTTCTTACACTCTCCCTCACATTCTCTCTCCCCACCCTTTACCCCAGCCACAGCCATGACAGCTGGCTCCCAGGGGATGTAAACCTGATGGTATGTTGCCCCCAGCTGTGATGTGTTATCGTTTGGATTTCTTTCTGGGGATTCTGAGAGGCTGTGGGGGAAGATACTTTTAGAAACCTGCCTGATAACACACAAGTGGGGTCCCAGCCCTATAAAGTAACTCTGCATAATAGAGGAAGAAGAGAATGAACAAGTTCTGAGGTTCCTTCCATATGACTTCTTAGAAATTTCTGGAACCAAGACAGAGATCTATTTATTCAAGCCACAGTGAATCTCAGCTACTCCCTCTCCCTTCCCCCACTCCCAGTCCCTCCTATCTTGTCTCAGTAAGCAGCTAACTGTGGCATATAAGCCACTGTCCTGGACTCTGCCTTCTGGGAGAATCCTGGGTAAGTGTCACCTTGGAGACATAACCCTTCAGGGCTGCTCCTCCCCAATGCCATCCTTTCCTGATGCTCCTGTCACTGCCCTCACTGAGGTCTTTGGATTCTGACTCTTCCCTCCATTGACCTACACAGCGAGGATGACACACCCACCGCCCAACCATTACAGACTGCTTTGTATCCTTCACCTAAACAGCTTCCTCGCACTTCTGTATCAACACCAGAAACGATCATTTCCCTGTGCAGCTTCCAAGCACTCATCTTAAACAGCATTATCCTATCCTAATATACATTAATACTGCCTTTTCGTCATGTTCCTCATTCTTTCCTTCACTCTCTCTTCTTCAAGTGTCCTTGAGGTGTCTGGTGCTTTGATGACCCAGATTCTTTCCCTTTGAGTGTCTTCTTTCCCTTCCTAGTCCATCAGAGAGCCCATGGCTAATTATTTCAATGGCTCTTTGCATTCCTACTCTGTATACATAACCCATGTGCACTTAATTCAGAACACATGATGGCTGGAATGGAGCAGTTATAATCCATGCCCTCTTCCATAATTCAGAATACATGATGGTTGGAATGGAGCAGTTATAATCCATGTGCACTTCTCTAACTCAGAACACATGATGGTTGGAGTGGAGCAGTTATAATCCATGTGCACTTCTCTCCATATCTGATAAGCTCCACAATCTCAGGTCTCTGCCTCTATGCCTATTTGTAGGTCTTTTCTTTCTTTTTAATAAAGTATTCTTGTTAATACGCTATTTATATTTGTTTATTTAAAGAGCAAGAGAGAATAGGTGCATCAGGGCCTCTAGTCATTGCAAATGAATTCCAGACACATGTGCCACCTGGCTTTATGTGTGGCCTGGGGAATCGAACCTGGGTTATTTGGCTTTACAGGCAAGTGCTAAACCACTAAGCCATTTCTCCAGCCTTCTGTGGGTACAACTGCTATAAAAACGATTAAAATATGATTATTTTCCTTTATTGAACTTTATGTGACCGTGACAAACATTTATTCATAACCTGGGATGGCTAATGTCACTGACAACCTGACTGGCTTAGAAGTATGTAGGAGACTGAGACCAAGTGCTGACATTCCTCTGTCTGCTTTTTTGCCTGCTACAATAGGAACTGTGAATGGACAGAGTCTCTAAAACCAGACACAAAATGCATTTTTCCTCCCTGAAGCTGTTTCTGTCAGATATTTTGGTCACAGCAATAAAAAAATAGCCAATACATCATCCTATGTGGGGAAGTTTTCCAAATGTGGTGGGCTTGGGTATAGTTAAGTCTTAAAGAGCTTGGAGAACTGGAAGATGTGGCTGTGGGAAAGAAGGGAAGAGATGAGGAATCAAGGACAAGGGAACTGTTGTAGTGAAGTCACCACGTGACAGACACATCTCCACTGTCTCTACAATGAAATCTACCAGCACACTAATGCCATGTGGAGTAGATTTCCTGTGACAGAAAGTGAGAGAAGTGACAGAGTTGACACAGGGCAAATATAGAAAGGAGGTGTGGTGGTTTGATTAAGGTGTCCCCCATAAACTTAGGTGTTCTGAATGCTAGGTTCCCAGCTGATGGAGATTTGGGAATTAATGCCTCCTGGAGGCAGTGTATTGTTGGGGGCGGGCTTATGGGCTTTATAGCCAGTTTCCCCATGCCAGTGTTTGGCACACCCTCCTGTTGCTGTGGTCCATCTTATGTTGGCCAGGGGGTGATGTCCACCTACTGCTCATGCCATCGATTTCCCCTGCCATTGTGAAGCTTCCCCTCGAGCCTGTAAGCCAAAATAAACCTCTTTTTCCCAGAAGCTGCTCTTGGTTGGGTGATTTCTACCAGCAATGCGAACCGGACTGCAACAGGAGGAAAGCCAGAAGGGCCTGGAATGAAATACCGCCAAGTCTAAGAACCTATGGCTTCCAACCCAAACTACTCTATCCAGCAAAAGTATCCCTCATAATATATGGTGAAAGAAAAACTTTCCACGACAAAACTCAGCTTTACAATTATATGAACACAAAACCAAACCTACAGAGAGTATTTCAGGAAATTATCCACACAGAAGAATCAAATAATCAAACTCAAATGCCAACAAGAAGCAGATCACAATAACCAAACTCAGAGAAAGCACAAAAACTTCAAAGTCCATGAAAATACCAAACAACATATACTAACACAATATGGCAGGGATCAAATCAAGACTCACAGTCATTACCCTTAATATTAATGGCCTTAATTCACCTATCAAGAGACACAAGCTAACAGTATGGATCAGAAAATTAGACCCCTCAATCTGTTGTCTTCAAGAAACCCACTGCACCACTAAAGATAGATACCTCCTCAGGGTGAAAGGGTGGAAAACAATATTCCAAGCAAACAGGAATAAGAAACAAGCAGGTGTAGCTATCTTAACATCAGATAAAATAGATTTAAAACCAAAAATATTCAAAAAAGTCAAAGAAGGCCACTTCCTAGTTATGAAGGGAATGATCCATCAAGAGGATATTACAATCATAAATCTGTATGCACCAAACACAGGGGTACCACAGTTCATAAAACAAAACCTACTTGACAATAAAACCAAAATATCCACCAAGACCATCATAGCTGGGGACTTCAATACACCATTATCAGTAATAGACAGATCATCCAAACAGAAACTCAACAGGGAAGTAAGAGAGCTCAACAAAACCATAGATGACTCAGACTTAACAGACATCTACAGAACATTCCATCCCAAATCCACAGACTGCACATTCTCAGCAGACCATGGAACATTCTCTAAAATATATCATATACGGGGTCACAAAGCCTGCCTCCATATATTCAGGAAAATTGACATAATTCCCTCCATGATATCAGATCACAATGCTATATTGCTAGAAATTAGCAACAAAAGACGCACCAAAAATCCCATTGGCACCTGGAAACTGAACAGCACACTTTTAAACAATAAATGGATAGTGGATGAAATAAAAAATGAAATCACAAAATTTCTAGAAATGAATAATGATGAGAACACATCATACCAAAACTTATGGGACATAATGAAGGTGGTCCTCAGGGGAAAATTCATAGCACTAAATGCCTTCATAATGAAGATAGAGAGATCCCAAATCAATAACCTAACCATCCACCTAAAGACACTGGAAAAGTAAGAAAAATTCAACCCAAAAAGCTCCAGAAGGAAGGAAATAATTAAGATGAGAGCAGAAATTAATGAATTGGAAATTAAGAAAACAATTAAGAAAATTGATAAAACAAAGAGCTGGGTCTTTGAAAAAATAAACAAGATTGACAAACCCCTGGCCAATTTGATCAAGCAAAAAAATAAATAAATAAATAAAGAGATGCTTCAAATTAACAAAATTTGAAAAGAAAAAGGAGAGATTACAACAGACATAAGTGAAATTGGGAGAATCATCAGGACTTATTTCAAAAACCCCTATTCCACAAAACTGGATAGTATGGAGGAAATGGATAAATTCCTGGACACATACCATATATCAAAGCTAAACTCAGAGCAGATTAATCTCCTAAACAAATCTATCACACTCATTGAGATTAAAAAAAAAAAAAAACCTCCCCCAAAAGAAGAGTCCAGAACCAGATGGCTTCTCAGCTGAATTCTATCAAACATTCATGGAAGAACTCAAAACAATCTTCCTCAAACTGTGCCACACAAGTGGAAAACAGGGAAATCTACCCAACTCCTTCTATGAAGCTAATATCACCCTAATTCCAAAACTAGGCAGAGATGCCACAAGAAAAGAAAACTACCAGCCTGTTTCCCTGATGAACTTAGAGACAAAGATCCTGAACAAAATCCTTGCAAACTGAATTCAACAACACATCAAAAGCATTGTCCACTGTTGCAGTCCGGTTCACATTGCTGTTAGAAATCACCCAACGAAGAGCAGCTTCTGGGAAAAAGAGATTTATTTTGGCTTACAGGCTCGAGGGGAAGCTCCACGATGGCAGGGGGAAACGATGGTATGAGCAGAGGGTGGACATCACCCCCTGGCCAACAGAAGATGGACCACAGCAACAGGAGAGTGTGCCAAACACTGGCATGGGGAAACTGGCTATAAAGCCCATAAGCCCGCCCCCAACAATACACTCCCTCCAGGAGGCATTAATTCCCAAATATCCATCAGCTGGGGAGCTAGCATTCAGAACACCTAAGTTTATGGGGGACACCTGAATCAAACCACCACATCCACCTTGACTAAGTAGGCTTCATCCCAGGAACACAGGGGTGGCTCAACATATGGAAATCTGTCAATGTAATATACCATATAAACAAGATTAAACACAAAAACCACATGATCATTTTGATAGATTCAGAAAGGGCCTTTGACAAAATACAACACTTCATGATCAAAACATTGGAAAGAATTGGCATGGTTGGTTCATATCTTAATATAATAAAGGCAATATACAAAGCTCCTAAGGCCCAAACAATACTTAATGGAGAGAGACTGGAGGAATTCCCATTGAGATTAGGAGCAAGACAGGGTTGTCCACTCTCACCTCTGCTCTTCAATATAGTACTGGAAGTCCTAGCTCAAGTAATAAGACAAGAGAAAGAAATAAAAGGGATACAATTTGGAAAGGAAGAAGTTAAGTTAGCTCTATTCACTGATGATATGATTGTATATGTAAGAGTCCCGAGAAATTCCATCCCATAACTCCTGAAGGAGATTAACTCCTATAGCAAAGTAGCAGAATACAAAATCAATGCACAGAAACCAGTGGCCTTTCTATATGCAAATGACAAAGACACAGAGAAAGAAAGGAGACATGCTCCCATTTTCAATGGCAACAACAACAGTAACAAAAAATACCTTGGAATAATGTTAACCAAGGAAGTGAAAGATCTATACAATGAAAAAATAAAAACATTTTTTAAAAATTGAGGAGGACTAGAGAAAATGGAAAGACCTCTCATGCTTCTGGATAGGCAGAATTAATATTGTGAAGATAGCAATCCTACCAAAGGCAATATACAGATTTAATGCAATTCCAATCAAAATCCCAACAGTGTTCTTCACAGAGATAAAAAAAATGATCCCAAATTTCATATGGAAAGGCAGAAGGCCTTGGATATCCAAGCATATCCTCAGCAAAAGAAATACCTCTGGAGGCATCACCATACCTGATCTAAAGCTATATTACAAAGCCATAATAATAAAAACAGCATGGCACTAGCATAAAAACAGGAGTATAGACCAATGGAGTAGGCTTGAAGAACTGGACTTTGGGTCAAGCAACAACAGCTACTTGATATTTGACAAAGGACCTAGCAATTTAGGCTGGGAAAAAGACAGCATCTTCAACAAATGGTGCTGGACAAACTGGATAACCACTACACTCAAGTCCAAATGGATCAAAGACCTCAATATAAGACCAGAAACTTGGCTACTACTGGAAGAAAATATAGGAAGAACTTTCCATGACATGGGAATGGAAAAGTACTTCCTGAACAAAATCCCAGTAGCTCACAATCTTAAATAGTCACTCAACCAATGGGATCACATGAAGCTGAAGAGTTTCTTTACAGACAAGCATACAATAAGCAAAGCCAATAGATTACCCACAGAATGGGAGAAAATATTTGCTGATTATCCAACTGACAGAGGCCTAATCTCTAGAATCTACAAAGAATTCGAAACCCTAAACAATATAAAGTCAAACAACCCACTCACAAAATGGGGCAAAGAGCTGGACAGGCAGTTCACAGAGGAAGAAATACAAATGGCAAACACACAGTTAAGAAAATGTTCATCATCCCTAATCATCAGAGAAATGCAAATTAAAACAACTATGAGATTCCACCTTACCCCAGTAAGGATAGCAAACATCAAAAAATTAAATGAAAATAAATGCTACTGAGGATGTAGATAATTAGGAACACTCATCCACTGTTGGTGGGAATGCAAGATGGTACAACCACTTTGGAAAGCAACATGGAGACTCCTGAAAAAGCTGACCATAGAGTTACCAACATACCCAGTTATTCCCTTACTGGGCATCTACCCTAAAACCTCTAAGCCTCAGTTCAGCGATATATGCTCAACCATGTTTATAGCTGCTCAATTTATAATAGCTAAGAGCTAGAATCTACCCAGATGTCCATTACTAGACAAATGGATAATTAAGATATGGTATATCTACATGATGGAATTCTACACAGCAGTAAGAAAAAATGACACAATGAAATTTGAGGAAAAATGGTTGAACCTGGAACAGATCATGCTCAGTGAACTTACCCAGTCACAGGAAGAAAATCGCTGCATAGTCTCACTCATCTATATCACCCAAGATATATACCCAAGATGCTGACATATCCAGCAAGCATCTCAAGGACTAGATAATAGGGTGGGTGGGGATGAAGGGAAGGGCAAGGAAGTGGGTTGGATACACAAATCTAGACCCAAACAGCAATGGTACCATAAAATCCTACATCCTAAAGGCAAACCAAAAAACCAAACAGGCCCTTAGAAGAAACACCTGAGCCACAAGACACTGGAGAGGGTATGATGAAGACTGACCTTAATCTTCTACAGCTTCTCCCTCCTTCTCTCTAACTCTTTTATATTAGTTATCTTTTTCTTCCTTCTCTTAGTGGGCACTGACCTGTAACTCCCAGTACCAGCATGTGGCTATCATCCACAATGAGCTTTTGATCAGAGAGATCTACAAGGTTTCCTAAAAGAAAGACAGATTTCTGTCAGAGGACTTGATGACTCACCAAAGGTTAGTGATCAGACCCTACTGCTGAAGACACATTATGCGGTTGAAGCATAAAATGAAGTGACATGGCTGGAAGCTGGAAGAGAGTCAGTCCCCAAACAGTCAGCATGTCTAGTGACAGAAGGTGCTACATGGGCGCCTGGGGGAAAATGACCAATATCTGTCCAAGCAACTCATGGTATAAACTACTTAGGAGCAAATAACTTGTTGTGATGCTCACACAAGTTCAATAGTGGTGCACAGCCATGGTGGGAAACCAACTGCTTTTGATTTGGCTAACTGATCCCCTCAATGGAACAGGACCCATAGCTGGAGCTAGGAAACAAGTCTGAACCATATCCAAACATGAGCTCACTCTCCATTATAAAGTTACCCCCAATTGTGGGCTACAAGTGGGCCTAATAAATTCTCCATAAAAAAATAGGGATTATCCCATTTGTCTGGTGCTACCTTTACTCTCCGTTGGAGAATCTGCTTCTCTTTTTCAGACAGACACACATCCTAAGGAGATAACCATCCCATCATACCTCAAAAGGGCCCTGGCTGAAACTAAGAATAATTGGCGAAACAAGCAAGGGTGCTCTTCTCTTGGTGAACCAGGTACCAGCACGAGGGTGAAGGAGATCAACACAGAGAAAAATCAACTCCTACCAAATCAGATATACAAAGACCCAGAGGCCCCCAACGCCTCATCACTGAAGCAGACCAAAAATGAACCCAACATGGCTCAGGGAAATTTTTCAGAAGAAGGGGTGGAAAGAATGTCAGAATCTTGATATGGGTCTTGATATGCAGAGACATTTCTCTTACCCATAACTTTGGGTAACTCCACAGTGCATGACCCATATACCTCAAAGTAACAGGGTCAGCCAACCTAAACCTGGGAGCCAGAATCAGCCTTTTATCTTTATCAGTTGCTCTCTTGAGTATTTTGCTACAGTGACAGAAATCTGACTAACACATTGGGTAGACGTGTGTGGGGGATGGAAGATGTTTAATGTTGAAAACTCACTCCTTGAAATTATAGTAAATACTAAAGAATTTAAATATATATTCTGTAATTGTGTGGGGGTGGAACATCTGAACTATGAAAGGGAAAACTACTGACAGAATTGATTTTCTTGGTTTGGTCCCTGGATGATCATCCACCTGCTTTGATTGCATCTGAGGATTTGAAATTTTTGACTCAGGTGAGGAGTCAAAAAATAAACCAAGGTGCTGGAGAGATGGCTTAGTGGTCAAGGCACTTGCCTGTGAAGCCTAAGGACCCAGGTTCTATTCCCCAGTTCCCATGTAAGCCAGATGTACAAGGTGGCACATGCGTTTGGAGTTCGTTTGCAGTGGCTGGAGGCCCAGGCATGCCCATTCTCTCTACCTCTTTCTCTTAATTAAATTATTATTATTATTATGGCTTTCTGAGGTAGGCTTTCACTCTATCCTGAGCTGACCCTGAATTAAAGGCATGCACCACCATGCCCAGCTCCAAATAAATTTTTTTTTAAAAGTAAAATAAGAGCATCTTTTCTTTCACAGCATTCATGCTCTGCATACAGTGTAACTTCATCTCATGCAGTGTAGCAGGAAGCACACAGAGGACATTTGTCCTAATGTCGATCCATGAAGGTAGGGCATGGGGAGGAGGCGGCACACTCATCACCCCGCAGAGCTGTGCTAATAAAGCTCGTCAATGGATTCAAAGCTGTGTTCTTGTTTGGCCTACTTGCCCTAAGTCCCTCACTTTGAACTCTCTATAGGTCTACATACCTTATCATGTGATACCAGCTTTTCTCCCTAGAATATCTCTCCTTATTTCTTCCAAAAATCATTAAGAACTCTCTTGCTAAGTACTAGTAATATAAGGTCTTTAATTTGAGAAAACCTCTTTGTGTTTGGAACTAAGAGATGAGGTGAAGTTGAAGGACAGGCCTTTCTATCTAGTTCTTTTGAAATTTTTATTTTATTTTATTTTATTTTATTTTATTTTATTTTATTTTATTTTATTTTATTTATTTGAGAGAGCAAGAAAGAGAAAGGCAGAGAGAGAGCGAGAAAATGGGTATTCCAGGGCCTCCAGCCACTGCAAACGAACTCTAGACATATATGCCACCTTGTGCATCTGGCTAACGTGGGTCCTGGGGAATCGAACCGAGGTGCTTTGGAGGCAAGCGCCGTAACTGCTAAGCCATCCTTCCAGCCCATTCTACTCAGCTCTTCATCTGCAGCCCTCATGGTATTAGAACACAATGTGAATGAACGCTCAGGTGATGGGGATGAGCAGGATAGGTTGGTCATAGGCAAAGAGAAGACGCTCATGACATAGCAATGACAAAGTGATGCCCTGTATTTTGCTTGCCCGTCTTCTTGCTTTCTCAAGGTGACAAATACCTAATTAAAATACTTTACTCCATGGTGGAGAAGGGTAGATGGATCAGGAGGTAAAATATTTGACGTGCAAGCAGAAGGACCTGAGTTCAGATCTCCAGCAGTCTTGTGAAACATTGAGTACGGTGGCATGTGCCTGTTATCCTGGTGTGGAGGCGGAGGAGCTAGGAGGATCTCTGCGACTCACTGGTCAGCACTGGTTAGCTAGTCAAGATGAATCAATGAGTCCTAGGTTCAGCGAGCAACTCCGTCTCGAGAAGTAAGCTGGAGAGAGATGGAGGAAGAACCTAGGCACCAACCACTGACCTACACACACACACACACACACACACACACACACACACACACACACACGTACACACATACACGTGCAGGAACACCCCAACACCCATATTCCCACTCACGTACAAACGTAGTCACACCTAAAAACCCCACCCCATATTTTGGGTAGAGTGTACATGAAGAGATTCTCTTCCCTGTCATCTCCCACATCTGGCCTTTTATTTTTTTTAGCACTGGGGTTTTAACCCAGAACTCTGTGTTTGCTAACCACATGCTTACCACAGATCTATATTCCTAGTTCACATCCATATTTTAAGAATGATAGTTTGCACAAGGTGGTGCATGCTTCTGGAGTTTGTCTATAGGGCTGGATGGCCTGGCATGTCCTCTCTCTCTCTCTCTCTCTCTCTCTCTCTCTCTCTCTCTTTATCTATCTGCTTCTCTCTCTCTCAAATTAATCCATAAAATATTTAAAAATAAAAAAGAATGCTAGTTTGAATGGACTTTTCACTGTTGTGACTTGGTTCCTTGGTCATCTGTTGGTAGGACGAGGACTTCGATGTCACAGGCCAGCGAAGCCGTACTGAGAGGGTACTTGGGAGTCATTTGTTTCCTGGCAGTCAGTCCATCAAGCAAGACTTCCTCTGTTCTTCGCTAATACCTACAATGTAAAGCATTTTAATGTTGTTGCACTTTGTTGTGAAATGCGGTTCTATATGATCATAAAATTGGTCTAAATGCATTTATTGCAGGACTAGTTAATGGATATGTATTATTTAATAGAGTTATTTAAGGTCATTTACAGCCAGAAAGGAGAAGTGAACTCTTTCTCCTTGCTCAGCTCCACTGAGAAACACAGGTTCATTAGTGAAAACACCCACTAGTGACTGGTTTATTTGTTCACTTCAAAGGTTTCCTTCCTGATAAAACCCAAGAGCAGTTGCCTGGCTACCTGAACCTTTCAAGAGAAGCCCTTCTCCCTATTACTGTGCTTGTTTCTCAAAGACTATCGACTGCAATTCAGTCTCTAAACTTTCTCCTCACACAAATTCATCTTCAAGCTACCTCAAGGTCATTACTTGTTCAGGCACACACTGCTATTACAGAAAGCCAGAAAGCTTTCTCCTATTCACCAGTAACCTCTAAGACGTCGGCACCAATTATCGTTTTGATTCCAGTCTGTGGAAAGCCACTGCTGGGAAATCTATAACTATTGTTCCAGCATCTTCTCCCTGTGATCCTTCTTCCCAGGATAGTGGCTGGATGCAGCTTTGATTCGTCTATAGTCCATCCCTCCCAATGCTTAGGCAGTCCCGGGGAGTGTTTGTGATGAGGTCAGAAGGCTGCTAAGTGCCGGTCAACCCCATTTTTCTCTCATGTCATTTGGGTGGGGTGTGGGGTTGCAGTTTTGTGCAGAAGGGAAAAGAGAAGTAGCAATGAATGAAAATAGACTTTTGGAGCTGAAAGGGTTCCTAGAATTTATTTCAACCTGCTGTATGAAGTCAATCTTGTCTTTCACACAGTAACATCACATTGACAATCTTCCACCCTGGAGCCAGGGAAACAATGGGCCTCACCCCAAACACAGATCATTAACATAGGCAAAAACCTCAAAGGATATCACCATCACACCACCACCATGACTATGTCACCACCACCACCAACAATAGAAACACCACCATGCTTATGTTACCACCACCACCATGCTTATGTCACCACCACCACCATGCTTATGTCACCAACAGCACCATGCTTATGTCACCAACAGCATCATGCTTATGTCACCAATACCACCATGCTTATATCACCACCACCACCATGCTTATGTCACCAACAGCACCATGCTTATGTCACCAACAGCATCATGCTTATGTCACCAATACCACCATGCTTATGTCACCACCACCACCATGCTTATGTCACCACACCACCATGCTTATGTCACCAACACCACCATGCTTAGATCACCACCACCACCATGCTTATGTCACCAACACCACCATGCTTATGTCACCACCACCACCACCACCATACTTATGCCACCACCACCAACAGCACCATGCTTATGAAATAACAACCACGACCATGCTTATGTCACAACCACCACCACCATGCTTATGACACAACCACCACCACCATGGTTATGTCACCACCATCACCACCACCAAGCTTATGTCACCACCACCACAACGAACATGCTTATGTCATCACCACCAACACCACCATGCTAATGTCACCACCACCACCACCATGCTTATGTCACCACCACCACCACCACCATGCTTATGTCACCATCATCAATACCACCACCATGCTTATTTCACTACCACCAACACCGTGCTTATGTAACCACCACCACCTCCATGCTTATGACATCACCAACAATACCACCAACATGCTTATGTCACCACCACCACCACCACCATACTTATGACATCACCAACAATACCACCACCATGCTTATGTCATCACCACCACCACCATACTTATGGCATCACCAAAAATACCACCAACATGCTTATGACACCTCCACCACCACCACCATGCTTATGTCACCTCCACCACCACAATGCTTATGTTGCAACCACCACCACCACCATGCTTATGTAACCAGCACCACCACCACCATGCTTATGTCATCACCACCACCACCACCATGCTTATGTCACCACCACCACCACCACCATGCTTATGTCATCACCAACACCACCACCATGCTTATGTCACCACCACCACCACCACCATGCTAATGTCATCACCACCACCACCACCATGCTTATGTCATCACCACCACCACCACCATGCTTATGTCACCACCACCACCACCACCATGCTTATGTCATCACCACCACCACCACCATGCTTAATTCACCACCAACACCACCACCATGCTTATGTCATCACCACCACCACCACCATGCTTATGTCACCACCACCAAAACCACCATGCTTATGTCATCACCACCACCACCACCATGCTTAATTCACCACCAACACCACCACCATGCTTATGTCATCACCACCACCACCACCATGCTTATGTCATCAACACCAACACCACCATGCTTATGTCACCACCAAGAAAACCACCAAGTTTATGTCACCAACACCACCATGCTTATGTCACCACCACCAACACCACCATGCTTATGTCATCACCACCACCACCATGCTTATGTCATCACCACCACCACCACCATGCTTATGTCATCAACACCAACACCACCATGCTTATGTCACCACCACGAACACCACCAAGTTTATGTCACCAACACCACCATGCTTATGTCACCACCACCAACACCACCATGCTTATGTCATCACCACCACCACCACCATGCTTATGTCATCACCACCACCACCATGCTTATGTCACCACCACCACCACCACCATGCTTATGTCATCACCACCACCACCACCATTCTTAATTCACCACCAACACCACCACCATGCTTATGTCATCACCACCACCACCACCATGCTTATGTCACCACCACCACCACCACCATGCTTATGTCATCACCACCAACACCACCATGCTTATGTCACCACCACCACTACCATGCTTATGTCAACACCACCACCACCACCATGCTTATGTCACCACCACCACCACCACCATGCTTATGTCACCACCACCACCACCACCATGCTTATGTCACCACCACCACCACCATGCTTATGTCATCACCTCCACCACCATGCTTATGTCATCACCACCACCACCATGCTTATGTCACCACCACCACCACCACCATGCTTATGTCACCACCACCACCACCACCATGCTAATGTCATCACCACCACCACCACCATGCTTATGTCATCACCACCACCACCATGCTTATGTCATCACCACCAACACCACCATGCTTATGTCACCACCACCACCACCATGCTTATGTCATCACCACCACCACCATGCTTATGTCAACACCACCACCACCACCATGCTTATGTCACCACCACCACCACCACCATGCTAATGTCACCACCACCACCACCACCATGCTTATGTCATCACCACCACCGCCATGCTTATGTCATCACCACCCCCAACATGCTTATGTCACCACCACCACCACCACCATGCTTATGTCACCACCACCACCACCATGCTTATGTCATCACCACCACCATCATGCTTATGTCACCACCACCACCACCATGCTTATGTCATCACCACTACCACCACCATGCTTATGTCACCACCACCACCACCATGCTTATGTCACCACTACCACCACCATGCTTATGTCACCACCACAACCACCACCATGCTTATGTCACCACCACCACCATGCTTATGTCACCACCACCACCACCATGCTTATGTCATCACCACTACCACCATGCTTATGTCACCACCAACACCACCACCATGCTTATGTCATCACCACCACCACCACCATGCTTATGTTATCACCACCACCACCACCATGCTTATGTCATCACCACTACCACCATGCTTATGTCATCACCACCACCACCATGCTTATGTCACCACCACCACCACCATGCTTATGTCATCACCACCACCACCATGCTTATGTCACCACCAACACCACCACCATGCTTATGTCACCACCACCAACACCACCATGCTTATGTCATCACCACCACCACCATGCTTATGTCATCACCACCACCACCACCATGCTTATGTCATCAACACCAACACCACCATGCTTATGTCACCACCACGAACACCACCAAGTTTATGTCACCAACACCACCATGCTTATGTCACCACCACCAACACCACCATGCTTATGTCATCACCACCACCACCACCATGCTTATGTCACCACCACCACCACCATGCTTATGTCATCACCACCACCACCACCATGCTTATGTCATCACCACCACCACCATGCTTATGTCATCACCACTACCACCATGCTTATGTCACCACCACCACTACCACCATGCTTATGTCATCACCACAACCACCACCATGCTTATGTCACCACCACCACCACCACCATGCTTAATTCACCACCACCACCACCATGCTTATGTCATCACCACCACCACCACCATGCTTATGTCACCACCACCACCACCATGCTTATGTCATCACCACCACCACCATGCTTATGTCATCACCACCACCACCATGCTTAATTCACCACCACCACCACCATGCTTATGTCATCACCACCACCACCATGCTTATGTCACCACCACCACCACCACCATGCTTATGTCATCACCACCACCACCACCATTCTTAATTCACCACCAACACCACCACCATGCTTATGTCATCACCACCACCACCACCATGCTTATGTCACCACCACCACCACCACCATGCTTATGTCATCACCACCAACACCACCATGCTTATGTCACCACCACCACCACCATGCTTATGTCATCACCACCACCACCATGCTTATGTCACCACCACCACCACCACCATGCTTATGTCACCACCACCACCACCACCATGCTTATGTCACCACCACCACCACCATGCTTATGTCATCACCTCCACCACCATGCTTATGTCATCACCACCACCACCATGCTTATGTCATCAACACCAACACCACCATGCTTATGTCACCACCACGAACACCACCAAGTTTATGTCACCAACACCACCATGCTTATGTCACCACCACCAACACCACCATGCTTATGTCATCACCACCACCACCACCATGCTTATGTCATCACCACCACCACCATGCTTATGTCACCACCACCACCACCACCATGCTTATGTCATCACCACCACCACCACCATTCTTAATTCACCACCAACACCACCACCATGCTTATGTCATCACCACCACCACCACCATGCTTATGTCACCACCACCACCACCACCATGCTTATGTCACCACCACCACCACCACCATGCTTATGTCACCACCACCACCACCATGCTTATGTCATCACCTCCACCACCATGCTTATGTCATCACCACCACCACCATGCTTATGTCACCACCACCACCACCACCATGCTTATGTCACCACCACCACCACCACCATGCTAATGTCATCACCACCACCACCACCATGCTTATGTCATCACCACCACCACCATGCTTATGTCATCACCACCAACACCACCATGCTTATGTCACCACCACCACCACCATGCTTATGTCATCACCACCACCACCATGCTTATGTCAACACCACCACCACCACCATGCTTATGTCACCACCACCACCACCACCATGCTAATGTCACCACCACCACCACCACCATGCTTATGTCATCACCACCACCGCCATGCTTATGTCATCACCACCACCAACATGCTTATGTCACCACCACCACCACCACCATGCTTATGTCACCACCACCACCACCATGCTTATGTCATCACCACCACCATCATGCTTATGTCACCACCACCACCACCATGCTTATGTCATCACCACTACCACCACCATGCTTATGTCACCACCACCACCACCATGCTTATGTCACCACTACCACCACCATGCTTATGTCACCACCACAACCACCACCATGCTTATGTCACCACCACCACCATGCTTATGTCACCACCACCACCACCATGCTTATGTCATCACCACTACCACCATGCTTATGTCACCACCAACACCACCACCATGCTTATGTCATCACCACCACCACCACCATGCTTATGTTATCACCACCACCACCACCATGCTTATGTCATCACCACTACCACCATGCTTATGTCATCACCACCACCACCATGCTTATGTCACCACCACCACCACCATGCTTATGTCATCACCACCACCACCATGCTTATGTCATCACCACCACCACCATGCTTATGTCATCACCACCACCACCACCATGCTTATGTCATCAACACCAACACCACCATGCTTATGTCACCACCACGAACACCACCAAGTTTATGTCACCAACACCACCATGCTTATGTCACCACCACCAACACCACCATGCTTATGTCATCACCACCACCACCACCATGCTTATGTCACCACCACCACCACCATGCTTATGTCATCACCACCACCACCACCATGCTTATGTCATCACCACCACCACCATGCTTATGTCATCACCACTACCACCATGCTTATGTCACCACCACCACTACCACCATGCTTATGTCATCACCACAACCACCACCATGCTTATGTCACCACCACCACCACCACCATGCTTAATTCACCACCACCACCACCATGCTTATGTCATCACCACCACCACCACCATGCTTATGTCACCACCACCACCACCATGCTTATGTCATCACCACCACCACCATGCTTATGTCATCACCACCACCACCATGCTTAATTCACCACCACCACCACCATGCTTATGTCATCACCACCACCACCATGCTTATGTCACCACCACCACCACCACCATGCTTATGTCATCACCACCACCACCACCATTCTTAATTCACCACCAACACCACCACCATGCTTATGTCATCACCACCACCACCACCATGCTTATGTCACCACCACCACCACCACCATGCTTATGTCATCACCACCAACACCACCATGCTTATGTCACCACCACCACCACCATGCTTATGTCATCACCACCACCACCATGCTTATGTCACCACCACCACCACCACCATGCTTATGTCACCACCACCACCACCACCATGCTTATGTCACCACCACCACCACCATGCTTATGTCATCACCTCCACCACCATGCTTATGTCATCACCACCACCACCATGCTTATGTCACCACCACCACCACCACCATGCTTATGTCACCACCACCACCACCACCATGCTAATGTCATCACCACCACCACCACCATGCTTATGTCATCACCACCACCACCATGCTTATGTCATCACCACCAACACCACCATGCTTATGTCACCACCACCACCACCATGCTTATGTCATCACCACCACCACCATGCTTATGTCAACACCACCACCACCACCATGCTTATGTCACCACCACCACCACCACCATGCTTATGTCACCACCACCACCACCACCATGCTTATGTCATCACCACCACCGCCATGCTTATGTCATCACCACCACCAACATGCTTATGTCACCACCACCACCACCACCATGCTTATGTCACCACCACCACCACCATGCTTAAGTAATCACCACCACCATCATGCTTATGTCACCACCACCACCACCATGCTTATGTCATCACCACTACCACCACCATGCTTATGTCACCACTACCACCACCATGCTTATGTCACCACCACCACCACCATGCTTATGTCATCACCACTACCACCACCATGCTTATGTCATCACCACCAACACCACCATGCTTATGTTATCACCACCACCACCACCATGCTTATGTCACCACCACCACCACCATGCTTATGTCACCACTACCACCACCATGCTTATGTCACCACCACAACCACCACCATGCTTATGTCACCACCACCACCATGCTTATGTCACCACCACCACCACCATGCTTATGTCATCACCACTACCACCATGCTTATGTCACCACCAACACCACCACCATGCTTATGTCATCACCACCACCACCACCATGCTTATGTTATCACCACCACCACCACCATGCTTATGTCATCACCACTACCACCATGCTTATGTCATCACCACCACCACCATGCTTATGTCACCACCACCACCACCATGCTTATGTCATCACCACCACCACCATGCTTATGTCACCACCAACACCACCACCATGCTTATGTCATCACCACCACCACCACCATGCTTATGTCATCACCACCACCACCACCATGCTTATGTCACCACCACCACCACCATGCTTATGTCACCACCACCACCACCATGCTTATGTCATCACCACCACCACCATGCTTATGTCATCACCACTACCACCATGCTTATGTCACCACCAACACCACCACCATGCTTATGTCACCACCACCACCACCATGCTTATGTCACCACCACCACCACCATGCTTATGTCACCACCACCACCACCATGCTTATGTCATCACCACCACCACCATGCTTATGTCACCACCAACACCACCACCATGCTTATGTCATCACCACCACCACCACCATGCTTATGTCATCACCACCACCACCACCATGCTTATGTCATCACCACTACCACCATGCTTATGTCATCACCACCACCACCATGCTTATGTCACCACCACCACCACCATGCTTATGTCATCACCACCACCACCATGCTTATGTCACCACCACCACCACCATGCTTATGTCATCACCACTACCACCACCATGCTTATGTCACCACCACAACCACCACCATGATTATGTCATCACCACCATGCTTATGTCACCAAAAACACCACCACCATGCTTATGTCATCACCACCACCACCACCATGCTTTTGTCATCACCACCACCACCACCATGCTTATGTCACCACCACAACCACCATGCTTATGTCATCACCACCACCACCACCATGCTTATGTCATCACCACCACCACCACCATGTTTATGTCACCACCACCACCACCACCATGCTTATGTCTCCACCACCACCACCACCATGCTTATGTCATCACCACCAACACCACCATGCTTATGTCATCACCACCACCACCATGCTTATGTCATCCCCACCACAAACACCATGCTTATGTCATCACCACCACCACCATGCTTATGTCACCACCACCAACACCACCATGCTTATGTCACCACCACCACCACCACCATGCTTATGTCATCACCACCACCATCATGCTTATGTCACCACCACCACCACCACCATGCTTATGTCACCACCACCACCACCATGCTTATGTCATCACCACCACCACCATGCTTATGTCATCCCCACCACAAACACCATGCTTATGTCATCACCACCACCACCATGCTTATGTCACCACCACCACCACCACCATGCTTATGTCACCACCACCACCACCACCATGGTTATGTCATCACCACCACCACCACCATGCTTATGTCACCACCACCACCACCACCATGGTTATGTCACCACCACCTTTACCACCATGCTTATGTCACCACCACCAACACCACCATGCTTTTGTCATCACCACCACCACCACCATGCTTATGTCATCACTACCAACACCACCATGCTATGTCACCACCACCACCACCACCATGCTTACATCACCACCACCACCATGCTTATGTCATCACCACCACTACCACCAAGCTTATGTCATCACCACCACCACCACCATGCTTATGTCATCAACACCAACACCACGATGCTTATGTCACCACCACCACCACCATGCTTATGTCATCACCACTACCACCATGGTTATGTCACCACCACCACCACCACCATACTTATGTCACCACCACCAACACCATGCTTATGTCACCACCACCACCACCATGCTTATGTCACCACCACCACCACCATGCTTATGTCACCACCACCAACACCATGCTTATGTCATCACCACCACCACCACCATGCTTATGTCACCACCACCACCACCATGCTTATGTCACCACCACCACCACCATGCTTATGTCACCACCACCACCACCATGCTTATGTCACCACCACCACCACCATGCTTATGTCTCTACCACCAACACCACCATGCTTATGTCATCACCACCAATACCACCACCATGCTTATGCCACCACCACCATTAATACCACCACCTTTCTTGGCACTTTGTAAGAGGCAAGCAGCCCCCATCCCAGCAGAACACAAATCAGTCCATCAGTGTCAGCCCATTTGGCGCAGGGTAGTGAGTCGTTAAAAACAAAGTGCATGTTGCAGTGAGAGCCCAGATGAGGTCATGGAAGTGAGCCTGGGGGCTGCTCACTGCAGGCTCTAGAGATGGGGCTTGATCCCACTTTGAAGGCAGTCCTGGAGTCATCTGGTAGGATAGGAGCTGGCCAAAGGACAGAAAAGTTGAGTTCTACAGCTGTCAAAGTCATCCTTGTGACCTTGGAGTATAATCACTCTGACAACACACACACGCACGCGCACACACACACACACACACACACACACACACACACACTGCAAGAGTGCAAGAGCAAGAGCAAGAGCTCCCTCCTGCCTTAGCCCTTTCTGTCCTTGGACCTTCCCGCAAGTGAAGACTCAAAGAAGACCTGGTCCCCATGGTGTCCGTCAGAAGCAGCTGCCCCAGGGAATGTGGGGACCTCAGTTTTATATTTTCTCAGTGATGGCTGAGAACACTTTCTCTGAGGTCCTCTTCCCTGGGAACCATAAGGGTTTGCAAGTTGGGGCTATTTTTTCTGAAGAAGCTGGGCTCTTGAACAAGCTGCCCATGTTCACACTTTCTAAGCATATTGTGAGCTGCCTTCAAACTGCCTCCCACTGCGGCAAAGATGAGCATCCGGCCCTCGGACTTAGAGGATCTCTGCTGTTGTGGCTTATTTATCAATTCATTATGAGCATACGTTGGTAGGCCATAAGCTGCTAATACATCCACAGCCATGCCCACAATTCTTTTTCACTCTCTCTATCTCTCTCTCTCTCTTTTAACTCTAGCTCAGGCTGACCTGGAATTCACTATGTAGTCTCAGAGTGGCCTCAAACTCATGGTGATCTTCCTACCTCAGCCTTCTGCTAGGATTAAAGGCATGCACCATCACGTCCAGCTTAAGCTCACAGTTCTTACGGCACATGCAGTTTAGCAGGAGAGAGACTGACCAAAGAAATCAATAATTAAAGGCCAGCATAGCAAATTCTATGACAATAGCATGCTCAAAATGGATATGGACTAGAGCCTGCTGAGTGAGAGAGGCCAGAAAGACACACCTTGAAAAGATAATCTTTCTTCTCTTTGTTTTTATTCATTTTTGTTGTTTTCATTGTTGCCGGATTGGGGACTGAACTCATGGCCTCACACATGGTAGGCAAGTACTCTACCACTGAGCTACATCCCCAGCCCTTTTTCTATTTTTCACCTTGAGACAAAGCTTTGCTAAGTTACCTAGGCTGGCCTTGAACTTATTCTGTAGTCCAGGCAGGCTTTGAGCTTTCAATCCTTCTCTCTCTGCCTTCTGAGTAGCAAGAATTTCAGGCCTGCATTACCAAGCCTGGTGGTAATCTCTGAGCAGAAATTTTGAAGAAGATGAAATTATCTAGATGAATATGGGGTGGGTTGCAAGGTGCAATCAGTCCTTTGAACACATCAATTTGCTTACATTCATTCTTTCAGTATTTTAAATACAACTCTAATGTCTTACACCTAAAATGAATCCCAGATTTCATCTATTCTCTCAGTTTTTAAATTAGAGTTCAATACTATTGAAATTTGGTCTCTTCAGAAAGAAAGATTTTAGGTTGATCTTACAGTTGATGGAGATATTAGACATCATTTATTCTTTATTATTCTACAGTTCCCTGCAGCACCTGCATGTTCCATGCAGTTCCTTGAGAAAGAACTTTCTAGGTGTTCTTGAGCACATTATTGATGAAAAAGTGAAAATGCAGCCAGGTGTGGAGGTGCACCTCCACAATTCCAGCATTTGGGAGGTTGATGCAGGAGGATCTCAAGTTTGAGGCCAGTCTGGGATTTAGATCAAGAGATCCCTGTCTCAACACAAATCAACAAAAATGAAAATGCTGTGTGTTGGTCAACTTTCTGTTACTGTAACAGATCTCTGAGCTCAGTCAACTTGAAAAGAGGAAAGGTTTATTTTGGCTCACAGTTGGGATGTTTCAAGCAGTGGTTGGTCATCTGCCCTGCTTCTGAGCAAGTGGTAAACTAGCATGTCATGGTGGCTGTGCCTGGAAGAACTGTTCACAGCATGGCTGGATGAGGATTAAAGCCAGGTCCCAGGCTCCTCTTTGAATGCATATCCTTAATATCATAAGACCTCTCACATGGCCCTTGTTGCATGACCCTGTGCCACACTAGGGACCAAGCCTTGGAAGCATGGAACATGCTTAGGGAACATTCCAGATCTAAACTACAGCTTGCAGGGAAAGTCTGCTTGTCTTGGACTTCCTCTTTCTACTCAGGAGAGCATGAAGCTTTGTGTGAAAAACGTGGGCTCTGGAGTCATGCACCAAATTCCAATACTACAACTTCCTAGGTGCTAACCTTGGGCAAATTATGTACTGTTGTTTATCCCTGATTTCATCATCTTTATAATAGAAAGTAAGACGGTGCCCATTCTTTTTCTTTTAAATTTTATTTATTTACTTGAGAGTGACAGTCAGAGGGAGAAAGAGGCAGAGAGAGAAAGACAGAGGGAGAATGGGCGTACCAGGGCCTCCAGCCACTGCAAATGAACTCCAGATGCATGCGCCCCCTTGTGCATCTGGGTCCTGGGGAATTGAGACTTGAACCAGGGTCCTTAGGCTTCACAGGCAAGCACTTAACCACTAAGTCATCTCTCCAGCTCCAGACGATACCTATTCTGTGGGATAATATTGGACCTGGTAGAGTCAGTGCTCAATAAATTCTATCATCTACCATCTATCTCCATATCTATCTATCTGATCAATCATAAGCTAGTTATTCCAGCTTCCTCCCTGTATTCCATCCTAATTAGGCAGCTGGACCATCTAGAGTTTCTCTACTGACACTGTAATTTACACTTGCTCTCACTGAAGTCATCATGAAACCTCAGGGAAAGGATAAAGATAAGTTACATTACTCACATTTCTGGAGTGTGTGTGTGTAAGTGTGGGCATATGTGTGCCGCAGCATGTGTGGGGGTCAGTCCTAGGCTCCCACCTGTGGAAGCAGGGCCTCTCACTGTGCCCAGCTGCATTCTCCAGGCTAGCTGGCCCGCGAACTCCTTGCAGAGTCTTCTGGGTCTGCTCCCCTTCTCACAAGAGGTGTGCAGGACTCACATGTGCCTGCTATAGCATCTGGCTTTGCGTGGGTTCTGAGGATTCAAACTCAGGTACTCAGGTTCACATGGCAAGTACTTTACCCACTGAGCCACCGCCCCATCCCTATTCAAATGGTTCTTGACAGTCTCTGCTGTGAGAAATGGGAGCCTCTTGGGAGCGGCATTGTAAGACTGTGGACATTAAATCACTGAGGCAACTACGGGGGGACGCACGTGGGGGCCACACCACATTCATGTCTTTACTTAGTACGTTCCCGTCCACATCTGTTCTATGATGCTCTGGGCCACATATACCATCGACACTCCTGGCTATGTGGTAATAGTGAGATACGTGGGCAGGCTGGTAGAGCCCGAACAAGCAATTGTCATGTCCTGGTGACCACACAGGAGTATGCAGGCATTTCAGCTCACCTGTATCATACCTGACTGTTCTCAAGTCTCAACTCTCAACACAGATTTAGGAATGGATACATTAAAAAGAAAGAAAGAAAAAGAACAAGGAGAAGAAGGAGGAGGGCTTGGGAGATGGCTCACTAGTTAGAAGTGTTTGCTTGCAAAGCCTGCTGGCCCAGGTTTGATTCCTTAGTGCCCACGTAAAGCCAGACACACAAAGTGGCACATACATCCAGAATTTGTTTGCAGTGGCAAGAAGCCCTGGCATACCCATTCTTTCATTCTCTTTCTCTCTTCAAGTAAATTTTAAATGTGTTTTTTAAAAGAATGGATTTGTATTCACTGCAACCAAGCTGTAATTTGTTTCACACTGTGCTCGGACCCAGAAAGGACAAAGAAAAAAATTATTGAAATAACTTAATCACAAATGAATGTATGCTTAGGTTAATTCTTATTGTGTTGGCTTGATAACTCACTGAAATGGGGAAATAATAAAGTGAGTTACAATAGCCCAAGAAGATTTGGAAGAGAAATTGGCTATTTAGGGGGAATTAGGATGGAAAGTCAAGAAACAAAATAACTGAAAAGTTGAAAAGGGATTAAAATGTCGAGCTCAGAGATGGTGAGGTGGAAGGCTAGGAGCCACCCTGTGTGACCTAGTGAGGAGAAGAGTCAGTTTGAGAAAGAAGCAACTCTTCTGAGGATAGCGGGAGGAAGGGCTTCAGAAAATCAAACTTTCGGTGACATCGCAGGTGGAAAGTGCTAAGAAAAAGTCAGGAGACACACCAGGAAGAAGGCAAGCAGAATATCGTCCCTGCTGCACAGCGCCCCAGTGGGGCAAGGGCAAGCAGAAACCTCTCCCCAAGGCTAGTCGGGTGGCCCAGTGAGAAGAGATTGCCAGGCCTCCCCTCGGGACAAGCTCGCAGCCCTCAGAAGCCACTTGCAGGTTTCGGTGACAGAGCATCATCCTGCAGTGGAGAGGAACTTTATTTTGTCCCTCCATGTGACTCAGAGGCAGTGGCACCATCTTGGGAGGCACTGTATTCTTTTTCTTATATTTATTTTTATTTATTTATTTGGGAGTGAGAAAGATATACAGAAATAGGCAGGTAGAGAGAGAGAATGGGTACACCTTGTGAATCTGGCTTACATGGGTCCTGGGGAGTCGAACCTGGGTCCTTTGGCTTTGCAGTCAAGTGCCTTAACTGCTAAGCTATCTCTCCAGCTCAAGGCACTGTATACTTTAGATGGACTACCCTGTGTTGGGGTGCGAGGGGCATGTTATGAACAGGAAGCAATCACAGGCCAGGAAGTCTACTTTTAATCTGCCATAACCCGGTGGCAAGAGTGGGCAGGCCAGGTGCTGACAACTGAACAAGTTGTTCTTCCTAAACTCCCAACGCAGGATGGAGAGGTCGGCGCTTTCCCTGCCCTGTCACAAAGCTCCTGAGTGTACCCCAGGACGCAGCCACCCCCACTTTGCCCTTCTGAGTGAAGAAGCAGATTTGTCAATTCAAGCAGATACCGAGGGATGACTGCAGGTGGGAAAGCCAGCCTTTTGATTTTTGTACCTATCTTAGACAAGGATCTTGTCACCTCCATCCTGTTCTATACTATAAGGATCTTTCCAGTTTTGAAAACTTAAGCAAGAATACAAATCTGACCAGTTCCATCATCCAAAAGATGCTCTGCCATTGGTCAAGAGGTGAAGGATGGGAGTGATTCTCTGTGTGTGTGTGTATGTGTGTGTGTGTGTGTGTTTAGTATGCACACATGGGTACAGATGTGGTGCCCATGCAAGTGAGTAGAGGCCAGAGAATGAGCGCCCCCTTTCCATTGCTCATCCGTTCGTTTACTCGTGATGGAATCTCTTCATGAATTCTGGAGCTTGCTGTTTTCACGAGCCCCAGGGATTCTCCAGTCTCTGCACCCCACAGAACTGTGGCTACACACGTGTGTGGCCATGCCCAGCTATTTATGTGGATTGTGGGTAATCTGAGCAGTCTCGGGGCTCCTTGGACCTTTACACTTGTGCAGGAAGTGCTTATAAATGCAGAGCCATCTCTCCAGACTGGGAGGGACCTGTATGGTTTCTATTTTGTGTGGTATATCTGTATTAGCTACATTGGAGGGGGCAGTGGGGAGCATGCCATGACATGCATGTTAGCGTGTCTGTCCTCACCTTCCACCTTGTTTGAGGCAGAGACTTATTGTTCATCACTGTGTTCACAAGGGCCCAAGAGCTTGTCTGGGACTTCTCTGTTTCTGTCTCCCGTCTCTCTGTAGGAAGGTCGGCATTATAGACACTTGCCACTGCATCCCACTTGATGTAGCTTCTGTGGATCTGGACTCAGGTACCCACACTTACATGGCAAGCGCTTGGTCCACTGCACCATTGCTAGCCTACACTCGTTATCTTTTCATTGCAAAAATATCTGACATCAGCACGTTTTAGAGGGCTCAGTCCATCAGGGCTGCAGAGCAGACCATATCATGCTATGGTGGCAAAAGACAGAAAGAGTTAGGAAGCAGAGCAAGATGTCGATCCAAGCACATGCTCCAAGACCTATGTCCCAACTCTAACCTTTCACTAGTCATTCCTGGCAACAGTGCTAAGCATGGTGCCATTAATGATGACAATATTAATATCATTATTGAGAGCATTTGGGGGAAATAATGCTATCATATTATGAGTTCACCAGAAGACCAATCTATTCATTAGGTGAGAATACTCATGATATAATATAATCCTCTCTGGAGATGCCAATATAGCCAAACCAAGAAGTATGCTTTACTAATCCCCTAAACATGTCTTAATCCAGTCAAATTGGCAATGCAGATTGACTGTCACAGAGTTTAGCCTCTTAATACATATCTTCCCTTCCTTGTTATTGCCACCTCCAGGTTGGGAATCATTCTAGGTATGTCCAGAATGCCTCCTCCTTTTCTCATCAGAGTGCTGCCTTCTTCTTCTGCCCTTCCCACCTCCGACAGAAGCTACTCTGGGACACCAGGGCCATGTGTGTCTTGTCTGCAATTGATTTCCCAGGACATGACAGAAGCTCGTGCATACATATGGATTGAGTGAAGCCTTTTCAGCAATTTTCAGTGCATGAGCTAAAACAAACAAACAAACAACAACAACAGCAAAAGTTCAAAAGAGGAAAGGTTTATTTGAGCTCACAGTTTCAGTGATCTCAGTTCTTGGATAATTAAAGGTCTCGTCACTTTGGGTCTGCATCAAGGTAAACATCAGGATAAGAGCCACATAGGGAGCAAAATTACTTATCACAAAATGGCCAGGGAGATTGAGATATTGAGATGGGGGAGGAAAAGGAGAAAGTGTGGAGCAGAGCGGGAGGAAAGGATGAAAAGTGAGGTGAGGTGATTAAGGTCACAATCCTCCCTGAAGGCCATGCACCCAGTGACCGGCTTCCTCCCATCTATCACCTCCTACAGGTTTCATGATCCCTGGCACCATGGCATACTGGGACCAAGCCTTCAACACTGAGCTTTTGGATAGCATTTAAGATGGACATTACAATGCCCAGATTCTTTCCTTGTTTCCTCTCTACTCTACACCTCTGTGACTGTCCAGCTTCTTCCTTTGACCTCACATTTGGATCACAGCAGAACCTCTATCTCGCACCACCCCTATGGCTCCGTCTCCTGAATCATCCTATGTAGCAAAGCCAGAATCACATGCTCAGGCTCTTCCACTTCCTTGAGGAGTTTACAATTAATTTCTGCTGCATATCAGATTAAGTTCAAAGCCCTTTCATCCCAATAAGACTAATGTTGTAGGCTTGACTAAAACGCAAGCTGTGTTATCTGCTATTCCCAAATATAAAGTTCCGTCCCTAGCTCAGCTGATGTCCTTACTAATTTTTCAAATATGTTTAAGACAGGCTTGTCTCATTTACAGTTTATTCCCTCCCAACTGTCTTCCTTGCTTCCCTTCTACCCATGTTTACTCTTTTTGTCCCCCGGCCCACCTCTGTGAAATCTTGTTGTCCCACATACACATACTAATCGGATAACTTTACAGCCATTTAAAAAAAATTACAGCTGTTTATATAACATTAATACTCTTCAATGCATTTTTAATCTCATAGACAGTATCCTCTACTCAGTTTTTTTCTCCACTCAGTTTTTTTGATGCATGAAGTAAAAAATATTCAACCCTATTAATTGTGTATTAGAACCTGACCTAGCATGATAAATTGATTGAGATACTATCTTTAAGCTTAATGATAGACTGATATATCAGAAAAGTAGTCCCAAGTATTAAAACATCAAAAATTAATGTAAGAATGATTTGGGGCTGGAGAAATAGCTCCATGGGTAAAGCACTTGGTATGTAGCTGTGAAGACTAGAGTTTGGATTCCCAACACCCACATGAAATTCTGGATGTGGTGGATGCACCTTTAATCTCAGGAGCCAGGTAGATCCCTAGGGCTCACTGACTGGCTTAGTCCAGCTGAATCCCTGAGGCGTAGGTTCAACGAGAGACTCTGCCTCAAAGAATATGATGTAGAACAACCGAGCAGACATTCACCATCGACCTCTATCCCCCACATGCATGTGAACATAAGTGAATGAACCTGTCCACACCAATGTGCACCCACACGCCTACTAACATGCATACACACATATACTCACATACCACACACATCCACACTAAAAAAGCCTTAAGAAAAGAATGATTTAGGGCAGGGCTTCTTCAACTCTTCTAGTTGTGATTTTTATGCAACCCTAGGTATATAGGTATGTAAAATAGTTAAACATGTCATACATTTATTGATAATAAATCATAAATAAATTCTTTGGCATACATAAAATCTTTACCATTTATTAAAGATGAAAGCAAATTTGTATACTAATGACATGGATGTGCTTGTTTATTTTCACATAATTGGCTGAATCTTGGCTGAATATTTGGTACTGCTAGATACAAGGCTCTCTGTTGATTTTTCAGAGTTGAGTGACATTTTGATTTTATAAGTTTATAATCATCAGGGCTGAGAGCATGGCATTACATAAATATGTAGTACAGAATGGCAAAAGTAGGATTAGGGTCATTGCAGAAATTGCTGGAAACTCTGTTCTAATGCACACCAAAACTCATCTACTATTTTTAAGGAACTCAATCGAGTCAGAAATTCAAACAGTAATTTTTTACTTATTTATTAGAGAGCGAGAACGGGCATGCCAGAACCTCTAGCCACTGGAAATGAACTCCAGACACTTGCATCAGCTTGTACAGCTGGCTTTATGTGGGTACTGGGGAACTGAACCTGGGTCCTTTGGCTTTGCAGGCAAGTGCCTTAACTGCTAAGCCATCTCTCCAGCCCCAAACAATAATTTTTAAGTCAAAAATTTTGACATAATATAATGAAGAGATATACTAATTTTACATTCACTAGGCAATGACAGTAAAAAAAAAAAATGATAAAAACCTTTTCATGATTAAACCAATGTGTTTCTATATGAACAGAAAACTGTGTGTCCAGTAAGAATGCTACACTTCCTAATTTAAAATAGTTTCAGATCCTAGCTGAGGTATTGTGTGCTGTGATGGCATGTGCAGTGCACAGTGGGTATGTTGTGTGCTCAGAACCAAGGCTGTAGCGACGTCATGCGATGCATGCAACATGGGCCAGCCCTGCCAGAAATACCTCAGATCTGACGGGTTTGGTGTTTAATTAATTTTTGGTTGTTGTGCATTTGGAAACCTTTCACTGTTGCCAATTGTTTTCATGATCCCACATTTAGCTATGCAATCCCCTATGGCATTTGATCCCACGGTTTAAGTAACTGTGATTTAGAGTATTAAAGTGTTGTTAAGCCCAAGAGTTATGTTGCCTTGTTGTCGTGCGGGATAAATTGAAGTCCTGTATATCCCAATCCTATTCCAGACTGCCTTGCTTTTCTTTGTGTTGCCTTCCTTCCTTCCTTCTTTCCTCCCTTCTCCCCTTCTCCCCTTCCCTCCCTCCCTTCCCTTTCTTTCCCTCCTTCCTTCCCTCCCCTTTTCTTCCTTCCTTTTCTTCTGCTTCTGTCTCTGCCTCATCCTCTTCCCCTTCTCCTCCTCCCACTCTCCTCTTCTTTCTTTTTCTTCTCCTCCTCCTTTCTCTCCTCCTCTCTCTCCCTTTCAGACCTGCTGAAAATAGAACCCAGGGCCTCATGCATGTTAAGCAAGCACTCTACCATGGAGCTACCCTCCCCCATGTTCTAATAGGAATATAAGACTTAAAATTGTCATGTTTGTCATCAGTCCAAGTGTCAGGGGCCTTGCTCTCACAGTTACCAGGTAATTGGAATTGCATTCATCAAACCAAGCATGTACCAAGCCATACACTGAACGGGCTATAGTCTGCCCCACTCTATTGCAAAGCCAGCGAAGGCCGAGACAGCCTGCTCACTGACAGGACACGCATCAAAGCAGGAATCCTGCTGTCTGCTGCTTGAATCTTGTCGGGTCAGTAGAGCAGCACATGGAGAATTAGAATATAAAATGGTGCTTGGTGAGTGTGAGGCGTGTATTTATGAAGAAATAAAGGACAGGAAATCCTAAGGTCTTGGTCTGGGATACTGCAACATAATGAAATGTCAGTAAGAAAAGTCATTGTGAGGGATCTAGATGCACCATTTGCAGTCCAGTGGAGATTAAAATATGAATGTGTTTAACATCACAGAGGGCCCATCAGCCTTGAGTGGCCTTAGGGGGAATCTGCTTTGGAGAGCTTGGGCATGGAAATAACAACTGAGGCGTGCAGATAGCTACCCAGGGGATTTCAGTAAGTTTTCCTACAAGTTGTTTTCTTTTCTGTCTCTGAACTTGTTTGAATAATACTTGATTTCCACTTCACATGCGGTTTGGAGAATTAATCTCAGGACTTGAACGTGCATTACTTAACATGTCCTCTTTAATAGAGAGGTCAGGTTTTCAGCAGGATACTGAGAAGTGCCTGGGACTCTCTAGCTTGGCAGAAGGGAGGAGCAAGGGGCTACTTTTGCTTCCTAAGTGGAGCAGGGCCGATATGCCTTGTCCAACTGTGCCTCTGTCTGATCTGGAGGGCACGGATGGGAGTGGGCAGTCGTGGACATGCCCGGAACAGTTTTATAGTCGTATTTCCACAGTGGTTCTTTCCAACAACCAGCTGTACCACAAAGCCTCCTTGATCCTAGTTAAAGAAGTACAGATGGATTCAGATCAGCAGTGGAAGTCAGCTTAAGTCTCACTAATACCTTGCTCTCTTGGCAACTGAGTGCTTTTATATAATATGCATGTTTGTAGACTGCCTTATGTTTATACATACATATGCTTTAGGTAAATAAAGCTATACTCAGCACCCAGAAAAATATTTCTAATGGGAACACAATAATTTCAAACTGTTGAGTTGATGATAAGCCCAACTATCAGGTGTCTTCCTCAGTCACACTCACCTGTTTTTGGAACCAGAGTCTCACATTGAGTTACGGCTTGCTGATTTGGCTAGACCAGTTAGCCAGCAAGCCCCTGGGGCTTCTCTAGTCCCTGCGTCTCCAGCATGGGGGTTTCAGGCATGCACTGCCATGAGCAGCTTTCATATGGGTGCTGGAGATCGTAACTTAGATCATCATGCTTGTGTGGCAAGAACTATCCTGACTGAGCCATCTCCCCAGCCCCAAGCTGTCCTTTGAGCACCTCCTGTATGGTCCGCATCAGGCATATGCTTTCTGCTTACTTCATGAGTGGTCATCGGGCTCTAAAGGACTCTGCACTTTCTTTATTGCTCTGCTGTGGCCATCTTGAAAATTTTGAACGAGGGGCCTCATCGTATGTTTTGCCCTCTAGTGGGACTGGCCCTGTGCAGCTTACAAGTACTCAATGTGACAGGGCAGTCAATGCCAATTTGCAGATAATGGGACCGGGGTTCACAGAGTCATTTGCCCACATCCTAAGCGATTTGCCTTTACACTCTGGCATGGGCATCTCCAAGACTTATGCTCGCAGCTGGTGTTTACAGGTGAGTGTCCGTCCCTCGTGTTCATAGCCCTCTGTATCATGTTCACAAGAGCTTACACACATGCTGGTTTCTGATAGGCAGGTACTGTGAGCAGACCTGGGAATTTGCATTTTAACTCCCTGCCAGGCCATCCTTGCACAACACTGGCATCTGTAAGACTAAACTCTGTATGCACGGCATGCAGTCTATTGTGACCATCCAAGAAAGAAATCTATTTTACACCAAGACCCAGTATGCACATGTGACACAAGAATTACTGCCTACACTTACTATAATGGGACACTCATACTTATTGCATTCTACTCTTATTTACTTTTGAATGTCTATAAGTGACTCATGGTATGGATCACAAAAGTATTTTGGAAAACAGTGATGGAGATGGAACTGGGCCCGGGTATGCTATTTCTGTATGCTGCATATGCTAGCTGTGATGGTTTGAATGTCCAGTGTCCCCCATAGCCTCATGTGTTTGAATACTCAATCCTCGGTTGGTGGTGGTGTTTGGGGAGGCTGTGGAGCCTTTGGGAGGTGGAGCCTTGCTGGAGGAAATGTGTCACTGGGGATTGCCTTTGGAGTTTCATAGCCCAGGCCCACTTGCCACACTCAGCTCACTCTCTCTATTTCCCCATTACTGGTGTGAAGATGTGACTATAGCTGTCTGCTCCTGCCGTGTTTCCCCCACCATGATGGAAGCTTCCCCTCAAAGCTATAAGCCACAATAAACCTTTTCTTACATAAGCTGCTTCTGGTCAGGAATTTTGTTCCAGCAATGGAAAAGTAAGTACTGCACTAGGCAAGTTTTCTACCACCCAGATAGACCCACCTCCACCCCTGTTGGATGTTATAAATTTTATTTCTGTTTACACTAAATATTACCTATAAATTCAGTGTTATTTTATCAAGGTATTTATATTTGGGAAAGAGAAAAGCTGGCCCTCAGCATCATTTAAAAGTCCTGTTCTAGAGAAATGTATGATTCATATGCTCAGAAGTCTACGAAAGGCAGAGGCAGAGCCATGGACTCTCCCTCCACAATGGGCCACACAGAAACTCATGCAATGGTTCTGTGAAAATTGAGTCACCATCTTAAAGGTCTGAGGTGAAGGTCAGTTCTTTCTTCTGGTATCTTTTCTTATTAAATCATATGGATTTTGTATTTTATCATGAATTGGAGGAAGAAAGTACTATTTTGTATGTCCCCAAGGCTTTGAATATATTTTAAAAGCAATTTGTGGGCTGTCAATATGCTGGCCTGGTATGCACGAAGCCCTAGGTTCAGTTGCCAGCACTGAAAAACAAAGGCAGTTTACCATGAAGTAAGAATGGCTGTCTCTAGTGTAACAGACAAAGAAACTGAGGCAAAGAGAAGGAATGTAACCGAGACACATGGAAAGTGTGAGTCTGGGCGTCGCCATCATTCCATCATCTGGTATGGGTTAACATTCAGACCCAGCTTCCTCCCCAGAGGAGATGCTGGGGGCCAGAGATTGCGATCATTCATTGTTTAAAGCCTTGGTCTCACAAACCAATGCTCTATAAAAATAACAGGCAGCAGAGCAAAGCCAGCATGTTTTCCTGGTAATGCACTAAAGCATCTTAACAAAAACAGGTTTCGACATGTGCTGCAAAATGTTCTTTCACTACAAATGGTTGTGGGGGTTTTGTTGAAAAGAAATGTCAGAAAAAAAATGTACAATAATACATTTCAACTATAAATAACGACTGTATTCTGCACTTAATGAAACAGAAAGTTTGTGGTTATTATAATTTTGTTTGAAACCAGCAGATAACAGTGTACTATACAATCTATTGTATCCTATACACCCCAGTGAACAAGCGCTGCTAGAGTCAGAGAAGCCCAGAGGTAAGAGAATTGGGTGGTCCCATTGGGAGAAATAGTGAAGGCAGTGGGAAGAGCATGTGGTGGTCTTCAGCTTCTTTGTAAAGTCATCTCAGCAGATGCTGGTGGTTCTACAGCCAGTAGCAATGCCATGCTCTGCTTGGAAAGGACAATGCTCACATATAAACACACATAGGTGAGTCCTCAAATGTCTTTTCAAGAATGATCCTTCTGGACTGCTTAAAACTCCATTCCAGCCAATCAGAACTGCTTGTCATCTCCTGATGCCATGTGCTTCTTTTTGCTGCCATGTCTTTACTCATCACGTTGTTTATAGAAAATCCTTGCTTCATTCCATAGGATTCCACAGGAGGATAGATATTATATATCAGTGCATTACTGAGTGGATAAAAGGAGAACAGAATTGTCAAGTCAGAATGTAGGTATGTACACACACAAACACACACATACACACATATGTTGACTCGATATATTTAACAATGATCTACAAACCACTCTTTTTACTGATTATATAATAGTGTTACCCCAAATGGATGGGTTGGTGAAGTTCAATTATTCTCCATCCTTCTAAAGAAATAAAATAAAATGAGCACATATTAGCAAACGTCAGACAACACAAGTAGATATGATCAGTCTTTACAATAAAGAAAAATCTACCAAAAAATGTAGCTTAAAACTCAGCTCTCTGACAAGTCTTTTCTGGTGGACCCCAAGTAACTATGAACTTATTGATGCATTTTAATTCTTTATTTCTATATAATTACTTTGCTGAGTGTTTTTGGCACTCTGAGTATGACACACACACTCTCTCTGGGTCTCTTTGTGTGTGTGTGTTTATGCATGCACGCATATTTATACACATATGTGGTGGTGTGGATGGAGGTCAGGTCATGGAGGCAAAGTGATACAGCATAGCCTATAGGAATCTGGTTGTGAGCTATTAGAGGCTAGAGAAAATTCCCTACTGGCATCAGTGTGTGATGGAGTTTGACATGTAAGTGTGTAGAACTTTGGGCAACTCCCAACTGTGGGAGGGTAGGTTTTCAGTGCAGGAATCATCCAATTTTTGTGTATGATTCTAGACCCAGCTTACCTTGTGCTGGTTTCCTTTGCTGCCATGCTATTTAGTGGTGACTGCATAGAAGTAGCCCACAGTTAGTCTTTGAGACGGATGGACGGTCATTAAAAACTGATGCTGGCATGGAGAACAGACCCAATCTTCCACTACCCATCCTTTTCTTGGGCTAGTGGCTGTGAGATCAGTGCAGCATGCCTGGACTGAGGTCATCACCTGCTTTCCTATGCTGCATTAGTCACGGAGCAGGACTAACGGTAATGAGCGTGACAATAATAATCACAACTAGCAGGCTGAGAGCTGGTGTTTGAAACCATTTTATATACATTTCTCTAACATCTATTTTCACTTTCCCTTCAGAGCCACCACACCAGAGAGAGGGACTGCAATTATTTGGGGGCTAAAGGAAGGACCCCTTCTCCAAAAGTTATTGTTTCAGAACAGATCAAGTAGAACATGGGTGGAAGACTGCCAGCCCATGGAGACAAGTCCGACTACAGAAAGATGTGATTGGTGCTACTTTGCCAATTTGTCTATTTTTTTCCAGTTGCAACAAAAAGAGCAGGATATACCCTAAATGTTCAGAGGGTCAGCCCATGCTGCCCAACATTTTCTTAGTGCACAGACTCTCCCATTGTCTCAGAGTACCACACACTTTAGACCCAATGCCTCTGTGGTGTGACAGCCTGGTATAATAATGCTCATTGAATATACTCAGTGTCACTTCTAGAATGATAATTGCTTAGGCAATTTGGCCTCATGCCACCAAAAAGAAAAAAAAAATAGATCCAATACCCTTAGTAGCATGAGAAGTCCACAGGCTGTGCAGCAGCCTCCCATAGGAAAAGTTATCATTGTTTCTTTCAACCTACACTCTCCAAGCTGCAAATTATACATTTTCACTTATTGCCTTTCAAATTTTGTTTGATTTTGGTCTCAGTTGTAATATCAATAATTTTTTTTTTTTTTTTTTGCCGGGACAAGCTGTCAGACGAGAAGCAGCATAAAAAAGGGAAGGGTTTATTTCTGGCTTACAGGCTCAAGGATACAGCCAGGAGGCATCACATCAGCGCACAAGCTGGGGTAGGTTGAGAGAAAACAGAAGTGGGTCCAGGTACTAAAGCCTCTAGGCCCAATCCCAGTGGCGCACTTCTCAGGCCAGGCTGTATCTCCTAAGGGCTCTACAACTTTCCGGACAGTATCACCAACCGGGGATTAAGTATGCCAACTTAATGGGGAACATTTTGCATTCAAATCACTATATTCAGCCTCTGACCCTCACAGACGCTTGACTACCTCATGATTCAAAATACAGTCAGCCCAACTTTAAAGTTCCCCACAGTGTTTACTAGTTACAGTGTTCAAAAGTCCAAAATCTCATCTGAGACACCAGGTGGTCTCTTACCAGTGAGCCCTGTAAAATGAAAACACAATCCACATACCCCAATACGATAGCACAGAGCAAGCACTCCAATTCCAAAAGGAAGGAAAGCGGGCATGGCAAGGAAAGCTTCAGTTTGGGGACCTGGGATATTAAACTTGCTTGCATTTCTTTTTGTGCCAAAGTTGATATTTTTCCAAGTCACTTTTAAGGGTGACACAGTTGAAAAGAGGCTGTCTTCTTTCAATGTTCCAACGAGGCAACATCTCACCTTGGTTTTTTTTTTTTTTGGTTTTTCGAGGTAGGGTCTCACTGTAGCCCAGGCTGACCTGGAATTCACTATGGAGTCTCAGGGTGGCCTTGGACTCACGGCGATCCTCCTACCTCTGCCTCCCGAGTGCTGGGATTAAAGGCGTGTGCCACCACACCTGGCAACATCTCACTCTGTAGCCCAGAACAGGCTAGCTAGGCTCCAAATTCTAAGCAATCCTCCTGCCTCAGCCTCCCAAGCACTGAGATTAGAGGTATAAGCCACAAGAGCCAGCTTCCTTTCAATGTTTTAAGAATGAGTCAGCTTCATAAATAGAAGAAAATATGGTTTGCACTATAATTTGTCTGTTTCATCAAATGTTGGTTCCAATTTAATCATCCATATTTCCTATCATAGATGTGTAGGAATAACTGTGCATTGAAAATAAATGGTCATGCCAGGCATGGTAGCACATGCATTTAATCCCAGCACTTGCGAGGCAGGAGGAATGCTGTGAGTTTGAGGTCAAACTGGGCTAAAGAGTGAGTTACAGATCAGCCTGGGCTAGAGTGAGACCCAAAATAATAAATAAATAAATAAATAAATAAATAAATAAACCATCAACGTGCAAAGATTTCCTTCCACCAGCAATATACAGCAGAGTTACTACAGGTCATGAGGCATTTGCAAAAGAAGACGTCCTACGAGCATCCCGTCACTGGATTAAATATACTTCCTCAGAGGGAATTCTTAAAAGGTTTAGCTCAACTTTTGCTACATGTTTTAGGATATTTGGGGAAAGAATAGTTGCCCTATTTTAGCATCATACGTTCTGTTCAGCTCCCTTTAGAACAGACCAGAACACACAGTAGGCACACAGTGGAACGCAATTCCTTGTGGTTTACTGTGAAGTGTTTGATCGGAAAACAGAAAAAATGAGTAGCATATTATGAAGGAGATACATTTTTTTTTCATACATAAGTAAACCTAAATTCTAACCCTGGTGGTTTTCGGAGGTTCTGTGATTTTAATTCCTTCAAAAAGAAACATTTGGGGCTGGACAGATGACTCAGCAGTTCAGGAACTTGCCTACACAGCCTAATGACAAGGGTTTGATTCACAGGAGCTACCGACATAAAGCCAGATGCACAATGTGGCGCATGCACCTGGAGTTTGCTTGCAGTGGCTAGAGGCCCTAGCACACCTAGTTTTTCTCTTTGTCTGTCTCTCTTCTCTTTGTCTTCCTCTGCTTGCGAATAAATAAATAATTTTTTTTTAAAAAAGAAACACTTGAGGGTGGAGAGACGGCTCAGTGGGTAAAGCAATTGCTGTGTAAGCATGATGCCCTGAGTTCAGATCCCCAGCACTCAGGTAAAACCCAGGTATGGCGACATGTGCCTGTGATCCCAGTCCTGGGTGGCAGAGATAGTAGTATCCTTAGAACTTACAGGCCAGCTAGTTTAGCCAACTTGGTGAGCTCTAGGTTCAGCAAGAGACCTTGTCACAAAAACATAAGGTGGAGATTGACTGAGAAAGACACCTGATATCAATTTCTGTCCTCCACACCCACATGCACACACACATACCCCTGCAACACACAAACATGCAGACATATATGCATACCACACACATACACATGCAAAAAAGAAACATTATAAAGAAAAAAAGAAACTATAGCAGGAACTTAACACTTGTAGAACTAGAAAAGACTAAGTGAACAGTGGAATAAAACCTGGCCTCCTTCACTACTGGGCTCAAGCAGTGGGTGGCAGGTGCATGATGGGTGACTACAGAGAGCTGAGGTTTGAAAGATTAAGGGTTCTTCACATCTAAGTGGCAATGTCCTATGGTCATATGAACGACATCCAGGATCTGAATACATCTGTTCAACTGCAGATAGATGCGCCCATCTACTAACTGTTCTTTTGTCTAAGCAAGCAGGGAGGAGCCTCCGTGTGTCTGGCACTGTGACTAGTACTGAACGTCCTGCTCCGGGCAGATACTGCTGCAGTCGGCTTCTTGTTGCTGGGTCGCAGCTTATGGGTGGAAAGGGCTTATTTCAGTCTTACAAATTCCAGGGGAACACCATCAATGGGTGGAAGGAGATAGCTCCCATAAATTCAAGCAGAAAGATGCCACCAAACATTCAGCAAACACCAACACCAGCAAGCATGGACAGCCAGGGCTCCAAACTGCTTTCCACACACCCTAGGGCTGGACTTAGGAGACACCCCTCAGAGCCTTATCTCTTCCCCAGTAGAGCTCCTCCCACTGGGGACTCAATTTTATGCCTGAGCCTATGGGGCCACACATTTAAACTACTACAGACACTCACTGTACCTGCTGCTAGTCATCACCACAGGAGCTATGAAGGACAAGTGACATACGCCACTTCAGGGTAAGGTGAATAATAGGAGTCTTAACTTTTATGGGATGGACCGGGAAGGACTTTCTTAAAAAAAAAAAAAAAAGTACCACTACAAATGGTTCTCCTGGGACTACATAGTGAATTCTAGGTCAGCCTGGGCTAGAGCAAGACCCAACCTAGAAAAACCAAAACAAAAGAAAAAAATACTTATTAGAGGGAGAGAAAGAGGGAGAGAGAATGAGCACACCAGGGCCTTCAGCCATTGCAAATGAACTCCAGATGCATGTGCTACCTTGTGTATCTGGCTTACGTGATGACCTGGAGAATCAAATCTAGGCCCTTAGGCTTCACATGCAAGTACCTTAACTGATAAGCCATCTCTCCAGCCCACAAATGGTTCTAAACATAGTTTCTTATTTACTATATGATTCAGCTTAACTACTAAAATATTAATAGCTCATCTGGAGATAACAGCAATGGGAACAAGAAAACCAGCAATGATTGATGATAAAGAGTTCACAGTGAAGAAATGCACTGGTGTCAGGATAGTAAAGCCGGATAATATTACAAAACACAGATCAAATACCAGTCACCGGCTCAGCAAGGCATCTTTATTATGGTTATAAGTGCCTGAGCTACTGGAGGAACCAGTTAAAGCTGTTCAAATGAAAACTTGCTGGAGAAAGGCCAAATATTATGAGAGAAAGCAATTGCAGGTACATTTCTTTGGATTAGGGCAAAGATGTAGCTAGTGTGATTCATTAATTTATTTAAAAAATTAACCTGGGTGGTTGTGTTTATGCAGAGAGAAATGATTGTTGCATGGCATAAGGTGGTATTTGCATTGTGGGAGCCTGAGATTTTGAACTGTCTGGACACTGATGACCGGGCCTATCAAAATGCAGTCTTCATGTGAGCGGGGATTTCTGTCTACTTCCTTTATTGTCCTCTCAGAAGGGCTTAGATTACTATCTAGCCTTGACAGGGTCCAAGATTTTTAAATGAATAAGCAAAAAGTAATGAAAGAAATGTGTCAGTATTTCTATAGAAACTTAAGAAAACCATCAAATTATAAATGAGGCAGCTTTTAATATAGAAAAAAATAACTTGAATCAGTTAAGTTTGTGGAAGGAAATTACACTGATAATATTATATACTAACATAATTGGTATAAAACAGAAGGAAGCTGGATGTGGTTGTGGACACTTTTAATCCCAGCACTTGGGAGGCGGAGGTAGGAGGATGGCTGTGAGTTTGAGACCAGCCTGAGAACTACATAGTGAATTCCAGGTTAGCCTATGCTAGAGTGAGAGAATACCTAAAAAAAAAAAAGAATGGGGAGGTAATATGATGGAGAATGGAATTTCAAAGGAGAAAAAGTGGGGGGGAGGGAGTTAACATGGGATTTTTTTTATAATCATGGAAAATGCTAATAAAAATTTTTTAAAAAGTAAAAAAGAAAGAAACAAACAAACAAAACATAAGGGAACAGTTTACCTAGTACATGGTCCATGAAATCAAGCATTCAACTCGCAAGGTTGTTTAAATGATATTATATTTCATTAGGTTCCAATTGTAGTCACAACTGCCAAGTGTAAGACAACCAAACTCTTGCTTTAAAGCGATTTCCATAAGACTTTCCAAGGACTGTTTTGCTTTATACGTGACATTACAAAGCTGTAGTTTGGAAGCCATAATGACATGGGCATATTTGTACCTATGTATTCATTAATCTCTACACAACCCCTGTCCCTTTATTAATGTGAACACTGGTTTTTCACCTGCATTTCCCCTAAACACCAGTACCTAACTCATCACCAAATGACACTTCCATGTTCCTCCTCCTTTATGTTTCTGACCCATGTTTTTACTGCCATGTGATACTCAGCCTGTTGACAACTTTTTGCTTAAAAAGAGTGACATAATTTTGTTTTATTTTATTTTATTTTTTAAATTTTTATTAGCATTTTCCATGATTATAAAAAAAATCCCATGGTAATTCCCTCCTTCCCCCCCCACACTTTCCCCTTTGAAACAGAACTTTATTTTATTATTTCAATTATTTTATTTTTATTTGACACAGAGAGAGGGAGGGAGAGAGCAAGAATGGGTGCACCAGGGCTAGGACCTCCAGCCACTACAAACGAACTCCAGACACGTGTCATCCTGCGCATCTGGTTCACATGGGACCTGGAGAATCGAACCTGGGTCCTCCAGCTTCGCAGGCAAGCACCTTAACCGCTAAGCCATCTCTCCAGCCCTTGAATTTTACTTTTAGTGCTGAGTGTATCAAACCCAGCACCTTGTGCGTGTTAGGCAAGTGCTCCATTACTGAGCAACAAGTTTTGAGGCATGCTCTCTGAGTGGACCTGCCAGTTCTGTGGCTTCCCCCTGGTCATGTTATTCCATCTTAACAGTGCTCAACCTACTTTTCCTGACCAACTGCTTGATGTCCATACATCTCAATTTATGTAAAAACTTGCTTAAAAGACTGTTCTGTTGAAGTATCATTGATTAGCAATTCCTCTGTATGGATAAAAATTCAGTGAGGGTTAGAGAAATGGCCTAGGCATTAAGGTGCTTGCTTGCAAAGCCTAATGACCAGAGTTTGATTCCTAGTACACAGGTCAAGCCAGATGCACAAAGTGGTGCCATGTGTTTGGAGTTTGTTTGCAGTGGCTGGAGGCCCTGGCATTCCCGTTCTTTCTCTCACTCTCCTGGAAAATAAGTAAAAAAAAAAAAAAAAAAAAAAAAAGATTCAATGAATGATCACTGCAAGGTCACAGGTAGTAACATCTTCAGCACTATGTAAAGCTGCTAGTCCATCAGAGACAGAACAGAGCCATTCTTCTGCCCAACCAAGTTAACTGGGACTGTGTTCTGTGTGTTGTGTGAACTCTATTCCTATCTTCTGGTTGTAAACTAGTAATATATGTATGCTCAATTCCTATATGATGCTTCGTAGAAACCTAAGAGAACCTGGAAGTGTGTGGAGAACTTGCAACATGGAACAACAAGTCAATAAAAGCCATTTAGGAAATTGGGCATCTACTAATTGCTAAGGACCATATTAGGCTCTGGGCAAAAAGGATTTAAAGGACATATTACCTAGCATATGGTTGGGTAGGGGGCAAGGCAGAAGAACAAAGCAGGGGAAAAACCGAAGAACGTCTGAATTACAGAGCTAATGCAGGGTGAGTGATTAATGAACTCTGTGGGTGTGAGGAGTAGGGTGTCAGGGAAGGCTTCCCAAAGAAGGCTTTGAAAGATGACTCTGAGACTTCCAGGCAGAAAGAAGGGAGGACATTCCAGGAAGAGAGAACTGATGATGCAGGCCTCAAAGGAGTCAAGTGGGATGGCGTTTTTGGGGAATTCTGAACAGGCCAACATTTCTGAGCCTAGACAGCATGAGGGGCATGGGTGGAGAGTTCATGCCGTGGAGCTCTGGGCTGTGGGTTTGAATGTGGAGGGTGACACCTGTGGGGGGCTGGGGAGATGGCTCTGAGGATAAAGGTGTTTTCCTTGTGAGCGTACAGTCTTGAGTTTAGAACCCAGACCCCACCTACAATTCAGGGAGGCATGGTAGCTCGCCTGTAATCTCAATGCTCAGGAGATATAGACAGGATCCTCCGGGTAGCAGGATGGCTAGTTAGATTAGTCAAATGATGAGTTCTTTTTTTAAAAAAATATTTTTATATTTATTTATTTGAGACAGTGGGGAGAGAATAGGTGTGCCACAGCCTCTAACCACTGCAAACGACAGATGCATGCACCATTGTCTGCATCTGGCTTATGTGGGTTCTGGGGAATCAAACTTGGGTCCTTAGGCTTCACAAGTGCCTTAACTACTAAGCCATCTCTCCAGCCCTCTTTTCCTTTAATTTATATTCTTATATATTTACTTGAGGTTGAAAGGAAGAGAATGTATGAATGAATGAATATGGTTGCACCAGGACCTCTTGCCATTGCAAACAAACTTCAGATGCATGCCACTTTGTGTATCTGATGTACACAAGAACTAGGGAATTGAACATAGACCAGCAGGCTTGTCAAGCAATAAAGTGATTAGTTCTAAACTAAAGTGGAAGACTGCCTCAGTAAAAATAGTGGAGAGTGATGATTGACCTCAGCCTCTGGTCCACATGCTCCCACACACATATGAGCGTGCATACGCACTTGCATGTCCGTCACGCATGCATAACCACACAAAAATGTGCATTGGGCTGACTCTTGGGTTAGCACATCCCAGTACGTACTAATGACTATGAGAACAAATGTCACAGAAATCATAAAAGGACACTTCTCACTCTCTCTGAATGTATGTGCAATGCAAGAGACATTAATAGTTTTTAAAATATATTAATTTTTTCTCTTGAGACCCTCATCCATTTCAGTGATTCCACATTTTGAGAGTGAACGTTGATAATGACCATATACCCTGCTAACCACTGGAATGCAACCAAGATCTAATTCATCCATGAAAAGAAACAATGGTGGGGGGATTGGGGGCTGGAGGGATGGTTCAGCACTTAAGGCATTTGTCTGAAAAGCCTAACAACCAAAGTTTGAATCCCTAGCATCCATGTACAGGCAAATGCACAAAGTGGCACATGGACCTGGACATCATTTGCAGCAGCTGAAGGCCCCAGTGTGCCCATTCTTTCTCCTCTCCTCTCCTTACCTCTCCTCACCTCGCCTCTCACCCTCTGCTTGCAAATGAGAGTCTCCTGCTTATTTATGCTGTTGGTGACCATTTTCTTCCAACAGCTCCCATTGCGCTTTGCAGCACTTATCAGGGTTAGCCAGGCTCAGATTTCAGAAAATTTCGAGTTCAAAAGATAGATCCCAACTATCATGTTTTCTCAAAATTTCTAAACATGTAACCAATCAATTTCTGAATTAATTTTCTTAAAATGAAGTCAAGGGCTGGAGATATGGCTTCATGGTTAAAGGTGTTTGCTTGCAAAGCCTGGTGGCCTGGGTTTGATTCCCTAACACCCACGAAAAACCAGATGTGCAAAATGGTGCATGCATCTAGAATTTGTTTGTGGTGGCAAGAGATCCTGGAGCACCCATTTTCATTCATATTGTCTTCCTCTCCTTCCCTCTCTTCCTCTTTCCCTCTCTACTTACAAATGAATAAATAATAAAAAATAGAATGAAGTCAAGTTAAAAATTCAAAGCAAGGTTACATGTTGCTAGTGCCCATAGTGTTGGCCACTGCAGTTCTTTTTTTTAAATAATTTTATGTTTATATTCATTTACTTATTTGAGAGCAACAGACAGAGAAAGAGGCAGATAGAGAGAGAGAATAGGCATACCAGGGCCTCCAGCCACTGCAAACGAACTCCAGACGCGTGCACCCCCTTGTGCATCTGGCTAACGTGGGTCCTGGGGAAACGAGACTCAGACTGGGATCCTCTGGCTTCACAGGCAAGCGCTTAACCACTATGCCATCTCTCCAGCCCACCACTGCTGGTCTTAAAGATTCTCCTCAATGGTACACTGTGCTACTGTGGTAGACTCCCATTTGCTGTAGGGTTAGCACCTTATAAATCTTTATTACTCTTCCATTTTGTCCGAATTTGAACTTTCTTTGGAGACTTTTAATACCATCATGCCTTACCTTAGAAGCTTCTAAACTGAACATGGCATGTTTGGTTTTTAGCCCTAAAGGGCATTACTAAAAGCCTTAAGATACTCCTTTTGCCATTTCTCCACTTACAGCAATAAGAAGCAACATAGGAAAATATTCATTAAGGAAAAAGGATAACAGTGTTGATTCCATTCCAATGCTCTCTTATGCCATTTTAAGGTCGAAGTGATCACACAGAGATACGAAACTTCTATAAAAGAATTAACCTATGTGAAGTGCATTTTCGTTTATACTAAGCCTAAGTGTATGCTAACATCGATTAGAAGATAATTTATTTTGCACGTGTGCATGTGTGTGCACACACACATGCACACCAGGGTCTCTTGCCACTTTACATGGGTGTCAGGGGAACTGAACCCATTTGCAAGCAAGGACCTTTCACCTCTGAGTCATCTCTAGCCGGAATGCAATTTTTATAGGTACAGAGTTCCCATCTTATTAAATAGAATTTTGGATTTTAGTTATCTAATAATGATTCCCCTTGAATATAGTTTATTAGCATTGACAAAGGATAAGTGTTTCTTAACATTATTACATAACAGTCACCCGGTTTCAAGGTGTGAGCAAAGTAACAATCGCAGCTAAGAAACTGTCTGTGTGGAAGCCACTGTGCCTGAGTGTCCTGGCTCTCCTCTGTCTCTACTTGTCTTTCACCTTACAGAGGTGCACTGGGGGGGGGGGGGGGGGAAGGGGGCTTTGTGACTGGCGCAAGATTGAACAGTCCCACATTCTCCAGTTATCTTTCTCTGCATCTCATTAACCTGACACAACCATGATCTTGAATAAGTCAACTGGAGTGGAATTTTCTAAAATGGAAATAAATATGTCTGGCAGGGTCAGCGTGAGGATAAAGACATAGGACGATATATGAATATCCTTTGAAGAGTGAAATCCAAGCTGCTACCAGTAAGAAGCAAGGAGCCATACTCCCATAGGCTGAGCACCTTTTCAGGGACTGTTTGCTCTCAGGTTAATACAGGTAGAGGAGTGACCCAGGGCGCACTGTGCGTGAGCAGTGGTCAGCGGTGTTGCTGTGTGAGCAGACCCTGTGAGCAGTCATGGTTCCTTCCCAGTTGATCAGAAAAATACAAACTCATTCCCACAAGGGCCTTCACTGTGTCTTGGTCACTCTGGATCTTTGTAGGACTTGGTGTGTCATTTCCAGACACCCACCACAATTCAGGATTCAGCTTGGCTGTTGGTACCAAAGCCTGAATGCTATTTGAGCACTAGGGATGATCAGCAAAGGGGTCTTGCAATTTTCATTTGCTTTGTGAAACTGAGAGGTGTTTACAGTATGAAATGCTACAGAAATAAATACACATGTGGTGTTCCAGAAGTGACTACACACGGAGAACATTTTTCCCCCTCAGGATTTGTGTTTGCTATTTTAGGACCCATGTTTTAAGGGTCAAGTGTTAACTTTTCAGAAACAACCTTTAATGAGTCAGGATAAAAACCATCTGGCACAAGAATCCTTCAAAGGGCTGCATTCAGGAGAGAGGAAAAATTTCCCACCACCGTAAGATTCCCATTGGAGCTTATGCCTTAAGTTGCTCAACAAGACACATCTATCATCTCCTATCTATTGCTCTTTTATCTTCCTGAATATTCACGAAAGGAGGTGAAAAAGAAATATTGGAAAGAAGAGGAATTGGGGGATGGTAAGGTTTTTGTCATAATGGTTGAGTGCAAAAAAAAAAAAAATCAACAACGGGTTTTTTCGGTAAGGCTGGGGAAGCTACATTGCTTATTTACTAAAGAGCTAAGGGCTAAAGATTCAGGACAGGGATGTCTGCGGGAGTGGCAGGCGAGCGGGTCTGGAATAAACAGGACTGGGCCAAAATCAGAAATAGCAATCTAACCTCCCTAAACAAGTTCTCCTAAGCGACAAATCCTGGTGTCCCAGCAAGTGACGATGAGCTAATGTAGGTGTCGTGACTCCGGGGTGTCACTGAGCCAAAGAGATGCTGTAGGATGCAGGGAGACCTCTTCCACACGGCCCGCTGCCCAGAAAGCTCCTGGGGGCTCTGGTGCCCTTTGTGCCATTGTGAGGGTGACCGTGACCCCAAGTCCTCCGGGGAGAAGGGGACTAGTTCAATTTCAGCATATAAGAATGGGAAAACGTCCCCATCAGAAAGGCTCCTGGTTCTTGCTTGCAATGAAACAGACCCAAATACAGACAATGATGGAGGGATGGTGTGTGTGTGTGTGCGCGCGCTTATTTGCACCATCTCTGCACGCCTGCAATGAGACCAAACCCAAAGGCGGCTCTAAATGCCAGCCCCGGAGGCTCCTCGATGACCATCAGGTCCCCGGGTGGGGTGAGGGGCCGAAAATAACCGGGGCCTCGGAGCTGGGCAGCAGCCGCAGCGCGGGGAGGCGGGGGCGGGCGCGGAGGCGGCCCCGCATCCCTAATGAGGGAATGAATGGAGAGGCCCCTCGCCCCGCGCCCGCCCACCCGGCGGCGGCCGCCCAGGGCCTGCGAGCGAGCGCGGCGAGCCGGCTCGGGCCGCGGCTCGGGCGGGCGGGCGGGCGGGCGGCGTGGATGCGGCGGGCCGGGCGGCGCCGCTCACCTGAGGCGGGGCGGGCGGGCGGCGGCGAGGCTCCTCCGCGACGCGCCCGGCCGTGATTTGAGGCGCCGGCGTCGGCCGCCGGCCATGGCCCCGAGCGCCTAGCGGGAGCCGGGCTCTGCGCCTGTGCCGTCCCGGCGGCCGCTTCCTCCCGGTCCCCGTCGCCGTCGCCGTCGCGGTCGTGGCCGCCGCCCCGGGGCCTGCCCGAGCCGCCCGCCCCGCCGCGCCGCGCGGCCTGCAGCCCTCCGCCGCCCTCGCCCTCGCCCTCGGCCGCCGAGCGCTCTCCGCCGCCCGCGCCGCCCCGCAGCCCCCGGCGACCCCGCCGTCCGCACAAGATGTCGGCCCGGACGCCATTGCCCACGGTGAACGAGCGGGACACGGAGAACGTGAGTGCAGCCGGCCGCGGGGCCGGCGGGGACGGGGGACCCCCGCGGGGCGTCGGGCTGCGCTCTCGGCCCGCCGGACCCCCGCCGCCTCTCCGCAGCCCGCAGCCCGCGCGGGTGCCCGCCGGCGGGCCCTCTCCCCACCCCCAACGTCGCCCCTGACCGCGCTTCTTGGGGGGCCGCCCGTGCCCACGCGTGCGGCCACGGCCCCCGAGGGAGGCCGGGCGCGGGGCTGGGGCGGGTGCGCGCGCGGGGAGCGCGTGTGCGCGTGACTTTGCACCGATCTCGCCCGCGGCTTGGGGCGCAGGCCGCCCAGACCCTGGGGAGCCAACTCCCCTTTTCTCTCCTCTTCTGCACCCCGTGCTCTGGCTAGCATGTACTGGAGGTGCATGGCTTTGAAGGGAGGGCTTTTGGGGTGTGTGTGTGTGTGTGTGTGTGTGTGTGTGATTGCCCTCGGGAGCTTATTTATTTTTATTCTTTTAATCAAGATGTAGATGCCCTTGGCGTTTGAACTCTTGCGAACCGTGACAGCCAGAGCAGGTGTAGCTCCACCTCCTGAAAAGTACAATTGCGTGACAAGTTACTTGGTGGGGAAAAGGTGGGGCTTTGGTACTTGGTGGTATTTAAATACCCCCAGGGTCTGTGAAGGGGCCCCAGGGGCCCTGTCTGATTTTCTGGCCAGTTTTGAGAAGCTGGAGGCTGTTAAGTTTTGGTTGGCTTGTCCAGAGCTCTTCCATCCGGTGCCTCAAGTGCCAATGACTTCATAGGGACGGTAAAGTAAAAATAACGAAGTGCTCTGGTGTTCTTAGACAAAAGATCTGAGAGAAACCTACCAGCTCACGCCTGGAGGAGTTCAAGGGCTTGCAAACACATTATTGACTCCTAGAGGGGAGAGGACCACCGAAATTTAATATAATTCTTTGAAGGGGAAAGGGATTCTGCTAAGAGACTATTGTTAGAAAACCAAGGAAGATATTGGAGTGTGCTTTGTCTTTTCCTGTGTCATGCACTTAAAAGGATAAAGACACTCTAAGGCTGCCTCTCATATTTTTAACTTAATTTTGCATCATAACTGTTGTGTTAGAAATTAATGCACAATTTTGTTTGAGAGATTGGAGAAGGTCAGAGAAAAAGATGAAGAATTTGGTTGAATTTGATTTTTAAAGCCAACTTGACCGAATTTTCTCTTTTTTTCTGATAGGCATTCTGACAAAAAAAAAAAAAAAAAAAAAATTCCTGTCATTCAGGAGTGTGCATGAAAAGTAAAACAGACAAAGACCTTTGTTTTTATTAGCAAAATTCTGTGTGTGTTAGCCTAGGAGTGGAAAAGTACATTGTTTAATTTTGTCTTCGGTTTTGACTACTCCAGCTCTTCCCATGCTGCTGTGAATAAGCCACTTTATGCAGACATGAGGTCGCGTTATAGAACTAGGCCATGGGGAGAGCGTAAAACGCAGCCTCACGTGCCAGAGCGAAGCGACAACAAAAAGAATTCTCAGCTAAGCAGTAGTAGTGAGGTAAATGTTGTTGTACCTTTTGAAAATGATTATGCTGGATCAAGCCATTGGCTTTGTTGCGGAACATGTCATTTTAGAGGCTGTTTATGGTCCTGCTTCTACTCTGTGGTACACAGCTGTGACTCCATGTAGCTTACTTACCCATCTCCTTATACCTCCTGAGTGCCATGGAGAATATCCACTGCTCCAGGGCCGTTAATTAATCAATGACTGTGCACTTGGCTTTGGAGCTGAAAGAGACTGCAGAAGTGGTGAAGATCGGGCTTCTCCCCTCAAAGCCCTGATTGAAGAGGTCCATGTAATCCCAGGCAGTAGATGCGCAGCCAGTGCACGAGTGGAGCCAGATTGGTTTAGAAGTGCTCCAGGTGCTTGTCGCTGGGGCTGCCGCGTCATCCTGGGTTAATAAACTGCACTGGCCATTCTTGCTAACCCCTCATCGAGAGACTTCATCAGGAAACCCACTTATCAGCACATACATTAATGCCGGCATGCAGTCAAAATGCACATTCTTTTCCACTCGTTTCCAATGATATGTGACACATTTAAAAAAAAGTTGTGAGAGGCATGACCCACAGTCCCCATGGGGCTGGCCTGCATTCCCAGTGAGGAAGGCCTCTTCAGAAAAGGGCTAGGGAGGAGGGAAAGGATGGTGCCAACATGTGATGTTTACGTACAAAATATGTCCATACCTAATAATAAAAAATAAAAAAGTTGTGAAAAAAACGTGTGTTTAAAATCAATGAATACAATAATGAAAAATCAAGATATTGTCATTTGCGGTTTTTTCTTTATATATGTAGCATCTTCTAGTATGACATATTTGCATTTTGTGCTTTTGAGAGTATGTAATACCTACCCTTCCCAATGTCACTAGTATGAATGTTACAACTGTAATCTGTGATATACTGCTGTGTGTAGTGGGGAAAGAACTGTTGTGCTTTGAGAACCCTGTGTGGAATTTTCAGGACTGTTTTCTTACATGGAGGATCTGCTGTACCTTGTAATGGGCCTACACTGGTGCAGTACAACAGAACAGTCAGCGAGTAACTTTTAAGGCAGTTAACACTTATTAGTGAAGTAGAGGAGACATGATGCATGTCATAGAAGCTATGCAAGATGTGTTCGTTTTTAGGTTGTCAGGAGTCATCCACAAAAAGAATTCATGCTTGACAGACTTCTTTTCTGCTGTTGAATACTTGGATAATTCCAGCCTTACCAAGTATATTCTCTCCTCAATGAAACAGTTTTGTGTTGGGAAAACTCTGCTGATGCTTATCTCTGAGGGTCACGGATGCCTTGGCTGGTTTCTGTGTGGAAAGCAGTGCTGTGTGCTTTATCAGTGGGTAGAAGTTGATATGACTACTTCTTGGGATGGCTTACTTCAGAAGCTTACAGCTCTCAATGTCAAGTCGTTTGATAGGGCTGAAATGCGTGTGCTGATGGTAAGAAGCGGTAAGGTAGCTGAGGTGACCGGCAGTGGCTTGTCCAGTGGGCACCATTGTCTGTAGATGGAAAAGGCTAGAGATAGCATACATCACCAAAACCCTGTGCCTCCCTCGTGGGTCACAGTGCCTGTCACGTCACGGTGTAATAGTTGTCACATTTGTCTCCACAGTGTTGCCCTAGCCAGCCTCTGGGACTAGAGTGCGTAAGAGGTCAGTGCTAGAAGAGCCCCTTTCGGTTCACCCATCAGCAGACACCATCAAATATGTGTGTGAGAGCAGACATGCGCAGTGCAACCGAAGACTGGAGGCTCCAGAGAATCAAGCCGCCTGCTCAAGGCGGTATCAGTCCCTGACCTCCGCAGTGCCTGTGCTCTTCCTGTTGCCAGGAGATGTCTGCTCCGCTCTTGGCCGAGACGTCTTACAGACCCCCAGGGCCGCGGGCTCCGTAGAGGAGTCTCAGGACATGCTTTCCCGAGCTCACTGGTGGGCCTTTGCTATCTCCTCTGAATGGGAAGCTCAGCCCTTCCCCTTTATCGCAGACTCACACATCCTTTGTGATGTGGCCGTTGGTGTTTTTTTTTTTTTTTTTTTTTTTTTTTTTTACTTTATTTATTTGCAAGGAGAGAGAGAGAGGAGAGACAGACAGAAAGAATGGGCACACCAGGGCCTCTAGCCACTGCAAATGAACTCCAGATGCATGTGCCCCTTGTGCATCTGGCTTACATGGGTCCTGGGGAATTGAACTTGGGTCCTTTGGTTCTGCAGGCAAACGCCTTATCGGCTAAGCCATTTCTCCAGCCCCAGCCTTTGGTTTTAACAAGACTCCTGAGGTGATTGTACCCAGCTGCCCACTGGTGACTATACCAGTGGTCACCATAGTGGGTGTCTTGACATGTGCACTGGGAAACAAAGTATCTTTAATGTTTATCATTTCTCTGTGATCTTCATGCTATGATGGATGTATAGTACTAGCCATTTCAAATAATAATAGTAATTATTTTCAAATGGTAACTTTATAAATAGTAATAGTGAGTATATCTTTTTCCGTCTGAGGCTTTCCTTTGGAAATTGTTACTCTTTCCTTGGTGACCATCTTCAGAAGTTCTTTTGATGAATCTGAGCATGGTGGCATGTGCCTAGAATCCAAGCTATCAGGAAGATAAGGCAAGGAGGACTGTGAGTTCAGGGCCAGCCTGGGCAAAATAGTGAGACCCTGTCTTTAAAAAAAAAGTTTTTTTATGATGAAGGACTATCATTCATAAACCTTTTAAAATTTGAAAGCATATCTTCCCTTCTTTTTGAAAGACAGTCTTGCTCAGATTTTATAATTGTTTTTTATATTTTTACTTATTTATTTGCAAGGAGGGAGACAGAGAGAAAAAGAGAAAGAGAGGGCCAGGGCCTCTAGCTGCTGCCATTGAATTCCAGACACATGTAACAGTTTGTGCATCTGGCTTTATGTGGGCACTAAGGAATTGAACCTAGGTCGTTAGGCTTTGTAGGCAAGCACCTTAACCACTGAGCCATGTCTCCAGCCTTTGCTCAGTTTTTAACTCTAGACTGACAGGTGAATTTCTTCAAGGCTCAGAAGATGGCTTTTCTGCATCTGCCAGTCACATTTTATCTGTTCAGAAGTCATCTGCTAACTGGTAGTCAAGATTTTGTGTGACTTTGCAGGATTCTCTTTTCTTTCATTGTTGTTTGTTTGATGTTGATGTTGTAGTTTCACTGTAGTGCACTGAACTGGGTTTTGTTTTTATCCTCCTTGCTTTTTCAGTCAATTCATGTTTGCATAGCTTCTAGGTAGCTATCATCTAGTGTGAGTCTCACTTCTGGTATCTCTGGTTTCTTCGTGTTTTGTGCTCGGGTTAGGTCATGCTGGACTTCAGATGCCATCAGTGCCTTGGCCTCCTCAGCTTTCTTACTAACTTGCTTCTGTAAATGGTGAGCCGAGTGACTTCTGTGGCGCTCTCCTCTGTGCCTCTCGCAGTTCTGGAGGTGCACCAGCCTTTGTCCTTCAACCTTGCCCTGCAGTCTTCTCCAGCGCTCGGCAGATGTGCTGCCCTTCCTCACGCTGCCCGCCGCCAGCCTGAGCCTCTCGTTCGCGGCTTTCCCCGCCGCCGTTCTCTGTGCTACGGTGTGCAGTCGTCTGTCCTCTAGACACACCTTTATCTTCCCCGTTGTACTTAGATCTCTCTGAATTCATCTGCTGATTTTTTTTTAAATTGTGGCAACACACCTCATCTGAGATCGGCTTTCATGATTCTTTAGCTAGCTGGTGCAGCATTGTCACCATGGGCACAGTGTTTTACAGCAGATATGTGCAAATGTTTTCATGTTGCATGACTGGACCTTCATACTTGTGGAACAATAATATTTCTCCTTCCCTTCATCCTGTGGCCACCACAAATACTACTTTGTGCTTTGATGATTTTAACTGGTTCCGATACCTCCTAGGCCTGGAATCATGCAGCATCTATCCTTCTGTGACAGGCTTATTTCATTTTAGCATAGTGTCCTCAAGGTGAGTAGGTGGCACAACTTCTCTTTTATGGTTGAATAATATTTCATTGTATGTTATACACTACATTTTTATTTAATCATCTGTTGATGGGCATTTGGAATGGTTAGTGTAAATAATGTTTCAGGGCATGTTTAGATACAATTATCTTTTAGAGATCCTCATTTCTGTTCCCCTGGATAAATACTAAGAGGGGAGTTGCTGGATTATATGTTAGGTCTATTCTTAATTTTTTGAGTGCCTTTAGTATTGCTTTTCATAGAAGCTGCAACCTTTTACATTTTCAACAACAGTGCACACTTCTCCACATCAATGCAAGCTTCTGGCAAGTCTTACTATCTTTGTGTTTTGATAACAGCCATCCTAAGAGGTTTGAAGTGATCCTTTCTTGTGGCTTTGACATGCATTTCTGACATGATTAGTGATGCTGAGTGTTTTCTTGTACCTGTTGGCCATTTGTGTACCATCTTTGCAGAAATCAAAGCTTTTATTTATTTGCTATTGAAATGTATGGGGCTCCTTAAATATTTTGGATATTAACTCCTTATCACATACTTGGTTTGCAAATATTTTTCTCCTGTTAAAAAATATTTTATTTATTTATTTCTTTGAGAGTGAGAGAAGAGAGGGAGGTAGGATGGGCACACCAGGGCCTCCAACCACTGCAAATGAACTCCAGGTGCACGTGCCACCTTGTACATGTGGCTTACATGGGCCCTAGGAAATCCAGCCTTTGGCTTTGCAGGCAAGCACCTTAATAGCTAAGCCATCTCTCCAGCCCCCCCCCCCATATCTTTAGCTTGCCTTGTCACTCTTTATTTTTTGCTTAGTGGGAGATTTTATTTTTAATTAATTAGAGAGAGAGAGAGAGAGAGAGAGAAATAATTAGAGGAAATTAGAGAGAATATCTCCAGATATATGCACTGTCCTGTGGATCTTGCTTTATATAGGTACTGGGGGATCAAACACTGGCCACCAGGCTTTGCAAGCAAGCACTTTAATCAGTGAGTTGTCTCCTCAGCATAGGCAGAAACTTTTGATTTGATGTAGTCTTACATATCTATTTTCACTTTGGTTATCTGAGATTTTTGTGTCATATCCAAGAGAGTGTTACTTAGACTGACATCATAAAGATTTTCTCGGATGTTTTCTTCTAGGAGCTCTGTAGCTCAACTGTTAACATTTAAATATCTGATACATTTTAGATTTTTATGTCCATTGTAAGATGAGGGTCCAGTTTCATTCCTGTATGTATGTATGCTTGTCTTTTTGTTCAGTTTTTCTAAGATTGTCCTTAACAGTCTTTGTTTTCTTGATACCCTTAATGAAAAGAGTAGATCCAGGGCTGGAGAGATAGGCATTTGCCTGAAAAACCTAATGGCTAGAGTGCAGTTCCCTAGTACCCACATAAAGCCAGCTGCATGAAGTGATGCATGCATCTAGAGTTTGTTTGCAGTGGCTAGAGGCCCTGGCACACACATTCTCTCTGTGTCTTTCTCTGTCTGTCTGTGCTCACAAATAAATAAATAAAAATATTTTTGTTATTTTTATTTATTTATTAGAAAGCAACAGACAGAGAGAGAGAGAAAGAGGTAGATAGAGAGAGGGAGAGAGAATGGGTGAGCCAGGGCCTCTAGCCACTGCAAATGAATTCTAGACACGTGCACCCCCTTGTGCATCTGGCTAACATGGGTCCTGGGGAGTCGAGCCTTGAACCGGGGTCCTTAGGCTTCACAGGCAAGTGCTTACCCACTAAGCCATCTCTCCAGCCCAAATAAAAATATTTTGAAAAAGAAAATAACTGAACCATATTCTGTTCTGTTCCATTGGCCTGTATGTCTATCTTCCTTTCCTGCCCTGCTCTACTGTTCTGATTATTGTAGCATCGTACTAGATTTTGAACTCAGGAAACGTGCAGCCTCTGGTATTATTCTGTTGGAAGATTGTTTGGGTTCTTTGGGGTTTTTCATGATTCCATATGAATTCTAGTATTTTTTTCTAGTTATATAAAGATGCACTTGGTTTTGGTAGAAATTGTAGTAAATCAATATGTTCTTTTGGATAGTGTGGACATTTTGGCAATATTGATTTTTCCATTCTGAATCATGTCTAGACATTGCTTTGTCTTATCCTTAATTTTAAGTGTTTTATGTTTTTCAGCATACAATTCTTTCACTTTTTTGGTTATGTTTATTCAAAAATACTGTATTCTTTTTGGCATTTTTATAAACAGGCTTGTTTTATTAATTTCCTTTTTGAAAATTCCTTGTTAAATGTATAGACTAGCCAATTATTTTGTGTATTGATTTTAAAATTTGGAACTTTCCTTGGTTTTTAATTTTGACAAAGTTGTGTGCATGAGTGTGTGTAGAATCTTTAGGGACTTCTACATTTAAGATCATCCCACCTACACATGGATAATTTTGCTCCTTACCTTCTGAATGGAATATTGCTTACTTGTTGCATAGCTTTGGGTAAGACTATTTGTACTATGGTTGAAAACAAATGGTGAGACTGCTCACTTGACATTGTTTCTGATCTTGGGAGAAAGTGTAATTTTTTTCCATACCTATTTGTTGAGTGTTATTGTCATAGAACGCTGTTAGGTCTTGCCAAATGTATTTTCTGTATCTCTTGAAATGATCATGGGACTGTTTTCCAAATATTTTATCTGTTAATGTGGTATATCACATTGATTTTTGTATGTTGAACCATCCTTGTGTTTTATACTTGAATCCCAATTGATCCTTTTATATGCTATTGATTTGAGTTTGTTACTTTTTTTTATTTGTTCATTTTGAGAACTTTTATGTCTATATTTATTAGGCACATGGGCCTATAGTTTTGATTTTTATATCTTGTAGTCTTTGATACTTGGACAATGCTAGTGTCATAGAATGAGTGAAGTAGTCTCTTTTGGGGAGAGTTTGGAAAAAACTGGTATTAAAAAAAATTATTTATTTGTTTGAGAGCGACAGACAGAGAGAGAGGGAGAGAGAATGAGTGTGCCAGGCCCCACCGCCACTGGAAACGAACTCCAGACGCGTGCGCCCCCTTGTGCATCTGGCTAACGTTGGTCCTGGGGAACCGAGCCTTGAACCAGGGTCCTTAGGCTTCACAGGCAAGTGCTTAACTGCTAAGCCATCTCTCCAGCCCTGTTTTTTTTTTTTTTTTTAAAATGTTTGATAGAGTTCATCTGTGATGCCATCAAGCCTTAGGCTTTTCTTTGCTAGAAGGTTTTAACTAGTTCACTCTCCTTACTAGTTACAGACCTACATAGATTTTCTAGATTTAATAATTGAGTCTTGGTAGGTTTGTTAGAATTCCCCAGAGTAACTACATATAGAGACATGTAAGAGGAGATTGGTTGTAGGAATGGACTATACAGTTATGGAGGCTGAGCAGTCCACCCACAAGAGAAGATTGTGCAGTCATCCAAATGCAGGCCCTCTGAACCCCTCACCAGAGCACTGGACACATGTCCCAGGCTTCTCTCTCCCCATCTGTTGAATTTTTAACTTCTAACAGTGCTAAGCTTTTCCTCCAAGTATTCTCTTTAAAATAGTCTTTTGTTATTTGTTTACTTTTTATGATTTCATTTTCTCAAACATTTAATATATAGGCATTTATTTCCTGTTTGTGGTAATTCTATTTTCTGAAGTACTTAGAGGTTTAATTTATTGTCTGTACTCATCCATTGTCTTTTCTCTGTGGATGTCTCTCCTAGTTCTTATGAAATCCCATTGGCTTAATTTTATCTCTGTCAAACCTAGCAGTCTCTTGCAGTCAGGTTCGCATTGCTGGTAGAAATCACCCAACAAAGAGCAGCTTGTGGGAAAAAGAGATTTATTTTGGCTTACCGGCTTGAGGGGGAAGCTCCACGGTGGCAGAGAAAACAATGGCATGAGCAGAGGGTGGACATCACCCCCTGGCCAACATCAGGTAGACAACAGGCACAGGAGGGTGTGCCACACACTGGCAAGGGGAAACTGGCTATAACACCCACAAGCCTGCCTCCAACATTACACTGCCTCCAGGAGGCGTTAATTCCCAAATCTCCATAAACTGGGAACCTAACATTCAAAACACCTAAGTTTATGCGGGACACCTGAATCAAACCACCACATTCCACCCCTGGCCCCCATAATTGATAACCATATGTGATATGAAATGCAATGCATTCATCCAACTTTAAAATTCCCGGTAGTTTTTAATCAATTCTAGTGATGTTCATACATCCCCATAGTCCAAGATCTTTTAACTGAGCCATAATACCAAAAAATAACCTCAGAAAAACCACAATGGCACAGAATAAACATTCACACTGCAAAAGATGGCATTGGGCATAGCAAAGAAATACTCAAGCAATACATGATTTAAACAGGGCAAACACCAAACTCTGTAGCTCCAAGTCCAACAACTCTAGCCAGTGACAAATCTCCAAGTCCGATAGTTCTAACCAGCAACAAGTCTCTGGAGTTCCAATTCCGCCCCTCCAGCTAGGCTGCTGACAGTCCTGGAAAACGTCATTGGGGCCAGCAGCTTTCCTGAGTGGCCATCTCGTGATCCGGGCGTCTCCACTGGGTCTCCACTGCAACCCACAGTTCATCCTCATGGCCCTATGGGGTCTCCATGCAGGCATCCAGCAAACCTGCTTCACACTGCCCATGGCCATTTTCAAAACACAAAACCGTGTTGCAAACTCAGTGACCCTCTCTTTCCTGTATTTCTTATATTCCAAAATACCAGGTAGGGTGCCAATTTGTTAATCCAGGGGGAATAAAACAGACTTTGCAGAACAGGACACTCCTTGAGCACTCAGGCCCCTTCAAAGGAGTCTACATTCTTCCTGTTGCCCCAGTGCAGGTCAGCTAGCCCAGTCTCAAAAGTTGTAATCTCCCAATTGCAGTTTAACAGGCAACAGTTCACCCAAAGATTTTTCTTTCTGTGCCATATCCCTCTGTACACTCCAGTTCATTTCTACACAAAGCAACCCTGCACAACTTCAGGACAGCGACATAATAGCAAGTTTCTCAAAGAAACTGCTAGCCCAAGCCAAGTAAAGCTCTTTCTCACCATCATAAGCCAAACCTCACAGTCCATAGTTCTTTCTACATTCAGGTCTTGCTGCTCAGACCAGAATATTCCATCAAGCTGTACTTATAGCCCTGCAAGGCATCTCTTAGGCCAAGGTTTCAAATCCTTCCACTTTCCTCTTGAAAATCAGCTCCAAAAGGCCAAAGTCACACAGTCATGTGTCTAGTAGCAACCCCATTCCTTGGTCAGGTTTGCATTGCTGGTAGAAATCAACCAAGAGCAGCTTGTGGTAAAAAGTGATTTATTTTGGCTTACAGTCTCGAGGGGGAAGCTCCACGATGGCAGGGGAAATGATGGCATGAGCAGAGGGTTGACATTGGCCAACATCAGGTGGACAACAGGGTCAGGAGAGTGTGCCAAACACTGGCATGGGGAAACTGGCTGTAACACCCATAAGTCCGCCCCCAACAATACACTGGAGGCGTTAATGCCCAAATCTCCATCAGCTGGGAACCTAGTATTCAGGACACCTAAGTTTATGGGGGGCATCTGAATCAAACCACCGTAGGGTCTGATCAGACACTGACTCCCTGCTGAGAGGGACTGTGTTTGCTTCTGTGGGGACATGGTGACCTAGGACACTAGTGTCCTGTCATGATTTGCTAGATGAGGGAGCCATGGGTTCAACTCTGTGACTGACCCTGACGTGGATCCAAGGCATGGAATGTGACCCCAGGGTTAATTCTGTCTCGTGGTCACATTCCCTTGTCATGGAAATTCTACCCAGTGGCCACTTTCTACTGTCAGGGTAGTAATATCAAGCGATCACTTGCTACTGGTATTTGTTTCTTTGATTAAAAAAAAAATCATGTGTTTATTTGCAGGTGAGTGAGTAAAAAAGAGAAAGACAAGACGAGAGAGTGAGAAAATAGGCGCACCAGGGCTTCTTGCCACCGCAGATGAACTCCCGACGCGTGTGCCACCTAGTACATCTGGCTCTACATGGGGACTAGAAATTGAACCTGGGCCATCAAGCTTTGCAAGCAAGTGCCTTTTGACCTCTGAGCCATCTTCCCAGCCTCTTTACTTTTTTAAATTATGTTTTTGTTTTGCCTTTGAATATCTCCGTGTTCCAATCACAACATAGTAAAAATATGTTTCTTTTTTCCCAGAAGAACCCTCATAGTGTCTTGCTGCTCTACTAAAAAGAAATAAAATAAACTTTTTGAAAAGTTAAATGTGATTTTATTCCCCTAAACTGTGTTATTTCTAAGAGTCTTCACACTTAAAAATGCATACAATTTCTATTCCAAGATTTCTCTTAAAATTCTTAATAGATATTGGAAACTATTTGTCACGCTTATTAAAATGATAAATTTTCAGGCTGGAGAGATGGCTTAGCAGTGAAGCGCTTGCCTGTGAAGCCTAGGGACCCCGGTTTGAGGCTAGACTCTTCAGGACCCACGCTAGCCAGATGCACAAGGGGGTGCATTTGCAGTGGCTAGAGGCCCTGGTGCCCATTCTTGCTCTCTCTGCATCTACCTCTTTCTCTCTGTCTCTGTCATTCTCAAATAAATAAATAAAAATGAACAAAAAGTTGTTTTTAAAAAAGTCTTTTAAAATGATAAATTTTCGACAACAGCTAGTTGTTATCAGAGAAAGTTTGCTAACAGAACTTAACACGGTTTTCCACAGAACTGATAGGTGGATTCGAATATGAGCATCATAATCAAGTACGTGTGTAATTAAATGAGACAGTCCCATGCCTCTGCTGGTGTGAGGTGCTTTCCTTACCATGACAGACACTGAAACAGGTACCAGCATGAAGTGAACTTGGGGAAGCAGAAATTCTTAGACCTTAATCTAGAGAAATCTCCTTCCCCAAACGCCTGGTGCAGGTAACCACTAAGCACACTAATCTAAGTGACGATTATGTAAGCCCGAGCTTGGATAATGAAACGAAGAGAGGATTGTAGTTGATGGCGGGATGAGGTGGAGAGGCAAACATGGCATGTCCTTTCATAGGTGGTGACAGCAGGAGAAATACCAGGCAATTTCCACTTGGATCCCTGTGCAGAGGGAGGTGATGGGGAATGCCACAGTACTCCCTTCTTTCTCCTCTGTGTGGTTAGCCGTGCGGGGAGGGAGGACAGCAGGGAAACACCCCGAACAACAGCGAGGCTCACCCAGTGCCCCGGGTCACGGCCGACCCTCCAGAGGCACTGTCGCCAGCACCGTCTGGGCTGCCTCCAGACTTCCCAAGGCAGCTGCAGGACAGGGTAGCAGGGCGTCCTTTCCTTTCCTTCTGGGGTCAGAGGTGTGGCTTTCTCCACTTGAAAGGAGGGCTACTTGTGCGTCCTCTTCTGTTGGCTTCCTCACAATTGAAGAAGGCAGGGAGACAAAGGCAGCGAAACCTCTCCCTGCTCTAGAATGGCTCTGCCTGAAGGGAGATGGGCACAGAGACAAGGGCAGTCAAGTTACAGTCCCCTGTCATCTGACTGATTCCAACACGGAACAAAGGTGGCCAGGGCAGGCAGGACTGCTGCTCGAGGCAACCACATATGGATCCTTGAGAGGACAGGTTGCCAGCTGTTCGGTGGGAAAGTGCCCTGGTGAAAAGAGGAGGACCCTGGCGGAAGGAAGAGCCTTGTGCATTTAGAGAAGAGGAGGCTGGAGGGTGGGCAGGCCCCAGGTGCCATTGCAGGAACTGGTCCTGGAGGCCACCAGAGCCTTGGAGAGCAAGTCTGCAGTCAGCTTGATTGCATTTGTAGACTCTGTGAGCCTCCGTGTTTTACAGACATGCAGATTTTCAGTTCGCTGGGCTGCTTTGTCATGGTTTGTGAAAGAACTTTTAACGTTGCATTCTTAAACACCTGATCTCACCCACTGGGAGATAGACATGGTAAAGGGAAGGTGCCAGTGCTGGTGACAGCGACTCTCTGACAAACCCTAGTTAGGTTCCTCTGAGCCTCCTCAACTGGCTCTCCTGTATAGTCCTACCCTGCTGGATGGTCTTAGCAGAGCTCCTTGCCAGTCCCCTTACCAAGATACATGCTTGGCATCTGATCACTGTGACATATGTCTGAGTTCTGCGTCACCCTCTTTGATGTCTCCTTTTAGGAATTTTCCAGCCGCTCAACCCCTCACTTGTCTGCTGTGCTCCTTGCTGACACGAGGAATGTGCGTGTCTAGGAGGAACAGCTTCCTCTTCAGTTCCAGTGCCTTGCCGGGTCTGCTGTGTGTGTGGTCTGTGATGGGCTTCCACCTGTCTTCCATTGCTGTCAGCCTGTCTTAGCTGTGATGCTGGCACTCCTCGAGATGGAGACCTCTTACTGATGGTGACATCAAGCAGGAAAGTGGTGCCCACAGTGTAGAATTGTGCTTGCTGGGTTGAAAACAGCCAGAGGGTGGCAGGAAGTGCTTCACTTTCCTGCACATGCACATGCGTTTATTTACTGCATTCACAGAGGTGCAGGGCATGGAAGTATATGTAAAGTTAAGATGCATGGAGGAGGGGAGATGGCTCATCAGTTACAGTGCTGTCTGCATGAGAAGAGGGTCTGAAAGGGCCTGAGATTGTCTGAGTTCCATTCCCCAGCACCCATGTAAGAAGCTGGCTGTAGCCGCAGTATCTGTGAACCTAGTCATGAAGAGGCAGAAACCCGAGAATCACTGGGTCTTGCTGACCAAACAACAGGCAGCTATAGATTTAGTGAGAAGCTGTCACAAGGAAGCAGGTGGATGAACAAAAAGAGGACACCACCCGACATTCTCTTTTATATGGGGTACGCATATCTGCACACTCATATCCATGCTCTACACACATCACATACCACCCGTAACACATAAGACACTCACACGCACACAAATCCACTTGTTCCTTGGAAATAATGAAGTATTTGAAAGATCTGAGATGAGTTAGACACAGCTTTCCTTTTAAGTTCCGGTCATTTTTGTGTGAACTTCTGAAGTGAATTGGGCAGAGATTTCTCACACAGTATTCATTCACAAGTTAGCTAGAATTTCAGTGCCTTTCAAAAAATTTATTTAGCAAGTATATTGACAATTAAGGTGATATAATTGTTAGCTTGTATTAGGGAATAATTACTGGATTTGTAAGATTGAGTTAATATACCTGAACTGAAGGTCTTGCAAAAGCTTTGACAATGAGAGTGTTAAATCAAATGGGCTGATTTAAAGAACAAACATCTCTTGTAATTTCTGGCATGAATGTGCTGTTACACTTCTGTACTTGTGGGAATGAAAGCACTAGGAGGTTTGCAGAAGAATTCAGTATCGTATTTTTAGATGTAATTTAGGCAGACGTTTTTCTTTTATTCTGTGGAGACTTGGTTGTGTTAGCTTGTACTGTCTTCTGGCAAGCTGTGCTGAATGCTGTCCCAAAGGAGTGCTGTGGCAGGCTGGGCAGTATGTTAGGAAAGAGTGTCTCTAAAATAAAAATAAAAAACTTGCCTCACTGCAGTAATCGCTGTCTACCTCTGTGTCACCCCATAGGCCAGAGCGTGGGGAAGGGCAGGAGAAAACGTCTGTCACTAGTTAGGAGTGAGAACTCTGAGGCCAGACTTGGTTCAGATCCCAGCTCTGCCCCTCACGAGCAGAGACCTGAGGAAGCACTTCTTTATGCCCTGGGCTCCTTCTGTTTGCAAGGGAATTACAACCGAGTCCACTACATAGGGTTGTTGTGAGGTCTGGCTTGTGGAGCACGTACACTTCTCTGTGGACAGTTCCTGTACCAAGCTGTTGCTGGCTGTGTTAGCATTACTGCTCATGAAGAGTGTTGGGACATGTAAATATGTCAGGGTTTTAAGTGGATTACTAAATTACGCATGATCTTCATTTGTTAACATTTATGTGTTTCATGGATTTACATTCCTTGGTTAAAAAAAAAACAAGAAAGAACATTAAATCTACAATGTGGAGTATAGCTTTCTGGCTTACTGGATGCTGGCATTAAGTGTAAGAGAGCCAGATTGGAAGCTTCAGGTGGCTTGATGACCAGGGAATTGGATCAAGGAGGAGCATTGTTAATGAAAGTCCTTCAGTGAGAATGGACATATCTGTGCTCTTGTGTAATGTCTAGTCCATCTGATCCATTTATAAGGTGAATAACTGTTAGTGTCTTACCTTAGCTGAGGATAATGCCTGCCTGGATGTGTGTCAGTTCATTAGGTTTATTTAATATACTTTGCCTAGTAAGTATTCCGTAATGGGACCAAAGAAACAGAATCATAGGCAAGGATAGAGAAAATCTGCAGTTACTGGTAGAATATCTTCCTTTCATCCCTCAGTGATGAAAACACACAAATAAATCCATGTTCTCCCATGCTTATAGCTTTTACTTGTGCTTGAGACTGACACCTGATCAAGCATTGCTTCAAACATGCTCACGATCTCTCTCGAGACATGTCTTCTGTCATGAATTTACAGGTTAAAGCTAGTTTCAATAGTGTCATTGTGTATGCTAGAATATGATGTTTTTCTCTTTTTCTGAGTCATAATGCTTATATATTTGACCCTTAGAAATTACAGGGAATATCTTGATGAGCAGGTTTTTGGTGAAATTATGAAAAGTGTTTTATTTGTGGTCTTTGTATTTTGTATTCATTCTGCTTCTCTTTAATTATCTAAAAATAATGCTTAAGAATGTTTCTTTTCTAATTTGGAAAGATTAGTTTCATCTTAGTCAAGTTTATATAATAGTATAATAGTGACTTAGAAATATATTCCCACGTGCATCTTCCTTTTCTAAGTAAGAACAATGCAGTGTAACTTACCTGAAGAGCGACCGAGTTAGGGAGGCAGAGTCCCATGAGACTGTTACTGTGAAGCTGTGCTTCCTGGCTGTGGGGGCTGGTAGACATTCTGTGTTGCCTCGGCATCTAGCCCTCAGTGGTTGGAGCCTGGGACCTCTGCTGAGCCAGATGTCGGGAAGGAAAGATGGATGAGACAGAGGGAGGGCAACCTGGAGCTTGGGTCCGCCTCACAGCTTCCCAGCCCCTCAGGTGGCAGAGCTGCTGCACGAGCTGAGCCACGTGCACCCAGACCTGGATGCTGCGCAGCAAAGCAGGCGGGCCCGCCACAGCAGAAGGCGCTGCCAGGCCTGGGCGCCGCCCCACACCTGAGACAGGGCAGTGAAGCGGCCGTGTCAGATGAGAGCTGCAGCTGTGTCTGGCCCTGCCCTGCCCTCAGAGCATGTAAATGCTACTATTTTCATTGTTTGCCTTCCAAATCTTGGGCAAATTTCTCCTGTGGCCAAGTCTCACCCAGGACCACAGGGAGGAGGTGATTCTGGGAGATACAGGTCCAGCTTAGCTAGTGGGCATGCTGGAAACTATAGCACACCCTCCCTTGTCAATTTGGCTATCCCTTTTCAGTTGAATGTCCCCCCACTTCTGCATGTACTTAACCTACAAATAAAAACAATAGCCAGGGTTTTATTTATTTATTTATTTATTGCCTACCATGATCCAAAATATCTAAATATACCAAAAACTTTCTGATTCTTTCCTCCAAGGAAGATGTGAAGTTCTTTATCCGTCCTTGGGTGATATTTGTCTTTCTCTTCACTCATACACTCCTTTTTATATTATATAACATCAATGTGTACTTTAAAAAGCTAGTGCTAACACTTTCAATTTGGATCCTGGGGAATGGGAAGGGGCATGAAAAGAACTGATCAATATGTACCTAAATACATTCATAGTAAAATAAGACAGAAGTAATTATAACTGTGAGAATGTTTTTGCCATTGGTCATGTGGCCATAGATGGTGTCTGTAATTACCTTCCACTGAGAACATGGTACTGTTTCCCTCAGCAAACATCCTGGTTTGGTGCAGCCAATCAAATGTTCATTCCTCAGGAGTGTGGCCATCAGAAGTCTTGCCTGTTTGGGGTAGTGTAATTTTCCGCTACTTATCTCAGTACATGAGAGTATGAAGAGGCCCCCAAGGAGTCCTTCACTTTAGATGTACTCTTCCACACGGGCATACGTAATGGCAACCCAACTTTCCTCTGATAGTCAGGAGCCAGTATGGTAGCCTGCTGTAGCTGTTCATTCACTGCCATGAAGAAGTCTCAACTTGCAATTTACTGGACCATTGCTGTGATGCCTGGTGGATGTGTCCTTTTCTAGGCACTGGTACTTTCAGTAGCAGAAAAAATAAAAAAAAGAAAAGAAAAGCTGTAGGGACTTAAAAATGTTTTTCATGGGCTGGAGAGATGGCTTAGTGGTTAAGCACTTGCCTGTGAAGCCTAAGGATCCCGGTTCAAGGCTCTATTCCCCAAGACCCACGTTAGCCAGATGCACAAGAGGGCGCATGTGTCTGGAGTTCGTTTGCAGTGGCTGGAGGCCCTGGCGTGACCATTCTCTCTCTCTCTCTCTTTCTCTCTCTCTCTCTCTCTGTTGCTCTCAAATAAATAAATAAACAACTTTAAAAATATATTTAAGGGCTGGAGAGATGGCTTAGTGGTTAAGCACTTGCCTGTGAAGCCTAAGGACCTCAGTTTGAGGCTTGATTCCCCAGGATTCACGTTAGTCAGATGCACAAGAGGGCGCATGCATCTGGAGTTCATTTGCAGTGGCTAGAGGCCCTGGTGCAACCATATTCTCTCTCTATCTGCCTCTTTCTCTCTGTGTTTGTCGCTCTCAAACAAATAAATTAAAATAAACAAAAAAATTTCAAAAAGAATGATTAAAAAAATATTTAAAAAGTGTTTTTCACTAGTGAATTCTGTAAGGGAACTAGTATGGGAACTATCACTGTCTTAAATCGATGTGGATGCTGGCTGCAGGAGAAATAGTAACGTACATTAGTTACTGATTGCGAGTCCATACTGCCTCCTGGAAGAAGTTACTCTAGCTCACAAGGTGTCGTCACCCTCTTGGCATTGTAACAGAGTCTTCAAAAGGCTGTTCCAATGTTTTATCAAGCAGTTGCATCAGAGTTCTATGCTAGGGAATTGAGTAGGACCAATGGATACTCTAAGCATGAGCTCATTTTCATGGTTTCTTTACCATAAAATACATTTCCTGATTAAAAGCCATGCTGTGTGGAATATGACCATGGCGAAAACCAGAGCGGCTAAGGAATGATATGGGCAGGGGAGGCACGTCCATCTCTGCAGTAGTGGGAGAATGGGGACAGGCAACGCACTGCCCCAGCTGTGAGGGAAGCAGTCCAGTACCATCTGCACACTGCTGATGACTCGCCAGTGCTACCTCTGTCCACCCCAGGTGTGGGGCCACTTGGAGGGCTTAGTATTTTGTGTTCTGGGCAGACTAGCGTTGGTGAACAGTAGTCCATGCTTTAGGCTCACATGTAACCCTTATCTCTGCTACCATGGCTGCTTTGTTCATGGGCCATTGAGCAAGGATGGACAGCTGGAGAAGGGCCAGCTGAGACACAGAACGTGACATCTTTCCAGATGAGACACAGCTGTCCACACGTTGTGCTCATTCAGGGAGATTTACTCATGTACTTCTTTTCCATTAAGTTTCAAATCTTTCTTACCTTGTAAGTATTTGTTCGGCCAAGCCATTAGCACTGAATTTCTGCAGACCCACACTTCCCATTCTGTGTCAGGAAGTCAGCCATGGAGTGAGTGCCTGGATCTTGTGCCTGGACCTACTCAATCCTTATCTAGTACAACTGCTTCCCTATGGCATGGAGCACTGCTGTGTGTGTCCAGCATTTTGCCTGAATGAGTCAGATGATCCCCAGGGCATGATGGGAAACCTAGGCTGAATGGTCAGAAAGTGGTCTATGATCTTTACTATGCCCCAGTAGCAAACCAGTAGTAATGCCAATCATCGTTCCTGAAAGACACTATTCCAAATGCTGTCACAAAGCGTGGTGAGATACCTAAAGTCTAAAATCCTCAGCGTCACAGCCCGCATATTGAAATTCCAAAAACTGAAATCCCCCAAGCTGCTATTTCAGTTTTAAATAAATGGGCTATAGGGCTAGAGAGCTAAATTCTGGAGATTTTTGTTGGTTTATATTGAGTGTCAACTTGACAGGACCTAGAATCAACTGTAACGGATGATGTAGAGCAGGCGAACCTGTGAGAATGGCTGTGAGGGACTATCTTGGTTAAGCTAATTGGGGTGAGAAGACCCAAGTAAGAGTCTTAGCCGGGTGGCACCATTCCATGGGCTGCGGTCCTGGAGCGCCTACAGCGGAGAGCAGGCTGAGCAGCGGCACGCGCGCTCTGCGTCCTCGCTGCGCACTGCATGTGACCGTCCGCCTTACACTCCTGCTGCCAGGACTTCCCCATGAGGAGCTGGAACCTGGAACTGTAAGGTGAGATTAAACTCGTTCTCCCTTGAACTAAGTTTGTCAGGAATTGTGACAAATTAACAAGACAGTAACTAAATACAGAGTGAGTTACATGAATGCTGGACATTTGCAATGTGTTAGGCAGAAGGAAAGCCTAGGACTGGGTTCATTTTAAACATGCATCATTTGTCTGCATGTCATTCCTCTGGCTGATAAAATTCCAAGAGCTTTTTTTTAAATGATGATATCAATTTAAGTTTTTTCTTAAAAAAATTATTTTTATTTATTTGTTTGAGATTGACAGAGAGAGAGAGAAAGAGGCAGATAAAGAGAATGGGCACACCAGGGCCTCTAGCCACTGCAAACAAACTCCAGATGCACGCGCCACCTTGTGCATCTGGGGAATCGAGCCTTGGACCAGGGTCTTTTGGCTTCACAGGCAAGCACTTAGCTGCTAAGCCATCTCTCCAGCCCTCCAGGAGCTTTTTTATGAAGCAAAGCTGCATAAACCATGTAGTGGCTAGCAGCTATTTACTGACTGGTTAGAAAATAATGATGTGCAGGTGGGATGAGAAGACACATAAGCATTGCTGTTAACCACCAGCGTTGTTTCCAGCAAATGTGTGGTGTGGCCATGCATCTTTAAGGAATGGATTTCCTGGTATCCAAAGCAGAAATGGCCAGGAGGGGACACTTTCATGGGAATGCCCAAATTGTGGTCTGTGGAGTCACAGAACAATGTCAGGAGCACTGTGTGTGTAGAAAAGGAATGTTGAGTGTGGACTGGGCAAGGCTGTGCTCAGCTCAGGGCAGGACTTCAAGGTATCATTGATGGTGTGGAATTAGCCATTGCATAGACATGGTCTGTGAAGTGGCCCGTGGTCAGCTCTCTGATGTGCCCCTTTGTGGGCCAGTCTTTTCTGCGGCTTTAGCTGTGTGTTTCTCATACTCGTCTGTCTGCTCCACTCTCTTCACTTGCCGGTGTTGCACTTTTCTACTTGGCTATGACATGTATTTCATCTCCATAGCCTTTCCAGTCCTGGTGGTATAATTGTATGCAAACTTATATATATAATTCTAATTTGTTGCATGCTTGCTTTTCTTTTGGCCAATTTGACTTCTAGAAAGTACATTTTCATAATGTTGACTTGGCAACATTACATAATATAAGCATTGTGCATCCATAATAACTTCAAAACTTCCTCAGTAGATGAAAAGATGTCCTTTTGTATGCCTGCATGTGTAAAAGATGAAATTTCTGGAGCTCTTGGCTCTTTGGACCATGTGTTCATGATGATGACCCATTGTGGTCTTTGATCCATCTCATCAAGAGACAGAGGTTTTTGGTGCATTGGTTCAAATGTGTCTGGCTATAAAGGCACATCACACAATTACCGGTCATAGTGATAGTTCATACTCTTCTTTTTTATGAGCACAATTTATTTACTTGTCACTATTACAGGTAACTACCAGTATACTATGGTGTTTAGGCTTTAGTGTGCTAATATTGCCTACTTCATGGATATAGTTCAGGCTAACCAGAACTTGCTCTGTAGCTGTAGTCTGGCCTTGAACTTATGGCGACTGTCCTACCTGTCTCCTTAGGGCTGAAACTAAAGGTGTGTGCCACTATGTCTGCCTGGCTGTTAAGGTTTCTTTGGCTGTTGTTGTTTTGTTTTCCGTTTTTTGAGGTAGAGTCTCACTCTAGCCTAGCCCAGGCTGACCTGCAATTCACTGTGTAGTCTTAGGCTGGCTTTGAGCTTGGTGATCCTCCTACCTTTACCTTCCAAGTGCTGAGATTAAAGGCATGTACCACCATTCCCAGCTGTTCAGCCATTTTTAACATTGCTCAAATAAATCATATTTTAATGTAAATATATGTTGTTTAAAGATTTTCAAAATTACTTTTTCCAGAACTATATATTACTGGGACTTTAGTATTTTGAAAGTTTAAACTTTAGGGGTTTTGATCTCTCAGAATTTCAATGCTGTGGATTATGGCATTCAGGACTATCTTGGAGATCATGGCCCATACCTTAATACCTGTTTGCCGAGAAGAGAACAGAGGGTGTGCACCTTCCCCCAAATCCTGCAGGTCTGTGCTGTGACTCACTGGAGGGCCAGTGAAGGTAGTAGCTTGGTTTATGTCTGCTACCAACACTTGCTCAAGGAACCATAATGGCTGAGACCTATTGCAGAGCCCTGTTGTTCTGGCCTCATTCAAAACTGGCAGGCTTTTGGAATACTGGTAATGGTAATTCAGTTTGTATTATTCTCAAACCAACACACATGATGCCTGTTTCAAATGGTAGAATGTTCCACATATAGCAATTTTTTCTTCATCCTGGGAAGAAGTATTTTCAACTGTGTTAGACTTTGACTCTGGGAATTTCACTGGAGACAGGGACTGAGTTTCTGCGGGATGTTCCCACATTCTGGGATGCCTGTTTCTTATACAGGTACTAAAGTAGTTGGTATTTCCTGCTCACCATATCCAGGCATACTGTGAACATAATGGGCCAGTGTGATGTCCTATGAACAAGATTGAAGTCTATGTGCACTAAGCCAGTGGTTCTGAATTGGGAGACAGTTTTGCCTTCTAGGGGACATTTGCTAACATTTGGAGATATTTTTGGTTATTGCAAGTAGGGGTTGGGTGACTACTGGTATCTAGTGAGTAGAGGCCAAATGTGCTATTCAATATCCTATCCTATAAGGCACAGAACAGGCTCCTATAAAAAAGGATTCTTGACTCAAAACATCCTCAGTGCTGAGGTTGTGTAACCTGGGGCTAGATGGAGACAGAGGCTGGAACTGAAGGTGGTGAGCTGGAGTGGTGAGTGAGGCAGCAAGATGCTTCACGTGCTCTTCACTAAGTAGTACTGAGGGAAGCAAGTGCCAGTGGTGTGGTGGTTCACCCAGGCAGGAGACCACGCGGTAGCGGTGGTTCACCCAGGTAGGAGACCACATGGTAGAGGTGGTTCACCCAGGCATGCGACCACACGGTAGCGGTGGTTCACCCGGGAAGGAGAACACATGGTAGAGGTGGTTCATGCAGGCAGGAGACCACATGGTAGCAGTGGTTCACCCAGGCAGGAGAACACATGGTAGCGGTGGTTCACCCAGGAAGGAGACCACATGGTAGAGGTGGTTCACCCAGGCAGGAGTCCACGCGGTAGCAGTGGTTCACCCAGGAAGGAGAACACATGGTAGTGGTGGTTCACCCACAGGAGACCACAGGGTAGCAGTGGTTCACCCAGGCAGGAGAACACACGGTAACAGTGGTTCACCCAGGCAGGAGAACACATGGTAGTGGTGGTTCACCCAGGAAGGAGAACACGCGGTAGCGGTGGTTCACCCAGGCAGGAGACCACGCGGTAGCGGTGGTTCACCCAGGAAGGAGAACACGCGGTCATGGTGGTTCACCCAGGAAGGAGAACACGCAGTAGCAGTGGTTCACCCAGGAAGGTGAACACATGGTAGCGGTAGTTCACCCAGGCAGGAGACCACGCGGTGGCGGTGGTTCACCCAGGCAGGAGACCACACATGGTTGCATGCTACTGTAGTCACAGCTGTGACTGGAATTAGCAACAGATTAAAAGTTGATGCTATGATCTGCAATTCATCATGTTCTTCACAAGTCAAAGGGACATGATGGGATTTCTCATTTCACCTTTTACCCTTTTCCCTAGTGCTGGTGATTGAACTCAGGGTGTTCTACTTGGTAGGCAGACATTTTTACACTGAGCTAAATATGCAGCCCTAAATTCTTATGGTAGCACTAATCTGCACTCTCCCCAGGAAGCAATATTGCTTTTGGCTTACCATTTTGGTAAGTGGTTCTAGTTCTCATGGGTCACCCTGCTCTTTCCTAGTCCAGGAGCTCTGCATTTGCAGGGCAGGCTGGGGAGGGGGTTATACAAGCTCTGGAAGATGCTGTGTATTTATATTCAATTGTGTAGTCCAGAACTGGAGAAATAATTGTAGGATGGGTTAGGGCCCTACTGGTTTCACTGTGAACTAGACCTAGGAGGGGAAGGAATTGGAGAAACCTTTGTAGCTTAGCTTAACTAAGCAGATAGTGCACAACTACCATTGTTATATGGAGTCCAAGGAAGTTCCCAGCACTTGTACTATGAAAATGTCACTTCTTACCTGGCTCTGTTTCTTACATATAACCATGCCAGTCATTGCTTCAGTTTAATGACCCATGTGGAACAGGCCAGTGCAGGGCGACTGAGTGGCTGCATAGGCCATGTTAAAATACAAGGGAACGGCACCCACAGATCGCAGAGTGTGACGGCAGACCCTGCCCTTTGCTGCACAGCCTGACTGAGGTTAAAATGTTGTCCACACATGTTGAAGGTATTCCTGGCTTTTGAAGGTTTAAGGGTTTTTATTAGCATTAATAATTATGCACCTAAGAGATGGTTTTGGATAATTGTTCATACTAGAAGTCATACTGTACATTTTTTCTTTAGAAAACATGAATTTTTTTTCTGTAATTTTGGACAACATTCAAAACGCTTTTGGCAAATGAAGTGTATCTGATGTAGTATTACCTTCCTCCTTTACCAAATAGCTCAGACTTGTCGTGGATAGAACTTCCTGTTTGTGTGACATGTGTGTTTACAATAGCCATGTGTGTATAATCAGTGTCAGCTGTCTTGCTGCCTCCTGTGCTATGGGCCCCATTCAGTTTCACCTGCATCAGTTGTTCACACTCTAATGGACTTTTGTCCAAGAGCATACAAACATGCCACTATGAGTAGTGTTTTTTTTTTTTAAAAAAAAAACATGTCCCTTGCCAGCTGTGAGCCTGTTCCTCTCCCTTCCTCTGTCTAAAATGTTCTTAAATGAAAATTTTGTAGTAGTGAGTAACTTGATGTCATCACTTCTCAACTGACTTAACTCCAACCAGGTTTGTCTCCACTATTTCATTGAGATGTCATCAGCTCAAAATGCCAATGAACCCACTGGCTCTGTCTGATACAGAAGCCCTCTTTCTGTTATTCTTGGTGTCTGTGACACCCACCACAATCATATTTTGGTAGCATCGGGGACATTTTGTGGAAATGTGGAGACTAGAGAGGTGGACTGTTGAGGTTTTGAAAGAGTGACTAAGTGTCTCTCTGCTATTTTCTGTGTTATTAAATGAGCTGGCAGGTATAAGAGGAGAGAGCATGAAATGGAAAGTTTAGAGATGAATGGAATGGTGTACTTCAAGCATAGAGGATTGCCAGGTGGTGATGAGGCCTCGTGTGGGATTTGGGTGTCAGAGTGAAGTGGAGGCAGTCTGTTTGTATTAGTGTCTCGTAGGGCTGAGCTCAGGTGCAGATGTGCAGTTGTGGGATGGCTACGTCTCAGAACAGTTGGGATTGTGAGACAAGTATGGAAGAGAGAGCAGAAAGTGGGAGGTGGGTAAAGGTATTCATGAGAGAGTGTCTATAATAAGGGAGCCTGGCAGATACATAACCTTGGTAAGGAAATGAAATGGGAATTTTGGAGTTCCTTGCCTATACACCAGTATCCAATGCACCAACAAACTTAGTGTACCCCAGATTCTTGTCTTATGAATTTAAAGAATTAAAGTCCATAGACATAGGATAAGGTTTATATAGAATTTATTAGATTAAGAGAAGGAAAGAGAAGAAAGTATAGAGAGCTCCTGCTATATGTAGGGCAGGAGGAGGTAGAGAACTCATGTGGGGGGTCTCTGGCTGGGCTGAGACAAGGGAAGCTTGTCTGACCCTGGAAGTTCAGGAACCATTCAAGAGAGCTTGTCCCCTAGTACACATCTAGTTATAACCCTGCTGCGGTCTTCCCCTTCAGGCTCCGGTGAGCATGAGAGATAGATGACTGGTCTGGGCTAGGGGCTGGTTCAGGAAGAGGCCAGCCATGATACCAGGTTCTGGGGGCTAAAGTTGACCAACCACAATGTCATGACTGGATTTAAATTCTAGGAAAGGGGACCTTTCTCCCAGGAGGGGCTCAGGTTGTTTGTGAAAAAACAGATCTAGGGAACTCCTTTAGGCAAAAGAAGTGGAGATTGTCTTTACTTTTGAGGGCCCAATCACCCTAACTGCCTCAGAAATACAAGGATGAACATTACTGAGAACTGGGAGCTCACTGGGTCAGAAGTTTTGAGGTGTGTAGAAAGCTTTGACTATTCCACTATAAGACAAGCACATCTGATCTATGCCTCAGACACTCTCAGTTTTTCTATGACACGCTTTAGAAGACATAGGTAACAAGTAAGGCTGAGTATAGTTCAGTGGTAGAGTAATTTGCTAGCATAGCCCAGGTTTAATCTCCAGCACCACTGTTGTAGTTGCCTTTGTGTTGTTTGGACAAAGCACCAGACCAAAGCAGCTGAAGGGAGGAAAGGGTTTGTTTGGTCTACAGGCTCAAGGGAAAGCTTAGTGATATCAGGGAAAAGCATGGTTTGAATAGAGGCTGGACATCACCTCCTTGCCACAGCAGGAAGAAAACAGCAACAGGAGATTAAGTCAAACTCTGGCAAGGGGAAAAGCTGTTCATGACACCTCAGAGCCCCCCCTCAACAGCACACCTCCTCCGGCCAGGCTCCACCTCCCAAATTGCTACCAGCTAGGGACCATGCATTCAAACACTTGAGTTTATGGGAGACATCTGATTCAAACCACAAGCACAGACAAATACGAGAGAGAGAAAGAGAAAGAGAGGGGGAGAGAGAGAGACTGAGAACCAAAGAAACAAGAGTCATAAAAATCTAGGCATGGTAGCGCATGTTTTAAATCCCAGCACTTGGGAGGCAGAGGTAGAAGGATCACCATGACTTTGAGGCTACCTTGAGACTACATAGTGAATTTCAGGTCAGCCTGAACTAGAGCAAGACCTTACCTCAAAAAAAATTAAAAATTACATAGAACATAGCCAATTACAGTTCGATAACAGTGTTTCCAGCAACACATGGCAAGATTTAAACTTCTGGAATGGTCTATGCCATTTCCAAATACCAAGAAAAATGTTAATATTATGAATTATAACTGTTGGAAAATTGGGCTCAGGTGAATGAAAATAAAACTGTTAATATCTAGACCAGCTACTCTGCATTTGGAGTTTTGTCAGATAGCTATTGTGTTCCTTTTGTCTATATGTTCTAGATTTCAGAATTTCATGGACTGATAAGATTTGTGAAAAGTAATAATAAAAATAAAAACCTTTTGGCTATGGATGACCTTGCAAACTGTTTGTCAAATTAGTAGAAGAAACCTCACCATGAACTACCACATAATGCCAAATTGTATGAGGACATGGTCCTTTTAAGAGATTCAACAGTTTTAGTTTAGCATATGTGTGTATATTTGTATATACACAGATGTTCTTTTCCTTATTTTGTTGAGAAGCTATGTAAACTTCAGTTGTATTAGGACTGTGTTGGAAGCACCTAGCTTGCTTTTGTGAGGACCTAGATAGTAACCTACTTAATACTATTATCATCAATAATAAGGAACTTAAAAGTCCCCAAAGGACCATGTGATCACTGAGATTCCAGTAATATTCCATCCATGTCCTCAAACTTTAAAAATCCTGCACATATCCACATCCCTCCCCATGCTGCCTTGGCTGGAGTAGGTCACTTGACCAGATATCACCAGCTGAGAAAGTTTCCTGGCTGGTTGAGAACTTCATTACTATATCAACAGAATGTGGGTCTCTGCATGGCCTACAGTAAATAGCCAGGCATGGCAGTGCACTGTTATGATCCTAGCACTTGGAAAGCAGAGGCGAGTAGATCAGGAGTTCAAGGCCAATCTGGACTGCATAAGACCCTGCCTTAATCAATCAATCAATCAATCAAAACAATGTGTGAGGTGAATTTCATCTATCCCCATGACAATTTATAACCCTTGAAGAAAAAATGCTTTCAGGCAGTAAATTAGTGCAATTCTTGACTTATTTGAACAGTAAACCAAACCTGCAAGCACAGTAAAGAAGTTTAACTAGAGATAAAAGCAAAGTCAAAGGTGCTACCTACCTAAACAGTTCTAACAACTGTCATATGCATTACCTATGCATGCAGGGCCCTGCTCCTAGGCAACAGGGATATAGAGTGAATCAGGCAACAAATTTGTATTCTTACAGGGAAGAGTGATGAAAACACGTATATATGCATACGGATCGATGGAACATGGATGATGGGAATCATGTGAAGAAAACAGAGTGAAAGGATGGAGAGATCAATTGACAGAAGTATTTTTAGAAATTTTGGTCAGGGAGGATCCATATTTGTAATTGGGTAACTGTTTTGCATAAGTTCTTTGAAATCTAGTTTTAGTGTTTTGTTCTTGGTGTTTTGAGACAGAATCTATGTATTTTGTGTTTGGAAGTTGCTGTAGTGTTTCTGCCTCTGCCTTCCAGGTTGGTATTATCATTCATTTTTCCACCTGAGACAATTTAGGGGTTCCCTAATGTAAATAATTTACCCAAATGTTGCAGTGCTTGAATTCAAACCCATTGCTTGAAACCACTGTGCTGTGTGAAGAAATGAATAATCAAAATATATTTTAATGGAAATATTTATTTGAAGCCAGTCATTTTTTCTTTACACAACTGCTAATCCATGTTATACCTATTCCATGTGTTTTCTTCCATTTGGGCATTTCGCTATAAATCAGCACTTGTCTTAGAGGAGAGCTGAGGAAAAGCTCAGGGCTGCCAAGCTAAAATGGACTGTATGCTTGTTCATTAAAACATCAGTTCAGTGAGACTGGAAGCAGAAATCATGTCATTAAATGGCTTTTAAGTAGCCTGTGGCTTTAATTCCTTTCTGTTCTCTTTGCTTTCACTTAGTACTAATAATAGAGAGTTTGTTATTTTGTTTGTGGATCTGCAATTTCTTTCTGTGGCTTGTATTGAAACACTTATGAGCTAGAGTCTATTTGTACTCTAATGACCTAAGATGCTGAGCAGAGAAAGCCCGGTTTTAGGACACTGAGCCACTCTTCCCACATGTGATGGGCCATCGCGGGTGGAGATAGTTTGCTCAGTACTTTGCTTGGTATGAGGCAAATGAGTCAGCATGTTCAGTGTTCTTTGGAGATATACAATTAGTTATTTAATTATAATGATACTGGCTCCAAAAGGTGAAAATTTAGATGTATATACGAATTATTTTCTGTGTATTTTAATCTAAATTGGTCCTATATGGTACATGCTAAAAATGACCTATTGAGTTACAATTCAGATAATCTGAGCATAACTTTAACATTGGCAAATGTTAGCTGACAGAAAAATAGCACCCTGTTTATACTTATTGTATAAACTATCATATCATGCAGAAATTGTGTTGGTTTTATTTTCTACAAACATTGATTACTTGGGGCCATTTCATATTATCATGCTTATCCCTTCCAGAAACTGTGGTTCTCAATGAGTATTTTTTTTTAAATACTTTTTGTTGTTGTTTTGTTTTTTCCAGCTCTAGCTCAGGCTGACCTGGAATTCACTCTGTATTCTTACCGTGGCCTCAAACTCACAGCAGTCCTCCTACCTATGCCTCCTGAGTGCTGGGATTAAAGGTGTGGGCCACCACATTCAGCAATTAAATATACTTTTTTTATGTGAGAGAGAAAGAGGGAGGGGGAGAGATGGAAAATGGGTGTGCTGGAGTCTTTCAGCATGTCATTGCATGCTTGCCTTAGTAGTAACACCTGGCACTCAGTGGGATCTGGAGAATTTGAACACGAGTTCTTAGGCTTCACAGGCAAGTGCCTTAACCGCTAAGCCATCCCTCCAGTCCTAAATATACATTTAAAAAAATTGTTGGGACTTCCGGTTAAGATGGCGGCGTAGGTACCACGCCAAAGCAGCCTAGGGGGGAAAAAGACCAAAAAATCTCAGCAAAATACACGCTTTTACTAAAAAGTGAGGTGTATAGGAAATTGAGGCGGCAGCGGAGAAGTAGAAGAGTTATAGAACATCCAGAGCCCGCACAGGCGGGAAAAGCGGCTCCAGCGGCTCAGGCAGCTCGGCCAAACGCCGCAGCCACGGCGCAGCAGAAAGCCGCCAGACCAGCTCGAGCCGCAGGAAAAGCCAGGTGCGGGATTTTCCCCTCACACCGCGCTCTCCGCAACTCGGGAAACGTGAGGGGAGAGCGGCAGCGAGCAGCGGAGGAGAAGACCGCGAGGTAGAAGAACACATGGAGCAGCGAGACAACCAGAGCAGCCGCGGCTCCCTCCCCTCCCCCACCACCTGAGCCCAGCTCCAGCGAACACAGCAGCGGCCCGGGACCCGGCCACACCAACTTGGGCTGACAGCGGGACCCAAGCAGGAGCAGAGTTCGGCAGCAACTTCAGTGGCTCCAGCACCGGTACCAGCGGCCCCAGCAGCAGCGGACACAGGAGCGGCAGCGGCGGCAGATCCCGCAGCAGCGGCTTCGGGGGGAGCAGCGGCGGTGGTCACGGCAGCGGCAGCTTCAGCAGCGGTGGTGGCTCTGATGGTGGCAGCTATGGGAGCAGCAGAGGCAACAGCAGCGGCTCGGTTTGCCCCGTAGGAAAAGCAAGTGCCCAGCTCCAGAAATCAGAACAGCAGCCCGACGACCCAGGCAGCAACTTGACTGAGACCAAAATCACCCAAGGTAACTGGGATTGCACCAGGGAAGGGTCTCACTTGGTCACAAGCTGACTTGGATCCCTCAACAGACCAGAAATCTAAACCTCTTTGTTGATAGAAGATCTGGTCATTATAATAACTACTCTTGCATACATACTCGGGGCTGTTTTTGATTGAATGTGTACAGTGTTTAGTTAAATTTTAGAATCTACCTGTATTTTATTCCACTCAGCCTGCTTGAATACTCCTATAGCAGGGAATCGCAACCCCTAAGAACATCTTTGTAGATACTCGGAGAGTCTTAAGAGCCACACCTAATACCTTAAGGTCCTACCCTGAAAATATATTACATCAAATCAATTGATACAGCTAAGAATACACAGCTAGCTAGAAAATCCAAGCATTAACTTAATCCAAGATGCAAAAATATATACATTATAACACAAGAAACACTAAAAAGCAAGACGATATAAATCCACCTAGAAGTATTAATGCATCAGAAATGTCCTCCAGTGAGAAAGAGTTAGAGGAAATGCCTGAGAAAGAGTTCAAAAGAATAATTACAAATATGTTCAAAGAGGTCAAAGAACACATGAAAACAATCAAGGAAGAAATCAAAGAGGAAATCAAAGGAATCAAAGAAGAGGCAGGACACCAATTTAATGAAATAAAGAAGGCAATACAAGACATAAATAGGGAACTAGAAATAATAAAGAAAAACCAGTCAGAATTACTAGCAATGAAGAACACAGTTAATGAAATAAAAAACTCTGTAGAAAATCTCACCAGTAGGATGGATGAGGGAGAGGACAGAATATCTAAGCTAGAAGACCAGGTGGCAGACCTAATGCAGTCCAACAAAGAGAAAGACAAACTTATAGAAAAGTATGAGTGGGAATTTCAAGATATTCGGGACACTATGAAAAGATCCAATATAAGAATTCAGGGCATAGTAGAAGGAGAAGAACTCCACTCCAGAGGCATAGTAGGCATCTTCAACAAAATCATAGAGGAAAATTTCAGCCAAATTGGGAAAGAGGTGCCAATACAGATACAGGAAGCCTTTAGAACCCCAGCCAGACAAAACCCAGAAAGAACCTCCCCTCGCCATATTATCATCAGACTTCCAAACACACAAACCAAAGAAAAATTATTGAAAGCAGTTAGAGAGAAAAATCAAGTTACCTACAAAAGCAAGCCCATCAGGATTACAGCAGATTATTCAACACAAACTTTTAAAGCCAGAAGGGCTTGGAGTGATATATTCCAAGTTCTGAAAGATAACAACTGTCAACCAAGGTTACTTTATCCTGCAAAGTTATCCATTCAAATAGATGGAGAAATAAAGACATTCCATGACAAAAGCAGGTTAAAGGAGTATTTGAAGACAAAACCAGCTCTACAGAAAATACTTGATAGAATCCTCCATGCTGAAGAAAAGGAAAAGCACACATATAAGGAACCTAGAGAAAACAAGCTATACTCAAATACCAGTTAACAGAAGAGAGCACAGATAGAACCAGTAACACACACACACACACAAATGGCAAACATAAATACACACCTTTCAATAATATCTCTTAATATCAACAGTCTCAATGCCCCAACGAAAAGACATAGATTTGCAGACTGGGTTAAAAAGCAGGATCCTACAATTTGTTGTCTCCAAGAAACTCACCTTTCTACAAAGGATAGACATTATCTTAGGGTGAAAGGTTGGAAGATGGTGTTTCAAGCAAATGGGCCTAGAAAACAAGCAGGGTTGCTATCCTAATATCAGACAGGGTAGACTTTAGTCCGACGTTAGTCAAGAAAGATAAGGAAGGTCACTTTATATTGATTAAGGGCACACTCCAACAGGAGGACATTACAATCCTAAACATATATGCACCTAACATGGGGGCTCCCAAATTTGTCAAACAAACACTATTAGAACTAAGGTCACAGATAACACCAAACACAGTGGTGGTGGGTGACTTTAACACCCCACTCTCATCAATTGACAGGTCATCCCGGGAAAGAATAAACAGAGAGGCATCTGGACTAAATGAGGTCATAGAAGGAATGGACCTAACAGATATATGCAGGACATTTCATCCAAAGGCTGCAGAATATACATTCTTTTCAGCAGCACATGGAACATTCTCTAAAATAGACCATATATTAGGACATAAAGCAAATCTTAACAAATTCAGGAAAATTGAAATAATTCCTTGCATTCTATCTGACCACAATGGAATTAAACTACAAATCAGTAGCAAGAAAGGCTATAGAGCATACACAAAATCATGGAAACTAAACAATACACTACTAAATGATGAGTGGGTCAATGAAGAAATCAAAAAGGAAATCAAAAAATTTATAGAGTCAAATGATAATGAGAACACAACATACCAAAATCTCTGGGACACAATGAAGGCAGTTCTAAGAGGTAAATTTATAGCCTTAAGTGCCTATATTAAGAAATTAGAAAGGTCGCAAGTAAATGACCTAATGCTTCGCCTTAAAGCCTTGGAAAAAGAAGAACAAGGCAAACTAAAAATTAGTAGACGGGAAGAAATAATAAAGATTAGGGCAGAAATTAATGAAATAGAAACAAAGAGAACAATCCAAAGAATTAATGAAACAAAGAGTTGGTTCTTTGAAAGGATAAACAAGATTGATAAACCCTTAGCAAATCTGACCAAAAGAAAGAGAGAAGAGACACAAATTAATAAAATCAGAGATGAACAAGGCAACATCACAACAGATTCCAGAGAAATTCAAAAAATCATAGGGACATACTACAAAAGCATATACTCCACAAAGTATGAAAATCTGAAAGAAATGGATGATTTCCTTGATCTATATGACCTACCTAAATTAAATCAAAATGAGATTAATCACTTAAATAGACCTATAACAAACATGGAGATCCGAACAGTTATCAATAATCTCCCAACTAAAAAAAGCCCAGGCCCGGATGGATTCAGTGCTGAATTTTACCAGACTTTTAAGGAAGAGCTAACACCATTGCTTCTTAAGCTTTTCCAGGAAATAGAAAAAGAAGGAATTCTACCAAACTCCTTCTATGAGGCCAGCATCACCCTGATACCAAAACCAGGCAAAGATAGAACAAAAAAAGAAAATTACAGACCAATCTCCCTCATGAACATAGATGCAAAAATTCTCAACAAGATATTGGCAAACAGAATACAAGAGTATATCAAAAAGATCATTCACCCTGACCAAGTAGGCTTTATCCCAGAGATGCAGGGATGGTTCAACATACGCAAATCTATAAATGTAATACATTACATAAACGGGTTGAAGGACAAAAATCACATGATCATCTCATTATGCAGAGAAAGCATTTGACAAAATCCAACATCCCTTCATGATAAAAGTCCTACAGAGACTGGGAATAGAAGGAACATATCTCAATATAATAAAGGCTATTTAGGACAAGCCTACAGCCAACATATTACTAAATGGGGAAAAACTGGAAGCTTTTCCACTAAAATCAGGAACAAGACAAGGGTGTCCACTGTCCCCACTTTTATTTAATATAGTTTTGGAAGTCTTAGCCATAGCAATAAGGCAAGAGACACACATAAAAGGGATACAAATTGGAAAGGAAGAAATCAAGTTATCATTATTTGCAGATGACATGATTCTATACATAAAGGACCCTAGAGACTCTACTAGCAAGCTGTTAGAGCTGATCAAAACCTACAGCAATGTAGCAGGATACAAAATAAATACACAAAAATCAGTAGCCTTCATATATGCTAACAACAAACACACAGAGGATGAAATCAGAGAATCACTCCCATTCACAATTGCATCAAAAAAAGTAAAATACCTTGGAATAAACCTAACCAAGGAAGTAAAGAATCTATACAATGAGAACTTTAAAACACTCAAGCGAGAAATTGCAGAAGACACTAGAAAGTGGAGAAACATCCCTTGTTCCTGGATTGGAAGAATCAATATCGTGAAAATGGCAATCATACCTAAAGCAATCTACACATTTAATGCAATCCCTATCAAAATTCCAAAGGCTTTCTTCATGGAAATAGAAAAAACAATCCAAAAATTCATTTGGAATCACAAAAAACCTCGAATATCTAAAATAATACTGAGCAACAAAAAAGAGGCTGGTGGTATCACCATACCTGATCTTAACCTATACTACAGAGCCATAGTAACAAAAACAGCATGGTACTGGCACAAAAACAGACATGTAGATCAGTGGAACAGAATAGAGGACCCAGATGTAAGCCCAAGTAGCTATAGCCACCTGATATTCGATAAAAATGCCAAAAATACTCATTGGAGAAGAGACAGCCTCTTCAGCAAATGGTGTTTTGAAAACTGGATAAATATCTGCAGAAGGATGAAAATAGATTCTTCTCTCTCACCATGCACAAGAATTAAGTCCAAATGGATTAAAGACCTTAACATCAGACCGAAAACTTTGAAACTGCTAGAGGAAAAAGTAGGGGAAACCCTTCAACATATTGGTCTTAGCAAAGACTTTCTGAATACAACCCCAATTGCTCAGGCAATAAAACCACAGATTAACCACTGGGACCTAATGAAATTACAAAGATTTTGCACCGCAAAGGACACAGTGAAAAAAGCAAAGAGGCATCCTACAGAATGGGAAAAAATCTTTGCCAGCTATATATCTGATAGAGGATTAATATCTAGGATATACAAAGAACTCAAAAAGTTAAATAATAAGGAATCAAACAAGCCAACCAAAAAATGGGCTATGGAGCTAAATAGAGAGTTCTCAAAGGAAGAAATACGAATGGCATATAAGCATCTAAAAAAATGTTCTACGTCACTAGTCATCAGGGAAATGCAGATTAAAACTACATTGAGATTCCATCTCACTCCTGTCAGATTGGCCACCATCATGAAAACAAATGATCATAAATGTTGGCGGGGATGTGGAAAAAAAGGAACCCTTCTTCACTGCTGGTGGGAATGCAATCTGGTCCAGCCATTGTGGAAAACAGTGTGGAGGTTCCTAAAACAGCTAGAGATTGATCTACCATATGACCCAGCTATAGCGCTCCTAGGCATATATCCAAAGGACTCATCTCATTTCCTTAGAAGTACATGCTCAACCATGTTTATTGCTGCTCAATTTATAATAGCTGGGAAATGGAACCAGCCTAGATGTCCCTCAACAGATGAGTGGATAATGAAGATGTGGTACATTTATACAATGGAGTTCTACTCAGCGGTAAAGAAAAATGAAGTTATGAAATTTGCAGGAAAATGGATGGACCTGGAAAGTATTATACTAAGTCAGGTAACCCAGGCCCAGAAAGCCAAGCGCCACATGTTCTCTCTCACATGTGGATCCTAGCTACAGATGACTGGGCTTCTGCATGAGAATGAAAATACTTAGTAGCAGAGGCCAGTAAGTTGAAAAGGAGACATAAAGGGTGGAGAAAGGAAGGGAGGAGGATACTTAATAGGGTGATATTGTATATATGTAATTACAATGATTGTAATGGGGAGGTAATATGATGGAGAATGGAATTTCAAACGGGAAAGTGTGGGGGTGGGGAGGGAGGGAATTACCATGGGATATATTTTATAATCATGAAAAATGTCAATAAAAATAAAAAAAAAGAAAAAAAATGTTTATTTATTTGAAAAGGAGGAGGGGGGATAGAGAGAGAGAAAGAATGGGCACTCCAGGGCCTCCAGCCACTGCAAATGAACTTCAGACACATGCACCATCTTGTGCATCTGGTTTATGTGAGCACTGGGAAGTCGAATTTGGGTCCTTTGGCTTTGTAGACAAGTGCCTCACCCGCTAAGTCTCTCCATCCCTAAAAATATTCTTTATATTTTATTTATTTATGTATGTGTGTGAGAGAGAAGCAGGGAGAGGGAGAAAGAGGGAGATAGGAAGAGATAGAAAGAGAGAGAAAGAGGGAGGAAGAGAATTGGTATGCTAGGGCCTTCAGCCTCTACAAACAAACTCCAGTTGTTTGTGCCACCTTCAGCATCTGGCTTTATGTGGGTCCTGGGGAATTGAACCTGGGTCCTTTGGCCCTTCAGGAAAGCACCTTAACTGCTAAGCCATCTCTCTAGCCCAAGTTTTTTTTTTTTTTTAATATGGTTTTTCAAGTAGGAGCTTCATGTTATCCCTAAAGTAATGAAGACATACTCTACTTTTTCATCTTTAAGACAGTCTATTCAAATACTAAAGAGGAAATTCTCCAATGTAATTTTCCCTTTGTGGTTTTTATCCTCATTCTCTAGAAATTTCCATCTTCTTCTTTTTTCCATTCTGTTTGTCTAAGAGAAGAACATCCTATGTTGTGGTCTGAGAGGTAAATGTCTGCAGTAGACTTATATCCTTTAATATTTAATCCCCCATTGGTGGTGCTGTTCCAGGAGCCAACTTTAGGGGTGGGGCCTTTTTAGAGGAAGCGTGTCACTGAGGTTTAGTCACTGGGTCCCACTTCCAGGTCCCTTTCTCTGCTTACTGCTGTGAAGTTGTGACACCAGTTCCCACTCCTGCCATGCTTCCCTGTCGCTATGGACTTCCCTGGAATCCTAAACTGAAAATAAACCATTTCCTTCTCAGTGCTGCTCCTTATCAGGTGTTTTGTCCCAACAATGAGAAAGTAACTGCTACATCCTGCTTATATTGTCACTGAAGACAGTACAAGGCTACCTTACACAAAAGGTTATGAAATCCCATGTGTGTACCATTCTTTTTTTTTTTTTAATTTAATTTATTAGTTTTCTTTTCAGTAAATACAGGCAGTTTGGTACCATTATTTAGGCACATCTGTGATCTACCCCCTCCCATTAGACCCTCCTTGTTAATGAAAATGGGTCATGCATTGTGGAGTTAGCCCCCAGTTATTGGTATGATAAATGTCTCTGCAACATGACCCAACATGTAACTCTGACATTCTTTCCGCCCCCTCTTCCACAAGATTTCCCTGAGCCATGTTGGGTTCATTTTTGGTCTGCTTCAGTGCTGAGGTGTTGGGGGCCTCTGAGGCTTTGGCTCTCTGATTTGGTAGGAGTTGATTTTTCTCTGCATTGATCTCCTTCCCCTTTGTGCTGGTATCTGGTTCACAGGAAAACATCACCCTTGCTTATTTCGCCAGTTGTCCTTAGTTTCAGTTGGGCCCCTTTTGAGGTATGTTGGGGCAGCTCTCTTCTTAGGATCTGCATCTATCTGGAAAAGAGAAGCAGATTCTCCAACGGAGAGTAAGTTAGCACCCAGAAAATTGAGATAACACTTACTTTTTTGATAGACAGTTTGATAGGTGTAGGCCCTCTTATACCCCGTGATTGATGGTAGCTTGGTATTGTAGAGTGGGCTTGTGTTTGGGTATGGTTCTGACTTGTTTCCCAGCTCCAGCTAAGGGTCTAGTACCACTGAGTGGATCAGTTAGCCAAATCAAGAGTAATTGATTCCTCACCATGGCTGTGTACCACTATTGCACTTGTGTGGGCATCACATCCGGTTATTTGTTGCTAATTAGGTTAAACAATGTGTTGCTTGGACAGATCTTGGTCATTTCCCCCAGTCGCCTATGTAGCGCCTTATGGCACTAGACACGCTGACTGTCTGGGGACTGATTCTCTCCTGGCTTCCAGCCATGTCATTCCATTTTACGCGTCAGCTGCGTATGGAGTCTTCCGCAATAGGGTCTTACCACTGGCCTTTGGTGGGTCATCAAGTACTCTGACAGAAGTCTGTCATTGTTTTGGGAAACCTTGTAGGTTTCTCTGCTCAAAAGCTCATTGTGGATGGTAGGCCCAAGCTGGAAGTAGGGGTTACAGGTCAGTGTCCACTAAGAAATTGAGGAAAAAGATAACTAATATACAAGAGTTAGAGAGGAGAGAGATAGAGGGGAGAAGGGAAGAGGGAGGGAGGGAAGATGTAGGAGATTTAGGTCAGTCTTGATCCTACCCTCTCCAGTGTCTTGTGGTTCAGGTGTTTCCTGTAAGGGTCTAGTGAGGGTTCAGCCATTTGGTCTGTCTTTTAGGAAGTAGAATTTTATGATACCATTGCTGTTTGGGTCCGGATTACTGTTTTCCACCCTTTGATTCCCTCCCCGCCCTCCCATCCATCTTATTGTCTAGTCCATGAGGTGCTTGCTGGGTATGTAAGGCATCTTGGGCAGATTCAGGTGTTAGGTGTTGCAGATGAGTGAGACTATGTTTCGATTTTTTTTCTGTGATTGGGTAAGTTCACTGAGAATGATCTGTTCCAGGTTCAACCATTTTTCCTCAAATTTCTTTATGTCGTTTTTTCTTACTGCTGTATATAATTCCATTGTGTAGATATACCACATCTTTGTTATCCATTCTTCTAATGATGGACATCTGGGTTGATTCCAGCTTTTAGCTATTACGAATTGAGCTGCTACAAACATGGTTGAGCAAATCTCTCTGGCTTTTGGTTTGAAGGTTTTAGGGTACATGCCCAGTAATGGTATAACTGGGTCTGTTGGTATTTCTATAGTCAGCTTTTTCAGGAGTCTCCATATTGCTTTCCAAAGTGGTTATACCATCCTGCATTCCCACCAACAGTGAATGAGTATCCCTGCTTCTCCACATCCTCGCCAGCATTTATTTTCATTTGACCTTTTGATGTTGGCTATCCTTATTGGGGTAAGGTGGAATCTCATAGTTGTTTTAATTTGCATTTCTCTGATGATTAGGGATGATGAACATTTTCTTAGGTGTGTGTTTGCCATTTGTATCTCTTCCTCTGTGAATTGCCTGTTTAACTCTGTGCCCCATTTTGTGAGTGGGGTATTTGTCTTCTTATTGTTTAGACTTTTGAGTTCTTTGTAAATTCTAGAGATAAGGCCTCTATCAGTTGGATAACCTGCAAATATTTTCTCCCATTCTGTGGGTATTCTATTGGCTTTGCTTATTATATGTTTGTCTGTAAAAAAACTCTTCAGCTTCATATGATCCCAATGGTTGAGTGATTGTTTAAGAACTTGAGCCACTGGGGTTTTATTCAGGAAGTCTTTTTCCATTCCTATATCATGGAAAGTACTTCCTAAATTTTCTTCCAGTAGTTTTCGAGTTTCTAGTCTTATGTTGAGGTCTTTGATCCATTTGGATTTGAGTGTTGTGCATGGTGAAATGTGTGAATCAAGTTTTAGTTTCCTGCATGTGGTTATCCAGTTTGTCCAGCACCATTTGTTGAAGATGCTATCTTTTTTCTAGTCTATATTGTTTGGGCCTTTGTCGAATATCAAGTAGCTATAGTTGCTTGGCCCAAAATCCGGGTCCTCAAGTCTATTCCATTGGTCTATACTCCTGTTTTTATGCCAGTACCATGCTGTTTTTATTACTATGGCTTTGTAGTATAACTTTATATCGGGTATGGTGATGCCACCAGAGGTATTTCTTTTGCTGAGGATATGTTTGGATATGCGAGGCCTTCTCCCTTTCCATATGAAATTTGAGATCATTTTTTCTATGTCTGTGAAGAACACTGTAGGGATTTTAATTGGAATTGCGTTAAATCTACATATTGCCTTTGGTAGGATTGTCATCTTCACAATGTTAATTCTGCCTATCCAGGAGCATGGGAGGTCTTTCCATCGTTTCAAGTCCTCCTCAATTTCTTTCTTGAGAGTTTTTATATTTTCGTTGTATAGATCTTTTACTTCCTTGGTTAACGTTATTCCAAGGTATTTTATTTTTTTTGTTGCTATTGAAAATGGGACTATGTCCTTTATTTCTTTTTCTGTGTCTTTGTCTTTGTCATTTGCATACAGAAATGCTTCCGATTTTTTTGCATTGATTTTGTATCCATTCTTCCTAAGGTATTGGGTACAATAGCTCTTTCATGAAAAATAGAAGAGTTTGGGCTGGAGAGATGGCTCACTGATTAAAGGCACTTGCTTACAAAGCCTTTCAGCCTGGGTTCAGTTCCCTAGGACCTGTGCAGAGCCAGATGCACCAAGTATCACATGCGTCTCCATCTGAGGTCACTAGACTCACTGCTTCAGAATCCCCATCTGACATCACCGCTGCAGAGTCTCCATCTGACGTTACTGCTGCAGAGTCCCCATGTGACGTCACCCCTGCAGAGTCCCCATGTGACGTCACCCCTGCAGAGTCCCCCTCTGACGTCACCGCTGCAGAGTCCCCATGTGACGTCACCCCTGCAGAGTCCCCCTCTGACGTCACCCCTGCAGAGTCCCCGTCTGACGTCACCGCTGCAGAGTCCCCCTCTGACGTCACCGCTGCAGAGTCCCTGTCTGATCTCACTGCTGCAGAGTCCCCGTCTGATGTCACCGCTGCAGAGTCCCCGTCTGACGTCACCGCTGCAGAGTCCCTGTCTGACGTCACCGCTGCAGAGTCCCCCTCTGACGTCACCGCTGCAGAGTCCCCATGTGATGTCACCGCTGCAGAGTCCCCATGTGACGTCACCGCTGCAGAGTCCCTGTCTGACGTCACCGCTGCAGAGTCCCTGTCTGACGTCACCGCTGCAGAGTCCCTGTCTGACGTCACCGCTGCAGAGTCCCCATCTGACGTCACCGCTGCAGAGTCCCCGTCTGATGTCACCGCTGCAGAGTCCCTGTCTGACATCACCGCTGCAGAGTCCCCCTCTGACGTCACTGCTGCAGAGTCCCCATGTGATGTCACCGCTGCAGAGTCCCCATGTGACGTCACCGCTGCAGAGTCCCCCTCTGACGTCACCGCTGCAGAGTCCCTGTCTGACGTCACCGCTGCAGAGTCCCTGTCTGACGTCACCGCTGCAGAGTCCCTGTCTGACGTCACCCCTGCAGAGTCCCTGTCTGATGTCACCGCTGCAGAGTCCCCGTCTGATGTCACTGCTGCAGAGTCCCTGTCTGACGTCACCCCTGCAGAGTCCCCGTCTGATGTCACTGCTGCAGAGTCCCTGTCTGATGTCACTGCTGCAGAGTCCCTGTCTGACGTCACCCCTGCAGAGTCCCCGTCTGATGTCACCGCTGCAGAGTCCCCCTCTGACGTCACCGCTGCAGAGTCCCCGTCTGATGTCACTGCTGCAGAGTCCCTGTCTGACGTCACCGCTGCAGAATCCCTGTCTGACGTCACCGCTGCAGAGTCCCTGTCTGATGTCACCGCTGCAGAGTCCCCCTCTGACGTCACCGCTGCAGAGTCCCCGTCTGATGTCACCGCTGCAGAGTCCCCGTCTGATGTCACCGCTGCAGAGTCCCCGTCTGATGTCACCGCTGCAGAGTCCCTGTCTGACGTCACCGCTGCAGAGTCCCCGTCTGATGTCACCGCTGCAGAGTCCCCCTCTGACGTCACCGCTGCAGAGTCCCCCTCTGATGTCACCGCTGCAGAGTCCCCGTCTGATGTCACCGCTGCAGAGTCCCCGTCTGACGTCACCGCTGCAGAGTCCCCGTCTGATGTCACCGCTGCAGAGTCCCCGTCTGATGTCACTGCTGCAGAGTCCCTGTCTGATGTCACCGCTGCAGAGTCCCCCTCTGACGTCACCGCTGCAGAGTCCCCCTCTGATGTCACCGCTGCAGAGTCCCCGTCTGATGTCACCGCTGCAGAGTCCCCGTCTGACGTCACCGCTGCAGAGTCCCCGTCTGATGTCACCGCTGCATGTCTCCGTCTGACATCACTGCTGCAGAGTCCCCGTCTGACCTCACTGCTGCAGAGTCCCCATCTGGCGTCACTGCTTCAGGACCTTAAGTGAGGCAGAACATCCTGACAAGGAGGCATGGTGGAGCAAAGCTCCTTACGTTGGGATTGCTGGGAAGATGGATGGTGGTAAAGTGCTTACTGTGCAAATGTGTGGATCTGAGTTTCGATCCCTGGAAGCCATGTGAAGTTGGACTCCGGAATCCCTGCTTGCCTGCGGCAAGACATGCGATAGAGGCAGGAGGCTCTCCTGGATGCTTGCCGGCCAGCTAGCCCGGCCAGTGCATGTGCACATGTACTTCTGTACCCTCACATGTGAGCACACACACTGGAAGGGAGGGGGAGGAAGGAGGGAGAAGGGCCAGTCTTTCAAGGGCTTGCTGGCAAGGACCAGCTTCCTCTAGTTTGGCTCACGCTGGTTCCATCAGCTGGGGTCTGACTCTTCCACACAAGCCTTGGGAGGACATTCCCTGTGCAAAGTGGCATACTAAGGAGCTCTCATCAGATCCTCGCCCTTGTCGCGTACGCTGTTTGTAGCCATGGGTGAGGCGAGACAACCCCTGATCTTCGTCATGGGAAGAGCCTAACCTGAAAAACTGAACATGGGAGTGAGCACTGATAAGGAGCCAGGGTCTGTGTAGACATTCAGCCCTGATGAGTTCTGACGTCCACTGGTGGGCATGTAGAGACTGTGGATGTGGGCCTAGGAGGAAGGTCTGAGGAGGTCACCTAGCATCCCAGTGGAAGGTCAGTGCAGTAAGGTGCATGTGGTTATGAGCCACCTGGCTGCTGGCAGTCTTACTTTCTAAGCTTCGGAATGCTTGAATTTGAATTGCATAATGTTATCAGTTTCTCAACTTTACAGTGAAAGCTAAATACAATTATGTTCAGAAGCACTCAACTCAGAAGACATTGTCAGTTTGAGTAAATGATTGCTCCTACTGTGGATCAGTGGACTGGTAGTGGTGTTCCTTGCTGGTCTGCTCTGTCACAGCGGGAGTTCAGACGAAGGGAGGAAGGAACATTCAAATTAAAGACAAGTCTGGGTACTGCATCCTGAGGGATCGTTTTTAAAAAAATTTTTTGTTGTTATTTTTATTTATTTATTTGAAAGTGACATACAGAGAGAGAAAGAGGCTGATAGAGAGAGATAGTGGGCGTGCCAGGGCCTCCAGTCACTGAAAATGAACTCCAGACGCATGTGCCCCCTTATGCATTTGGCTAACGTGGGACCTGGGGAACCGAGCCTCAAACCGGGGTCCTTAGGCATCACAGGCAAGCGCTTAACCACTAAGCCATCTCTCCAGCCCCTCAAGGGATCTTTTAATGGTTGACACTGACATACTGTTTCACCCCACCTCCAACATTTTAGTCTCCATCTACAGACCAGAAAACACTCCTGCTTGAAGCTATGTTACTGGTCAAGCAGTTTACTGAGAGCAAGCCATTATGGGGGGCGGGGGTTTGTCCTGGTTTTACTTGGAGGTAATGGGAGAGGATGTGGGATGTGATTGGAATTGGCATGCGGTGCCCCAGTGCAGCAGCATTCGTCAGGTAGACACCCATGAGCTGTGCCTGCAGCTCTGTGGTCTGTGGTGCTCACTTTGCATTAGGTGATGATGCAACTCAAGCACCGTCTAATGACTTGATAGAGAGAAGCAGCTACCTAATAGTCCTGCATTATAGATATTTTGATGACAGGTGGTACATTCAAAGGTGAAGTTATGAAGCAAGAATGCCAAGGTCCTTCAGTGTCAGGAATGGGGAGAGAAGGGGAGAGGTGGGAAGGTCTAAGAAGGTGAGATCAGACAGGAAGGTAGCGTGAAAGCCAAATGAAGAGTGCTGCAAGTTGAAAGAAGAAATTTGCTATTGAAATGTTTATAAGCCGAGAAGGTATTTTGCTTCTATTTTGGTCTCTCATCTCATTTTGCCCTTTGATTTAAGTCCTCCTGTGTGAGAGAGTATAGGAGAGTAGTTGAGGGTGTGATCCTAGAGCTGCCTCCTGGGCTTTCACCCTAGAGTGACTGCTGGGTAGCTAGTGTCGTGACAGTGGGAGCCCTTGGGGCTGGCTCTTGTGTTTTTGTCATAAAATGTTCCAGGTTAAGCTGGTACATCTCTTGGTTGCCCCGGACCCCCACCCCTGTCCTGCAATCAACCACTTCTCTAAGCAGAATGCCACTGTCCAGGTTACATGTACTTGTGGACTTTTTCATTGACAGAATTAGGAAGTAACTTTACATTTTAGGAAATACATTAAAATTTTAAAAAACAATTAGCTTTATTTATCTATTTATTAGAGGGGTGGGGGAAGGGAGAGAATGGGCATGCCAGGGCCTCTAGCCACTGAAAGCAAACTCCAGAGGTATGCATCACCATGTGCATCTGGCTTACATGGGTTCTGGGGAAATGAGCCTAGGTCCTTAGGCTTTGCAGGCAAGCACCTTAACTGCTATGCCATCTTTCCAGCCCAGAAAATACATTAACTTTCTAATTGACATAATTTATTTGTTTGGTACAGTTTGATAGGTGTATGCATTATGTGATGATCATACCTTGGTAGGTAAATATCCAATATTTTAAACATTTGTTGTGTTAGGAGCATATAAGACCTATTAGCTATTTTGAAGTATGCAATTTAGTTTTGAAACTTATCTTGCTATGTTTTAGGATATTAGAAGTAAAATTTTTGTTTAAAACACATAAGTTTATCATAGTATTTATATGTATATATTTATGTACATGGAGCATAGTCTCAAAATAATGTCATTAACAAGCCTATTGAAAGATTAGCGTCTTTGCCCAAAAACACATTCCACAAAGGATATACATTCAAAATATGGTTCCAAAGTCACTTAAAAGATTTTTTTTAAATTCTGGTTATATCATCAATTTGGTATCTAATCCATTTATTTCAAATAATTTCAAGTTTACTTTTTTCTTCAGTTTTGATTTTTCTTTTTATGTTTACAGCATTCACATTCTTTCTAAAGGGATATTCAGGGAAGTGTGATTTCCTAGCTCATCTTATTTTCTTGCTCTCTGGGAAGCCATTTTCATTTCTTTTTAGTTTTTCCCTCTGGTGTTCATTTTGCAAATACAAGCAAATATGTGGAGTGCTGTGGTCCAGGTTTACCTGAAGTGTTTGTTCCTGTTTCTCAGTCATGTTTCTTGGAGTACTTCTCTTTCCATAGTGATATTTCTCCTTCCACCATGCAACGTCTCTGCTTGGGAGCTGGGTTAGAATCTTCTCCATGCAGTTCTTCCTTCCTTTGAATGGGGAGTTTTTATGCAGCTGTGCTGTTTGCACAAGAGTGGTGTGAGTGTATTCCCCTTGATGTGCCTCTCCACGAGTGGGGCTGGGGCCTGAGCTGACGCTGGGCTGGGCGTAAGCTCTCCGTGCTTGAGGGAAGTGATGAGCTGTGTGTGTGTGGGGGGGGGGCAGACAGAAAGTGTGTCGGGGCTATAGAAGAAGGCTTCAGCTAACCTTAGTTAAAGTGCATTTTCACCAAATATTAACGGTTATGGAAATGTTTCTTAGATTCTGACTTTCTTTTTTTCTCAGAATGAGCAAATTTCTATTTCTCTGTGCTTGTTAGGAAGTTGAATAGAGGAAGGCTGGGTGATCTTAGCGTGTGTTCCTCCAGGGTCCCAGGGGCCTTCCTGTCTAAGGTCTCTTCTCTTTAGGGGCTATCAGTAAATGTCCCCTAAAGTGTTCACTTACTAACTTTTATTTACCTTGGAATTTGAAGAACGGGATTGTAGTTGTGTCTCTTATTACACTATAGCCTGTTTCCTTCCAGCTTTATTAATCTTAGTCATAAATTAGCAAATGTCCTGTCATTCTGCCATTTTTCCCTAAAGCTCTACTTCCAGCTTTAATTTTTATAAACATGTTTTCAATTATGTCTAGCTGTAAACATTGGAGTTGAATCTCAGAAATGTGACTAACTATTGGATTGAATTTAGGTAAGTTATCCAACCTATTTAGCACTATGCATCGTAGACCTTAATAAATGCTGGTCCCCTTTTCATTTTTCCCATCCTCTTATCGATATTTTATAATCACTTTTTAATTATGCCATGTAATATATGAGCATATTTTGAAAAGCACATTGGAAAAAGACATTCTTGTACTCCTGTGTCCTAGCTTCCCACCCTAGAGAACATTATTCACATTTTTTGTCACCTCTTTAATCTTCTGGAGGAATCTTATGCTTACTGACATGTGTGAAACAATGTGTGTCATGTGCATGCATACCTGTACAAGGAGCATGCCACTTATCTGGAATAGTTCCCTACTGATGGACATTTATACTGTTTCTATCTTTTGCTGTTATCAACAATGCTGTAGTAAATGTTGTTACATGTATTCATCTTTAGGCTCACCTGGGATTATATCTCTACAATAAATTACTAGATTTCTAATCCAAGGATTAAAGGTGTTATTGGGGGGTGGTGTTAGGGAGTGAATCCAGTACCTTGTGCATGCTAAGCATGTGCTTGTCCCCTGAGCTACTTTCTTTACCTTCACCTCTTTTTGATGTTTACCAACTCCTTTACATAAAATGTGTGTCAGTTTTCAATGTTTTCAACCATATATGAGTGTCCCTAACTGTACTAGACCTTCCCCAGCTAATGCTATCTGAATGTCATCTTCACTAACCTAGTAGGGGAAGGATAGTATTTCATTACAGTTTTTTGTTTGTTTTCTTTGAGCTAGGGTCTCACTCCAATCCTGGCTGACTTGAAACTCACTCTGTAGTCACAGGTTGATCTCAAACTCAAACCAGTCCTCCTACCTCTGCCTCCCAAGTGCTGGGATTAAAGGTGTGTCATCATGCCAGGCTCATTACAGTTTTATGTGTATTTCCTTGATGGGATTGTCCTCATAAGTTCAAAAGTCAGGGATGTGCTCTTTCCTTGTCTGAGCCACTCCTCTGCTCATTCTCATCTTCTCACTCAGTATTTTCATGGATTTATTGAAGGCTTTAGTATTGAAAACATAACCATTTACCTGCCAGATATTGCAGTTACTTTTTCTCATTTCATTATTTATACTTTTACTTTGAGGGGAGTTTTTAAAAATTTAGTTAAAGCAGTGTTGGCCATGGTGGTACATGCCTGCAATCCCTGCATTAGGGAAGACAAGGTGGAAAGTTCCACAGTTCCAGGCCAGCCTGAGCTACAATAGCAAGAACCTGTCTCAACAGTCAAACAGATCACCTAATGATTTAAAAGCTTGATGACATTAATCAATTTTATGGCTTCTGCTTTATGTCATATTTAGCTATTTAAAAGTTTTTATTTACGTGGGTAGGTGTACACCAGGGTTGATTGCTGCTAAAAACGAATGCTTGTCTGGCTTTACACGGATGGCTGAGGAGTTGAACCCAGCCGGTAGGCTTGCAAGCAAGCCCCTTTAACTGCTGACCCGCCCACCTCGTCCCCAGTGTCACGTTCAGAAAGGCATTTTGAATCTGAGGCAGCGCACACACACAGACACGCAGAGGGACACAGACACACACAGACACGAGTTACTAGTGTGTCATTTATCTCACCAGGCGTTTACTTTTGTGCTTAATTTTTATGTTTGTCTCACATGCCCATCCTTTACTCACTGCTAATGTATCTTGGCATAGAGTGATAATTCACTCTAAGAGATCCAAGCTTATGTTTGTTCCAACAGTATTTTCCCATTAATAAGAAATACAAACTGCAACATTTTGGCAGCTTCATTTCTCCTTTGTGTTTAGATATAGTCCTAAGACAAACTTGTAAAACTTCTGTCACCTAGAAATTTTGTACAGTTGTTCCTCTCTTTTTTTGACTCATAGATCATATTTAATTGTGATTTTCTGATTATTAGTAAGTCATTATTTTAGCAAAGTTCACCCCTCTAGAATAATCCAAAAGAATGTTTGTTTACATGAATTCTATGTCCAACTGAATTGTTTATATGTGAAGTTAAAATGAAGAAGAAAAGAGTAGCTTTGGAGGTTTAGAAAAAATATCAACTTCCCATCTATCAGAAAAAATTAACAAAATACGGGCTGGAGAGATGGCTCAGCGGTTAAGCGCTTGCCTGTGAAGCCTAAGGACCCTGGTTCGAGGCTCGGTTCCCCAGGTCCCACATTAGCCAGATGCACAAGGGGGCGCACGCGTCTGGAGTTCGTTTACAGTGGCTGGAAGCCCTGGCGCGCCCATTCTCTCTCTCTCCCTCTATCTGTCTTTCTCACTGTGTCTGTCACTCTCAAATAAAAAAAAAAAAAAAAAAGAACAACAACAACAAAAAAATTAACAAAATAAAATGTGAATCTGAGAAAGGGAGATGTATGGATGTAAGAAGTTATGGTAAATAATAACACCCATGAGATTCATGCATAATGAAAACAATTTCTAATATTGTGACCATGACACTTTATGCAGTTTTTAAAACATTTGTAAAAATCTGCAAAAATCCAAACAGTTCTAGGTGATTTTAATAAAGTCTTTTACTGGTAGTAGAATTCCCTGCTCTTCTTCCACATCAGCCCTGTCACCTCCACTCTGTCCTAGGCACTTTCTCCGCTGGTCACTAGCACTGTCCCTTGATCTCATTAGCCACCGCTTGGTCCGTGTCACTACTATGTTCCTTATCAGTGGTTTCAGTCCTCACTTCCTTCCCTGCCGTCAGCTTTATTACCCTCATCCCAGAAACTGCCTCTTGCTACTATGTTGCTGCCGCTTAATGCCAGGTTGCATCAACAGCTGCTTTGTCAGTAGCCCGTGTTGTCATCTGAGTACTGCTCAAGCAAGCACAGCCAGAAAGACGAGAGCCACAAAAAATTCACGATCACCAAAGCCAGCCGAAGTCTCAGAACCCACGAGGCTTCTTCAGTTAATTCAGTTCTCCTTCCTACAAAGGCGCCTTCAAGATGCACGTGCTGTCTGTGGCCTTTCCTCCCTCACAGAAGGCGAGCTTCTCCTCCAGCCCTCAGGGAAAGCGAGAGCCTGCCGTCAGTGCCCATGCCTCTACCCCTCATCCGGGGCTCTCTCCCTTTCTGCTGTCGCAGGAGAGACGTCTTTAAAGCTCCCAGATCACAGCTCTGGGTCTTCTCATTTCCTACCTTCCCAGGAGCTCCTTACCTTCTTTCTCTCTCCCTCTCTCCTACCTGCCTCTGCGCCCGGAGCTTCCTGCTGGCATTACATACATGCAAGTCTCTCCTTCCCGAAGCAGCAGGTATGGGGGAGCAGGACATCCTCATCTCTGCTCTTTGTGCCCACTGCTGGGGTGGCCTCTTCAAAGCCAGAACCCTCAGGCGTCTGGTCCTCTGTGGCTGCTAGACTTTAACCACTGGAGAATTTTCACATCTGGTCACATAGAAGCTGGGATAAAGTGACCAAGCTTGAAGAGGAGTGAAGATAGGAACACAGAAAAGTCAATGAGCAAAGGAAGGAAAAAGAAGAAAGCACTTAAAGCAAAAGGGAGAAATTCAATATCTGGGGTTACAGTGACTATAACGGGTCAGGTTCAATTTCAAACAGACTTCAGATGCCTGCTTGCTTTCCTGTTGTCCCCCAGTGCCATCCAGGGATGTGGTCTTGTCATGCTACAGACCTAAAACAAAACCTAAGATGCAGAAGAGCGGCAAGTGCTTGAAGATACAGCAGACGGATCCAAACCAGAAGCAGCAGTATTGACTCTCGAATAAGCCCGAGGCAGTATGGTTACGCTGAAGGGAAAAAGAAGGCTGCTGCTGAGAATGTGCAGGCTGCCAACGCAGTGTCACTGGAGCATGCAACCGTGACCTTGACTTCCTTACCCAGTACCCACACCCCAAAACTAACTGAAAGACATGTGGAGAATTAAATTTACCTTTATTACAACCGGTGGGTTTGAGCCTATTTCCACCATCTGTCAGGGTTCCTAGTAGCCCCTTTTGGTTTGACGGTGCACTGGAGAGCTTGCAGGGCTCAACAAGCTGAGATTTGCTGTAGCGAGAGGGGACAACAGGAGCAAGCTTCCTAGAGTCCTTCCTCAGTGCCAGGATGCCAGCCGTGTCCTGGCCCAGGAGTCCTCCCCGCCACAGAGGCTCAGGCTTGTTGTGTGGTGTGTGTATGTGATGTGGGGAGGGTACGCACGTGCCAAGCACAAGCAGAGAGGTCAGAGTACGGTGGTGCTGGTCCTCCCCTTCCATCTTGTTTGAGACAGGGTCTCTCTTGTCCTTTGCCACTGGGAATGCTGGGCTAGCTGCTCATGAGCTTTGGGCTTCTTCTGAATCAGCTCACGGCTACTGGATCATAGCCACCTGTGCCACTGTGTGTCTACCTTTGTATAGGTGCTGGGGATCCAGTCTCAGATGGCACGCCTGCAGAGCAGGTGTCTGACCACTTAGTAATCTCCCCAGCCCTCGGCCCATGGTTTTTATTGAAGACACTCTGTGTGCCTGAAAACCCAGAGTAAAGGTATGTATTCGCATCAACCCCAAGGTTTACACAGCTTAGGTACAGTGAGCCATGCTTATCATTAGGAAAGGTCTTGGCCTGTCACCAGTTACCTAGGATCAAACTTACTAGTAGGCTTTAAAGATAGAAGTGTTATTTTTCCAGTCTGTTCTGGAACAGACTGGGAAAATTGAACTTTTAGATCATATCCAAATGATAACTCTTACAACTAGTATATTTATGTATGTTACATTTTGGTGTGAATGAGTGTCTCCACTAGTGAAACTCCTGAGTCTTGGGAGATACGTTTTCACCTTTACTGGATAATATTTCACTAAATGGCTATGAATTAACATTAATGCTAGCAGTATATTAAATATATATTGCTGAAATGTGCACTAAAATATATAATATTGTTATACTTAATTTTTTTGTTTCTCTGATAAGGCAAAGGATTGTCAATTTAATTTAATTTTCCCTGATTACCAGTACAATTTAAAATGTTTTAATTTGGGCTGGAGAGATTGTTTAGTGGTTAAGGTACTTGCCTACAAAACCTAAAGACCGGGGCTGGAGAGATGGCTTAGCAGTTAAGCACTTGCCTGTGATGCCTAAGGACCCTAGTTCAAGGCTCGATTCCCCAGGACCCACATTAGCCAGATGCAGAAGGGGTGCATGCGTCTGGAGTTCATTTGCAGTAACTGGAGGCCCTGGCGCACCCATTCTCTCTCTCCCTCTCTCTCTTTCTCTCTCTCTCCCTCTTTCTCTCTTTGTCTGTTGTTCTCAAATAAATAAATGAAAATAGACCAAAAATTTTTTTAAAAAATCCTAAAGACCCAGGTTAGATTCCCTAGTCAGATGCAAATGGTAGCACATGCATCTGGAGTTGGGTTAGGGTCTGAAGTTCGTTTGCAGTGGCTAGATGCCCTCGTGTACCCATTCATATTGTTTTTCTCTCTGTTGCTCGCTCTCTCCCTCCCTGTCCCAATCCCTCCCTCTTTCTTAAAAATTTAAAATTTTTAAATGTTTTAAGTTTATACCTACTTAAATTCACAAGGGAAATGCTTATCCATATCTAATGTTAATTTTCTGTACATATCACTTTTCTTTACTCTGATAACTAACTTACCATCAAAAGAGTTTGTGTGTGGGGGTGCACATGCTCATGGATGTTCATGGAGGCCAGAGGCTGACATTGGGTATCTTCTTCTATTGCTCTCCAGTTTAGTTTTTGGGGTAAAGGCTAATATTGAGCCTGGAGCTCACCAATTGAGCTCAGTTGGCTAGCCAGCAAGGCCCAGGAACCGTCCTGTCTCAACCCCCACTGCTGGGATTGCAGGATGTGCTGCTGTGTCTGGCTTTTGAGTGGGTGCTGTGGATCTGAACTTGGGGCCTCATGCTTGCATGCAGGCCCTGAAAAGTTTTTTCAAACTTTTTGAGCTTTATTGGTCATAGAGGTCAAAAATGGTTTTTCATATTTATTTCAGTTGGTGCAACTTCTTTATGCTCAACATTCATTTATCCTTTCATAGCTTTTATCTATTTTGCTGTATTTTTTCTTTCTGACATTTACTGTCAACCTTCCAATATAGATACCATTTTTAACTAGAATTTGGCTATATTGCCAATATATCTTTCAAATGCTAAGTATAATCTTTCACGCTTATTACAATTGTGGATGTCATTGGATTTGTTTTTGCAATATTACTTTCTGATTTCTGTCATCTACTGTGCCTTTATATTCCTGACTTTTTCTGCATCTTCTTCTGCTTTTTATTGTTATAGGTTCATTTTCCTTTTTTTCTTTTTTTCTTCTATTAATGTGGAATTTGTATATTCAGTTCCTATACTTTTATTAGTGATCCTTCAACGTTTATAAGTATTTAAGTGTAAAGGAATTTCTTCTTCCCCACAAATGTAAATATTTATTGATTCTTCATTTTGTTAGACATTATTTTAGGCTTTGAGACTCATCCTCACAGAGGAAATTTTCTAGAATTGAATAACAACAAAGAAATGAACAATAAGGGAGGTGTGACTAACTTTTAAGTATGTTTCATTTCCTGGAGACTCACATAGCTATGTGCTACTCAGAAAACATAGGTCAATATGGGGATAAGTGAGAGGGGATGTCTCTAAATGAAGCATTTGCTGTGAGTTGAGAGAGAAGTAAGCAAACAGAAGGTCCTGTGGCACAATTACTAGCTTCAGGAGAAAGCTGAAACTTAATGAGAAGAGGGAGGCTGAGGAGGTGGCTCTGGAGTGTGGAGAAGCCCTTGCTGAGCATTTATGAGCCCCAGGACTCCATCCCCAAAACTGTCCAAAAACTCAGCAAGGAGCATGTATTTATCACATTATTTAGAAATTCCGCACCTTGATATTTATCAGGAGAAATGAAAATGCATGTTCACGCAAGTATGAAAATGAAAATTATGTCCACAGAAATGTTAACAGATGCTTTATTCCTAACAGTAAGAAGCTGGACTGTCAGACATGGTGGTGACAACTTTAGTCCTGGTACTTGAGAGGTAGAAACAGGAGGATCAGGAGTTTGAGGTCATCCTCAGCTGCATAGTGAGCTTGAGGCCACCCTGGACTACATGAGATCCCATTTTCAAAATACTGCAAGAAAAAAAATTCTCTTGAGTGCAGATGTGTGGCTTAGTCGTAGAGCACTTGCCCAATATCCTAAGGCCCTGGATTAGATTCCTAGCATGGAGGGGGGGGATATTAGAAAGCTATCCCACTTGTGGACTGGAGAAGCAAATTTTCATCGTACAGTATTATTCCATACATGGGGCAATATTATTGAGTAGTAGAAATAATGAATCAATAATACATGCAAGATGAATCAATCATGCTAAATAAAAGAAACCAGATACAAAGGAGCATTTATAACATGAATTATATGTAACATTCCAGAAAGGACGGAAATATGAAAACAAAAAGCAGATCTGTGATAGAAAGGAATTGACAAAAAGGGGACAAGGGGCTTTTCAAGATGATGAAAATGAATGTATTAATTGTGTTTCCTAAGTGAACGTCACCTTTGCATTATTGTTGTATATTTAAGCTTGGAAATCTTCATTATATATTAATTATTTGACAGTGAAACTGATGAAAGGAACATTTAATAAAATTCATAATCTACTACATGGCTATGAGTGAGTTAGTACTCATGAGTCATAACGAAGTAAACATAGAATGGCTTTTAAGAATTATTTATGTATTTATTTATTAGAGACACAGAGAAAGAGAGGAAGGGAGAGACAGAGAGAGAATGGGAGCTCCAGGGCCACCAGCTACTGCAAACGAACTCCAGATGCGTGCACCACCATGTGCATCTGGCTTACATGGAGTAGAACCTGGGTCCTTAGGCTTCACAGGCAAGTGCCTTAACTTCTAAGCCATCTATCCAGCCCCCAAGAATACTTTTTAACTGAAGATTTGATTATCTTACATTAGGATGATGGGGCGGAACATGGGGTGGCTAAAAGTTCTTAATTCTAATTGATTGCAACAGAATGTTAAGAAACAGTGTAAGACTGATGAATCAACTATGAAAGCATTTGTTTAGAAATGTCTCATGTTGTTAAGAAGAACAATCTAAAGAGAATGCCTCTGGAGTGTGGGCTTAACATTTGAAAGGGTGACCCAGGAGCTGGGGTGGTTTTTGTTATTTTTAGTCTGTGAGTGATTTAAATGCCATTGTTGACTGTATATACTATTTTCATAAAATTATTTAAAAATCTGGGCAATGTTTTGCAAAAATAATAGTAGGAAGACCAAAAACACCTCATTGAGTCTGCTTAGCTGAAGGTCAAGTAGAAGGCCTCACAGAATGGAAGGTTTCCCTGGGGTGGGAATCTGAGCAGAACAGGTGACCTGGATTGACCCTGTGATTCCATCAGAATGTAATTGACTGATTGAGTATGTTTCCACTCTCTTGCAACCTCATTGAACTCAAGTGGTCCCTGCAAAAGATATGCTATTGATTTGCTTATATTTTCTGGGGTTAAATTCCAAAAGATTATATAACTTTTCTAATAGGCACTGTCTTATGAAGAAGTATTGCTCCAATACTCTTGCCACTTAATGGGCACTCCTGGGGCTTGCCACTTGATACTTAATGGGCACTCCTGGGGTTTGTCACTCAGTACTTAATGGGGTTCTCCTGGAATTTGTCACTCAGTGTTTAATGGAGTATTCCCGGGTTTTTGTCACTCAGTGCTACTTCATGTTATAAATTGTAGTATTTTTCTTGTGTAGAGTTAATACAGCCTTCCAATTTATTTACATGATGATAATTGCTAATATATTGTTATATAACAGTGGCTAAGATTTTCTTTTCCTTGGATCCATTAATAAACAATATCAGCCACATTTTAGAATTAGTATGCTAAGTTGATTCCTAAGATCCAGCAGAAGACGGCTTGCAATGTGAAATTACTTTCCAGCCAGATGACCATGCTGTCTGGCCTCCTGAGTTCATCAGTGCCTAGCATTGCAGCTGTCAAAGGTTTTAGTGGAAGTCTAATAGCTAAATTTTGCAAGTGTTCTAAGTTTTTAATGTCAGCATCTTTCTATTTAAAATTAAGTTATGTTTTATTAAGGACTTTTAGCTCCATTGACTTTTGGTTAGTTGTGTTGTTTTGTGGTTCTGAGGATGGGACCCAGAGCCTCGTGCATGCTAGGCAAGTGCTGTGTCACTGAGATAATGCCCAGCACAGTTTTCTTTCCAGTGCAGTCTCTCTTCAACCCAGAGCTGCTGTTTTGTTTCCCAGTCAGGCTGGCCAACCAGCAATAGCAAGCTGGTGATTTTCTGTCTCTACCCCTGACAGGATGGGTTAATGCACACTTTTATGTGGGTGTTGGGGATTAAACTATGGGTTTCTCAGGCTCTCATGCTTGTACTGCAAGCACTTTTACCCACTGAGCCATTGCCCCAGTCCTAGTTTTATAGATTTTTTTAAAGAATCAAATGAAATAATTACTGGTTCGTTTCCACAGTGATTTAGGTGAGCCACTTAAAACAGTGATAACATACTTAGTGGGTCCATTCATGTAATAATAGTGGATGATAGTCAAGTGTACAAAGAACAATGCTTGATGTCCTAAAGGCTCAGAGTTTTGTAGGAGATCTGTTTATAATGGACAGTGTTAAGTGTCATATAAATTATTATGTGGCATGCTGCCAGCACACAGAGGAGAAATCTGGGTCTTCCATTCTCAGCAAACATTCCACTTTGCCAGCTGTTTAAAAACTTTGACACTCACCTCCACTATTTGGAACAAAAACTTCCTGATGCACTAAAACAGGCTAGAGGAAGACATCTTTGTCTATTCTTGTGTAATAAAGGACCCACAGGAGAATTCCTGACAGTGACCTTGGGTACCTTGGTTGCTTGGATCCTCCTGCACAGTGATCACTGTTCATGAGCACTCGGCCTTGCTCTGTACGGGATGTAGCTGCTCTTTCTGTTCTCCTCTGACAGAAAGCCAAGGAGGCTCACTGAGGAGAACTAGCATACGTATGTATTCCGAGCTCCAAGATGTGGAGAGGGCCTCGGCTTGAGTCTAAGAGCCACGTGCTTCCGGCAAGCTGAGCTTGACAACGTTGCTGGGTGTCCTTTGTGGTGCTCTCTCGGGCTCCCAGTCTGGTCATCTCCATCACTTTACTTCATCTGCAATTCACCTGATAGCATCTGCTTTGAATTTTTAGCTTATTTACATTATATATTTAATGTTGTATAATGTTTAATATAATATTATGTTTCTATTGTATGTTTGGCTGTAAGTATGAATTTTCCTTTTTGTTTTTCTTTGAGCCCATTTAGGTTTTTTGACTATTGTTATTGGCATTTACTTCTTTCTTTCTTGTTTACTTCTGAGTTAATATAATTTTTCCCGGTGTCCTATTTTAATTCCTCTCTTGGCTTCTAATCTATCTGTATTTTCTGGCATTTTCCAGTGACTGCTCTGGAGCTCTCAGGATGCACGCACAGTTTCTCACAGGTCACGCAGGATTGATATTGTACCGAATTAGATGAGATGTGAGATGCTTGTGATCAGCTAGCCTCACTGCATGTTTGCATGTGAGCTTGCATGTTGAGAGCGCAGCTATCAGGATCTTATGTTTTGTGTTAAAGCATATGCCTGTATGCATTTACCCTCATATTAATTGTTTCCAGAGCTCTGTACTCCTTTGCATAGATTCCATTTACCCTCTAGAATCACTTCCTTCACAGTTCTTGTATTGTATGTCTACAAGCAACAAAGTTTGTTTTCTTTTCAGAAGAATATTTTCACTGGATAAGGACTTTTGAGTTGTATTTGTTTTCTTCAGACCTTTCCCTCTAACTTCAAATTCAGCCTTTCAAGCATGTAGCAGCTTGGGTGTTCCTCTGTCTCCTTTAGCCCCTGCCCACATCTGTTGACATATTGTTTGAAGATTCTTTTGCTGAAACTTATCAAATCCCATTTCCCCCAAGAAATTCTCTCATTTTTTCAATCATTTCTTTAACCCTAAACTGTATCCATAGACTCCTTGAGCCAATAAAACTATCTCTTTCCACTGTAGTTGAAGGTATCTACATACAGCAAAGTGGCCTAGGATTTGCCCACAGGTGGAAAATGGGAAAATGACATTCCTCCCAACCTGGTGACATATACTTGTATTCCCAGCACTCAGGAGACTTAGGCAGGAGTAGCATGAGTTCAAGTACAGCCTGGGCTACATAGGGAGTCCTTATCTAAAACAATCAAATAAACAAACAACCCAATGTAATTCATCCTTGAAATGTCGCTTCTCACACCCTCACTTCCTTCCAGATCTTGCTTGCTACATGCAGGTATTCAGGCCTCCAACGAATTGCCTTCAATATTTTGTCTTGAATTTATATTTTCTTATCTGCTGACAGGTTTAGTGTGATAGGAGCTATTCATTCTGCCACTGGAAGCCAAGTGTCCTTACTCTTACTAACATGATGTTGAGAAATGAAACTTCGGTTATTACGTTGCCAGGCCCTGAATTTGTGCTTATATTATTTAGCCAAAGTGTGGTTGGGGGTGTAAAAGTAGCATATTGCTAAGTCTGAGGGGCAGAGCTGTGGCAGCCCTGCCTTCAGAACTATTGTTTTTTGAATTCATTTCTCTGGAAAATGTGACTATTAGATCATGCTCAGGTCGTGCAGGCTGAGAAGATAGATGGCTGGTGGCTAAAGCCCTTGCAAGTGTGGGATGAGCTTGGTTTCCCGAACGATGCAAAGCCAGATACAAGAGCAGGCATCTGACCCCGGCCCTCCAGCGGCAGGATGGGAGGTGGAAAGGGAGTGTCTCAACCCCGTGGGTCAGCCAGCTTGGCGTTCGCAGCACTGAACACGTGACCTGCCTCAAGATGGAAGAGAAGACCCACACCTGAGGTTGTCCTCCAACCTCCACAGACATGTTGTGGTACATGTGTGCTGTGGCATGTGCATATTTGCACTCACAGGCACACATACAAGTTTAAAGAAAGCACTTTTTTTTTTTTTTTCCCGAGGTAGGGTTTTGCTCTAGCCCAGGCTGATTTGGAATTCACTATGTAGTCTCAGGGTGGGCTCCAATTCATGGTGATCTCCTACCTCTGCCTCCCGAGTGCTGGGATTAAAGGCGTGCGCCACCACGCCCGGCTTCATCTAGCATATTTTGACCTACTATGTGCATAGAATTGTCAGGTTTCTGTGGATTGAGTAAGTGAATCATTGAATCTTGAGGTGAAAACAGTGGAGTTGGAAAGGCAAGCTGAAGCAAGGAGCTGCGGATTTACCTGCAGACAACTGGCTGTCAAGCCAGCTTCTCTGTGTGGGTTGTGTGTCACGTGGGAGCGTGCTTCCCACTCAGCTGGTTTTGGGTCTGCAAATAGAAAGGTGGGGTACTTGTTCCTTCTAGCATCTGACCTGACAATTAATGAGTAGTGAAAATAATGAAAAGAACTAAACCTTAGCCAAACGAATGAAGTGAGGTATTATGTAGAAAAATACTTCTTGACAAAAAAAAAAAACCAGCATGACATGACATGACATGACATGACATGACATGACATAACATAACATGTTGGAAGATTTGAACTTAGCAATTAAAACGGAGGCCTAATTTGAGATGCATTTATGAATAACATGAACACAGTGAGCAAAACCATGGAGGCATAACTTCTGATTGGCTTCCACAGTGCCTGATTCTTTTTGGTATTTATATGTTTACTTGCCCAAAACTTTTCCAGGCTAATTTCTGACTGTAATACCAAATTCAGAAATACTTCGCCAACGAAAAGTCTTCAGTGAAAATAAAAGATCCAGTGAAGCTCCCCCACCCTGCCTTTTTTTTTTTTTTTTTTTTACTACGGGTGATGCATCCATTACACATCTCAAATTTTAGCTCATGCTGCTCTTGAAATCCTGACAGATCAGGGTTGCAAGCAGTCCTTCCGTGGGAGTCATCCCTATGAGCACCATGAGCATATATGGGGCCCTAACCCCTTCCATAGCTAATATGTCCAAGGGCTCCTTTGTGTTTGACACTGTATTCAGCTTTGGGACTTTTGAAACCTTAGGGTCGCAGCAGAAAGACACCATGGGCAAATGTTTAGAAAATGGTATGACAGTTCAAATAGTAAAACTTACTGCAAATAAAGGTAGCGACAGAAGGTAGGCCTAATCAACTATGTATTGTGAAAAGGCAGCAAACATTGTGAAGCAGGAACTATTTATACTAAATCTTAAAAGAAGGACAAAGCCAGCTGTGGTGGTGCAAACCTTTAATTCCAGTGCTCAGGAGGCAGAGGTAGGAGAATCACTGAGTTTGAGGCCAGCATAGCACTAAAGAATGCATTTTGGGTCAGCCTAGGCTAGAGTGAGACCATACCTTGAAAACAAATAACAAACAAATAAGAATAGACAAGTCACCATTGTGTGCGCAGCAGGTTGACACAGAGAAGTACTATTTGTGGGAAATATAGTAGCAGCCAGTGCACTCTAAGGGACTGAGTAGAATTACATTCCTTTGCTTGTACTGCTAATGCAACAGTCTCCAAGAGGCAGGGAATCTCTGTGTGGTCACCACCTCGTTCTTACATGTAAATGCAATAGATCTCAGATGTTGGCATGACCAGAGTTACCTAGGGAACTTGTTAAGACAGGCTTTCACCATGGCCCCAGAACTCCTGATCAGTGCACCTGGACCAGGTCAGGAGAATTTGCATTTCTGAAAGATTCCCAGGTGATGCGGGTCCAGGGACTGTGCTCTTAGAACTACTGGTTTATTGACTTGTTCCTGTGATCCTGGCACTGTGCTGTGTGGTGAGCATAGATGAGAATTACTGGTTATTGACTTGTTCCTGTGCTCCTGGCACTGTGCAGTGTGGTGACAATAATGAGAATTACTGGTTTATTGACTTGTTCCTGTGCGCCTGGCACTGTGCAGTGTGGTGAGCATAGATGAGAATTACTGGTTATTGACTTGTTCCTGTGCGCCTGGCACTGTGCAGTGTGGTGAGCATAGATGAGAATTACTGGTTATTGACTTGTTCCTGTGCTCCTGGCCCTGTGCAGTGTGGTGAGCATAGATGAGAATTACTGGTCTATTGACTTGTTTCTGTGCTCCTGGCGCTGTGCAGTGTGGTGACCATAGATGAGAACTGCTGGGTTATTGAGTTGTTCCTGTGCTCCTGGCCCTGTGCAGTGTGGTGACCATAGATGAGAACTACTGGGTTATTGAGTTGTTCCTGTGCTCCTGGCACTGTGCAGTGTGGTGAGCATAGATGAGAACTACTGGTCTATTGACTTGTTCCTGTGCTCCTGGCACTGTACAGTGTGGTGAGCATAGATGAGAACTACTGGTTATTGACTTGTTCCTGTGCTCCTGGCCCTGTGCAGTGTGGTGAGCATAGATGAGAATTACTGGTTATTGACTTGTTCCTGTGCTCCTGGCCCTGTGCAGTGTGGTGAGCATAGATGAGAATTACTGGTCTATTGACTTGTTCCTGTGCTCCTGGCACTGTACAGTGTGGTGAGCATAGATGAGAATTACTGGTTACTGACTTGTTCCTGTGCTCCTGGCACTGTGCAGTGTGGTGAGCATAGATGAGAACTACTGGTCTATTGACTTGTTCCTGTGCTCCTGGCACTGTGCAGTGTGGTGAGCATAGATGAGAACTACTGGTCTATTGACTTGTTCCTGTGCACCTGGCCCTGTGCAGTTGGTGACCATTGATGAGAATGACTGGTCTATTGACTTGTTCCTGTGCTCCTGGCACTGTGCAGTGTGGTGGGCATAGATGAAAATACTGGTCATTGAGTTGTTCCTGTGCCTCTGGCACTGTGCAGTGTGGTGAGCATAGATGAGAATTACTGGTCTATTCTTTTAAATTTTTTTATTTTTTGTCTATATTTATTTATTTATTTGAGAGCAACAGAGAGAGAGAAAGAAAGAGGCAGAGAATGAGAGAGAGATTGGGCACGCCACGGCTTCCAGCCACTGCAAACAAACTCCAGATGCATGCGCCCCCTTGTGCATCTGGCTAACATGGGTCCTGGGGAATCGAGCCTTGAACCAGGGTCCTTAGGCTTTACAGACAAGCGCTTAACCGCTAAGCCAACTCTGAGAATTACTGGTCTATTGGCTTGTTCCTGTGTGCCTGGCACTGTGCAGTGTGGTCAGCATAGATGAGACCTACTGGTTTATTGACTTGTTCCTATGCTCCTGGCACTGTGCAGTGTGGTGGACATAGATGAGAATTACTGGTTATTGACTTGTTCCTGTGTGTCTGGCACTGTGCAGTGTGGTGGACATAGATGAGAACTACTGGTTTATTGACTTGTTCCTGTGTGTCTGGCACTGTGCAGTGGGGTGGACATAGATGAGAACTACTGGTTTATAGACTTGTTCCTGTGTGCCTGCCACTGTGCAGTGTAGTTAGCATAGAGAAATGACAAGACTTCATCCTGCCCTTAAAATTTCCCACTCTGGAGTTCCAGTGACAGACAAGTAAATGTGTTGTGACAGTAACAATGTGACCGATGCAACATTACGTGGAAGTCATGCTATGAGAATACACTAGGGCTTATTGTTTTCAATGACATGAGGGACTAAGGTGTAGTAAGAATCCTAGAAAGCCCAAATCCTGAGCTTTGTTAAAACATACCGAAAAATTACCATTTAAAGAAAATCTAAGTGGGTTGGAAATACTGGTTGGTAGATTTCAGTAGAGTGTCTGTCCAGCAAGCATAAAGCCTTGGGTTTTGTCCTTGGCACCAAAAAGAGGGGAAGGACATAAGTAATAATAGAAAACTGAGCAAAAATTATGATTTCCACGAGACTGCTAGAGTCATCTTAAATGTTGCCTGAAAATAAAAATATTTTAAACAGGCTTTTGCTTATATAGACTAGGACCACACAAGACTGAACTAGTTGCTTTGTACATAAAAATTATCCTTTCTTTTGCTTATTTGTTCTACTCATCTTTGGGTGGTTTTAAGAAAGAAGATAAAGTTCTTATATGTATCATGTGTTGTTCTATGATCTTAAAAATTATCTGCATGGAGAGAGAGAGAGAGAGAGAGAGAGAGAGACGAGGTACAGAGAGACCAGCATGTTGGGCCTCCAGCCACTGTAAATGAACTCCAGATGCACATGTCACTTTGTGCAGCTGGCTTCACATGGTCCTGGGGAATCTCACTCAAGTCATTAGGTTTTGCAGGCAAGTACCTTAACCACTGAGCCATCTCTCTGGCCCTCATTCTATGCCTTTTAAAAAAGAACTGTTGGAAGTTTTATGTGCATCAGAATGTAGACCCAACATGAGAGCCAGACAACAGTGCTGGCTAGACAGCCAGCATAAGAAAGCAGCCGCTGACCCTGAGCATGACTAGCCCCGTGCATCTGCAGGCCAGACAAGCCGACCTTCCTGCTTCAAGCACCCACGCACTCACAGGAGTGGCAGTGGACATTGGGCTGTGGAACTGGATCGGCTCTTGGATCCTTCTAGCATGGGATAGTGAACTGAGTGAGTGGTGGGCAGGGACTCGCTAGAGGTATACTTGAAGCTGAGGTGTTCGTTGGCCATGTTCTATTCCTTGTCATCTGAGGGAGGACTCAAAGTAGGACCCACATGACGGGGCTAGCCAGAGTCCAGTTCTTCAGCTCTGGGTCATGACCCCTTGTGGGATCACTTAATGTGGGGTTTCTGTAAGGGTCTCTGAATGTACCATGACCAAGAACTCAAAGTCAAATTGTGCCAGGCACAGTGCCGCATGCCGATGACCCCAGCACTCAAGAGGCAGAAGTAGAAGGACCCTACAAGTTCAGGCCGGCAAAGGCTACGTAGTGAGATCGTGTCTCAAGAGCAAACAGCAGGCGAACGAAGTCACATGTGCGCTGACTGTGAGGTGCTCGGGCAGCACTTGCCTGTGTGGCGTCATGGGACTTCCCGGCCCCACTGTTCTGTACAGCATGCAGCTGTGCAACGGCCGGCCGCCGCCACGACCGGTCAGCCCCAAGCCCCTCCCCTCAGACTGCTGTGGACTGCAGCATTTTTAATGAACATACGCTTCCCTGCTCACACAAGAACACAATGACCTAATTATGTAAAACACATATTTTCCTAACATGTATCAAATGAGATATCTTTGGATTGTATTGTGTTTGAATATTTAATTTTAAAAATTGCTCTTTGTACATTACCTACACAAGACCATCAGAAGAGGAGAAAAAGATGATGACATCAAAATAAAAATGAGACTGATTGAGATGGGGAGGGGATATGATGGAAAATGGAATTTCAAAGGGGGAAGTGGGGGGAGGGAGGGTATTACCATGGGATATTTTTATAATCATGGAAGAGGTTAATAAAAATTGAAAAAAAAATTGCTCTTTGAATTGCTGACAAGTTTCATTAAAAAAAAAAAAATCAGTCAGGCTGAAGAGATGGCTTAGCTGTGATGGCATTTTTCTGCAAAGCCAATGAACTCAGGTTAGATTCCCCAGGACCCACGTTAGCCAGATGCACAAGGTGGCACATGCATCTGGAGTTCATTTGCAGTGGCTGGAGGCCCTAATGTGCCCATTCTCTTTCTCTCTCTCTAACTGCCTATATTTGTATCTGTTTCTCAAATAAATAAATAAAAATAAAACATTCTTAAAAATCACTCAGTGAATTTTGGCTTGGGATTAGGAAAGAATTTGTACCAATTTCTCTTTTAAAAAATATTTTATTCATTTATTTACTTATTTCAGAGAGAGAGAAAGTGGGGTGAAAGAGAGAAAGAATGGGCATGCCAGGGCCTCTAGCCACTGGAAACAAACTCCAGATGCATGTGCCATCTTGTGCATCTGGCTTATATGGGCCCTGGGGAATCGAACCTGTGTCCTTAGGCTTTGCAGGCAAGCATCTTAATTGCTGAGCCATCTCTTCACCCTGCACCAATTTCTGAAATAACCGTAAAAACAACTTCTGCTGGTTTGTACTAAGTATTAAAGGTGAAGCATTAATGATGACAAAATTAAGACATTAATACACTCTGAAGAAGCATTGAGAATCCTCTGAATCCTGCTGCATCAAATATTCTGTCAAGATTTAGTTTTCCTTTATAAAAATAAACAAGGATACCCATCCCAATAACATACAAATTGTCTTTTGTCTTTAATAAATGATAAAGTCTACATATATCAAGGAGTTATTTTGTGTGTGCATGCTACTTGCACGTGCCTTTGGTGCTCAGAGAACTACCTTGGTGTTCCTTAGGAACACCATCCACTTTTTATGAGACGTGGTCTCCCATTGGCCTGGAGCTTGCCATTAGGCCAGGTTAGCTGGCCAGTGGGCCTGAAGAAGCCCCCTGTCTTTGCCTCCCTAGCAGTGGGATTATGAGCATGTAACACCATACCTGACGCTACGCTACATGGGATCTGGGGATCAAATTCAGGTCCTCCTGCTTGCAAGGCAGGCACTTTACCAACTGAGCTACTTCCCCAGACCTAAAACAAATTTCTTCCTTTTAACATTTTATTTTTATTTATTTATTTGAGACGGAGAGAGAGTGAGTGAACATGGGTGTGCCAGGGCCTCCAGCCACTGCATACGAACTCCAGATACATGCTCTACTTTGTGCATCTGGCTTATATGAGTCCTGGGGAATTGAATCTGGGTCCTTTGGCTTTGCATGCAAGTACCTTCACTGCTAAGCTATCTCTCCAGCCCTAAAACCAATTTTTTTTATGACTTATTATCAGCTAAGTACAGATCTATATACCTATAAATGTAACATTTTCTCAGGCAAATAGGAGTCATGAGTAGGAAAAATTTGAGGCCAGGTTTGGAACTAATGAGCATGTTTGTCCTGGCACTAAAAACATTGTCTATGGTTGTCTCATTAGAAGGACACAATCCTGTCACTCAACCTAAAGGGTAACAACCTTTTAGGAATAATAATCTGTGAGGTGTCCAGCTATCTACCCATTTATATTTTTAAATTACAACTGTGTAGACAATGTCATTTTAAATGATGACACTCACTGGCAAAGGGAATTAAAGTCAGGAAAGCCTTATAAATAGAATGCTCAAATCTTAAATTGTATACTACAATATATTTCCACTGACAGTGTTACTGCAAACTAACAGTCCTTTTACAATTAAATTGTCATCTTTAAATATCTGGTTAATAATGACATCTTGTAATTTTTTTCCTAGCATACATCTGTGGATGGATACACTGAACCACATATCCAGTCTACCAAATCAAGTAGCCGACAGAACATCCCCCGGTGCAGAAACTCCATTACATCAGCAACAGATGAACAGCCTCACATTGGAAATTACCGTTTACAAAAAACAATAGGGAAGGGAAATTTTGCCAAAGTGAAATTGGCAAGACATGTTCTAACGGGCAGAGAGGTAAGACTTCATGGTGCCTTTTAATATTTGCCTGGACATCCCCAGAGTCCTGGGGGAATAAATAACAGTTATGATGTGGTAAATGGGAAGTTTTGGTAAAGTCTGTTTTGTGTGTAATAGTTGGGCTTTCAGCTTTTAGGAAAGACTCACTTCTCTCTGCATCTTAGTGACCCGTGGCCCCACTGTGCTTCAGGTGGGCTTTCCTCAGCCTCTGTCTCATCCTCAGGGCTGCTGTCCCTGAGGATCAAGGCTGTGATATTCTCCCATGAAATACTGCCCAAGTGAAGTTAGGTGTAAATGTGTAGAAAATTGCCCACAAATATTTTTTTCTGTTTAAAGACCACATCAAACAAATATCATTATACAGGTAACTTCATTAGTTAATAATCAAATTGGATTTCTGAAATCATGTTTTTTTAGTAGGGTTGAGGGTATTGAGAAAGGGTATAATGTACCAATGAACTTGCTACATAGCTGAGGCTGGCTTTGAACTCCTGATTCTTTTACATCCATCTCCCAAGTGCTGGGATTACAGGCCTATGACATCATACCCAGCTAAACCCATATGTTTTAAACAATTGTTTTTACATAGTAAAATTACAACATGTATGCATTGTTATTTCAGGGTTTAAGATAATTTCAATAAACATTCAAAATTTTGCATTAGGATCTAATTAGGACATTATTATTTTTAGATTTCAACCATAAAGTTCTTTTAATAGACTCTCAGTTTGTTTTCTATATGATAGTTTTTTCATTTCCCATTGAATTTAGTCCTTTCTGTCCATTCTTCCCTTGTCATCCCCCCCCCACCTCCCCAGAGCTCCTCAGCACAGGCTATACTAGGCAGAACCTTAAAGGACAGTCAAAGTCCCTCTAGTCCCTCTGTCAGTTTGTTATAAGAAAGTTTGGGTATACTTTACTCACAAAAAGTAAAAATTTGGGCTGGGCGTGGTGGCGCACGCCTTTAATCCCAGCACTCGGGAGGCAGAGGTAGGAGGATTGCCATGAGTTCGAGGACACCCTGAGACTCCATAGTGAATTCCAGTTCAGCCTGGGCTAGAGTGAGACCCTACCTTGAAAAACAAAAAAAAAAAAAGTAAAAATTTGGAAGCTCTTCTCTCCTATATACTATCTCCTATATTTTTCCTATAAATTTGTTGCTTATTAAGATCATGAATAAAAGGTTAAGATACAGGATCATTTTTACATTTAAGGGAGAAATAACAAAGGCTTAATTTCATTGACACAGAATCAGGTAGGTTAATTACATCTCAATGGAGTATATTCTGAGGCTGACAAATTATCAAAACCTTACCATCCAATCATGTGAGCATTCAAATAGAGCTAAATAATACATAGTAAAAATGAAATAAAAAACATGTCTTATTCATTGAAATATATATCTCAAATATAGCTTAATGATTCTCTTTTTTTAGGTTGCTGTGAAAATAATAGACAAAACTCAGCTAAATCCCACCAGTCTACAAAAGGTATTTAATTAATTTAATAGCCAATTAGCATGTGAGTTTATTGTTAATATATAATGTATAAAGTCAGACATCTGAAATTTTGTAGCTACCTCTCAACAGTGAGCTTATGAGTGACTGACCAAAAGATGTTTGAATTTTTCTTCTGCATACTGAGAGCATTGTTTACTGAAAGTGCTTGGGACCAGAGTGTTTTGGATTCTGGAGACTCGTGCATTTTGCAGTATTTGCAGAGACTAGCAGGGTGCATGCACTATATGGATTTGTCTTTTAATTCAGTAGAATTAAGCTTTCCATCAAATATTTGAAGGTATTTAGAATTCTTCTCATGTGAAAACCTAGTCGTAAGCTAATGTTGTCCATAGGTGAGCTTTCTTTCATTACTTCACCTGGGTGTTTTTTGTGAGAACTTGTCTTTGACCAGATTCCAAGTAAATAGTATAAATCCTCCCCAAAGGGTGAAAAGTACATCTGCCATGATTCTAATGTTAGATTCAACATTTGCACTTGTGAATCAGAATTCCCGCTTGGCTCAGTTTCAGATCAGTTACTGTTATTTTTATATCCTCTTAGAGATCTATCTCTGTACTTCCCTAAGGTTCCTTTTAGATTTACAAAGCCCATATTTCTGCTGAGTGTGAACACACACATTTTTCTTCTTTTTCTGCTAAGGTGAGATAACGTATTATAGGTCTTTTCTGGGGAAGTCTTTTCTTGTAGCACCTGCCTGCCAGCCAGCCCAAAGCATGTGTGCAAAGTAACAAATGGCACTCTGTCTGGGCTGATGAATGACTCAGCATACCAGAGTTTTTGTAGACTGGAACCATAGTTGGGTAGATGTGTCCTGACCCTTGTGCTGAGATCCCTTTAAAATGCACAAACTACCTAACTGTGTCCCAGGGCCTTGTCCACGTCCACCCAACTTTAACCCTTTTCCTGCATCAAGTTATGGGTTTCTCTGATAAACTGACATTTAGGACTTCTTGCCAGGAAGATGGAAAGATGACTCAGCAGGTAAGAGTGCTTTCTATGTAAGCATAAAGACCTAAGTTTGATCCCTGGCACCCACATAAACTGGCTGGGCATACCTACAACCTTCACACTGAGGAGCTTTCTAGTCAGCCAATCTAACTGTAAAACAGTGAGCTCTGAGTTCAGTGACAGATCCTGTCTCAAATAAGGGGGAAGAGTGGTAGAGGAAGAGAAGGGGACATCTCCAGTGTGCTCCTCTGACCTCTTCACATGTGCATGTGGGGTGTGCCCATCTCCTTGCCCCTTGCCAGGACACAGTATTGTGACTTCCTGTCTTAACCAACATGGCCCTGCAAAGGTCTTGGAGCCCACAGTTGTAGGAATGCAGTCAAGAAGCTAGTTGCTGCCTTACTTCTATTAATAACTAAAAGATCTGCTTGCTCATAATAATTTCTGTTGTAGATTTTGCTGATCTTTGCTGGTTAAGTCCTGCTTTTCCAAACAGGAGTGTGAAAAATGATGCAGCCCTATTTCCTATGTAAAGTTTTGTGGGGATGTGTGGGAGGAATCAACCATGGTTTGATCAGTTCTTCTGATGATAAAACACAGCATTCCCCACATCTCCTGATCACTCACGGCCAAAAAAATAAAGAGTGCAGTGAAGAGTGAGCCACGTTTCCTCTACTTGGCAGTACCCCAGGAAAGGAGTAGTCAGATTTTCCCCGTGTCTTCAGAGTACCTGGGAAAGGGCTGATAACAGCAAGAGACTACATATCCATTGTGAGAAGTGTTTGGTTAAACCTTTCTCTGCTTGGTCTGGATTTGCTGGTCTTCTTTTCTCCTCTTCTGTGTAGACTGTGATGGGTAGAAGGTATCTCCTTCCTTTACTAACAGCAGAGACAGAGAAAAGGATCTAAGTCTGAGATTTGGCTATTTAAAACTTCTAAAACATGAAAAATCATTTAGTTTTGGAATCGTTAAGTGTCTTCCACATTATTCCCACAGTATGTTACATTATGTTTTAAATCAGTGGAATCTGACTTGGGAGCTTTTATAGTATAGAAGTATTCGAGGTAGATCCCTGTTCTGCAGCATGAGTCTCAGCTCATGTTTTCATGGTTGTTTTTCATATGTGACCCACACTAGTGATCCCTGGGGATCTTTTAAGTAATATATTGATATTGAATGAGAAGTAAAATAATGAAACACTTTTGCTCATAAATGACAAATTTCTCCTGTAAGATAATTACCATTTTACCAGAAAATATACCCTTTTTGACGCCTTGGACACATTATTTTATGAACAGATGACAGAGACTGTGTGACCTACGGTCACTAGTGGGTAGTGTCTCTCTGCCAGCATTGTTACATCTCCTAGGTATTACTTATTAACTTATATTTTATTTTTACTGTGTTGAACTGTATTCCCAGTTCACAAAAATGCCTTTTTGGGTAGGAAGTGATTTTTCTGAGTGGCAAGAGCTGAAGTGAAAATTAAAGCAGCAGGCAGGCATGGTAGCACATGCCAGTAATTCTGTCTACTGAGGAGAGCGAGGCAGGGGGATTATGGGTTTGAGCCCTGTCCAGGCAAGTGAAACCCTGTTTCTGAATACATTAACAAATAATTAGATAAAATAAAAGCAAGACAAGTCAGAATTATGTTGCTAAATAGCAAGTGGCTGCCTTAATGTTCTACAGAATGTGAACCTCTGGACTAGAATGGATTTGCAGAAGAAGAAGTATTAGAACTTCAGTCATTGGTATCTTGGCAGTAGACTTGGAATAGCTAGATCGTCCATTTATGCCAGTGTCTGGTGGCCTGAGCAATATAAATGTATGAGCATTTTCAGATAATACCAAGACCTCTCCAGTGCGCTGATTATTTTCTAGAACTTTTGCAGAAGTCACTGAGGCTGAAAAATGTGACTGCTAAAAGTACAACTAAGATTCAGAATTCTGTCTCAGCAAATTGTCAAGAAACCAAGTGGTAAAACAAATCACAAAGTTTTGGCAAATAGTTCAATTAAGAAGAGAATGTAAGTTAAGAACATAAGTTCTGTAGCAATACTTCTGGGCAGATATCCTTATTGGCTGTGGGTTGGAATATCAGTTACTCTCACATATGCATACTTGAGACCATACCTTATTTCATAGCTACACAAACACTGTATACCTGCCGTTCTTGTCACGTGTGTGTTCACCATTTGAAAGAACACACACCAAAAAAAATCTTATATGTGTTTCAGACAAGGGTTTCCAGTCTTCCCATTTGTGAGCGTGCTACACTGAGCATCCTGAAAGTTACAACACTCTGTGAGGTTGGATCAATGTATGTCTGTAGGGTTATCTGGCATCAGGTGATGGCCTAACCCTTCTTCCTTTCCCCAGTGATCTATGGCTATGATTTGGAATTTTTAAAGAAAAATGAGGTAAAGAAGAAAGGTAATAATTAGGGGGAATAAAACTGTATTGTGGTTCAAACTAAATGTCACTAAGCTAGGTACATATGCTCATTCTTTTTAAAAAAGCTTACTTATTTATTTATTTATATGCAAATGTGTATGTGTATGGGCATGCCATGGTCTCTTGCTACTACAAATGCCTGTCTAGCTTTAGATGAACAACTGAAGCATTGAACCCAGGCCAGCAGTCTTTGCAAAAAAGCACTTGAACTGCTGAGCCATTTCCCTACTCTTCTAAAAATAGTTATATTTATGTATATGTGTAGGTGCAAACAAGCACCAGACACATGGCCCGCTTTTTGCTGCTAGTATTACAAAGGTACTAGGGAATTGAACCCAGGCCAGCAGGCTTTGAAAGCAAGTGCCTTTAATCACTAGGTCATCTCCCCAACACACTAATTCTTGACCCAACCAATATTTATTCTGAGATTTTATTTCTCCACATGTTTTCCTTTGTTCTTTTTGGCTTCTCCTTTCCTGTTTCTTTTTAATGGGACCATTATCTATTTACTAGTCACTACATGTTGCAGTTTTGCAAAGCTATAGAACTTCTCTTTCTTTAAACTTTTCAAAGATAACCAAAGTATAGATTATTACCTGTTGGTAAAGTTTTAAGTATATCTCTTTACATAAAACTCTTCTAATTTTTCCTAGTTTTCTCTCAAAGATACTACAAACTCACTATCTACAGAGCTAACCTCATGATCCCTGTCCCAACTGCCTCAGTGCCTTGTTCCCTTCTTTCTGTGACCTCCCTCAGTGAGCAGCAACATCTTCAAGTATACAAGACCTTAGAGCCGCCCTTGACTCCTCCTCCTTCATGCTTATGTCAAGTCCATCTTTGCGTACCTTTAGGTATGAATGGCTTTGTTGAATGGCTGCCCTTCTTTTATTGTGACCTGGTGATCTTCTGTCTTGATTGTCTTTCTGTATCTACTTTGCATCCTCACAGACACATGCGCTGTGGTGGCTTGAATGTGAAATGTCTGCAATAGCTCCTTGTGTTTGAATGCTTGATCCTCAGCTGGTGCCACTGTCCTGGAAGGTCGTGAAACTTTTAGGAGGTAAAGCCTTGCTGGTCTAAATATGCCACTGGGGGTGAGATTTAAGGTTTTATAAACCCACAGTACTTGTTATGTGCTGTTTTCTGACTCTGCTAAGGAGTGAAACATAATTCCTGCTCCAGCCTATTATGTCTTCCCACCTATAATGAAACTTCACCTCATAACTGTGAGCCAAATTAATCCTTTCCCCATAATCTGTCTTTGTATGAGTATTTTGTCCCAGCAATGAGAAAGTAACTGACACAAAGTTGGCGCTGAGAAGTAGAAATGTTATTGCAGTAAGCCTGCCTATGTGGTTCTTAGTGTTCTGGAACTGGTTTGTGGGAGCACTGTAGAAGTGTTTGGAAGTACAACACTATAGAAACTTTACAATGCTGTAAGCAGAACTTAATAGGCTATTCTTGTGGGCATTTAAAAGACCAAAAAGCTGACAAAAATGTTGACTGGAAAGGCTGTGTTCATGAGGTTTCAAAGGGAGACCAAGGACTATGCTATAAGAGCTTGAGTGAGTCTAAATTTAAAAGTAATGGACTAATATGTTTGGGGGAGGAACTGTTAAGCAAAATAGAATTGAATCTGTGACATGTCTTCTCATAGCTGCCCTGATTCATCTACAGTGAAAGAAAGCAAAACAAAATGCAGAGCAGAAAGATAGGAAAATTGTGAAATTTAAAAAGAAAACAAGTATAAGCAAGTTTAAAGTTCCATACAAGGAGACCACAGCCCACCTGTTGTGATGTTAAAGAGATTTGCACTCCTAAAAGAAAACTTACTGTTCTGTCCTAGAACAGGGGCTAGCTGCCCTTAGGGTAAGATCCAACCCTTCAAAGACTCAGGATGGTAAAAATGCAAATTCTTTCAGAAAGAGAAGACCTAAAGAGAGGGTTCAAACTCCAGCCCTGGCTCACAGAGAGCTTGGCAGAAGCATCTTTCAGGAGGTAATGATTTTTCAGGCATAAAAGGAACAAATTTCAGGGGATCACAAAGTCCTTCACCACAGATCCAGAGAACTGCTGAGGCCAGGCAGCATATGGCAGGGTCAGATTCCCTGCACAGAAGGCCTGAGAGTCACTACATAAAGCTGTGAAAGTGAGCACTAAGTTAAGGTGGAGGCACCAGAATGTTAGAGATGCCAGGATCATGAGCTATGCACCAAGAAATACTGCAGGCTTGAGGCAGATCCAGCTCATGAGAGAGGCCATGTGTAACACAGCTGGAGAGGTGGAGCTGCCCAAGCCTTTTAGAACCAGGAGGATTTCTTCATGAGTCCTAGATACCAGACATGGAGCTACAGGATTTACTGTTTGCCCTTTGAGGTTTTGGCTTTACTTTGGTGCAGTCTTTCTTTGATAGACTCCAATTCCATCCTTCTAGTATGGGGATGGGGTGTTTATTCTGTGCTGTTATATGTTGGAAGTATGTAACTTGTGTTTTGGTTTTATGGGGTTCATAGTTAAGAGACCTTAAATTGCTTTGAGTCTTAGATGAGACATTTGGACTTTTAAACAGTATGGAGACTATTAAAGAATATTGATACTTTTAAAATTGGGCTGAGTATCATAAAATGGCCAAAGAGCCTATGGGTGGAATATGGTGGTTTGAATGTAAAATGCCCAGCATAGGTTCAGGCTGAGTAATTGATTCCCAGCTGGTGACACTGTTTGGGAAGGTGGTGGAGCCTGTTGGAGGTGTAGCCTTGCTGGAGGACGTGTGTCACATCGGGCTGGCCTTGAGGTTTTGTAGCTTTGCCCGCATACTGCTTGCTCTCTGCATCCTGACTCTGGTGACTTGTGCTGCTGGCTTCCCGCTCTAGTCTGTGGTGCCTTCCCCACTGCATAGAGCAACATGGCTCTAGATGTGCTTATGGCGGCTCTTGTGCAGCAGAAGAAACATTAAGAGCATTATCAGTACCGCGTGATGAAACTTCTCCTCAGAACTATAGGCTGAATTAACCCCTTTTCGTTCCATAAACTGTTTCTGGTTGGGTAGTTTGTCCCACAACAAGAAAGTAACTCATAGATGCTGCATAAACACAGTTTGAAAAGATAGCAAGGATGAAAATCACATCTCTGAGTATGTTTGAACTTGTGGGAAAGTTCAGTTATAGAAGCCTAAAAATCAAACTCAATAACATGATCCCCCAGGCCCTTCCTTCCTCTCCACCTAACAGATCACCATCCCCATGGCAGCCCCTCCCCCCCCCCCAGCTTTCACTGATCCTGTTCATCCTGGCCACCAGGCCTTCCTCTCCACCTAACAGACCACCATCCCCATGGCAGCCCCTCCCTTCCCCAGCTTTCACCGATCCTGCTCATCCTGGCCACCAGGCCTTCGTAGCTCCCGGACTCCCCTCTTCACTTAGTCCACACATTTCATGGCAGCCCCTCCCTCCCCAGCTTTCACCTGATCCTGTTCATCCTGGCCACCAGGCCTTTGTAGCTCCCGGACTCCCTTCTTCACTTAGTCCACACATTTCAGCCCAAGTCACTTCTTCAGGTAATTTTTTTTGTAATTATCCACCAGGTATTGGATTCCCTTGCCCTCCTAGAATTAAGCACTCATAAGCAAGGAGCTTTTTCTTTTAGTTTTTGCTAATAGTTCATTTATTCTATGTTTCTGATGTTTTGATGACAATATTCTTCCTGTGACTTAAAACCTCTCATTGCTTGGCTTTTAGTGACTATCATGCTTCCATCCGTTTCTGCGTCCTCAAAGAGCTACTTCTGTTCACTACAAAGAACTTTCTCTTAGGGAAGAGCACGCGGCTGAGTCTGGGAGTTGTGTATGAATGCTAACCTCGCTGTTTCAAAAGTCATGGCCTCATTTAGTTATTTTAAGAGTCCTTCCCCTAATTTTTTCTATGTTTGTGAGTTTGTTGATATAGCGAGCTAGCCTATTTTTACTTTTTGGATGGAGTCTTCAAAATATCTTTTCCATTAAAAATGGTTTTCTCAAGAAATTTATTGTACAAGAATGTTTCAATTCTAATCCTTTTTTTATTTTAAAGATTTATTTTTATTTATTAGAGACAGAGAGAGGGGTAGGGGACAAACAGAGACAGAGAGAGGGAGAATGGGTGTGCCAGGGCCTCTAGCCACTGCAAATGAATTCCAGACACATGCGCCACTATGTGCCTCTGGCTTATGTGGGACCTGGAGAATTGAACCTGGGTCTTTAGGCTTTGCAATCAAGTGTCTTAACCACTAAGCCATCTCTGCGGCCCAGTTCTAATCCTTTTTAAAGAAATAAAACATGAAGATGCATTTGAAGACCCAGGTGCCTCTTGTTGGTTCCATTCCTGTCTTCTCCTAGAAACAACTACTGCTCAAAATAGGGTCTTCTTATGTACAGTCACAGCTCTCAGAAGTACTTTACTTGTGCTTGTCTGAACATAAAATCGTATATGGTATTTTTAAGCTTTTTGCCCATCTGTACCTTTCTTTTATTTAACATTGTCCTATATGTTCATTATATAATCCATTTTCACTACTATTGTACTGCGTTGTTTGCTCATGACACCATGTATCCATTTCCATTAATATCCTCCCTCATGTCCTGTCCATTCACCTCATGTCCTGATAGCGTACACCCAGTGGTTCATTTGGGGCCATCCGTGTTTGTACTGCAGGTTCGTCACTTTCTGTTTGGCTTTTCTGACCGTGGTACAATGACCATTATTGTGCAGAGGTGGAGAACCAGGCCTCTGGGTGGCACTGCTGGGGCGGAGGGCACGCCAGTGCCATGGGCGGCCTTGGTTTCACTAGGGAGGTCAGGTTGTTCTTCAGGGTGACTGTCCTGTTGCTTCTCAGTCTCCCCGAGACCCACTGTACTATGAGCTGGCCAACATTTTTATATCTTCATGTTTATTTTGCCAAATTGTGAATGTGAAATTTTATCTAGTTTTAAGTTGCATTTTCATGATTTCTTATGAAATTAGCATATTTTCAAATGCACTTGCAAACTTATTATCTGTCTGAAATCCAAACAGTGAAAGTTACTGACAGTAACTTATGCCCAAAGCTGTAGAAGGTGATTGGAGGGACTCAAGTATTATAAAATTGATACTGGCTTCGTGTGTGTGTGTGTGTACCAATGCCTATAGATGTGGAGGCTAGAGTTAGAATATTGGATATTCTCATCTACTGCGTCTCTGTGCCATTCCCTTGAGATGTGTGACTTCAGTTCCCAGAAAAGCACGGCATCTGCTGCATCTACTTCCAGCAAGACTGAATAGACTGACATCTTTGCGATCACAGAGATGGAATGTTGCGAGTCAGAGCCAGGTTGCCTTGTGCTGCCTTTAGCTCCTTAAGAACCATTTATTGTCCACCTGTGTCTGACCTACCATCCTCATGAGTTGTGGTTTGTCAGCCATGACCTTTTTGGAACATGCAAACAGACCCCTATCTCCCACCAATCCAAGAACTAAGAATGTCACCCGACAGCATCTGAAGCCTGTGGTGACTTCCCTACTTTACCTGATAGTCAGCCAGTATATTTGAAAAGTGCCATGATTTATGATTTTCTTTTGTTCTGTAAGTATAATATGTTTATGAATTGTTAACATGTTAGAACATAGAATTGGGGTAACCTAAATCTGTGTTCTAGGGCCATGGTCACTCATATTTGCCTACAGAATAAACTCTTTCTTATCCCCTTTGAGGTGATAGCTGTGTCTTTTGAGTTGACTGATAGAGTTCCACTGAACCCCTAGCTGCCTTCTTCCTCAGACTTGATGCCTAGTGAGCCCCAGTGATTCTTCTGCTCTGACCCCACAGGGCTAGGTTACATGTGTGGCCACACTAGGCTTCTCCTGTGAGCGATGGGGTCCACACTCAGCCCTTTTAGGTCCCGTGCTGGCATGATAAGTGCTTTTTCCTGCTGAGCCATCTCCCCCTTGGCCCTCACTTAATAAGAAATAACAATATTTTGTTATTGTTTCATTCGTTTGTATTTCTGATAGGGGGTTATTTCCTATTGGTTTTGATTCAGGGTTTCCTAATTTAGCTCAGGCTGGCCTTGAATTTGCCATCCTCTTGCCTGGGCAGTGCTGTGGTTATAGAGGCATGCCACCATGTCTGGCTCTAGGAAACAAGAGCTGCTACTCTGTTTATGAGCACAAAGCTTTGGGGACTTGGTGCGACTGTCCGTTACTAAAGTACCTCCTTCTGCCCTCCAGGATGAATGACCACAGCTTGTCAGGTTAGGAGCTAATACGAGCTTTTTTATGAAGTAGAATCTTCGTATGGACACATCATGTGTTGGTAGTCATGTCCCTTCTCCCTGCCCCCATTCAACTGAGGGCCTGCCTCAGTGGGATTGCTGGAATTCACCCTGGGGTGGTGGGTTAGGAGTGTTGGGAACATCAGTCGGTCACTGTGGGGGAGGGATGCCTCTGGACCTTCCCTCCTTCCAATAAGGCTCTTACAAGCTTTCCGCTCCCTCTCCCACAGAATTCTCTGCGCTGTGGTGGGTGTGTTTTAAGTTTACGTTGGTGGTGAGCTCTCCACGGCTTCTGGGTCCCTGCTTTGGTGCGTCTTGAGCGTCCTTGGTGTCTCTCTTCACCACCTCAGCACGGCTTGTAGGCTCCTGGGAGCAGTGCCCTAGCTCGGCTCACCGGTCCCTGGGGTTTCACGGGGCCTTAGCTGCTATGCTAGGAGGGGTTCGCCTCCTGCAGGGAGCCAGCTATCTGTTCTTTTCTTGTCGATAGGTTTTGATTGCTTTCAGTTTTTGTTGCCTTCTTTAAAAGAAAAATAGATTCTCCAATGGAGAGTGAGACAGCATAGGTTAAAGGGGGCAAGCATTGCTAATTTAGAGAGATTTTGATGGATGTAGCCTCTCTTTGGGCCAAAAACTAATGGGAGCTTCTCATTGGCATTCATAATCTTGGTCTCCATAGAATTCTGACTCAGTTCCCAGTCCCAGTTATGGGTTCCTTTCCACTGAGCAGATGTCAGCCAATCAAAGAGCCATTGGTTACCCACCTAGGCTAGCTGCCACCATTGCACAGGTGTGCATGTCTGGTCAGGCTGGTTGCTTTCATACAGCAGTGTGCCCTGCTTGCTCACAACGTTGTTGGCCATTTTCCCTGAGCAGCTCATGTAGCACTTTCTAGCATTACATAGGCTAGCTTCCTGAGAACTGGCTTCCTTCCATATTCCAGCCACATCTCTTGATTCCTGTGTTGGCAGCATGTGGTGTCTTCAGCAACAGGGTCTTGCCTTTTACCTCAAGGAGGTTTTGTATTCATTTGACTGTATTCAGATCTCTTTCTATGCATTGCTACATTATGGGAATAACATACTTTACATTTTTATTGTGCTACTATCAATAATTTTATAAAACATTTGGTGTCCCTATAAGATGTCTAAAGGCTTTAAAAAATAGTAACATGATGATCCTTGGAATTACAGAATCAAAGTTTAATTTCCAGGGTTAGGGTCATAGGCATGTCATACGTATAGTTCCTCGGTGAGTAGTACTCAAGAGCAGGTCTAGACAAGGGCGCAGCAGCTCTAGGGATGGAGTATCTTCTGCCCGTAAGCCGGGCCCGCCCTTCCTTCACATCCTGGACCAGTGAAATGCTGCCAGAGGCAGAGAATTCTTACACATTGCAGCGAAGGCAGAGACAGTTTCCCATCCTTCCTGACAGCCAGGCCAGAGCAGGATACAGAAAAGGCCAATACGGCGAGGAGGTGTGTGCATGGCCATATTCCACCAGCCTGTTTACTGGAACTCTGAAGACAGCTGGAAGAGCAAGTTCTGTGTGGCTTCAGAACCATCCTCCATCTGCTTCAAGATCAGCATGCCCCAAAGAAGTCGTGAGACACCAGCGAGGCCATAGGCAACGAGGCAGGCACAGAGAAGTCGGTGCTCCTGGGCGGCTCCCTGGCCAGGTGCTTTTCATCTAGTCAGAATGGTCATTGACAGCCAAGTCCAGCTCACTGGCTCTAAATACAGCATATTTCCCACCGTCCAAAAGCCAGTCATAAACATGAAATGGAAGTGGTAGGAGGAACAGAAAGGAGCCGCAAGAACAGCAGACACTCCCACCGTAGGCAAATGCTGATGGACACCGATGAACACGGACTGAGCAAGCAGAAAATATCCTTCCATAAAACTGAAGGTTGTTCACTGTCACCCATCTGCAAGAAAGCCTGAAGTCTAGAAGGAAACAATAAAGGGCCTGAACAACCAGAGAGCTCACACTGGGGTCACAAGTAAAGTCCCTGCCTTTGTGACAAGCATTTATTTTTCCAACAGTTTTAACAAATGTTAGCATTACTGTCCATCTCACATCAAACCTGGAACATTAAGTTAGAAGAGAATTATGTACTCAGAGCTGTCTTGCTAAATTTGTGTGTGCTAGAAACATCACGACATCACAGTTTGAAAATGAAAAAGAAAAAATAGAACAAAAAATTAGAAACTCAAATACTAGTGTGGGACTGAAATACTTGTAGCTCCACTATCTTCCTTACTTATGCTGGGGTATGTGATGCATGCGATAACTATTTCTTGCCTGTGCCAGGGGCATATGGTATATGCAATAACTGACTGTTTCAGGGTGAACTTCTCATTGTGGTCTCCTCTTCTCTTCACCTTCCTGGGGAAGGCATACCAGTAAGCTTGGCACCTTGTTAGCAAGGCTGCACTCTGGATTAAAATATCACTCTGTGTTTTGGCTGTGTCTCTCCTTCCTACTCCTGGTGACTCACACAGCTCACGAGGAAGGCTTTGCCATAGTTTAGATCTCACTCTTCTGCAAGGCTACCTGGAAGATAAAGTTTAGACAGGGACTGAGGATTGTCATTTTAGACCTTTGCTGAAGCCATGTGATCAGTTGGGCAGACTTCTCTAGATTGAGAAGGTTTGTAGTAATCTGCTAGGGCTGCTATCACAGAATGTTGCAAACGAGGCAGCTTCAACAGTGGGAATTATGTCAGCTGTGGACTCTCAATCCCCAAGGTGGAGTATTGGCAAGGTTGTCTCCTCCCTGGCTGCGAGCAGTGATCTCAGTGCCTCACATGACCTTTCCTGGTTCCTACCCATCTTTGACTTCTCACCTTCTGATGAAGATACTGTGCATATTGGATTAAGGCCTTGCCCTTACGTTTTCATTTAACCTTAATGCTCCACATAAGAGTCTTCTAAGAATTGTCATGTTGGGGAAAAAAAAAAGAACAGTCATGTTGGGTGTTAGGAACAGATGGGGTCAATTGTTTCTTTGGGTGGAGACATGGTTTGTCGTGGGACAGAGTTCTGAAGATTCATCATCCTTAATCAATAGACCATAGAAATCATCCACACCTCTCCTGCCAGCAGCAGCCCCCATCCTCCTTCTACCACTGCCCACCATCTTTAGCCAGCACCCTTGTAACTTAACACATGTTCTCACTCGCTACAGTGTTTCCTTGCTCTGTCTAAATCAAAGGCTAGAACAAAACGCTTAAGACATTTTTGAGATGCAGGAACCCCAATAACTGTGTAGAATTCATTTGTAGTGGCTGGAGGCCCTGCTGTGCACATCATACTCTCTCTTCTATCTATCTATCTATCTGTCTGTCTGTCTGTCTGTCTGTCTGTCTGTCTGTCTGTCTTTCTATCTACCTACCTACCTACCTACCTATCTAACTATCTATCTATCTTATCTATCTACCTGCAAATAAAATGTTTTTTTTAATTACTTTCTGATCAGAAGTTTGGCTCTGTAACTATTTCTCATGCTTCATCTCCAGATGGAAGTAGAGTGGCCTTCTTTTAAGGTACCATTTTTGTTAGATGCCTCAGTTTTGACAAGATTATTTTAATCCCATTGTATCTCTGTTTGTGGTAGAACTGGCACAGCTACATGCCAGCTACCAGTAAGGAACTCAAAATTCATGAATTTAGAATGCTGCTCAAAAGCACAGCTTGAAAGTTAATCTAAATAAGAAAAACTCTCATGACTGAGGGGTTATGCCTTGAAGATTGAACAAGTAATCTGTTCCTTAAGATAAGCTTGTCCCGTCCCAAGCATGGAGACATCAGTGTGTTTCTGTCAGTGTGAAGTAGACCACAGTCCATTTTCTTATTAGGAAAAAAAAAACCAATATGCCAATAACTTTACTAAGATAAACTAATGTCATCCACGTGGCAATATTCTGGTTTGCTATTTGACATTCTTTCATGAGAAAGAAGAAAAAATACATCAACAAAACCAAGGGTCTATTTATGTTGTAGTGCCATGGGCCAGCCTTCTAGTTCACAGGCAATGCCCATGCCAGTTAGAGATCGGGATGGGGAAGGAGCTGTTAAATGTTTAGCATATAACTTGAGTACATAAATATACATCTATTGGCCAGTGTAAGGCCAAAATGTTTTCTTTCATTTGGTGGATTGGAATTCTTCTTCGTCTTGCACACATCACATTCATGAAGTCAGGAGACAGTTGCTACTATTTCTGGATTGTTCTTAGCTCATGAAAGAACATACTCCTTTCGTAAGCTTAATCACTGACATTTATTTCATCCATACCTTGGGCAGCAATTTTGTTAGCAACTATTTTTTTTCATGTGGGTGGTGTATGTGGTGTAGGCACATGCATATATGCCAGCACAGCATTCTCTGGGTTCACCCGTGGCAGCTGGAGAAGACATAGGAGGGGTCCCTCCCCATCCTGTTTTCCTTGCAGAGGAGTCTCTTACTGATTTTGGAGCTTGCCATTTGCTAGCCCCAGTGATGCTCTGCTCTCTGGCCCCCACAGCGCTGAGGTTATCGACATGCATGGCCACACCCAGCCGTTGGCCTAGATTCTGGAAATCTGCACTCAGGCAGGTCAGACCCATGTGCTTGGGCAGGAAGCATACTTAACCCACTGAGCCAGATGAAAGTATCCATTTATATTACTTCACTTTGATTACTTCTTTGTGTGTATGTGCAGGTGTACACATGCCGTGGCATGCATGTGGAGGTCAGAGGACAACTTTCTAGGTGTCAGTCCTTGCCTGACACCTCATCTGAGGCAAGGACTCTTGTTCTGGAAGTTGTCCACTGCTGCTTTTTCCAGGCCAGCTGGTTCCTGAGCTGGGGAGATGGCTCTTGGGTACTTGCCTACAATGCCTAATTACCCGTATTCAGTTCCCCAGCAGCCATGCAAAGCCAGATGCACAAGGTGGTACATGCATCTGGAGTTTATTTGTAGTGGCCAAAGGCCCTGGCACACCCGTAGGCATTCAGTCTCTCACCAGAGCCTAAGGAGGAGACAGGTGGAGCAAGGTGTTTTCAACATAATGGAACTGTTTTGCATGGTATTCAGAATGGTATGTGACTGACATTTATCAAATCTCTTGGAATATACTCCACCAAGAGTGAACCCGAAAGTGTGGGCTCTGCATTGTATGTGTGTGTGTGCACACCAATCTTCTTTGGTTTAGGATTCTGATGACATGGGAAGCTGTGTGCATTTAGGAGGGTGAAGGGGATCTAAGGTAATTGCTTTCTTCTCAGTTTGCTATGAACCCAAAACTGCTCTAAAAAATGAAGGGGTGTGCCAGGCATGGTGGCATGTGCCTTTAATCCCAGCACTTGGGAGGCAGAGGTAGGAGGATCACTGAGGTTGAGGCCAGCCTGGGACTACAGAGTGAGTTCCAGGTCAGTCTGGGCTAGAATGAGACTGTACCTCAAAAAACCCAACCCTCCCCCCCAAAAAAAACTGAGAGGGTGTATATGTCTGTGTAACAATTTCTGGTGTTCTTTCCTCTGCTTGCTGGCTCACATACCTGAGCAAGACATTTTGTCAGTGGATATGGGTTCCTCTGAGGCCAGGTGTCCAATTTCATAAGAGTACAGCAAGAAGCATGGAAACAACCCTTGTCTAACCTGTCACCCTACTCAAAAGGTGAGGAATCTAACTCTGTCATCTCTGTTGAGGCCCTGAGGAGTCCAACCCTCTCAGCCCTGTTCAGGATTCAGGGTGTGGAGTCTGACCTTTGGTATAAGCTGTGTCTCTTTGTCAGAAGAAGCAGCAAGTAGTCAGTGACTTGGACCTCAGAGGAGTCATTAGGGCAGTGGAGGAAGGGGCATGAGGAGGCTGTCCAGGAAGACACGAGCTCAGTTTCTTCAGGCTGGCCCTGGGTGGGAGGTAGTACTTTGCAAAGGCCTGACACAGTTGGAGGTGTGTATCCCTGTTATCAAGCAAGCGCCCCATATCTATCATAAGAAGTGTGTCAGCCTGTTCACCACACTGCTGCTTCCAGCAGTGGCAGGGCAGGAGGGATGTGAGTATTCAAGCGTCTTCAGGGTGTCTTCTAAGTTCCGGGACAAAAAACCCAACCAGAAGCAACCTAGGGGAGGAAAAGGGCTTCATTCAGCTTACAGTTCTAGAGGATAGAGTTTGTCATGGCAAGGAAGACATGGCAGGAGCAGGAAACCAGTGTCGCATGGAAGAAGGAAGGGGGAAAAGAAGGAAGGAAAGGAGAGGGGAAAGAAGGGGAGAAGGTGGCTATCTTTGGACAATAAGGATGAGTCTTTGGTGGTATCTCTAATGCTTAATGTCTGGATAATACTTTATCAAAATAAAATTAACTGAAACTTATGCTTTCTTTTTTAAAAAAATATTTTTATTTATTTATTTGACAGAGAGAGAATGGGCACTCCAGGGCCTCCAGCCACTGCAAATGAACTCCAGAGGCATGCGCCCCCTTGTGCATCTGGCTTACGTGGGTTGGGGAATCGAACCTGGGTCCTTTGGCTTTACAGGCAAATGCTTTAACTGCTAAGCCATCTCTCCAGCCAGAAATTTATGCTTTTTTAGAAACAAAATGATGTCAATGTAGCATACTGATTTAGAATCTTAACAGACTTGCTCAGCCACGGTGGTGAGATCAGGTTGTTTTTGGACTTTTCAGTAGATTTGAGATATTTTCTCTTGAAAAGGGAAATAGTGATCCCAGTTGGAGTTACTGGAGAGTGAAGGACCTCAGCGGGGTCCAGGAGTGCAGGGAACTGCTGCACCATGACTAGAGCCCACCCCAGTGTGGGTGTGTCCTGAGAGAAGTGTGGGGTGGCAGTCTGATGTTTAAGGGCTGGGTCACATGCAAGGATTGCAGATCTTTTCCTTTGCGAAAACCAAGTGAAATTACTTAGTAGGTGCTTACACATAAATGTGAGGGTGAAGAGGGTTCTGAATGAGCCCCCAACAAGGGGGAGGGAAGACATCTGTGGTGGCCATACAGGAAGATGCCTCACCAGACCTCAGGTGTGGTGAAGGTCACTGAAAGGTTAAACTGGCTCTCTGAACAGAAACCAAGAGTGCACTTCATTTGGGTTTTATATTTTGATTTTATACTTTGATTACTGGTGTGTATGTTTTAATTATTGAGCATATTATGGGGATGTGGTGATGGCATTGTTGGTAAAATGCTTGCTGCACAGGTGTGAGAGCCTGAGTTGGGATCCCTACTCACAAGCTCCAGTGCTAGGGAGGAGGAGGACAGATGGATCCCTGGGGCAAGTCAGCTAGCTAGTCTAGCCAGTAATGGCTTCCACAGGCACACCCGCACACATGTGTCCAGACATACATGCTCACCACACACATGCACATGTACAATCAGTATTACAGGCTTCATAAAACTTTACCTAATGAACATGCATGCATATGTGTGTGCACTCATGCACACACTCACAATACAAATACTTCCTACATCTTACGTAGGAATTACTAAAAAATAATAATAATAATAAGCTATGGAGCTGGAGAGATGGCTAAGTGGTTAAGGTGCTTGTCTGCAGAGAGTTCAGTTCCCCAGTACCCACATAAAGTCAGCTGCACAAAGTGACACATGCATCTGGAGTTCGTTTGCAATGACTGGAGGCCCTGGCTCACCCATTCTCTGTTCTCTCTTCTATCTCTCTCTCTCTGTGTGTGTGTGTGTGTCTGCCTGCACATAAATAAATAAAAATATTTTTTAAAACAAAGAAAGCTAGGGCATTTTGAAATAAAATGTTTATAAAACAAGGACTATGATTTCTTTTGGGGGGTCAATTCTAAGATTCCATAATTTAGGTGTTTCTTACAGAAATTTGTCAGGAATCTTCTCTTTGTTCATTTATACTCCCACTTGTCTATAGTGCTTAACATGTAAGTTGTTAATCTGCTGGGGAAACTACAGTACTTACTGCCCCTTTTATTAGAAAGGGTACTCTGAATGGCTACTGAGGCTCAAATCTGGAGTGGATTCGTGTTTTTTTTAATTTAAGGTTGCACATGTAGGCCCCCCGTCCCCGGCCCCAGTTCTGCCAAGGGTCTTAGAGGGTCGCTGATATTCATTGAGAGAACCAAGCGGCCTCAGTCAGTCTCTGCAGGGCGGGGAAGCATGGTGTCCCAGCCAGCCTGTGCCCACCCACCCTGAGGCTCTTAACAGCCTTGTGACTTCCTCTTCCATGACGCTCCCTGAGCCTTGGTGAGCAAAACTGAGATCTGACTTAGTGTTACTTTCTCTGCACACTCTGGATCTCTGCTTTTATGAGTTTGGAGTGACCACACTGTTTGTCACCATTTCCCTGGAACTGGCTGTCAGGCTAGCCATGAGAGCAGCATTCGTGTCACTGCTTCCCCTGTAATGACTTCTGGTCTTGGGAGAGCAGTCAGCTCTCTCTTCTTGATGTATTGATGTATTTGTGTTCTTCTCTATATTCTCCTCCATCTGTAAAATAGAACAGACTCTCCAACCAAAACTGAATAAAAGGGATAAGCCTAGTCATTAGAAAGATATATTGCCGGGCATGGTGGCGCACGCCTTTTAATCCCAGCACTTCTGGCAGAGGTAGGAGGATGGCTGTGAGTTCGAGGCCACCCTGAGATTACATAGTAAATTCCAGGTCAGCCTGAGCTAGAGTGAGACCCTACCTCGAAAAAAAAAAAAAAGAAAAAAAAGAAAGATATATTGTTGTGTATATCTGTTGCAGTCAGGTTCGCATTGCTGGCAGAAATGACCCGACCATTTCCCACAAGCAGCTTGTGGAAAGTAAGGCTTATTTTGCTCCATAAGGTTTAATAAGCTCCACAATGGCAGGGGAAAACAATGGCATGAGTAGAGGGTAAACATCACCCCCCGGCCAGCTTAAGGTGGACAATAGCAACAGGAGAGTGTGCCAAACACTGGCATGGGGAAATTAGCTATAATGCCCGTAAGCCTGTCCCCAACAATACACCACCACCAGGAGGCTTTAATTTCCAATTGCCATCAGCTGGAGAGACTAGCATTCAGAACACCTAAGTTTATGAGGGACACCTGAGTCAAAACATTCCACCCCAGCCCCCCATAAACTGATATCCATACATGATATAAAATACAATGCATTCAGTGTGACTTTAAGAGTTCTCATAGTTAAAAAAAATTTTGTTTATTTATTTGAGAGTGACAGACAAAGAGGCAGAAAGAGAGAAAGAATGGTTGTGCCAGGGCTTCCAGCCACTGCAAATGAACTCCAGATGCATGCACCCCTTGTGTATCTGGCTTATGTGGGGAATAGAGCCTTGAACCAGGGTTCTTAGGCTTCACAGGCAAGTGCTTAACTGCTAAGCCATCTTTCCAGCCCCTCTCATAGTTTTTTTTTTTTAATTTTGATTTTATTTATTTACTGGAGACTGAGAGAAAGAAGCAGAGAGAGGGAGGAAGATAGAGAGAGAATGGGTACACCAGGGCCTCCAGCCACTTCAAATGAACTCCACATGCATGTGCCACCTTGTGCATTTGGCTTACATGGGTCCTGGGGAATTGAGCCTAGGTCCTTTGGCTTTGCAGGCAAGTTCCTTAACCCCTAAACCATCTCTCCGCAACCCTCTGATAGTTTTTATCAATCCTAATAATGTTAAAGCATCCCCATAATCCAAAGTCTTTTAACTGAGCCATAATACAAAAAAAAAAAAAATCCCCCAAACTCATAATGACACAGAATAAACTTTCACACTTTAGAAGATGGCATTGGACATAGCAAAAAAATATTCAACCAATACAAGATTTAAAACAACTAGGGCAAACATCAAACTGTAGCTCCCAAGTCCGACAACTGTAGCCAGTGACAAGTCTCCAAGTCTGATAATTTTAACCAGAAACAAGTCTCTGGAGTTTCAATTCCACCCCTCCAGCTAGGCTACTCACAGTCCTAGAAAACTTTGTCGAGAGTCAACAACTCTCCTTGGCAGCCATCTTGTGGTCCTTGCATCTCCACTGGGTCTCCACTGCAACTCACGGTCCACCGACACGGCTCCATTGGGTCTCTATGCAGGTAATCCAGCAAACCTGGTTCACACTGCCCATGGATGTTTCCAAAACACAAGGCTTGTGTTGCAAATTCAATGACCCTCTCTCTTTCCTGCATTTCTTAACTCCATAATACCAGATAGGGTTCCAGTTTGTTAATCCTGGGGGAATAAGCAGACTTTGAAGAACAGAACACTCAGAGTATTCTGACCCCTTCAAAAGAGTAGACATTCCTTTCACATCTTCTTGAAAATCCACTCCAAAAGGCCAAAGCCGAAGGGTCAGGTGTCTAGCAGCTCTTGATACCAACTATACTGTTGCAGTCAGGTTTGCATTGCTGGCAGAAATCACCCAACCAAGAGCAGCTTGTGGGGAAAGGATTTATTTTGGTTTACAGACTCGAGGGGAAGCTCCACAATGGCAGGGGAAAATGACAACATGAACAGAGATGAATATCACCCCCTTGACAACATCAGATATACAATAGCAACAGGAGAGTGTGCCAAACACTGGCAAGGGGAATCTGGCTATAATTTCCATAAGCCTGCCCTCAACAATACACCACTTTCTGGAGGCTTTAATTTCTAATTGCCATCAGCTGGGGAGACTAGCATTCAGAATACCTAAGTTTATGGGGGACAGCTGAATCAAAGCACCACAATATCCATTCTTTGTGAGAGAGAAGTGGAGGTTTTCTCTGGAGCCTATTGGTTTCCTGATCTAGGGAATCTGGCTTGGTTCCCAGAGCCAGATAAGAGTTCATCCCCACTAAGTAGATCTCATATGCAAGTCATGAGCAGTTGGTTACCTACGTGGGCTGTGTGCCACTATTACACAAGTGTATACTTCTTACTCAGCTGGTTCATTTTGTAACTGGCAGAATCTCCCGCTTAATCAGTCAGTTGACACCTGCTATTCTCCAGCTGCTCTATAGCACTTTCCAGCACTCTGCGCGTTAGCTGTGAAGGAACTAGATTACTTCTCAGTTCCAGCATCATCACTTGATGTGCTATGGCTGCAGGCGATGGTGTCTTCAGCAGTAAGAACTTATCTTTTAGCTATTGCAGGTAACCAAGTGTTTTGGCAATGGCCTGTATTATTTTGGGGACCTCAAGTTTCCCTGACTCCCAGTTCAGTATGGGAGGGGACCCAATTCCAGCCCTGGGAATTAGCAGACATCACCTATGGCTTTAGGGTCAGCTTTATAGCATAGTAGGTTTTTCTTTATAACAAAGTAAGTTTTTCTTAGGAAGGTTTTTCCATTGGAATGAAATGTTAGTGATGTGTTTTTGTACAGTATATTTCATGTTTTAAGTGTAATAAGACATGTGACATAAAATTTACCATTTTGATCATTGCAGGCATACAGGTTACTGATATTGGTGCCTTAACATTGCTATTTGTTTACCACTGCCTATCTTCAGAAGTACTTGGTCTTCTCAAACTGAAACTCTGAGCACATGAACCACAGCCTCCCCCATCGTCCTTGGACTACTCTGTTGTAGGTCCCTCTTATGAACAGTCGGACAGTATTTGGCCTTTTTTAATGGTTATTTCACTAAGTGTAATATCCTAGGAGTCATCCATGTTATGGTGAAAGAATTTTCCTCCCTCTTAAACAGAATATCTCATGTGCATATTTCACATTTCACTTACCACTCACCTATGGTATATATACAAGAATAGAATTGCTGAGTTACATGTTAATTCTATTTTTAGTTATTTTAGGAATAATGTTTTCTAGGGCATTATTAGTCTCCTCTTCTGGGTTTATTTTGTCTTGTTGTATTAGCTACTGTTCTCACTTCTACAGCAGGATACCTGACACTAGCAGCTTAAGGAAGAGTTTGTTTTGGCCACAGTTTGAGGTCACAGCCCACCATGGAAGGGAGATGGGGCATCTGCACGTATCAAGCAGAGAGTGATGAATGCAGGCTCTCTCCTTTGTATGCAGTCCAGAGCCCCAGCCTGTGGGATTGTGCTGCCCACATCTAGCATGTATCTTCCCATCTCACTTAGCCCTGTCCAGAAACTCCCTCCACATCATGCCTGAATGTTTGTTTCCATTGTGATTCTAAATCCCATTAAGTTGACAATCAAAATTATTTGATAATAGTCATCAGAATGAGTGTGAAGTGGTATCTCACTGTGGACTTGATTTGTTCCCTGATTAATAATGTCAACATCGTCCCGTGCTCTTTCATACCATTACTATCTTTGGAGAAATATCATTTTGGGAAGCCTTAATTTTAAATTTTATTCTGACAAAATGTATATCTTAACAAGTTTTTTGGACTATTGCCAAATTTTGGTTCTTCTGTTTTCTTGAACAAAATTACTTGATTTTGATTTTTTTAAATATTTCATTGTTTATTTATTTATTTGAGAGAGAATGTGTGCCAGGGCATCCAGCCACTACAGACAAATTCCAGATTGTGCATCTGACTTATGTGGGTCCTGGGAAATCAAACCTGGGTTTTTTGGCATTGCAGACAAACTCCTTAATTGCTGAGCCATCTACCCAGCCCTGATTTCAATTTTGAATCTAGCACTTAATCAAAGGTAACATAAACAAACAAACAAAAGCCAAATCATATATTTTGAAAAATAAGCCATATTTTTTTTAAAAAAGGGAAATAAAAGTTAACATTCATGCTATTTTGTTTTATATCATATGGTTAACATTCCTATATACTTCACTCCTCCTCTCTTTCCTTTTTCTTCTTCTTTTCCTATTGTTTGAAACAGCACCTCAATTTGCAGCTCAGGCTTGCCTTTGAGCTCAACAGTTCTCCTGCCTCAGCCTGTTGAGTGCTGGGGTTATAGGCGCACGTCAGCATGCTCGGCTCTCTCGATTCTCCGCACTAGTCTGCACGTCTGCCTGACCATGCTCCTCGCTCTTTGATTAAGATGTCTGCTCAATAAGGAGGTGACTTTGAAGAACCAGACCCCAGGGAGGATGGTCTGTAGATGAACAGATCATATGAAAGACTGTTTAGTTTCATTTTCATAGTATTTTTCCTTTGTTTCTAGTCTTAAAGACTTAATTGGGTAACCTATAAGTTATATTATGTGTAATCATTCACACGTCACCCTGAAGCAGACCATTTGAATTCCTCTAGTCAAAATTCTTTCAGAAATTAAGTGTCCACCAATTTAACATACGTTAAGTTATATCGCTTATTTTAGGAGGTTAGAACTGAGAGAAAAGCCTCCTGTTTGACCTATTCAGAATCCTGCAGGTCTTGTAGGAGTTGACTTTTTTCAGATAGATGTTCTAATTTGCATGTTTGTTGAAGTCTTGTCTTTATTTAAACAGAAATGTATCTACCTGTTTTCTTTAACAGTTGTTTCGAGAAGTTCGAATAATGAAGATATTGAACCATCCTAATATAGGTATGAAATTCACATATAAAACTAGTAGCAAAATTCTTTCCTTTACTTGAAGACATTTGGATATGTGTAATTTTAAGGATGCTTTGTGTAAGTTTTTAAAAAGTTTAAAAGTTAGGAAAAGTGATACTTTGAATAAAAATAGATGATACTGAAGACCACACCTAGCTGTTTTCTATGACTTTTTCATCTTTTGCTCACCACCAGCACAGTCAATATGACTTGGCATTAATGCATAGAGGTGTCTTGTTTGTATCTCCTTAGTAAATCAGAGCTTTCATGTAATTTATTTTTAAAGAAGAATTCCAGCCCAACATAGTGGCACACACTTTTAATCCCAGCACTGGGTATGCAGGCAGAGGTTGGAGGATCACTATTAGTTTGAGACCAGATTGGGGCTGCAGACTGAGTTCCAGGTCAGCCTGGGCTATAGTAAAACTATCTCTAAATTAAAAAAAAAACAAAAACAGATTTACATATGTTTTACTAATATGCATTTGAGCTTGATCATAGTTGTAGGCAAAATCACTACTTGTGTTTTGAAGAAAAGTATTGATTTCAGTTTTGCTAAGTTTTTATTACCCTCCATCTTTAAAAATAATTTTATTGATCAGATATGTAATTATGTAAAATCATTTGACTATAAGTAGTGAAAACTAAATCTTTTTAAATGTACTTATTTTCAAATACATGTTTCTTGTATATTTAACATTTTTGTCTTAGATGATTAGTGTGATGCTCTGTGGAAACCATTTTGACTATTAAGCCTTATTCAGTTTTTAACTAGAAACTTTAATAATGTCACATAAATTTATATATTTTTTTATAATACCTCATTGTAACAAAGTCTCTTTTTAAGCTGTTAATATTCTGTCAGGTTTTAAGACTTTTCAATTTATTATCTGGCTCTAATTAGAAAAGATTATGGTTTTTTAATCTCAGAAACTATTTTAACTGAATTTTTCCAATCACTGTGGTAGTTTCCTTCTATGGGAGTAATAACTCTTGAGAGACTTTTTGATGTTAAATTTAGAATTAACCATTTTGCAAGGACTCTGAATTTTCCACTGGTTTACTATTATCTATGATTTGCTTAAAACACTTATGTTTTATGTGAACAGTTGTAGAGTTATATATCTCTGACTTCTTTCAGTGAAATTGTTCGAAGTTATTGAAACAGAGAAGACCCTCTATTTAATCATGGAATACGCAAGTGGGGGTAAGAAGAAGCAGAACTGGAAAGTTCTTTTGATGGGATGCACAGCTGAGAATGTTCATTATGACATGTTTGTTCATGTGACAGTGTTGTAAGTTAGTCTGTAGTTTTATGAAACTTATGCTAAATTGTATCTGAAGAAAAATTGTTTGCTTTCAAGACTTTTTGATCCTAGATTATAAACGGGACTTTTGGCTTATTTTTAAAGTACTTAGGGGCTATTTAAACTCTAAATTTGTTTTGAATATTTCAGTTTACTTATTTAAATGTTAAAAAAATGTATTTATTAGGAGCTCTTGGCTATAAATAGGGAATCCTAAACATAGAATGTATTTAGTAAAGTCTATAGCAAAAGCATGCTCTAGGTCACATGTTTATTTTACCAGTGGCTCACATATGACAGAACCTCATAGATGTACATTTCCAAAAACCCAGAAAAATTTCTATTTAAGCAGGTATTGACCTGCATATTTTGTAAGTTAGAGAAGTGAGTTGACAGGGAGACAGCAAGTAGAACATAATGCAGATTTGACTGTTACAATGTCAATATAGAAGTGATTTAAAGTGCTGACATATAATAGAAAACTCCTTTTATCTCCTCCATGTTATCTTCAATGAGCGATGCCTGATTCAGAATTATTGTTTTGTTGGGACTTCTCAGAGGTGCTTTTAAAAACTACTTATAAGACATGTTTTAAAAGTACAGGAAATCTGGAGCAGGGACAATGACCCATTGGTTACATGTGCTTGATTGCAAAGCCTGCCAGCCCTGTATGTGGCACTCTACCACTGCATCCCTAGCTGTCCATATAAGTCTTTGGCCCGATATGAACAATAAAGTCACTAACATTTATGATTACATGATTTAAAATTTTTAAATAGCCATATACATTTGCCTGAACTAGGTCTGCAGTAAGACTATAAGGTGCACATAATGAGCTGTTGTTTTTCTGCTGTGATGTAGATTACCATACAAACCTTCTCTGTCAGAATGGGACCCACGAATGCTATTTTCAGTCTGTCAACATTTGTGAGGTTTTTTTTTTCTGTTTTCCCTCCTTTCCGTGACTTAAGGTTTAGAGAAGGGAGCCAAATATGCTGACAGGAAAAGGATAGCTGCTGCAATCAGCGGAGCCTCGCTCCCTCCATGTGGGTTCGTCACGCGGCGGCTAGGGCACACGCTGATTTGGGGCTGGGGAGTGGTCTATTAGGTAGTGTTTGACACACGGGCATGAGGACCTGAGTTTTGTGTGCCAGAACCCACATAAAATGTTGAGTGGGGTGGTGCCCACCAGTAATCCCAGCAGTGGGGAGGCAGAGACAGGAGGATCCTTGGGGCGGGCTGGCTAGCTAGTAGCCAAATCCATGAGCTCTGGCTTCAGTGAGACTCTGTCCCCCCAAAAAATAAGGTTGGGCGTGATTGAAGAAGGCACATATTGTCAACCGATGTGCACATGCTCCCCGACCCAAGTGCTCTCACGCATATGATTATGAGTATATATCCATGCGCACACACCGTGTAAAAAAGTACATGAGCTGATTTAACTGTTGATGGCAAATACAGGCAACTCTCTTGATTTGTACCAAGGAGGGAAATGGGGGAAGCGGTGGCTGGAGGAGACAAGGTGGCCATTGTCCTCCTTCACTAGCATAGTTCGAATGGCATTGAGGAGGAGTGTGAAGAGATGAACTATGAATTTATGTGTTAAAAACAGCATCAATAACAACAACAAGAAGAAAGTAAAAAACAATAGCCTAAACCAGCCAGTCCATTATTCAGTTGATTCCAGGGGATGGGTTTTCTTTGGGTCTTACCAGTCAGTGATTCGGTATGAAAAACAACCATAGTTCTATGACAGTAAAACTAGAATCATTTTCTTGCCTTTTAACTCCACAAATAGCAGGGCAACTCTGGAAAATAAAATGCTGCATCTTTCCCCTTCAGTTTCCAGAGTTTAAGGTTGAATGTCCTGTGTTTGCTACAACCGAACATGAGCAAGAGCTGAATCCAAAGCTGCCACTGACCAGGATATTACCAGCTCATTCTGGTTCACTAGTGGAGCGAGGATCTACAGTAGTTAGAAAGCCAGGGGAAATCTTTATGGGTTTCGAATCATGTCCAATTCCTAGGCACCTATTAAAAGTAGGTGCCAGGCTGAGGAGATGTCTTAGTGAGTAAAGTGCTTGCTATACAAGCAAGAGGCCTGGAGCCTGGAGACCCAACACCTGGGTCGAATAGTAGAGGTGGGGGCGTGCTCCTCTAATCTCGGTGCTAGGGAAATGGAGACAGGAGTGTGCTTCCAGCTAGTCTAGCCAAAACGGTGAGCTGCAGGTTCAATGGAAGACCCTATGTCAAAAAGTAAGGTGGACAGTGATCGAATAGAACATCTGACCTAAGCCTCTGGCTTCCACAAGCACTCACAGGCACCCACATGTACGTATACTCATGCACACGCACAAAAGTAGGTGTCATGACTGTTCTAGAACAATGTGTTCATTCCTTCTTTCTTTCTCTCATGTTTAAAAGCTTACCAGGTGATTTCTGGGTACTGAAAATGTACAGGTAAGCACAGGTAAATCCTGTGCCCTAGGGTTACATTGTAGTTGGTGAAGCAAGCCAAAAACAAACATTGTGTGGTGAGTGCAGGACAGGAAAAGCGCGTTCTAGGCATGACCTAAGAGTAGGTCCAAATGTGTGAGCGTTTACCTTCACCTCCCCGGCCTAGGCTCTTGTGTCTAGTGTTAATGATGAATTAAGTGCAGAAAGCAACTGTCACCATGTATCTAGAGATGCCTACTGTGACGAGTCCCCTGGAGCGCCATCCATTTCTCTGTTCTCCTCATCCCATTCAGTCACTCGAGTCCTCTTCATATCACACACCATGCAGCATTGTAGATGTGTTACATTCATCTGACGTCCATTACATTTTGATTTTTAATATTTGCTTATATCCTAGGGTTGATATTGCATATGCCTATATGCAATATACCTGTGTATGTAATACAAATACATCATTTATTGAGTGCTTAATATATGCAATTAACCGTGCAAAGCACATGCATGACCCCATGTACTTCTCATGCAGCCTGGTAAGTAGAATGTAGGTGACACCGGGTCTCAAGCTAGGAAGTCTTACTGTCTCCTAGTGCCTGCTAAGGGCTGTGCAGGATTCACATCCACAGTGGTCTGATTCTACAGCTTGAGCTTTTAACCACTTTGCTGTACTATAAAGGAGGCTTTTAAACCATTTTGTGAATTTTTAATATATATGTATATCTATATGGTACAGGAAAAATATCCGTTATAGTAGGTAATATTTTATTTTTAAGACTATAGTTAAAGACTAGTTTTCAGACCTTACTGACTAGATAAAAATGAAAAACTAGAAAATTTCCACACCATCTATTATTTTTACATGATGTCAGTATGTATTTATTGCCTGTTTCTTTGTCTCCCATGGAGATGAAAGTGCAGATAAAGTACAGACGCAGTGATGGTGATGGGGCTCTTCATAGCCACAATGCTTACAAGGGAGATTGGATTCTGTGTCATTTATAGATAATGCCAAAATATGAGGGCAGTGAGAATAAACATAACCAGACTACAGCAAAGAAGTAAATCAATGTGTATGAAAGTAGTGAGAGAGCATTTGACCAAGACTGTGTTGGGTAGAGTTTAAAAGAGAAATACAAATGACTGTTGTATTTAAAACAGAGGCCCCAGATTCAAAGCCACAGTAACTGTGGGTTGCCCATGTTATGGCTTCTCTTGGTTAGAAAGGATGTTAAGAAGTTGACTGTATTTTTATTTAATACTTGAAAGCAGAAAACAAGTTTTCTTGGTTACTTTTACAACTGTTTTAGAAGAGTTTTGCTTTTAAACCATACTTCAGATACTCAGTTCTATATGTAATTTTTCCTTCCATTGATGTGTCTGTCTGTGATATGTATAAACATAGCAGAAAATTGTGGGCCAAAAGTCTCTTGGAAAGTGAGGCAAAAGCTTGGCATTGCATATATTGTTAACCAGAGTCTGTGTATTTTTACTACCTGCTTTACCTTTCTGATTCAGGTGAAGTATTTGATTACTTAGTTGCCCACGGAAGAATGAAAGAGAAAGAGGCCCGTGCAAAATTTAGGCAGGTATGGAAAGTGGTTTTAAACTTTGTTTTGTTGATAATTTTAGTGATATGCGATGGATAGTATTACAAACAAATGACTTCATAACAGTTTAAAAGAAAAATTTCTCCTTTCTCACACTTTTTAAAAATGGAAAACTGATGGAAAAGAAACTTTTTCTGAATTTCTCTTTAAGTTGTTTCAAAATGGTTATTGCTAGGTGATGATAACTGAATTTTTTACAAGTTAGATTTTATGATGTCTGATTCTGAGTCATGGGAACTCAGACCAGATCTTTGGATGTACATACCCAGCTCTGTATGCATTACATACATATATGCTGGTTAAAGACACTGTTGTACTGTTTTCTTCTGTAATTAAAGTTATGCTGCTGTTAAGCTCATTTCATGGACTTAAATAATATGATTAATGTCATCTAGCTTCATAGGAACATGGCCATGTGGCAGAAGACTGTGGAAAGGTGCTCTTCCAGTTAACTTCAGTTTGACTTTTTCTAGAAATGACAAAATGAGGAAATAACTTAAATTCATGTAGAATTTTACTTTTAATTTTATATAACTGAGGCAACTCAGCATACTTTATAGATTACCATAGAAATGAGTAGTTAATTATAAATTATTCATAAAGTAAACTGAAGTGAGGTTTCAGAAGCCAATTTCTTTGTCCTAAACTTTCCCTTAGTGAATTAAGGACGCTTCTTCTGTAAGTATTACATTGATTCATTGATTCTGCAAATTAAGAGATTCTGTGATCAGTCTGGTGAAACGCTGGATGTTAGGTAAGATCTTCACATAGTGTAGTTTTGAATGTATGTGAGCATTAAACCATCTGAGATGTCCTGGGCAAGGGAGGCAAGCAGCCTTTCACTTTTCTTGGCCTGATATTCTCCAGGATTTTTGTGTGGTGACTTTTTTTGCATTAGTTACGCTATAGTTGCTGTGAGCAAATACCTGACAAGTGGGAACTTGAGGAAAGAAGGGCTTGTTGTGGTTTGTAGTTCTAGATTACAGCCCACCATGGGGGCAGGAGCTTGAGGCAGCTGTCCATATGTGTCCTCAGCCAGGAAGCAAAGAGTGATGGGTGCTGCTGCTCAGCTAGCTCCTCCTTTTTATTCTTCCCACCCAGTGCACTGTTTCTGCCACAGTTTAAGGTGGGTCTTCCCATCTCAGTCAAGAGAATCCCTCACAGGCACGGCCCAGAGGCCAGTTTCCTAGGCGATTCTAGGTCCTGTCAAGTTGACTGTCAACAAAAGCCATCATTTCTATTATTCAGTCATGATAAAATAGCGGGTGTAAAATAGTGGCCACGAGGAGAGCAACGGCAAGCAGCTGGGCTACGGCGGCCCCTCCCGTGCCTCCCCGCCCTGCACTGCTGGGATGCGGGGGCAAAATGCTGTCGTGTCACGCAGGACAGCCTTCTTCTCACCTGTCAGTAGCAACAGTTTTAGTTGCTGACAAACCAGCAGGAAAGCTCTAGTTGTCATTAGGCATTCCTTGCCCTTGGGATCTTAATGCATATCCTAAAGATGAATTATACCTATCCTTTTTTCTCTTGGCCATCTAGAGCTACTTACTTACTTACTAAAAATATAACAAGTGTAGGTGACTATGATCAGCGCTGTTTACAGCTAGTCATTGAAAATGCCTTCTATCTTAAAGAGCACGCTGTTTTTGCTGAGTGCACAGGAGCAGGATAGGAGGTTGGAATAAAGAGCATGAGACTCTGAGTTTGATTCCCAGTCCTTCTAAATTTTTTTAAAGAATTTCAGATAGTTCAAATGATTGCTAAAATTGTTTTGGGCTTGCAAGTAATAACAGAATTATTTTAGAATCAGCTTTATGTTTCTCTTGCTGTGATGGATAAGTGCTACTGCTATTTAAAAAGTAAAACAATAGGGGATGTTTGCATAATTGTTCATATCTCATGAATATTAAATACATTTAATATCTATGTATGTGCTTCCAAAGCCAGAAAAACAGTTAATGTGTGTCGGTGCACATGCATCTGGAGACCAGAGGATATAGGAATGCCATTCACCTTCTTTTTGAAACTGGGTCTCTCATTGCCGATTGAGTGATATTGGTTGGCTAGCAAACCATGGGGCTCCTTCTATCTCTGCCCCCCACCCAGTGTGCACCACCATGCCAAGCATTTTTTGTGTGGGTTCTAGGGATTAAACCCAGGTCCCCATGCTTACAAAGCAGCACTTTACCCAGCTGAACTAGCTCTCCAGCCCCAAGAAATGAATGAGCTCATTTTACTTTATGAACTTAATTTAATCAAATCTTAAAGAATTAATAAAGGTACATTTATATGTATTCATTGGTTTGTGTAAACAGTGAAATGATGTCTCTATTAACTAGGATATATAAATAACATACCTCTGACCCCTTATGTTAGGTATACCACAAATGACCCACAGGTTACGACCGTGCTAGCCACCATTGCGTGTTGCAACCGATACCTCTGCCTTTTGTAAGCTACAAGGATTTGCAAAAAGAAAAAAAAAGGTTCAATAGTATGGGTTGCCCAATCAAGGCCACTAGTTAATGCATAGTTATTCCAAACCCACTTAAAGTAATTGAAGAGCAATACCAACATCTGCACCTTAGCAGAAGACATTGCAGGGCTGATTGTAAATCATGTTTTCAAGGACTCGGATGGAAGGTCATAGAGCGACTCCTGTATCCTGCTTATAGGAGTACAGCATGTTTTCGATGGCAGTCTAGCATGGGGTAGTGCAGTGAAGCATGGACTTGTGGGTGGGGATTCTTGTGGTGAGTCACAAGCCCACTTCTTTCAATGCAAACACAATATCCCTCTAGGCAAGTGTGCTAACACTATAAACAAATGTAAGCTCAGGGGTCATTCTCTGGGGTGGGGGGAGTGCATGCTTAATATAGAGCATTCTCTAAAGTTATCTTTTTATTCTAAAAGCTTTAAGCATTAGGGAAAGCTTTGATTTCAAGAATATCTTGTACCTGCTTTCGTAGCAATCATTGTCCAATGTAAAATTTGTGGCCTCTAATCATGTTTGGTAGCCAAGTCACTGTCTGTAGCACATCTTCACTGCATCACAGAAGTGTGTGACTTATAAATAGTGATACCATTGTCAGTAAATTTCTTTCATCCGTGATGCAGAAGTGGCCTGGTAGTATGAACACTATAGCCTATGTAGTATATCCACTAAAATATAGGTGCAAATGTGTCCTGTGACTAACAGACATAATACGGTGAAAAGTGGGCATTAGACTTTTAAGCACATTACTTTAAAAGTCTGTTAACTTCTGCTGTCTTTTGAGACTCATACTGCAGAGTGCTCATGAGCACTCCTTCACCCTACCCAGAACCCTTAGTGATGCCACAGTGCTTGCTTAGCTCGGGAGACTTTTAACGAGCTGTCCAGGGGTGAGTCCTACTTTCAGCATTTCCTATCAACTTCAGGAATGCCCTGTGTTCCCTGGCCTTACTCACTGCTTCGTGCCCAAGAGGTGCACACTGTGAAGTGTTCCTGTCCTTCAAGGATGACCTGAGTCCAGCACCGCCTCCTGCACAGAGCTTCCCCTACCGAAGCCGTCTGCCTCCCTATGCTCGTGCCTTGCTCAGCCTCTGCCTCTGCGACTCTCCCGGTGACACAGTCACTCACATACATGTTTTCCTTCCTAATCACATGGTAGCCTTCGAAGGGCAGTGTCCGTGTACTGTCCAGCTTCGTATGCCCTTAGCAACCAGCACGTTTTCTTGCATGTAGCAGGTACTCAATAAATTGACAGGAATCAAATACATTTAGTTGAGTTTTATAATTCATTGTGTGTTGCTAATTTTGTTTTTTTAATTCATATTTTCTCTGTCTTTGAACCATTTTAGCATACATTAGAATAATTTTCTAATACTAAAATACCAGTTTCATTGTATTTTGAATTTTTTCACTCATAGTCTTGCCAGCAGGATCATGCTTCATATCACCCTCAGACTTTCACAGTCTCATTTCTGTCTCATTTGTAAATAAATGACAGTCAGCATTCAAACTGTGTACATTTAACCAAACCCACAGGATTGGAAATTCTGCTGCTGTCCTCTTAGACATCAGCACACAGTATCAATTGCTGTCAACTTTCTGTGTCTGTATTTTACATAATCATCACCAGAGAATTGTTTGTAATCTGTTTCTCATATCTTTGGTATTTACATTGCTGGGTTCTTCCCTCTTTGGTCTTTGTCCCCAGAGTCCTATGCAATGGTTAAAACTTCTGGCTGCATAGTTTAAAGTATAGAATATATAGAATATTTTTCCCATTTGATTTAGGGACAAGAATAAGATTAAATTCCATTTTTCCCTTTTTACTTTTTTTTTTTAAATTTTTTATTTATTTATTTGAGAGCGACAGACACAGAGAGAAAGACAGATAGAGGGAGAGAGAGAGAATGGGCGCGCCAGGGCTTCCAGCCTCTGCAAACGAACTCCAGATGTGTGCGCCCCCTTGTGCATCTGGCTAACATGGGACCTGGGGAACCGAGCCTCGAACCGGGGTTCTTAGGCTTCACAGGCAAGCGCTTAACCACTAAGCCATCTCTCCAGCCCCCTTTTTACTTTTGACAATTGGATTTCTTTGTAAGGTTCAATTTTTTCCTATTCATATTTGACTCAATAGAGACAAGATATTAAGTATCACATGGATTCATTTTTCATAAATTGAGGAAACATGCCTTGAACAAATCTGATGTTATTCCTGGGTTTTGCTTTAATACCAACCAGCCATCTTGGCAAACTAATTATGTATGCCAAAGCACTGTTTCAGCATGGTTATAAACTATTTGTTCAAAAATACATATTGTATACTTTCATGTAAATACAAATTTAATGTTTTAAAATCTTCATGGACTCTATACCCCAAATAAGGTTGTAGTATGTTTTACTAAGTGAATATTTCTTTTCATTTAGGAACAAAAGTTTCCTCCCCTTAATAAGCATAGATTTTGGAACTAAAGTAATAAAGGAATCATGAGTTAGTAATTTATCTAAATTGGAGTTGATAATTATAGGAAATCAGGTGTTTCTTTGATAAAGTAATGGTGGCTTTTTATGCAATATTTATTTCAGATTGTGTCTGCTGTTCAGTACTGCCATCAAAAGTGCATCGTTCACCGTGACCTCAAGGTAAGCTGCTGGTTTTATCATACAAAGTTTAATTGGTAAAATGTTTAATAATAAAATGAAGACCATCTCTTTGACCCCCAGTGTTTCAGGCATTAAATGAGGTAGTTTATAGACTCTGCATAGTAGCTTTATGTCAGGCACTGTGTGAGTTACCTAGTATCAGAGCATGAAGGATTTGAGTTACCATTAGCTCACTTTTTTTAAACAGATAAATATGGAACCTTGTCTCCAACCATAAGTGCCCAAGGTCCCATTTGGCAGAAGCAATGTCAAGTCACAAATGTGTGTTTGCCAAATGTGGCAGAGCCAGTGTTCTTTTCTTGTATAATTATTATTTATAAGAGAAACAACCTGACCTACCCCAGCTCCAGACATATGTCCACTTGTGCTTCTGCTTTTATTAAAGTAGGCAGTAGAGAATCAAGCCTAGGCCATCACACTTTGCAGGCAAGTGCCTATAGCTTTTGAGTCATCTCCCCACAACCAGGTGTGGCTGAACTTGCCTAAAATCCCAACACTGAATGGGAGCAGAGATAGGAGGATTACTGAGGCTCACTGGTCAGCCAGTCTAACTAAAAAGTGCTAAACCCCAGGTTCAGTGAGTGACCCTATTGTCTCGAGGAAATAAGGCAGAAGAAGACACTTGGCACCCTCCTCTAGCTTCTGCATGAGCGTAGCAGGGAGCATGTGTCTGTGCACAAGCATATGCCACAGCGTGGACACCTCAAACTATATACACACAGCAAAAAAGGAACCAGTGTTTTTTTTCTATATTAAAATCCAAAATAAGGAATGGTTTTCTTAATGTATTTATGAACATTAAATGTAATCAGTAGAAACTTTGGAATTAAAAAATGTTTGGTAGTCAAGAAGGGATTATGGGCGAATGGGTTTAAAAGAATTAAAGTTGTATATGGTGGCTTAGGCCTGGGATCCCAGCACTTAGGAGGCTGAGGTAGAATTGTTGTGAGTTCAAGGCCAGCCCAGGCTACAGAGTGAGTTCCAAGTCAGCCTAGGCTAGAGTGAGATGTTCCAACTTTTTTTTAAAAAAATGAAAAACACTTAATAGGCTTAATTAAATGTTTCAATTTTTTCCTTTTTTTCTTCATTCTTCCAAAATCTAACTTGCATTGTTCTTTACTTGAACTTTTATATTTTTCTCACTTCTTTTCCTATTAATATTATCAATAACTAGGACCAACTTGGGTTATATTTAAGCATACTGTCCAGAAAATGTAATCCCATATTTTGGCTCCATTGTTTTCTGAGCTTTCTGTCTCAAGTGTTTCTAGTTCGGTTTCCTCCCCTAGGGGACTTTAGGGGAGGTCATCTCCACAGAGTAAGAGCACCAGCATCCCGTGGCTACATTTGACTCCCCATTTCCCATCTCATTTCTTATATTAAAACTTGCCCCTCCCCAGAATCATGTAAAACCACCGATTCCACTGTACTCCTGGAAGGAGATGTCGGTGTTCCATGCAGATCTCCCCTGTACGGTGTCCTTCCTGGTCCCCAGCCAGACAGCACGAGAGGCTGCAAGTCCACCTGGCTGACAGACTGACAATAAGCAGGCCCTTAGCCTAAGAAAGCCATCTGTTTGTCACATAGGCCATAAACGTTACCATTCCATATAACTCCCAAATTTACTTGCTCTTATATCATTTACGTCCTAAATGATAATATATTTGTTAATTCATTTGGACTTCTTTGTTGTTCTTTGGAGGGGAAGGGAGGGCAGAGGATGAGAGAATCACGCCATGTAGCTCGCCCAGGCTGGCCGGGAACTGGGTCCTGTCTTGTTCTTCCCAGCGCTGGATTGTCGATGTGCAGCGCGATGCTGGCAGCACCACACTTTATTGGACATTTTGAGTGTGTTTCTATTCTTTAAAAGAAATGTTTCAGGCTAGTTACCACAGGAACTGTAAGCAGGAGGCCTGGGGCAGGAAAGAAACCTGTGATGCCTGGCTCAGTTGACTGTTGGAACCCCCCACCCCCACCCAGTGCTAGAGCAGAAACGTTTCCCTGATTTTTATTCTGGAACCTGACAAGACACATCAACAAACTCACCTCTAACAGGTAGTCAGCTGAAGCATGGGGCTCAAAGCCAAACACGCAAAAGCAAGTTCACTTGCTTGCATTTACAATTTTAGCTGGGCATGGTGGCACTCACCTTTAACCCCAGCACTCAGGAGGCAGAGGTAGGAGGATCACCATGTGTTCGAGGCCTGAGACTACGTAGTTAATTACAGGTCAGCCAGGACCAGAGTGGGACCTAACCTCGAAAACCTGAAAAACTAAAACTGAATAAAGTAAAATTTTGTCTGAATGATTCTGTTTAAATTTTCTTGTTCGTTTTTATTTATTACTTATTTGAGAGTAATAGAGAGAGAAAGAGGCAGATGAGAGAGAGAGAGAGAAAGGGCGCTCCAGGGCTTCCAACTACTGCAAATGAACTCCAGACACATGCATCTGGCTAATGTGGGTCCTGGAGAATCGAGCCTCGAACTGGGGTCCTTAGGCTTCACAGGCAGGCGCTTAACCGCTAGCCATCTCTCCAGCCCGGATGATTCTGTTTAGAACTTAGGGTCCAAGCCTCTCCAAACTTGAGGGCATAGGTACAGCTTTCTATAGATCCTCTCTCCAGAAGAGGCTAGTTCTAGTCCAGAAGCTCCATGGTCCTGCCCTGCTTCGTTTACCTTAACAGTTCTGTGTTGAAGACGTACTCTGTGAGAAGACAGAGGGGGAGAGAGGGCCATAGAGGAGCCGCAAAAGCCTGGCTGGTGGTCCTTTCAGACACGGCAGAGCCGTGCATCCACCACGATGCCCTGCAAAGCCGAGCTCCTCTGCTAACTTTGGCTTGAGTCCACGGTAGAGGAGTGCAGTACTGACTTGCTTCTTCAGAACAGCTCCCATTGAGATGCAGCGCCACAATGGTTCTTACTGCCAAGGAGAAGAAATGGGTTGAAAATAACCTATGGAAGGAAGTTAGTTGAAAATCACCTTTCTTAAATAGTTGCCTACGTGCATATAAATGAGAGCTGTCCTTTTCTAGGGTTAAACCTTAATCTTGTATAGTGTCATTTTAAACAGTTAGACATTAAAATAGCATACCTATCAGGCTTCTGAACTTGATGTTGCATTGCATTTAAAAAGGAGAGTCAGGAGATAAGTTTATGATCTAAAGTGAGTACAGCAGAGGTTTCTATTTTATGTATGCTTTTTACATTGTCCTTTTTATTATTTTCCTCTTAGGCTGAAAACCTTCTCCTTGATGCTGACATGAATATTAAAATTGCTGACTTTGGTTTTAGCAACGAATTCACAGTCGGGAACAAATTGGACACATTTTGCGGAAGCCCACCGTATGCTGCCCCTGAGCTTTTCCAAGGGAAGAAGTATGATGGGCCTGAAGTGGATGTATGGAGTCTTGGCGTCATTCTCTACACGCTGGTCAGTGGCTCCCTACCTTTCGACGGCCAGAACTTAAAGGTATCACCTCAATGAGACGTGCACATCTTTATCGCCAGAAGCCATCCCGGCAGAGCCGTCACAGTGTTATCTGTCTGCTTTGCAGGAACTGCGGGAGCGAGTCTTGCGAGGGAAGTACCGTATTCCCTTCTACATGTCCACAGACTGTGAAAATCTCCTAAAGAAACTATTAGTGCTGAATCCAATAAAGAGAGGCAGCTTGGAGGTGATTTTTTTTTTTAATACATCAGGTTTAAAGTTTAACAGTTCCGATAACCCAGAAACAAGAACACTAGTTTATCATGTTCACATGGGAAAATTGCCTCATTGCCCAATTTATCTTTTGTTTATAGCAGAGAAATTGGTGATTCGTTATTTAGAATGTGTCATGGTCGGTTCCTGTACAGGCTTACTTCTTGGTTCTTTGGCAAAGAATTAAAATAATATAAAAATAGGGCCAGGCATGGTGACACACCTTTAGTCCCAACACGTGGGAGACTGAGATTGGGGAATTGCTGTGAATTCGAGGCCATCCTGAGACTGCATAGTAAATTCCAGGTCAGTCTGGGGTAGAGCAAGGCCCGACCTTGAAAGAAATCGGGATAAAGCTGGCTTTTAGTTAGAGGAGAGGAAAAACCTGGTCTCTGGCGAAAGTATATGGTCCAAAACAAAACCCTTGAGTTTAATAAAGACTGAACATATACTTCAGGGATTAGAAATGATTCTGAAAATTCTAATCCAGAGACTACTTCTGTATTCACAATTATCATCTATATCAAAAACACTAATGGAAAGGTCTTACCAATACAGGAAATACGTGAATGTGTAAGTAGAGCATGTTGGGAATGATATTTTTGTTTACCATGCTGCTGCACTGCCTGTACGCCCATCAGGAGAGGTGCAGAGCGTTCGCTGCTGCAGGAGAGGGCACAGGAGCTTCCTCGTGTCACAGCAGAGCAGGAAGCGGGTCAGCACTTAGCTAGATATGTTTTTCCTTTTCCCTATAAGGGTGCTGCCCCCGGCCTGGCTGGTCTTCTCCCTCGGCTGCCGCGCTCTGGCTGTAGCCCTCACAGACGTGCTCTGCGGTACCTAGCCCTCTCCTAGGCGATTCTAAGTCCTGCCACATTGACAATGAATATGAAGGCATCATTTTCCATTTCTTTGCCACCTCTGCCTGTATCCAGTCAAGAACTTTTGCTCATTTTTAGTTGCTAAATATTCAGGATGAAATTTTCTTCTATTTAAGTACTAACCAGGCCTGCCCCTGCTTAGCTTCCAAGATCAGATGAGAACAGGTGCACTTACGTGGTGTGGCCATAGACCAAGATGTCTTTTTCTGTATTGCCACTGCCTGCCTTTAATTCAGAGCATTATCATTTCTCTCTAAGATTTCAGCTAAAGTGTCTATTGATTTCTGTCTCTTCAGTCTTCAGCCCTCTAATCTGCTTTCCACACACTGACATGCAGGCTTTTCAAAAGCACACCTAAGTTTCAGTTGTAACGTCTTATGTGACAGAAACCCTTTGGTCAGACCTGACTTGTCTCGTCCACTGTCATCCCATCCTTTGCTCTCTAGTCAGAGCTCATGGGTCATCCTGATGACTTGTCTCCCCCAGGTTCTTGGGTTCTTTTGTCTCCCTTCTATTTCTTCTTTCCTTGTGAACTCTTACTTTTTCGTCCTTAATTTTTCACATGATCTAACATTTGTAAATCTTCTTCCATTAGTTACTATTTCTGGTAACTAACTAAAGGCATGTACCACCACATCCTGTTCATTTTCTTCTTCTGTTCATCTGTCATGGCATTTGGGTGGCTTCCACATGGTGCCTATTATGCATAAGGCTACAGTGAATACACATGTGCAAATATCCCTTAGCTATCCCACTTTCAATTCTTTTAGATAACTATCCAGAAATGAGTATCTGGGTCATCTCATGACAGCTCTGTTAGTTTCCCGAGGGACCTTCACACTGTTTTCTACAGGACCTGGGCCATCTTATGATTCCATTGGTAGTGCACCAAGGTTTCAGCTTCTCCGCCTCCTTGCCAGCACTTGTCATTGTGATCTTTAATAGTGGCTGTCCCGATGGCTGGAGGGTGATTTGAATTCCATCTTATAAGATGCTCAGTGGTCATTCGTGTCTCTTTGGAAACATTTCCATATAATTCCTTTTCCTATTTCTAAATCAAGTTGCTTTATGTTCTGGAATTATGAGAGTTTTGGGACTGGGAATGGAATGTAGCTCTGTGACTGATCACTTGCCTAATCTGTGCAAGACCTTACACATACACACACGCATGTGCGCACTCCACTATCATCGGATATCCTGGGTGTCTCCCTCCCTCCCCAGCCTGTGCTTTGTGAATGTTCTTTTCTTCCTCACTAAGTTGTCACCTTTGAATAGCTGGGGACGAACTTGTGCTACAGCCTTTGCTTAAATTAGACCCTGCTGATTCATGTGACTATCGCTCTTCACCCAGATTTTTACCTAATTTCTGATTCTGGGCTTAAATTTTAATTATCCTCACAAATTCTATAAGTTATCTGCACTAACTAATCTAGATTTCTACTCCCCATGATCTTTTATTTGCTAATATTTTAACAAGTGGTGATTTTAAAATAAAGGTCTAGCCTGGCGTGGTGGCACCCACCTTTAAAACCAGCACTCGGGAGGCAGAAGTAGGATGATTGCCATGAGTTCGAGGCCACCCTGAGACTCCATATGACTTCCAGGTCAGCCTGAGCTAGAGTGAGACCCTACCTCGAAAAAACAAATTAAATTACATTTAAAAATAAAATAAAAATAAAAGGCCTACATTTGGTAGAGTAGAAAGATATAGAATCCATGTTGACGTTAAAGGTAAAAACTAGCAGCAAAAGTTGAAGTCAGTTGGTTCTCATGACAAAACATTGTAATTTAAAATGCTCTTTTTAAAGGAATATGGAAGGAAGCCTGTTTTGAATCATTGCCCCTGGTGAGTGATGGGCAATATTAACAGGGTATTATAAAACAGTGTGTGTCCTGATCCCACGTCATTGGTGACTATTATCAGAGTAAACACTAATAACTATACCTGAAAGTGCCACATGATTCTTGACATAACGTTTGTTGAGTGAACCAACAAATGTCACATCACTAGAGTAAGTGATTTAATGTAACTTACCAAAAATAACTCAGAGTTTACTTCCTAGCAAATAATGAAAGACCGATGGATGAATGTTGGTCATGAAGAGGAAGAACTGAAGCCTTATACAGAGCCTGAGCTGGATTTCAATGATACAAAAAGAATAGGTAAGCATTTAAATATTGTGAGAGATGCTACCATAGGCTGCAAGTAAGTCCTTTAGCCTACCAAAATAGGGTTTAAAAATATATACATGGCAGCCGGGCATGGTGGCGTATGAGGTAGGAAGATTGCCCTGAGTTCGAGGCTACCCTGAGACTCCATAGTGAATTCCAGGTCAGCCTGGGCTAGAGTGAGACCCTACCTCGAAAAACCAATACACACACACACACACACACACACACACACATGGAACTGTTATTCTTTGAATAACACAAGGATTATTATGTTCAGTGTTAAGGATAAACACTAGACTGCTCAAATTTCTTAGTTTGTTCTCATATGTACTATGGCTCAGTTTACTTTTTGGCAACTGTAATATAAAAATTAGAATAATATAAGTGAACATAATTCTTTCCTGTCTGGGTCCCACATAGGGCAAAGCTACTAGCACTGATCATACTATCAGCAAACAGGTCATGTATGTCCACAAACACTTTAGCACTGAATGAAAAGGGCTGAGCCCTTTGCCTCTCCATTTCTGCTTCCTGCTTTCTCAGCAGAGGCCCTCCTCCCCACCCCAGCCCTGCTGTTGCCCACACACAACCAGCTCTCTGCATCCCATTTGTTCTCTTAGTTTCTCTCCCTGCCAAAGCCATCATAAGCTCACAGCCAAGCTCCTCAACAGGACTTCTGTCCAGCCAAGGGCAGCGTATTAGGGGACAGCACCTAGAACTTGAGCAGAACAGCTATGGAAGTCAAGCCTTTCCAAGAGGAGCCATGACCTGCGGATGGGAAGGGAAGCAGACATTGTGGACTGGAGAGAGAACTCTTCATGAGTAGCTGAGACTGTGTTCAGAGAAACAGGAACAGAAAGAGAGAAGAACTTTGAGTGTGACACAGACGGACACAGGCCCCAACTGGGCAAAGGAAGTCATCTTGGAAATATACTAGGACAAGAGAAATAGAGTACATAAAGCCCAAGACAGAATAGTTCTGCATAGAAAGTATCTGTAGGCTAATAATCCATAGGTTTTTAAGAGTTAAAATAACACTCCAATTATTCAAGAATTAGTTTTCCTAAACAACATCAGCAATCTTGTGGGTTTTGCTGATTCATTTACTAATGTCAACACATTACTAATGTAGACATCTTTATTTTTTTCCAGACATTATGGTGACCATGGGTTTTGCCCGAGATGAAATAAATGATGCCTTGATAAGTCAGAAATACGATGAAGTTATGGCTACATATATTCTTCTAGGTAGAAAACCACCTGAAGTAAGTTTTTAACCTTTTACCTTTTTAATTAATGTGAATTAATTTTTGAGTTTAACAGATAAAGATGATAGTAAGTGTATTCTCTTCTTTGTGGTATCAACAAATAACACTAAGATCCTGATATTCTATTTACTAGAATTTAGACATTAAGATGCTAATTTATAAGCTAATTTCATTTCAGGGTATAAGAGGGATTTAGGGAAGCGCAGGCCCCCACCTTGCCTGGTTCCAGAAGCTCTACCCTCTGTGTTGTCTGTGAGAATGATGTCCCTGGACTTGGGCAGTGCACACTTGTCCAGCCAAGTGCAACAGTACTGTCAAAGGCAGTGTAGTATGATCACTTTGTGCGGAAAAGACAGTGATGGAAACAGAAGGAAGTAGAAGCATGTGGAATAAAATTTCTATCTGGGATGACTCCCGCAAGTGAGACCCAGAGGAAGACTGCTTCACAGTGCTTTGTCCTGTGAGTGTCAGTGTGTTCATGAACACAGTTGAGAGTCACAGCCAGGAGAGAGCCATGGTAAGAAAATGGATTGAAGAAATAACTGTATACAAATGAGGAACCATAGAAGCAAATGATCCTTCAGGAAAGGAAGTAGAACTAGAGACCAGAGCACTGACTAGACATCGGTGGGTGGCATTCTGTAGAAAAGGCTGCACTTATTTGCAATTAAGTAGTAACTGTGAGTAGCATCATACCTTCAAGCTGACACGTATTGAAATTCCTTGTACCAGAAAGTCACTAGAAAGTAAGCTAAGTGTGGTGATGGAAACAGTCTCCCCTGAGGGGACCCTCGGTGCGGTGAAGGACTCAGCAGCCAGGCACAGCATGCTTGTGGGGCAGCACATAGTCACACATGCAGGGTGAGAGCCCTGCATTGGTCCAGGTGATAGTAACACAGAAAATGGATAGCCCTCGAAGCCAGTAAAAGATGTGTTGAACTACCACCATCAGCGTTACACCCTGCCTGTCACTAGTGTCACTGTTGGACTACCATCATCAGCGTTACACACTGCCTGTCACTAGCGTCACTGTTGGACTACCAACATCAGTGTTACACCCTATCCTGTCACTAGCGTCACTGTTGAACTACCATCCTCAGTGTCACACCCTGCCTGTCACTAGCATCACTGTTGGACTACCACCATCAGTGTTACACCCTGCCTGTCACTAGCGTCACTGTTGGACTACCATCATCAGTGTCACACCCTGCCTGTCACTAGCATCACTGTTGGACTACCACCATCAGTGTTACACCCTGCCTGTCACTAGCGTCACTGTTGAACTACCATCATCAGTGTCACACCCTGCCTGTCACTAGCATCACTGTTGGACGACCATCATCAGTGTTACACCCTGCCTGTCACTAGTGTCACTGTTGAACTACCAACATCAGAGTTACACCCTGCCTGTCACTAGCGTCACTGTTGAACTACCACCATCAGTGTTACACCCTGCCTGTCACTAGTGTCACTGTTGGACTACCATCATCAGTATTACACCCTGCCTGTCACTAGCGTCGCTGTTGGACTACCATCATCAGTGTCACACCCTGCCTCTCACTAGCATCACTGTTGGACGACCACCATCAGCGTTACACCCTGCCTGTCACTAGCGTCACTGTTGAACTACCGTCATCAGTGTTACACCCTGCCTGTCACTAGCGTCACTGTAGGACTACCACCATCAGCGTTACACCCTGCCTGTCACTAGCGTCACTGTTGAACTACCATCATCAGTGTCACACCCTGCATGTCACTAGCATCACTGTTGGACTACCACCATCAGTGTTACACCCTGCCTGTCACTAGTGTCACTGTTGGACTACCATCATCAGCATTACACCCTGCCTGTCACTAGCGTCACTGTTGGACTACCATCATCAGCATCACACCCTGCCTGTCACTAGCGTCACTGTTGGACGACCACCATCAGTGTTACACCCTGCCTGTCACTAGCATCACTGTTGGACGACCACCATCAGTGTTACACCCTGCCTACACTAGTGTCACTGTTGTACGACCACCATCAGTGTTACACCCTGCCTGTCACTAGCGTCACTGTTGGACGACCACCATCAGTGTTACACCCTGCCTGTCACTAGTGTCACTGTTGGACTACCACCATCAGCGTTACACCCTGCCTGTCACTAGTGTCACTGTTGGACTACCATCATCAGCGTTACACCCTGCTTGTCACTAGCATCACTGTTGAACTACCACCATCAGCGTTACACCCTGCCTGTCACTAGTATCACTGTTGGACTACCATCATCAGCGTTACACACTGCCTGTCACTAGCGTCACTGTTGGACTACCAACATCAGTGTCACACCCTGCCTGTCACTAGCGTCACTGTTGAACTACCATCTTCAGCATTACACCCTGCCTGTCACTAGCATCACTGTTGGACTACCACCATCAGTGTTACACCCTGCCTGTCACTAGCGTCACTGTTGGACTACCATCCTCAGTGTCACACCCTGCATGTCACTAGCGTCACTGTTGGACTACCATCATCAGTATCACACCCTGCCTATCACTAGCATCACTGTTGGACTACCACCATCAGTGTTACACCCTGCCTGTCACTAGTGTCACTGTTGGACTACCATCATCAGCATTACACCCTGCCTCTCACTAGTGTCGCTGTTGGACTACCATCATCAGTATCACACCCTGCCTGTCACTAGCATCACTGTTGGACGACTACCATCAGTGTTACACCCTGCCTGTCACTAGTGTCACTGTTGTACGACCACCATCAGTGTTACACCCTGCCTGTCACTAGTGTCACTGTTGGACTACCACCATCAGTGTTACACCCTGCCTATCACTAGCATCACTGTTGGACGACCATCATCAGTGTTACATCCTGCCTGTCACTAGCGCCACTGTTGGACGACCATCATCAGTGTTACACCCTGCCTGTCACTAGCGTCGCTGTTGGACTACCATCATCAGCGTCACACCCTGCCTGTCACTAGCGTCACTGTTGGACGACCACCATCAGTGTTACACCCTGCCTGTCACTAGCATCACTGTTAACGACCACCATCAGTGTTACACCCTGCCTTCACTAGTGTCACTGTTGTACGACCACCATCAGTGTTACACCCTGCCTGTCACTAGTGTCACTGTTGGACTACCACTATCAGTGTTACACCCTGCCTGTCACTAGCATCACGGTTGGACGACCATCATCTGTGTTACACACTGCCTGTCACTAGCGTCACACTTGGACGACCACCCTCAGTGTTACACACTGCCTTCACTAGTGTCACTGTTGGACGACCACCATCAGTGTTACACCCTGCCTGTCACTAGTGTCACTGTTGGACGACCACCATCAGTGTTACACCCTGCCTGTCACTAGCGTCACTGTTGGACGACCACCATCAGTGTTACACCCTGCCTGTCACTAGCGTCACTGTTGGACGACCACCATCAGTGTTACACCCTGCCTGTCACTAGCATCACTGTTGAACTACCATCATCAGTGTTACACCCTTCCTGTCACTAGCGTCACTGTTGGACGACCACCATCAGTGTTACACCCTGCCTGTCACTAGCGTCACTGTTGGACGACCACCATCAGTGTTACACCCTGCCTGTCACTAGCATCACTGTTGAACTACCATCATCAGTGTTACACCCTGCCTGTCACTAGCGTCACTGTTGAACTACCGTCATCAGCGTTACACCCTGCCTGTCACTAGCGTCACTGCAGGACTACCACCATCAGCGTTACACCCTGCCTGTCACTAGCGTCACTGTTGGACTACCACCATCAGTGTTACACCCTTACTGTCACTAGCGTCACTGTTGGACTACCATCATAAGCATTACACCCTGCCTGTCACTAGCGTCACTGTTGGTCTACCACCATCAGTGTTACACCTGCCTGTCACTAGCATCACTGTTGGACGACCACCATCAGTGTTACACCCTGCCTGTCACTAGTGTCACTGTTGGACTACCACTATCAGTGTTACACCCTGCCTGTCACTAGCATCACGGTTGGACGACCATCATCTGTGTTACACACTGCCTGTCACTAGCGTCACTCTTGGACGACCACCCTCAGTGTTACACACTGCCTGTCACTAGTGTCACTGTTGGACGACCACCATCATTGTTACACCCTGCCTGTCACTAGTGTCACTGTTGGACGACCACCATCAGTGTTACACCCTGCCTGTCACTAGCGTCACTGTTGGACGACCACCATCAGTGTTACACCCTGCCTGTCACTAGCGTCACTGTTGGACGACCACCATCAGTGTTACACCCTGCCTGTCACTAGCATCACTGTTGAACTACCATCATCAGTGTTACACCCTTCCTGTCACTAGCGTCACTGTTGGACGACCACCATCAGTGTTACACCCTGCCTGACACTAGCGTCACTGTTGGACGACCACCATCAGTGTTACACCCTGCCTGTCACTAGCGTCACTGTTGAACTACCATCATCAGTGTTACACCCTGCCTGTCACTAGCGTCACTGGTGAACTACCGTCATCAGCGTTACACCCTGCCTGTCACTAGCGTCACTGCAGGACTACCACCATCAGCATTACACCCTGCCTGTCACTAGCGTCACTGTTGGACTACCACCATCAGTGTTACACCCTTACTGTCACTAGCGTCACTGTGGACTACCATCATAAGCATTACACCCTGCCTGTCACTAGCGTCACTGTTGGTCTACCACCATCAGTGTTACACCCTGCCTGTCACTAGCGTCGCTGTTGGACTACCATCATCAGTGTTACACCCTGCCTGTCACTAGCATCACTGTTGAACTACCACCATCAGCGTTACACCCTGCCTGTCACTAGCGTCGCTGTTGGACTACCATCATCAGTGTCACACCCTGCCTGTCACTAGCATCACTGTTGGACTACCACCATCAGCGTTACACCCTGCCTGTCACTAGCATCACTGTTGGACTACCATCCTCAGTGTCACACCATGCCTGTCACTAGCGTCACTATGGAACTACCATCATCAGTGTCACATCCTGCCTGTCACTAGCGTCACTGTTGGACTACCACCATCAGTGTCACACCCTGCCTGTCACTAGCGTCACTGTTGAACTACCACCATCAGTGTTACACCCTGCCTGTCACTAGTGTCACTGTTGGACTACCATCATCAGCATTACACCCTGCCTGTCACTTGCGTCACTGTTGGACTACCATCATCAGCGTCACACCCTGCCTGTCACTAGCGTCACTGTTGTACGACCACCATCATCGTTACACCCTGCCTGTCACTAGCTTCACTGTTGGACGACCACCATCAGCATTACACCCTGCCTGTCACTAGCGTCACTGTTGAACTACCATCATCAGTGTTACACCCTGCCTGTCACTAGCATCACTGTTGAACTACCATCATCAGTGTTACACCATGCCTGTCACTAGCATCACTGTTGGACTACCACCATCAGCGTTACACCCTGCCTGTCACTAGTGTCACTGTTGGACTACCATCATGAGTGTTACAACTTGCCTGTCAGTCACTAGCATCATTTGAGTTCCCATTGCAATGACTGTCATTTGATTCAAAGTTTGACAGCCACATACAACTCACATGTTACAAAGAGGGAAGGGATGTATCAACCCATTAACACAGTTCTAGAAGATACTTTTTGATCAGAGCCAATAAATCAGATTTTATTTTGTAAACATGGGAAAACAAACAAAACAGTTTAATCTTAGATCAGAGTATAAAATATAGTTATTTTGTTAGTGTGTGCATCCATACATGTGCATATATACCACACATAAACCCTATGTATGCAGATATACATATGGTTTAAAGTTTTAGATTTATCATAAGATGGAATTACAGTGATATCCTTGGGCCTCAGGTTTCAGTCTAGGTTTGGGGCAATGATTTCTTTTATCTTATTTTTTGGTTTTGCTGAGGTAGAGTCTCACTCTAGTCCAGGAGTGACAATGATTTAAATAAAATACCATGCGTAAAACACCTTGGAGTCTGGATTGGTAAATTCTTACCTTGAAAGCATGAAGATCTGTATTACATCCCTAGTTCCCATGTACTGCGCTGGACATGATGCCATGTGCCTGTAATCAGAGCACTGGGGAGGTAGTGGCAGAAGGACTCTTGTGGTTCCCTGGCTAGCTAGTCCAGACCAAGTGGGTAAGCTCCAGACCAGTGACACAGGAGCACACATGTGCACAATAACCTGCACACATGTGCCCAAATACATATGAGCACATCTACACACAGATGTAACAAAAAAACAAAAAAGGTCTATTTCTGATGCATAATTACCATACAGAAACTTGCACCCTGCCTGTCACTAGCATCAATGTTGGGACTACCACCATCAGTGTTACACCCTACCTGTGGCTATTGCTTGATGTTCTGACTCAAATAAGGATTTCGACAAAATAACAGATTACAAATACTCATGGGAATGCCTTATATGCAGTTCCCTCCCTTCCTTCCTGCCAATGTAAAGTTCTATATCCAAAACTGATTTTTAGTTATAATTAGTCTCTGTGGAACTTTGAGCCATTTATAAAATCAAGAGTGCCATTTATTTATATGAGCACCTTTCTGTTTTAACCTGGAGATCTTTCTTCTTCTTACAGTTTGAAGGTGGTGAGTCACTGTCCAGTGGAAACCTGTGTCAGAGGTCCCGGCCCAGCAGTGACCTGAACAACAGCACGCTTCAGTCCCCTGCCCACCTGAAGGTCCAGAGGAGCATCTCAGCAAACCAGAAGCAGCGGCGTTTCAGTGACCACGGTGGGGAGCAAGTCTCAGGTGTAGAAGACCAGTGTGGGTCTGCCTCAGCTTGCGTCCATCTCTCCTGGCGTCCACCTCACAGGCACACCTTATGAAAAACATGACCACTTCCACAAGGCCTTGACCTGATAGTTGTCAGCAATTTCATGACAGCTCAGACATAAAACACACAAATACAAATATTTGTAATACAGAGCTTTTGTTTGTGAGAAGAATATATGTCATTTGTTTTCAGCTAATTGTGCTCTTTTTAAAAATCACAGCTGGCCCCTCCATCCCCCCTGCTGTATCATATACCAAGAGGCCTCAGGCGAACAGCGTGGAGGGCGAGCAGAAAGAGGAACGGGACAAAGATGCAGCTCGCAAACTTGGCAGCACTACCATTGGCTCAAAAAGCGAGGTGACTGCAAGCCCGCTTGTGGGCCCGGAGAGGAAGAAGTCTCCAGCTGTCCCAAGTGTGAGTCACTGTTCTGCTGTGTGGCACCTTATAAAATTTTTGTCATGTGTTCTGTAAAATCCCTATCTTTTGTCTCTTTTAAATGTTTCAAAATGAATCATAGGTTGTAGAATGTGAAAAGGGGCCAAGTTTCTCATAAATGTAATTTAAGAAAACAACACAAAGCATTTTGTTTGGTGGCAATGGAGGTCATGGTGGTTGTTTTTGAGAAAGGATCTCACACTATATCCCCGGTTGGCCTCTAACTCACTATGTAGCCCAGGCTATCCTCAAACTCTGTCAATTTTCCTCTCTCAACCTTCAGTGTGAGGATTACAGGCATGAGCCATCACATCCAGCCAGACTTCCTAATACTCAGCCTCACTACAGCATGTGCATTAGCTTCCTGCCTGGCTTTTCCTGCTGCAGTATTACCTGGACACTATGTTGGTACTTTCACTCTTACAAGTAAACTATGCTATGTGGGCAGACTCAGTAATTAATGAAGTTACCTCCCATTAAGCCACATAAAATGGCACATCACAGAAATTTCATTGGGAGCTAGTTGAGAGGTTGAAATACTCTCCAGTAAAGCAGCAGGATGGAAGAAAGTGTCAAAAGCTAAGATTATGGGTTAGGATGAAAAACATTTATATAATAAGTATTTGTAAAGAAAAAGGGGAAAGATGAAGGGGAGAAGATAATTGGAGAAAAAAGAGGAGAAGATCTAAATGGCAAATGAAAGCCAGAAAGAAAACACACTCCTGCACGCCCCCTCCCCAAGTAGACTATGTAGAAACCAAGACAAGGTGAGGTTTCATCCAGAGAACAGAGAGTGAGTTTCTGTGGGAGAGCAGATGGCCTCAAGAGGAACAAAGCACATTGACAACGGCTTTTTTAACAGTAACCAGAGTACTCAGATAGTTTGGACCTAGAGTTTTACATGTAACCAAAATGTCATTTAAATATGAAATGTGATAACCATATGCTTAGGCATAAATTACAGCTACATGGCTTCACAATGACTATTTGAAATACCATGTCGTGAAAGGAAGGAATACAGTGTCACAAATGGAAGGGTTCTTTCGGGAAGAGGAAGGAATACAGTGTCATGCGAGGAAGGGTTCTTTCGGGAGGAGGAAGGAAAACAATGTCACGAGAGGAAGGGTTCTTTCAGGATGAGGAAAGAATACAGTGTCACGCGAGGAAGGGTTCTTTAGGGAGGAGGAAGGAATAGTGTCACGAGAGGAAGGGTTCTTTCAGGATGAGGAAAGAATACAGTGTCACGTGAGGAAGGGTTCTTTCGGGAAGAGGCAGGAATACAGTGTCACGAGAGGAAGGGTTCTTTCAGGAAGAGGAAGGGATACAGTGTCACGAGAGGAAGGGTTCTTTCGGGAAGAGGAAGGAAAACAATGTCACGAGAGGAAGGGTTCTTTCAGGATGAGGAAAGAATACAGTGTCACGCGAGGAAGGGTTCTTTAGGGAGGAGGAAGAAATAGTGTCACGAGAGGAAGGGTTCTTTCGGGAAGAGGAAGGAATACTGTGTCACGAGAGGAAGGGTTCTTTCAGGAAGAGGAAGGAATACAATGTCACGTGAGGAAGGGTTCTTTCAGGATGAGGAAAGAATACTGTGGTGGTTTGATTCAGGTGTCCCCCATAAACTTAGGTGTTCTGAATGCTAGGTTCCCAGCTGATGGAGATTTGGGAATTAATGCCTCCTGGAGGGAGTGTATTGTTGGGGGCAGGCTTATGGTCTTTATAGCCAGTTTCCCCATGCCAGTGTTGGGCACACCCTGCTGTTGCTATGGTCCATCTTATGTTTTCCAGGGGGTGATGTCCACCCTCTGCTCATGCCATCGTTTTGCCCTGCCATCGTGGGGCTTCCCCTCGAGCCTGTAAGCCAAAATAAATCTCTTTTTCCCAGAAGCTGCTCTTGGTTGGGTGATTTCTACCAGCAATGCGGACCGGACTGCAACAGTAAAGTGGTACCAAGGAGTGGGGTTGCTGCTAGACACCTGACTGTGTGGCTTTGGCCTTTTGGAGTTGATTTTCAAGAGGAATGTGGAAGGATTTGAAACCTTGGCCTAAGAAATGCCTTGCAGTGCTGTAAATACAGCTTGATGGACTGTTCTGGTCTGAGCTGCAAGACCTGAATGCAGTAAGAACTATGGACTGTGAGGTTTGGCTTATGAGGGTGAGAAAGAGCTTTGCTTGGACTAGGCTAGCAGTTTGTGTGATAAGCTTGCTCTTGTGCCCATGTCCTGAGAAGTTGTGCAGGGTTGCTTTGCGTAGAAATGAACTGGTGTGTGCAGAGGGATATGGCATAGAAAGAAAAATCTTTGGGTGAACTGTTGCCCATTCAGCTGCAACTGAGAGATTACAACCTTTGAGACTGGGCTAGCTGACCTGTGCTGGGGCAACAAGAAGAACGTAGACTCTTTTGAAGGGGCCTGAGTGCTCAAGGAGTGTCCTGTTCTTCAAAGTCTGCTTTATTCCCCCCTGGATTAACAAATTGGCACCCTACCTGGTATTGTGGAGTATAAGAAATGCTGGAAAGAGGGTTATTGAGTTTGCAACACGGTCTTGTGTTTTGGAAATGGCCATGGGCAGTGTGAAGCGGGTTTGCTGGTTGCCTGCATAGAGACCCCATGGGGCCATGAGGATGAACCGTGGCTTGCAGTGGAGACCCAGTGGAGATGCCGGGACCATGAGATGGCTGCCGAGGAGCTGCCAGCCCGGATGAAGTTTTCCAGGACTGTGAGTAGCCTAGCTGGAGGGGTGGAATTGGAATGCCAGAGACTTGTTGCTGGTTAGAATTATCGGACTTGAAGATTTGTCACTGGCTAGAGTTGTTGAACTTGAAGCTACAAATGTTGCCCTGGTTGTTTTAAATCTTGTATTGGTTGAATGTTTCTTTGCTATGCCCAATGCCATCTATTGCAGTGTGAATATTTATTCTGTGCCATTATGGGTTTTTTGAGGTTATATTTTGGTATTATGGCTCAGTTAAAAAGATCTTGAACTATGGGGATGTATGAACATCATTGTGATTGATAAAAACTATGGGGACTTTTAAAGTCAGACTGAATGCATTGTATTTTACATCATGTATAGATATCTGCCGCGGACTGACTCTCGGGGAGATCAGGACCGAGGGAGAACAAGGGCGAAGGCTCAAGGAGAACTCGGGATTCGGCGAGGAAATGACAGACAGACACACTCTAGGTAGAATATGCTGCTGCAATTTACTGAAGGTTTCATGAAGATTTTATACAGATTGAACAGGGAAACTTAGCAAGCCAACAAGTGATCTCAGAAATCATTAATCTAAACAATCTTAAGTATTGTTCTATTGTAAGCATACATGCAATGTTGATCAGGCAGGAACTGTACCCATTTTTTAAGAAGGACGCCTTGCATCATTGACCACAGCTTTACATGAATAGAAGCTTGGGGTAAGGGATGTAAGGTGAACAGTAGGTTATTTATTTTTTATAAACCGAGCAGAGAGCCATCTCTTTCCACTTGTAAGATTATTTATATAATCCTCATATTCATTATATAAATGTTTCTATCCAAAAGACCACCAATATTTTAAGGCTGGTTTAATGTTTTCCAGGAATTCTTTTCTTTCTTGTCTAGAGTATAAGTACAAAGGCTTACGTGTCCTTGCTAAGCATTTCATAAATGGAAGAGAATGCCATAGCCTCCTTATTCCTTCATAATTCATTCATCTATTACCGAATTCATCATATCCTCCCTCATAGGGGAGTGGATCTAGGTAGTTCCCAGTTCTGGGAGTCTACTATCAGCCCTTGATCAAGTACTGAACATACCCCCCAGGAAGTTTCCTGGTGGGAAAACCTAAGTTTTACAACTCCCTATCTGTAGAACTGTCATACTTCTAATGAACATTACCGATTAACATTTCTACTTTCACTTTCTCAGGATCAGTATTGTTCTAAAACATCATAAGCTGTTTCTACTCTACACCATCTAAAAACTGTTCTAGAGTTAATCTTTTATTCCTAGTAGAGTTATACATATCCTCCATTGCCCTAATCATAGGAGGGGCACATTCAATACTCAAATTGTTTTTTGTACTCTGATTGCGTGCAAGATTAATAGTAAGTGTAGCATAGAAACTAGCTGTTCTTTGACAAACAACTAGAAGGGTGCAGGAAAGAAACAGAGCGCAGAATACAGCTGATTGGCACCGGCAATTAGGTCGTCATGACTTCATGGGCAGCAGGAACCTTTACAGTAACCGACTGCCAAGGGGTCACCGGGGGCATCCCTCCGAGGAGTGCTGGCCCTCTGTCCTCAGCTCTCATCCAGTACAGAAGCATCTCTGCTTGCTACACAGGCGAGGTCGCCGTGGAGGTACCAGATATCAGTTTATGGGGGCCAGGGGCGGAATGTGGTGGTTTGATTCAGGTGTCCCCCATAAACTTAGGTGTTCTGAATGCTAGGTTCCCAGCTGATGGAGATTTGGGAATTAATGCCTCCTGGAGGGAGTGTATTGTTGGGGGCAGGCTTATGGTCTTTATAGCCAGTTTCCCCATGCCAGTGTTGGGCACACCCTCCTGTTGCTATGGTCCATCTTATGTTTTCCAGGGGGTGATGTCCACCCTCTGCTCATGCCATCGTTTTGCCCTGCCATCGTGGGGCTTCCCCTCGAGCCTGTAAGCCAAAATAAATCTCTTTTTCCCAGAAGCTGCTCTTGGTTGGGTGATTTCTACCAGCAATGCGGACTGGACTGCAACAAATACAGTGTCACGCGAGGAAGGGTTCTTTTGGGAAGAGGCAGGAATAGTGTCACGAGAGGAAGGGTTCTTTCAGGAAAAGGAAGGAATACAGTGTCATGAGAGGAAGGGTTCTTTCGGGAAGAGGAAGGAATACAGTGTCACGCGAGGAAGGGTTCTTTCAGGATGAGGAAAGAATACAGTGTCACGCGAGGAAGGGTTCTTTCGGGAAGAGGCAGGAATAATGTCACGAGAGGAAGGGTTCTTTCAGGAAGAGGAAGGAATACAGTGTCATGAGAGGAAGGGCTCTTTCGGGAAGAGGAAGGAATACAGTGTCACGAGAGGAAGGGTTCTTTCAGGAAGAGGAAGGAATACAGTGTCACGCGAGGAAGGGATCTTTCGGGAAGAGGAAGGAATACAGTGTCATGAGAGGAAGGGTTCTTTCGGGAAGAGGAAGGAATACAGTGTCACGAGAGGAAGGGTTCTTTCGGGAAGAGGAAGGAATACAGTGTGACGCGAGGAAGGGTTCTTTCGGGAGGAGGAAGGAATACAGTGTCACGAGAGGAAGGGTTCTTTCGGGAACAGGAAGGAATACAGTGTCACGAGAGGAAGGGTTCTTTCGGGAAGAGGAAGGAATACAGTGTCACGCGAGGAAGGGTTCTTTAGGGAGGAGGAAGGAATACAGTGTCACGAGAGGAAGGGTTCTTTCGGGAAGAGGCAGGAATAGTGTCACGAGAGGAAGGGTTCTTTCGGGAATAGGAAGGATTACAGTGTCACGCGAGGAAGGGTTCTTTCGGGAAGAGGAAAGAATACAGTGTCACGCGAGGAAGGGTACTTTCAGGATGAGGAAAGAATACAGTGTCATGCGAGGAAGGGTTCTTTCGGGAAGAGGAAGGAATACAGTGTCACGAGAGGAAGGGTTCTTTCGGTAAGAGGAAGGAATACAGTGTCACGAGAGGAAGGGTTCTTTCAGGAAAAGAAAGGAATACAGTGTCACGAGAGGAAGGGTTCTTTCAGGAAGAGGAAGGAATACAGTGTCACGCGAGGAAGGGTTCTTTCAGGATGAGGAAAGAATACAGTGTCACGCGAGGAAGGGTTCTTTCGGGAAGAGGCAGGAATAATGTCACGAGAGGAAGGGTTCTTTCAGGAAGAGGAAGGAATACAGTGTCATGAGAGGAAGGGCTCTTTCGGGAAGAGGAAGGAATACAGTGTCACGAGAGGAAGGGTTCTTTCAGGAAGAGGAAGGAATACAGTGTCACGCGAGGAAGGGTTCTTTCGGGAAGAGGAAGGAATACAGTGTCACGCGAGGAAGGGATCTTTCGGGAAGAGGAAGGAATACAGTGTCATGAGAGGAAGGGTTCTTTCGGGAAGAGGAAGGAATACAGTGTCACGAGAGGAAGGGTTCTTTCGGGAAGAGGAAGGAATACAGTGTGACGCGAGGAAGGGTTCTTTCGGGAGGAGGAAGGAATACAGTGTCACAAGAGGAAGGGTTCTTTCGGGAAGAGGAAGGAATACAGTGTCACGAGAGGAAGGGTTCTTTTGGGAAGAGGAAGGAATACAGTGTCACGCGAGGAAGGGTTCTTTAGGGAGGAGGAAGGAATACAGTGTCACGAGAGGAAGGGTTCTTTCGGGAAGAGGCAGGAATAGTGTCACGAGAGGAAGGGTTCTTTCGGGAAGAGGAAGGATTACAGTGTCACGCGAGGAAGGGTTCTTTCGGGAAGAGGAAGGAATACAGTGTCACGCGAGGAAGGGTTCTTTCAGGATGAGGAAAGAATACAGTGTCACGCGAGGAAGGGTTCTTTCGGGAAGAGGCAGGAATAATGTCACGAGAGGAAGGGTTCTTTCAGGAAGAGGAAGGAATACAGTGTCATGAGAGGAAGGGCTCTTTCGGGAAGAGGAAGGAATACAGTGTCACGAGAGGAAGGGTTCTTTCAGGAAGAGGAAGGAATACATTGTCACGCGAGGAAGGGTTCTTTCGGGAAGAGGAAGGAATACAGTGTCATGCGAGGAAGGGATCTTTCGGGAAGAGGAAGGAATACAGTGTCATGAGAGGAAGGGTTCTTTCGGGAAGAGGAAGGAATAGTGTCACGAGAGGAAGGGTTCTTTCGGGAAGAGGAAGGAATAGTGTCACGAGAGGAAGGGTTCTTTCGGGAAGAGGAAGGAATACCGTGTCACGCGAGGAAGGGTTCTTTCGGGAAGAGGAAGGAATTCAGTGTCACAAGAGGAAGGGTTCTTTCGGGAAGAGGAAGGAATACAGTGTCACGAGAGGAAGGGTTCTTTCGGGAAGAGGAAGGAATACAGTGTCACGAGAGGAAGGGTTCTTTCGGTAAGAGGAAGGAATACAGTTTCACGAGAGGAAGGGTTCTTTCGGGAAGAGGAAGGAATACAGTGTCAAGCGAGGAAGGGTTCTTTCGGGAAGAGGAAGGAATTCAGTGTCATGAGAGGAAGGGTTCTTTCGGGAAGAGGAAGAAATACAGTGTCACGAGAGGAAGGGTTCTTTCGGGAAGAGGAAGGAATACAGTGTGACGCGAGGAAGGGTTCTTTCGGGAAGAGGAAGGAATACAGTGTCACGAGAGGAAGGGTTCTTTAGGGAGGAGGAAGGAATACAGTGTCACGAGAGGAAGGGTTCTTTCGGGAAGAGGAAGGAATACAGTGTCACGCGAGGAAGGGTTCTTTCGGGAAGAGGAAGGAATACAGTGTCACGAGAGGAAGGGTTCTTTCGGGAAGAGGAAGGAATACTGTGTCACGAGAGGAAGGGTTCTTTCAGGAAGAGGAAGGAATACAATGTCACGCGAGGAAGGGTTCTTTCAGGATGAGGAAGGAATACAGTGTCACGCCAGGAAGGGTTCTTTCGGGAAGAGGCAGGAATAGTGTCACGAGAGGAAGGGTTCTTTAGGGAAGAGGAAGGAATACAATGTCACGAGAGGAAGGGTTCTTTCGGGAAGAGGAAGGAATACAGTGTCACGCGAGGAAGGGTTCTTTAGGGAAGAGGAAGGAATACAGTGTCACGAGAGGAAGAGTTCTTTCGGGAAGAGGAAGGAATACAGTGTCACGTGAGGAAGGGTTCTTTCGGGAAGAGGAAGGAATACAGTGTCACGAGAGGAAGGGTTCTTTAGGGAGGAGGAAGGAATACAGTGTCACGAGAGGAAGGGTTCTTTCGGGAAGAGGCAGGAATAGTGTCACGAGAGGAAGGGTTCTTTCGGGAATAGGAAGGATTACAGTGTCACGCGAGGAAGGGTTCTTTCGGGAAGAGGAAAGAATACAGTGTCACGCGAGGAAGGGTACTTTCAGGATGAGGAAGGAATACAGTGTCACGAGAGGAAGGGTTCTTTCGGGAAGAGGAAGGAATACAGTGTCACGAGAGGAAGGGTTCTTTCGGTAAGAGGAAGGAATACAGTGTCACGAGAGGAAGGGTTCTTTCAGGAAAAGAAAGGAATACAGTGTCACGAGAGGAAGGGTTCTTTCAGGAAGAGGAAGGAATACAGTGTCACGCGAGGAAGGGTTCTTTCAGGATGAGGAAAGAATACAGTGTCACGCGAGGAAGGGTTCTTTCGGGAAGAGGCAGGAATAATGTCACGAGAGGAAGGGTTCTTTCAGGAAGAGGAAGGAATACAGTGTCATGAGAGGAAGGGCTCTTTCGGGAAGAGGAAGGAATACAGTGTCACGAGAGGAAGGGTTCTTTCAGGAAGAGGAAGGAATACAGTGTCACGCGAGGAAGGGTTCTTTCGGGAAGAGGAAGGAATACAGTGTCACGCGAGGAAGGGCTCTTTCGGGAAGAGGAAGGAATACAGTGTCACGAGAGGAAGGGTTCTTTCAGGAAGAGGAAGGAATACAGTGTCACGCGAGGAAGGGTTCTTTCGGGAAGAGGAAGGAATACAATGTCACGCGAGGAAGGGTTCTTTCAGGATGAGGAAGGAATACAGTGTCACGCCAGGAAGGGTTCTTTCGGGAAGAGGAAGGAATACAGTGTCACGTGAGTAAGGGTTCTTTAGGGAAGAGGAAGGAATACAATGTCACGAGAGGAAGGGTTCTTTCGGGAAGAGGAAGGAATACAGTGTCACGCGAGGAAGGGTTCTTTAGGGAAGAGGAAGGAATACAGTGTCACGAGAGGAAGAGTTCTTTCGGGAAGAGGAAGGAATACAGTGTCACGTGAGGAAGGGTTCTTTCGGGAAGAGGAAGGAATACAGTGTCACGAGAGGAAGGGTTCTTTAGGGAGGAGGAAGGAATACAGTGTCACGAGAGGAAGGGTTCTTTCGGGAAGAGGCAGGAATAGTGTCACGAGAGGAAGGGTTCTTTCGGGAATAGGAAGGATTACAGTGTCACGCGAGGAAGGGTTCTTTCGGGAAGAGGAAAGAATACAGTGTCACGCGAGGAAGGGTACTTTCAGGATGAGGAAAGAATACAGTGTCATGCGAGGAAGGGTTCTTTCGGGAAGAGGAAGGAATACAGTGTCACGAGAGGAAGGGTTCTTTCGGTAAGAGGAAGGAATACAGTGTCACGAGAGGAAGGGTTCTTTCAGGAAAAGAAAGGAATACAGTGTCACGAGAGGAAGGGTTCTTTCAGGAAGAGGAAGGAATACAGTGTCACGCGAGGAAGGGTTCTTTCAGGATGAGGAAAGAATACAGTGTCACGCGAGGAAGGGTTCTTTCGGGAAGAGGCAGGAATAATGTCACGAGAGGAAGGGTTCTTTCAGGAAGAGGAAGGAATACAGTGTCATGAGAGGAAGGGCTCTTTCGGGAAGAGGAAGGAATACAGTGTCACGAGAGGAAGGGTTCTTTCAGGAAGAGGAAGGAATACAGTGTCACGCGAGGAAGGGTTCTTTCGGGAAGAGGAAGGAATACAGTGTCACGCGAGGAAGGGATCTTTCGGGAAGAGGAAGGAATACAGTGTCATGAGAGGAAGGGTTCTTTCGGGAAGAGGAAGGAATACAGTGTCACGAGAGGAAGGGTTCTTTCGGGAAGAGGAAGGAATACAGTGTGACGCGAGGAAGGGTTCTTTCGGGAGGAGGAAGGAATACAGTGTCACAAGAGGAAGGGTTCTTTCGGGAAGAGGAAGGAATACAGTGTCACGAGAGGAAGGGTTCTTTTGGGAAGAGGAAGGAATACAGTGTCACGCGAGGAAGGGTTCTTTAGGGAGGAGGAAGGAATACAGTGTCACGAGAGGAAGGGTTCTTTCGGGAGGAGGCAGGAATAGTGTCCCGAGAGGAAGGGTTCTTTCGGGAAGAGGAAGGATTACAGTGTCACGCGAGGAAGGGTTCTTTCGGGAAGAGGAAGGAATACAGTGTCACGCGAGGAAGGGTTCTTTCAGGATGAGGAAAGAATACAGTGTCACGCGAGGAAGGGTTCTTTCGGGAAGAGGCAGGAATAATGTCACGAGAGGAAGGGTTCTTTCAGGAAGAGGAAGGAATACAGTGTCATGAGAGGAAGGGCTCTTTCGGGAAGAGGAAGGAATACAGTGTCACGAGAGGAAGGGTTCTTTCAGGAAGAGGAAGGAATACATTGTCACGCGAGGAAGGGTTCTTTCGGGAAGAGGAAGGAATACAGTGTCATGCGAGGAAGGGATCTTTCGGGAAGAGGAAGGAATACAGTGTCATGAGAGGAAGGGTTCTTTCGGGAAGAGGAAGGAATAGTGTCACGAGAGGAAGGGTTCTTTCGGGAAGAGGAAGGAATAGTGTCACGAGAGGAAGGGTTCTTTCGGGAAGAGGAAGGAATACAGTGTCACGCGAGGAAGGGTTCTTTCGGGAAGAGGAAGGAATTCAGTGTCACAAGAGGAAGGGTTCTTTCGGGAAGAGGAAGGAATACAGTGTCACGAGAGGAAGGGTTCTTTCGGGAAGAGGAAGGAATACAGTGTCACGAGAGGAAGGGTTCTTTCGGTAAGAGGAAGGAATACAGTTTCACGAGAGGAAGGGTTCTTTCGGGAAGAGGAAGGAATACAGTGTCAAGCGAGGAAGGGTTCTTTCGGGAAGAGGAAGGAATTCAGTGTCATGAGAGGAAGGGTTCTTTCGGGAAGAGGAAGAAATACAGTGTCACGAGAGGAAGGGTTCTTTCGGGAAGAGGAAGGAATACAGTGTGACGCGAGGAAGGGTTCTTTCGGGAAGAGGAAGGAATACAGTGTCACGAGAGGAAGGGTTCTTTAGGGAGGAGGAAGGAATACAGTGTCACGAGAGGAAGGGTTCTTTCGGGAAGAGGAAGGAATACAGTGTCACGCGAGGAAGGGTTCTTTCGGGAAGAGGAAGGAATACAGTGTCACGAGAGGAAGGGTTCTTTCGGGAAGAGGAAGGAATACTGTGTCACGAGAGGAAGGGTTCTTTCAGGAAGAGGAAGGAATACAATGTCACGCGAGGAAGGGTTCTTTCAGGATGAGGAAGGAATACAGTGTCACGCCAGGAAGGGTTCTTTCGGGAAGAGGCAGGAATAGTGTCACGAGAGGAAGGGTTCTTTCAGGAAGAGGAAGGAATACAGTGTCACGAGAGGAAGGGTTCTATCGGGAAGAGGAAGGAATACAGTGTCACGCGAGGAAGGGTTCTTTCGGGAAGAGGAAGGAATACAGTGTCACGTGAGTAAGGGTTCTTTAGGGAAGAGGAAGGAATACAATGTCACGAGAGGAAGGGTTCTTTCGGGAAGAGGAAGGAATACAGTGTCACGCGAGGAAGGGTTCTTTAGGGAAGAGGAAGGAATACAGTGTCACGAGAGGAAGAGTTCTTTCGGGAAGAGGAAGGAATACAGTGTCACGTGAGGAAGGGTTCTTTCGGGAAGAGGAAGGAATACAGTGTCACGAGAGGAAGGGTTCTTTCGGGAAGAGGAAGGAATACAGTGTCACGAGAGGAAGGGTTCTTTCGGGAAGAGGAATGAATACAGTGTCACGCGAGGAAGGGTTCTTTAGGGAGGAGGAAGGAATACAGTGTCACGAGAGGAAGGGTTCTTTCGGGAAGAGGCAGGAATAGTGTCACGAGAGGAAGGGTTCTTTCGGGAAGAGGAAGGATTAAAGTGTCACGCGAGGAAGGGTTCTTTCGGGAAGAGGAAGGAATACAGTGTCACGTGAGGAAGGGTTCTTTCAGGATGAGGAAAGAATACACTGTCACGCAAGGAAGGGTTCTTTCGGGAAGAAGAAGGAATAGTGTCATGAGAGGAAGGGTTCTTTCGGGAAGAGGCAGGAATAGTGTCACGAGAGGAAGGGTTCTTTCGGGAAGAGGAAGGAATAAAGTGTCACTCGAGGAAGGGTTCTTTCGGGAAGAGGAAGGAATAGTGTCACGATATGACGGGTTCTTTCGGGAAGAGGAAGGAATACAGTGTCACGTGAGGAAGGGTTCTTTCGGGAAGAGGAAGGAATACAGTGTCACGAAAGGAAGGGTTCTTTCGGGAAGAGGAAGGAATAGTGTCACGAGAGGAAGGGTTCTTTCGGGAAGAGGAAGGAATAGTGTCACGCGAGGAAGGGTTCTTTCGGGAAGAGGAAGGAATAGTGTCACGCGAGGAAGGGTTCTTTCGGGAAGAGGAAGGAATTCAGTGTCACGAGAGGAAGGGTTCTTTCGGGAAGAGGAAGGAATACAGTGTCACGTGAGGAAGGGTTCTTTCGGGAAGAGGAAGGAATACAGTGTCACGAGAGGAAGGGTTCTTTCGGTAAGAGGAAGGAATACAGTGTCACGAGAGGAAGGGTTCTTTCGGGAAGAGGCAGGAATAATGTCACGATAGGAAGGGTTCTTTCGGTAAGAGGAAGGAATACAGTGTCACGAGAGGAAGGGTTCTTTCGGGAAGAGGAAGGAATACAGTGTCACGAGAGGAAGGGTTCTTTCGGGAAGAGGAAGGAATACAGTGTCACGCGAGGAAGGGTTCTTTCGGGAAGAGGAAGGAATACAGTGTCACGAGAGGAAGGGTTCTTTCGGGAAGAGGAAGGAATACAGTGTCACGAGAGGAAGGGTTCTTTCGGGAAGAGGAAGGAATACAGTGTCACGAGAGGAAGGGTTCTTTAGGGAGGATGAAGGAATACAGTGTCACGAGAGGAAGGGTTCTTTCGGGAAGAGGAAGGAATACAGTGTCACACGAGGAACGGTTCTTTCGGGAAGAGGAAGGAATACAGTGTCACGAGAGGAAGGGTTCTTTCGGGAAGAGGCAGGAATACTGTCACGAGAGGAAGGGTTCTTTCGGGAGGAGGAAGGAATACAGTGTCACGCGAGGAAGGGTTCTTTCGGGAAGAGGAAGGAATAGTGTCACGAGAGGAAGGGTTCTTTCGGGAAGAGGAAGGAATAGTGTCACGAGAGGAAGGGTTCTTTCGGTAAGAGGAAAGAATACAGTGTCACGAGAGGAAGGGTTCTTTCAGGAAGTGGAAGGAATAGTGTCACGAGAGGAAGGGTTCTTTCGGGAAGAGGAAGGAATACAGTGTCACGCGAGGAAGGGTTTTTTCGGGATGAGGGAGGAATAGTGTCACGAGAGGAAGGGTTCTTTCGGGAAGAGGCAGGAATAGTGTCACGAGAGGAAGGGTTCTTTCGGGAAGAGGAAGGAATAAAGTGTCACGCAAGGAAGGGTTCTTTCGGGAAGAGGAAGGAATAGTGTCACGATAGGATGGGTTCTTTCGGGAAGAGGAAGGAATACAGTGTCACGTGAGGAAGGGTTCTTTCGGGAAGAGGATGGAATACAGTGTCACGAAAGGAAGGGTTCTTTTGGGAAGAGGAAGGAATAGTGTCACGAGAGGAAGGGTTCTTTCGGGAAGAGGAAGGAATAGTGTCACGAGAGGAAGGGTTCTTTCGGGAAGAGGAAGGAATAGTGTCACGCGAGGAAGGGTTCTTTCGGGAAGAGGAAGGAATTCAGTGTCACGAGAGGAAGGGTTCTTTCGGGAAGAGGAAGGAATACAGTGTCACGCGAGGAAGGGTTCTTTCGGGAAGAGGAAGGAATACAGTGTCACGAGAGGAAAGGTTCTTTCAGGATGAGGAAAGAATACAGTGTCACGAGAGGAAGGGTTCTTTCGGGAAGAGGCAGGAATAGTGTCACGAGAGGAAGGGTTCTTTCGGGAGGAGGAAGGAATACAGTGTCACGCGAGGAAGGGTTCTTTCGGGAAGAGGAAGGAATAGTGTCACAAGAGGAAGGGTTCTTTCGGTAAGAGGAAAGAATACAGTGTCACGAGAGGAAGGGTTCTTTCAGGAAGAGGAAGGAATAGTGTCACGAGAGGAAGGGTTCTTTCGGGAAGAGGAAGGAATACAGTGTCACGCGAGGAAGGGTTCTTTCGGGAAGAGGAAGGAACCTAGAATGTTGCTGTGGAATATATGAGTGCTGAAAGTAGTCACCTATCATGTTCAAGTATGCACATAGTAGTCATATATATGAAATATTGAACATGAGTGCCCACATCCCAGGCTGTGTTCAGGGAGCAAGGCTGGGGGATATGATGCATGCACATTCCTTGTTGGACAGAGGATAGAAGGAAGGTCAAGTAATCAGTGGTGGTGAGCAATGGTCAATACAGGAGAATCAACAGGAGGATGGACAGAAGGGAATAAAATAGATTTACCTCTTTTAAATCAGCATATGGAAGGGGTTACATAAAAAATATAGCACAATATATCAAAATCCCAATTTATCTTTTAATCACAAGTGAGTTTGATTACCTCATGCCTGTGTCCTAGTTGGTTAATTGAAACCATACTTTAAAAAATATATGATTAGGGCTGGAGAGATGGCTTAGCGGTTAAGTGCTTGCCTGTGAAGCCTAAGGACCCCGGTTCGAGGCTCAGTTCCCCAGGTCCCACGTTAGCCAGATGCACAAGGGGGCGCACGCATCTGGAGTTCGTTTGCAGAGGCTGGAAGCCCTGGCGTGCCCATTCTCTCTCTCTCCCTCTATCTGTCTTTCTCTCTGTGTCTGTCACTCTCAAATAAATAAATAAATAAATTTAAAAAAATATATATATATGATTAGCCGGGCGTGGTGGCACACGCCTTTAATCCCAGCACTTGGGAGGCAGAGGTAGGAGGATTGCCATGAGTTCGAGGCCACCCTGAGAATACATAGTGAATTCCAGGTCAGCCTGGGCTAGAGTGAGACCCTACCTCAAAAAACAAAACAAAACAAACAAACAAACCAAATATATATATGTATATATATATATATATATATATATATATATATATATATATATATATGTATATATATATATATATATATGCCCTGTCTAAGAAGCAGTTGTGCATAACCACTTTAGAAATGGATGGCTGTCATGCCCCATGACTAGGAGGTTCTGCACCTGTGCCATCTTTCCCTTCTGGAAAAAGAGTGAAGATAAATCTGGACCATATGCAGAAACCACAGAAAAACCACAAAGAAGCCAGGCATGGTGGTGTACTCTTTTAATCCCAGCACTCGGGAGGCAGAGATAGTAGGATCACTGTGAGTTCGAGGCCACCCTGAGACTCTATAGTGAATTCTAGGTCAGCCTGGGCTAGAGTGAGACCCTACCTCAAAAAAACAAAAAGAAAGAAAGAAAAAAAAAAAACCACAAAGAATGTGAGGGACACACGATGATCCATTCCCAGCCTCCCAATTCCCCTACAACTGAAGCCAAAACCTCCCAGATAGTGAAAATGCCAGTAGAAAATTCAAAACCCAACTTCTAAGAAGATCAATGACCATACAGAAGGCTCAAAAGCAAATGAACAAAGGAAACCCGTTGAAGACCTTGACAAGACAGTCTCCAAAGTGAATGAAACTGCTAGCCATTTGGAGGAGAAAGTCCAAAACATGGAGGAAAACTTCAGCAAGAAAATTGAAACACAGAAAAAGAACCAAACAGGAATTTCTAGAAATGAAAGGCACAATCAGTCTCTCAAATTAAATTTGCAGCAGAGAGCACTGCCAATAGACAAGACTATGCAGAAGATCAAATATCTGGGAAACATTCAAAGACCAAACCTTTGAAACCATGGGGCAGAAGAAGGAGCTGCAATAAAATCTAAAGGGATTGAAAGATCATTTAGTGAAATCCCAAACCTAAAAGGGGAAATCAACATGTAAACACAAGAGGCGTTTAGAACTTTAAACATGCATGACCAGAGAGCATCCTCTCCCCATCATAGACAAGATGTCAAAAATACATGGTCAAGAAACAATACTAAAAGCTGTTAGGAAAACGTCAACTCCTGTACAAAATCAAGAACACTGGAGTAACCTCAGATTTATCCTCAGAAACTCTAAAATCCAGAAACACATAGAATGACTATATTTCAAGTCCTAAAACTAAACAATTTCTAGCCAAGAGTGCTATACCCAGCAAAATTCTCTCAAAATTGACAGAGAAAGGGCAAACGTCAAGTAAGGCAGTTCATGACAGCAAGTCCAGCACTTCAGAAAACTCTTAAAGGAATATGACATAGGGAGGAAGGAAAAAATCAACCTCATCCAAGAGAATGCATATAAGAATACTCACCATAAGAGGAAGAGGTTATAAAAACAACCCGGAAATGAATCCACACTGTTTAAACAGCAAGCCAGCAAACCCCAAATCTCACACTGGAGGTGAAGAAGAAATACCAGTGACACAGCCATCCAGAACTCCACTTCAAATCACAGGAAACATTCAAGTAAGACTTTACGGGGCTGGGAAGATGGCTCATGTGTTTCCTTGTCAAAGCATACTGGCCCAGGTTCAGTTCCCAAACCACCCAAGTCAGCCAGACACACACATACACACAAAGTGGTACAAGTATCTGCTGTTCATTTGTAGCAATGTTACTTTTATGGAATACTAAAAACCAATAGCAAGAGAAACTTGGGCAACCAGACAGATACTCAGAGACTGAACAAAATTAAATGAACAGGGGATCAGGGAGGAAATTAAATCTTTTCTAGAAATTAAGGGAAATGATGATACAAGCTACCAGATCCTCTAGGATATAACCAAGGCATTCCTAAGAGGAGTTTATAGCCATTAAGTGTTCACATTCAAAATTCAGAGAGATCTCATATAAATAATCCTATGATATAGCTTAAGGTGCTGGAAAAAAACAAGAAGCCAATCCCAAATCTAGTACAAATCAAGAAATAATGAAGATTAGGGCAGAAGTCAGTGAAATAAAGACTAAGAACAATACACAGAATCAAGTACTTGGCTCTCTAAAAAAATTAACAAGATTAGCAAACCTCGAGCCAAACTAATCAAAAGAGAGAAAGAAAAACAATAGATGGCTATAACTGCTAACCTCCCAACTGATCTGCTTGGAAATAATTTAATGATACAAAGGTCTATTTTTAAAAAAATACTTTTTCTAGGCAAACCATTATGTTCTTGTCAGCTACAGGACAGTCCCAGGGTCTTTACCCCACATAGCAGAAGGAAACAGTTGGGTCCCATGTCATCTTCATTCCCCGTCATTACACTGCCATCTGACTCAGCCTGGGCTTTCTTTTGCCTATCTCCATGTCTGTCTCTGTGCCAGACAGACCTCCCACTGTCCTGTCTCTGTGCAGTCCTGTCTAGCCTAGCCCCACTGCCAGACTGCCCCGGGTCCCATGTGCTCGACAAACCCTGCCATGACTGGGTGGACCTGTCAGCCTTCCCCACCGCTGTGTCCAGCGTAGTTCTTGTCACATGCTTTCTGGTTGGTTCACTGTTGTTTCCCAAGGTGAACATTGTCTATCTGTGTTTGTATTTATTTCCACACTAACACATAGCTTCCTCAGGATCCGTACTGAGTCCTACAGGATCAGAGGTGAACAGTGAGTATTCAGACCATATTTATTCTTAAACATGCCATTCATATTAAGGTATTAAAGTCAAATTAATTATGTAGTCTATTTATCACTGTTGAAACAAATAAACCATAAGACAGAAGGTTCTAAAGAGAAATTCTGTTCTTATCCACTTGCTCCTAGGTTTTCTCTTAAATTTTTCTGTTTTAATTTTGATAATTTTAGAAGCCAAAGCAGTATATTTTGCTTAATTTTAGCCATTCAGAAGCTTCCAAAGTAAAATTAGTCTCCTTTTTCCTATTTATTACTTCCTATTCTAAAACTCTAAAATAATCAGTGCTAATGATTTGATGTACATTGTTTTGCAGGCTTTCCTTTGCTAGAGAAAACATGAATGAATGAACATGGCTGTTTTCTTCTTCTCTTTACAATAACTGTGTCAATGTTGTGTCTCTCGTGTGTCCATCTTTCTCGTAATGGTACAAAGTCCTTCCAGGTTAGGACAGGTGGCACGATCACAGCTGCACATTTGTCATGAGTTGGATAGATGTGCGTTCACCCACCTTCCTGCGTAGCATACGTTCTTGCACAGTTCACTTGTTCCTTCTTTTGATGTTTTCCCAAAAGCATGCTCTCTGGGCCTGTGTGACTGCTCTATTTTTTTTAAATATATTTATTTGGGCTGGAGAGATGGCTTAGCAGTTAAGCACTCGCCTGTGAAGCCTATGGACTCCAGTTCGAGGCTCAGTTCCCCAGGTCCCACGTTAACCAGATGCACAAGGGGGCACACACGTCTGGAGTTCGTTTGCAGTGGCTAGAAGCCCTGGTGTGCCCATTCTCTGTCTCTCTCCCTCTATCTGTCTTTCTCTCTGTGTCTGTCGCTCTCAAATAAAAATAAAAATAAATAAATAAATAAAATAAAATATATTTATTTATTTATTTATTTATTTATTTATTTATTTGAGAGGGAGAGAGGGAGGGAGAGAATGGTTACGCCAAGCCCTGTAGCCACTGCAAACGAACTCCAGATGCATGTGCTACCTTATGCATATGGCATATTTGGGTCCTAGAGAATCAAACCAGGATCCTTTGTCTTTGCAGGCAAAGACCTTAACAGCTAATCTAAGCCATCTCTCCAGCCCCGACTACTCTATTTTAAACCACAGCCACCAACAGTTCAGGACCATGGTACCCTTCAGTGTATATCACAGTCATCTCTAATCTGAGCAGGAACTGTCCTCCAGCAAACCTCACCTCACCTAAACCCTAACTCCAGTGTGTTCTAATGTATTCATTGGCTTGATTTTTCTAACATACAAATTTAAATTTTTAACAAATACTACTACTACCATAGTACTTTTCCAGATGGTGGGTAATTTACAAAGTAATTATTTTTCTGTGTACTCCTCATCAAGTAGATGCTATCCATCTTTAATTTTTTTTCCAATCTGAAGCGGGGGAAGTATGGTTTTAATTTGCTTTTCTATGACTTTCTGTGGCATTAGTGGTATAGCCCACAACACCTAAAATGTTCATTGTCTGGCTCTTTACTGAAAAAAATTGACCAAATCCTGCTTTAATTCCTTGATTCCCTTTCTTCCTGCTTCCCTCCTTCCCTTTCTTCTCTCACTGTATCTCTCCAGGCTATCCTTGAACTAAGGATCCTCCTGCCTCTATCTACAAGTAGTAGGCTCACAGGCATGTGGCCACCACAGCCAGCTGATCCCTTTTCTTACAGGTAATTTCTCAGATAGATAGAAAATACAGATGATAAATGACCATTTTTTTTAAACCAGTGATTATTATTTGTCAGTAAAATGTAATGTAGTAAAAAACTCCCATTCAAATGGTGTGGTATGGCTCCCTACTTGTCATTGGAATAAGAAGGAAAGCCCATAATATGACTAAATAATTCAGTAATAATTTAATAATATATCTCATTTTTTTATAAATTAGGAAGCTTTTCTGGTCAATGGTAAAACCTCTTACTTATAAATATAATTTACCAGCAGGATTACTTGACATTAGTCTAATATGTTATATTAATGGTATTATTGGTAGATAATATTTAAAAATGCTTAGTTTATAAACAACAAAAGGAAGAATCTCAGGCAACTAATTAATTTAATTTGTTGGTTAATTGTAGGAATCAGTATTCATCTGTATTCATTACTCACTGTAAATGATAGGAGTGTTACTGTTTGTAAGGAAACTCGGGATTCTCTGTGCAGTAAAGTACAAGAAAAGTAGTATTTCTAGAAATTACATCCACAGGTTAGATCTAGATGTTGATGGAAAGCCCTTAGCTATCCTAAACATTTGGAAGCCAGCTGATGGTATTGAAAATGCAAATGCGTTATGCTTGTTTTAACCAAAAGTACAAAAAAAATCCTTGGGTGTTTTCCATATATTCTATTACATGTAAAAAATATATAAATATAAAATGCATGAAGTGCTATGATCTACATGTTTGTGTCCCCTCTGCAAGATTTATAGGTTAAAATTCTGAGCATAAAGATGATGTAGGAGGGGCATTTGGGAGCTGATTAGGACATGAGAGTCTTCACTAATAGGATAAATACCCTTGTTTAAAATAAAGCAGTCAAGGACATTCCTTTGTCTTTCCTGCCATGTGAAATAAAAATAAAGCCACTTAAGAAGCAAGCCCTCCCCAAACACTGATCTCCAGGCACCTTGACCTTGGACTTCTCAGCCTGTAGAGTCCTAAACAATGAGTATGTGGTGTTTAGAAGATACCCTCCTGTGGTGTTTTGTTATAGCAACTCAAGTAGAAATGACACCAAGACAGGAATTAACAACTTTTTGAGAAAGGAGGAGGGAAATTCTTTCTTAAAGACTCAGAAATGATTATATTATACTGTATGTTATATAAAATCATAACAATAATATATGGTATTATATAAAATCATGGTTTTATTCTAAATTGCAACTGCCCCACTGCAGAATAAGTCCGAGGAAGTTAGTTTTGAAGCTGGTTTCTATGAGGTAAGCTATGAAAGTAGAGGTCAGAGGGAGATTTTACCTGTTCCCAAATCCTCAACAGAGACATACATGCTTTACAATCACCAGGGCTTTATTAGGCCAACTATTCAAGTTAGTTTCTGTATGAACCTGTGTTGGGAGAAGTCAGTGTTTCTATTATTTAAAATTTGCATAATTGCATTTTGAGTTTCCCCAGTGAAATACAACTTACACAGGCTGAATGGCTGCCACAACTCAGTGTCACCAGAATCCAAAGTGACAGACAAGGGAGATAGTGGGAAGGCACTGCATGGAAATCGACTTCATTCCCTGTACCACTCAAAAGGAAAGGTGGGCCACTGAAATGGCCAGAAACATTATAGAACTTCCAGGGCATCTGTGGTGTGACAGGGAGTTGTCTAAACTTAAATGACCAAGACCAATTGGCTCAAATTACAAAAACCTCAAAAACTAATATTCTTGTGCTGGTGCATGAATTATTTTTTTCTTTACTGGAACAGAAAAACTGCCCAAAGTGTGTTTTCAGATTCCAGTCTGGAGGGGAAGTTTCATTGTGGTAGACAAAGCACAGCAGGAGCAGACAGCCTGCGTCACATCTTCACAGCAGCAGGGAAGAAGCGTAGAGTGACCTGCAAGCAAGGCTGTACTGCAAAATCTTAAGGCCCACCCCAAGTGACACTTCCTCCAGCGGGGCTCCCTCTCCCAAAAGTTCCACAGCCTTCCTAAACAGTGCCACCACCTGGGGTTAAATATTCAACATAGGAGCTGACATGTTGGGGTGGGGCATTTTACATGCACACCACCACGTACATTTGGTGCATTGAGGTGAGTGTGCAGTCTGCTGGGAATCATCACACAGTTCTAATAACTTTCTAGGATTTTCCCTGTTTTCTGTTATTATTTCATGCACTTTCATTCTAGATTTTAAATTTCCAGTAAACCTATAAGCAATTTAATCCCCTTAGTAGCTTGTAAAAGCAAAGTAGGAAATGGTTAAAATGTTCAAAAATTAGGAATCTGTCAGTCAAAATAGCCTTAAAACTTGTATATCACTTGACATGGATAGATGTTAATGCCTATGAAATAGTGTATTCTAATCTATAAAATGCAGATTACATTACTAGTTTTTATAATAATTGATACAGATTGCTTCATAATCATATTCTCTCTCTCTGTCTCTCTCTCTCCTCTCTCTGTCTCTCCCCCACCCCTTCTGGTTAGCCTGAACTAAATCTTAACCAAAACATTTTTTTAATAATATTGGCTTATCGAGCCAGGTGTGGTGGCACATGCCTTTAATCCCAGCACTTAGGAGGCAGAGGTAGGAGGATTGCTGTGAGTTTGAGGCCAGCCTGAGACTCCATAGTGAATTCCAGGTCAGCCTGAGTTAGAGTGAGACCCTACCTCAAAAAACAACAACAACAACAATAATAATAATATTGGCTTATTTTATAGTTTTTAACCTATAGCTAGTAAATAACTAGTTCATAACAGATAACAAAACCTCTTCTTAGGAACCTGTACTATTGACAGATTTTGGGTAAAATAAGAGAGCATTGAAAATCATTGCTGCTACCTTTATCACTAATAACTAAGAGATAAGGTTTGGACAGGCATGACAGCAGAGGCTACAGGTCAGGGGTCATACTGTGGTAAGGAGAATTGCCCATCTGTTTCCCCCTTTTGTTATTCTTTCTCTTCCTCAGACCTGGCCTGCCTCCCACTAAAACATGAGGTTTGGGGCAGTATCCTCCCAATATACTGCACCTCCCCCCCTCAAGACTCCTCAGGATGGCATGTCTTGCCCCAAGGGTTTCAGTCTCTAGACTGCTCCCATGAGCTGGGGAGCTGAGCTTCCCAGGAGTGAAGAGTAGCAGCCACAGGCTTCCAGGAGGGCATGCATGTACTCCCTGCCACAGGTTCCTGTCCCAAGTTAAGTTAGTAGAGACTTCGCTTCGCACAGTACCTTCAAGCCACCTGCACCCCTGCTTTGTTCTTCTCCCCTAGCAGATCCAGGAGGACAGACGGAATCTACCTCTCCTACTGCTTCCAAACCATGCCAACTGCTGCTGGTGGACTGTCAGCTAAAGCTATAAGTGCACTTGTCTTGCTTCACCTGTTATCCCTAAAATCTAAACATGAGAAAGGCAATAGATCTTGCTAATACAAGATTTTGATCAATTAAAAGTCTGCCATTCATTTTTATGCATCATTAGCAATGAAAATACATTTATTTGAGTTCACCATATAAATAATGCAATTTTGATTTTTGTTTTCTTAAAGAACAATGTGTACTCTGGAGGTAGCATGGCAAGGAGGAATACGTACGTGTGTGAAAGGACCTCGGATCGGTACACCTCACTGCAGAATGGAAGAGACAGCAGGTGAAGGTCACCCTGGTTCCCAGTGGTTTATCTCTGCCATCTTTCTACATTAGTGCTTTGCTGAAATGCCTATAGATAACTAGGTCAGAGGGAAGAAAATATAAAGCAGTGATACTGCAGTAGCCTTTCTCACTAAGCCTCTCCTGTACCTGGATGGGAGGGTGGGGATGTACTTAGGGGAAGCAGGATGGAAGTCTCCTCACCTAACAGCTCTGGGTGAACTATGGAGGGGAAAGCGTCCCTGGAGCAGAGCAGGCCACAGAGCGCTCGTCTGGTCCTGCTCACCAAGTCTCAGTCTCCATGTGCCAGCCGCTTCCTACATCTCCAGTGCCTGTCCTTTCCTAAATATCAGGATGAGGTAGCTGACCTTCCTTCCCTGGGGAAGTGGCCATCTCAGCTGATCAGTCAGATCCATAAAGTCGCTGCATTATTGTGAGGAACTTCACTTCTCTTTTAAGGAATTGGAAAAGTTACTCAATATAACTCAAAAGGATATGGAACCATTTTGTTTTTAGCTCCACCTCTGCACATTTCAGTGGAACAGACAGATCATCTCACACTGTTTTTATTCCCAATTAATGGCATGTCAAATAAGTATAAATATAAGGTGCATAAGATAAATGTATCTTCTTAAATGAAGGCTCCTTTTAGGCTAGATAGGTTGAACTCATTTTCCAACTTCCTGTTTTTCCTACACTAAGTACTAATCTACCATTCATTAAATCTATAACAGTTAACCTGTTGCTTCATGATATGAACTAAAAAAAGGTATTGTTTCAGAAATAGTGACTTTGTTATAATTACGAATCTTAATGCATGAACAATTTGGTAAAATGTACCTAAAACTATGATTTGGAGGTGAGTGCAAACCATCTCCAGCAATACTACTTGGCCACCCACAAAAATGCCAAACTTTCTCAGATTCACACATGTGGAGCAAAGACAAATGAGATGTTTCAGTGGGGGGCTGCACATCTCCTGTGTGTCCTTAGCAGTGCGATGTTTTCAGTGGGGGGCACTGCACATCTCCTGTGTGTCCTTAGCAGTGAGATGTTTCCAGCGGGGGCACTGCACATCTCCTGTGTGTCCTTAGCAGTGAGATGTTTCCAGCAGGGGGCACTGCACATCTCCTGTGTGTCCTTAGCAGTGAGATGTTTCCAGCAGGGGGCACTGCACATCTCCTGTGTGTCCTTAGCAGTGAGATGTTTCCAGCAGGGGGCACTGCACATCTCCTGTGTGTCCTTAGCAATGAGATGTTTCCAGCAGGGGGCACTGCACATCTCCTGTGTGTCCTTAGCAGTGAGATGTTTCCAGTGGGGGCACTGCACATCTCCTGTGTGTCCTTAGCAGTGAGATGTTTCCAGCGGGGGGGGGGCACTGCACATCTCCTGTGTGTCCTTAGCAGTGAGATGTTTCCAGCGGGGGGGGGGGGGAGCACTGCACATCTCCTGTGTGTCCTTAGCAGTGAAATGTTTCCAGCAGGGGGCACTGCACATCTCCTGTGTGTCCTTAGCAGTGAGATGTTTCCAGCAGGGGGCACTGCACATCTCCTGTGTGTCCTTAGCAGTGAGATGTTTCCAGCGGGGGGGGGGGGGGGCACTGCACATCTCCTGTGTGTCCTGAGCAGTGAGATGTTTCCAGTGGGGGCACTGCACATCTCCTGTGTGTCTTTACCAGTGAGATTACTAGTTCATTAAGCACCAGCATTGTCACTAGTGTTATTTCTTTCAACTGTCTTAGTAATAGAAAGTGTTAATCAGTTTAGGTTTTTAAAATTTGAATTTTTGTGTTTAGTAAACTGTACTTTTTCTTCTTTTATTCCAAAGCCTTACAGAGATGTCTGCAAGTAGCATATCTTCTGCCAGCTCTGCTGTGGCCTCTGCAGTCCCCTCAACCCGACCCCGCCACCAGAAGTCCATGTCCACATCTGGCCATCCCATTAAAGTTACACTGCCAACCATCAAAGATAGCTCTGAAGCTTATCGACCTGGGTAACATCCTGGTTGCATTTCATTTTATGTTTTAAGAATTCTAGCACCATTTGAAAATATATGTAGTCTCCATACCTAAAGAACTTTCTGAAAAGACAGTGTGGCAGAGGAAGTTTGATGGACACATGCACTGACTGTGTAATTTGGCTATTATCCAAAATGTTGCTTTATAAATTAAGTCATTTTGAGAAGAATATTCTTAAATGATTTTATTTCAAATCTGTTCATAAAATGTTGCTACCTAATTTATTACCTACGTAAATTGAGACATTTGCTATTTAAACACATGAAAACAGTAGGTAGGAAGTGAGGCCTTTGACTCCTTCCAGTTGCTGTTCCTGTCAGTGAAGCAGGTATTTGGGTGAAATATTACATGTCTGTTTTCTCTGACTTCTCTCTCAGAAGAGTTCTCAAATTCAGAATATCTGAACATTTTAACCCTTTGATAATTAGGTTTTGTTAGCCATATTGGTAGTACCATGTAGCATTTGTGCCAATACTAAGGCCTAAATTAGAAATTGGAAATGGCTTATTTTAAAAGCTTCTTAATAAACCATAAAATTGATGTGGTACATTGCTACATAATTTAAGGTAAAAAGAATTGAAATGAATATCCCTTATCTAAAATTCTTGAAGCCAGAAACATTTTGGAATTTGAACCTTTTCAAACTTTGGAATATTTATTGCATGCACATACTAAGACATATTGGGTGTGAGACCCATATTTCAACATTAAACTTACTTGTTTCACATATACCTTATACACACTACTAGAAGGTAATTCTGTACAGTATATTTATTGTCCCTTCATTTTGACTCTGGCCTGTCAGTAAAATGTGTGGAAGTTTCATGTCAAGTGCTCAAAAAATTTTGGATTTTAAAGTCTATTGCATTTCAGATTTTCAGGTTACATAGTAGTCACATATAGGCAGTATGCTGGTTAGACATTCCTGACACCGACAGGAATTGGTCTTTGTGTCCTTTGTGGCAGTAATTTCTTATTGTTAGTGACCCGCCTTTTTTATTGTATATTCTAACAGCTTATACTCTTTTATCCCCTTATCCCTGCTTCTGTAACCTTAGGGCCCTCCTCATAACTCTGGGACCCTCCTCAGTAAGGTCATGGTGGTCACTGTGGGGTCACGAAGGCCTCAGTCAGTCCCTGGGGGTTGGGGGTGGACCACACCAGAGGGCACTCCTACCCACTCAGTGGGTGACTCTTGCAGTCGTTCCTCCCCTTTTCGGCAATGTTCCCTGAGCCACGGCAGGCCTGGTGGCGGTCTGGTTTTAACCCGCCTCCAAGGTGAGCACAAGAACTGTGCCAGCAGCAGAAGCTACATCCATCCTCCTGGTTTTCGCGTGAGAGAAAGCTGCCCCGGCCATTATTGTGAGAAGTGTGTCTTCTGTGTCCCCGCAGTACCGCCCAGAGAGTGCCTGCTGCTTCCCCATCTGCCCACAGCATTAGCGCGGCCACTCCAGACCGGACCCGCTTTCCCCGCGGGAGCTCCAGCCGAAGCACCTTCCACGGAGAACAGCTCCGCGAGCGGCGCAGCGCTGCCTACAACGGACCCCCTGCCTCCCCGTCCCACGAGACGGGTGCCTTTGCGCATGCCCGCAGGGGGACATCCACGGGCCTCATAAGCAAAATCACGTCCAAGTTCGTTCGCAGGTCAGTACCACTATCGAGCTTTGTTTCCTCCAGGAATTGTAGAGGAAGCCACCCCAAATGAACTCCAGACACATGCACCACTTTGTCTTTACATGGGTACAGGGCAGTCAAACCTGGGCCATCAGTGCAGTCCCAACAATGATGGGGTTTTTTTGTTTGTTTGTTTCTGTTTTTTTTCGTGGTAGGGTCTCAGTATAGTCCAGGCTGACCTGGAATTCACTCTGTAGTCTTAGGGTGGCCTTGAACTGATGGTGATTCCCCTACATCTGCCTCCCAAGTGCTGGGATCAAAGGCACGTGTCACCACACCTGGCTTTTTTCAACAATGATGTTTTAACAAGAATATTTATTCATATTTAAATGCTTTGAGTTAGACAAAGGAAGTAGTACAAGCTTATATAAATCATGTAAATAATATTTACCTTAAAATACCTTTAGGTTGCTCACCTGCATAGTTTATCTTGTATGTCTTTATATAAAATCCAATGCCACATATATTACTTATGTAAGTTAATCTCATAAACATTTTATATCAAAATTAGTAAATACAGCTGGACATGGTGGTGCATGCCTTTAATGCCAGCACTCAGGAAGCTGAGGTAGGAAGATCACCATGAATTTGAGGCCAGCCTGGCCTATAGAGTAAGTTCCAGGTCAGCCTGGACTGCAGACCCTGGCTCAGTATAGTAAAACCAAATGACTCCATGTGCACTAAACCTCTAGTCTGATCAAACAGGACAGCTGTACTTGTTCCTGGAAAGCACCCATGCAGGTGCAGCACACACTGAGTAAATACCATGCAGGTACAGTATACCCTGAGTATACCAGTTGCAGGGTGCAGCACAGGCTGCTGTGAATTTGTCCTGTCATTGTGCCATCATGTGCCTCCTTGAGCCCTATGGCATGCCACACTCTGTGAGGTGCAGAGTGAGACCCGAGGGTGAGTGAGACAGGGCCCGTGCCCTCCAGAGCCTGATGTCGTGGAAGATGCCGGCGTGGAAACAAGTAGCTATGATCCACCCAGGGGGAGCTAGCAAAGAACATGCGGGCTCCACACCGGAGCGTCCAGAGAGGGCTCCCCACTTTAGTCATATGAGCTAAGCCTCAAGGGAGGGGTGGCTAAGAACTTACAACCCCTGCTTAGGCGGGACTGGCACTGATGCCGCGTGGTCCGGAGACTTCGACGTAGATGCGGAGCACCGGCTTCCAGCACCTGCCTCGTGCGGCCATTGTGGACTCGGTTCACAGAGCGCTGGTGACACCGCACAGCTGAACTTAAGTGTGGCCTTTCAGAAGCAGCAGGCTCTCATGGGCGTCCTGGTGCCACTGGGCAGCTTGGCATCTTGTTAAGAAAGACCTACAACCTAGCGGCAGCCAGCAGGGAGGGTGGAGGACAGGGATGATGGCTGCTTCTGGAGTCTGCTAGATCCTACAGCTGTTTTATAAAACCAGTGCTTCCTCCCTGCTACACTGGGATCGATTTTAAAGTTAGGAAGATAGGTTTTGAGTTCTGTGCTTCATTGCTACCTATGCAGCAGGTGCTGTGCAAATTGGTTCTTTTTGCCTTGCAATAAAAGTTGAGGCTGCAGAGGAAACAGTGAAGTTCCCCTAACCCCAAAGTCAGGAGAAGGGTGGCAGAGCAGAGGAGCGCCTCAGAGACGGTCCTCCGGGAGTTGAGAGTACGGCCACGCATCACTCAACTCACAGTTAAGAACGCCACCCGTGTGCAGGGCACATCACCAGAGGGGAGGACAGGCAGCGTGTGGCATGGTGTGACTGTCTCCTTACCTTGCCAAGTCCCACACAGCCGAGCCACTTTCCTCACTTGGCTGTGCTTGTGATCTTGCCCCTTCCCAGACTCCCTGACTGGTTCTTTTCAGGTCGCCTTGCCTTGCCTTTGCCTGCGCCCTAAATGTAAGAGTGTACAAGGGTGGTCTTTGGACATGTTCTCTCCTCCCATTTCCATACTTTGGTGCTCTCATAGAGATCACTGCCATCTTGCTTTAACCCTCAAAAATCTGTCTTTAGCCCGGATCTCCTCTCCGAGCTACAGCCCTATAGAGCAGTTCCCTGCCCATCATCTCCACATTTTCAAACAAAAACCAGCCTATGATCCTCCCTTTTCCTGAGATGAGCCTCTTCCTTGTTCATCAACCTTTCAGGAAATGGTAGCACCATGCTTTTGGTTGCCCTGACTGTCAGCCTCAGAGTTGGCCTTGACACCTCTTTTTCTCATTTGCAAAGTGTATTGGCTCTCTGCTTTCCACACTGCCACTGACTGCTTCTGCCATTCTTGCTACTGCCTCAGAAACTAAACCACCGTCCATCTTTCACCTCCTGGCAAGTCTCCTAACTTCTGCGTTCACCTCCCATTCTGTTTCCATCAGTATAAGATGGGTCAAGTTAGAGCCTACCGTTAGGACTGGAGGTAGAGCTCAATGGTAGGGGACTTGCCAAGCATGCATGAGGCCTTGGGTTTATCTGCCCACTGAGGAAAAAGGAAAACCAGGAAGGGTACAAGATGCTCGACTAGCTTCCGTCTTGCTCAGAATGCACTCAGCATTCTCACAGTGGAGCTCGAGGCTGAGGAGTGGCAGCTGCTCCTTCAACACTGAGCTCTCATGTCACTGGCAAGCTGATCACTGCCCATGCCCCAGGCATGCTAGAAAGCCTTGCTCCCATCCTTGGAACTTCCCACCTTGCGCACCTGCCTCACCTACTGCTTCTCGGGAGTGCCCCACATGTTCAGTTGAGGACATGGTGCTTGCTATGTTCATACGAGGTATTCATCCCTAAGTGTTTGGGGGCTCTGCACGCAGCCTGAGTGCTCCCAGCCTGCTGGGCTGCTGTGTCCTTCTGCTCCACCAAGGCCACTCAGAGCAGATAGACAGGGTTGTTTGAAACAGCTGCCCCAGGCGTCTGCAACAGTGAGAGGGCAGAATGCTGCTTCAGTTGATTACGCAGAGGAAAAAGAGCTAAAGGAGACCCCTCCTGAATTTTAAAACTTGGAAGCAGCACGTTTGGCCCTACTGTGAGCTGCGGCCACGTACGTGCAGTGGTCATTCCTGTCACAGCAGCATCTCTGTCCACACTGGAGCCCTGCCCTCCTGTGTTGTGTGGCACTGAACCTGCATGAAACTGCAAGGGCACATCTCATCTTGGACCTGCTCAGAACTTTCTCCCTCTCTCTCTTTCTTTCAGTTTGTTGAAATAAACAGGGATTGCACATACGGCATTGAATGTTTATCATCCTTCCTAATGAAGGCACCACTTATGGAACATAAGAATACACTTTATTACCCTTTTCACTTCTGACAGAAAGCTTGCTTTTACCCAGTATGTTCATGGGTAAAGGCCTATAGTTAAAGCCCTGCAAGGCAAGGGACACTGGAATGTTTCAATGACTAGCTCTTGTACTCGTGTAGAAAGACTGGACTGTCAGGTGCATGGAAGAGTGGCGCTGACTTCAGTTGCATACGTTCTGCATGAAAGCTCAAATGTCTATGCCATGCTTCAGGCATTATGGCACCCTGAAAGTTCAGCGTGGAGTTTGCCTAGCTTTCTGTCACAGCCCCTCTCTTAGTGTGTTTTAATTAGATTATAGTTTAATCTTCCTGTGTGGATATTCAGTTACTTGTTTTTTCATCACATTTGAAATGGCAAGTCAAAATTTTAGAAGACTACAAATACTAATTACCTTCAATGCAAGGACAATTGGTAATATTTTCCTGGCACATATCCAGGGAAGCTATCCAGGGAAGATCGGTGCTTTCCTTTACAGGTGAAGCCCTGCTTTTAGGCTCCCTGCTTGGGTAAGCTGTGGGCTTACTATGCATGAATTGTTAGTCTAGACTCTGAAATTAGTTGACTGTTTATTTGAAAATTATTTAGTTTTAGAAAATGTGTTGGGTTTTACTTCTAATTACAATGTTAACTCATGTTTTCTTGAGTGACTATTGGGGTTATATGTAAATAAATGTGAACCTTAACATTGCTGTTGATAATTATTAACCCTTACTTAACCTTGGACTATACTTAACAATGCCAAAATAAACATTACATACATTTTATCATTACATTACATTGCATCACATCACATCACAGTTGTGGCTGGGAACTGAAAGCGCATGTAAGAAAAGCCCTGGACTTTCACCTCGTACCCCCTCTTGACAACACCCACAGACTGAGCAGTGACAGTGACGTGGGTGTAAGGAGCGTGAGAAGCAGTGGCAGGCGACGTGGTGGAAAGCTGTCAGAATGGAAGTTTGCTCAAGCTAGCTTTACAGTCACTGCACATGTATGTTTCTTGATCTGTTTGTCACTTTTGTCATTAAATCTCAACCTTCACTTTGTTTTGAGGGATCCAAATGAAGGCGAAGCCAGTGGCAGGACGGATACGAGCAGGTGAGGAGCCTGGACCGCCAGTGTGCGGAAGCGCGCTGGACCCTCTGCGCTGGCCCACCAGGGGCAGAAGCGGGCGTGGGAACTAGAGAGCATGTGGCAATCTTCCTGCAGGGCGGGCGGGTGTTCCTAATGTGGCCTCGCACCTAGTGAAGTTTAATCAACTTTTAAGTTTGTGACCTACAAACATGGCTTTGAATTTTACACTTGGTACAGAAATGGGCTTTCTGTTCTGTAAGGTAAGTCATAGCAGAAGAATTAGCAGGTTAAAATATAGTTTTCCTTCGTAACCAAAATTTTCCCAAGGTGAAGAACACAAATAACACAAAACACTGAGGTAACTGAATACATAGGAAGACTTGATATTAGTAGTAAAGTCACTGAGCATTAGTTTTGGACAACCTTTTTTTTTTCTTTTGATTTTTCGAGGTAGGATCTCACTATAGTCCAGGCTGACCTGGAATTCACTATGTAGTCTCAGGGTGGCCTTGAACTCATGGTGATCCTCCTACCTCTGCCTCCCAAGAGCTGGGATTAAAGGCATGCGTCACCACACCTAGCTTGGACCACATTTTAAAACTAAACTGTAGCCTGATCACTGTGGTTTTCTTGACATTTAATACTACTTCGGTGTCCATTCTAGGGATGGGTCTCAAATCAAGTACAACCAGGGTCACAAGGAAGAGCTGATAAAAAGATAGCTCCCCAGGGCTATTGAATCTGTGTGGGGCAGGGGCCTGGGACATTACATTTCTAACAGGTTCCCATTTTGCCCTGTGAATAGAACAGGTCTGGGGGCCATGTGATGACAAGTCAATATCTGTATTCATATTTTATGACTGTTAGGAATTTCAGAAATGAATGTGTGTGTGGTTGGAGAGATGGCTCAGAGGACAAAGTGCTGGCCGTGCACGTGTGAGGCCTGGAGTTCGGATCCCCAGAGCCCATTTAAATGCCAAGTGTGTGCAGCAGCCCTCCTGCAGCTCCTGCTCCAGAAGCAGAGGCAGACAGGCTCCCTGGCAGGCTGGTTAGCCTGACTCGCTGAGCAGAGAGAGACCCCGCCCCAGCAGATAGGGCGGGGAGTAGTGAACGGGGCACTGGAGGCAGGCCTCCTTACACACTGAGCTGTGGGACATGACAACTGTTGACGTGCTTCTTCCTAGAACATCGAGTGAGCTCCCCAGTCACCAGTGGGGAGGAAAGGAAGACATGACAAATGCCCTTAATTTTTGTCTGCCTGCTAATAAACATGGCCACTGTTTATGGCCCTCCCCCCTGCTCTCCTGTGTTTCTGCTAGGCTTCCCTCTGAGACCTCTAGTAGTCTGCACTCACGATTATCCTCTTAATGACTATCTAATCCTATTAATCTAAGAACTTAACAACGCACTTTATCTTTCCATATTTCCCTTGCTCGATTGTTGCTGTGCTCTGCCGGTGATCTTGCTGTGTGAGTTTGGCGACATTATTCTCATACACATTTCCTGGTCCTGACTGTCTCCAGAGAGAGGGTTGCTAGGAGGGGCTGGTGAGAGAACAACACGGGGAGACGCTTGTCAGCTGCAGCAGTTCTGGGAGCCCCCTGCAGGGGTCAGTAGCGAGAACTCTGAGAGGCAGGCATAACGACCCCTGTCGCTGCCTATTGTCCTAAGGTCAAGTACAAGGAACCCCTGGCCTGAAACAAGACACCTGCTTTCCAGACTTACTGTCGGCTCTGTGACCTTCGTTGGTAGTCCTTTGAGTTTCCCTTCGCGAGTTCAGGCTCCCTCAGCTGCACACTGAGTCCACCCCAGAGCTGTGCGTGTGTGCCCTGGCAAGTGACTCTGGTTGGCCCTGGCACCCAAAGAGGCTGTGCTGCCTCAGCATGGTGTCCGTGAGCAGGAGGAAGAAAGCGAAGACAGGAGAACCTTCCACAGCTACCAGTCTCTGGGCGGTATCTCCTCAGCTTCGTCTCTTCCTCATTTTCTCTGGGTTGCAGCTGCGGCACTTTGGAGACTCCATACATAGGCACGAAAGAGACGATGGTTTAAATTATGTATCCGTAAGTGCATAGGTATATATTTATGTAGTAGCTCATAAACTCTTGGCCCTCCTGGAGCTGGCAGTCCAGGGGAAGAGACAAATACTAAGTAATAAATGACAGGTCACACAGAATATTAGAACACGCTAGATATAGACCCAGGTTAGGGAGCGGCCATGCGAGGGTAGGAGTCGAGGTGCCACAAAGCGGCCATGGGGGCCTCGGGGAGAAAATAATTTGTGACTAGAAGAAAGTACAGAATTGGCCATGTGTAGCCACTGACAGTGGTTTTCCTGCCTGAGCAGACTAACACCCAGAGGCCAGTGTGCCAGGAGCAACGTGGAGTCCCAGCAGGCGAGAGCAAGGAGGGGTGATCGGAGATGACAGTCTGGGTAGGGAGGGACGTCATGTGTTTCCAGGTGTTTTTGAGAGAAACCGGGCCATGGATGTGTGGCCATGTGCTGGCTGCAGCCTCTACGCCATAGAAGCTGTTCTCCCTCTCCCTGTCTGTCACTGCGTTCCTCCCCTGTGCACAAAGGCAGCAGGAAAAGGACCATTGTCTTCATGTCCTAAGTGTTGAGAAAAAGAATCCCAGTGGTCTTGTTCTGTGGGAGGTGGGTGGGACTCAGCAGTGGAGAATCTGTGTTTGCAGCTATGCATAGAGATACATAGAAGGAACTGGAAACGGTATTAAGTTCTCATTTCCAGCTGTTGGGTTGTTTCCTACAAACAAACGCACTGGAAAAAGTACCTGCTTTAGACTGAAGAGGCTGAAAGTCAAAGTAGATGGTATCTTTGGGCCTTTCTGTTTTTTGAGGTAGGGTATTACTCCAGCCCAGGCTGACCTGGCATTCTCTCCATAGTCCCAGGCTGGCCTCGAACTCACAGTGATCTTCCTACCTCTGCCTCCCAAGTGCTGGAATTAAAGGCATGTGCCACCATACCCAGTGTGGATCTTGTTTAAAAATATTTTTATTTACAAGCACAGAAAAATAGGAGATAGAATGGGCCCATTAGGGCCTCCAGCCACTGCAAACAAGCTCCAAACGCATGTGTCACTTTGTGCACCTGGCTTTACATGGGTACTAGGGAATCGAACCTGGGTCATTAGGCTTTGCAGGCAAGTGCCTTAACTGCTGAATCATCTCTCCAGCCCCTTTAGGTCTTTTACAGGAGCCAGCTTTGTGTCTTCTGAGGATAGGCTGCAAATGAGCTAGTTTAATTAAGCACTAAATTATGGTCAGCCAGACTTTATGTTCATGTGGGTTTCTTCACTAAAGAGAGCATTTTGTTTTCATTCCTTCCCTCGGCCCTCTTCCAGAAGTGCATCAGGAGAAGCAAAGGAAAGAGACAAGGAGGAGGGCAAAGACGTCAAGCCGCGTTCTCTGCGGTTCACATGGAGCATGAAGACCACCAGCTCAATGGACCCTAATGACATGATGAGAGAAATTCGAAAAGTATTAGATGCAAATAACTGTGACTATGAGCAAAAGGAGAGGTTTTTGCTTTTCTGTGTCCATGGGGATGCCAGACAGGATAGCCTTGTACAGTGGGAAATGGAGGTCTGCAAGTTGCCACGGCTGTCTCTGAATGGGGTCCGTTTCAAGCGAATATCCGGGACATCTATTGCCTTTAAGAACATTGCATCCAAAATAGCAAATGAGCTTAAGCTGTAAAGCTATCTGGATATACATGATCAGGGAGGATGCATCACATATGAGGTACAGTGTTTGAATGTACAGTAAGGCCTGATATGGCCCACCTGTGAATCTCCCTATGTAGAATTTGCCCTTAATGCAATAAGGTTATACATAGCTATGAACTGTAAAATTAAAGTCAGTATGAGCTATAATAAAATCTGTAGCTTAAACAATAGGTTCACATGCACAGGTAAGTATACTGTGTATTTCTGTTCATTTTTTGTTCATAGAGTTGTATAATAAAATATGATTGCTTAAAATCTTGTATAGTTGTCTAGATTTCTGCACATAAATGTAAGTTTAATGCTTTGAGTTGAAAATGTTTTTCCTTGTTATTTTCACTCTGGTGGGTTTTTTAAATTCTTACCTCCATCATGCTATCTTAAAATTGTGTCCAGGATTAAAAGTGCACAGAAATAGTCTTTAAAATTGTAGCATGAACTTTATAAAATTACTTTAAAGTCACATTTAAAGGAAACCAGAAGCTGACAAGTAGATCGGCTGTGTCCCCTAGAACTGTTCCTGCCCCCCTCTGTTCCCCGGCCTCATCACCCAGCAGGGTTAGTTGAGAAGGTTTACGGTGTTTACAGAGTCAGCACTTACACCTTGTAAGATAAAGTACATGAAAATGAATGCCAGGTTCACCTACAGCTGACCAAGAAGTACCAAGGAAGAGCTCAGCCTATAGCAGATGTGTTCCGAGCTGTAGAGCTGTCTGGCCCACTGCTACCTGTAGCATCAAAACTGAAAAGACCAGTAGCTCATCTGGCTGTGAGAACATAAGCCATCCCTTGGGTTTGCCTCCCTCAGAGCACCGCGGTGCTTGCGGTGACGTAAATGCCGGGACTGTCATAGCACAAGCTCGTCCTACACTGTCGGTCAGTGCGTCGTTAAGGACAACGCCACCTCAGGAATTAACTGACACTGGGAACATTTGCCTCATTTCCCTCCCATCTTCTCCATCCACTTGCTGTAGTGTCTGTAAGTACTTAAGAAACTTAAGAGCAAAACATAGTATTTATACCAGTTTTTTATGGGTTTACACTTAACCGTGATTGTTTAGTTTGCTCCCATTGATCCATTTGTTTTTGGTGTGTTGCCAAATTTCCTGTATGTATCACCTCGTGATGGCTGTAGTGTGCAGCTCTGTAATCCGGCATTGGCTTCGTTCCCTTCATCATCAGTGACACATGTAGTGTGAAGACACTAGTAAAGGAACATTTTCATACTTGTTACTTTATACTGAATTAGCCTTGGAGGTTGACTGTGCAATGTTATTTAATGTTGTAATTACTGTAATACCAACACGGGTCCCATCTGCACACTCATGGAAAACAGAAAGTGTATTCAAAGTTTATCAGTTTGAAGAAAAATAAAGCTCTGATAAATGCTGTAATTCTGACCTGTGGTGGAAAGCACTTCCAAACCAAGCTGGCTGTCCATGCTGTCCTGTATCTTGACGTAACTCTCTTCTGTAATATCCTGTTCTAAAATGAAGTGCATACTTGCCTTAGCAAATGGTGGTGTTTGAAGAAACAAACAAACAGACTGAAACAAAACAGTGTGGGCCCCTCTTAAGCTCGTGTTCACTCAGAACAGTCGACGCAAACCTTCACTCACCCTCACTGGTGCACACAGAAATTTTACTTGAACAGATCTCATAATAAAGCACTTGTCTTTTGCTCTTCATCGAATGTGAATTACCTGTTTCCTGGTACAAAAGTGTTCTGTATGAGGAGTGTATTTTATGTGTTCTAAATTTAGTTGGTAAGTAATGATGCTATATAGGTTTTCAATATGTCTTGACAAGAAAATTTAATCTTTTATAGGAATTCCAGTCATTGAAATACTTTTCCAAAAATGTAGACTTCATGCCTTTCCAAAGTAGAAGTCTTTTATGTTTTCTCACTCTGGCCAACCCTTGTGTTTTGTGGGAAGGAATTTTACTTCAGTATTTTTTATGAACTAAAAATGAAATCTTGACATTCACTTTATAGTTTCCATCTTCTGTGTTCATGATAATATTACTTTGAAGACTTAGAGGAATTTTAAAAATGTGTTTGCATAAATAAACACCAGTTCATGTTCACTGGCTGTGTGATATCAGGATTTCCTTGGCTCTGTGGAAATATTATTTGATATGGCATCCCATATATTTAATTAATTTGTAGAAACTGGGACACAGTATTTTGCTTGATAAATAAAAATAACAAAATGAAATATACTCCAAAACTTTGACCTAGTAATATACTCTGTGAGATTGAATTTGATTTAAAATCTAAAAGGTTTTATTATGAAGTAATTTTCACCAAAGTACCATTTCCCAGTAGGAACAACAAAGATAACATGTAGTGAGTGAGGACTGCAGTTTCCTTAAATAAGTGATTATCTTAGCCTGTTTAAAGCTATCAAGATGATCTCTGCCTTGATGTTAAATCTACCAAAGGAACTACAATACATTCAGATGTGTAAAGGAACTACAAGAGATGATTTCTGACACTCAAAGGGGGTTTTTCCCCCATTTTAGAAGACTATATAACTTGTACACAACCAAAAAGACACACTCAAATGGGTAGTTTTTGAGTGCTAAAAAAAAAAAAAAAAATCCACAAACAACTGATGCAGCACTTCTGGGAAGAGAGAGTTCCAGATATCTGCCACAAAAGAAAGCCTTTCAGAAGAACAGAATGGAAAAGACCCACCACAATAGGAAGAGTATGTGAGAGAAGATAAAGTTGGTAATAACTGTAAGACTTACCATAAGTGAACTGTGTGCTATTGGGAGCATCCAGGTTCACACAGATCACACAGCTAGGTATGAGCCCCTCAAGAGGTGGAGACAGGAAAACCACTGCAAGATTGAGGCCAGCCAGGGATGGCTACAAGGTAAGACCCTGCCTCAAAATCAGGAGTGGAAGCTCAGGCTGGAAAATGTGACAGGGGGCATATTGGAGAAACATTTCAACAAATCTGCAAGATTCTGTAGGATTTATGGAGTATGTACAAGATCAGTGACAGCAGAGAAAGCTGTAGGCATGTGATTGTGTTTCCAGCTTACTTACATCAAGCCTCCTTTCATCTAACATGGTACGAGAAGTATCAGATTTACCCTCCCACCTAAACCAATGATTAGACAAAATATATAGAACGGTTCTGAGCAATGTTTTCCAGACACTGAAGATCACTCACTGCATGAGGAACAATGAACAAATGGACTGACCCAGCCTTCTGCCTTCAGGGACTCACCAGTCTGCAGTGCAGGAAGGGTGAACCTGAGTTCCCTTTTTCAGATAGAACTTGGAGACTAGGAAACGAAGACTCCCAGAGGGAGAAAGCTCTGTAGGGACAGGGACAGACACACAGGAAAAATGTACCTGCAGCCAATGAAAGAAATGTCTGAAAGTGCCAAAGGGCATCATCATCACAGATCATGCAAGGACAACTCCTACCCCAGCCAGCTATGGTCACCGGTCACCCAGCCATGGTAGACCAGCCCTGAGAAGAGCGTGCCTCATTGGCCCTAGACTTGTTGCTGCTTTGGCCCTGGGCAGGAAAATGCCTCTCATAATGAAGAGGGGAAAGTCATTAATGCCAAGCCAGAAATGGCACAGCTGCTATGTGCTGTGCGTGCCTGTAACCCAGCACTGAAGGGGACGGAAACGGGAGTGTCTGGGAGGGTCAGCTAGTCTAGCTGGAAAACCGCGAGCTCCAGTTTAGTGAGATTCTGCCTCAGGGAAATAAGGAGGAAGAGCAATAGAGGAGAACTGCCAACATCTTCCCCTGGTATCTACACACATGCACATGAGGCATGCACATCTGCACACACACCAGAGACAATAACAGTCACCTAGAGATGGAAATTACAATTTTTGCAAAGAATATGCTAGATACAATTAAGTTGTTTAGACATTACAGAAGAAAAAGGAGAGGACCTGAAGACAGCACTAGAAATGATTCTAAGAGAAACAACAGCTGAAAATGGTGAGTAGTGTCTCAGTGTCCTACAGCGAACTCAAGGACCAGTCCATGATAAGACCCTAAGGAAGAGGAGAAGTAGAAATAAAAAAATTTGAAAACTGGAATGGCCAGGTTTTTTCAAATATCTATTGGAAACCATAAGCCCATAGACCCAAAATATTTAAACATATGCCAAAGAGAAAACAACAGGTTTTTAATCAAACTGCTTTGAAATACTGATTAAAATAAAGCCAGTCACAAGAGGAAAAAGACGTTATGAAAATGGAACAAAGACAAGAATGATTTTCTAGTTAGAAATGATATACTCTGAGGAAAAATAAAACTGTCTAGATGGGATCCTAATACTTTATGTATTTATTTGAAAGACACAGATACAGAGAGAGAATGGGCACACCAAGGTCCCTGGCTGGCCATGGCAAATACACTCCAGACATCTGTGCCACCTTTTGCACCCAGCTTGATGTGGATAATGGGGAATCAAACCTGGATCATTTAGCTTTGCCCAGAAAGCACTGTAACTGCTAAGCCATCTCCAGCCCTACCTGAAATTCTATACCCAGATTACAAAAACAAAAAAATCTTCCTGAAGCAGGTGAAATAAATGGCTAATAGAGAAGAGTTGAAGAACTTGATCACCACAGATTTGCAAGATTTGCATATTCACAAGAAATGTTAACAGAAATATTTCAAGCAGAAGGAAATGTGTAACTAACATATGATGGTCTGTGTCTACCAAAAAAGACAAAGAGCATGGAAAAATGAAACTATGTTTAAAGTAACAGTAGTAGCAATTGAGTTGATAGATGCAAAATGTAAGGTTTATAGATGTAAAAGCAAAAGCTATTGTCATCATATCACAAAAGCCTGGAGGCTCCTTTGTAGTTCTTGTACTCTACATGTGGCTTGCTGTCTCCTTAAGATGGAATATGATAAGTTATAGGTTGGAGGTATACTATGTACTCTAAAACAACCACTGAATAAATATACAACACTTTTAGGGAATGGGCTAGCAAAGGCATAAGATAAGATGTTCTTAAAATAATGCCCTTGGTACTTCATTACTCTAAAAGAAAAAAAAAAAAACTCAAGGACAGATAACAAAGCAACAGAATGAAAAAGCAGCCTACAGCATGGGAAAAGATATTTACAAATTGTCCAAAATATTTACGGAACTCAGCTCAATAGTAAGAGAACCCAATTTTAAAAAAAAAAAAAAAAAGATGGACAATGGACCTAAGAAAATATCTCAACAGACATTCAAATAACCAACAAGGTTTTGGGGGGTTGGTAGAGATTCGAGGTAAGGTCTCACTCTATCCCAGGCTGACCTGGAACTCTCTAGATCCAGGCTGGCCTCAAACTTAAAGCAATCCTCCTACCTCAGCTCCCAATGCTGGGATTAAAGCATGTGCCACCACATCCAACAACCGTGCCCAAAATTACCCATTAGAAATGCAATTAGAACCATGATGTCAAGCCAGATGTGGTGGTGCATACCTGTAGTACTAGAACTCAGGAAATGGAGGTAAGAGGATCATGTGTGAGTGTTGTCAAAAAGAAAATAGGTAAGTGTTGGTGAGAATATGGAGAAAAAAGAATCCTTTGTATATCGTTAATAGGAATGTAAATTAGTATAGCCAGTTTGGAGAACAGTGTAAATGTCCTCAAAAAGCTAAAAGAATTACTATATAACCCAGCCATTGAACTTCTGGGTACATATCCAAGCAATATGATATCAGTATGTTAAAAGATATGTGCATCCCATGTTCATTGAAGCATTATTCATAACACCAGTATGTACAGTAAACATAAGTAGAGAAAGACCATCCTATCCTACAAGAAGAAGAAAATCCTGTCACTTGTGACAACATGGATAAACTGAGAGGACAGTATGTTAACTGAGGTAAGCCAGACACATAAAGAAAGATGCATGTAGAATATAAGTGAAATACAGAAATGCCAAATCATAGAAATAGAGAGTAAAACAACAGTTACCAGAAAAAAGATTGGTATTTGTGACAGCATGTTAGACAGCTTCAGGGGACCTAGTTAAGTGGTAGAGCACTTGTGTGGCATACTTAAGGCCCTGTGTTCTATCCCCAATATGAAAAAAGAAAAGAAAGGAAAAGAAAAAAGTACTATGTGGAAAAGCTTGATTTAACCGTTTTACAATATATACAAATATGGGTCTGGAGACATGGCTTAGGGATTAAGGCTCTTGCCTGTGAAGCCTAAGGACCCATGTTTGACTCTCCAGATCCACCATAAGCCAGACACACAAAGGTGAGGCAAGCACAAAGTCGCACATGCCCACTAGGTGGCGCATCTGGAGTTGGATTGTAGTTGCTGAGGCCCTGGCATGCCAATTTTTTCTCTCTCTCTCTGAAACCACAAGTTATACAAATTATATTGTCAAAACATTAAAAATGGACAAGAAAAAAATCCTCAAAAACCATTAAAAAATATTTTTAAAGAACAGATATATAAAACAAGGCTGGGCTTGGTGATGCATGCCCTTAATCCCAGCACTTGGGAGGCAGAGGTAGGAGGATCACCATACATTCCAGGCCAGCCAGAAGCTACATAGTGAATTCCAGGTCAGCCTGGGCTAGAGCATGACCCTACCACCAAAAGGAAGAAATAAAAAAATAAAACAAATAGCAAGTAACAGTTTTATACCCAAATATTATATATTAAAACTCCAATGCAAAGATCAGAAGATCCAACTATATGCTGTATACAGAAAACTCATTGTAAAAAATATAAACTCATATAAGTTTAAAAAAAAATATTAGAGAATGGAGATTTTCCTGATTTAGAGTTAAAATAACAAATATGCTTTGAGGCTGAAGATCCTAAGGTCCTAATCTCAGACATATCCCCAGTATTCAACAAGTAAAGAGACTACAGCCCCACGCAGTGGCAGGTTGAAAAAGCAGACTGAATGTGATGTCCTGGACACCAGGAATGACACACAGGGTTAGAAGTTGAAAAGGCAGACCGAATGTGATGTCCTGGACACCAGGAATGACACACAGGGTTAGAAGCTGAGAAGGCAGACCGAATGTGATGTCCTGGACACCAGGAATGACACACAGGGTTAGAAGCTGAAAAGGCAGACTGAATGTGATGTCCTGGACACCAGGAATGACACACAGGGTTAGAAGTTGAAAAGGCAGACCGAATGTGATGTCCTGGACACCAGGAATGACACACAGGGTTAGAAGCTGAGAAGGCAGACCGAATGTGATGTCCTGGACACCAGGAATGACACACAGGGTTAGAAGCTGAAAAGGTAGACCGAATGTGATGTCCTGGACACCAGGAATGACACACAGGGTTAGAAGCTGAAAAGGCAGACTGAATGTGATGTCCTGGACACCAGGAATGACACACAGGGTTAGAAGTTGAAAAGGCAGACCGAATGTGATGTCCTGGACACCAGGAATGACACACAGGGTTAGAAGCTGAGAAGGCAGACCGAATGTGATGTCCTGGACACCAGGAATGACACACAGGGTTAGAAGTTGAAAAGGCAGACCGAATGTGATGTCCTGGACACCAGGAATGACACACAGGGTTAGAAGCTGAGAAGGCAGACCGAATGTGATGTCCTGGACACCAGGAATGACACACAGGGTTAGAAGTTGAAAAGGCAGACTGAATGTGATGTCCTGGACACCAGGAATGACACACAGGGTTAGAAGCTGAGAAGGCAGACCGAATGTGATGTCCTGGACACCAGGAATGACACACAGGGTTAGAAGCTGAGAAGGCAGACCGAATGTGATGTCCTGGACACCAGGAATGACACACAGGGTTAGAAGCTGAAAAGGCAGACTGAATGTGATGTCCTGGACACCAGGAATGACACACAGGGTTAGAAGCTGAAAAGGTAGACCGAATGTGATGTCCTGGACACCAGGAATGACACACAGGGTTAGAAGCTGAAAAGGCAGACTGAATGTGATGTCCTGGACACCAGGAATGACACACAGGGTTAGAAGTTGAAAAGGCAGACCGAATGTGATGTCCTGGACACCAGGAATGACACACAGGGTTAGAAGTTGAAAAGGCAGACCGAATGTGATGTCCTGGACACCAGGAATGACACACAGGGTTAGAAGCTGAAAAGGCAGACTGAATGTGATGTCCTGGACACCAGGAATGACACACAGGGTTAGAAGCTGAAAAGGTAGACCGAATGTGATGTCCTGGACACCAGGAATGACACACAGGGTTAGAAGTTGAAAAGGCAGACTGAATGTGATGTCCTGGACATGAATGACACACAGGGTTAGAAGTTGGAGCTGAAGGCAGATTTGGATATTGTCACCAATTTGAGATATGATTAGTAACAGAAACAAGATATAGTCACAGGCTAATGATGAGTGCTTGAGAGAATACCAAGTAAATTTGTGTAATGATTTCAAATGGGAGAAGCATAACTTGAGTCTGTTACTTTGGAAACATTAAAAATGAATTGTCTTCACTTATTTTAAGAGTACATAACCTAGTATTTTCCATTGTCTAAATTAATATTCCAACTGAATTATTGCCAAAATCACATATGTATACAGAAATCTGCCTATATAACGTGTAGAATTTGTAAGATGGCATAGTAAAAGTCAATTTTTTATTCATATTGGTCTCAGTGGTCTGTAATAGCATTTGCATTTTTGTGTATGTAATAGAATACCACAATACATTTTCATGATTCTCAAAATGCTAATATTATTAAAGTAGACTCTGAGCTATATTGGTTGATTTTTTTTTCTCTATACATCAGTCATCAAATAATTCTACATGAGGCATTCTGAAGTTGGATATATCAACTGTACACAAAATTTTGGACTACAACCCTAACTTGAACAGATCTTATCCATGTCTGGATAAGATGATAATAGATTTATTCCAAGAATAAAAATGCCACTTGAATGGACTCTGAAAGTAATAAAACTGTTCTCTAAAACTGATTATGATGTTGTTGCCACAATAATAACAAAGACCAGACCAGCCTACCCTGTACATGCACAAGGCTTGGCATGAACGCCCAGAGACCACAGTCCTGGAGCTTGCCTGTTCTCCCACTTCCATCCATCCAGGGCCTGAAGTTCAAGTCAGCAGCATGATTTCACTCAACAGCTTGTGCATGATTTGATTCACAGTTTGCCTAAATGCACTTTCCGTGATGTTTAATTAGAATAACAAGAAGTAAGAAGAAGAGAAAGGTAATCAGTTACAGTTACAGTTTTTCTTAGCGAGTCCATGCTAATTGTTAGTAACTACATATTCTTTCCTAAGTGCTCAGTTCCCTTATAGCCACTGAAAGATTTTTCTAGAATCCATGATTACCTGTGTGGGTAATCTCTTGCCGCCTAGTCTGCTTGCCTCACTTTCTCAAAGGACACCTACAGCAATTCAGAAAGTTAAACCTGTGAGCTCTTTCTGTGCTTTTTCTTTTACTACAGACAGGAGTCACAAGGAACCCAGAGTAGTAATGAAGGTAAGTTTACATGTTATCCTGTCTTTAGAACAGTAAAAATTTAAAAACATAAAATGACATATTTGAGCAAAGGTAGGGAATATAGGTAAGACAAATGAAAAAAATTAACACTGAAGCATCTTACCAGTATTTGATCTGTATTCTCCAGCCTTGAGCTCTGTATATAATAGCTGGAAGATGGGGGCGGGGGGGGGGGGGGGGGGGGGGGCGAACCAAGAAAAATCATGACCACCAGGTGGCAGCAGCACATACAGATGAGCTCTGAACAGGTTTCCCAGGGATCCAGAGAACTGCAGGAAAACTTGCCAGGCCAGGGAAGGGAGGTGGGAGAAGGGGCATGATGGGGAGACTGGGGGCCTCCTAGGGCAGCAGCTTTTTAGGGTTTGCGGAGCCCAGGGTTTGTCTTATATATGGCTCACCGGTGGTTTTACAAATTATACAAAACAGCCAGGCTCTAAATAAATCAGAAACGTGGAAATATATGTGTGCATGTGCTTGTTTGGGCTACATTTCAGGCAAGTGGATGTGTAAGGTTCTGAGTTTGTCTCTAGCAGGCTTAAGCTAACAGTCCTAGGTAGGCTATGGTGCAGAAGCTAAACATAGGGTCCTCCTGTAGAACAGTAAGTTGTAAAATGAGTTATGCCGCATATTGCTTCATGACATGCCTTTAAGATCTATGGCTCTCTTTCTGTGGCCTTATGTCATCATTTTTTAACACATGATGCACTTTTTAGCCCCAATCATGTATATGTTTCATGGAAAAATATAAGGAAATTCTATATCTGGGAATAACACCTAGGATTGGAAATATACTCAGTTGGCAGAGTGCTTGCCTAGTATGAACAAGGCCCTGGGTTCAATTCTCAGCACCACAAAAACCACCTGGAGGCACACACTTGTAGTCCCAGCACTCAGGAGGGAGAGGCAGGAAGATCCGAAATTTGAGTCATCCTCAGCTACATAGTGAGTTTCAGGCCAGCCTGAGTGTTGCAGTCAGGTTCACATTGCTGCAGAGATCACCCGACCAAGGGCAGCTTTTACGGGGGAAAGGGGGAGTTTATTTTGGCTTACTGACTGAAGAGAAGCTCCATGATGGCAGGGGAAAATGATGGCATGAGCAGAGGGTGGACATCACCCCCTGGCTAACATCGGGTGGACAATAGCAACAGGAGAGTGTGCCAAACACTGGCAAGGGGACACTGGCTATAATACCATAAGCCCACTCCCAATAATGTTCGGCCTCCAGGAGGTGTTAGTTTCCAAATCTCCATCAGCTGAGAACCTAGCATTCAGAACACCTAAGTTTATGGGGGACACCTGAATCAAACCACCACATTCTGCCCCTAGCCTCCTTAAGCTGATAACCATACATGATGTATGTCCAACCTTAAAAGTCCCCATAGTGTTTATCCTAATAATGTTCAAACATCCCCATAATCCAAGGTCTTTTACCTGAGCCATAATAACAAAAATTCCCCCCAAACCCCATAATGGCACAGAATAAACATTCACACTGCAAAAGTTGGCACTGGGCATAGCAAAGAAATATACAACCAATACAAGACTTAAAACAACCATCAAACTCTGGCTCCAAGTCCAACAACTCTAGTCAGTTACAAGTCTCCAAGTTTGATAATTTTAGTCAGAAACAAGTCTCTAGAGCTCCAATTCCACCCCTCCAGCTAGGCTACTCACAGTCCTAGAAAACTTCATCTGGGGCCGGCAGCTCCTTGGCAGCCATTTCATGGTCCCGGCATCTCCACTGGGTCTCCACTGCAATGCTTCATCCTCATGGCCCCATGGGGTCTCCATGCAGGCATCCAGCAAACCTGCTTCACTCTGCCCATGGCCATTTCCAAAACACAAGACTGTGTTGCAAATTCAGCGACTCTCTCTTTCCTGCATTTCCTATTCTTCATAATACCAGGTAGAGTGCCAATTTGCTAATAGGGGAGGGCGAGGGAATCAAGCAGACTTTGAAGAACAGGACACTCCTTGAGCACTCAGGCCCCTTCAAAAGAGCCTATATTCTTCCTGTTGCCCCACTGCAGGTCAGCTGGCCCAATCTCAATGATTGTAATCTCTCAGTTGCAGCTGAATGGACAGCACCTTCAACCAAATATTTCATTTTTTTTCCTCTGGGCCATATCCCTCTTCTCACACCAGTTCATTTCTACACAAAGCAACCCTGCACAACTTCTCAGGACATGGGTATAACAGCAAACCTCTCACACAAACTGCTTCTAGCCCAGTCCAAGCAAAGCTCTTTCTTACCCTCACAAGCCAAACCTCACAGTCCATAACTTACTGCATTCAGGTCTTTTAACTCTGACCAGTATAGTCCATCAAGATGTACTTACAGCACTGCAAGGTGTCTCTGAGGCCAAGGTTTCTAAGTCTTCCACATTCCTCTTGAAAACCCTTCAAAAAGCCAAAGCTACACAGTCAGGTATCTAGCAGCAATGCCACTCTCAGTACCAACATTACTGTTGCAGTCAGGTTCACATTGCTGGCAGAAATCACCCAACCAAAAGCAGCTTGTGGGGAAAAAAAAGGTTTATTTTGGCTTACAGACTCAAGGGGAAGCTCCATGATGGCAGGGGAAATAATGGCATGAGCAGAGGGTGGACATCACCCCCTGGCTAAAATCAGGTGGACAACAGGAACAGGAGAGTGTGCCAAACACTGGCAAGGGGACACTGGCTATAATACCCATAAGCCCGCCCCCAACAATACACCGCCTCCAGAAGGCATTAATTTCCAAATCTCCATCAGCTAGGGACTTAGCATCCAGAACACCTAAGTTTATGGGGGACACCTGACTCAAACCACCACACTGGGCTACATGAGATCTCATCTGAAGACACCAAAAAAATAAGAGGAGGAAAGAGGAAGGAAAGGAAAGAGATATGCATGGAAGGTATGCATGTATAACATGACCATATATATGTATGCATGTCCTTCTTTTCTTAAAGTCTTGAGCATTGAGACTACTTTAATTTTTTATTATTTTTATGTTTATTTGCAAGGAATGAAAGAGAGAATGTATATGAATGGGCCAGGACATTCAGCCTCTGCAAATGAACTTCAGATGTATGTGCCACTTGGTGCATCTAGCTTTATGTGGGTACTGGGGAATTGAACCAGAGTCGTTAAGCTTTGCAGGCAAGTGCTTAACCATTGAGCATTTTGAGACTATTTTAATGGCCAAGCATAATGGAACACACTCAGGAGTCTGAGGCAGGAGGATCATGAATTTGAATCCAGCCTGGACTACATAGCAAAACCCTGTCTCAAAACAAACAAAACTCCATGAAGACTACTTGAATAATTTCATGATACTCTGTTTGATAAGACATAGCTTGTTTAGTTGATGCCCTATTTTAGAACATTTAGATTATTTTCTCAGCCTTTGTTATCATAGCTTTGTCATGTATGTCCCTGTGACTAGATCTACATACATACATCCAGACTTTTCCCTCAGGTGATGCCCTTCAATGCTGTGAAGATTTGAGTTTTTATTTCCTGTTAACTGTAGTTTCATCCTGTCCCCAAGGCCTGGAAATCATTTCCTTTGAGAGAAAAGGCTGCAACAAAAATACAGTTGAAGGCTGAGGAGATGGCTCAGCTGATAAAATGCTTGCCTACAACACCTAATGACCTGGGTTCGATTCCTCAGTACCCACCAACGTAAAACCAGAGGTACAGAGATGCATGCATCTGCAGTTCGTGTGCAGCACCTGGAGGCCCTTCCACACCCATTCTTTCCCCATCCTCTGTCTCTCTGTGCTTGCGAATAAATAAAAAGATTTTATTTTTTAATGTAGTTGAGAACTTTCTCACCTTTGACACCAAAGCCACAGGCATACCAAGTGACTCACTGAGCAGCTCCAGGGCTCCAGGAAAGGCGATGGCAAGACAGTATTGAAATGTGTGGGAATGGGGGGGGGGGATAGTATTTACTAGAAATCTTCATAGAAAAAGGCTCAGTAGTGACTTCTGAGAAGACTCAAAACTCATCAAAGTGCTAGAAAGAAGTGACAGCGGAGTGTCAGCACTAAATGAGACATCTCTATCACACCCTCCAATGGCTCACGGATTACAGCAGAAGAGGCGGAGGAAAGAGTGGAAGAGGCACAGGGCGGGGGAGTGCTTGGGAGCCATGTCTTCCAGATGCCAAGTGGTCTTAGTATTCATGAATTCACAGTGGCTGCTGTTCCCTGCACAAGTCCTGCACAATGTTGGGCCCAGCCACAGGTGACTGTAGCTGACCAGAGAAAGCTGCAGAGAGACCTGCGCCTTCTCCCGTGGGCACTCAGTTGTGCCAAGTGCTGCTGGCCTCCCGGTGGTATGTAGTGGGGAAGTGAGCCAAAATTCTGACCCTGCTTCCAGTCACCTTCCAGATCAAGCACCCACAATAGCCATGATGCCCTTGTGTTCCAGAAGTTAGAAGGCTTGGGCTAAACCTGAGGTAAATGTAGTATAAATTAGAGCTTGGGGACTAGCCCAGCCTGGCTCAGCTAGCTTTTGGCAGATCTCAGTTGTCGGCACCTCACTGAAGCCACAGACACAGGAAAAGCTCTCTGTCTCTCTCCCTCCCTCCTTCTCCCTCTTTCTTTTCCGTCCCTCTCTCTCTCTTTCTTTCTCCTTTCTCCCTGTACCTCTCAAAACTCTCCATGTCTCATTCTCTCTCATTGCAGTCTTTGGAAAATAAGCATTACCCTATCTGTTTAATGGTTTATAGCCAGCAGCGCCATACATATATTTCTTCTTGAGTCTAAATCCATCGTACAGAAATAAACTAATAATTTTAGACAATATTCATTCAGATAACTTCATCTCTGTATATATTATCTGCCTCCTTCTAAATCAACATATTTGTTACAGAATAAAAGATTAAAACATAAAGCTTTTATATGTCTACAAATAAAAAAATATTATAACTGTTTCTATGTAAGTGATTTCAAGCAGGCAATTCTTCCAAGCCTCTGGGGTCCCCAGACATTGCTTTTTATCCTGATGGTGTACCTTATTATTGGACGAGCGGTTTCTAATTCTTAGCAGTGAAGGAAGGTCCCTAGGGTGGCAGGTAGTGCGAGTGGCCCCTCAGCTTTCTTGTCATCTGTCCAGTGAGCAGAAGCAGGAGGTGACGGCACACATCAGGCCCCTGGGGCCTGAAGCAAGCTGAACAAGTTCATTGAGATGAACCAGGTGTTGGGCCAGGCTCCCTGGAGGGCAAAGCGGGACTGAAGCACTGAAGTGTTTCTGCTACACCCTCTGGCCAGCGTGTCCCACTGGGACTGCCCTGTTCTATGACAGACTGCCAGTGTCTGGTCCCCAGTCTCAGAGCATGCAGGAGGCAGAGGTAGGAGAATTGCTATGAGTTCAAGGCCACCCTGAAAGTATTTAGTGAATTCCAGGTTAGCCTGAGCTAGACTAAGATCCTACATACCTCGAAATAAAAAAGTGGGGGGTAGAGATGGGGCAGAGAGTTTTGGGTTTACCAATGTAGACCCAAAGGTGGTTATGAACGAACTGTGTCCCTCCACATCCCTATGTATCAACCCGAACCCCAGTAGCTTGGAATGTGACTCTATTTAGAGATAAGAACTTTAAAGAAGTGATAAGATTAAAGGAGGCCAGGACTGGGGAGATGGCTCTATTGATAAAGTGCTTATCTTGCGAGCTTTAGGACCTGAGTTCGGTCCTCAGAACCCATGTTTAAAAATAAAATAAAATAAAAAATAAAAAAGCAGAGCCCAGTGGCACAGACTTGTAGTCTCAGCACTGTGGAGGCAGAAACAGGCGGATCCTGCATGGAGACTTCTAGGTCAGCCAGTCCTCTTGTTGTGACCCAGGCCATTGTGAGACCCTGTCTCAATGGGATGAAAGGAAAGAAGGAAGGAGGCAAGGAAGGAAAGAAGGGAGGGATGAAAAGAAAGAAAAAGGTGAATGTCACATGAGGAACAACATGTGAGATTGTTCTCTGGCTTCCACACGTGTGCATCTAAATACACACACACACACACACACACACACACACACGATTAAATGAGGGTATAAGGTGAGACCCCTGATCAATAAGATGGGTGTCTTTATATGAAGACATCACCCAAGTCTTTGGACGATTAGGAAGCAGTGATTTTTCTGTATCAAGTCCGGTCGCTAAAGTGGCAGTGCCCAGCCGTCATCCCAGCGCCAAGAAAGACAACTGGGGCCAACCCGAGGTCAGCCTGGTCTGCACAGGAGTTCCAAACCAGCTAAGGCTACAGGTGAAGCCCTGACTCAAATCAACCAACAACCCTCTTCCTACAGTGCCTTCTAGAAAGGCTCACAGGCTCAGGATAGTGAAGGTGATATATCAGAACAGCATAAACTGGATGGCTTATCAGCAACAGAACTTTATTTCTCATGGCTCTGGAAGCTGGAAAGTTCACGAGCAAAGTGTTGAAAGATTCATTTGTGCTGTGTCCTCACATGGCACAAGGGGAAAGGAGGAGTACGTCTCGGGCTTTTTTGTAGGGTCATCCATCCCACTGATGAGGCCTCTGGCCTGTGACCTTCGGAAAGTGTCCTTCCAAAGGCCCCACTGCCCATCCAGAAATAGATTTATCATATTCACAGACCACAGCTGCAGAGGAAGCACGGGGCTACTGGGGACAAAGCAAAGCCCAGACCGGCAGAGATTAGAAGGCATTTGCCAGATGGAGTGGATGTCCCCAGAGAGAGCTCCCAAGGAACAGGAGAGGACACCTTCATTCACGCACGCCCTCACGGCGAGACTGCGCCTTGTGTAGTGCACGTGTGGGACACTCCTACACTTCTCTTTTTTGTCTGCAGAAGGGTAAAAAAACAAACAAACAAAAAAAACATTTCACAAGCTTGGGACACTGAGAAACACTAGTCAAGGGAGAAGAGAAAAACACAAAAACAAACAAATGTGTGTGTGTGTGTGTGTGTGTGTGTGTGTGTGTGTGTTTCCCCCATCCCCTGGCCAATACCATATCCATACAGATACACTGCCAGTACTGGCTGAGAGAGGAGACGTGTTTAAATCAAGTTCAGGGTCCTGGTGCTGTATAGATGGAACGTTATGAGGGGTGAGGTGGTAGGAAATGAGACTATGCTTACAATTTCAGATTTGTTATCCCTTACATAGTCCCTTAGTTTCTGCATCGAGTGAGGAAGGTACTCTGCATGGAAGCACCCCTGTAAAGAATAGCATGTTAGGGCTGGAGGGATGGCTTAGGGGTTAAGGCATTTACCTGCAAAGCCAAAGGACCCAGGTTTGTTTCCCCCAGGACCCACGTTAGCCAGATGCACAAGGGGGCGCACGCATCTGGAGTTCGTTTGTAGTGGCTGGACGCCCTGGAGTGCCCATTCTCTCTCTCTCCCTCCCTCACTCCCTCTTTCTCTGTCAAATAAATAAAAAGAATAACATGTTAAAAAGACAAAGGAGGGGCTGGAGAGATGGCTTAGCGGTTAAGCGCTCGCCTGTGAAGCCTAAGGACCCCGGTTCGAGGCTCGGTTCCCCAGGTCCCACGTTAGCCAGATGCGTCTGGAGTTCGTTTGCAGAGGCTGGAAGCCCTGGCGCGCCCATTCTCTCTCTCTCCCTCTATCTGTCTTTCTCTCTGTGTCTGTCACTCTCAAATAAATAAATTTAAAAAAATTAAAAAAAAAAAGACAAAGGAGGGTGAAGAGGTGGCTTAGCCATTAAGGCACTTGCCTGCAAAGCCTGAGGACCCAGGTTCGACTTCCCAGGAGCCAGGCAAATCAGATGCGATTGTGGCGCATGCATCTGGAGTTCGTTTGCAGCGGCTAGTGGCCCTAGTGCACCCCTTCTCTTTCTCTCTCTCTTTCTCCAAATAAGTAAATAAAAATAAAAGGGGATTACTTAACATATGAATAAAAAGACATAGGAAAGCAGCCTGAGTGAGGGTCCAGATGGCCTTGGACCTGACCTGCTCACTCACTGGTTGAGAGGACTTAATCTGGAGTTCAGTTTTCTATTGTTTAAGTGTCTTGCCCTCAAAGGGAAGCCAGCTAAACGTTGTGACATATGAGCACTATTTTGTATGGACAAAAGCACATTTTTAAGTCATTCCACCTTTGTCTCTATTTGGTAAGCAGTCTGGGGGTCTTTGAAGTCTGTTTTGTTCAAAGAAAAGGCATTACTGGGGTGCTGTTTGTTTATACATTAACAGTTGCTCCTGTAACATTACAGCTCCACAAGCCCACTTCCCTTATTGTCCAAATTCAACAAACTATAAGGCTAATAAAACTTCTCACTCGACCTGGGGAGAGGGCTCAGCAGCTGAGTGTCGGTCCTGCGCCGGCATGAGGGCCCAGAGCGAGCCGGAGGCTGCCCAAGTTGAAGCCTTCAGATCCCACATAAAGCAGCTGGGTGTGGCCGCGGGCGCTGGTAACTCCAGACCCGTGGGGGAGCAGAGACCAGCGAATATGGAGCGCCACAAGCTGCAGAATCGGTAAAACACGAGCGACGGAGCCGGATAGAGAGGGCCTCCCTAGGGTCCACGCCAGCCACCGCAGGCCGGTGACCCCAGCCGCAGGAGCCCCTGCACGTGCATACATCACACACGTAATTCTAATGATAATAACAACAATTGATAATAACTCCTCACTCCTTCTGGGGATTTACCATTTACTTAACTCCTGATGCTCCTGCCTCCACCTCCATGGTGTTCCCTTTACAGCTGTGCACGCCCCCACACTTTACGCAGTGGTGGGGACAGGACCCAGGACTTAGTGCATGCCAGTCAAGCAAGCCCTTTGCCAGCTGAGCTGACATCCCCAGCCCTGAATATCTGCATTTTCATGAGCACACCCTCGCCACCCCCCACCCCTCCCCCGTCCCCCAGTGTCATCTTCGAGACCAGTACCTTCCCGGCCAGTGTTGAGCGAGGGCAGTCTCCAGGCTTGGGGTTCAACTGCGGGCGGGGGGCGCTGCCTGGAGCTGCGCGGTGCACGCAGGTGGCCCGCGGGGGGCGCCACCGCCGCAATCCCCGGCCCCGCGGCCAGGGGGCGCCGCGGGCGAGTCCCGGGCCCCGGAGCAAAGGTTGGCACCTTGGCCCGCGCGGGAGCTCCGGCGCGCGCGGCAGCATGACGGTGGGCGCCCGGCTCCGCAGCCAGGCGGCCCGGAGCCTGGCGCGCCGCGGCCCGCGGGGACGGGCGCGCGACGAGGAGGCGGATGCCATCCTGGAGCACCCCGAGGGCGACGACGACGCGGAGCCTGGGGCCGGGGCCGGGCGGCGCGCGGGGAGCCCGGGCGCGCGCAGGGTGCACATCGCCGTCCTGCCCGAGCGCTACGAGCCGCTGGACGACCCCGCGCCGGGTGACAAGCCCAAGAGGAGGTACCGCCGCAAGCTGAAGAAGTACGGCAAGGTAGGGACCCCGCGGGGACCGGGGAGGTGGGGGAGGCGGCTCGTTCCCCGGGGTCCTGCGTCGGCTGAATCCTGGGTGAGCTGCGTGGCATGCATGCCCCCCCCCGCCCCTGAGGCTGAGGAGTCCCCAGCACGTCCAGGCGGGACGCGAACCCGTGGCCCCAGTGACGCTTGTCGCAGTGTAGGTGATTTGCAGAAGATGACCCCAGCTAGGAAGTGAGGAGTAGGGGTCGTCCCTGTTTTTCCGCGGCCACAGGCTGTCCCAACAGGGACAGGTTCCGTGGGTCTGCCACTGCCGCCAAGGTCATCTCCGCAAGTGACCCCTGCGGTGTCTCCTTTTCTCCCGGTGGTGGTGGGTGCGGGGAGGGAGAAGGTCGCGATTCTTTTCAGGGGACAAGAGCCCAAAGTTAGGGCAGGGAGGTGACTCAGTTCGTGGTTGCCACAGCAGGCGTGAGGACTTGAGTTCGGGTCCCTGGCACCCACAGCACCCTGGCAGCCCCCACCCCCCGCTGGAATGCCAGAACCTGGGAGGTGGATTTCTAGGACAAACTGGCCGGCTGGACTAGCGGGGCCAGACAGGTCTGTGTTCAAATAGGAGACCCCGACTCAGTAAATAAGGTGGAAGACAATGGGGGAAGATATCCATGGCTACGTCTGGCCTCTGCACTTGTGCATGGACACACGTGCACCCACACTCATGACCATGCGTGCACACACACACACACACACTCACACAGCCTACGAAGCCTTAGCTCCTGCCTCCCTGCTGCTCATTGTGTCCTGGCCAAAGTCCACTGGCCCTGCCCGGTTTATTGTCCAGTTATCTGTGTCCTTCAGTGGCCTCTTTCGTGCCTGAAGGCATTTGGACCTTAGGGTTGTTTTGAATGCTAGCTAGGTCACCGCAAGGTACACTGAAATCAAGCTGGACATCAGGATGAAGACAGGCTGGAATTCGGCACCTCTTCCTGGTGGTGGCTGAACACAAAGTCATCAGTGGCATCTCCCAGTGAATTGGTGGCTGGAAAACTTCACTTTGAAGACTGCTTTGGGCAAGGTTTGGGGGGTACCCACTCTGTGCCAGGCATGGCGAATGCACGAGAGTGAAAACTGAATAGTTCACAGCACAGAATGGGAGGAATTCACCAGAGAACGATAAAGGGTGGAGCTCACGCGTCTAATCCCTGCTATGCTGGAAGCTGAGGCAGGAGGATTGAAAGCAGAAGCCCAGAGTGGACTATATACCAAGCCCTTATCTGGGGGGGGGGGGGCGGCGCCTCACCAGTGCTAAGGATGAGATGCCACACCACACTCACGAGGATCAACACTCCAAAAAACGCGCAAACATAAAAAAATGTTAGATGAGGATGTGGGCAAAGCAGGGCTTTATGGGCACTGGGAATGTCGAATGGTGCAAACGCTATGGAAAACAGTGGAATCTCCTCACAAAGCGGAACATGGGCCTACCCTGTGAGCTCACAGCGCTGCTTCTAGATATATAACCAGAAGGACTGAAAACAGGGCTGGGGGTGGGGTGGAGGACTTGCCTGGCGGGCCCAGAGCACTGGGTCCCATCCACAGCATCATCCCGAATGCCAGCACTCAGGAGGTAGAAACTGGATCTGGAGGTTGGGATCATCCTGGGTTCCGTAGCAAGTTCAAAGCCAGCCTGTGCTACCTGAGACCTACTCTCAAAAAAAAAGGAAAAAAAGGGAAAGGAAAGGAAAGAAAAACAGAAAAGAAAAAGGAATTGAAAATAGCTACTCACATATGTTCACAGAAGTGTCATTTGTCAAGAGTCAGAGGTGACAGAAGAGCTGGGTAGGCAGCTCGACAAGTAAGCGAGTGTCCCATAAGCAAGAGGTCCTGACAGGGCCTGAGACTGCCGGGGTGCGGGAGCCCCACGTAAGCAGCCGGCCACCGCCCGCCTGTGACTCCAGTTCTGTTGGAGCAGAGACTCAGGACTACCGCAGCGTCACAGTGGATAGCGACACCATCTCACAGAAACGTGAGGATGGCTGACAGGGGAAGGACGCTTGGTGTTCCCTGGCCTGAGAGCACACAGGTGTGAACACCCCAAGTGTTCGCGAGTGGAAGATGGGATAAACAAAACGTGGCGTGTACACTCCTTGGAAGGTTCTTCAGCCTTTGTTCCAGGAACAAGACGGCTTGCTGCCGCATGACCCACCCTCCAGCAGCACGAAGCTGTGCACTAAGCCAGACCCTCACGGCTCGGTTTCTGGAATTCCCTTTACCTGGAACATCCAGAATCCGACAGTCTAACAGAACGCACATTGGAGGCGTTCAGAAACTGGGGGCAGGAGAGAGAGAGAGGGCGAGAGCTGAGAAGATGGACATGTTTGGGAGCTAGGCAGAAGTGGTGGCTGCACAAAAGTGGTGACTTCCTATTATGTTCATCCAAAAACAAAGATTTTGGCAGGTGGAAGGGATGTTGTTCATGATGAAGGGAACGCTGACATACACAGGGGAAAGCTCTGGAAGGTTACAGTAGCTAGTAGACCCAGGCGAGAAGACATCCCCATGCCAGGGATCAGGAGTCACGTTAGTTTCTGGAAAGAGGATGGAAACAGGTGACTTGTTTTTGCTGAGAAGCCGCAAAGAGCAGTGAAGTCTTGGGTAGAAATGTGGGGGCTCGTTTTTTACTGGCTGCAGTCACCAGGGGAAATGTTATCGTTTTGGTCCCCCAAGTAAGGGGACACCTGCAAATAGCTCCATGTTTGTTTTCTTTAGCCCGCTCCTGCTCCTCTTAAAGCCTCGGCCTCTTCCTGCTTCTATTTAAGGAAGGGTGTTGGCCCCTGTGCAGCCAGAAAGGGAGGGGCTCACTCTCCCACCCCCAGGGCCCACCCTTATGCTAAGCTGATCCAGCCTTCTGGGAACCTTTGAGCCTGAGGGTCTTGTGGAGCTTAATGTTCCCAGCTGATTTTTAAGGAACAGTAATGGCATTCCTATGGTGCATGCCTTGTTGTTAAAGTACGCTTTGCTGAGCTCTGGGGAGAGGAAGGAACACCAGTTTTCTGTGCTCCATGGAAGGCCCGAAGCCTGCTTCCTTTTGTATATTCCACGTCTCTTGAGTACTAAAGCTCCAATTATCCCCCGTTCACAATGCAGGAAATGAAGCACTTGTTCGGGGCACCAGGACACACTGGGCAGCAGAGCTGAGCAGGAGCCTGCCCAGGCCCTCCCCTGAAGAGTCATGGGTGAGGGCTGGAGCGTGCTTCAGAACATAGCTTCCATTATAATAATGCGCCGTCCTACAGACACCCTGCAGTCACAGCGAGAGGTGTGGGTTAGGAAAGGAGTTCAGCTTTGTCAATCAGGCAGCTAAGAGAGGTGGCAGAGGTGTGGAAGAAGCCAATTGTGGTGGGACAGGCCTGCCACTCTGGAAGCTAAGGCAGGAGGAGGATGAAGACTTGGAAGCCACATCATCACTCCATCGTGCATGGGGTGAAGATGTCAGGAGTCGCCAGGCGTCACCTCTCCACAAGAAGCTATTGGCTGCTAATGGCTGCTGTGGGAAGGAGAGACATGTTCCTCAGTGGTGTGGCCACTAAGTAGTCAGGTGTCTGTGCGCTGGTAAACAACACGCCTCGCCACACATGCTCATGCAAACAACTGCTTAAACAGTGGGGCTGTGATGTACACACACACACACACACACCGGACATCAAAGTAGAAGGGGGATTAGTTGGGAAGAAGCAGGTCACTAGGAAAGGGACAAGGGAAGGTAAGACAGAGTTTAATGTGATCAAACTACATTGTATACAAACATAAAATTTATCAAAAAGTAAATTTAGGGTTGGAGAGATGTCTTAATGGTTAAGCGCTTGCCTGTGAAGCCTAAGGACCCCAGTTCAAGGTTCAATTCACCAGGACCCACGTAAGCCAGATGCACAAAGTGGTGCATGCATCTGGAATTCGTTTGCAGTGGCTGGAGACCCTGACATGCCCATTCTCTCCTGTCTCTCTCTTGCTCTCAAATAAATAAATAAGTAAAAATAAAATAAATCCACTGATTTTTTTAAAAAGAGGATAAAAAGTAGTTTAAGGCCAGCTTGAACTACATATTGAGACTCTGTTTCAGAAGTCAAAGGGTTGGAAATGTGCTCTTTGGCAGCGCATGTGCCTGGCATGTACAAGGTTCTAGGTCAGGCGAACATCACGGGGTGGGGGTAGTAGGAGAAGAAATGTCCTCATGTTTTAAGTACGGTCTAACACTGCAGGCATTGGTGCCAGACAGGAGAGCTGCCTGGCCACCTACTGGCTATGTAATCTTGGGCTTGGCCCTCTCTCACAGCCTCAGTTTCCTCAGCTGTACCATGAGATAAGAACAGAGCACGTGAGTGAATTCATATGGAAGTTCTGGACCCCTCCAGGCTCACCTCCAGCACCGGGCAAGGGTTCTTGACCCTCTGAGGGGCTGAACAGAGTCTCTAGTCATTGTGTTTTTCAACACATAGTATTTTGCTTTGTGTGTGGGAGGGTGTGCATGCATGTGTTCATATACATGTGAGGGTACAAGTGAAGGTGCACGCACATGTGTGCGTTTGCCTGTGGAAGCCAGGGGCCGCCGTCTGGTATTCTGTTTCCACCTCCCTGGCACCGATCACAGAAGGCAGATGGTGATGGAGCTCGGTCCCCACGCTTGCAGGGCCGCTCCCCGTGCTTGGCTTTCCCAGCAGCGCTGACTCTTTCAGGTTCCGCCACTGACCTCACTCAGGTTGGTGGCTGGTCCTGAGGGCATTTCACAACAGAAGACCGGACCTTTGTGTTCAGAGCAAGTCTGGAGAGCAACAGTTTTCTTTCCAGGACCGGAGAGGTGTGGCATCCCAGGCACTGCTGGGGGTTGGGTACTTGGGTAGGGCCCCACAAGCCCAGCTCCCCATGCTGGGCCCCCCTGCAGCTGCTGGAACCGGAAGTTATCATGCATCTTGTGGCTTGAAACCAAACAAGTGACTTCTCTAGTTAGTCCTCCATCCTGAGTGCTTCTGGAGGCCCCAGGGGAAAAAGTGGCTCTCTCTCCAGCTGCCCTCCTCTGCAGAGCCAGCCACGTGGGGTCTTCAGATCTCTGGGACATCACCTGCCGCCCCACTCCTCCTGCACCCCTCTACTAGCTACTAGCCAGGACTGCAGTGTGAGTCACATCTCTCCTAGCATGCAGGAGGCCCTGGGTTTGATCCTCAGCACAGCAAAAACCAGGGGAAACATTCCCATCTCGATACAGTTAATTACCTTACAACGCCCCTTTTGCTGTTTCAAGGTCCACAGGTTCTGAGGGTTAAGACAGGGACATCTTGGGGGGCTTTGGAGTAGCCTGGCACACTATTCCATGCTTCCCATTCCAAGTGCCCTTCTGAGACTCATTTTACTCAGATCATAAAACCCCAAGTTTGCTCCCTGAGTGACACTGAAATGGTCCTGCCTGATAATTCCTTTTTGTTAGTTTTTTTCTTTTTTCTTTTTTTTTTGGTTTTTCAAAGTAGGATCTCACTCTAGTTCAGGCTGACCTGGACTTCACTATGGAGTCTCAGGGTGGCCTGGAACTCACAGCGATCCTCCTACCTCTGCCTCCCCAGTGCTGGGATTAAAGGTGTGTGCCACCACACCCAGCCTCCTGGCTGATAAATCTTTTAATCTCTTCCCATTTTGTTTCTCAAATAGGTGTTCTCACAGCAATTCAGTTAGTGAGCTATTTTGGTATACATCTCTCCTAAATTGCACAAATGAAGTGGCAAGGTGCTTTTAAAAAATAATAGAGGAAATGTAAAATTCCTGTGACTGTTTTCATCAGACATGTGTCTCATAGCAACTTCTCTCTTTCTCATTCTCTCTCACATACACACACCATTGTGTCATTAACAAATGGATGCATTGGTATCTAGTGAAGATGTAGGTGTACCTAGTTCTTCCGAAGCTCACCATGTTACCTGGAGAAGGGCAGAGGGACTGAAGGAAACACCTTGGCTCTTTCTTTACCCTGGAGGCCCACGGAAGAGCCCAGCAGTGTCCCCACCCACAGTCTGTATTGTGAGGACTCTGAAATTCAACCTGTAGAAAGCTCAGGTAAGGCAGGAATTAGAGGCAGTTATACACACTCTTAGTTTTCTAGCAAGCATGGTGACTCATTCCTGTGATCCCAGCACTCAGGGAGCTTAGGAAAGAAGATCACTGCAGCTGAAGGCTAGCCTGGACTATATAGTGAGTTCTAGGTCAGCCTGGGCTCGAGTGAGACCCTGCCTTAAAAGAAAAAAAACCAGAAATATTAAAAAAAGAAAACAGAGGGCTGGAGACATGGCTTAGCAGTTAAGCGCTTGCCTGTGAAGCCTAAGGACCCTGGTTCAAGGCTCGATTCCCCAGGACCCACATTAGCCAGATGCACAGGGGGCGCAGGCTTCTGGAGTTTGTTTGCAGTGGCTGGAAGCCCTGGTGCGCCCGTTCTCTCTCTCTCTCCCCTCTCTCTCTGTCTCTGTCACACTCAATTAAATAAACAACAAAAAGAATTAAAAAAGAAACTTGGCCTGGGGAGATGACTCTGCAGTTAAAGGCACTTGTTTGCAAAGCCTGCTGGCCCAGATTGAATTCCCCAGTACACATGAAGATGTAGAGCCAGAGGCAAAAAGCCACACTTGCAACTGGAGTTTGTTTACAGAGGCAAAAGGCCCAAGCACGTGTGCATGTGCACACAAACGCACACACTTATGCAAATAAGTAAACAAAAATATATTTTTTTATTTTTTGGTTTTTCAAGGTAGGGTGTTATGTAGTCTCAGGATGGCGTCCCACTCACGGTGATCCTCCTGCCTCTGCCAATCGAGTGCTGGGACTGAAGCACTCCCAGCACGCCCAGCTAATAAATAAAAATATATTTCTTAAAAGCTGATGACTGCATCACCAGCACAAACTGAAGGTACTATGTAACAAAGAAGAAATGCTACCTCCCTGGCTGACACTGGGTTATACCGCCTACAGTGTGTCCCCGGCACGACTCAAAGTGCTTTACCTCAACAAACTCTTTTAATCCTCTTAACACCCCATGGACATGCCTGTTACACAATCCCATTATTCAGAAAACCAAGACCAAGAAAAGTTGAGGGAGGGTTGGATCCAGAACTCACGCCTGGGCTGTGAACAGTTCCTTCCAGACTGCCTTCATTAGACAAGGGAAGAGTGGCACGGGGTGAAGACCTTGGGCTCCGAAGTGAGGTTGATTGGGATGCCTCTTCCAGTTGAATCTGTGTATGTCATCTCTCTGCAGGAAGCCCAAGGCTGGTGACAGACACACCCGGAGCCCAAGTTAGACTGACTTGCTTGGTTCTGTGAGGGATAGTGTGTTGGAGGGATGTGGGCATCAGAAAATGGAGTTGTCAAGCAATAGTCTGAGCCAGAAAGTTCTCTGTATCCAGGGAACACTCAGAGTCGTTGGATATGGCTGGGACAAGTCCAGGACTGACGACTGGAGACCTCGAACAGTCTACACTCCGCTAGATGAGATAAGGAGCCTTCCGAAGGAGCGCTGCGCAGACGAGGGGAGAACCAGGAGAATACGGGGTCGCACGGCCCTTCCCTACACGTCAGAGCAGAGCCACAGAGAGGTCGGGAGAGAAAGGCAGAAAACTGTCCGCGGGCCAGGCCACATGGACGCTGAACTCATGAGAACAGCAACAGAATCTGAGGGTGAGGAAAGCCGGAGGACAAGGGGCCATGGTGCAGTAGTATAGGCATCGGCGGTCTTGATTTTGGCTGATGCCATTCCATCCAAGACTGGATGTCTCCCAAAACGCCAGTCTTTATTGAAGAGACACCCAGAAGGCATCAGCCCTTCCTCACCCACAGCGTGGGACAGTGAGCAGACTCCCGAGGGACGAATGCATGAGTCAGGCAAGAGAAGGTTCTGGATGTAGAGGGCAGACACACCGCCTACAAGGTGCCTGAAGGAAGGAACACTTGACCCCGGATGTAAATGACCTATCACTTTTAGTGGAACAGAAAAGAGGGGTGACTTTTCGCTTTCAAAACAAAACAAGACAAAAGCTGTTTACTTCCAGAGCAGGCAGGCTCAGTGGTGCTTCTAAGAAGTTCTCTGAGTTGTCTAGAATGTGCCAAGCTCACCATCACTCTGCGAGATGTCTGCTGTGAGTCCCACGTGCTGTCATGGGGGAGGGGAACGTGGGTCATCAGGTACATGTAAGCATCGGGCCATGCTGGTTTGCCTTGGGGGATGACAGTGCCACGGTTCTCCCTGTTCGTCGCCGTGACTCCCGGAGGGGTGGAGGGATGACTTCGCCCCTCTGCCTAACTCTTTGCTTTTCTCTATTTCTAACAACAGAACGTCGGGAAGATCATTGCCAAAGGATGCCACTATCTCGTCATCGGCCTGCAGGGGTTCGCTGCCGCCTACTCTGCCCCATTTGGAGTGGCCACCAGCGTGGTGTCCTTCGTACGCTAATGGCAGCTGTCACCGGAAGCAGTAGAAGCCTGTGCCCTGGGGACAGTGCAAAACCATGACCATGTTGGGCTTGGACCTGCAGCGTACTGGGAAGAGGAAACACCACATCGCGTCTTTGTTGAATGGGATGAGCATTAGGAAGGCGCCACCCCTGCCCATCTGCGGAGCTTCTCTCATCTCTTGGACATGGGTGCCTCCAGTGTCAATCCTGCCGAGGAGGAGGAGGCCCAGGACAAGTTGGGGTTGGCTTGTTTCTCACGCAGATTAGAGCCTTCCTGTGGTAGGTGGAGGCGGACCGGGGGCTGCTGTGAGCGCTGTGGGTAGCTGTGAGCACTGTGGGTAGCGGGTGATTTTGGGCAGAGAAAAGAATGACCTGGAGCTGCTGGTTTGCTAGGGTCACAAGCTGATGGCTGCCGGCCTTGGCCTGCCTCAGGCGGAGGCTTAGCCAAGCAGCTGTTTCAGAAGCCCTCCGCCCCCACCGCCTTCCTCCACCACTCTATCACCAGGAGTTTAATTACAGGTTGGGAAGAAAGAAGCAAAGAAAACCTTCCTTTGAAGGCTTTGAAAACCTTGGTCACAGTAGTGTTAAGATGTTTTTTTAAAGCACCTAGGAGCATGCCATTTTCACCCGACTCTGCACAGGTATGCAGCCGGCCATCAGGGCAGGAGGAAGGGTGTGTTCAGAAGCAAGCTTGGCAGCTGGGAGAGAGTGTGGTCTCTGGCCCAGCTGTGTGCTTGGGGCTGGCCTGGTTCCTGCAAGCAAGGGTGGCTGCTTTTGTGAGTTTCCTCATAGCATTAATTCACTGCTGACAGAGGTGCACTAACTCCTTCTTGATGCCAGAGAGAGAGAGAGGGAGAGAGGGAGAGAGAAGGAAAGGGAGGGAGAGGGAGAAGGAATGGATGCGTAGATTTAGAGAAGGAACCAGTAAGTAGAAGACAGGCATGAAGGAAGTAGAGAACAAGGTAAGAAGGATGTAGGAAGAGATGGATCCAGGAGCAGGGCTGGATGCTGGTTGTGAGCACCCTTAGGAGGGTGGGCCTTTGGCTCTAGTAGGGTGGGCATCTTTCCTGTATTCAGAGATTACAGAGGGGCAGGTCCTGGCCTGACCCTGCTGAGGACGTCACTGCTACTGGATGCTGGGAGGAGGAAGAACCCCTTTGCAGGCAGGAGGCTTTGCAGCTGTGCTGACCATGTCACGACTGTTCCTAAAGTAGTTCCCAGGGAGGTGAAGGGTGGCGGAGGTCTCTCTGCCAGCCCCCATAGTAGACTACTGCTCTGTCCTTGCTTCTAGAATATCCAGGGCTCAAAATAGTCGGTCTGCCCAGTCTTGATCAGCGGCAGCCTGCAGCTCCGGGAGCCTTCCCAAGGCACGCAAAGAAAACCCCACACTCATGGCTCGCCTGCGGGGCCCAACCAGCAGGCACTGGTGGGCAGAGAAGGGTGGGAAGACAGAAGCATGGACAAAAAGAGAACTAGGTGGCGGGGATGTGGCACGTGATGGCTTGCCTCAGCTTCTCTCTCTGGAGGCTCATGTTGAAGATGCTCTGGGGCTCAACCAGTGTGGCAATAATACTTGTGAGCAAAAGGGCAAGCCAGTGGCCTTTCTGTAGCCCAAAGAGAACAAGTTGATCATGGGCATTCTGACGTGGGAGAATGACAGCACCGGAGTGAGGAAAAGGAGAGGCAGATAGAAATGGTTAGAATAAATAAGTAAAAACAAAACCACTGAGCCTGGGATGTCTGCCCAGTCACCCAGAGTGAAGTATGAGCTATGCAGCAGGCCTCCTTTGTCACACCCTAGTGTTACTGAGCCCCAGGGAGCCCATTAAGTCCTCTTGGGGAGCAGAAGTGTGACCCAGAGAAGACACAAGGCTCCAAGGGCCTTGCCTTGCCTGGGAGTGTATCCAAGAAAGAGCATACTGCCCCCCAAATTAGAACATCTGCAAAGCCAAACCCCTCTGGCCCTATGCTTCCTTCTCAAAGCCCGGCTAAGAATTAACTCCAAAAAGTCCAAAGTCAAAAGGTCACAGGGGTTGTCCTTGGAGCCAAGGCCAGGTTCTCAGCGCACTGACTAACCCTCCCGAAACCCCTATGCTTCCTCACACCCACAAATTCCTGCTTAAGAAGGTTGCCTTTCTCCATTATTTTTTTCAGCCTCAGGGCTCACACCCTACTACAAACTGAGTTTAAGAACTTCCCCAATACAGGCTTAACAAAAAGGCTTCCTGTACATACTCTTCCTCCCCTGTACTATAAATAAAAGTTCCAGCTTGTCTGGTGTTTGTGTCTCTCTTGCTTTCTTCCTGGCCCGAGGAAGGTGGCCAGACCTCCTGTGACTACGCACTTACGAGCCCACAGCACCTGACCCACCTGCATGTGTTCGTTCTCAGAAGATTTCAGCAAAGGTTCTCGGGTGGGGAAGCCTCAGCACCTGCATCTGTTACACATGGAGATTTCCAGAACCTCTGACTTAGGTTTCTTTGAGGCCAGGGTGGGACCAGGAGATTGCATTCCCCCACGAGCTGAGAGGCCTCTGCTGTCTGCTGTCTGTCTGCCAGTGGGGGGAGGCGGGGCCGGCAGAGGGGACCTGCCGGGTGTCACCGTTCCATCATCCAGTGCCACCCTTGTGAGCTCTTGCATCCTCACAGAAGCAGCGGTGGAGTCGGCGGGGGCAGAAGGCAGTGGTCCCGGCATTGCCAAGAGAAACAACCACCACCACATATATCGCTACTCTCACTCCCTCGGGAGCTGCCAGTCTAACAGGGCATGGTGGCGCATGCGTGTCTGTAACCCCAGCCCTGGAGGATGAGGCAGGAGGCTAGCCTAGACTATGCAGTAACTTCTCTTTCTTTAAAATTTATTTATTATTTATTTATTTATTTGAGAGCAACAGACAGAAGGAGGCAGAAAGAGAGACAATGGGCATGCCAGAACTTCCAGCCACTGCAAACAAACTCAAGATGTGTGCGCCCCCTTGTGTATCTGGCTAACATGGGTCCTGGGGAATCGAGCCTCGAACTGGGGTCCGCAGGCTTCACAGGCAAGCGCTTAGCTGCTAAACCATCTCTCCAGCCCTGCAGTAACTTCTAAGTCAGCCAGAACTACATAGGGAAAGTGTCTCAAAAACAAAATTAAATTAAGGGCTGGAGAGACGGCTTAGTGGTTAAGGCACTTGCCAGCAAAGCTAAAGGACCCAGGTTTGATTCCCCAGTACCCACATAAAGCCAGATGCACAAAGTGGTGCATACGTCTGGAGTTCGTTTGTAATGGCTGGAGGCCCTAGCATGCCCATTCTCTCTATCTGCTTCTCTCTCAAATAACTAAATAAATAAAATATTTTTAAAAAATAAAAAGAAATCAAAAACCTGTCAGAATGAAAAAGTAAGAGAAAAAATAGAAAAGGAATAAAAAGCGGTTCCTCACTTGCTGCTAGACTACCAGGAGGGAAGGATTGATGTCTTCTACCATGCCACCCTCATCCCTTTGACGAGCCGCTGTATCCGGTCGGAGTCCCAAGTGACATCTGTGACTGAGAAGCACCTGGATGCGGAACTGGAACTCAGACCTTGGGCCATTCTCCTGGATTCCTATGGGGAATGGCTGTGACTTCATGGCATGTCTTCTTTTGGCCCCTGACTCTGCAGAGCTCTCAACAGAGCTGCCCAAAAGCTTAATCTCTATTGAAAAGCTGATGCGGGTTGGAGGAAGGTCGCCCTCCACAGCCCTGCAAAGCTGAATTTGAGTGACTGAGGTTTTGCCAAAAAGCCAGATGGTCCCTGAAAAATTTTTAAATATTTAATTATTTTTGTCTTTGCGAGAGAGAGAGAAAGGCAGATAGAGAATGGGCATGCCAGAGCCCCTAGCCACTGTAAACGAACTCCAGATGCATGTGCCACCTGTGCATCTGGCTTACATGGGTACTCGGGAATTGAACTTGAATACTTTGGCTTAGCAAGCAAGTGCCTAAACCACTAAGCTATTACTCCAGCCCCCTAAATTTTTTTTAGAAAGGGTGTCTAGGTACCTTAACCATACCTAGGGAAATATGAAGAGACAAACATAAAAAAACAAAACAAAACATAGAAACAAAGTTGGTTTTGAGCCAAACCACTCCACTGAGCATTGCAGTCAAGGAGGGAAGGGAGAGCTTTAGAGCTCCCACAGGACTCCGTGCCAGGGCCTGGTGGGGAGCCCCAGCCCTGCAGGGCACGGGTGGATGGGGAGAGCTGGCAGCCTACCTCAGGGAGAACAAGGGCCCGATAGCTGATGATGGGGGGCTGTGCCAGATCTGTGCCCCTGGGGGGACCTCTAGCCTTCCAGCCTCAGCTCCACTCAGAGACCGTCACTGGGATTCTAATTCTACACCTTGAGGAGTGACTTTGCTTTTTTTTTTTTTAAGGCGTTTCTCAGGTGGCTTCTCTTACATACCCTGGTGACAAGGCTCTAAACAAACATATCTGGTTCAAACCGGACAAAAGTCCCAGCCAGGGCTGGGGTGCTGCTCAATGAGCGAATGCCTTGCTAGAATGTGTCAGATCCTGGGTTCTATCCCAGCATGGTGAGTGAGTGGTAGAGCAATGAACGAAATCAGCCACACTCCTTCGCCTGCTCCCCACGGCCAGGGTCAGTCAGCTCCACGGAGGACTCACCCCTCACCCATCAACGAGACAAAGAACTTACTCTTGTTTGGGGCTTGCTCTGAGGCTGAGATGTTCAGAACTGTACAAAAGCATAAATGTGATGAGATGACCTTTTGTTATCTTTTTGTTGTTTTATTTTATTTTTATTTTTGTTAACAGGGACTTATCCATTAAGGAAACATGTTTATAAATTCATCTTCTTGAATTGTTTAGAGTGAGGAGAAAGGAAGTTAATGATGAACTTTCTTCACAGCTCTCATTTTTCCATACAGATTCAGACTAGAATGTGTTTTCCAGTGTTTTTACTTAACAGAATGAGTCAGCCTTTCCCAAAGCCCCACAGGCCCAGGATAGCACCTGCTGGGCAGGTCCTGGTCTGGGCATGTGGAGTCGCAGGAAAGAACGGGGTTGTTGCAACATCGAGTATGGACATGAGGAGCGAGGCACTGTGCTAGGTGGCTACCGATATCATTTTATTTGGCTCTCAATTGTATTCTCAGTAATAGCATCAATAATTATCTTGGCTTTATAAATGACAAAAAAGGTTGGGGGGAGGGGAACTCAGGGAAGTTAGGAAGTCAGCTCCAATGCTACAGATGGGTGTCTTACTTTTTCATCACTGTGACAAAATGTCTGAGAAAACAACTTGAAGGAGGCAAGGCTGACTTGGCTGATGGTTTTGGAGGTCTCAGTCCATGGTCAGCTGGCTGCATTTTCAGTGGTGAGGCAGAAAGATATCAGAAGTGAATGGTGGAGGGAAGTTGAAAGAGAGAGAAGGAGGGAAGAGAGAGAAGATGAAGGAGGGAGGGGAAGGAGAGAGAAGGGAAGGGGATGGGGTCAGGTTTTACCCTTGCAGGACACTCTCAGAAATCCACCTCTGAACCTAGCTGCACTGAGATCCAGACCTTCAGCACAGGATGCAGGGTCTCATGTAGACCAGCCAGCCTCAAACTTGCTAGATAGCTAAAAATGACCTTCCACTTCTGATCCTCCTGCCTCCACCGCCCAAGTGCTAGAATTTGAGGTGTTCACTACCATGCCTGGGTTTGTGTGGTTCAAGGGATCAAACCCAGGGATTCATGCATTCTAGAGGAGCACTTTACCAACTGAGCCCCATCTCCAGCCCTGCAAGACTTTTTACAGAGAACACTTCGTTTACAAACCCTCTCACCAGCGGATGCTAAATCTAGGGCTGCACGCTCTCTGCCAGCTTCGCGCACTCACATTTCTCTTCCTTCTCAGGCTCCCAAGACCTCCAGACTGACTCCTGCCTTGCACCCAAGACTGGGTCTCCAGGATGGCCTGGAACTCACTGTGTAGCCCAGGCTGGCCTCAAATTTGTAGTGTTTCTCCTGCTTCCACACCCCTTCCTCCAATGCAGGAATTAGCGATGTGAGCCACCTCGCCCAGCGTGGGCTGTGTCACGCTCCGTGGTGTAGTTGGATTCGCATGGCTAGGAGACCAAGAGCAGCTTGTGGGGGGAAAAAGAGGTTTGTTTTGGCTTATAGGCTCAAGGGAGAAGCTCCATGATGGCAGGAAAAACAATGGCATGAGACGAGGGTGGACATCACTTCCTGGCCAACATCAGGTGGACAACAGGAACAGGAGAGTGTGCCAAACAATGGCAAGGGGGAGCTGGCTGTAACACCCATAAACCCGCCCCAAGAATACACTGCCTCCTGGACCATCACCTAGCATTCAGAACACCTAAGTTAATGGGGACACCTGAATCAAGCCACCCCACTCCACTTGCATCTCTGCTGGCATCCTTGTGACTCCCTAGGAGACCTGAGGTGCGGGCCAGCCCACCACACCTCTGGACTTTTAAGACACTGAGGTTGCTTGTGGGCACATTCCAGGGTGGAGACTCAGGGGGATGGCTTGCCTCTGGGCCTGGAAATGGACATGTGGCTCCAAGTCAGCGGCATGGAATCTACCTTGTCATTTTCCCACACTTCCTTGGCCTATTTCTGTGGCTGTCTTTATGGCGTAGTGAGTGGTAATTCTGTTCTCATGGAGCCAGCCTTCCATTTTTCCCCCAGAGTCTTAGGGGTGTTGAGACCAAAGTCCCTCATGTAACCCTGCATGACAGGGCCAGTGCCAGCATCACACAACCTGCCTTCAAGTCTTCAAGGCCTGTGACCTTGGAGGACAAGTTGTTCAACTTTGGAATCCAGGGTTTGCTTTTGTTGGTTTATAAAGTAGACCAAATAGCATCAACTTCCAAGCTTCTTAGGAAAGATCAATAAGAAGTGTATTAAGAACCAAGCACTGGAGCGGTGGGCAAATAGCTCAGTGGAAGTGTATTTGCCTAGCATATCCACGGTCATGAGTTTGATTCCCTGACACCAAAACCAAAACAAAGCATGAGAAACCATCAGTAGGACATGGAAGGTAGGGTACTGTGTCCTCCTAAGGCAGCCAAGGCTAGCCAAATCCCCAGCCCACAAGCCCTTGGCCATGAAAGGGAAAGAAGCAGGTGTGGAGAGCTCAGGGGTAAGGCAAAGTTGGGGAAGGGGACTTGGCAGAGGGGACAGAGAAGGGAAGGAGGATCAATAACACCAGCTTACGTCCAAGCTTAAGATCTGGACTCAGCTCCACCTTTGCTTGAGAATAAATATAGAGAGCTGTGGGGGAGCGGGGCTGTGGGATGGGGGAGGCTGGGGGCAGAGGGAGGTCGGCTCAAGCCCAGGAGGGTTCGCTTGTGGCTCTCAGACTCTGCCAGCTACCCACACGAGGAAGGACTTCGCCCTGAACTCTTCCCACTTGCCTTTGGTCTTGGTGCTGGACACTCAACCCTAGTTTATCTATAACATGGGAGGCAAAAAAGTCCACACCCTGTGGGCCTGGGGTGTTCAGAGGAAAAACAGAGCCTAAGGCTCAGAGAGAAGGCCCTGGGGGCGCTGGAAGGGCTCTCGGCAAGCAGGCCCTCCATCTATCTACCAGCTCAGTAATAAGGGCAGAACATGAGAGGCGGAAACGCACTGGCCTCCATCACACCGATCTCTTTGGTTGTGTACTTACTCCTCATGCAACAGATATGTTCTGAACGCTTGCCGTACGTGGCTTTGCGCTGCATGCTTGGCTGGCGCCCCTGGCAGCAGTGGATGGGGCAGTCACCATTATGCGTGTGCTGGTGATAGTGAAAGACCCCCAGAGGGAGACCTTCACTCAAGTCTCGAGATAGCACGCACCCAAAGACACATGGGAGACCCAACTTGCTGCAAAAGCATGAGGCTTTATTCGGGAAACTGGAGTTCTGGGGTCGAAACCTATCTCATGCAGGAGACAGAGGAGTCGACCCTGAGCCCTATTGGGTGTTTCTTTTTATAGGGTTTTTAGCAAGGAAGGGAAAGGGGAGGGGGTTTCACAAGGGTGTTTGCCAAGCTTGTACAGTTATGTCTACATATCTTATTTGTGCATAACCAGAGTTTAAATCCTTGGTCAGGCTGTCTTGGGAAACTATTTTATTATTTTGGTTTTTCTCAAAACTGTATTTTTGTTTTTCCTCTTCCCGGGACATAAAGTTTAGGTTGACCCGACCAACCCATATCTTGGGCCACCCGCAGCCTATCTTTTAGCCTATTTTTGATTTACTCCTGAATATACAGTTCAGGCTGTCCCCTACCTGTAGCAACCAGCTATTTCTTCACTAAGTTTACTTTAAAATTTTCCATCCTGCCTTTCAATAGATGAGACGGGCCAGGGGCTTCATGAGCAGCGTGACAGTTGGGAGCACAGTGCATGCACCCTCAAAGGGGAGCAAGCTGGAGCTGAGCTGCAGAGTGGCCCCGTTAGGCCTAAGACAGCCCGCCACCCCCGCCCAACCAGGAGCTCTGAAGCAGAATGACCTTCAGGGTGGGAAGGTCAGGCTGTCATACACTGACCTGTCCATGCTTGAGCGGCCCAGGTGAGAGCATGCCTTGTGGGGAAGACACCTCTAAAAGTTGTCTTATCTTCTTCAGAGGTGTAACCACTGGTAAGCTACCCATGTCCTGGTAAATAACCCCAACCCGTGCTTATCCAGGCAACCAGTGCTAATCGGACTCTTTGGGGGATGGTTGTAGGTGCCTTCTTGTTGCTGGGACAAAACACTGGACCAAAAGCAGCTGATGGGAGGAGAGGATTTGTTCTGGCTGACGGCCTCAATGGGGCTCCATGGTGGCAGGGAAGGCAGGGCATGAGCAGAGGCTGGGCGTCTCCTCTGCCGCAGCAGCTGGAAACAGCAGCAGGAGAGCGAGCTGAGGTCTGACTGTGGCACCCCAAAGCCCGCCCCCAACAATATACCTCTAGCAAGGCTCCACCTCCCAAACTGCCACCAGCTGGGGACCAAACATTCAGAACACATGAGTTTATGGGGACTTTGGATTCAAACCACCACAGGGACTCACACACACACACACACACACACACACGCACACACACACACACCAATGGAAGTAGGACTAGTTGGGAGGAAGAAGGGACATATGGGAGGGGTGGGAAACAAGTAAAAGTAAGGGGGATGAATGTGATCAGCATACATACCATACACATATAAAAATTGTCAGTAAAGGGCTGGAAAGTTGGGTTAGTGGTTAAAGCACTTGTCTGTAAAACCAAAGGACCCAGGTTTGATTCCCCAGTACCCACAAGCCAGATGCACAAGGTGATGCATGTGTCTGAAGTTTGCTTACAACAGCTAGAGCCCCTGGCATGCCCATTCTCTCTCGTTCTCACTGCCTCTCTCTCTATCTCTTTCAAGTAAATAAATATAAATAAAAATATGAAAAATGTCAACAAAGCAATAAAATAAAATTCACAGAAGTATTTAGAAAGCCATCCCCAGCAACTCCAAAGGGTGGTGGGATGGGGTAGCTCCGTCTTGTTCTGGCGTGAATGACTGAGAGACTCACCCCCTGGACCAGTCTGCCCACCTAACAAATGGGGGGGTGATACCTCAGGGCATTGTCAGTGATGCTTGTAGAAAGAACAGTCTGTCATGTGCAGTAGCAGCAGCTTGTGAGGCATGTACACACACATACACACACACACACACACACACACACACACACACACACACACACACGTGAGGGGGCGAACCCCTCCTCATCCATTTCTGGAAGCTTCCCAAAGGCAAGACTTTGAATAGTCAGGGCTGCCCTTGCAGAGCAGAGCGGGGAGGGAGATTCCAAGCAATGGGAGTCGTGTCTGTAAAGACCCCCAAAGCACAAGAAACCTAGGGACAGTGTAGCAGGACTGAGTGACCAGGGGACGGCTGGGAGAGGACAGAGTCTTCCTGTGGGGCACACTGGCCTTGGCAGTGGGAGGACTCTGGGGGACACGCCTCTGCTTGACTTTGCCCTGGCCTGTTGGCTCTCCCACTCATCCCCGGCCGCAGAGCCACTGAGGTGGAGCTTGACCTCTGGGCAGGGAGTGGTGGGGCCTCTGGGTCACCCAGGCACTTGGACAGGTTGTTCTATGGGGCAGGAACTGCAAGCTATCCTCAGAGAGGGGCAGAGCGTCCCTGTCCGCCTGCTCCCAGTCCCAGGAAGTGACCTGAGCACTACTAGGGGAGTTAGGAGAGGGGCCGGCTGTGAGACCTCGCAGCAGTCCAAGAAGCCGCTGCCCCTTTTCTGGAGCTGTTGCCATGGGCCCCACCCCCTGTTATTCCGGGTCCCCAGCAGCATCTTCTCCCCGCCTCTTGCATGATCTCGGCATGCTTCCTTTGATCCTGTTCACCTACTGGTGGCCATTTCCTATTCGCCCCGCTCTTGACTTCCGAGGGCGCTGGCAAGGCCGGGGCGCAATCCTTTCAAGCGGGCCCTGCGGAGGAAGCAGGAACAATGAGCAGGGCCCCCGCGGCCTCTGGCTGCCAAGGGGAGGCGTCCACATTGTTTTGCTGGCACTGTTACTGTTTCCCCAACCCCACACCACATCCTTGTCCCCCTTCAATGCCCCATCCTGACCAAGGTTCCCAGGACAGAAGGACTGATTGCTTCTCCCTTCAGTTTCCTCCTCCTGCTGCGCGCTTGGAATTTGGCTTCTCTTCCAAATACCAGCTGCTTGGCAGGCTGAAGGCCACCATCTGGGAAACTGGCCCCACCCCAGGGCTGACATGAAGCTTCGTCCTGAGGGGAAGTGCCTGGGGTCCCCCTCATACTCAGCCCCCCTGCTAAATGTCCAGTTCCTTTATCCACAGAGTCATTCTCCATATTGTCCCTAACTTGAGTTCTGAGTGTGCGTGGGAAGGGAAGAAAATAAAAATAAACAACGTGCCACTCTTTCCTGTTTTGATTTTGGGTTTTGAGATAGGGTCCCATGTAGCCCAGGCAAGCCTTGAACTCATGAGGTATCAGAGGCTTGTCTGGGATTCCTGATCCTCCTGCCTCTTCCAGGTGCTGGAATTGCAGGCCCCTATATGCTCAGTGTGACACGCATGCCCACCCTGGAGCATGAGGACAGCACTGTGACAAGGACAGCTGTGAGTGCGTCCCAACACACTCACAGGCTCACTGGAACATCACGAGATTTTTTTTTCAATTTTTTTTTTTGTAGCTCCTTTGCATTGTTCTCTGTTATGAACTTTTTTATTTGTAGGCAACAATGTCATTTCACAGCGTTAAAGGTTAAACACACCCACAGGGAAGTCTGGTGGTGCATCTAGGGCAATATGTGCTCGATTATTGCTCTCACCCACTGTAAACCCCAGAAATCTGCCCAGAGCACGTGGGCCCTGGGCCTTCCCTGAGCCAGCCCTGCTCAGGAGCCAGAAGGTAGACGGGACCCTCTGCGTGTCATTCTCGACTGCGGGGACGCTGGTCTCTCCTGCCTCTGGCTGGGACCCAACAGTGTGTGTACGGGGAGGTGGGGAGGACAGGACCCTCTGTTACAGCCCAGGCTTGAGTTACAGGCAAGCCTTGAACTCATGAGGTATCAGCGTTTTGTCTGGGATTACAGGCTGTTGTCTTGCCGTGGTTGTGAACTGACTCTCTCAAGAAGCCACCCTGCCTTGAAGATTCTACGGATGGACTGACTGACTGACTGACTAGAACTTTCTGAATGTGAAGGGGAATGTTGTAGATCCAGGGCCAAAATGATCTTTGGAGCTGGCTCAGTGGTTAAAGGCACTTGCTTACAAAGCATGCTGGCCTGGACTTCAATTCCACAGTACCCATGAGAAGTCAGGCCCACAAAGTGGTATATGTGTCTGGATTTCATATGCAGTGGCAGGAGGCCTGATATGTGCTTTCTCTATCCTCCCTCAAACACACAAATAAGTAAATATTTTCTTTAAAATATTTTATTTTTATTTATTTATTTGACAGAGAGAGAAGAAGAGAGAGAGAATGGGCGCACCAGGGCCTCCAGCAAGCGAACTCTAGATGTGTGTGCCCCTTTGTGCATCTGGCTGATATGGGTCCTGGGGAATAGAGGCTGGGTCCTTTGGCTTTGTAGGCAGACGCCTTAACCATTAAGCCATCCCTCCAGCCCAAGTAAAAAATTTTTTAAAACTTATCCTGAAAAAAATTTTTTTAATTTATTTATTTGAGAGCGACAGACACAGAGAGAAAGACAGATAGAGGGAGAGAGAGAGAGAATGGGCGCATCAGGACCTTCAGCCACTGCAAACGAACTCCAGACGCGTGCGCCCCTTTGTGCATCTGGGTTAATGGGCTGGAGGGATAGCTTAGTGGTAAAGCGCTTGCCTGTGAAGCCTAAGGACCCCGGTTCGAGGCTCTGTCCCCCAGGACCCACGTTAGCCAGATGCACAAGGGGGCGGGCGCATGCATCTGGAGTTCCTTTGCAGCGGCTGGAGGCCCTGGTGCGCCCATTCTGTCTCTCTCTGCCTCTTCCTCATTCTGTCTGTCGCTCTCAAATAAATAAATAAAAATGAATACACAAAATTTTTTTTAATTATCTTGGTTGCATAAGGTGGTGTATGCATCTGGAGTTAGTTTGCAGTGACTAGAGACCCTGGCATGCCCATTCTCTCTCCCTCTTTCTCTCTCAAATAAATAAAAAATAAAACAAATAAATAAAAAGTTAAAAATTGCCAGGTGTGATAGTGCATGCCTTTAACCTCAGCACTTGGGAGGCAGAGGTAGGAGGATCACCATGAGTTCAAGACCACCCTGAGACTATGTAGTGAAGTCCAGGTCAGCCTGGACTAGAGTGTGACCCTACCTTGAAAAACGATAAAAAAATTTTTAAAAGTTAAAAATTATCTTGGGCTCGTTTTAGTTTTTGCAATCTGTATCTGATCTAATATCTTTTATTGGGTAAAGTCTTTGAACTATATTAATTTCATAGACCCCTTAGCTTCCACAAACCCTAAAGCTAAGAATGTAATCATAGTATATCTGTGACCTATAGCAGAGGTTTCCCCATTTCACTCTAACCCACCTACTTGATCTCCCCACCAATGTCTTTGGTAAGTACACTGATTTTTGACTGTTTTGTTATGCGACTATAACTGGTCATGTTCCCCAGCCACAGTCACTCATACTTGGCTCAGAATAGATTATCTCCTCTTCCCTTTGGAGTGAGAGCAGGTTTTGCATTTTTGCATGGACAGTAAGGAACTTTGAGGTTTGTCCATGTGTTGTCACACCTGACCCAGGAGCAGCAGGGTAGGATGCCCTGTGGAGATTTGGGGGAAAGTGTGCATGGAAGGGGTAGAAAGCTGGAGTCATGGGTCATGGAGCCAGGGAGGAGATGTGTGGGCTCCCCGTGGGACGTGACACAACCTACAGGCTTTTGGAGAGAAGAAGGCAGAGGCTGGAACTCTTTAGCTGAGCCCCGAAGGGAGGGACCCCCACTAGACCATTTCAAGTTGAGACCACCGAGGCAGGCTGGGTAAGAAATTTGCCTGGTCCCGACATCATCTAGCACCTTGCTCACTGATGCGGGGTCCCCTCCCCCAACTTGAACATGTGCTCTGTGAGAGCGGGGACAGCTTTGCTTCTGCTGAGCCTTCAAGGTCCTCTGCAGACGTGAGGCAGCAGCTCAAGGGTCGTTGACTGAGGGGAGAGTGACACAGGGATCATCGGAGCTGGTTTGGTATGATAGCAGAATGCCCCAGGGCAGCTAACTTTAAAAGGACAGAAATTTGCTTCCACACAGTTCTGTTCACTGGAATCCAAAGGTCAAGGTATGGGAGGGTTGGTTGGTTCCAAGATGGTGCCTGTTGTAGCATCCTTGGGAGGAGACGAGCATTGGTCCTCACGTGACAAGTGTATGAGTCCCCTTTGGAAGCCACCAGATCCTGCTCCAGCCCTCTGGTACTGCTCATCTCTTGAATACCATCACAATGGCAGTATCTGACTTTAGAGTGCACATTTGCACTACAGAAATGATATAATATCAAAATATATTTATTTGGTCTCTGTCCTCGGTTCCTGCTACGGAGTTCCTAAGACCCTTGGAATGTCCTGAACCACAGGCCAAGCCCTGTGCACCTTTGTTCTCACACACGGTCTGTGCCCCAGTTCCTGACATAGCGTACCTGAAACTGTCATCCTTTCCACACTGATAGATTGTGGGACACCGGCACTGGGTTGGTGGCTCAGTGGGTAAGAGCGTTTGGCTCGCAAGCAGGAGGACTTAAGTTCGATCTCCAGTACCATGGAAAGCAGAGCGTGGCCATGAAGCGCCGCAGAGCCGGAGACGAGAGCGTCGCCGTGGCCCGTGGTCTGCCCGTCTGAGAAGTGGTGAGCTCCAGGTTGACTCAAGGAAACAAGGTGGGGGAGTGATGGAGGAGGACACCCGACTTGCTGGCCTCCACATGTGTGCTCGTGGGGCGTGTACGTAGATATTCACGCGTGTGCATACTACGTACATGTACGCTGTGCTGAGGGCTGAGTGAGTGAAAGGAGGGGACGCAAGTTACTTTTTTCTCGTCTCTGACAGTGAACAAGGACTGAGCTCCTGCAGACAAGTCCGAGGAGCTGGCAGGCAGCCAGGTGCCGAGCTCTGGTCAGGGCCAGCGCTCGAGGTTCCCGTGAAGAACTTCTGGGAGTCTAAACTGGGCTGAGGTTCGTGTGAGCCTGTGATTGCGGCCCCTCCTGTACTCTAGGGAGTCAGAGAACTGCGCATGGCTCCAGGTGTCCATCTGTTAACCCATCTAGCTCCTTGTCACCTGTTCCTTTATGTAACAAGTGCTGCCTGAACAGCTGCTTGCTAACCAGACTGAGTAGTCCAGGTCACAGTGTCTGCCTCTTTGCCTCCTAGTGGCTTCATACCTTCAAAGACAGAAGATGAAGAAATCACGACCATTTTGGAAAATGCAAATGAAGCAACTCTGGCCTCCCGTGGAGAGCCAGGGGCCTGACAGAGACCCAGAGACCCATAGAGAGATGCACAGGGGAAAGGTGGGGTTGAGGAGAAACCTGGCTACCTGAGGTTCAGCCCGCAGGGTGATGGTGAGGACTGGAGTTCCATGCACAGGCCAGTTGGCAGGTCAGGTTCTTGTTGGTTTCACAAGGAGGAAAAATATTGCATGGTATCTAAGCACAGGGAGGGGCGGCCGTGGGAAGATGCACTTAGCCCTGTGGGGATAGGACAGCCTGAGGTCAGGATGAGGACAGGAAGATGAAGCCATTGGGCTGTCCCTTGGAGAGACAAAGAGAGAGAACCTATACCAACAAAAAAGGTGCACATCTTTAATCCCAGCACTCAGGAGGCAGAGGTAGGAGGATCACCATGAGTTCAAGGCCACCCTGACAGTACATAGTGAATGCCAGGTTAGTCTGGGCTAGAGTGAGAACCTACCTTGAAAAACAAAAAGAGAGAGAGATGGGCTGGACAGATGGTTTAGTGGTTAAGTGCTTGCCTGTGAAGCCTAAGGACCCCGGTTGGAGGCTCAATTGCCCAGAACCCACATTAGCCAGATGCACAAGGTGGCGCATGCATCTAGAGTTCATTTGCAGTGGCTGGAGGCCCTGGCACGTCCTCTCTCTCTCTCAATCTGTTTCTCTGTCTGTCTGTCGCTATCAAATAAATAAATAAAAATAAACAAAAAGTTGTTTTTTTTTAAGAGAGAGAGAGAGCGAGGCTGTGGCCCAGATGAAGTGAAGATCATGTCCCCCTGAAGTCCTATGGAGAAACGGGCAATGCCAGGCTTTGCTGGTGTGGTGAGGGCAGAGGAAGCGGGCTCTGTGGGATGTCTCAGGGGTGCCTGCGCCCAGGGGAAGGCGCTCGGGCCCGGCAGCAGCAGAAGACATGAAGTCTACCGAGCTCGGTGCCAAGCCTGCTATTTGTTTGTGTCCTGTGCACAATGCCTGCCGGGAAAGGCCAGGCCCTGGGGCGTCTGCTGCAGCCACGGCATTTCCTGAGCTGTTGTCATTTTTACCTCGGAGCCTAGATGGTCACATGACTGGCCAGGCCCTGACCTTGGACTCCCTGAGGGCGGCAGAGACTGCACCTACTCTTCCTTATGGTGCTCTACTTAAAGGCACATTGGGGGAGGGGGCTGCCCATGTCTGAGAGGCAGGTCACCTGAAGAAAAGGAACGAACACGTGGCCTTTCATACAATCCAGGTCCTGAGGAGAGCTTGGTGGCATGTCAACCAATCTCACAGCAGCTCACAAACACGGACATGACCACCCTCACTATTTAAATGAGGAACAGAGTGCGCCAGAGCCCACAATACCTGCGAGAGGAGGCTGCCCAGGCAGAGCTCAGGTGGGCCCCACACCCTACCTTTTCGGTTATGTCTTCCTTCCAGGTGAACATAGAAGGCCACCTCTGCTCCACAGGCTCACAGGGGTATACAGGTGGCTTTCACTGGTGGCTCTCCAGTGGCACCTTTCTTCCGATGTTAGAGAGATTGTGGGTCTCCCACAGCGGTTTCTCCGAAAGAAGCTATTATGCAGGTGAGCGTGTGGCACAAGCCTGTAATCCCAGTGCTCAGAGGACTAAAGCAGGACAATCAGGCATTCAGGGTCATCCTCAGCTACATAGTGAAGTGAAGGCTAGCCTAGGCTACACGAAATAATCTCAAAACCAAAAGGGGGAGGGGCCGTGTTGTGAGGCTTCCGAGGAGAGGCAGACCTGCATCTCCTGGTCGCTGGAAGAATGGGTGAGATGTCAGTGATGTAAGGAAGGAGAGGAGAGCCTTGCTGCAGCAGTTTGAATGGATGTCCCCCAATATGTTCAGGAGTTTATTAAAGCTTGTAATTTAGATCTCCAGCCACCTGGCTGGAGGAGGTGCCATTACCGGTGGATCCTAGGTTCAGCCCTGAGGAGTGTGGGGGCAGATCTGGAGGCCCTGGAGTGTGTTTGCTTGTAGTGATGGTGTTGCTGTCTCTTTCTGTGGGGCCTGTGGAAGCGGGCCAGCTTCTTCTGCCATTATGGAACTTCCCCTCTATCTGTAAGCTTCAAGAAATCCCTTCCTCCCTAACTTGTGCCTGGTCTGGAGGTCCACCCCAGCAAGCTGAAGCTGTGGAGGACACATGCCCCCGGGAACTGGAGTTCAGGTGAATCAGGACTGAGTGTGGCCCTGGCCGGGTTGCTCTCTAGAGAAACCACCCGGGCCAGTTTGGGCAAAGTATCTCCGGCAATCCCTGCACCCCAAATAAAGCCTTGTCTTGCTGTCCACATACCTCTGGGGATTTAAAGGGCTTGGTGGGGAGCTCAGTGGCACAGTATTTGCCTAGTATGGGTGAGACCCCGGCCTCATCCCCCAGCAGCACAAAAAATAAATCTCCTGCGTGGTTTTGTTTCATTGTTTGCTTTCTGAATATTTGGTCATTTAAGATTTAAATGGAAAAAAAGGTGGGGGGGGTTGATAGTATGAATCAGATGGTCCCCACAGAGTTCTGTGTTTTAAATGCCTGGTCTTTAGCTGATGGCAATTTGGGAGGTGGAACCTTGCTAGAGGGGCTTTGCTGCCTGGGAGGGCGGGCTTGGTGGTGTTATAACCCAGTACCCCTCCCCGCCTGAGCTCAGCTCACTTTCTTTTTTTTTTTTAAGTTTTTTTGTTCATATTTATTTATTTATTTGAGAGTGACAGACAGAGAGAGAAAGAGGCAGATAGAGAGAGAGAGAATGGGCACGCCAAGGCTTCCAACCACTGCAAACGAACTCCAGACGCGTGCGTCCCCTTGTGCATCTGGCTAACGTGGGTCCTGGGGAATTGAGCCTCGAACCGGGGTCCTTAGGCTTCACAGGCAAGCACTTAACCGCTAAGCCATCTCTCCAGCCCTCAGCTCACTTTCTTGCTGCCGTTTTCCACCTGCGGTGGCGAGGGGTGAGGTCTGGCTTCGGCCCTACCATTCGTTTCCTGACATCAGGAAGCTTCCCCTCGAGACTAAAAGCCAAAGCAAACCCTTTCCTCCGACCAGCTGCTTTTGGCGTTCATACCAGGCATGGAGCGACAGGATTTGATATTCACCGTGCTTGTTGTAGATCTTGCATTGGTTCAGTTTTTCCTTGCAATAACTTATTTTTGCAGTGGAAACGTTTACTCTATGCTACCATGTACTGATGATGCACATGTGTTTAACTTGTGTGCTGATCTCCCTGGCTCACAGTTAAGAGACTATTTCAGATAAGACTTTGGGACTTGGGAGTCTGATGCAAGAGAATCGTGAATTTGAGGTCAGCTTGAGCTACATAGTAAGACCCCCATCTCAAACAATAATTCCTTTTTATAAGCTTTTTTAAAAGAATTATTTATTAGAGAGAGAGAGAGAGAGAGAGAGAGACAGAGAGAGAGGGAGAATGGGTGTGCCCACTGCAAATGAACTCCAGAGGCATGCACCCCCTTGTGCATCTGGCTAATGTGGGTCTTGGGGAATTGAACCTGGGTCCTTTGGCTTTGCAGGCAAGTGCCTTAATCACTAAGCCATTTCTCCAGCCCAATAATTCGTGTGTACAACTCCAGCCCAATAATACGTATGTACAACTTGCTTAGTATGAGCAAAGCTTTGGGTCCCTTGTATGGAAAAAAAAAACCCTTCTAAACAAACAAACAAAAACCCAGGAAGCAAAGAATATGACAGCACTTGTAACCCAAGAGTTAGAGACTGGATCACACCTAGGTCATTGTTTTCTGGTCATAGTCACTGAAGACTCTTATAGGAGAAACACATGAATGAAATGCAAGAATTAAATGCCTGGGAAACTGAGTCGTTTCGCGGTCGGTCATGGGAGACGCTTTGTATAATTGCTTTTCCCCTGAGTAAGGACTAGCAAGGGAAAGGCTGGACGGAAACGCCAGCGGCTTTGGAAGAGCCGGGTTCGTTGCGAGCTTCCTCTTCCCTTCCCTGACCACGCGCCCGCCCTGGCCTCCTGCCTTCTTCTGGGATGAAAAGCAAATCACATCCATCCCCCTGCAGCCGCTGAGGAAAACAAAGATGGGGGCTGCTGAGGAGGACGAGGGGCTCAGGGGGCTGGCACGCAGCACCCTCCGAATGAAAGCCACAGCGCCCATCTCAGAGCTCAGGGGCACCCGGGCGGCCCGGAGGAGGGCAAGTTCCCCCTGTGATCAGCCCTGAGCTTGATAGGCAATGAACTATACAGGTGAAGGGCTAACCCATTCCTTAATCATTGAAAAGAATATTTTGGGCTGGAGAGATGGCTTAGCGGTTAAGCGCTTGCCTGTGAAGCCTAAGGACCCCGGTTCGAGGCTCGGTTCCCCAGGTCCCACGTTAGCCAGATGCACAAGGGGGCGCACGCGTCTGGAGCTCATTTGCAGTGGCTGGAGGCCCTGGCGTGTCTTCTCTCTCTCTCTCTCTCTCTCTCTCTCTCTCTCTCTGTCAAGTAAATAAATAAATAAAAATAAAACATTTATTTATTTGCAAACAAAGAGATAGACAGACAACGGGTGCCACCAGGGCCTCCTGCCACTGCAAAGGAACGTCAGAGGTATGAGCCATCTTTGTGAGGGTGGCTTTTCGTGGGTCCTGGGGAACTGAACTCGGGCTGTCAGGCTTTGCAAGCAAGTGCCTTCAACGGCTGAGCCATTTCCCCCCTCCCCATTTTTCATTTGGTAAATACAAATTGAGACTGTTCCTGAGACGGGTGGTTGGAAGGGCACCCACCTTCCCAACTCCCTATGGGCCCCTGGCTGGATCTCTTCCTCTAGCCACACCGTCCTGGCAGGCAGCCTGTGGGCCCCAGCCTCCCCGATGGAGGAAAGGGTCAGGAGGGAGCTGGGCGTGCGCCGGTTGGAGCTCGGGGGTCGCGCTGCTGTCTGGACCCGCTTCTCCGACAGCCCCATCCACTGCAAACTGTCAGTGATCTGTCAGGAGCACCTGGCATGCGGCCCAGCCTCTCCTCAAGTGCCTCTTGGGCCCGGCTCTCCCCTGCGGGGGCGGGTCGCGTGAAAGTGGTCCTCAGGACTTGGCCGGGGCGGAAAGGCGCGTTTCCTCCTCTTCCCAGGTGGAGCCGGCTCGCGCTTGCTCCCCACCCTTCCCTCCAAAGCCGGGGCCACAGCGCACCCTGGCGGCAGGCAGAGGGCCTGCCTGGGAAGAGCCGGGCTAACCGCCCTCTCCTAGGACACTCCCAAGGCCCAGGCAAGCGGGCAGGCGTGGGGCCTGCCTAAAGGGGGCACGTCTCCAGTCAAGGCCAGTATGTCGTTGACATGCAGAACATAGCCCCTATATTGCCAGATATTTTGAGTTTTCAAGAAAAACTGTAAACTTCCCAAGGAAATTTATAAAAAGACTTCAATAATTCATTAATTTTTTTGTTATTTTGGGAAAAATCAGTTTTTCTAAGGTATATTATATACTCACCAGCTTCTAGAATAACATTGTGCAAGGGGGACATATTTGACCGTTCTAGAAATTTGTACTCTTTAATCCGTCCTGCTAGATCCTTCTCTTGCCATTCCCTGTGCTTCCTTGGTTGTGACAACAAGCTATTTTACTTCAAAAGCATGTCAGGCATTTTCAGAAAGTTGTGGATCTTTTGTTTTTGGCAGTGGTGGTGGTCTTTGACAAGGTGTGCTTTATCTGTTTTCCATTGTTAAGTGAATATTTTTATTTATTTATGAGGAGAGAGAGAGAATGAATGTAGGTGTCCAGGTCCTCCTGCCACTGCAACCAAACTCCAGACTCATGTAGCACTTTGTGTATCTGGCTTTGCATAGGTACTGGAGAAACTGAACCCCGAGCAGTCAGGCTTTGCAAGCAAGAGCCTTTGACCACTGAGTCATCTCTCCAGCCCTCTTACTTTTTTTTTAAGGCTTCTATGCATCCTTCAAAATCCTCGACTAGCTAGCCAACAAGCCCAAGGGATCCTCCTGCCTCTGCCTCCCTAAACTGGGATTATTGGTGCCATCAATGCCATTACACTTTCTTTTACATGGGTGCTGGAAATCAAAATCAGATCTCAGGCTTGGGTAGCAGGCCATCTCTCCAGCCCCATAACTCAAAGGTGTGGTGGCTAATATTGTTTTTGGCCAATGACAGGATCTAGAATCACCTAGGAGACAAACCTCTGGTTGATTGGGTTCATTGAAGTAGATTGACCCTCAAGGAAACCAGCACCATTCCATGGGCTGGAGGGAGGGGGTTCACAGACAGAATAAAAAGGAGGAAGAGAACTGAGCGCCAGCATGCACCATTCTCTGCTTCCTGACTGTGAGTGTAATGTGATCAGCTGTCTCATGTTCCTGCCCACCCCCCCCCCCCGCAATGGACTGTACCTCAAACTGTGAGCCAGAATAAACCCTTCCTTTCTGAAGTTGCTTTTGTCAGGTATTTTGTCACAGCAACACAAAATGTAACTCATCCAAAAGATTTAAATACGTGTATACGTCAAGAGACCGTCCCTCCCAGGTTTCCAGCTGCCCAGTTTTTCTTCATAACAGCAGAGAGTTACTCTGGATAAAGTCCACATTCCTCTGCGCTCTATGGTTCTTTCCGCCGTGCACTTCCCTGTTACTTCCCTTGCCCTCTCTGTTCCCAGGTTTCCCTCTGCTTTTCTAGCCAGGATCTGAGTTGGTGACTCCCTGTGCCTGGCTCTGTCTGCCTCTGCCCACCCTTTCTGAATCATTGAACAAAGCATGGCCCCTGTCTCCCGGTCAGGCGTCAGCCTCTCTGCCATGTCTTCTGCTCTTTCTCTCCGCTCATTTCCCCAGGTGACCTCTCCTCCACCCCCTCCCACATGCAGATGTTCAAAGACTTCCCTTGCCCAGCCTACTTTCCTAACCTCTAACTCCAAAGGACAACTTTCTTTTTCACTCTTACGCCTCCAGCAGCCGCCAAGCTCTCTATCTTGCCTGCCCTGTGGTGATGTTTTTTTTTTCCCCCTCTTGTCAAAGGCCAATAAAATTGTCTCTGACTTTCTAATCTATGAGACCAAGAATCTGCAGAAGAAACCCTGTTTCCTCTGAGACAGGGAGGCTGTCTCCCTGCCCTGCTGAAAGGAGGCCCGTGTGTAGCACACAGGGCTGGAATGAAGGCTGCCCCTGCTCGAGAATTTGGCCCCGCACTCACTCCCCGAGGCCTTCTTCTGTCAGGCCTGGGGCTCGGGTTCACGCATCTACCTCCCTCGTGTCTCAAACGCAAATCCCAGGTCCTGTTTGAAGGAGGCACTGAACCAACCCTGCAGAGATGCCCTGGCGCGGGCTGGGCATTCACCTTCACCGTGAGGATAAAGACTGGCCAGAGGGGTAGAGATGATACTCAGGTGTGGGCCTTCCATCATCTGTCTCTCTGCAATCAAGCAAGGTTGGTGTCCCTGGGGCCAATCAGGGGTGGCATTGCAAAGTCAGACTTTCTCAAAGGCTCAGAGACAGACTGTGAACGGAGGGGAGCTCTGTCAGTGGCTCTTCTCAGCTGACCTCCCCCCCCCTCCCGCCAACGCACACACACAGGGCAACTTCCAGCTTTCTTTCGGTCTCCAGTCTCTCCCTCACAGAATGGCAAGTTACTCAGCTGGAATGTCCTGTGAAGTGTAGGGCGCTGTCATTAACGTCATTATCAGTTTTTACAAAATTAGTTATTTATTAGAGAAAGAGAGGAGGGTGGGGGAGAGAATAAATGTGTGCTCCAGAGCCTCCAATCACTGCAAACAAACTCCAGACGCATGCATCACCTTCTGCATCTGGCTTTCCATGGGTACTGGGGAATGGGACCTGGGTCCTTTGGCATTGCAGGCAAATGCCTTAACACTCTGTAGTCCCAGGCTAGTCTCAAATTTATGGTGATTGTCCTACCTCTGCCTCCCGATGGTTGGGATTAAAGACTTGCACAGGAATGCTCAAAACTGCTGAGCCGGGGCTGGAGAGACAGCTTAGTGGTTAAGCACTTCCCTTCGAAGCCTAAGGACCCCAGTTCAAGGCTCGATTCCCCAGGACCCACGTTAGCCAGACGCACAATGGGTGCATGCGTCTGGAGTCCATTTGCAGTGGCTGGAGGCCCTGGTGCACACATTCCCTCTCTCTCTCTCTCTCTGTCTCTCTCTCTCTCAATCTCTCTCTCTCTCTCTGTTGCTCTTAAATAAATAAATAAAAATAAACAAAAAATTTAAAAAAATAACAATTCCTACAATGTAGAAATGTGCCTGGTGTGTTGACACACACTAGGAAAAAAAACTGCTGAGCCATCTTTCCTGAGAATGCTTTTTTTCTTCTTAACTAATTAAATTTATTTGAGAGAGACTGAATGTGTGTGCATGGGTACTCCAGGGTGTCCTGCTGTTACAAAACGAACTCCAGATGCATGCATCACTTTGTGCATCTGCTTTTAGGTGGGTATTGGGGAACCTGGGCCATAAGACTTTACTAGAAAGTGCCTTGAAATGCTGAGCCATTTCCCCAGCCTTGATTATGCTTTTTAACCCCATTAGGATTGGATCCAACTACTAATTGAACACATTGCACCTACTAAAAGCACTGCAAACGAAACTCAGCACAGCTGTTCTAACAATGAATGATGTCAAGATGTAGCAGAACCAAATGCCACACAGAGCTCAATACTGCTGCATGACAGGAGTATTTGTAGATAGCCCAGGGACAAAGCACAAGAGTAGCTTGATGGACCTATCATCTGATTAAGCTGTAGTTTACCTGCTCATGATTCGCTGAGACTCTGCTATATGTTAACCTCCTCTTCCACCTTAAAAATATTGTTTTTATTTATGTGAGAGACAGAGAGAGAGAGAAATGTGCACATGTGTGTACACACACACACACACACACACATACACACACACATACAGAATGGGCATACCAGGGCCTCCTGCCCCTGCAAATTAACTCCTGACACTTGCACCATTTTGTGCCTCTGGCTTTACATGGTGTGGTGGCTTCATGTAGGTGTGCTCCATAATCTTACATGTTTTGAATGCTACATCCCCAGCTAGTGGCATTTTGGGAAGTGGAACCTCCTGGAGATGATGCATTGTTGGGGAAGGGTTTATGGGTATTATAGCATGCTTCCCCTTGCCATTGTTTGGCACAGTCTCCTGCTGTTGTTGTCTACCTGATGTTGGCCAGGAGGTGATGTCCACCCTCTGCTCATGCCATTGTTTTCTCTAGCCATCATGGAGTTTCCCCTTAAATCTGTAAACCAAAATAAACCCTTTCTGCCCACAAGCTGTTTTTGTTTGGGTGTTTTCTGCCAGCAATGTGAAGGTAACTACAACAGTTAAAAATTGGTACTAAGTCATGGAAAATGTTAATAAAAATTAAATAAATAAATAAAAATTGGTACTAAGAAATGGAGTCATTACTGCTAAAAACCCAACTGTATGACTTTGCTCATTTGTAACTGACTTGTAGGAGTCATGTGGACAGATTTGAAACCTTGGCCTAACAAATGTTTTGCAGTGTTTTAAAGTAGATCTTGATGGACCATTCTGGTCAGAGTTGAAAGACCTGAATGCAGTAAGAACCATGGACTGTGAGGTTTGCCTTATGAGTGTGAAAAAGAGCTTTTCCTGGACTGGGCTAGAAGGAGTTTGTATGAGAGGCTTGCTGTTATGCCCATGTCCCGAGAACTTGTGCAGGGTTGCATTGTACAGAAATGCACTACTGTGAGAAGAGGGATATGGCACAGAAAAAAAAAAAAAAAAATCTTTGGGCCCAAACTGCTGCCCTTACAGCTGCAATTCTTTGAGAGATTACAACCATTGTTATTAGGCCACTTGATCTGCATTGAGACAACAGGAAGAATGCAGACTCTTGAAGTAAGGGATCTGAATGCAGAAGGAGTGTCCAGTTCTTCAGAGTCAGATTTTTCCCCCCTGGACTAACAAATTGGTAGCCAACCTAGTACTATAGAGAATAACAAATGCAGGAAAGGGAGGGTCACTTTTGGAAATGGCCACGGCCAGACTTGTTTGATTACCTGTGTGGAGACCCCATGAGGATGAACAATGGCTTGCAGTGGAGAGCCAGTGGAGATGTCAGGACTATGGGATAGCTAACAAGGAGAGCTGCTGGTACTGGATGAAACTTTCTGATACTGTGAGTAGCATAGCTGGAGGGGTGGAATTGGAACTCCAGAGACTCGTTACTGGTTAGAATTATTGGACTTGGAGACTTGTCACTGGTTAGAGTTGTCAGACTAGGAGCTACAGAGTCTGATGATTGCCCTGTTTGTTTTAAATTTCATGTTGGTTGAAAATTTCTTTACTATGCCCAATGCCATCTTTTGCAGTGTCAGTATTTATTTTGTGCCATGATTTTTTTTTTATTATGGTATTATGGCTCAGCTAAAAGATCTTGGACTATAGGGATATTTGAACATCATTGAGGTTGATTAAAAACTCTGGGGACTTTTAAAGTTGGATTGAATGCATTGCATTTTACATCACGGATGGTTACCAATTTATGGGAACCAGGGGTGGTATGTGGTGGTTTGATTCAGGTGTCCCCCATAAACTTATGTGTTTTGAAAGCTAGATCCCCAGCTGGTGGCAATTTGGGAATCAACACCTCCTGGAGGTGATGCATTGTTGGGGGCAGACTTATAGGTATTATAGCCAGCTCCTCTTGCCAGTATTTGGCACATTCTCCTGCTGTTGTTTTATATCTGATGTTGGCCAAGTGGTGATGTCCACCCTCTGCTCATGCCATCATTTCCCTCTGCCGTGATGGAACTTCCCCTTGAGTCTGTAAGCCAAAAATAATCCCTTTCATCCCACAAACTGCTTTTGATTGGTACTATCTGTCAGCAACGTGAACCTGTCTGCAACACATGGGTGCTGGGGAATTAAACCTGGGCCATCAGGCTTTGTAAGAAAGCATTTTAGTTGCTGAGCCATCTCTCCAGCTTAATTTTTTTTTTTTTTTTAAAGCAGAGTCTCACTCTAGCCCCAGCTCACCTGAAACTCTATTGCTCAGGTTGGCCTCAAACTCATGGTGATTCTCCTGTGTCAGCCTTTGGAATGCTAGGATTATAGGCAGGAGTCACCGCACCTGACTTGTTCTACTACCAAATTAGCTTTTTAGTGTGTTCACATGCTAGTAGGTTGTAGTGTGTTAGCTAGAGACTCAAGACCATGTGACAGCCTCAGACCAATGGCCTCATTTGTTTAATCGAATGTGCCCCTAATGTAGTTTTCTTTCTCTCTCTTTCTTTCTTTCTTTCTTTCTTTCTTTCTTTCTTTCTTTCTTTCTTTCTTTCTTTTTTTTTTTTTTCAAGGTAGGGTCTCATTCTAGCCCAGGCTGAACTGGAATTCACTATGGAGTCTCAGGGTGTCCTCAAACTCACGGCGATCCTCCTACCTCTGCCTCCCGAGTGCTGGGATTAAAGGTATGCACCACCATGCCCGGCTCAAGTGTAGTTTTCTATTAGACTTAGGGTGTGAAAAGTGCTTGGTGGTCATGTTCTGCCCTTGGCATGGGGTGGGCTCATAAAGTGTCAGTATTGACACAGCACAGCACAGCACATACTTCTCTAAGGAATGTCTAGGCCTAGAAGTGTCTATTCCCCTGGTCTTCCATGAGAAACAGCAAGTGTGAAGCTTTCTGTGGCAAGAAATGCCTCAACTCTCAGTGGAAAAAGTAAGGATTGAGTGTGACTGCATCAAAATGGGAGGGTTAGGGGTCCAGAGGTCAAGTTATAAGAGCATAACACAATCTTATCATGTAACAGTACCTGAAACTGGGTGGAGGGAACTCTTAATGTCCCATGGCCTAATGGAGCAGCCTGGGGGAGGGGGAGGTCTGTGGTGGTTGCAGGTCAGGCTATCTGGTCTGGAAAACAAGGCAAATGAAAGTGAGCCTATCATTGATTTCTCAATAATAGTTAAGATTCAGAGCACTCCTGTAATCCCAACACTTATGAGGTACAGGCAGGAGGATCTGGAGTCCAAGGTCAGCTCCTCCTACATACAGAGTTAGAGTCAGTTTGGGCTACATGAAACCTTGTCTCAAAAACAATGGGGCCGGGCGTGGTGGCGCACGCCTCTAATCCCAGCACTCGTGAGGCAGAGGTAGGAGGGTTGCCCTGAGTTCAAGGCCACCCTGAGACTCCATAGTGAATTCCAGGTCAGCCTGGGCTAGAGTGAGACCCTACCTCGAAAAAACAAAAACAAAAACAAAAAAAACAATGGGGCTGGAGAGATTGCTCAGTGGTTAAAGTGCTTGCCTGCAAAACCTAACAACCTGAGTTCAATTCCCCCATCCCCACATAAAGCCAGATGCACAAAGTGACATCTGAACTTCATTTGCAATGGCTAGACACCCTGGCACACTCTTTCTCTCTCTCTCTCTGCTTACAAATAAATAAATTGAAAAAAAAATAATGCCAGCAAAAAGCATCCCCAAAACGAGGTTCATATCTCTGCTGTTAATGAATCAAACAAATAATTCACTTTCAACAAGGGCATTCAGAGAATGTCCAGCACCCTCACTCTGCAGCATTAAGTGCTGTGTATAGATTACTGAAGATTATGTGCTGTGAGGACCCAGGAGCTGTCAGCTCTGGACACCTAGCTCTACGCTTCCCTTTCTTCCACAGCACTTAGTCTGTTGGCTATCCTCTCTGAATCCCAGTACTGTGAGGGTCAGACACTCCTATCCAGGTTTTGAGCAGAAGGAGGCCACCCAGCCTGAAGTGGTTTTAGGTCTTGCACAGGAAGGCAAAATGTGTCCTCTAAGTGATGTAGAGGCATAGTCATTTCCACACTGCTGGGATGAACTTCCAGACAGATAGAGCTTATGGGAGGAATAGGATGTATTTACAGCTTACATATCTAAGGGGAAGTTCTATCAATGGCAGAAGAGGCCGGCCCCCTTTCACAAACATAAGCAGAGATACAACCACATCATCAGCAAGAGTCAAACTGGCAGCACCAGCAGAAACCCAGGCAGAGCTCAATCTGCATACCTTAGGCTGGAATTCAGATCGGCCCCTCGTGACTGCCTATTAGTCCCTAGTCTGCCTCTAGGGGCCTTCAGCCACTGCCATCAAACTCCAGACACAGGTACCACCTGTGAGCATGTGTGAGCTTGAATGCTTACATTGTGCATCGGGCTTACCTGGGACCTGGAAAGTCGAACATGGGTCCTTAGGCTTTCCAGGCAAGTACCTTTACTGCTGAGCCATCTTTCCAGCCCCACAGATGCAATTTTCATAACACCTGAGTCTGTGGGCGGGCACAGGTTAAAACCACCACACCATGCTACACATAACCAGGCTTACATATGATTAAAGTCAAATGGGAAGGGACATGACCAATAGAAAAAAAGCTTATAAAATTCAAGTCTGTTGATCAAAATAGAGAACCTCCTTAACTACTCCACTAGCAATAAACACCCTCTTCTCATGGGTTCCATGGGGAAAGCTCCAGGCAATGACCCCTGCCCCTGGAGTCCTTTCCACTCAGTGCTCTGCCCCCTCCCCAACCCCCCCGCCCCCCCCCCCCCCCCCGTACTGCATTCAAGCTTCGACCTTCACTTTGCTCTTAGTAAAGGTTTTTGCTACTTTACATTCTGGGTGTCTTTTTTACTTCTTGGAATAAAGCTCCAAGAACCTGAAAATACCAGAGACACGTAAGATTTTTGCATGAGTTGAAGGCCGGTTGATGTGTCCATGGCCCTGCAGACAGTCCGGGTGCTGTTCACCCTAATCAGCAGGACTCACTCTCCCCCTCCCCAGCCAGTCTCTTCTCTTGGCCTTTCGCCTCAGAGCATGGGACCCGCTCACATCCTCGGCCCAGACTGCCGCACCCGAGAGCTGTGGCCCGCCTTGGGCTCCTTCTCTCCCTCACTGTCAGCTTCCTCAGCCACACTTCTCCTTGTTTCTGTCTCCCGATTCTCTCTCCTACTTGCATGTCTATCTCCCTCTGCAGTATATGAGGACTTCAGCTGAAAGCTGAACGTTTGAGGTCCCATTGATGTGGGAACTCTTTGTGGTTGCCAGAGTGATGTGGGGTTGAAGTCCTGGGAAGGATTAGATTGCCATAAAGGTGCAGGAGACCTCCAGGCTCCTGAACACAACTTTGAGTTCTTGCCTGATTATCAAAGATTTTAAAACATAGACTCAGAGCTGGGCGTGGTGGTGCATGTGTTTAATCCCAGCACTCGGAGGCAGAGGTAGGAGAATCGCCAGAGTTTGAGGCCACCCTGAGACTACATAGTGAGTTCCAGGTCAGCCTGAGCTAGAGTGAGATCTCACCTCCAGAAACAAAACAAACAAACAAACAAAAAAAGAGATTTCTTTTAGGAAGAGTTAAGAAGGAAAGCAAAACAGGAAATCTCAGGCCAAAGGAAATCTTCCCCTTCCCAAACAGTCTGGGAAGGGTAAGGGGAGACTAAGACAGTCCCCCTCCCAAAGGAGCTAAGAGAGCAGAAGAGGGGTCAGGGGACCAAGAGGGCTCAAACCCGCACGCGTGTAGTCAGGCGGCTCTCCTCCGCATTGAAAGGTGTAAACAACCACTGGCTCTATCAGAAGCAGCTGGGTCAACTCACTAGAGAAGGTGTGGGAGGGTCATCAGACCCCTGCCTGAGGCTTAGGCGCCCCCTGCACCAGCTGTGTACAATAACAATAATGTGCCAGATCTCGGGACCTGGAGGGGGGGGTAGAGTATATAGAGAGGAAAGGAGTTAGGGACAGAGAGCTCTGAGGTGGTGTCTCACTTGTAAGTCAGCCCTCACCCACAGGCTGAGGGTGGAGCACCCGCGGGTAATCACTGAAGGGCTGCTCTGTGTCTCACACTCCTGGACAGGGACAAGAAGCGTCTAGAAGAGGCCATGGGAAAGTGGTCATTGAGGAGGGAAGGGGACTTCTCCGTGGTGCTGCCGCCGTGGGGTCCCGGGGCTCTGTAAGGAAGCCCTCCTCCTGAGCCTGAGGGAGGAGCATTGGAGGAGTCATATTTTTTTTTAATTTTTTTTTATTTGAGAGTGACAGACACAGAGAGAAGGACAGATAGAGGGAGAGAGAGAGAATGGGCGTGCCAGGGCTTCCAGCCTCTGCAAACGAACTCCAGACGCGTACGCCCCCTTGTGCATCTGGCTAACATGGGACCTGGGGAACCAAGCCTCGAACCGGGGTCCTTAGGCTTCACAGGCGTTTAACCACTAAGCCATCTCTGGAGGAGTCATATTGACACAGGAATCTTCATCGAAGTGGCTGCTTTGGGGTCCCCACATTTCTGTCTGCTCTGTAAGTGATCCCCCCCAATAAACTCATTGGCTCACCAAATTGATATTAGTGTAATCATACTTTGTTCTGCTACTTGAGGCCCACTGGGGTGAAGATGTGTGTTTGCGTCTCCCCAGGGGAAAGTTTTCTACAACACAGTGTTTCAGGCCCATGCATTTGAATCTGACATTTAATTAGAATGAATCACATCACAGGACTCAGGTGTTGTTGCAGTCAGGTTCTCACTGCTGGTAGAAATCACCCAACCAAGAGCAGCTTGTGGGGGAAAAGAGGTTTATTTTGGTTTATAGGCTTGAGGGGGAAGCTCCATGATGGCAGAGGAAAACGATGGCATGAGCACAGGGTGGACATCACCCCCTGGCCAAATAAGGTGGACAATGCAACAGGAGAGTGTGCCAAACACTGGCAAGGGGAAACTGGCTATAACACCCAGAAGCCCACCCCCAACAATACACTCCCTCCAGGAGGCGTTAATTCCCAAATCTCTATCAGGTGGGAATCTAGCATTCAGAACACCTAAGTTTATAGGGGACACCTGAATCAAACCACCCCTCACCCCCATAAACTGATAACCATACATTTTGTAAAATGTAATGCATTCATCTAACTTTAAGAGTTCCCATAATTTTTATCAATTTCAATGGTGTTCATACATCCCCATAGTCCAAGATCTTTTAACTGAGCCATAATACAAAAAAATAACCTCAAAAAATCCATAATGGCACAGAATAAACATTCACACTGCAAAAGCTGACACTGGGAATAAGAAATATTCAACCAATACAAAATTGAAAACAACCAGGGCAAACATCAAACTCTGTAGCTTCATGTCCAACAACTCTAGCCAGTGACAAATCTCCACGTCTGGTCTCTGGAGTTCCAATTCCGCCCCTCCAGCTATGCTACTCACAGTCCTGGAAAGCTTCATTGGGCCAGCAGCTCCTTAGTAGCCATCTCATGGTCCTGGCATCTCCACTGGCTTTCCACTGAAATCCATGGTTCATCCTCATGGTCCCATGGGATCTCTATGCAGGCAACCAGCAAACCTGCTTTATACTGCCCATGGCCATTTCCAAAATACAAGACTGGGTTGCAAACTCAATGACCGACCCTCTCTTTCCTGCATTTCTTATACTTTACAATACCAGGTAGGGTGCCAATTTGTTAATCCAGGGGGAATAAAGCAGACATTGAAGAACAGGACACTCCTTGAGCACTCAGGCCCCTCCAAAGGAGTCTACATTCTTCCTGTTGCCCCAGTGCAGGTCAGCTGGCCCAATCTCAAAGGTTGTAATCTCTCTATTGTAGCTGAGTGGGCAGCAGTTTCAGCCTAAAGATTTCTGTGCCACATCCCTCTGCTCAAACCAGTTCATTTCTACACAAAGCAACCCTGCACAACTTCTCAGGACATGGGCATAAGAGCAAGCTTCTCACATAAACTGCTAGCCCAGTCCAAGCAAAGCTCTTTCTCACCTTCATAAGCCAAACCTCACAGTCCATAATTCTTACTGCATTTCAGGTCTTTCAACTCTGACCAGAACAGTCCATCAAGATGTACTTACAGTACTGCAAGGTATCTCTTAGACCAAGGTTTCAAATCCTTCCACATTCCTCTTAAAAATTAGCTCCAAAAGGCCAAAGCCACACAGTTGGGTGTCCAGCAGCAATCCCACTCCTTGGTACCACTTTTCTGTTGCAGTCAGGTTCTCATTGCTGGTAGAAATCACCCAACCAAGAGCAGCTTGTGGAGGAAAAGAGGTTTATTTTGGCTTACAGGCTCGAGGAGAAACTCTACGATGGCAGGGGAAAACGATGGCTTGAGCAGAGGGTGGACATGCCCCCTGGCCAACATAAGGTGGACCTTAGCAACAGGAGAGTGTGCCAAACACTGGCAAGGGGAAACTGGCTATAACACCCATAAGCCAGCCCCCAACAATATGCTGCTTTCAAGAATTGTTAATCCCCAAATCTCCATCAGCTGGGAACCTAGCATTCAGAACACCTAAGTTTATGGGGGACACCTGCATCAAACCCCCACAGGTGTGGATGTATGAGAGGGTCCCAATTGGCTGGTGGGCTCAAGAGGCTCACTCAGGGAGGGCCAGCCCACAGGTGCACTAAGTCTGGGAAAAGTTAAGAGATGAGCAGGATGCTGTGCTGAGGAAGGGGTTAGCAGGTGGTGCCTGTGGCCACCTTGCATGACCCGGATTCAGGTGCGGGTTCTGGAGCTGCCCGAGCAGGTGAGCTAGTGTCCATGTTTCTGTGGGCCAGTGCCTATCTACCTACCTACCTGAACAAAAGCTCTCCTGCTCCTCATTTGCATCACCATGTAGTCCTGCTTGGCACTATTCCTTCGCAGAGCAGTCCAGGTGACTGTTCCATCCTACACTGCTCCCTAGGTGTTTCCAGCATAAAGCAACTGGATAAAAGCAGCTGATAGGAGGAAAGTGTTTATTTTGGCTTCCAGTCTTGAGGGGAAGCTCCAGGAAAGGCATGGCATGAGCAGAAGCTGGACATCATCTCTGCCACAGAAGGTGGAAACAGTAGCAGGAGAATGACCTGAACTCTATCCAAGGAGGGCTGGCTATAACACCCCTAAACCCAGCCCCAATAACACACCCCCTCCAACAAGGCTCCACTTTCCAAATTGCCATCGGCTAGGATGCAAGCATTCAAAACACAGGAGTTTATGGGGGACATCTGATTCAAACCACCACACCATGCTAAAGAGAGACAAGGCTTATCTCTACCAGCCTCAATTCTTACCTCTTGTCCCACATACTGGAACAATCCTAGAAAGCTGAGTGGTTTCCTGAACATGTCACACTGTTAGGGAGCCTACCTCCAGGGGTTTGATAGGCATGGAGCTCTGGCAGTCTGTGGCGGACAGGGAAGACTCTGACCTTCCTCAAGACTAGAGGGAAGGTGAGGTCAAGTCCAAGTTGATACACACCTCATAGGGGAATTTATGCTTATAAACAACTCCAGAAGTCTTGGCTGCTGACCATGAATGGAGCGTGTAAGGACTGGTGAAGGGATTTCAAGCAGGTTGTTTCCACAGGGGAACAAGGCACAGGAACAACTTGCTGTTTACTTTTCCCAAGAAATAACACGAGGGAGCCAAGCTTGGAATTGCCTGTAGTCCTAGTGCTTGGGAGGCCAAGGCAAGAGGAATCCCTGAGAGTTTGAGGCCATCCTGGGCTATATAGTGCCTTCTGTGACAGCATGCACTACAGAATGAGACTCTGTCTCAAAAAGAAAAAGCACAAAGTAACACTCTCTGGGGGAATTGTGTTTTAATATTTTATTTATTTTACTTATTTGTAAACACACTTGCACTTGTGTGTGCGCACAAGCACGTGTACATGTGCAAATCAAGGTCTCTTGCCACTGCAAGTGAATTCCTAGCCAATTGAGCCCTCACTGACAGGCTTTGTAAGCAAGTGCTTTCAACTACTGAGCTGTCTCATGGGCCCTTCAACACTCCTGTCTCCCCTTCTTCCAGTTTCCTCTCAACCCCTGGGGGTGGGTTTCTTTTCCAGGGAGTAGCCACACTGGCCTTGGGAGGGGGCCACAGGCTGGTATTAAATGTCCTGTGCCACAGTATAAGGGATCATCTTCTGAAAAACAAACTCCAATCTTAACTTAGGTAAGAAAATCCACCTGTCACCCAGCAGCTTGCTTGAGTGAGGCTTTTAAAGATAAAGACAGACATTCGTTGAATGATCTTATTTATTAACTAGGAGCAGTGTGGAAGGAGCAGAAGAGTGTCCTTATTTGAGCAGAGGTCACTGTTTCTTTTAAAGGAAAGTGAGGGGACAGAGAGAGGGAGCAAGTGGGAGCATCACTGGGGTACACAGGACCCCCTTTGCAGGGTCTTAGCCTCACAGATAAAAAAATTTAAAGACAGAGTCAGATAGAAATGAAAAGCATTTTACGGGAGTTAGAGAAAAAGCAAACAGGCTGGAGATTTCAGGAGCTGCTAAGGGGAGAAGGATAAGGGGAAAACAAGAAAGAAAGTAGTATTTTTTGAGTTAAAGGTCAGGAAAGCAGACAATGGAAGTCTTTGAGCAGAACTTCATGTCAAGGGTGGGGCAGTCTTAATTCCTGGGTATCAGGATTAGGCCCAGGTTGATTCCCAGCTCAAGCCACCCACATAAACAATCACAAAAAGGGGAGCAAGCATTTGGCATTTGTCAGCAGGGGCAAGAACATGCACATGGCCATGCGTGCCCACATATCTCTCTCTCTCTCTCTCTCTCTCTCTCTCTCTCTCACACACACACACACACACACACACACACACACGTGCACAAAAAAATCAGTAAAAGAACATTTTTAAAGCACTGACTTTAGGGCTGAAGAGATGACTCATTTGTTGAGGCACTTCCTGCCCAAGTGTGAAGGTCTAGACCTCTAGAGTTCCAATCTCCAGGTCTCCTGGAAGCAGCTGGGCCTGGAGTTGCCTGCCTGTGATCCTGGTCAGGCGGGAGAGCAAAGCGCTGAGGATAGAAGGAGCTTGTAGCAGTCAGGTTTGCGTCGCTGGCAGAAATCACCCGACCAAGAGCAGCTTGTGGGAATAAAAGGTTTATTTTGGCTTATAGACTGGCGGGGAAGTTCCATGATGGCAGGGGAAAACGATAGCATGAGCAGAGGGTGGACATCACCTCCTGGCCAACATCAGGTGGACAACAGGAACACTGGCAAGAGGAAACTGACTATAATACCATAAGCCCGCCCCAACAATACACCGCCTCCAGGAGGCGTTAGTTCCCAAATCACCACCAGCTGGGAACCTAGCATTCAGAATACCAAAGTTTATGGGGGACACCTGCATCAAACCACCGCAGAGCCCTGTAAGCTCTGTGTGGTGATTAAGTCTCCCATAAACTCATGTGTTCTAAATGCTTGATTCCAGCAGGTGGCAATATGGGAGGCGGAGGAGGTGTATTGTTGGGGTCAGGCTCTGGCAAGGGGGAGCTGGGCTCACTCTCTTGTTGCTGTTTCTCACCTGCTGGGGCAGACGTGATGTCCAGCCTTTGCTTGTGCCATAATTTCCCTCGTTATCATGAAGCTTCTCTTGAGGCTGTAAGCTGAAAGAAACCCTTTCTTCCCACTAGCTGCTTTCGATATGGTGTTTTGTCCCATGTAACACTGAAGTCAGGAAAAAAGGATTCCAAAAGATGGTGTGGAAGAGCTATGGAGCTGGAATCCATGGGCAAGCTCCTGTCCCCCCCGCAGGTGAGCTGATCCCCCGCCACACACACACACCACATTACACTCACACAAACAAAAATAAAAGAGAAAGTGGCACTGTCTGGATTAGAACTCAGAAAATGAGTAGGACGGGCTTCTGGGTTGTCTAAGTCCATTGCATCTATAAAGGGTAGTTACTTGCCCATTTTCTTATCATGCCTACAGATTCATCTTGTTTCTTTTCCTCTTCTGACTTCAGGCAGTTCTTTGAGGTTGTAAAGATTTCTCCTTATCTCAGTATGTCTTCCCCCTTGCCTGCGGGGGAGGGAGGGACTTGTACTATCTCCATTAACCATGTGACTAAGCCATGTGTAAGGGGGTTGCTGACCATTTCCCATGCAGTAGAAGAGGTGGCAGAGGATGCTATCATGCCACCATGCTGGTATTCACATGTCTCAAAGGGGTCTCTATAGACACCGAGATGCTATTTATGCTATCTGCATGAAGAACAGGTGTGTGTGTGTGTGTGTGTGTGTGTGTGTGTGTGTGTACGTGTACACTCACACACCCTGCTCTGTTGCTACTGCAAAAAACTGCCCAGCTGGCTTTATGTGGGTGGCTGGGGAATTGAACCCAAGTCAGCAGGCTTTGAAAGCAAGCCCTGTTCTCTCTAGTTCTCCAAAATGCAGGAAGGCCGTGGCTCATGCTACTGCTACCCGAGAAAGCTGACCTAGCTCTGAATTACATTCCACACAGTGCCCTGGAGACAGCTGACTTTAAATGGCCCTTCTGATGCCTTTTCTCCCTGCCTAGCATCCCCCTTCGGGAGCGCCTTCTGTGCCGCTCAAGTGCAGTGGAAAGGCGACAGAGCGGTCATTATTAATGGCCTTGCTCTGCTAGTTGGCAGACAGGAGCGTGCGGATTCTGTTCTGTGATTGGAGGGTAGGAGGGAGGTGACATCATCCTTTCTGATGGCAGGGTGTCGGTGCAGTACTAAATACGTTTATAGGAATTGCTTTCTGACCTTGTGTTGTAGGAGGGACATCACGATTTTGTCCTTCTTCCTTAATGGTCAATTAATAATTTTGTGATAGGGTCTGACTACGTAGCCTGGCCTTGCACACTGCCTCCACCTCCCAAGTGCCTGGGTGACACAGCTTGGCTCGCAGATCCGTTCTACGAAGTGCTTTAAGGAAGGAAGGTCAGAGGCGTACACTCCTGCTGTGGTCAGAACGAGCAGTAAGACCTCCTGGCAGCCTTGAACTCTTTTCAGGCAGTTAAAAAGTTACTTTGCGCAGGCGCAGGGGAGTAAGGAGGGGGAGGGGGAGCAGGAGGAGGGAGGGGGAGGCGGCGGTGGTGGTGGTGAAAGCGACAAGGCTCACAAGGGCTCCCCGAGACCTCGGGCGGTGGGCTAAGGGCCTCGCACGCAGGCGCACGAGGGAACCTGGCCACCCTTCCTGAGTCACTGAACCTGGCTGCAAAAGTTTCAGAAGCTCTGCGCCTGCGCCAGCTCTGGCTCCTCCTCCTCCTCCTGCTCCTCCTCCTCCTCCTCCTGCTCCTCCTCCTCCTCCTCCTGCTCCTCCTCCTCCTCCTCCTGCTCCTCCTCCTCCTCCTCCTGCTCCGGGCCCGGAGCCTTAAGCCCCTCCCGGCTGGCTCGGCCCCGTCGTCCTGCTTGCTCCCCTGTTCCTGGCCGGCCATGGGCTCGGGCTCGTCCGCGCTGGCCCGCCTCGGCCTCCCGGGCTCCCGGCTCCCCGCGCAGCCCCGGCCCGCCTGGCTCGGGGTCGCCGCGCTGGGACTGGCCGCGCTGGCGCTGGGGGCGGCGGCCTGGCACCGGAGGCGGTCCCGGAGGCCGCGGCGGCTGCAGCAGGTGGGCACCGTGTCGAAGCTGTGGATCTACCCGATCAAGTCCTGCAAGGGGGTGTCGGTGAGCTCGGCCGAGTGCACGGCCATGGGGCTGCGCCGCGGCCGGGTGCGCGACAGGTACGCCCGGGCCCCGCGTGGCGTCCAGCGGGGATGGCAGGGCGAGGGAGGCATTTCCAGGATTCTCACCCCTTTAATCCTTTGGCGGAGAAGGGCCATGCCCCCGGCCGTGGTAGTTTGGGGAAAGTGGATTGGTGCCAACCCGCAGCGTTTCTGAGTATAGGAGAGAATCTGACTTGCTTGTCTGCAAGGCTCCTGCTGCCCATAGATAGATGCCAACTGCAGGCTAGCAAAGGAAAAAAAAAAATGCCTGTAGCATCCGAAGGAGCCAAGTTGAACCTGAGGGTTGGTCAGACACATTGTGTTAGGCCTTTTTTGGGGCTCATCTGTCTCTGGCTCTGGGGACCACATCTAACAGAAGGAGCAGAGTAGGGGAAGATGTAGCAGGAGCTGCCAGGGAGGTAGCATCCGGCTGAGCCTCAAGACAAACATAAAGGAGCTTAAAGGAAAGCACACAGTTTAGTTGTGATGCACAATGGATTTGCCCTGAGAGGGAGTTCTGAAGGCCAGGGAGCTTGGACTTGAATCAAGGCCAGCTGCTGAGTGGGCATAAGCTTGGTAAGTCCTCTGGACTGGTCAGGGTGAAAGGCAGACTGATCACTTGGGTATTTCTTGAACCGCCTAAGGCGGTGTTGGGTTTTGGGAAGTTGCCCCCTCTGACGGGTTCAGTTTCCCACAGGATATCTGTGAGGCACTTACCTGCCAGTAGATCACTGAGGCTCAGCAAAGGACCTGTGCACTCCTTTTGATCTCTACACAGCCATTTTAAAAATAAATAAATAAATAAATAAATAAACTATTTATTTATTTGGGAGATACAGAAATAGAGAGAATGACCACACCAGGGCCTCCTGACCGTGCAAGCCAACTCAAGATGAATGTGCCCTTTGTGCATCAGGCTTTGGGGCACTGGGGAGTTGAGGCCATCAGGCGTTGCAAGCAAGCATCTTTAACCATGGAGTCATCTGTCCAGCTCTCCATCGCCATTTTCATTTTTATGTTATTGGAATGAGTAGTCTCCACTGTCAACTTGATTGGATAAATTGCCTAGGATACCTATTTCTGGGCATGTTGTTGAGGACAGTAGGTAAGCTACTGGTTGAAGTGGGAGGACCTACCTTAAATATGTGCTGGGACCTCAGATTGGAGAGAAGAAACCTAGCTAAGCAGCAGTTTGGGGCTCCCTCTGCTTCCTGACTGGACTGAACGTGACCAGATGCGTCATGCTTCTGCCGCCATGTCTTCCCCTACTGGGATGGACTGGAGCCCCTGGAACTGTAAACCAAAGTAAATCCTTCCTCCAGTAACCACTTCAGAGGTTTGTATTTCTAAGATGTTTTGATAAGCAAGTGTTAAATATGAGTCATTTGGCACGGGAGCTGGAGAGGTGGCTCAGCGATTAAAGGTGATTGCTTGAATTATTTGGCTGAATTCATTCATTTATTTTGGGAATTTTAATACATGAACATATTGTCATTTGATCATAGTCCCTATGACTCCTATTTCTCTCGTTAGTCCCTTCTCTGAACCCCGTTCCAGTGCACCACCTCTTCTGTCCATGTTTTCTTCCTTTTCTCATCTTGAAGCTACTTACCGTCAGGTATCTGGTCACGGCAAGGAGAAGATCAACCGATACCAACACCGCTAGTGTTGGGTGACCCTCAGTGCAGGACGCTGGGCCCAGCCCCCCCCCCCCCCCCCCCACGCAGGCCTGCAGCTCTCAGGACCGAGGTCTTCCTTCCTGGTTGGCATGGTTTAACTGTTTCTGTGCCTGGGCAGAAGAGAGAAGTTTGCAAGTTGTCCATTCAGGGAACCTTGTGGCAGAGACTACCCACTGCCCTGTGTTCATGCCAGGCTACATGGATGTATGTCCTTTGAGGACTGCTGTCCACCTGAAGGATGTGGGCTGCACTGGAAAAATCTTATCTCTGAGAAGTGTCATCGGTGTGGGACTTGCAACTTTCCACTCCCCATTCTCATCTCAGAGTTGTTTTCTTTCTCTCTCTTTGTTAATGGTGGGTGTGTGTGTGCATGTGCGTGTGTGTGTGCGTGTGTGTGTGTGTGTGTGTCACAGTGTGGAGGCCAGAGGACAATTGTGAGGTGTGTGTCCTCTTTCCACCTTTTTTTTTGTAAGTTATTGTATGGGAGAGAGAATTGGCACGCCAGGGCCTCCAGCCACTGCAGTGGAACTCCAGACGCGTGCGCCCTCTTGTGCACATGTGCTGTAACATTGCACACTTGCGTCACCTTGTGCATCTGGCTTACATGGGACCTGGAGAGCCAAACATGGGTCCTTAGTGTTTGCAGGCAAGCACCTTAACTACTAAGCCATCTCTCCATTCCTCCACCTTCTTTTTGAGCAGAGTCTCTCTTGATGTGTAGGTCTAGCTGACCCACACGCCTCAGAATTCTCCTGGCCCCACCTCCCATTGCCGAAGGTGCATTGGGACCACAGATGTGTTAGGTGCTCCTTTGTGTCTCACTTTATGGGGAGGGCTTGCAAGCAAGTGCCTTTAACTGCTGAGCCATCTCCTAGCTCCTCATTCCAAATTTCTAATGCTGGAGACTTTTTTAAAAAACTCTTTTATTCCCTGGGATTCCTGTCCCAGTTCACATGAATGGGAATCACCAAAAGGGAAGGCAACTTTTGTAGAGTGTGAGTCTGTCTCTGTGTCATTCTGAAGCTGTGATTAAAGGTGTTTTTTTTTTTGGGGGGGACCATTAAGAGAGTGCTCCGACCTTACTTAAGTGTGAAAGATGAGGCAAACTTGTTTATTTCTGGAAGGGCTCCATGCACAGTGACATTGGCTACTCCGCAACACAGACTGTTCATCCTGAGGAGACAGGCCTTCCCTTCTGCCCTCCCTCCTTCCCTTTCTCCCTCCCAGGACTTGAGGAATCTCAGGTTTCCACTCTTCCCTATTATCACAGTGTTATCTTCCTAGTTTGATGGTTACTGCTGGGCTAGGATTATTACCACCATGGGGAGAAAGAATGTTTGCTTTGTTTCTGCTTGTCGACTTCCCTGGGCACTGGTTCACAAAAAGAACTGCATCAGGTTTCCCTTGTTTGGAGCAGCAAATTCTTGAGATGTTGTGGGATGAACTCTGGAGTGGAAGATACAGCAGTGAACTGTACGCACAGCAGATATATTGAGTTAAATTTTTTTCTTTAGGTTAGTTGATTTAGGCTTCATTTTGTGGGCTAGATATTATTATCCCTGTATTGCAGGTAAGAGAACAGTATTAGATAGGATAAGTGTCTCGCTCAAAACCACAAATCCAACATGTGCTGAAGGGTCTTGAACTCAGATCTATGTGAGTATCTTTAACTGCTGAGCCATCTAGCAATCGTGCTGTTTGTAGGAAGCCAGTGTATGGTCTATATAATGTAGGACGTGCTTGCAAAAACTGAAGGCCTGGGTTTACCCACATAAAGTATAAAGTAGTGCATGGGTTTGGAGTTCATTTGTAGTCTAGCATATCCTATCTGCCTCTCTACTTTCAAATAAATAAATAAAATTATTTTTAAAAGGCTCCTTTGGGGAGCAACAATATTAGACTAAGAGATCTGGGCCGACCCGGAAAATTGATCTAGAGAGTAACTGTCAGGTCTGCAGCTAGGGCGAATGAAGTGTGAGGCAGTGGAGAGCTGCAGGAAGTTCTCGTGGCGCGAGGAGGCTCTTCTGAGTGTGCCTTTCTGCTCCTCTGCAGGTTTTGGCTGGTGATTAAGGAAGATGGGCACACAGTCACTGCCCGGCAGGAGCCTCGCCTTGTGCTGGTCTCCATCACCTTGGAGAACGACTGTCTGAGCCTCACGGCCCCAGGCATGGGTCAGCTGGTCGTGCCCATCAAGCTGCCTTCTTCCAACAAGATCCACGACTGCAGGTATTCTGCTGGGGAACAGCGGGGAGCTGCAGCCCATCGGATTCTCCTGCCTTTGCTGGAGTTTCCACCAGCTCCTTAGGTGATGACGTTGGAAAAGGAAATGTTTAGGAGGGGGAAAGCTGTGCATGTGGGGCATTGGACTGCTGTCTCCAGGAAGACTGGACTGGTCGTGGGTCACTCAAACCAAGCTGGATTTGAGCTCACTGTCCTCCCCTCCCAGGTGTCTGCTTTAAAAAAAAAATTACTTATTTGATAGAGGGAGGGAGAGATTGTGTGCACCAGGGCCTTTAACCACTGCAGATAAACTCTAGATGCACGCACCATCTTGGGCAGCTGGCTTACGTGGGTACTGGGGAACCTGGGTCTTTTGTCTTTACATGTCAATACCTTAACCATCGAGCCATCCCTCCAGTCCCACCTCTTTTGAGGTAGGCTCTTGCTCTAGCCCAGGCTGACCTACAATTCACTATGTAGTCTCAGGCTGGCCTCAAACTCACAGTGATCCTCCTACCTCTGCCTCCCGAGTGCTGGGATCGAAAGCCATGTGGTACCACGCCTGGCCAGGAGTCTGCTTTTAGTATCTGTGTGCAGGGTGGAGAAACAATTTTCCAAAAACCAAAGGTTTTAAACAGATGTGTTCACTTAAGAGAAAAACAAGACACAGCAACTCTGTTGTCTTTGAAAGCCTGTAGGTACCCACTGGTGCGGAGGGTGGTGGGTGTGTTTGTCGCCTGGCAGACTCACTGTCACCCAGAGCAGCTTTTCCCCTTATGGCTCTACCTGGCCACCTGGGCAGAACTCTGAAAGGAAAGAGGGAAATGAGTAAGGTCTGGAGACAACAGGTGAGGTCTGTTTACATGCTCTGTTGCATGAGTCCATTGCAGTTTTGGACAGGGTAGCAGTGGAGTCTGGATCTGCGGCGGGTGGATGAAACTATCCAATGACACAGGTAGATTCGGTGTCCTGATCTTTCCAGCAGCTGGACATTGGTACGTAGTTGAGCATGAATTGTTTTGCTTTTGGAAGTAGGGATTGAACTCAGGCCTTTTATATGCTCAACATATGTGCCACCAGGGAGGTATGCCCCAGTCCCTTCTCTTATTTGCTGACTAACTTACCTGTTTGGCGGGCGGGGGGAGAATATGAAAGAATGAGTCAGAGTCTCATATGTTCCCTGGTTGGCCTAACACTCGTTACGTAGCTGGGATGACCTTGAACTTCTCATCTTCCTCACTCTACCTCCCCAGTGCTGGGGTTACTGGTGTGTCCACTGAGCCTGGTTTTAGGCAATGCTGGAGATGGAACCCGGGGTTTCTGCTTCCTCGGCAAGCATTCTGGGAACTAAGCTACATTCTCAGCCCCCTTGCGCCTTTAGAAGCTGCTATTTTGGGTGGTTTTTGTTTTGTTTAAAGATGTAGCCCAGGCTGGTCTCCAACTTTCAGTCCCCACCCTCAGGCGCCAGTGCTAGGGTTACAGGTGTGTGCCATTCGGTCTGGCAGATAAACTTTAAAAGATTGGATTGTTTGCCTTGGGAACTGCTAAAAACTAAATATATGATAGGAAGCAAGTTGTGTCTAATTAGCTAAGGTTGCTGTAACAAAATGACAACAAAAGAACAAAATAGACTGGGCTGCGTTAAAAAGCACACTTATTTCTATGGCTCAGGAGGCTGAGAAATTGAAGCTCACGGTGCTGGTAGGTCGGTGGCTGGTGAGGGCCCACATTTCAGCCACAGATGGGTCCCATCTCATCATTTCCTCGCATAGCCTTCCCTTGAAATGAGGGGAAGAATGCATTTTATAAAGTCATCTGGGGGTAGGTGAGTGCCTCAAGGGTAGAATGTTTGCCTGGCATGGGCACTGCCCTTGATTTGATCCTCAGAACTGGAAAAAACAAAACAAAACAAAACAAAACAAAACAAAACAAAACAAAACAAAACAAAAACCCACCAGTGAAACAATAACAATAAGAAGGCATTAGTCCTGTTGTGACCTCTCATTGACCTTACCTCCCAGAGACTCCCTTCGGGCACTGCCACACTTGCAGCGGGGGAGACAGTGCCTCTCAGAGACTCGTGGGAAGTGCCAACAGGGATTTCCAGAGCTTCAAATAAAATGAAACAGCCTGCAGCCTCAAGCTTGAAAAGGAAGTCCTTTGACGCAGCCATCTGGAGAAGGCTGAAGTGTCATGGATGTCACTGAGTCTGGTTTTCTACCTTTCCTTATTAGTGTCTTGAACCTGTTTCCTCAGTGGAGGGTTAATTTGTGGGGGAGAGCTACTAGAAGCCAGCCTAACTTCTTGATTATCAGAGATTTCTCAGTGGCCATTGTCTGAGAAGGCCATGCTTAAACTGGGTGTGATGGTACGTGCCTGTGATCTCAGTTTGGGAGGCAGAGACAGGACTGGGAGTTCAAGGACAGCCTCGCCTACCTGGTGAGTCTCTTGTTTCAAAAAACAAAGAACACAACTAAACCATGCTTATGTTTTAAAGGAGGAAGCAAGAAATGACTTCCAGTGTAGTCAATCACTTTTGGGATCTGGTGCTAAAGACTAGCTAGGTAGCTTTTTTATTTTTTATATGAAACTTGATGTATATATTTGGATATAATTAAGTTAGTTACAGAAATGATGGTTGCTTTATTAAACATTAAAAATTCTTCCAAAAAGAAAAAACTTCAACTGTAGACAGTGTCCAACCAAAGTTTTATTTTTATTTTTGTAACTGATACAATAGTTTCCTTTGGGAAACAGCAGAACAAAGCCACATAAGATGGTTCAGAAAGCAAGTGTCACCTCTGGGCCCAAAATGTGTGGTTGTTTCTCCTCCAACAACCAGTCAGCCATGCACATCAGCTGGTTTCCTGTCCAATTCTGACCTGGTCTACCTGGAGATACCATTGGACTTCACAGGTTCAGAGCTGTATGCCACGAGTCTGCCCCCACTTCACAAGCCAGTGATGATTTCAGACTGAGCTCTGAACGCATCAGCTATGAATAGTGATTTCCAGCCCTCCTCGCTGGCTGCAGTTTGCTAGAGTGGCTCACAGACGTGGGGAATCGTGTTTGCAGTTTATTATAATGGGTGCTCAAGGGTGAGGGTGAGTGGAATGGAAGCTCTGGCTGGGGGAAGATGTGGGGCATGGAGCTCCTGTGGGCTCTCTGTGTGGGCCACGCTTTAGACACCTCCCTGTGCACAGCAGTCTAGAAGCTCTTCAAACCCAGTCCTCAGTGGTTTTATGAAGTCTTGATTACATAGGTGTGATTGATAAAATAATTGGCCATTCATTGATAGACTCAACTTTGAACCTGTGTTCCATGCGTATGTGTCGGGGTGGAGGGGACCGAAGTCCAGCTCCCTGATCATGTGGTCAGCTCTCCTGGCAGCCAGTTCCCCCGACCTTCAGGTTACTCGGTCATAACAGCAGCGTGTAACCGTTTCCTCTGCCTTTCCATTTTCCCGACACCGCCAGGCTGATTGGGTGCTGCTTGCTCTGCTCCTTCCCAGCACTCCGCAGGTTCCCTTGTGTGACTTTGCAGCGCCCTGCTTTCCGAGCGAGCATGTTGTAGGCCCTTCTCTGCTCTTGCCTAGCCTCTCCTAAGGATATCTTATCAGCCCACTGGGAGGCTCAGGTCACCAGCCCCAGGGTGTTGACATAAGTAACCTGGTGTTCCCTTGTGACCCTTTCAGGATATTTGGCCTGGACATTAAAGGCAGAGACTGCGGCAATGAGGCAGCACAGTGGTTCACCGACTACCTGAAAACAGAGCCGTACAGGCTGGTTCAGTTTGAAACATCCATGAAGGGAAGAACAGCAAAGAAAATTTTCCCTTCTGAAACATACCTTCAGAATTACCAGGCGAGTTTGCGGGGCTTTCATCGTGTTCCTACCATAGGCTCTGTGGCTTCCTTCTCAGCCTATAGGAGCCCTCCCCTCGAGACACCCAGTTAGGGAAGCTGGGCGGCAGCGCAGCCGGGTGGCCCAGGTACGGTCTTAGGTAGAGACGCTGAGGCTGGGTGAGGGAGCTGGATGCGGAGAACTGGACTGGACGTGGGAGGTGCGTGGAGGGCGGAGCCAGGCTGACCTACTGATGTGAAGATTCAGGAAGAAATTGGCAGGCAGCTGTAAATGGTGGCTCATGCTTATCATAGCAGCATTTGGGAGGCTGGAGGCAGGAGGATTGCTGTGAGTTCTAGGCCAGCCTTGACTAAGAATGAGATCCTGTCTCAAACCAAACCAGAAAAAGAAAAAAGTGGCTCCTAAGCAACGCGGAGATAGTGGTTGGAAGTTCTTCTGAGTTTCCTGAGTTGACAGATGCAGGCTTTCCACAGGTCACCTGTGGCCCATGCAGGGTCATTATTTCAGGGGCTGGGAAAGCCCTTTCTCGTACGGAGAAATGTGTCAGCCACCCCTCAAAGGTTCTGTGATGAGCCAAGGTTAAAGATGAAAGCACCTCAGGGGTTCTCCCTGGAGCCCTCAAATGTCAAGCTTTTTGAGGCAGGGACACCCCTCCCCATAGCATCTAGATAATATATACCCCCATTACCCTCTTATCTGCCTCCCACTCCCACAAAACCCTTATTCTTCCATCACTCATCAGTGCCTCCAGCACAGAAGAGAATCTCCTCAGCAGCCATCAGCTGCTGTAAGCTCGAGTCCCTCCTCTGTCCCTGTTACCTGGCCTCATACGCAGGCCTTGTGCAGGTTACCACAGCTGCTGGGTTCAGGAAAACAATGCCCTTGTCATGTCCAGCTGACAGAGTTACACAGCACTCCAGAGAAGAGTTTTTACTTTTAAAATAAATACATATATACACACACACATATGTGTATATATTATTATACTCTTTTGTTCCATCGACTCTGCTTCTGTTTCTCTGGGCAACTCCTCAGTAGGGTCACGGGATTCACTGTGGGGTCATGAAGGCCTCAGTTGTGGGTGAGCATGCCTCAGGGTATTCCTACCCACTCTGTGGCTCTTACAGTGTCTCCGCCCCTCTTCTGCAATGTTCCCTGAGCCACCGTGTCTGCCACCATCACCCTGGAGCTAGTTGCTGTGCCAGCAGAAAGAACGGTGTTCAGGGTGGGATTTCCTATGTTTGTTACTAGAACAGTGCCTGGTACCCACACATCTCAGTAGATGCTTGTTGAGTGGGTGGGTATTGATGAAATTTTCATTAGAGTGAGGTGGATTGGAGTAGCTCCCTTCCTGTGCAGCGAGGCAATGGGAAGGGCTGATAAGTGCTGTCAGCCAGGACCGCCCTACGTGCGGGCAGGAGCCACGTTCCCTTGCTGGGAAGCCTGCCTGCAAGGCCCACTCTCCTCTCCCTCCTGAGCGCCGCTTTTGCCTCGTGTGCTTACAAGGCTTGGCTTCTGGATGTCGACGAGTTGGCCGCTAGGTTGAGCAGTGTGTCCGTGCTGTGTCCCTGGCATAGGTGGCCTACCCAGACTGCAGCCCCCTCCTGATCCACACCGAGGCCTCACTGGCAGATCTCAACACCCGGATGGAGAAGAAAATTACAATGGAGTACTTCAGGCCAAACATCGTGGTGACCGGCTGTGACGCTTTTGAGGAGGTAAGCGACTCAGTGACGGGATGGGGCATCGTGCTTGGACATGCTGCCCACAGAGTTTGGCAACAGCCCAGATCTCAAGGCGGGGAGTGGAGAGACCCACCCAGCTCACCCGGGTCTTCTAGAGTTGTTTACTTACGCCTGTCGTCAGCACTTTCTGGCTTCAAGGGGGCGCTGCTCACCCTTCCGCCCTCTGACTCCAGAGCGCACCAGGCTTCAACTTGTAGTGGTTCTGAGGCCAACAGCCTAGGCCTACCTGTAGTCTAGATGGTTCTGTATAGCTCTAGCTGTGGGTCTCAGACGACACTGTCTAGTTCTAGCCATGATCTTTTTAAAAAATAAATATTTGGGGGCTGGAGAGATGGCTTAGCAGTTAAGGCATTTGCCTACAAAGCCAAACGATTCCTGTTTGATTCTCTAGGACCCACGTAAGCCAGATGTACAGGGGGCACATGCGTCTGGAGTTTGTTAGCAGTGGCTAGAGGCACTGGTGTGCCCCCCTTCTGCCTCTTTCTCTCAAGTAAATAAATAAAATATTTTAAAGAATATTTATTTATTTATTTGAGACAGAGACAGAATGGGTACACGAGAACCTCTAGCAATGGCAGACGAACATCTCCTTCTTACTCTTTTTATTTTATTTTATTTTATTTTTTATTTTATTTTATTTTTTGGTTTTTCAAGGTAGGGTCTCTCTCTAGCTCAGGCTGACCTGGAATTCACTATTTATTCTCAGGGTGGCCTTGAACTCACAGTGATCCTCCTACCCCTGCCTCCCGAATGCTGGGATTAAAGGCATGCGCCACCACTCCTGGCTCCTTCTTACATTTGTTAATTTTGAAAACATCCGTTATCAGGCTGGAGAGAAGGCTCAGCAATTAAAGGCACTTGCTTGCACATCCTGCTGGCCTGTGTTCAGTTTCCCAGTACCCACATAAAACCAAATACACAAAGGGGCACATGAATCTGAAGTTTGTTTGCAGCAGCAGGAGGCCCTGGTGTGTGCTCATATTCTCTTTTTCTCCATCTCTCTCTGTCACAAATAAATATATGTACACGCTTATGTAAATATATATATATATATATGTTGTTTGTTTTTTGGTTTTTCAAGGTAGAGTCTCACTCTAGCCCAGGCTGACCTGTAATTTACTCTGTAGTCTCAGGGTGGCCTCGAACTCAAATAAATGTTTTTAAGTGCCATCCTACTCCTGGGCCAGGCCCCTTGTCTAGGCACCGTGGGTACAGAGATAAAAAGCTAGGGACCCTGCCTTTCAGGATGCTCCGAGATGAAAGGCAGTGTGAGAGGTGTGGCCCTGAGACATTGGCAGTCCAAAGAGAAGCACAAACTCACAAGATGCACAGGCGATTAGGAGTAGGTTGTTGGCTTGGAGGAATGGCTTAGTGGTTAAGGCATTGGCCTGCGAAGCCAAAGGACCCAGATTCAATTCCCCAGGACTCTGTGTAAGCCACATGTATCTGGAGTTTGTTTACAGTGGCTGAAGGCCCTGGCGTGCCCATTCTCTCTCTTTGCCTTTCTCTCTTGCTCTCACTGAAATCGATTAAAAAACAAAACAACAACAACAACAACAAAACGAAGTAGGTTGTCAAATCTTCTCAGAGAAGAGAGACAGGGGTGCAGGGAGGACCAGCCAAGCGACCTGAAAACAAGGCTGTGCATCTGCCTCCTGACTTGTACTGCTCACAGGCCAGGGAGTTGGGGGCCATTGTGGACCAAGAGCGCCTGCTGATGGAAGGTGTGAGGGTGTACGAGGCTGCGAGCAAAGGGTCTCCCTGGGATGTTTTGGGATCCTAGACACACATTCCTCTGTGTGTGTGTGTGCGCGCGCGCGCGCGCACACACCATGTTGAGGGAATGTGTGCCCCCAAGCCCATTTCTTTATTCCTGCTTTGTGATAGAATTATGGATATTGTAAATAAGGTAAGACACTTTTCTTGGAAAGTCCTCTGGCCACGCAGACTGTAAAAAATCCTTACTATGAAATGAAGCCAATATTACGGATATATTCTGCCTTAAATGAGGAGGCCCAGTAGCCAAGGACATAACATATTAACCTATCTACTTGGTACAACCATAAAATGTTAGCCCTTTCAGTTAGAGGGGCTCTGTTAAATATTAATGCAAAGTGATAATGCATGTACATATTTAGTTGACCAAATAATGATAAAAGAAAGCAAGTCTAAGCATGGTGCAAAAATTCAGGCCATTATTTATTGCAAAGACCACTGAGACACTGACTGCATTGGTTGTTAATTGTAAAGATCAGCGAGAGGCCGACTGCATTGTGCAACGACTCCTCTCTGTGTTCCAAAGTCCTGTGTACTTTAACTGCTGCCAGAATACAAAGGTGACTGCCAAAGGCTTGCTGTGCCAGGGTGGTGTGTTTGTGTCCTGCGCACAAAGAGCGAGGAAGTTTAAAACTAATGAAATCGGCCCACACTTCTCATCTCTGCAGTTGACCTATGCAAGGGATTTCCAGAAACTTCTGGAGAGGGAGACTGTGACGCCAGGCATCTGTGGTTCGAGTCCCAGACCCACCATTGACAGGTGGTGTAAACTGGATCTGTCCAGTCCTATCCGGGCAGGTGAAAGTAGCATTTTGGCAAATTCTCATTCTCAGACCTTTGGTCTCCAGTGACCTGGGTTAGGATTTATTAGGGTGTTGGGGTGACATGCGTCTGTCACGGTACAAGAACAGCAACGCCTCCGACCTGGCTTCTGAGTAGCAGAAATAACAAGCACATATCAAAAGGGAAGTGGTGACAAATTTGAGTTGATTATTGGCCTAGATAGCAGGCACTGTGCCAGCACCGCATGAGAGGGCGCATGTGTTAGGCCAGTTAGTCCACCCACTGCCCTTTCCAGAGTAAGTTGCACCCATTATTGTGTTTCTAGACCCTGTAGACATTTTGTTTCTTTGTTTATTTATTTATTATGTTTTTGAAATAGTCTCAGCATGCAGCTACATGAGCCCGGAACGTGCTGTGTAGCCCCGGCTGACCTCAAACTCTCACTCCTTCTGCCCCAGCCTTTGAGTGCTAGGGTGACGTGTGTACACCTCTACCTGGCATGACCAGCGTGGAAGAGAGAGAATAGGATAAAGTAAAAGATACGAGATGAAATTGTCTGTAGAAGGATTGAAAGCTGTTCCTGTCCACGGGGTGTGGTGGTGCACACCTTTAATCCCAGCACTCGGGAGGCAGAGGTAGGAGGATCACCATGAGTTCGAGGCCACCCTGAGACTACATAGTGAATTTCAGGTCAGCCTGGGCTAGAGTGAGACCTTACCTTGAAAAACTAAAAACTAGTGAAAGAAAATAAAACAAAAAAGAGAGAAAGAAAAAGAATTGTTCCTGTCAACATTTCATTTGCTGTGCATGAGGTGTTGAGGTGTTGGCATAAGAGAGCCCAGCGTTTCTACCACACGTCCTTTGTTTTCCATTGTTTAATTTACCAGTGGTCAACTGTGTTCTAAAAATGCCAAATGGAAAATTCTAGAAATTATCATTTGTAGGTTTTAAAAAAGATTTATTAATCTATTTACTTAGGAGAGAGCGAGAGAGGTGAAGACTGGGAATGGATACGCCCGGCTCTGTTGCGCGTGTGTCTAAGTGGAGGCCTTTTCCCGGGAGCTGAGGCTTCAAAGGCTCCAGCCAGGCTTCCCAGGCCGCGGCCCGCAGCCAGTCCTGTGGCCACATCCCCCTGCAGCGGTGTGCAGTCACGGAGAGCCAGTGAATCCGCGCTGCTACGACGTTTCCAAACTAGAATTCTGTCCCATGAGGGCTCATTGGCTCACATCAGCGTGGTGTCATGTGTCACTTCTCCACACAGTGTTGTTTATCCATGAGAAACACTCAGGCCATCTGAAACCGGGGTCGGGTCGTAGAAAGTGTTTTCTTTTGTTCTGTTTCTTTCTTTCTTTTTTGGGGGGGATTGGGGGGAAACAGGGTCTCATACAGCCCAGGCTGGCCTCCGGCTTGCTGTATAGTTGAGGATGACCTTAAGTTTCTGATCCTCCTGCCTCCACCTCTCAAATGCTGGCATTATAGACATGTGTCCCCATGCCCAGTTTATGTGGTGCTGGGAATCAAACTGAAGGCTTCATGCATGCTGGAGTAAGCACTCTACAAACCGAGTTACACCCCCGGTCAACATAGAAAGCTTTTTTTAAATTGTAAGCAGGGAGAGAGAAAGAGAAAGAAAGAACTTGGGCATTCTAAGGTCTCCAACTGCTGCAAAGGAACTCCAGCCATCTTGTGTGTCTGGCTTTATGTGGGTACTGGGGAATCAAAGTTGGGTCATTAGGTTTTGCAGGCAACTGCTTTAATCACTGAGAAATCTCTCCAGCCCTACATAGAAAGCTTTTTAATTGTCTAATTTAAGAAAAAATTTTCAGCTGAAGTTATTATTCTTAACGAATTATAAAAGTAATTTTTGAAGTAACACACTCTGACCTTACTGAAGGAATACTTGCTAGAATACTCTGTCCTGGATTTAACCCCAAATGCTGCACACACCAATACACATGAACACAAAAGTAATACATCCTCTGTATCTTGTGTATATAGCAAAATTTATTTTTTATTTTAATATTTGTATTTATTTGAGAGAGAGAGAGAGAGAGTTTGGGTGCATGAGGACCTTCTGCCACTGCAAATGAACTCCAGACGCATGTGCTACTTTATATATATGGCTTTATGTGGGTACTGGGGAATCAAACCCAGGCCGACGGGCCTTGTAAGCAAACACCATTAACCACTGAGCCATTTCCCTGGCCCATAGATTTCCATTTCCTCTTAGGTAATTAACGGACAGCTTTGTTTCAGAGTCCTCACCGGCATTCCGAGTCTGTCCTTAGACAGCACAATGTGAACGTTTTAAAGGCTTTCCATGTAAGTTGCTCATTGCTGTCCGGAGACCTGGGAGGGGTCTGCCTCCCCCAGCGCTCGGAGCCCACCTCTCTTCTCCCTGCGCCGCGCAGGCCTCGTGGCAAGCGCCCCATCCAGGCTGCCCGCTCTCCACAGAGAGAAAGGTCGTCGCATTTAAGCTGGGAACGCTTTGGGCATCCACCTCAGTCTCTGAAGGAAATTTGGCCAGAAAATAGTTTCCCTTCAGCTGAGGAAACTGCAAGTTCAGACCATCGCCCAGTGTTCTGAGAGAGCGTGTTAGCAGCAGGCATCTCTGCGATAGACAGAATCTGTGATGGCACCAGCGGACTCCGTGTGTCCATCCTGGGGACTCGGTGGCAAGGTGGGGGTGCAGGCTGGGGCCCAAGAGTGAGGAGCACTCAGCCAGGGTATGCAGGACAGGCTGTGAGTTGGATCCAGTTGTAGGGGGAATGATCAGGTTTTAGAATAGGAATAAGGACATTGAAGTGTTCTGCTTCTTAAAGACCCGCTCTCATGTAGCTTCTTAGGCCAGCCTCTGACAGGCTGTAACTCCTGATCCTCCATCCTCCACTCTCATGTGGTAGGATCACAGGCACGGGTCACCAGACCCTGCTAAGGAGTATTCATTTGCTCTGATGTCTTAGAAATACACACACGGGTTTTGGTGTGAGATAGTGTTGCCATATGAAACAATGGGAAAACACCTACATGCATACAGCCTTTGTTGCTGGCACTGAGCTCCTAAACCTTTGGTGTGATAGGGGTGAGATGAACGTCTGGTGTTATCCATGACAAGCCCCTTGCAGTTGTGCCTGAGTTTATAGTAAGGAGACAGCTCTTCAGGAGAATGGGTGTCTGGGCTGCTTCAGGGTGGGGCTCACCTGGGCCCTTCATTTTAGTCCCTGGCCTTGGGGAGAGGAGAGAGGATAGTGGTTAAGTGCATCAGTGGTCAGTAATCTTACCAGCCATGCCATCCATCAGACTGCTGGAGGAGAGGAGTCAGAGAGCTTCTGAGCTGGTCATGCATGAAGGTGCCAAGATGATGGAGCATCAGGGGTGGGCACTGAAGCCCTGTGACCATCTCCACTTGCCCTAAGCATTTCTCCCTGTTTCTCAGTACATTCCCTTAATTTTTTTTTAAATTTATTTACTTGCAAGGAGAGAGACAGAGAGAGAGAAAGGGAGAATATAAATGAATGGACACAACAGGGCCTCTAGCCACTGCAAACGAACTCCAGACACATGTGCCACTTTGTGCATTGGACTTTACGTGGGTACTGGGAAATTGGACACGGGTTGTTAGGCTTTGCAGGCAAATGCATTAACCACAGAGCCATCTCTCCAGTCCAATTACATTCTTTACAATACCTGGGAACAGGAAGTGCTCTCCAGAGCCCTGGGAGTCATTGTAGAGAAATGCCAAACCTGTGGTGAGGACTGTGGGAACCTGTGACACAGACCTGCCTGGTAAGCCCGAGGAGGCTGGACTTGCCATTGCCATTGCTCTGAAGTGAGGCAGCGAGGGGGACGGACCCTCCGGCCTCTGGGTCTGGCCTGACTTCTGGTGGTGTGAGACGAGCTGAGCTGTGGGGCACGCCGTTGGTGTGGAGAACTGCGGAACTGGTGTTGGAAACAGTTCGTGCCTTTGGTGTCAGGAGGCCTCTGTGCACACCTGCCCCCAGCACGTGTGAGGAGGAAGCGGACAGATCAGGAATTCGAGGTCATCCCCGGCCACGTAGAGTTCAAGGTCACCCTTGTCACAAGCAAACCAACAAACAACCCAAAAAGAAGTCATCTCAGAAACTACCTAGACTAAAATGATTTTTAAAATATGTTATTAGGATTACAATTTAAAAAAAAGAAATAGGAAATTAAGATGTCCTACAAAAAGAGGCTGTTGAATAGTTAAGTGTTGGAGTTCTTGCCAGCACGCACAAGGGCCTGGGTTCAATCCTCAGTACGGCAAAACAAACCGAAAGTTATATTACAAACAGTCTAAAAATACTTAAGTTTTAGTAAGAAGGCTTGCAGATAGATTTCTACAAATAACACACACGGGTTTTATTTGTTTGTTTGTGTCATTGTTTCTTTGGGACAGGGTCTTATGTAGCCCAGGCTGGCCTCAAACTGGCTGAAGATGTAACCAGGGATGACTTTGAATGTCTAACCCTCCTCTCCACGTCCCAAGGGCGGGACGAAGGGTGTGTGCCATGGTGCCCGGCTTTGATGCGTCTAGTTAGGCGTATGGATTTGATGTTTGCTCTACACTGTGTTCTAGGTACCTATAATGGGGGGCCCATACTTCTAGTGCAGCTGGAAATTTCTTGTTGCCTAATGATGTTACAGCTCTTGTAATGAGGGATAAGACCTGACTCACATGTTCTTGGTGATGGGGGTGTAAGCAAGCCTCTGTCTTGCCAGTAGAATAGAAGTACAGCAGTGCAATTATGTCTGGCATATACTGCATGGTAATGATAATAAACATCAGAGTTCCTGGCTTACATATTTATAGTATTACGACTTTTATTATTATAAAGTATGTGCCTTTCACTTATAAAAGAAATGGCCTACAGTAAAAAGGTTATCATGCGACTTCAGGTGCAGCCTCGGGCATGCTGTGTCTACTGTGTCTCTGATGGCATCTTTCCTCTCGTGTGTGATTCGGTCCCATGCCATCTTGATCCGCATTGCCCTCCGCCAGGTGTCCAGTGTACGCTGTTGTTGCCTAGGTGTGCAGTACACTGTAGTATCCAGGTCTGTGTAAGGCATTGTGATGTGTGTACAATAAAAGGTGTGACACTTTTCTCAGAATGTGTCTTTGGTATGAAGGAACACAGGGTCTGTGTAATGCACTCTTTTTTTGAATTCAGCAACACTGGTCATTCTTTTTTGTTGTTGTTTTTTCGAGGTAAGGTCTCATTCTAGCGCAGACTGACCTGGAATTCCCTATGTAGTCTCAGGGTGGCCTCAAACTGAAGGCGCTCTTCCTACCTCTGCCTCCCAAGTGCTGGGGTTAAAGGTGTGTGCCACCATGCCCAATCATTATTATTTAAAAACACAGTTCGAAAGACTATACTTTCAGGGACCATTTCTATCGTTCATTACTAGAGAAGTTTCTCTGACTGCATAGAGTACTGGAAACCACACTGAGGGTTAATTTTTCAGAGCTGAGCCTCCTACAAACTTTAGGTCTGGTTTGGTCAGTATGCAGATAGACTTCTCACCAGCAGGGAGCACCCAGGTTCCTTCAGCCGTTTTTGATGTTTGGGAAAGACCCTGGCATTTTTCAGTTATGTCTGTCTACTTGTATTTACTAAAAAATGTAAAGTCATCATTATGAATTTGATTTTTATTTTCAAGTTATTTAAAATTTATTGTTTCCCTCTGGGAACTGATTTAATCATCACATTTAAACTTAAGTTTTATATATATATATATATGTATAATTTTTAGTGCAAATAGTGCTTTGCACCCCAATGTGGACAGTGCTTAGATGAGGATGAGTGATGTTGTATGCAGTGGTTACTATTTTAGGACTCAGAGTTGGTGTTTGGAGCTGCTGTTGGATAATTCTTATGGAGACAAATTAATTATCCTAACCAGAGTCCTGCGGTTCGCCAGTCTATGGGAACAGATGAGCTGGATCTGTACTGTTGAGCCAAATAATAATAATAATAATAATAATAATAATAATAATAATAATAATTCCTTTTCAGCGTGTCCAGCCTCCTGGTGTGGTCATCATACAGAACTTCCACATGTAGGTGGCCTTGACATGCTGAGCTCATGTGCTCTTGGAGGGAGGGAACTGAGTACAGGCTGCCACATAGACTGGGAATTTTGGTTGGCTGTGGGTGGCTCACATTCCTGTGGGCACAGTGCCCTCCTGTGGTGAAAGGAGTCTATTGTTTTTGGTTGCCTAAAGCCTAGGGCCCAAGTCACCCTTCACTTTCCTGGCCATGTATGTTTTACTGGGTCATGCCCCATCGGAGGTCACAGTCCAGCAGGAGGCTCACCCATGCCATGATTATCTTGCAGTTTTCCTGTTTGAACAGTGCCTGTCAGAAGTGTTGGCCAGGTATAGAAGCTCTGTCACAGGTGTGACCTTGACCTTCGCAAAGCTTGCATATTTCATCAGCCTGTTGGTTGGTTGGGACATGGGTTGATTTCCAGCTGCGCTCACTTCCCTGGGGGATGGCTGGGGACCCAGGGCACCCACAGAGACCTCTGTACTATATCGGAGATCATATTGGGTGGGAGGTGTCTGAGTTTTGGACACCCATTTAGTACTGAGGTACCTTTTGTGCATTTGCCAAGCTCCCCCATAGGCCCGAGGAAGGAAATAACTTGCCCAAGGGGGAGATGCAGGTCAGAACCTGGCTTTGAGTGGTCCCTGGTCATCTGCGCCCTCTGCTCACTGCGCTCTTCTTCTCTCAGGCCCGGAAGAGACCTGGTGAGTGGAGACCAACTCCTTCGCTGTAAATCCCCTGGACTCAGGGTCGTCAGAACCCTCACCTGACTTGAGCTCAGGAAATGGTTTTTCAAGGACATTCTTTGCATTCAGTTATAGGTGCTGGTGTTGTTTATGGAGCCTGTGGTGGGCCCATCCCAATGTTGTCTTCCCATCCTTCTGATGACCTGGAAAAGGGTTGCACTGTGAGGCTCCAACTCTGCTTCAGTGGGTCTTGGCGGAGATAAGCATGGACCTTAACCCAGATGGCTTCTTATTAGCAAGAGGGACCCTTAACCTTTACGCAGGTCTACATCCCCCGTTTGTGTAGATATATGATACTGTGTGTGAAGATGTGATAGATGGTGTGTTATAAATGTGTCTGAAACATGCAACTCTGGCAAGTTGACTATTTCAAGTTAAAAAAACACTTGTAAAAGAGAATACGTTAGAGGATCATGATTTTCTCCTTTCCTGAAAATCAGGAGGAGAAATTCCCATGAGAAAGACCCCCTCATGCTCTAAGGAAAGCACCTTTCTGTCTTTTGCTTTAATTTTCAGGCTGCCCTTTAACCTCCTGGTCCTCCTGCCCATGCTCCTGCCTTGCTGCTGTCACCCACCTTACTGACCTTCGTCCAAGTCAACGTACTGGCCTTCAGCCCTAGCTGGGTCTGTGGATTCATTTACAAAAGCCACGTGTCACGTGATATGTACATGAAATGAATGTGTGTCCCCATACCCTGTTGATCTGTTTCATGCCAATTTAGTTGTCAGATTGAGCTGAAAAGCCCCATGAGGATAGATGTGATATTTTGCCTCTTCTGCGATATAACTGACATGACATGACATACGGGAACATGGACGCAGTGTGCTCTTCGTATCACTGGATTGTGTCTACTGATCAAGGCACTGGGCGCTGGGGAGGTGGCTCAGAGGAAAAGCGCTTGCGGCTTGAGCCTGCGTTTGGGTGCCCTGGTACTCACATAAGATGCCAGGTGTGGCAGTGTCGCCTGCCACGCAGCCCTGGGGAGGTGGAGACGGAGCCCCTGGGCTCACCGGACATGCGACCCAGCTGTGTGAGAGCACGCCAGGGTCAGCGACAGACTGTGTCTCAGTGAGGGAGAGTGTGATGAGGACAGTAATCACACTGCTGTCTGGCGTCTCAGGCGTGCACATGCTCACATGGGTCTACACACACGTACATGCACAACAATCTAAAAAACTGAAAACACATATTTGGAAAACTTACACCTGACCATGTAGACTTTCTTCTTGTCATTATTATTTCCTGAATAGTATAACAATTATTTCCATACCACCTAGGCTTTTTTTTCTTATTCAAAACATCTTTAATTTTGATGAACTCTCCTCCCAGTCTCTCTTCTTTCCCACCCTCCCTCCGAAGTGCGCACAGTATTCTGCTCCTCTACTAACATATCTACTGTACCTGTCCCTTTCCTGTGTTTCCAGTAGCAATGCCTTAAATGTGCTTTTTTCTATAATGATATTTACATAATAAATGATTAATAATATTATCCAGATTTTAAAATAATATAAGAATGAGATTGTTTCTATCCGCATTTTCAAATATGAATGATACAGATAGATCTGACCAGGTAATTTTTATTTGTTTATTTTTGTTTGAGGCAGAGTTTACTATGCATACCAGGCAGACCTTGAACTCATGATCTTCCTTTCTTTTCCTTCCGAATAGTAAGATTACAAGTGCACACCACAATACACATTTGTCTCAGGAAGAGTTGTATCATGCGTACACATTATATTTGAGATTTTAGGTGTATCTTCAGAAGAATTTTAGTAGTCATAACACAATGGGGCAAAACAGCCATCATTTTCAATTTGTGACAAGTAAATACAAATGATTGTGTAACTGGTGTTTGAACAGTATTTGCACCAGAAAACATTGTCAAAAGGGGGAGAAATGTGCATCTGCCATCTTCCCCTATGTAAGGATTTCTTTGTTTAAACACATTGAGCTTTATTTTTAATTTTAAATGATAGTTACTTTGGTTGACGTTATATTGGAATTTGGCCTTAAATAGCCTACCAGAGACCTAGTCATGAACCCAAGTGGCCATTCTCAAAACCTACTTCTGTTTCTGGAGACAGTTTACAACACAAAGGACGCTGCCAGGAAACTGTCCCTTGAGTCTCAGTGACACGGTGAAGAACTGGAGCGCATCGTCTGAAGAGCTCTTTCTTGCAGAAGTACCTCAAGGAGCCGTTATTTAGACACAAGAGAAGCCAAGCATCACAATGTAACAACTGCTGGTAGTTTGGAAGAAAGAAAATAAGTATAGGCTGCCCCCCTTTACAATAATCCCATTGATGGTCCTCTCTGGAATGAAAATTTCATTTTGGGGTACTGCTGAATAGAATCCCATTCTGTATATCGACATTTTCATTATCCATTCATCCATCAATGGGCAACTAGAATTATTCCGGTTCTTAGGTATTGTAAATAAAGCCCCAAGGAACATGGACATACGAGTATCTCTGTAGTGGATTGTAGCATCCTTAGGGCCTATGCCCAGGCTAAGTATAGCTACGCCTGCGTACTGCTCTCCATCATGACTGTATCCATCATGACTGTATGTCCGTCTGTGCTCTCACCAACAGTGGCTAAAGATTCTTTCCCTGCATCCTTGCCGTGTTTGGGGTTATTTTATAACTTCTTTTTATTGACATCTTTCATAATTACAGACAACAGACCAAGATAATCCCCTCCCTTCTCTTGCTTTCCTCTTCATAAATCGCCCATGATACCCCCCTTCAATCAGTCTCTCCTTTGTCCTGATGTCATCATCTTCCCTCCTATTATGAGGCTCTTGTGCAGGTGGTACCAGGCATTTCAAGGTCATGGGTATCCAGACCATTTTGCATCTGGATGATTGCATTGTAAGCAGTCCTACCCTTCCTTTGGCTCTTACATTCTTTCCGCCACCTCTTCCACAATGGACCCTGAGCCTTGGAAGGTGTGATAGAGATTTCAGTGCTGAGCACTCAGCACCATAATGATTTTGTGTCATCTCAGAGATACTATCATCTGAAAAGAGAAGCTTCTCTAACCAGAAATGAGAATAGCATTAATGTATGGGTATGAACGTTAAGAAAATTGCCTGCAGGGCACTTTGGTGAGCATAATCTATGCATTTTGCCAGACACCAGCAGGTGTTATATCCCTAGGACTCATGACCTGCCTCACCATAGGCTTTTGATTAGGTTTTCAGTACCAGGCATGTATTCCCTCCTGTGGAGTGGGTCTCCAGTACAATTAGTGAGCACTTGGTTTTCCCCACAGCAGGCATGCCACTATTGCATCTTGGCTCATTTGGCCTGATTGACCAAGCTTGAGGCTTGCGCTGCCCACTGATGACATCTCTTTCCCATAGGACTGTATGCTGTGCAGCTTTTTCCAGCTTTCTGTCAGCTGGTCTACAGGAAAGAGGTTTTTAGCTTAGCTCCAGCTTGATTTCTCAGTGACCTTGCAGCCCAAGCATGTGGAGTCTTCAGCAACAGGGTCTTGCCATCTATTCCTGGTGGGAAACCAAGAGCCTTGGCAATGGCCTGTCATGTTTTGGGGTCTACTGTGGACCTCCCTGGCTAACAACTCACTGGAAAGTATCCCATCCTTGCCACTGAAAATTTCCAATTAACGATCTATGGTTTCTGGGTGCACCATTCCAAAACGTAGGTTTCCATATGACTTTTTCATACTCTCTTAGATTTTGATTATTCCTCCCCTACCCTTCCTTTATTCAGTTTCTTCCCCTGACCTCACTTAGGCCTTTCCACCCCCAGTAAACAGTTCATCTGAGATATATATATATATATATACACACACACACACACACACACACACACACACACACACACATATACATACATACATACATACATATATATATATATATTTTTTTTTTTTACCACCTCTTGAATCCTCCCCTCTTCTCCCTTCCTTATAGCCCTTTTCTAGCTTATTGGCCTCTACTACTGAGTTTTTAATTTTTTTTTGTTTATTTTATTTATTTGAGAGTGACAGAGAGAGAAAGAGGCAGATAGAGAGAGAATGGGCATGCAAGGGCCTCCAGCTACTGCAAACGAACTCCAGATGCAGGTGCTCCCTTGTGCATCTGGCTAATGTCGGTCCTGGGGAATGGAGCCTCGAACTGGGATCCTTAGGCTTCACAGGCAAGCACTTGACTGCTATGCCATCTCTCCAGCCCTGCTCCTGGGTTTTATTCTAACTCACATACAAATCTAATCATTTGTAGCTAGGATCCACATTTGAGAGAGAACATGTGGCATTTGGCTTTTGAGGCCTGGTTTACCTCACTAAGTATAATCCTTTCCAGATTACCCACTTCCCTGAAAATTTCATAATTTTGTTTTTCTTTACCGCTGACTAGAACTCCATTGTGTAAATGTGCCACACCTTCACTATACATTCATCAGTCGAGGGACATCTAGGCTGGTTCCATTTCCTAGCTATTTTGAATAGAAAGCAGTAAACATGGATGTGCAAGAAGTATCTCAGTAGTGAGATGAGTCCTTAGGATGTATGTCTAGGAGTGCTCTAGCTGGAGCATATGGTAAATATTTGATCTCTTCCTTTCCAATTTGTATCCATTTCAAGTGTGTCTCTTGCCTTATTGCTATAGCTGACTTCTAATACTTTATTAAGTAAAAGTGGGGACAGTGGACACCCTGGTTTTTGTTCCTGATTTTAGTGAAAAAGCTTCAAGTTATTCCCCATTAGTATTATGTTGGCTGTAGGTTTATCATAAATAGCCTTTATTATGTTGAGGTATGTTCCTTCTATTCCCAATTTCTTTAGGACTTTTACCATGAAGGGATGTTAGATTTTGTCAAATGCCTTTCCTGTATCTATTGAGATTATCATGTAATTTTTATCCTTCAGGCCATTTACATGGTGTATTATGTTTATCAATTGGCATACATTGAGCCATCCCTGAATCTCTGAGATAAAGCCTGCTTGGTTGGAATGAGTGATCTTTTTGATATATTCTTTTTTTCTGTTTCCAAGTATTTTTTGTTAAGAATTCTTACATCTCTGTTCATGAGGGAGATTGGTCTGCAATTTTCTTTTTTTGTTCTGTCTTTGTCTGGTTTTTATATCAGGGTAATGCTGTCTTTGTAAGGAGTTTTGTAGTATTCCTTTCTTTTCTATTTTATGGAACAGTTTGAGAAGCATTAATGTTACTTCTGTGAAGGCCTGGTAAAATTCACCTAGGAATCCATCTGAGTCTGGAATTTTTTAGTTGGAGATTTTTTTTATAGTTATTTTGATCTCCTTGCTTGTTATAGGTCTGTTTAAATAGTTTTTCTCATCTTGATTTAATTTTGGTAGGTCATATAAATCAAGGAAATCATCTATTTCTTTCAAAGTTTCAAACAGTAGAGTATGTATTCTCATAGTGTGTCCTTGTGATTTTCTGAATTCTTTGATGAATTTTGTTTGGTGTTATATTGGTGCCTTTTTCAGCTCTAATTTTCTTGATTTGTGTTTCTTCTCTCTTTTGGTCAGATTTGCTAAGGGTTTATCAATCTTATTTATCCTTTCAAACAACTAACTCTGTTTCATTGATACTTTGTGTTCTTTTTTTCTTTTTGGTTTCTATTTCATTAATTTCTGCCCTAATCTTTATTATTTCTTCCCGTTCTACTGATTTTTTGGTTTGCCTTGTTCTTTTCCCAAAGCCTTAAGGTGAAGCATTAATTGTTTATTTGCAACCTTTCTAATTTCTTAATATAGCACTTAAAGGTATAAATTTCCCTCTTAGGACTGACCTCGTTGTGTCCCAAAGGTTTTGGTATATTGTGTTATCATTATCATTTGATTCTATGAATTTTTTTTTGTTTTCCTTCTTGGTATCTTCATTGATCCACTAATCATTTAGTAGTGTACTGTTTAGGTTCCATGGTTTTGTGTACATTTATGTTTTATTCAGTATTTTAAATGAGCTTGAGAGGATTTAAACTAAGGATATGGGAATATGTGCATAGATTATGAGAAAATAGTATGTCATTTTTAAATTAATTATGACAGGTTGGGTAGATAGCTCACTGCAAAGCCCGAGGACCCAGGTTCAATTCCCCAGTACTCATGTAAAACTAGATGTACAAAGTGGTGCATGAGTTGTTTGCAGTGGTTAGAGGCCCTGGCATGCCCATTCTTTGTCTCTTTCTTTCTTTCTCTCAAATGAGTAAATAAATGAAAAGTAAAAATATTATATTAGTTATGAACAAATTGCATGTTGTTGCCATTGCCCCCATGGTATCCTCTTCACATTCCCTCTTCCCCATTCCACTGGGGGCCCTTCTCATAGGGCTGCTGGTATTCACGTGGTTATGAAAGCATGAATCATTGTTCTTTGGGGCAGGGTCAGTGCCTCAGGATACTCCTTCCCACCTTGGGTTCCTTATAGTCTTTTTACTCCCTCTTCCGCAATGTTCCCTGAGCCTTGGCAGGTGTGTTATAAGTCTACTTTAGTGTTGAGCTCTCTGCAGCCTCTGGATTAATACTTTGATGAGGTTTGAGTGTCCTCAGTGTCTCTTGCCTTCTCCCTGGAGCTGGTTGTCAGGCTAGCAGTGAGAGCAGTGCTCGTGTTTAAATTGCCTCTGTGATATCTCCTGGGTCCTGGCAGATGTGCAGGACGTGGCTTGTCTCATACCGGGCAGTCAGCTATCTTTCCTTGATGTATTGATGAATTTTGGTTCTCCCCTGTTTTTCCTGCTGTGTGTTAAAACAAAACAGATTCTCAGACTAAGAGTGAGAAGAGCATGAATTAAAGGGTATAAGCATAGTTAATTATGAGACATTTGGACGGATATAGCCATTCTTCTTGGCCAAAGACTCATTGTTTACTTAGTTACTTACTTATTTACTTTTGGTTTTTTTAAGGTAGGGTCTCACTCTAGCCCAGGCTGACCTGGAATCACTACGTAGTCTCAGGGTGGCCTCGAACTCACAGCAATCCTCCTACCTCTGTCTCCCTAGTGCTGGGATTAAAGGCATGTGCCATCACACCCGGCTCCAAAGACTCATTTTATATAAGGGACTTGAGTATTTGCAGGTTTTAGTATCTGAAAGGAGTCTTGGAACAGATCTCTTTTGGACACCAAGGGAATGCTAAATATATGCAAGTGTGTGAATATCCATGTAAATCATATGATGTGCATATAAACACAATCAGTATATTTCATATATGTATGCATGTGTGTGTGTTCTTATGTGTGATTGTGTATGTGTTTATCTGTTTCTGGGTGTATGTCATGTTTGCGCATGTGTGTATGAAAGCACACACATGTATCTGTGTGTATATATGTATATATGCATTTGTGTACCCATGTTCTTGTGCTTTTGGGTTTGTGTGTATGTGCAGTATATGTAAATGGATTAAAAGAGGGGTGCTTGACAGTCCTGCCTTTATAGTCTGTCAGGTTTGCATTGCTGGTAGAAATCGCCCAACCAAGAGCAGCTTGTGGGAAAAAAAAAAAGAAAAGAGGTTTATTTTGGCTTACAGGCTCAAGGAGGAAGCTCCATGATGGCAGGGAAAACGATGGTATGAGCAGAGGTATGAGAGAGAGACATCACTCCCTGGCCAACATCAGGTGGACAACAGGAATAGGAGAGTGTGCCAAACACTGGTAATGGGGAGCTGGCTGTATTATCCATAAGCCCGCCCTCAACAATCCACTGCCTCCAGGAGGCATTAATTCCCAAATCTCCATCAGCTGGGAACCTAGCATTCAGAGCACCTAAGTTTATGGGGGACACCTGAACCAAACCACCTCATAGTCAGAAAGATTTTCAGTCTTGGCTTCCCTACTTCCTCCTGGGGTGACCTAAGAGATACTTTTCAGTTCTCTAGACCTCTGTTTGTTGGGGTAAAATGAGGATCACAGTTGTAACTCCCTTCAAGTTGTGAAGATTAGTTGAAACCCAGTGTCCAGGGGTTGGAGGGCGAGGAAGGCGTGTGGAGTGTCCGTCCATTGTCACACTGCCTACTGTGGTGGTGGCAGTGTTGAACGTGAGAACCATGGTCAGCCACTCTTGGTTGGTGTCTCACTCATCAGTGACCTGCACGCTGGAACTGGTTTGTGCTGTGGCTTAGCCATAGGAGACAGTGGGCTGGCCTCAGCCTGTACCTGTGTTATGGTGTTAATTAATCTTCTAGCCAGTAATGAGGACCATCGTAGCCTGCACACTATCAAAGGTTGGGCCTTGCTGTCCTGAGAGAATGAGGGGTTTAACATTGTCAATCAAGAGATGGATGCCTGGGACTGGGGTGTCGCTTAATGGTAGAGCCCTTGCATAGCATGTACAAGGCCCAGAGGTAAGGGGGCATGTGACCCAGGCCCAGCTCTCTACTGCCGGTTTCTGTGCGCTCTTTGGGGTAGTTCTCGGTGTCTTCTTCTGCTGGCTCATAGATAGTGCCAGCCGAGGAAGGAACTGACTCTAACAGACACTCCCCTCCTCCCCTAGGACAGCTGGGATGAACTCCTCATCGGGGATGTGGAAATGAAAAAGGTGTTGTATTGCCCCAGGTAAGGCCTGCACTAGGACTCGACCTGGGAGAGCGGTGGGGAAAGTCACATAGGCTCTTCTCAGTCATTATCTCATTCTTGGTTACTGCCCGACAGGTGCATTTTGACCACGGTGGACCCTGACACTGGAATTATAGACAGGAAAGAGCCACTGGAGACCCTGAAGAGGTAGGACACCAACATGTCCAGTGTTTATTTGTGAAGAGGGCAAGAGAGAGGAGGCAGGCGGGAGAGAACGGGCGGGCCAGGGTCGCCTCTTGCTGCGCATGAACTTTAGATGCACCTGCTGTTTTGTGCATCTTGGCTTCATGTAGGTACTGGGGTATCGAACCTGGGCCGGCAGGCTTTGCAATCAAGTGCCTTTAACCACTGAGCCATCTTGCCAGCCCTCCAGAGCAGCAATGTCAGCTGCATCCCTCTGGCTTTCCATGAGTGAGGTGCTATGGCTACTGGAAGGGGCGTTCATGCTGCCTGAACCATCCAGAGCTCTGTGTTCTGCTTGCTTTGAGTCTGTCACTGGTTGCAAATAAGTATTTATTTCTTCTTCCTTTGTTTTTTTAAAAAATTTCTGGATGATTATTTTAGTGCTTCTGATATTTTCTATTCTTTTTTTTAATTGACAACTTCCATAATTATAAACAATATCCCATGGTAATTCCCTCCCTCTCCCCACTTTCCCCTTTGAAACTCCACTCTCCATCATATCTCCTCCTGCTCTCAATCAGTCTTTCTTTTATTTTGATGTCACCATCCTTTCCTCCTATTATGAAGGTCTTGTGTAAGTAGTGACAGGCACTGCGAGGTCATGGATATCCAGGCCATTTTTGTGTCTGGAGGAGCACATTATAAGGCGTCCTACCCTTCCTTTGGCTTTTACATTCTTTCCGCCACTTCTTCCACAATGGACCCTGCACCCTGGAAGGTGTGATAGAGATGTTTCAGTGCTGAACACTAATCTGTCACTTCTTCTCAGCACTGTGGTGCCTTCTGAGTCATTCCAAGGTCACTGCCATCTGAAAAAAGAAGCTTCTCTATCCAAAAGTGAGAGTAGCATTAATATATGGGTATGAACATTAAGAGAAGTGCTTACTAGGTGGTTTGGTGAGCACAGTATTCTTATTTTTGAAAAATGTTTTATTAATTTATTTATCTGAGAGAGAATGAGGCAGAGAGAGTATTTTTCTTTTTTTTTTTTTTTTTTTGAGATAAACATAGTCTAGGCTGGCCTTGAACTCAGTGTATAGCTATGACCTTGAACTTCTGGTCCTCCTGCCGATACCTCCCAAGTACTAGAAGATAGATGTGCACCACCACTCCTGATTTATGTGGTGCTGAGGACTGAGCCTAGGGCCTCATGCATGCTAGGCAAGCACGCTACCAATTGAAGTACATCCCTAGAGACAGAAAGAGGCAGGCGCAAGAGTATGAGCTCACCAGAGCCGCCTCCTCCTAGTACAAACAAACTCCAGATGCATGCACCATTTTCCACATCTGGCTTTATGTAGGTACTGGGGAATTGAACCCAGGCCCGTGAGGCTTTTTAACTGCTAAGCCATCTATCTCTCCGGCCCCTGTGATCTGTTTCTTTTCCCCCTTTACTTAAATTTTTATTTTATTTATTTGAGAGGAAGAAGAAAGAGAGCGAGTGCAAGAGTGACTTAGGCTTTGCAGGCAAACGCCTTAACCTCTCAGCCATCTCTCAGCCCCTGCTTTATTTATTTATTTATTTATTTATTTTGAGGTAGGCTCTCACTCTAGCCTAGGCTTACGTTATTCACTCTGTAGTCCCAGGCTGGCCTTGAACTCACAGAATTCCTCCTGCTTACCTCCAGACTGTTGGGATTAAAGACATGTGCCACTATACTTGGCTTCCTATTTTTTGTTGTTGTTGTTGTTTTTTTGTTTTTCGAGGTAGGATTTCACTCTGGCCCAGGCTGACCTGGAGTTAACTATGTAGTCTCAGGCTGGCCTCGAACTCATGGCAATCCTCCTACCTCTGCTTCCTGAGTGCTGGGATTAAAGACATGCGCCACCACACCTGGCCCCTGTGATAAGTTTTTAAAAAAATATTTAAAAAGTTTTTATTTATTTATGTGTGAGAGAGAGACAGAGAAAGAGACAGATAGAGGGAGAGATGGGTGCACTGAGACTTCAGCCACTGAAAATGAATTACAGATGCGTGTGCTACCTTGTGCATGTGGCTTATGTGGATCCTGGGGAATGGAACCTGGGTCCTTTGGCTTTGCAGGCAAGTGCCTTAATTGCTAAGCCATCTTTCCAGCCCCTGTGATAAGGTTTTAATTGTACAACATTCCATTCTGAAATTTTAACCTCTCTCATATCAATTTCTAGTAATATGTAAGTGTATATTTCCAAGTGGAGGCTTTAAATACTAATTTAATTTTTTGTTTTAAACTTCAAATTTCTTTATTAGAATCAACATCAAAGAATATGAAAATGAGCCTATCAGGGAACTTCTTCTTGATAGAGTGTTTTTTTTAATTAAAGAATTTTGGCTGACTTAACTTCTTACTAGAGAATGTGTTTTTAGACCTCAGTTAAGAAGGCTATGATAGAGCACTTTCTTTATTTTTTCTCTTTCTTTTTTTGTCTTTTCCCTTTCCTTCCTTTACGTACTTTCTTCTTCTTTTTTTAAATACATTTTTACTTTATGTATTTGAGAGAGAGAGAGATAGAGGCAGAAAGAGAGACAGAATAGGCACATCAGGGCCTTCAGCCACTGCAAATGAACTCCAGACACATGTGCCACCTTGTGCATCTATCTGGCATATGTGGGTCCTGGGAAATCAAACCTTGGTCCTTTGGCTTTGTGCAGCTGCCTTAACCATTAAGCCATCTCTCCAGCACCCCCTTCTGTCCTTTCTGAGTATGCAGAGCAGGCCCTGGTTCCATCACTAACACTGCAAAAAGCAAAGTAGGAAAAGAATGACAGCATTTTTAGGGAGGCTGTTTCTGTCCCCTTTGCCCTGTCTCCTTGCTTCCAGTGGGTTGAAGGTATTTCATGCAGCTCTCAGGTCACAATTCTCTTCTGTCTTTGCCTTAACATGCAGTGGAATTAAATGTTCTTCTCTTCATATAGAAACGGGGTAGAAAGGACATCCTTAGTGATCCAGACCCCCGCCGGCAGGGCTGAATCTTTACTCTCTCGGGAGCTCCAGCTCTGAGCTGGTGAAGCTGGGAGGTTGAACGTGCAGGCCTGGGTGCGCTCCACAGAGGGCCTGGCGAGGAAAGGGTGGCTCTGCTCTGTGATTTCGTGAGCATTTCTTTCCATGAGTTGTGAAGCTGGTACTTAACATAAACAAAGTATTTCTACTATATTGCGTGTAAGTGCTTCAGACTTTCACCGCAAAATTGTTTTGACTCTCAAGTTACTTCTAGAAAACCTGCGATTCTTTGGAGTTTGACGAGTTGTGGACAGCCTTCTCTGTCCACATTCAGAACGGGGCTCACATGACACCCGAGTGGCCTGGAGGGTCCCCTTAAGTTCTGAGGCAGCCCTAGGGTTGTCATTTCCTTCTCATGCCTCATGATGGATATTGACCTCTTTCAGCTACCGCCTATGTGATCCTTCTGAGCGACATATATACAAGGCGTCCCCGCTTTTTGGGGTCTATTATTCAGTGGAAAAAACTGGAACCCTGAGAGTTGGCGACCCTGTATATCGGATGGTGGAGTGATGGATGCACCATGGTGACACGGTAAAAGCCCAGCTTTAGTTCAGAATTCAGGGCCACAAGGCCACTGCTACAGTTTCTTGTCTTCAAATGTGTTTTTTACATGTAACTGTTTTAATTCTTGGGAGAATGAATAGTTTTGGAGAGAGAAAATGCCGTTTTTCTACTCCCCTCAGTAATGTGTATAGTTTGACCAGCTTTCCCCATCCCTGGACGCTATTCAGTGATAGGGTGCTGATGGAGGAGACACGGTGTGTCACACACTGTCCCCGAGTCATTGAAAGAATAAGGAAATGAAGGCCAGCAGCTCTATAGAAGTGTGTGTGTGTGTGTGTGTGTGTGTGTGTGTGAGAGAGAGAAAGGTTTACACGTCAGGAAAGAGAAAGGGAAAGTGTAAATTCCTCAAAATCACCTTGCTGAAAGATGCTAAACAGCATCACCAGCTGAGGATTAAAGTATTCAAACACACGAACCTGTGCAGGGCTTGTTACATTCAAACCCCATTCTGCCTCTTGCCCCATAGGCCCCAAAGGGCTTCTAATGATCCACAATGCATTCAGTCCAGCTGGAAAGTCCCCACAGTGTTGACCAGCCCTGCTACTAGTCAGAAGTCGAAATCAAAAGTCTCATCTGAAATTCAAGACAGTCTCGTAACTGTGTGCTCTATAAGTTCAAAACCAGCCATGTACAAGCCTGGTGTCCCTAGTCCAGGCTGATGTGGCGCTCACTCTGTAGCGCAGGCTGGCTTCAAACTCATGGTAGTCTTCCTGCCTTTCTGTCTCAGGGGCTGGGATTACAGGTGTGACCCACCTCGCCTGGCCCTTCGATGTCATTTTGATGGTTTTATAATATTACATTGCAGGGCTGTGTAATACTCTGTGAACACAGGGTACAGTGTGTGGCACTTGTATAGTATTCTACTTTGTTATAAGTAACATCATGGTGACTTTACAGGTAAAGCACTTCAAAAGTAGAGGAATTCTTCTCTAAGTTATAGTTCTAAAAGTAGAATTAGTGACCCATGGGCCATCTGCATATTTTTAAATATATTCTATTTATTCATTTGTCAGGAGACAGAGAGAGAGACAGAAAGTGAGAGAGAGAGAGAGAGAGGATGAATAAGAATGGGTGCTTCAGGGCCTCCAGATGCATGTGCCACCTTGTGCATCTGGCTTTACATGGGTCCTGGGGAATTGAACCTGGGATGTCAGGCTGTCAGGCAAACACCATAACCGCTGAGCCATCTCTCCAGCGCACTTTTAGCACCTTGAACAATTGCATTCAGAGGATTATTTTTTCACTTGCACTCTCCAGCTGTCATGTATGTGAGTTGTTTCTTGTTGCTCTAACAAAATACCTGAGGCTGGATACTTCATAATGAAAATGGGGTTGCTTAGCTCATGATTCAAGAGGCTGAAAGTCCCAGGGTTGGGTGGCTCCCTCAGATTGGCCTCTGGTGAGGGCTCGCTTGGCTGTAACACAACATGATAGATTACCTCATGGTGCAGAAAGATCACAGTGAGACTGGAAGACAGGAGGGGAAGGGCCAAGTTTGAGGGCTTCTGAAGGAAGTAACTGAGGTTCCACAAGATCTACCTTGTTTCCTTCCCAAAGGCGTGCCCCCAAGGATCTGTCTAGCATGCACCTCTCAATGTTCCACCCTGTCTCCCGTCACCACAGGGGGCACCAAGCCTCCAACACAGGACCCCTTTGGGAACATGGTCAAATCATATCCAAACCAGAGCGTCATGTGAGAAAGACGCTCATGCTCTGGACCTGGACAGGGCTCATTTTCATGAGCTGCTCTTTTCCACGGTGGTAATTCCAGCAGAGAATAGTTTATATTGCCTTTGTACCTCAACAAGTGACTGGTTATGGGAGTCTGAATTGTTGCTGACCCATGGTCTAAATAACCAATTAGTCAGAGATTCTTGTCATGTGTTGGGCTTTCAGCATCCAAGGCACGTTGACTGGCAGAGCTTCGGTGACTCCCGACTCCCTGTGTCGACCGTGTTTCCTTTAGAAATGGATCTCAACTTGTGATTTTCAGAGTTGTGTGTGCTCTGAGTTCATGCCGGAGAATATCACAGCTGCCTTGGGAATCTGAGGGTAATGAAGGCTTTTCAAATGAACAAAATTATCTGCAAAATTACTCTAAATGTTACCACAGCTGCCACATTTTTCTAATCACTGACTTTAATGTTGATGAATAAAAAAAGTTTCAAGAAGGAATTGAAATGCTGCCATTAAAAAAAGAAAAAAGCTTGTACACTTTACTACCTGTTGTAGTTTAAGGTAAAATGGGCAAATAGTACAATGTCTTAATATGCCTCTACATGTTAACATACTCAAAAATGCCTGTAGTTGGTCCTGACCTGGCTGAAAGGCTTCCTGTTGGGTTTTCATTCATGCATTTTTTTTCTTCATGTAACATTATGGAACCAGGATTATACTTATATGTGGAAATAGACTGTTTTCTATTAGATTTTGATTCTGTTAGACCATATTACATTTTATCTGTAACTGCCAATATATCATTTTTATTTCTAAACAAGAAATGAATTTTTAAAAAACAGGAATGTGAGGAAGAATCATAAAGGTCTTTTTAAGATTCATATATATTTTTATAGCCCAGAGAAATGGACTAGTTTGATACAAGTAAATAAAAATCACTAATCTGAAACCGAGTCATTCCACTCTCAGTTCTGTGGTTTCGTCATCATTAATAAATGGGAATCTCAGTTGTACCTCATCTTTGGTATTTGAAGCTGTGTGTGGGCTTCTTGAAGTTTGTGTTAGGATGCCAGTCACATCTGTTTTTGGATATCCTTTCTGACGACTTCCAGCAACAAGTCTGATCCACAAACATTACCTCCTGTCCCTGGTGGGCACAGGACATCATGAACTGCACACACACATCACGCCTCTAAGGCATTATAGCCAATGACTAAAGGTGACGATTTCTGTCTTTTCCTTTGCTGGGTTTGAAACTGAATTGAAGTGATCTGGATTAAATTTGGAAATAATCAAGTTAAAAAAGTCATGCTACCAACAGTGATTAAAGCAGAAAAGCCATTTTTTTCCCTTATGTTTCTGAAGAGAAATTAGGGAAGGGGGTAAACAAATTCTTACCAGCCTGTCTACCTTCAATCTAGTGCACTCTCACGCTCTCCCTCCACCCCAACCCCCAGAGAACACAGACCTCTGCCCATTATGCAACAGCATCCACTGTGAGTATATTTGTATTCATTACTTTGGTCATTGTGACCAAAATACCTGAGAAAACATCTTAAAGGAGGAAGGATATATTTGGCTCACAGTTTCAGAGTACATCATTGTTGCAGTCAGGTTTGCATTGCTGGTAGAATTCACCCAACCAAGAGCAGCTTATAGGGAAAAAAAAGAAGTTTATTTTGGCTTACAGACTTGAGGGGAAAGCTCCATGATGGCAGGGAAAACGATGGCATGAGCAGAGGGTGGACATCGACCCTGGCCAACATCAGGTGGACAACAGGTACAGGAGAGTGTGTCAAACACTGGCTTGGGGAAACTGGCTGTAACACCATAAGCCCGCCCCAACAATACACTGCCTCCAGGAGGCATTAATTCCCAAATCTCCATCAGCTGGGAACCTAGCATCTAGAACACCTAAGTTTATGAGACACCTGAATCAAGCTATCACATTCTGCTCCTGGCCCCAATAAATTGATAACCACACACGATGGAAAATGCATTCAGTCCAACTTTAAAAGTCCCCAGAGTTTGTTTTTTTATCAATCCCAATGTTGTTCAAACATCCCCATAGTCCAAGAGCTTTTAACTGAGCCATTATACCAAAAAAATCCCCCCAAACCCACAATGGCACGGAATAAACATTACACTGCAAAAGATGGTATTGGGCATAGCAAAAAAAAAAAAAAAAAAAATCAACCAATACAAGATTTAAAACAACCAGGGCAAACATCAAACTCTGTAGCTTCAAGTCCAACAACTCTAGCCTCTAGCTAGTGACACGTCTCCAAGTCCGATGATTCTAACCAGCAACAAGTCTCTGGAGTTCCAATTCCGCCCCTCCAGCTAGACTACTCACAGTCCTGGAAAATTTCATCAGGGCTGCCAGTTTTCCTTAGCAGCCATTTCATGGTCCCGGCATATCCACTGGGTCTCCACTGCAATCCATAGTTCATCTTCATGGCCCCATGGGGTCTCCATGTAGTATCCAGTAAACCTGCTTCACACTGCCCATGGCTGTTTCCAAAACATAAGACCGTGTTGCAAACTCAATGATCTTCTCTTTCCTGTATTTCTTATATTCCATAATACCAGATACGGTGCCAATTTGTTAACCTAGGAGAGAATAAACAGACTTTGAAGAACAGGAAACTCCTTGTGCAAGTCAGCTAGCCCAATCTCAAAGGTTGTAATCTCTCGATTGCAGCTGAACAGGCAGAATTTGCAGCCTAAACATTTTTTTTTTTCTGTGCCATATCCCTCTGCTCACACCAATTCATTTCTACTCAAAGCAACCCTGCACAAGTTCTCAGGACATGGGCATAACAGCAAGCTTCTCACACAAACTTCCTCTAGCCCAGTCCAAGCAAAGCTCTTTCTCACCCTTATAAGCCAAACCTCACAGTCCACAGTTCTTCCTGCATTCATGTCTTTCAACTCTGACCAAAATAGTCCATCAAGCTGTATCTACAGCACTGCAAGGCATCTCTTAGGCCAAGATTTCAAATCCTTCCACTTTCCTCTTGAAAGTCAGCTTCAAAAGGCCAAAGCCACACAGTCAGGTGTCTAGCAGCAATTCCACTCCTCGGTACCACTTTACTGTTGCAGTCCGGTTTACATTGCTGGTAGAAATCACCCAACCAAGAGCAGCTTGTGGGAAAAAGAGGTTTATTTTGGCTTACAGGCTTGAGGGGAAAAGTTCCATGATGGCAGGGGAAAACGATGGCATGAGCAGAGAGTGAACGTCACCTCCTTGCCAACATCAGGTGGACAATAGCAGGCTGAAGAGATGGTTTAGCGGTTAAGTGCTTGCCTGTGAAGCCTAAGGACCCCAGTTCAAGGCTTGATTCCCCAGGACCCACGTTAGCCAGATGTACAAGGGGGTGCACGTGTCTGGAGTTCGTTTGCAGTGGCTGGAGGCCTTGGCGTGCCCATTCTCTCTCTCTCTCTCTTGCCTCTCTCTCTGTTGCTGTCAAATAAATAAATAAAAATAACAAAAATTTGGGCTGGAGAGATGGCTTAGCGGTTAAGCGCTTGCCTGTGAAGCCTAAGGACCCCGGTTCGAGGCTCGGTTCCCCAGGTCCCACGTTAGCCAGATGCACAAGGGGGCACACGCGTCTGGAGTTCATTTGCAGTGGCTGGAAGCCCTGGCGTGCCCATTCTCTCTCTCTCTCCCTCTATCTGTCTCTCTCCCTGTGTCTGTTGCTCTCAAATAAATAAATAAATAAATAAAATGAACAAAAAATATTTAAAGAAAAGCACTAGCAAAAAAAAAAAAAAAAGAGCCGGGTGTGGTGGCGCACGCCTTTAATCCCAGCACTCGGGAGGCAGAGGTAGGAGGATCGCCGTGAGTTCGAGGCCACCCTGAGACTACATAGTGAATTCCAGGTCAGCTTGGGCCAGAGTGAGACCCTACCTCGAAAAACCAAAAAAAAAAAAAAAGAAAAAAAAAAGAAAGAAAGAAAACGAAATTTTTTTTAAAAAAAGGTGGACAATAGCAACAAGAGCATTCAGAACACCTAAGGGGCACATGTGAATCAAACCACCACACTCATGATGGCTGGAGCATGTGACAGAGGACACTCTTTACCTCAGGGGGCAGAGGAAACATGGATTGTAAGGGGCCAGGAGCAACATAGCCTCAAGCTGCCTTTCTCCAGCTAGTCCCACCTCCTAAAGTTTCTACAGCCTCCTGAAATAGTGCCACCAGCTAGGGGCCAGGCATAGCTGGAGGGGACAGTTCATATGAAGACCATATTAAGCAGTCGACACTTTCAGGGAGGTAAAGGAAGGTCCACCCAGCAGATCAAGACACTGGTCTCTGTGTTTGGAGCACCACTTCTGGATTGCACAGGAGTGGGGAGCGGCTGAAGGTGACCAGGGTGGTTAGAGAAAAAGGACAGAATGTGTTCATGACAAACACGTATGATGAGGAATGTTTGAGAAGGACAGATCTCGATGGAGGATTTCCTTTGCTGGTGCAAAAGACACAGCTGTCACCTCAAAGGGGACAGGGGAGAGTTTATTCTGGAGCCAAGTACGAGTGACCATGGCCCTAGAACACAGATTTAGGCTGCCCCCAATCCCATGGTCCAACGTGTTAACAATTTCATGAGGTTCTACACTTACAGAACAAAAAAAAAGTCCTAAATCAAGGCATCTTTCAAATACCTTGGCTGACCATCAGGTAGGTGGGTTATAGCCAAGTGTGTGGAGGGGAATCCCTACCACGGCCCAGATGCCGTCTGATGACATTCTAACCCTTGGGTTGGTGGAAGCTGGGATCTGTTCTTGCATTCCCAGAAGGATTACACCTGATCAACTGGCAGTCACCAGGATGTTAGTTCAGACACAGAGGTGGGCAGTAAATGGCTATTGGGAGGGCTAAAGGTACCCCAAGGTAACCTGGCTCCGATCCTGCAACATTCCATCTGTCTGTGATCCCAGGAGCTTCATAAGCCCATTCAGCCTTGCTGGAAGTGGGTGCAGCACAAAGAGCTGTGTTTGGGGAACTTTAGTTCACCCCTATAGAAGGCCAGCACTGATGGGCCCAGTGACGGTTGATCTCCTGTCAGCTTTATTGTATCGGGAATCAAAGAAGAGACTAGTGTCCAGACTGACTCCGAGTGCTCAGGAGGAATTGGCCGAGGAGGACCTTGCCCGGAGCAGGCAGCCTTACCAAATGTCAGGAGGTCTGAGGGCAAAGCAGGGCTGTTGGGTGCCCGTGTCTGCCCCTTGCTGCTGCATCGGCACTGACTGGAAACCAGCTGCCTCAGGCGAAGGGCAGCAGCTCTGCAAGCATCCTCACTGCCCTCCAGGCCTTCGGTGCCTGGCGGGACAGCTGGCATGCAGCCTCGGGGATTGCAGACAGCCAGTGTTGGAGCACCCAGCCTGTACTGTGCACAACAATCTAGTAAGTCCGCCTTGCTGTATGTTCTGTTGCTTCTGTTCTGGGGCCTCTGACTAATTCTGGCCCTAAAACGAAACGGCGGCTGGGGAAGTAGTGTCTGCTGGTCTTTGGGGACTGGCCCCTCTCTGGCTCGAAATATCTGCCATCTGTGTGGATGGTTCTGGCTGAGGGATTCATGGCCAAGCTGGGCCAGGCAGCTCCCCCTCACCTTGATTAGGCTTCAACCTTGGCCCTGCACCCCATTCCCTCGGTGTCCCCCAGTCCCCAGCATGCTGTGGTCAGCGTGGCCAATGTCCTATTAAGTGAGATTAGAAAGAATATCCTGTCCTTGGTGTCCAGCTGTCACGAGCATTTTGGCAAGTGGTTTTAGCAAAGAAGCCATCATCCCGATGTGCCATCTTAGAAAAGCCTATCCGTTTACCCTCCAGCCCCTTGGATACAAATCCCCAGCCAGGGTTCTTTATTTTAAGCGTTTGGTTCACTTTCTCTAATGTAATACCCTGTTGCGATAATCTTCATAAAGTCTTGACATCTTAACAAGGGTCAGAATGTTTTCACAGCCTGACACATCAGGCTATTTGCTGGAGTTGGCTTTAACTCTTCCTCTGACTGAGTCCACACCCACCTGGCCAGGACACTTTACGACTTGTCTACAAGCCCCTGGGGTGGGGGGGGGCTTGTCCCTGACCTAACCATGGGAACCTGGAATCCACTGAGTCCACACCTGCCTGGCCAGGCCACTTTACGACTTGTCTAGAAGCCCCTGGGGTTGGGGGGCTTGTCCCTGACCTAACCATGGGAACCTGGAATCCACATCCTAACCGAGGCATCCTGCCTAAGGAGCCCACCTGCCAGAGCCCAGTAGAGCTCGACCCTGGTTCTCCTTCCCACTCACGGCATCCTCAGAGCATGGCTTTACTCCAGGTCTCTGCTCCTGGCTCCCTCGGCCCAGAGCAGTCTGCCTGTATCATGTACGACGATCTAATCAATCCCCTTTCATATATACGGTCTGTAGCTTCTGTTCTTCTGGCTAATAGTGGCCCTAAAATAGATTGGCAGCTAGGCCTGGAGCAGCCTGCGAGGGGAGTGGCCGGGTCACAGGGCACTGCACAGGCCAGAGCGGGCCAGACCTGCTGCTCACTGTCCCTGGAGGCAGCTGCTAGCTGGCTCATTTCCAATTTCAAAATCATGCTTGCAAATGTGATCCGTTTCAGGTCAAATAAGCAACCCCACAAGTTACCTGTATGTATGTGTGTGTATATATATGTATATATCAAAAACCACAGCTGTCTTGGGGGAGGAGGTCACGGGGAGGAGAGGGAGGGCACTGTGGCCTGCGAGCCACTGCCCGAGGCGGGAGGTGGGACAGGCGTGGGATGAAAATCCTGAAAGCCGACCCTGACGCCTCCTACCCAGGCCTGGTGAGGGCGCCGCAGGGCTCGGATTGGCGGGCAAGGGCATAAGGAGTTGTCCGCCCTTCTGGGGTCAAGGCCAGGGGCCAGTGTCCGCGAGCAAGCAGCCGGCTGGGCCCCGCCGCGGCCTCGGGTCTGTCGCCGGGTCCTGCAGGCCATGGGCTCGGGCTCGTCCGCGCTGGCCCGCCTCGGCCTCCCGGGCTCCCGGCTCCCCGCGCAGCCCCGGCCCGCCTGGCTCGGGGTCGCCGCGCTGGGACTGGCCGCGCTGGCGCTGGGGGCGGCGGCCTGGCACCGGAGGCGGTCCCGGAGGCCGCGGCGGCTGCAGCAGGTGGGCACCGTGTCGAAGCTGTGGATCTACCCGATCAAGTCCTGCAAGGGGGTGTCGGTGAGCTCGGCCGAGTGCACGGCCATGGGGCTGCGCTGCGGCCGGCTGCGCGACAGGTACGCCCGCCCCGGCGGCCAGGTCCCTCCTTCCCTTACCGAGACACCAGGTGCTGAAGGGACTTAACTGGGAAGCCGGAAAGGTGACCCTCGCCCTCCACCAACAGACCCTGGGGACCTGGGACTGTAAGCCTCCTGGTCTCCACTTTCCTGCTTTCCCCAGATGGACGTCTGTCTGTCCATCCCCTACTGGCTCTTTTGAGTTGGGTACTTTTTATAAGGTGTTGTATGCATGGCTGTGTCTAATAATTCACAAGAAAAATTTGTTTCTTTCCTTTTCCTCCCTCCCTCTCTCTTTGCTTCCTTCCTTTTCTTCCTTCTTTCCTTTCCTCTTTCCTCCCTCCCTTCCTCTCTCCCTTTCTCCCTCCCTCCCTCCTATTTACTTATATATTTAGAGGCCCTGTAGCTCTGGCTGGCCTGGAACTCATACGTAGTGATCCTGCTGCCTCTGCCTCTCCAGTGGCTATAGGAATGAGCCATCATGTCTGACTGACCCGCACATTTCTCAGTCCCCCTCCATGAAGAAATTCTGAAGGAACTGATCCCAAGCCCGGTCAATTATTTTTAGTGACATCTTCACATCTTAGGGACGCTTGGACTACAGTAACCAAAGAGGCAGAGCGCGATACCTTGTCGAGGCTTGAAACCGATTGCTGTTCCCAGCTATTTCACCCAATTCTCTCAGGCATTCCTGTGGATGAAGAAACAGGCTCAGAGCTCCAGCAGCAGAACCAGGGCCCGTGCTCACACCAGCCAGGCTTTGTCAACAGCTGTTTCACTAGAGCCCCCCCACCCCCGGAGTGGGTTCCTGAGTTGACAGCGAGGTTGCAAAATTTCAACACCAGAAGCTTTGAGCCCTTTGGGTCTGGACACTGGTCAGTTGTGGGTGTTACTGTGAGGCAGCCTTTCAGAGCTCTCCCCAGAGCAGCCTCACTCAGCAAATGACACAGGACGAGGGGTGCTGAAAGTCCTCACCCCAGTCCTGTGCTGTTACCACACCAAGATAGGCTGCTCGCCCGCAAGTTGCCACAAGCAGCTCTGTGGAGATATGAAATGCGCAGAGCCAGCTCAAGAGGAGAGGGAGGCTTATTTCAGAGCTCTTCTGGCCCCAGAGTCAATTTAGAAGTGACTTCTAGAGGCAGCTGATGGGTGGCCCCAGACTGGGTAGTGCCTCCTCCTGGTGGGTGGTGCTGTGAGACACAGGTGATCCCTATCTTAAATAACTAGACATGCTTTTGCCTTATTCTGAATCTCTAACGAAGTCCATTACTTCCTAGAGCTATTATCTTTTTAAACTTAATTAATTAATTTGATAGAGAGAGGCAGATGAGAGGGAGAAAGAGAAGGAGGGAGGAAGATGGAAAGAGAGAGAATGGGTAGGCCATGGCCTCTAGCCACTGCCAATGAACTCCGGAAGCATGCACCACCTTTGCATCTGGCTTATGTGGGTCCTGGGGAATTGAACTTCGATCCTTTGGCTTTGCAGGCAAACACCTTAACTAATAAGATATCTCTCCAGCTCTAGAGCTATTTTTTGTGACTGGCCACACATTACACAGAGGGCGGAGGAGGGGGGATGGCTGCTGCAGGGCTGTCTGGCTTAATGACAAGCCCACCACTCGCCCCCACCCAAACCTTCCTCTTGCTGCCTTTGTCAGAGCAATTTATGACAAAGCTCAAAGGTGAGCTATGCACCCTTGTTTTGGGAAGGAAGCCAAGAACCCCAAACATCCCCTGTGTTGTGTAGTGGACCCTGATAGATAGTAGAGTTTGTTGACTTGGTTCCTTTGTAGGTGAGGGGCACTGTAATGTTACTATTGCATCTACTCAGGAAACGCTTTTCGAATTTGTCTTACCGCAGATGACAATGAGAGGTGGCACTTGTACCAGACCCTGTGGTAAATTCTATACTGCATACTCCCAGAAAGCGTGACAAAGAGAACAATGGAGGCTGGAGAGGTGGCTTAGCGGTTAAGCGCTTGCCTGTGAAGCCTAAGGACCTCGGTTCAAGGCTCGATTCCCCAGGACCCACATTAGCCAGATGCACAAGGGGGCGCACGCGTCTGGAGTTTGTTTGCAGTGGCTGGAAGCCCTGGCGCGCCCATTCTCTCTCTTTCTCCCTCTTTCTTTCTGTTGCTCTCAAATAAATAAATAAATAAATAAAGATTTAAAAAAAGAGAGAGAACAATGGCTTCCATGTAGTGGATGGCCGGGGTGCTGTCACAGTGGCCAGAAACACAACGAGGAGGTGGCACTGGCGGAGTCTGGGCACTCGCGGAGGACTTAGCAAAGGAAGTAACAGCTTGTGTTGAAAGTTGGAAAATGATCAAGAACTTTCTGGGAAAGAAAGCTGGGTGAAGAACATACCAGAGAGAAGCAATAAGCTGGACAAAGACACTGGACTGAAAGGTTGGCATGTTCTGAGACATCCCCACAAGGAACTGGAAATGGGGACTTGGTGATTCTCTGCAACATTGAATCTTGACTGTTCTTAGTGGCATGGCTCCCAGTAAGCAAGAAGTGGAGACACCCCAAATGGCCGTCAGTGGCGGCATGGGTGAGCACAGTGTAGTTTGTACATACGGTGGGATATCATTCATTCTAGAAAGGCATGGAGCCATGGCACATGACCTGGCACTGAGAAACATCTGATTTAAATGATCACAATGCAAAGGACAAGGACTGCCTGGTCTCAGATACATGGAACATCTAAAGCACACCAATCCTTAGTGACAGAGAGTGGGTCAGAGGTTACTGGGGGCAGGGCAAGGAGCACGCGGAGTTCTTGCTTAATGGGTACAGAGGTCATCTTTGGGTGATGGAAAGGCTGAGGAAATGTGATGGTCACACGACATTGTGAGTGTGCTTCTTGCACTTTGAGAAGACTGGAGTGGTAAAAAGCGTCCAAATGACGTTTTACAAAAACCTGTTCTATGTTGGTGGGTTGCTCTGTTTCTACCTTGGGACTCTGAATAATGCACACTAAGATAAACATCTCTGGGCAAGTGCCTGTGTGTCTTCTCGGTTCTTGGGGCCTGCTCCAAGATGTCAGGTATTTTATGCTTCTCATGTATCATTGCAATTGACATACTTAGGGGCTGGAGGGATATTTCAGTTGGCATGTGCTTGCCCTGCCAAAGTATGTAAAACTCAAGAAACACTGGCATGTGTGGCTGGAAAGAGGTTTGACTGGGAGGCCTTGAAGCCTTCCTTTACCTTCAGAGTTTTGTCCCAGAACTGTGGAGAGATTTTGAAGGCAGAAATAAGAAGATTAGATTTGAATTTTAGGAAGATCCAACTCTCACCTGGAGGAACTGGATTCGGGCTGGGCAGGGTCCTGTCTGTGTGAAGGGCTGATAAGAAGCCAGTGAGGGAGGGCTGGTGTTGGCTGTGCTTTCCAGTGTAGTTCACGAACTCAAACATGCAGACGATGGTGCAAGAAATACCATTCATCGCCTAAAGTGTCTGGTGTTTTTATTTTCTTTCTCATGAGGAATCCCAAAGCACAAACTTCCTTCCATAGCTGTTTTCTCTTAATCAGCGTGCACTAAAATGTCCAAAACGCCCGTGTGTTTTGTGTCTTGGAGCCTCTGGAAACGCACTGTTCTTTCTCTGGGAATGTTCTTTCTGTTGCTCTGTCTCTGTTATCTTTCCCCAGGAGAGTACGGGGTTAGAAAAAGTACTGTCCAGATTCACAATAGACCTTTCGTCAACTTGCAGAGGTCACAGCCCCGGGTAGTAAAGCTTTTTACTCTAAAGGTGGCACTGGCAAGGTGTAACGGGCCCTGCCCATTGCTCCTCTGGACCCCACACTTGGGACCACATGTCACTTCTGTGATTGCGAGCTCACTGTTGCCCTGGTGGCAGGCACCATTCTTCCCATTCTTCCTCCCGCTTCTTGCCACCTTCTTGGGACATGTTAAAAGAAAGCGATCAGAGTTCTTCCTGGAAATCAAAGTGAAAGTATAATTTACATCGTTCTTTTCTGTGCCATCAAGAAGCTCAAAACGCTGGGCGTGTTGGCATATGTCTTTAATCTCAGCACTCGGGAGGCAGAGGTAGGAGGATCACCGTGAGTTCAAGGCCAGCCTGAGAGTACATAGTGAATTCCAGGTCAGCCAGGGCCAGAGTAAAGCCCTACCTCAAAAAACAAAAACAAACAAGAAAAAAAAAAAAAGACAAAAAAAAAGCAGCTCACAATGTTCTGTTATTATATGTCAATGCTCGGGTGCTGAAATTAACCAAGTATCACTCTTGCTTGCTACTGCGTTGGTGTTCATGACAGACAGACAGACACACACACACACACACACACACACACACACTACCTCATATATTCCGGGATTACAGGGAGTCACCAAGACAGTCACAGTACATAACTGAAGTTCTGCAACAATCTGGGGCTGCCCCGGCGGTCCACACACAGCCTGTGCTTTCACAATGACAGGTTTTGGCTTGTGATCAACGAGGAAGGAGACATGGTCACTGCCCGGCAGGAGCCCCGCATGGTCCTGATGTCTCTGACCTGTGACGGTGACTCACTGACACTTGGCGCCGCCTACACAAAGGACCTGATACTGCCCATCCAAGCACCCACCACAAATGCATTGCACATGTGCAGGTGAGTGAGCGGGTCCTGATGGTCTCCTTCTTCCCTCATGTAGTCTCCCCTTCTGCTTACATCTCCCTCCCCCCCCCCTCTCTCTCTCACACACACACACACAGACGACTCTAAAATCTAGATTCTGCATGAGAAAATATTTGTCTTTCTATCCACATTTGTCTCTCTTGTCCCTCCTTCCTTTTCCTTCCCTTTTCCTAGTCCCCCCTTCTACTTTTTAAAAAATTTTTTATTATTTATTTATTTGACAAGAGAAAGAGGGGTGAGAGAGAGGGAGAGAGAATGGGCTCGCCAGGGCCTCCAGCCATGGCAAACGAACTCCAGACTCATGTGCCCCCTTGTGCATCTGGCTAACGTGGGTCCTGGGAAATCGAACCTGGGTCCTTTGGCTTTTGTGGGCAAATGCCTTAACTGCTAAGCCATCCCTCAAGACCCCCATTCTACTTTTATAAATATATAAAATATACAAATATAAACATATTTATAATATGTTTATATATTACTATTATATATTATATAATACATACTATACATTCTTGTGATTATATTAATATAATATGTATGACATAAAAATATATAAATATAAACATTTAAAATATAAACATTTTGTTCTTCTCTAAAGCATATTTTAAGTTTTTAAAAATTTATTTGAGAGAAATAGAGAAAGAGGCAAGAAAGACAGAGAAAGAGAGAGAGAGAGAGAGAGAGAGAGAGAGAGAGGGAGAGGGAGAGAGGAGGAATAAATGGTTGTGCCTGGGCCTCCAGCTACTGCAAATGAATTCCAGATACATGCTCCACCTTGTGCATCTGGCTTTACATGAGTACTGGAGAATCTGACCTGGGTCCTTTGGCTTTGCAGGCAAGCACCTTAACCACTGAACCATCTCTCCAGCCCTTTATTCCTACTGAAATGTAGATTCTGTATATTCATTCAATTTTGAGAAAATATGAACAGTGAAGGGAATCCAGAAAGCAGCTTAAGAAAGGAGGGTTTATTTTGGCTCACTGTTTGAGGGTACAGCCCTTCATGATGGGGAAGGCAAGGTCGCCAGAGTCCCTCTCGCTGTGGCGACAGGAGAGGGAGGTAGCTGGTGGCCCTGCATCCGCAGCAGGGGGCAGAGAGGTAACTGCTGGAGCTCAGCTGTTTCCTCCTTTTCCTTGTGCTCAGTCACTGGATGGTAATGCCCACATTCAGGCTGGGTTTTCTTTCCTTAATGAAACCTCTCTGGTAATACCATCACAGAACCATCTTCCAGATGGTTCTACATCCAGTCAAGTTGACAATACTTTCTTCTAATTAAAAACTTTGGGATGTAGCTCAGTGAAGAGTGCTTCCCTAGCATATACAAGGCCCTAGTATGCATCAATCCATTCATTGCAAAATCAATCAACACATACATAAAACTTCATTTAATTTTTGGGTTGTACCAGGGATCAAACTCATGGCCTCATGCGTGTTAAGGAAGGGCTCTACTATTGAATTGTAGAGACTTCACTTAGTTTTTAATTTGTACTTATATGGATTTTTTTTTTCACAGTCTTACGTAGGCTTTTGGACTCAGCTGTCCCCACAAACTAAATAAGACATATTTATTTAAAAAATTGCAAAGTGAATGGTTAGGCAAGTTCCCTTAGCATGCACTCCATCTGGGCTCAGGTTTGGTCTTTTGTGAAGGAGCTATCATCTGGGTTTACGGTTTCCTAAAGACTTACTGTGTGTGCGTGCGTGTGCCTTCATGTATGCACACGTGTGATTATGGGCACATGCGTGCCATAGTTCACACGTGGAAGTCAGAGGATTACTTCCGGGTGGCTCCTCTCCTGCCCGCCGGCAGTTTCTCACTCTGGACGCTGGCTCTGCTGCTCTCCATGGTGCTTGCCTTGAGCTTTTAGGGATCGTCTCCTGTGAGCCTCCATCATGCTGCGGTTACAGAGGCTTACCACAGATTCCAGCTTTCATGTGGGGCCTGGAGCTTGAGTGATGAGCCCTTATACCAATGTCCTCCTCTGACCTCTGTATGTGTGCACATCTGCACACACATATGTGCATACGCCACACACACTATACCCCACACACACCCAAAAAGTGGAGAACAAGGCTTCAAACAGTACTTTTTTTGTTTTTGTTTTTGTTTTTTTGAGGTAGGGTCTCACTCTAGCCTAGGCTGACCTGGAATTTACTATGTAGTCTTAGGGTGGCCTCGAACTCTCGGCAATCCTCCTACCTCTGCCTCCCGAGTGCTGGGATTAAAGGCATGGGCCACCACACCCAACTCAAACAGGACTTAAATATATATATGTATATATATTTCATTATATTATTATTATTATTATTATTATATATGTATAAGTATTTTTTGTGGGGGGAGTTTCGAGGTAGGGTCTCACTCTAGCTCAGGCTGACCTGGAATTCACTATGGAGTTCAGGGTGGCCTTGAACTCATGGTGATCCTTCTACTTCTGCCTCCCGACTGCTGGGATTAAAGGCGTGTACAACTACACCCAGTTCAAACAATACTTTTAAAAAAATATTTCTATTTTCAAAGAAAGAAAGTGAAAGAATGAGCAAAAGGAAATGGGTGCACCAGGGCCTGTAGCCAGTGCAAATGAACTCCAGACCCATGAGCCGCTTTGTGCATCTGGCTGTGCATGGATACCGGGAAATCGAACGTGGGCCATTAGGCTTTGCTAACAAGCACCTCGAAGTGCTGAGCCATCTCTCCAGTCCCCAGTACTTTTATTTTCATTTTGGCTTGCACAGTGGTTCAGAGGCAGGGCTGAGCCAAAAAATGGCGTCCTTTGATAATGAAGAGGCGACAGCTGACTCACAGCTGGATTTCTGCAGCTTTTCCGATGCCCCTAGGATACACAGGGTGAGCCTTGTCCTGCTCTCTCTTGGTCCTGTCCCCACTACAGAGTGCATGGCCTGGAGGTGCAGGGCCGAGACTGTGGCGACGCGGCCGCTGGGTGGATCACCAGCTTCCTGAAGACGAAACCCTACCGCCTGGTGAGCTTCGAGCCCCATATGCAACCCCGACGCTCTCAGGACATGAGGGCCAAGTTCCAGCCCAAGGACCAGGTGAGAGGGGTGGCTTGCTCTGCAGCTAGAGAGCAGTCGCCCTTAGCTCTTCAGCAGGGTGACTTCTCAAATGCACTGCGTGCAGTCCCCAGGCCCCTCGGATCTCAAGCACTTGGCAGCAAGCAAGCAAGCCCTTCCCACGGGCATGGGATTCCCACTGCTTGATGTCTTGCACTTCCTCCCATGAGCACCTCGTTCCCTGCTTGTGTGAGCATCCCGGTCTAGCAGCGGCTCAACACTCTTCTACGCGGTTCACTTCCACTCAGCTCTGTAACCACACTGAGCTCAAGATTTTCAGTTTACTCATAATTGCATGTCTGACTCCCAGAGCAAGTTGGAGCAGGAGTGGAGGACCTCAGGTTCCCCACGACACCCCGGTCCTTGCAGGAACGCTGCTGGATGCACTCCTCACGGAGCAGGAGCGAGCACCGGGGACTACTCTAGTGTTAAAAGTCAGGGCCAACGTAAGGACTTTCATCAACTGGAAGGTTGCATAAACATACGTACCCATGGAATAGTTAGTGAATATCTTAATCAAACATAATGAAGCCATCAAACCTGACCACTTTGTTAAACGTTGGAGAAATTAGTGGCTTAGGAAGCTGTCATCAAGGGCATGTGCCCAGTGACAGCTGTAGGACCCTACGGACATTGTATTAGCTACATTTCTGGCTTCAGTGACCCAACATCTGACAAACAGGGTCTTCAGGGTTTTATTGGCTCACAGTTCTTGGGGGTGTCACCCCTCATGGTGAGGAAGGTGTGGTGGCCAGAGCACAAAGCAACTGGTCACATTGCATCCACAGACAGGAAGCAGAGAGATGAGAGCTGGTGACCGTTCAGCTTCTCCTGTCTTCCCAGGCCAGTACCTCCGCCCATGGAACGGTACCATCCGCAGTTAGAAAGGCTCTTCTCGCTAGCCGTGCGGGCACACGTCTGTAATCCCAGCACTGGGGAGGCCAAGGTAGAAGGATTGTTTTGAGTTTGAAGCCAGCCTGAGAATATATAGTGAATTCCATGTCAACCTAGGCGACCAGACTGTACCTCATGGGGAGGAAGGGAGAAGGGGGTATTCCCACCTCAATTCAACTGATCTAGAAACTCACAGGGCTTTGTCTCCATGGAGACTCTATATCCGATCAAATTGACAAGATTAACTACCACAGCTTTGTTCCCTTCCTCCCACCGTGCAGTACAGTTAAGGCTTTGAATTGTTGTGACATTTCTATGGAAAGAACTAGAAAAACTCTTAGAAGGACTATGTGTGTGAACCTTGGCGTGTGTGTGGAAGGGTTTCCAGGCACTACATACATAGGGTTCAGGCTGAGATATTTCTGTGTCACATTTCACAGCAACATCCCTTTCCTTCTCAGGTGGCCTATTCAGATGTCAGCCCGTTCTTGGTTGTTTCAGAGGCATCCCTGGCAGATCTCAACTCCAGGCTGGAGAAGAAAGTCACAGAGTCTAACTTCAGGGCCAACATTGTCATTTCAGGGTGCGGTGCCTATGCAGAGGTGACCCTTTAACTTCTTCACCTTTTTTAAACGGTAGGCAGGGGCTGGAGAGATGGGTTAGTGGTTAAGGGGCTTACCGATAAGGCAAAGGACCCAGGTTTGACTCCCCAGAGCCCACATAAAGCCAGATGCACAAGGTGGTGCATGTGTCTGGAGTTCATTTTCAGTGGCTAGAGGCCCTGGTGTGTCCATTCTCTCTCTCTCTGTGCCTCTTACTTTTTCAAATAAATAAAATATTTAAAAAAAAATCAGGCCAGCCATGGTGATACATGTCTATACTCCCAGCACTTGAGAAAGCCAAGGTAGGAAGATGGCTGTGAGTTTGAGGCCACCCTGAGACTACATAGTGAATTCCAGGTCAGCCTGGGCTAGAATGAGACCCTACCTCAAAAAACCAAAAGAAAAAAAGTATAATGTTTACTGCTGGGTTTGGGGGTGCACACTAATAATCCAAGTACTTGGGAGGTACAGGCAGGAGGATCAGGAAATCAAGGCTAGCCTTAGCTACATAGTGAGTTCAAGGCCAGCCTGTGTTCCATGAGACCTTATCACAAGTTAACCAAGAAGCAGTTATTATCATTGGAATAGTTGATTCCAAAGAGCGCATTATTTACTGTCTCTTTGCTGCTCAGTGGTTCAGGTTGCAGGTTGATGGAGCGCCTAACAAGGGCAGACTTGTGTGCATGGTGCACACACGGGTGTGGCAGAGACGCCGTGGTCTACGAGGCAGGATCGAGGTCTGGGGCTGGTAAGAAGAATGCTGAGGAGACAGGTCAGCTGTGGAGCTCAGTTTGCCCGGCAGGGGATATGGGATCAGTGTCACGCTTGGTACAAACTGAGTGCATGCTGTGCCCATAAGACCCGGGCTTCCTGCTTAGCAGGAAGATGAGGATTGTCAACTCCTCTCGGGGTGGGGGAGGAGAGTTTGTGCTTATAAGCTTGATGGCACTGCCCCACATACCTCCAGTGCTTCCTTCCTGGCCCTCGGGTGCCTGCCTGTGATCTTACATGAAGAGTGCTGCTTCTGGTTTCCCCCGTTCCACCTGACTCTTCCAGCCTTTGTCATCCCTTCGGATCAATAGCCTTAATTGCCATGAAGTCAGCGTTGGTGGCCTAAAGCACAGTGTCTGTTTTAATTATGTGTCATGTCCATTTATTGGAAAGAGAGGGCGGAGAGAGAGGTGGGGGGCAGGGCTGAGAGAATACTGGTGTGCCAAGACCTCTTCCTGCTGCAGATGAGCTCCAGATGCATCTGCCACTTTGTGCAGCTGGCTCTATGTGGGTACTGAGAAATTGAACCCTGGCTGTCTGGCTTTGTAAGCAGGCGCCTTTAACTGCTGAGCCATCTCCCTAGCCTAGGTATGACTCCTTAAACTGGGGATCACAACCCCATGTGGTATCACCAAGCTGGATGTGAGGGCCCTGAAGAATGTGGCTGTAGAAAAGGTTTCTGAACACATGGCAACCAAATAGTAATTCAGAGTCAAATACATAGTGAACCCAAGGTATTTTTGGCAGCTCCTACCCACATTATGTATGTCTTCCCTGCAGCCTCGTTCTGAACACGTAACCTGCGCACTTTGCACTGTGTGTGATGTCACACAAGGCAACGGCAGCCAATGTGGTGTTGACCTCAGCACAGATCTGAGACTGTCAAAGGTTATAAATTGCAGTATTCTTGCTGTTCATACAAAGTGTTCTGTTCTTATAGAAACACAATGTCTTAGTTACAGAAAACAACAATTTTTAATATTTTTTCTACTGTAATTTTTTCCTGTAAGCTTCAAGTTAATATACCTTTGGATGTGCTTTGTGTTACACAAGCATATCTACTCATTAGCATAAACACTGGCTTTTGTCTTCAATAAATGGTAAGATGTACACCAGGACTTATTTTAAAATTAATTTCTTTATGATTTACTATCAATAAATGTTTGAGTTGTACATCGATTTATGTGACCTATAGCTGGGATCACACCAAAAATTTCTCAACAGAAAAATGGGTTGTGAATGGAAAAAGTTTAAAAAAAAACCCTGGCCTGCAGTCTTGGTGATAGTGGCCAGCTACTGATACTCAAAAGGGACACTGGTCCTCAGATAGGAACTTAGGAGTCCTGCGCATGCATAGAATTGGAATCAGGTAGATGGGACCAGAGAGCGGTCTTTACCTCTGTCAGTTTCCTAGGGAAAGAATTTGACCTAAGCAGTTTAATTATGATTGTTTATATTGGGGAAACAAATTCTGTCTCTCAACTTTGCTATGGGAAGGGGATAAGATGTTCTGAACGAGGAGCGATCTAGAAACTCCATTCCTGCATTCAAACCAGGAGGCCTGAGGTCTGGTCTCAGCATCCTCACCTCTGTCTGCCTGACTGTGCAGCAAGTCCCTTGATGACCCCCTTGGGCCCTGCTTTGCCTGCCTGCTTTGTCCCTCTGACTCCACGTGACCTGTGTGTCCATGGACTGCCTACGGACAGAGTCTTGTGTCCTCAGGCCTGGTGCATGGCAGCTGCCCCTCATTGGCTGGATTCATGAAGAGTTGAGATGAGAGAACAGGAACACAGGCAGGCTGTGGAGGCTCAAGGGACTGAGGTGCAAAGGAGGTGGTGAGGCCGAGTATTGGGTTTTAGGGATCTAGGAGAGATTTAAGGACAGGGAGTGACAATCAGATGTGTGCTGTATTTGTTTTGGAAGGAGTCTGGGCAAGGATTAGAGCAGGTGGGTGTCAGTATGCAGCAAGGGAGAGCAGGCTAGAGTGGTCAGTGGAGAGGAGTGCCGGGGAACTGCATGGAAGCTTCTGGAAAGCAGACTCACACATTGTCAGGCACAGTATCCTCTCGTCACCACGGTCTCCTGAGCTTCCTTCAAGCCCTTCATTTGCCCCTTTGCCTTCATTATACCCAAGGCCACATCAGGGATGCCACACCATCCTCCACTCCCTTCCCATGGTGGTCAGGGATCTGTAGACGCTATCGCCCTGTCCCCTGAATCTGTGCGCACTTTTTCTAGAGACTCCTCCGAGCTGCCCTGACCTCACACTGTGCTGCTGGACTTTATACCCCTTACTCAGCTTCCAGTTCTGCCCTGATCCCTCTCCCTGCTCCCCTCGGCGATCACGGTTCTGCTGTGTCGTCATCCTCCTTACTTTCCATGGTCGGCACAGGTACACCGTTCTTTCTTTCAACTGGGCCTTGGAGCTCAAGGCATTTCTCTGGCTCCTCCCTCTGCCCCTTTCCTTCTGGTCTCAGTTCATGGCCACTGGCTAGATCACACTTTATCACATCATCAGTGAGCCTTCCTGGACCACAGAGAGGCCGGGCATAGCTTCCCCAGGCACTCATGGGGCGCTTCCACTATCAGTACATCTGGCTTGCTCAAAACTCGAAGAAACTCTGGTCTTTGAAGGCCTGCCTATCCCTCTCCGTCACCCAAGTTCTTCCGTCATCTTGCCATGGTAAGGTGCGTTGCCAGCCTTTATTTCCAAGAAAAGCTCTAAGGACTGTAGACTGGACCTATAACATCACACACACACACACACACACACACACACACACACACACACATTCCTGGTCACCTAGATGTTTACTCTTTGCCTTTTTTTTTTAAGCCCAGGTTAAAAGGCAACTCTCCTGTGAGTTACTCTGAGAGCCAGACTAGGGCCCCACTGGCCTCTTGCCCAGATCTCTCCCACTCTGGGCCTGTCCTGTTTCAATATCTCAACTCTAGCTCAGGGGATACTCACCGGCTCTTCTCCCTGACTCAACAGTTGTGGGCCCGGCATGAGCCCCATATAGTCATTTTTTTCTTTTCTTCCCCTTTGCCAAATAGGGGCAATTTTCTTGTGCAGGAGATTTTTTTAACCTTAATTTTCTACGACTCAGTCCAAAATCGTTTTTACTTCACTTAGGAGGGGCTCTGGAAATAGTTCTCTAGTTCGTAATAATTTCTTACCTGGAGCCTCATTTCCCTCCTTTTGTACCTATTGACATGTTTTCGTGACCACACTGCCCCCTGGTGGACAAATGCTCACAGCACAGGCCATGGCGGCTCTAAACTGGATTGTTGAGAAACATCAGTTCAGGGAACCATTTTCTGATTCACAACAAAACAAATCCAAGCAAAATATAAGCTGTGCCACGTGACTTGCGCGATGGGAGTTAAGATTATGAATTTGTAACGTGGCCGTTCAGCTGTTGTCCATCAAAGGACACTGATGCCTGCTTTAGCTTCAGGCCTTTCCTCAACACCCAGCCCTTGTCTCTGAGGGAGAGGACCTGACCCTCATTCCCTTGATCTCCTCAGTGCCTTTGGGGCAGGTGGTGTTGGAAATTAGGGCTTCCAGAAAACCAGAGCTCCCCACAGCCCCCAGCCCTAACCTTATTTTTAACTGCCACTGTCCATGGCTGGGGTCCCCGCACCCTTCCACGACTCAGTTCCATCTCTCCTGAGCAGACCAGTCTGGGGCGCTTTCCTCTAAACTCCCATAATGGCTTTGCCTGCAGTTAAACCAACACTTGGCGTGTGGCATTAGAATGCTTTCTGCTCCAGTCTTTTGGAATTCGATTTTCACATTTTATATCAGCATATATTAATTTAACAAGAGAATGAGTTTCACTCTGTTTTCATACACAGATATAGTGTACTTTAATAACATTTAAGCCCCATGACCCTTTATTATGCCTCTGGAATTTTTTGTTTGTTTTGTTTTTGATGTACGGTCTCACTCTAGCCCAGGCAGACCCGGAATTCATTATGTAGTTTCAGAGTGGCCTTTGACTCATGGAGATCCTCCTACCTCTGCCTCCTGTATGCTGGGATTAAAGGCATGCGCCACCATGCATGGCTCTGAACGTTTTTTTTTTTTTTTTCAAGGCAGGGTCTCACTTTAGCTCAAGCTGACCTGGATCTCATTCTGTAGCTCCAGACTGGCCTCAGTCACACAGTGATCTGCCTACTTCAGCCCCTTAAATCCTGGGATTAAAGACATGCATCTCCACACCTGGCCTTCTAGAATTTTTTTAAAATTTTTTTGGTTTATTTTTATTTATTTATTTTAAAGTGACACAGAGAGAGAGAGAATGGGCGCGCCAGGGCTTCCAGCCACTGCAAATGAACTCCAGATGCATGTGCCCCCTTGTGCATCTGGCTAACGTGGGTCCTGGGGAATCGAGCCTCGAACCGGGGTCCTTAGGCTTCACAGGCAAGTGCTTAACCACTAGGCAATCTCTCCAGCCCGCCTTCTGGAATTTTAAAAAAGAATATTTATTAAGTTTTAATCATATATATATATATATATATGTATGTATATGTATATGTATATATATGTATGTATATGTGTGTGTATGTATGTATGTGTGTGTGTGTGTGTGTGTATAATTTCCCTGCTTAATTTGACGGGCCTAGTCCTGTGAACTGATGGTTCTGAGAAGGCCATACTCTCAGGCCAATGCCCCAGGAGAGCTCTCTGTTGGAGGGTCCGTAGGTAAGACTTTGTGCTACAAGCAGGATCCATGAGAAATAAAGCTATTAGACCTGCCCTTTTTGGTCATCTCTGGCCACAGGAGATTCAAGATACACATACATTGTGACTTATACTGGCACCAAACTCACGATCCTCCTGCCCTCGCCTCCTCAGTCAGGGATTACAGGTGTGTGCCACCATGCCCAGCACATTTAAGGCTCTTAATCCACATACTTTATGGGGGGCACAAGGGATTTGATATACCCTAAAGTGATCATGCCATCCTTTATCTTTTTCTATCCCAGAAGTCAGTCAAATGGAGGCCCAGAGAGATAAGCTGCTTATGTCATTTTTACAAGGGACAGGAAAGACAGTTCATCTCAGGTAAAGAGAGAGAGAGAAGAAACTCCAAGGTGTGTGGGTACCTGTTGGCTTCTCAGGACTGAAGTAGAAATCAGATATCTTTGGTGTAAGTGACACACGTAGTTGAGGCTTCTGGGAAGTCTCTGTAGAGGTGAGGCCCAAAGGTGCTTATGGGAACATGTGATTTTCCTCATAGGATTCTTGGAGCCAGGTTCTCATTGGGGACGTGGAGCTGAAAAGGGTGATGGCTTGCTCTAGGTAAGGCTCTTTCTGTCCCCATGAGAGGAGGGGACACAGGTCGTTTTGTTTGCTCCCTATGTAACGCTCTGTTTGTGTGTCCAGGTGCATTTTAACCACGGTGGACCCAGACACTGGGGTCATGGACAGGAAGGAGCCGCTGGATACGCTGACGAGGTAGAAGGGGGCAGACGGGGTCTCATCCTGGGGTCTCTGTGCTGGGGACAGGGGCCATACTTATTACCTAGTGTTTATAAGAGGGAGCGCTGACAACCCTGCACGCAGACAGTCTTAAAGCTAAAATGTCCTGGCCACGTCGTAACTGGGAAACAGTCCCATGCTTTGGGCACAGGAATGCCAGTTTGCACAAATATCTTTTATCATCTTTAGAACTTGTGATTCAGCTATACGAATGGTTTCGGTATTACTTAGCTATCTTGGCAAATATAATTATGGATTGAGTATTAGATGCTACTCGTGCATAAAGTGTCATTGTGATTGTGTGAGACGCATCAGTAAATTTGAAAGACACTCGTTGCAGCATGGATGGAGGACTGAAGTGGCCTCACGTTGTAGATCTAGTATAGTTCATTTATTTATTCTTTTTTAGTATAGTTCATTTATTTATTCTTTTTTTGCAGATAGGTTCTTATATTTCCCATGCTGGCCTCAAACTACGTTTGTAGCTAAGGATGACTTTGAGCTTCTAATTTTCCTGCCTCTACTTCCCCAGTGCTCAGATTACAGGTGTACACCATCATGCCTAGTTCATGCGGTGCTAGGGATCCAACCCAGGCCTCTTATGCCTGCTAGACATGTCCTTTGCCAACTGAGGCACATTACCAGCCCTTATATTTTATCTCAACAACAACACAAATGCAGTTGCATGAATATTTGAAAAAAAAAAGTATCAAGATCTTGATAAAAACAATCTGGGCGGGGGAAAATGATGTGAATATTCTTTGCATTATTATTTATCTTTTTATGTTTACTTTAATTTTCATAGGAAAAAGTTTAAGCAAAAGATAAAATCACAAAGAGTAATTTAAAATTGTGTAGAAAGAGCTGAGCTGTGGTAGGACACTGGTCTGCATGTGGAAGGTCATGGGGGCCAGTCTTTAGGACTGCAGCAAAAGACTTGGGCATGAAGGTCGTTAAGTTTAATTTTACAGCATTTGTTATAAAATAGCATTTCTTTCTTTATTTTTATTTCATTTTACCACATGTATATATACATAGACACATATGCCCATCCATCCATCCATCCATCCATCTATCTATCTATCTATCTCTATCTACCATCTATCTATCTATCATCTATCTGTCTGTCTGTCTGTCTGTCTGTCTGTCTATCTATCTATCTATCTATCTATCTATCTATCTATCTATCTATCTATCTATCTATCTGTAGTTCTCTCCCTTGACAGGCTTAAGCCCCCACTGAGTGCTGTTGTCCCCTGTGAGCATAAGGCTCTTGGCCACTCCCTCTGGCCAGCCTGGCAGTCTATGGAGATGTGTCCCAGTGGAAAGGTAGACACGTGACAGTCGAGGGCATATGCTGCCCAGAACAGAGAGGAAGGTCAAGAGTGAGATGGAACAAGGTGGTTGGAGGGGAGCTAAGACTTGGGGGACTGAGGAATTCTTTGGGGAGTAATGCATGGCTGCTTTTAAACTGGTCCCCCTGGTGCTAATAAGAACATTTAAACAAGGACCTACGGCCAACTCAAAGCAATCCCTACATTTTGAGGGATGGGGTGTGGTTGTCTTGAGGGATGGGATCGGGTTGTTTTGAGGGATGGGGTGGGGTTTTCCACATTAAAAACATCATTAGTTACTTTTCCATACCAAGCTAATACTATGGAACATTGAGAATAGGCTAATACTATGGAACATTCAAGAGTGGTGTGTTTTACTCCATTTTACCAAACAAACAAACAAAACAAAGGTCAGTAAAGTTTCCGCACCTGGCAGTATTAGGATGGAAAGCGAACACTTTGGAAGCTCAGTGCGCTGATTCCTGTAGCTTGGTGGTGCTGTGGTTAGAGTAAAATCCGTGTTCAAGGCTGGGTCGCCAGCCCTGTCCCAAGCGCCGGGGCCTGGGGGAAGGGGTTAGGTCACTGGGTGTGTGCCCTTGGAGAGCAGTTTCAGATCTTCATCCCTTACTCTTGCTCATCTTCTTTCACTGCCTTGAGCTGCTTCCTGTGTAACATGCACTTGTCACCCTTAGCTGCCTTACTGCAGGCCCAGAGACAGCAGTGCTGAGTGACAATGAGCAGAAACCTTCAAAGCAATGAGCCAACATAGGCCTTTTAAAAAATTTAATATTTTATTTATTTATTTATTTGAGAGAGAGAGAGAGAGCCTGTGCAAATGGGCATGCCAGGGCCTCTAGACACTGCAGATGAACTCCAGATGCATGTGTCACCCTGTGCATCTGGCTTTACATGGGTACTGAGGAACTGAACCTATGTCCTTTGCTTTGCAGGCGAGCATCTTAACTGTTAAGCCATCTCGCCAGCCCAATAAACAATTTAAAAAATATTTTTATGTGTTTATTTGCAAGCAGAGAGAGAGAGACAGACAGAGACAATGGATATGCCAAGGCCTCCAGAAACTTCAAATGAACTCCAAATGCATGCAGCACAAAAATGAGCAGTTCAAAAGTTCTAAATGAGGGCTGGAAGGATTGCTTAATGGTTATGGCACTTGCCTGCAAAGCCAAAGGACCCAGGTTCAATTTCCCGGTACCCATGTAAGCCAGATGCACAACTTGGTACATGTGTCTGGAGTACATTTGCAGCTGCTGGAGGTCCTGATACACCCACTTTCTCCCTCTCTCTCTCCCTCTTTTTCTCTCTAAAATAAATAAAAATAAAAGATAATTCAAAATGACTTTTCTGTCGGCATGCTGTTTCCCACTACTCATTGTTGCTGGTCCCTCACCACACTTGATATGTGAATTAAACTGTACTGTGGGTATGCATTGGAGAATGAAGCGGTATTTCAAGGGTTCCATGCTATCTGTGCTTGCCTGTACCCATTGCAGGTCTTGGGGGGCATTTCCAGAAAATAAAGGCAGGGAGGGTCCTGTAAGACAAAGGAGACATGTCTCTGTTTAAAACAGAACACCACGAGAGGAGCAGCGTTTGGTGCAGGAATGATGATGCACTCTAGTTTGTGCCCTGAACATCAGAACACTCTAGAATTTAGTCCTCCTAGTTTTCATGGCAACAGGTTGGGGGACAGAAAAAGGCAGGATGGACTGTGAAAAGAGCTCTAGCCTGGTAGACCAGAAACCAGGCCGCTGTGACCACCAGCAAATTACCTCCCTTCATCCGGGCCCTAGCTGTTCTGCTCTTCCCCTCCTTCCCCTCCCCCTCCCCTTTGTCTTCCTTCAGAGCTGGGTTTTGAACCCAGAGCCTCACGCATGTGCATGAGCGCTCAACCTCTGAGCTGTGTCGGCCTTCTCTTCACTTTCTATTTGAGACAGGGTCGCACGCATTTACCGAGGCTGGCCTTGCACTTGCTCTGTAGCCTAGGCAGGTCTTGAACTTGACATTCTTTTGCCTCAGTTTCCTGAGTAGCTTGGTCTATAGGCCTGGGCCTGTAGGGCTCACTCAGATCTTAATTTGAAAAAGAAAGCAAAAAGCAATGGGGAAGAGCTAGAGCATTTCTGTATGCAAATCAGACGAATGACTTGGGGACTTTGATGTCACCCTTTTGTACATTTCTTGACCTCGTTCCCTTCATACCTTGCCTGGCTTGGGACTTCCCTTCCCCGTGGGTTTGGAACACTCCCAGGCTGGCAGAAGGAGGCTCCTCAAAACACTTCATGCATTTGGGCTGATTCTCTGCATAGTCAGTGCCCCTCCCTCCACTGGGAAACTGTGTTTATAGAAGGAGAGTAATGGACCCCAAATACACAGTAAGGCCAGAAAGTAGGGGTCCCAAGAGCCCATATGACCTCCCCCCCCTTGCTCTTCTACAGGCTTTATACAGCCCAGTCGTCCAGCCCTAATTGCTTCTAATACCCAGAGAGACAGTGCAGCCCGCCTAGGTGTCTTCCCCTATCTCTCCTTGAGATTTAAACTGCCATGGGTGCAGTAATTTATGTGCTTCTCTGACAGGTGGTCATAAATCAGGCAGAGAGCAGTCCCACCACATGGCATAAATCACAGGGCAGGAGCACACAGTGGGGTCAACAACCACCTCTCAGCCACACTGGAGCCCAGGGGTTGGCGCTGCCTCCAGATGGCACATGCTGAACAGGGAGGCTGACCTCTCTGCCCACCTGCCTGGCTTTCCTGGGATTGCACAGTCAGAGCCCAGCAGGGAAAACACAGAGAAGGAGTGAGATCCTTTAGCAATCGCCTGCACAGGCCAAGGCCAGGGATGCCTGTATGCTCACAGGAAATGGTTGGAGTGACTCTCTTTTCTTCTTCCTCTTCCTCTTCTTCCTCCTCTTTTTCTTCTTCCTCTTCCTCTTTTTTCTCCACCTCTTCTTCTTTTTTGAGCCAAACTCAACAGATTGCCTTTCTTTTTTCTTAATGTGATAGTAAGAGAGAGAGAGAGAGAGAGAGGAGAGAATTGGCGCCCACCAGGGCCTCTAGCCACTGCAGTCAAATTCCAGACATGTGCGCCCCCTTGTGTTGGGCTGTTCTGAGCTGTGCTAAAGGCAGGATATAGGGATGGTGACTCCATGAGAAGAAATGACACCCCATCTGGCTTTATCACTTACTGATTTTGTGATGTGGGCAAGTTGCATACGTCCTTTTTATAAACCTAATTAATTATTCATAGTATTCACTGTGAGGAATTAACACTGCTCACCAGGCCTATTTCTCTGTGTGTATACGTATGTGCACGTGTGTGTGTGGGTGTGCATGTGCTTGCAGAGGCCAGAGGGCAATCTCTGGTGGTGCTCCTCTTAGCCAGGTCTATCTACACTTTTTTTTTTTTTTCGAGGTAGGGTCTCACTCTCCAGGCTGACCTGGAATTCACTCTGTATTCTTAGGGTAGCCTCAAACTTATGGCGATCCTCCTACCTCTGCCTCCTGAGTGCTGGGAGTAAAGGTGTGCGCCACCACGCCTGGCTTATCTATGCTTTTCTTGAAACAGGCTCTTTCATTGGCTTGGAGGTCATCGGTTAGCTAGATTGGCTGGTCAGTGAACCTCGGGGATCCATCCACCTGTCTCTGCCTCCCTAGTGCAGGGCTTGACATCCGGGAATCAGACTTACTTGGCTTTTCATGCTTGTAAGGCACTTGACTGACTGAGTTATCTCCTCAACTCAGTCCTTTTTTTTTTTTGTGGCAGTGCTAGGGATGGTGCCCAGCAAGAAAGGCACTCTACCACCAAGCTGCTCCCCAGCATGCTTAGGCTCTTAAAGCTTAGTTTATTTATCTGTAACAATGGAGTTTCCACCTCCTCTGGTGACTGAATAAAAGGCAGTAGGCAAGACTTAGACCATCTGACACCGCCCATAGGCCCCGGCACGCCACAGTCATTGACAGTCAGAGCTCATACACCTGACAGCTTCAGTGAGGAGGAGGAGAGACCTAGCACGTTTTCCACTACGACTGCTGTCAGTGGACCTAACCCAGCCTGGCCAGTGTCTGCCGGTGGCGGTGTCTGTGTGCCACGTGTCTGGGAGCCTCCCCGTGTGCCTTAGCTCTGAACCTGGCTGTGGAGGGAGGCTGTGAAACCTCACCCGTAGACCTGCCTGTGGCTTTGTGATCTCCCGGGTGTGTGTGTGGGCGGGGAGGGCAGACATCCTGTAGCCATGACCTGGTCACTGATGTGAGTAAACCAGACACTGTGAGTAACAAGTGACGCCCACTGGTGCACAGCCACGTACAGTGTTTCCATTCACACTCTACCTGGGCGGATGGAGACCTTACGCCATTGCTGTACCACTGAGCGACAAGCCCAGCCCTGGGAGACCTCTGATTAAGCTAAACAACATGCCTCAGGGCCTCGTGCCCTGCAGTGCAGTGGCAAGTTTGTGTTCATTGAACGACAATGCACTGGGAAAGAGGTGATGAGTAAAGCCTGTAGTCTCAGAAAGCTGCAGGTTAAGGCAGGAGGATTGCCACAAGCTTGAGGCTAACTTGGACAGTGTGAACCCTTGTCACAAAAAAGCAAAAAAAAAAGTGGTTTATAAATCACAACAGAAGTTGTGTGTGTGTGTGTGTGTGTGTGTGTGTGTGTGTGTGTGTACACTATGAAATCACAAGCATAGACTGCTCTCAATTCCTCATCATGTCCACAAGGGGCCACTGGCACTTTACTTGAAGACTTCCATTCTCCTGCGGGGTGGCCCAGCAGAGGTCCAAGGGGTGCACAAAGCCACCGTTCTCTCTGCCCGTAACTCTTCTTGCGGAAGATCTGTTATCTACACTGTAGAATGGACTGTCACCTGCAAGCCTAGAATGTTCTGAGCGTTTACAAGTACATACCCTCAGCTCAGCCTAAGGAGGTGGGTGGGGAGGGGGAGGCCTCCCCTTGGTGCTCCACTCCTCAGTTTTGGGGTGGGGGAGTGAGCGGATTTTGTGGCTGATGGGAAGGGAGACTTGAAGCTTAGTGACCCAGGCTTAGGGTAGGTGATGAGTTCTTCAACTGTCTGGAGAAGGGGCTGTGTCCAAGGTCCTTAGCCAGATCCAACATCTGACCCCTCAGCCTGGCACTTGGATCTGGGATCTTGTCAACATTAGCTACAATGGACCCACGCAAATTCCCACCTAGGCTTGTGGTAGGGATTGAGGCAACCTTTGGGAGTTTTTTTTTTTTTTAACTATATAGCCAAGGGTGTGTGAGGCACAAATTTCCTTCCCCAAGCTTAGCAGACCCACTGTCTCACACTACAGATCCTGGTGACAGGAAGTCCCAAGCCACACAAGTGGCTGCTCCCTTCTGATCTTCAAAAGGCCATTGCCCCCTCCCCATCCCCAAGTGCCCTTCCATTGCCTGTTGTCTGAGGAGAGGCAGGGAGGAAAGGGGCCTGGATTCATAGGGTCCAAGGCCACTGCCATGCTATGGAGGGAAGGGACACTGCAGGCAAAGGGAGGTGGTCCTATCAGTGGCGAGAGAGAGAGAGAGAGAGAGAGAGAGAGAGAGAGAGAGAGAGAGAGAGAGAACTGGCATGCCAGGGCCTCAGCTACTGTAATCAAACACCAGGTGCTTGTGCCACCAATGGGCATGTGTGACCTTGCGCTTGCTTCACTGTTGTGTGTCTTATCTGGAGAGTGGAACCTGGGTCCCTAGGCTTTGCAGACAAGTGCCTTAACTGTTAAGCCATCTCTCCAGCCCAAAGCTAATGTTTTTAATAATGATGTGTTAAATGTGAAAGTGATGCAGAGTTGGGGCTAGCTGAAGTAAGAAATGGAATCAGGTGTGTTGGTGAAGAGGTGCTGCATGTGGGGGGCTCTTATCTCCTTAGTTATTCCCACACATTTGTGTAAATGCATCGTTGGTGGGTTTCTCGAGTTTTCTGCCTAGGAGAGATGTTTGCGCTATGCTTTTTGTTGGCCTGCTTTTCAGACAGGATCTCATCCTGTGGCTTAGGTTGGCCTCCAACTTGCTATGGTCCTGCCTCAGCCCTCCTGAAGGCTGGAACTGGAGGTGTGCACCATCATGCCTCGCTCATACTGTGTTTAAGAGTTTCACTGGTGGATGCCCTAACCTATTCAAGGAGCAAGTGTGGGGCATGGTGAGCCTCCAGCCCCATCTTTGGTGTGAACAGGATGAAGTCACTGGACACACTTCCGGCTCCCCACCTACTGCCCGTTTTAAAGAACAGTCATGCGCCCTGACCTTCCAGGACAAGACACCAGAAGGGACAGAAACACTGAGGAGGGGGAGACTTCTGCCGGCTTGGGGCAGGGTGGGCTTTGCCCATGAGGCAGGTGACCTTTGAGTTGGGCCTGAAGGAAAAGGTGGGATTGCACCGTCTGGAAACAGGAGGAGGGACCCCGATCAGGAATTAACAAGCCAGTGAAAGTCAACTCCACGTGAAGGACACTGGGAACTCCAGCAGAGGGTCACAGGGGGCAGGGCTAAAAGGTCGGAAGCAGTTGCCTGGGCTAGGTAGAGGGTCTTTCATGCTGAACAGAGGGTGGGATGTTGTTCTTCAGCACATGGAAGGTTCTAGAGACGAGGAGTGATAAGATCACAGCAAATAAGACAGCCAGGTAATGCAGTGTCCACAGTAAGTTGAAATGGGGGACACGAAAAAGAGATGTGGACAAAGACATCATTACACTTAACTTCTAACCTAACCTAAGCACACTGGGAACAAGATCCTGACAACGGGAGTGGGGGGAGGTGAGCAGATGACATTAACCACCTCAGGTCTGGGTAACTGCGGCCCAGGAGGGGCTCGGTGCAGAGGATGGCCCCAGAGCTCCCAGCTTGAGGGCCTGGCCACCACCACAGTTCAAATGACAAGTGTGGAGTGGGGGGACACAGAAGGAGAGGAGGTCTGTGGAGGTGCAGGACAGTCCGTGTTGTCATGTTGGGAAAGGAGCTGTGAGTGTCGTGACACCAGGGGGCGCTGCTCGGCTAGCTCTGCCGGGCTGCGCTCTGGGCGCTGCGCTCTTGCCTGGGCGGACCAGTCGGAGCTCATCCTCCTGTTTATCCGTAACTCACGATGATCTTTCTTTTGTTGCAGTTATCGCCTGTGTGACCCTTCGGAGCAAAAGTTGTATGGAAGCAAACCCCTTTTTGGACAGTATTTTGTTCTGGAAAACCCAGGGACCATTAAAGTGGGAGACCCGGTGTACCTGCTGGGCCAGTAGCAAGAAATGCATGTCCTGGAATATCAGTTCCCATAAAAACATGTCTTTGAAGCCGGGCGTGGTGGCGCACCGTGAGTTCAAGGCCACCCTGAGATTACATAGTGAATTCTAGATCAGCCTGGGCTAGAGAGAGACCCCACCTCGAAAAACAACAACAACAACATTCTTTAGATCGCAGTGTTGGAGGATGTGACAGCTCTGTATTCTTCAGATCTGTGATCTATCTCCCTGTTTCTCGATGCTTCCGAGGCTCCAGCACACGAAGCAAAGAAATGGGGTCTTGCTAATTTAGTAGGATTTTTTTTTCTTAAATGAATTAGGATTCTGAAAATGTCCTGTTTATGATTACAAAATAATTCTTTTTCTTACTTCTCCATTCACCTGCCAAGACTGCAAATTTCCCATCATCTCACCACCTGTGTTCAGGAAAGAGAAGAGACAAGGAGGAAGGGAATGGGCTAGCCAGAAGAATGTTTTGGAACTTTTTGTTTCCCTGTACACATGGGACATGCGATAAAAATTAAATTGTCTCCTAAATAAATCTGGAAAGATACATCACTTTTCTTAAATCCTGTACTAGCTTTTGCAAGAGCTTGAAGAGGCCAACCAGCCAGCAATCAAGATGCTCAAACCTTGGTTGACTACTGCACATCAGCACCCAGATTCCAAACTTTTCCCAGCATGTGCGAGGGGCCCTGGCACCAGAGAGGGTAGGTCCTCTGGCTTGGTGTCTGAGAGGAGATCCAGTCTTGTCCAGTGAAATGATGAAACCCTTCACAGGAGTAAAATGAAATTGCCCTGCAGGAGACTGCGCCACCTAGTGGTGGTGATTGGCACCTCAGCCCACCTCATGAAAAATTGAAAAACTGAAATCTGATGGGAGTTTCGTTTTCTACACTAGAAAAGTTTCTCTCTGAGGAAAGCAGAGTGGCCTCCATGTGCCTTTGGCTTTTTTACTCAGGAGTGTGATTGTGTATAAGCTATTAGAAGCAGTTATATGGTTCGAGAGATTTATTGGATCTTTGAGATGTCCCCAGAGTAGATCTCAAACTCGGGGTGAAGTAGTTCTGTGAATTGGAAGAAACTCATTTTGTGACTTCAGAGAGGCCACCAAAAACCTTCAAGGACATAAAAGGAAAACATAAGACATTTTTAAACCCATTTTTCCACTGATCTACTTATAACTTTAAGATCCTACGGAGCAAATCTTTCATTATCATTAGTCCTTTGATTCATTAGGAAGTTGACCAAATCATGTAAAATGTTCCAAAAATTGTTAGCAAATAAAAGCAATTAACTAACTTCTTGCTCTGATGTCTGACTGACTGAAGTGAGCCAGAAAACCTACCCCTCTGACCCCAGGCCCAAGGTGGGTGATCTACAAAATACACTTACTCACGCATAACATCCCATGTATAGAGCCACCTTTGACGGACCACTGAGTTAGCATGCTTTTTTACCAAAAGCTGCGCAGTTGTCACTTTGGTTTTATAAAAGCTGTCAGTAAGTCACTGCAGCCTAGTTGCTCTTTGAGGTGAAGTTATGAGGTGTGTGTGTGTGTGTGTGTGTGTGTGTGTGTGTGTGTATGTGTGTTTGTGTTTTCTACTTAGCAACTTGTTACAGCTCATTTTCTGCATACTTGGTGTTAAGAATTAAAAATGATTATCCAGATAAGTGGGGCTTCCCCCACCAACCCGCTTGATGCTGAAACTAAAGGCAGCATAAAAGAAAAAAAAGGACTCAGCAAGTGACATGATGACCAGGACCTTGGGGCCCCGTGGCAGGATGATCACAGGTTTTAGGAAGCTGTGTGAATGTGGCTTCTGAGAACAGTTGTTGGTTAGGGACCCATAAGAAACACAAATTTAGTTTAGTGGCCACTTGTAGACATTTGTAATATATCACAATTGGAATTGTTAGCCCCAAATCTCCAACACTCCATAAGAAGTAATAGCCACTCCCCATGGATCATCCTGTGGATAGAACCTTGAGTGGTATGCCTGGCAATGCGGTGAGGGCAACCCTTAAATGCGGGAGGTACCCGCATGCCCTTCTCATGGGGGTGTGTCTTTCCTGTCCCTTGGAGGAGGTCCTGTTTGAAGAGAGAGCCCAGTGGTCAGAAGTTCAGAGGAGCTGCCAAGCTTGTTGTCAATGAGATTTAAAAGCCATTTACTCGTGTTTATTTTGTCTTTAGTAAGTTGGTTAGTACCAAAAGCAAAACTGATATCCCATTTACTTTGGAAACTGAGCAATTACACACATTTCCATTTGAGATATAGGATCAAGACCACCAGCCGTCACAAACCAAAGAGCTTCCAGCCATGGCTGATGGACATCTGGGGTCAGGCCAGAGGATCTGCCCTTGGTGGACACTTCGGGGGGAATCACAGTGGAGAGTCAAAACGCAGAGCTGGAGAGCTGGAGGAGGTCTGTGGGAATGGCTCTGGTGAGCAGCCGCGATGACTTGCTGTCTCGGCATTTCACAGAAGAGGTTAGAAATTGCCAGCAGGAGATAAGGCCGCAATTTAGATGAACAAGAACAGAAAGTAAATAGGACGAAGCTGAGCATGCACACATCTGTAAACCCTGTACTTGGGAGGCTGAGGTAGGAGGGTTTCTGTGAGTGCAAGAACAGCCTGGGCTACATGGCTGCATAGTGAGTTTGAAGGCCATCCTGAGCTAACTTCTAATACGCTGTCTCAAGAACATCGGGATGGGATGGGCCTGGTGGAAACTGGGCAGCTGTGTGATAACGAGATGCTGACTCATGGTGCAGCAGTCCCATCATAAACTGAACATATTGCAAGCCAGGAGCTGGGGAGATGGCTCAGTGGTTAAGGGCACTTGTTTGCAAAGCCTGATGGCCCAGGGTTCGATTCCTCAATACCCATGTAAAGCCAGATGCATGAAGTGACGCATGTGTCTAGAGTTTGTTTGCAGTGGCTGGAGGCCCTGAAGAGCCCATACTCACTTTCTTAAATAAATAAGTAAGTAAATAAAAAATATCGCCAGGCGTGGTGGCACATGTCTTTAATCCCAGCACTCGGGAGGCAGAAGTAGGAGGATTGCCGTGAGTTCAAGACTACCCTGAGACTACAGAGTGAATTCCAGGTCAGCCTGGACCAGAGTGAGACCCTACCTCGAAAAACAAAACAAAACAAAAATAAATAAATAAAAATCATAAGTCAAATGCATCTGATGCAGCCACTGTCCTGAACTGCCTGCCCTGCATGATCGCAGTAGTTACTAGTGGCTTGCTGCCACTGCCCAAAATCTGACCACACATTGCTGAGATGGCCAAAAGTTCAAGGGTTTCTATGGAATTCACACTGCATTCTCATCATCATCAAATCAGAACATCCTCAAACTACTCTAGTCAGGGACCATCATGTTTGAGCCCCTCAAAAGGACAGAGCAGTTCTCGGACCCCCCTCAAGGGCAGGACAGTCAGAAGGCCCTAGAGAGGCCTGTGTGAAGACCCGGGGTTTCATTCTGTCCTTTGAGAAATGCCACTTTAGTCTCTAGAGGGAGCCCCTGACAAGGCCCGGGGATCTCAGTCAACACAAGTAGGGCATTCTTGGGAAACTGGAGGGGATAAAGTACCCCTGCTGCCAGACCCTCGCCAGCTCTGGCCTCAGGACAGTGCCCAGCGACAGAAGCGCTCAGCCCCTCCCTCATGCACAGAGGAAGGGCCCGGGATGTCCTCCTTCCATTTGCTCTCTTCTCTTTCCTTTTATTCCTTCATTTCCCCATTTTGTATGTGTGTGTGTGAGAGAGAGACAGAGTGTATATGTTCATGTGTGCATGTTTGTGTGTGTGTATGTTCATGTGTGCGTGTTTGTGTGTGTGCATGTTCATGTGTGCGTGTGTATGTTCATGTGTGTGTGTTCATGTGTGTGCGTGTGTGTATGTTCATGTGTGCGTGTTTGTGTGTGTGCATGTTCATGTGTTTGTGCGTGTATGTTCATGTGTTTGTGTGTGTATGTTCATGTGTTTGTCTGTGTGCATGTTCATGTGTTTGTGTGTGTATGTTCATGTGTGTGTTTGTGTGTGTGCATGTTCATGTGTTTGTGTGTGTGCATGTTCATGTGTTTGTGTGTGTGCATGTTCATGTGTTTGTGTGTGTGCATGTTCATGTGTGTGTATGTTCATGTGTGTGTGTTTGTGTGCGTGTATGTTCATGTGTTTGTGTGTGTGTGATTCATGTGTGCGTGTTTGTGTGTGTGTATGTTCATGTGTTTGTGTGTGTGCATGTTCATGTGTGCATGTGTGTGTATGTTCATGTGTGCGTGTTTGTGTGTAGGTGCATGTGTTCGTATGGAGGCCAGAGGATAACTTCAGGTGTTGCGAACACCATCTACCCCTTTTGAGACGCACCTCTCATTGGCCTGGAACTCACCCACTAGGCTGCACTACCTCCCCAGCAAGTCCCAGTGACCCTCCTCTTTCCGCGTCCTCCGAGCTGGGATTGTCTGCGCCACAGTGTCGACACTTTCAGGTGGGTATGTGAGATTGCACGCAGGCCCTCATGGTTGCATTCTCACAAGGCAAGCACTCGACCCCTTAAGCCATCTCCTCAGCTCTGCTCCTCAACTTTCCTTTTCTTGGAGTAGGATCTCACTCTAGCTCAGGATAAGCAAGAACATACTCTGTAGCCCAGGCTGGCCTAAAGCCCATGAGGGTCTTACCTCAGCCTCTGGAGTGCTGGAGTCCGAGACATGCGCCACCACACCAGGCTTTCACTTTACCTTTCTAGAATAGCCCCTCTCAACGACAGTCCCATGCATGAAGCAGAGTCACCCCAAGGGTCCTAGCATCTGATCCTACTTACACACACGGGCCTTTACTGTCATTGCTGCTAATTATTCTCAGAGTCTCACTATGTAGCCCAGGATGGACTTGAACTCGCCATTTTCCTGTTTCAGCCAGGCATACAGGGCTACCACGCCGCCCATTCCACACGGTTTGCTTTTGCCGCTTCCTTAGACACAGGCCAGTGAGGGGTGACAGCCGGGTGCATCGCACAATGTCACATGGGGAGAAGACGCCCAGTACCCAAGGCTCTTAGGATCATACTAAAAAACGTGCCTGAGCTCGCCCCTGCTGCCTGTCCTCTCTGAAGAGGCCTTTGCCTGTAACCATGCTATCACTTGAAACACAGCTCTCAGGGAACCCGGGGGGGGGGGGGGCAGCTCCCGTGCTTTGTGACCCAGCTTAGAGACAGGACCTGCACATCGGTATCTTCTTGGACAGCCTGCGGGTGCGTTTCCTACCTACCCTCTCCTCAGGCCATTTTGGATGGATGGGTCAAATTCACTCCCGTTTCGCTATTCTGAAGGATTTCCCCCATGGGGCTCCATTACCTTCATAGAGCATTCTAGATTGCTCCTCTTCCTCCGCCAGGATCCATTCTTTCCCTCCATTCTCTCCCCTTATGCTCTTCACCCATCCGTGGTCTCTGTCTCCAGTAGTCTGATCCTGGTAGAGGCCAGTGGGATCTAAGTTCCATCTAAGTCTTATCACTGTCTTCAGGATGTTCTGAGAGTATTGTGTATAAAGTATTGTCATAATTATTTCTGATTAATATTTTTTTTCACCCAGTAAAGTCTCAAGGAGATTGAATTTTCTTGGACTGGGGAGGGCCACCTTCCAGATGACTTTTCCAGCAATTAAAGTGGCTTGTTAGTTGGAGGCCTGGGATGGCCGGGGACAGCTGGAGAGCTCTTCTTTGCAAACAGCTCTGGTTAACATCAACCAGGAAAGCTCTTTGTAAACACATGAATAATTGATCGTCCAGCGCTCACATAGCTACCGCGGATCTGAGCCCATATGACTCATTTGCGAGCTGTTCCCGTCGTCTAGATGCCATAACAGTGGAGGAATGATGACGGTTTCTTGGAGGTTCTTCTGTGGCTGGCTTTGCCAAGACCAAGACTGTAATGGTTTGTTATGATGACCTTTGTTATTCCATTAGGCTCAATTGCTTTAAAAAATGATGTGTGCATACTTGAGGAACGTTTTTACCCTTTACGTTGACCTGACATCATAGTTTATATTACCAAATGTATTAATGACAGAGGAGTGTTTTCATGTCCCAAGGACAAGTTTTAACAACTGTAATTTGCCCTTAGTCGTCATAAATATAAATGTATTGGTCAAACAGATCTCGTTAATGTGGCCAAGATAAATGCACGTCTATATTTTAAGGCAGTTGAAGTCCTAGAGAATATGTTTGGAGCTTTTTGTGGGGCTAAGAGATCTTATATACGTATTATCAAAAGGCTGAGAAAATTAACATGTTTCCCCCGCTGGTTATGCATCAGACAGATATAAATGTCTTGAGGATGTCCAGTGAGATGGTTCACATAGTTTCTGGACACCATTAATGTTTGATGGGGGTGAATCTTAGTTCTTAAAGCTATATTCTTCTCATTGTGCTCACAGGGCTCTCAAAAAGCAAAGAATAAATAAAGATTTCAAGTCTTGGCCTCGAGCTATGCAACCAACATTTTTATGACTTATATATTGTGTCTTAGCATCTTAATTCATTATCCTCTCTGCTCCTTGGCATCTTCCGTCCTGTGGGATGTGCCTCTCTTCGGTGGATGTGTGTCTGACATTCTGCACCATGGCAGTTGGCAAGCCATGCGTCCGCAGGCGCTGCTCTGGGTGCCCTGGGGTCTGTGGGGCAGGATGCATACTTGGTCACCAGCTCTTGCGCCACTCCAAACACTCCCAGCATGCTTTATTAGCATGTCCACATTTTGAGCTTCTTAGGCAGAAAATAGATACTGTAACGTAGTGATTTTGTTCTGAACTGTGAAAATACACAAAAACCAAGAATCCTCAAATGTTGCTCAAAGAGACCACTGTTTATCGAGGTGTGTCTGTCTCCCCCTGGGATGACTTAATGCTATCATCAAGTTCTCCATGGATTCTGGTCACTTGGCAGTGAACGAAGAGCTCTTCAGTTAAGATCATTTGCTCTTTTTTCCTTTAGAAGAAACTTCTAGAAGGAATCCACCCTTCTGAATGTGCATGGGTTTTTGGCAACATGAAATACCAAACTGTAGGTTTTCTGGCCTGAATTATTTCCTCTGGGCCAGAGCCTGGATTATTTTCTAAATTTGTGCCGTTGATAATCTCTTGTGCTATTTCAACTGTTTGATGCCTTCAAAAGTGAGATGCATATACACAGGTTCACAGCAGTGTCATCCACAACAGCCAAGGGACAGAAATAATTCCAGTGTGTATAGACAGATAAATGGGTCAACGAAGTGTGGCATGTGCACACAGTGGAATATTATCCAGCCTGTTTTATTATTACTATTAAATTATTAACATTATTAGCAAATGGTAGCATGTGTTACAACATAGATGAACCTTGAGGACATGAGGCTAAGTGAAATAAGCCAGACACGAAGATAACTGTCACATGACTCCACTTCTGTGAGGTACCTAGAGCAGCCCAACACAGAAGAGAAAGGAAGTGCTTTCTGAAAGTTTCAGTCTTGCAAGCTCAAGGAACACAGAGACGGGTTGCACAGCAATGTGAATGCATTTAACTGCACGCCTGGAAATGGTCACAGTGCAAATTTTATGGTATGTGTGCTTTACCACAATAAAAAACACAATTAAAAGAAGTGTTTTTTTTTTTTTTTTTTTTTTTTTTTTTTTTTTTTTTAATCAAGCCTGTGGAAGGCTTGCAGGCGGATTCATCTAAACCCCACAGATGCCCTTGGAAAGACATCCCCAGGTATGACCACTGACAAAGCCTCAACCCACCAGGGCCACTGAAAAATCTAGCTGTTTCTGGTTCTAGAATAGGAAGTTCAATTTTAACGTTTCTTGTGTGTTTTTGTGTGTGTGGTATTCATGCATGTGTGTCTGCCTGTTTTCAGGGGAGGGGCTCACCTGTGTGTGCATTTGTATGGGGAGGGTCGAGGTCAACATCGGGTGTGTTCAAGTACTGTCCACCTTATGTTTTGAGAAAGGGTCGCTCACTGAATACAGAGCACACCAGTTTGGCAAAACTAACTAGCTAGCAAGCCCTGGGAACCCTCCTACCTCCAGTCCTGCCTGTGCAATTATAGTCATGCGCCACCTCACCTGGCTTTTGGGGTGCTTGGGGGGTCTCAGATCCTCATGCTTACACAGCAAGCACTTTACTCTCTGAGCTGTCTACTCAGCTGTAAAGTTGAGTGTCTTTGGACTGTACCTCGATTGAGGGTGAGGGAACTTAACTTTAAATTTTCATTTCTCATTTTCCTTTCTGAACTTTAGCTTCTAAGGGGATGCCGTTTGGATTTGAGACTTCCTATTCATTTGATGTTGGCGGAGTTTATGTTCAGGACTAGAATGCCATATTGTTTGGCATTTTATTGCTGAGGTGACATTATGACACGTTTGACTTACTGTATGAAACTGGTAGGTTGCTTTGGTCAGTGAGGATGGAAAGAATTCTGATGGGAAATGGAACGGATTCTCCATCCTATGCCTGAAAAGCCTTGAGGAACTTACAGACCACATGGATCCATCTGAGAACCCCATTGGCCAGAACCCCCGCCCTTATCTTGGAAGATCTTTAGTCCAGAAGAAAGTGGGGTTGGAGTATGAGCTGAGTCCCTCTAAATATGCTATCTTGATGTTTGGTTGTCTGGGTGCAGAATGGTTGGGCATAATGGGTTCAAAGAATGCAAGACTGAAAAGTTTTAGAGCAGGCATGATTGGCTGTCCAAAGCAACCTCAGCCTTACCATCATTTATTCTTGGGACAGTTGAATGAAGGACATTCCTCAGTCTTGGCTCCGCTCTGCCTCCTCATATGCTCCAATTCATCCAAGAGCTGATTGGTAGAGTTGAAAGCTCTGCTCTTCCCCGTACTTTCTCCTTGAGCACTGCTCCCCTTGGTTCCTCCTGGTCCAAGAGGGGATCTTGGCTAAGACCCTTAGCCAGCTGGAAGAGAAATGTAGTTGTCCATTGTCGCCTGAGGCTGGGGGCATAAGTGGGACTTCCTAGACAGCTTAGTCTGCCTGTCTCTCTCTGTCCTGTGTGCTGGACACTGAATCCTGGGTCTTGAATATGCTGGGTGTTATGTTGTCTTGGTTTCCAACTTGGCGGGATTTAGAATCACCAGTAAACAAATCTCTTAGCTCATCAGTGAGGGATTTTCCTAGATTAGGTGAATGTAGATGAGGCGACCCTCCCTAAATGTGGGTGGTACTACCTGATTTATCTTGGGTATTTATTTGGTTGCACTGATGGGAGATGACTGACTCAGGTCTGGAGGTTGGAAAGACTGTTGCTAATGGACAGTGCTTCCCTCCCATGACTTGGTCTTCTTCCTACACAAGTCTTCAAGGAAAGGTTTTTCCTCTCCTTTCCCTTCCCAAACTCCCCGGGCGAGTTTCTACAGACACCTCCGAGGAACAAAAACCAGGCAGCAGAAGGGGAGGAATGCCGGCCACATCAGAGTGGCAATGAAGAGCCAGTGTGGGAGGGAACCTTCTGGATTTGTTGTTCCTGAAAGTCACTGGTTCCACTGGCCACAGAGAAAAGTTGTTGTTCCTGTACCTTCTTGTGGCTGGGACAAAGTACCTGACAAAAATCAGTTTAAGGCATGCTCCTCCAGACACAAAATGGCCTGGATACCCATGACCTTGCAGTGCCTGACACTACCTACACAAGACCATCATAAGAGGAGGAAAAGATCATGACATGAAAATAAAAAAGAGACTGATTGAGAGGGGGAGGGGATATGATGGAGAATGGAGTTTCAACGGAGAAAGTGGGGGGAGGGAGGGCACTATCATGGGATATTGTTTACAATCATAGAAGTTGTTAATAAAAAATAATTTTTAAAAAAGAAGGAAAAAGAATCATTTGGGGGAACTAGGAATTGGGGGCAAGAATTGAGACCCATCGTAACTTACGTCATCTATTGTTCAAATTTGTTACCATGATTGTTTATTGCCCCTTTCAGAATAAAAGGAAGTGGTTGTAACATTTAAAAAAAATCAGTTTGCTGGGCGTGGTGGCACATGCCTTTAATCCCAGCACTCGGGAGGCAGGGGTAGGAGGATCGCCATGAGTTCGAGGCCACCCTGAGACTCCATAGTGAATTCCAGGTCAGCCTGGGCTAGAGTGAGTAGAGTGAGACCCTACCTCAAAAACCAAAAAAAAAAAAAAAAAGATAAACACTTAGGGGCATGCCAGAGGTCTTATCAAGCTGATACTCAATATAACTGTCCCAGATGCTCCGACTTCCAGAGCAGCTGCCATGGTGCCAGACAGCGTGTTCACGGGCCCGGGTCAGCCTGTGTTGCTCCTGCGTTGCTAGAAAGTTGTTAATGAGGCGGGGTGGGGGAGGAGGGTTCAGGCTACAGAACAAACTGCAGCTGTCCTCAGAGGTCACCCGCCAGCCCTGTGCACTGGTGTTGGCCTCTGGGTGAGTGGTTGTGCTGGACTTCGATCTTCCACCCAAAGTACACATATCCAGCGTTAGAAGCCACCCTAGCTTTCCTTGTACTCGTGAATATGCATAACTTTTATCTTTCACATGTGTGTGTAGTATGTATAGTGTAGTGTGACGTGGGGGGTGTGGTGTGCGCATGTGTGCAGGCGCAGATGAGCACACTCTTTGTGAACATGGGGGCCAGAGGAGGATGTTAGGTGTCTCCCTCCACTGTTCATCTGCATGTTCCCTTGAGCTGAAGTTTTTCAGTGGGCCCAGAGTTACTATTTTTGGTCACTTGGGCTAATGATTCTCTAGGCCCCACTGCCGATGGGACTGGGATTACAGGCATGCATTGCCGTGTGCAGTGTGGTGGTGGCTTGATTCAGGTGTCCCCCATAAACTTAGGCGTTCTGAATGCTAGGTTCCCAGCTGATAGAGATTTGGGGATTACACTTCCTCCTGGAGGAAGTGTATTGCTGGGGGCAGGCTTATGGGTGTTATAGCCAGTTCCCCCATGCCAGTGTTTGGCACATTCTCCTGTTGCTGTGGTCCACCGGATGTTGGTGAGGGGGTGAAGTCCACCCTCTGCTCATGCCATCATTTTCCCTGCCACCACGGACCTTCCCTTTGAGCCCATAAGCCAAAATAAACCTGTTTTTCCCACAAGCTGCTCTTGGGTGGGTGATTTCTGCCAGTGATGTGGACCTGACTGCAACATGTGGCTTTTTCTGTGGGCACTGGGGATGGAACTCAGGACTAATCAGGCCCCTCCCAGACCCGTTCCTGTGCAACAAGAGCTCTTACCCATTGAACCATCTTCCTAGCGCCATAATTTTTATCTATATAAAAGTTTCCAAATATGTTACTTTTTATAATTATGGACAAAATATATTTTAAATACAATGGCCTTAGGATCTTTGTGTATTGAATAGTCTTTTTCTAAGGGATGATTTAAGATAATGACAGTGCAAGTGACTTTATCCTCTGAGCTATCTCTCCTACCCAATTTTTACCTTTTTTTCCTTTAAAGTTTCTAATAGAAAACTATAGAATGCTTCACAAATTTGTGTGTCATCTTTGAACAGGATTGTTCCAAATTTAGTATATGTGCTGCTGAAGCAAGCACCAGTTTTTACCTTATAAATGTGATGATTTTCATAGTAAAAAAATTAAGCTAAGTCAGGTGTGGTGGCGTATTCCTTTATCCCAGCACTCAGGAGACAGAGGTGGAAGAATCACCATGAGTTTGAGTCCACCCTGAGACTACATAGTTAACTCCAGGTCAGTCTGGACCAGAGTGAGACTCTACCTCAAAAAACAATTCAAAAAAAAAATTAAGCTACATTTGTGAATATTTTGTAAGAAGAGGTCAGCAGCACTATCCCTGATAAGGGAGAGGACTTGTGGCCTGTGCAAGATATCTATATTAGATTTAATGCGTTGTCACCTGCATCTAGCCTTGGTGACAGCGTTTGGAATGGAAGGTGTCCAGGTAATGGGGACAGGGTTTCTTTTTTGGGATGGTGGGAATGTTTTGGAACTAGATAATGGTATGGGTTGCACATGCATGCACTAAGTGTCATTAATCATAAATTTTGTTAGATGTAATTTGCTCCAATAAATGTCAACATGTATCTTACATATATTTCCATTGTGTAATCCTTGTTTAAAGTAAAGATGTGGGGCTGGGAGGATTGCTAAGTGGTTAAGGCATTTGCTTGCAAAGCTAAATGACCCTGGTTCAATACCCCAGGGCCCACGTTAGCCAGATGCACAATGGGGCACAAGCATCTGGAGTTTGTTTGGAGTGGCTAGAGGCCCTGGTGTGCCCATTTTCTCTCTCTCTCTTTCTCTGTCAAATAAATAAATAAATAAAAATTAAAGAATTTAAAGTAAAGACGTGGAGGGTAGCTTTGCATAAAATAGGACCTCTGGAAATGAGGGAAGTGGAGAGAGACAGCACGTCTCTTGCAGCGTGGAAGGGGTCAGAACTCTTCTCTCTCCCTTTGGGACAAAGATTAACATGTGTTTAAGTTTCTTACCATGTTTGCAGCCCATCCCTGGAGGCCTGGCCTTCAGTAGTGCCTGGCTCCTTGCGGTGCCTTCTTTCTCCCTGTTTATCTCATTTCCCGTTTCCTCCACACTCGGCATTTTGCCCACTGATAGGTTTCTCACTAAGAGAATTCTTTCCCTAAAATTCAGTTAATGATCTTAATAGTGGGGGAAAAAAAAAGAGGAGGACACTCAAGACAGGCTCGTTGTACTTGGCTTACCCACCTGATACCGTGGGTTAGAAGCGTTAGTGCATCTCTGGAATCCATCCTCTTCAAAGTAAACTCTGGGGAGACCGTCCACTTAGCTTGTGAAATGGTGAGCTTTTCTGAACACAGTAAGAAATTAAAGAAACGAAGTCCAGGCTGGGAAGATAGCTGAGTGGATAAAGCCCTTGTCACACAAGTGAGAAGATCTGAGGTTGCACCCCCAGGACCCACATAAACCCCGACACAGTAGGGAGCGTGCCTAAACCCTCTGTGCCGACAGCAAGAAGGGGTGTGGAGACAGGAGAATTTCCTGGAATTCAACACTGAACATGAGTCCTTGTCTTAAGCAAGGTGGAAGAGGAGAACCAACTCCCAAAGCGGTTCTCTGTTCTACGTGTGTGCTGTGACGTGCACTCATACACATGAACACACACACACACACACACACACACGAAACAAAGAACCCTTCGCCCTGTGTGCGTATATTTTTTGAATGTCAGGCCCTGACATGAATGCAATGGGGTGGACACGTTCTATTCGAATAGCCACTAGGGGCGCCATATCCCCCTCTCTCAAAGCCTTCCTGGGGTTGCATGGGCCACAATGGTCAGAACAGAAATTTGTGAGTGACCCATCTTGGACAAGTGCCTCTCAGCCACACATGGAGACCAGGACAGAGCAGATGAGAATTTTACTTTATTCAAAGACTTGATTCACAGAGTTGTAGAGTGATATATGGCTCCCTGAGGGGATCAGCTGTTGGGTGTAGGAAAGGCAACCTAAGGAATGCCACATTCTTGGGGGAAATTCAGATTCTTGCCTTGCTGTAAATAGACGCCCACAAGCAGAGCGGGATAGCTCGGCAATGATCAGGCCCTGCCATTATCACCTACGGAAATCCTGTGTGGCAGTAAATCCAGTCCTGTGCAGAGCCTAGAGAAAGATCGCTGGGAACAGAGGGGCTGAGAACACCCGTGTGGGAGGTGACTGGCCTGACAGTGGCCGGGGAACTAGAGGCTGAGGGGAGTTGGGCTGAAAGAGCCTAAGAGGAAATGAGGGAGGAAAAGTAAATAAATGAGATAAGCAACTCTGTTTGCTTCCTCCCTGTTATCCTTTTGTTTCATGGCCAGGATTCTGGTTGCCCTGAGACCTCCCTCTGGGGACCACAGCCAAGTGGTTGACTTTGAAAACCAAGCCTGGCTCCTATCTGTCAGGCCTCTACCCACCTCACCTGGCATACCCATCCCACAGCAGGGCGCTTCCATGTGGCCACGGCAATGCTGCCCAAAGCCAGCCAGTGGGTAGCGCCTCCCCAAGCTCAGACCTCTGCTCTCACTCTCCACAAACAAAAGCACCAGGTTACATGCCTGGCTGACACCCCTCCAGACCCAAATGCTGCGCCACTGGTGTTGGGGGGCAATGGAGAGTAGCAACATTTGGGGCTGGGAAGGTGGACCAATGGTTAAAGCTCATGCCTGGGTTCCATTCCCAGCACCAAAAACATAGAAGGTAAAACAGACCGGTAATAAACAACAAAAACCAGTGTTGGCATCGGCGAGTTTTGCTTTTTTTGGATTGCTGACGATCAGGTATGCTCATGCTGTCTGTCTGTCTGTCACATCCTGCCTGCTAGCTGGGAAGCAAAGCTCTCCATTTCAACAACAACATCCCTGGCTCTGCTGGAAAACCCTTGGATCTCCTGGGGCATGTGAATGGCACTGGTGTGTGGCAGAAGAAAGGAGTGTCTGCGCCCATCCACCCTGTGGCGGTTGGTGGGATCTCTGTGACCATTCATCCATAAAGCAGGTCAGATGACAATATCGCCCTGCACTGCTGTGAGGAACTAACAGAAAGATATATGTAACACACTTTGCCGTGCGCAGAGCGCCTAAGTGTTCGTTGTTTGGTCTGCGCATCAGCCTGTCTGCGGTGGGATGGGTGGGAAGTGAGTTGTCACTGACAACTGAAAGAACTCAGGGTTGAAAGTGGTTTACTTTTCCTCCCATCCAAGTACTAACCAGGCCCGACCCTGCTTAGCTTTTGAGATCAGACAAGATCAGGTGCATTCAGGGTGGTATGATGTAGACTGGTTTGCTTTTTCTTTAGAGAGTTGGGGGGAATTGTTATCCTCATGAAATCAGTTAATCGCACCGCTGCCAAGAGCTCATGCTACAGACTTGCTGGAGAAATAATGTACCAGGAAGCCAAACTCTCTGATTCTGAACACCTGTCCTTGGAATGCACTTTGGGGCTCCAGTCTGAGATGTATTCCCACGCATGGGACATTTCTGTCCCCCTCAGCCATGTGTCCCCACTGGATGCACTGGACTCATTTCTTTTTTTATTGACAACTTTTGTAACCATAAATAATAACCCATGGTAATGCCCTCCCTCCCCCTGCTTGCCCCTTTGAAACTTCACTCTCTATCATATCCCCTCCCCATCTCAATCAGTCTCTCTTTTATTTTGATGTCATGATCTTTTCTTCCTGTTATGATAGTCTTGTGTAGGTAGTGTCAGGCACCGTGACGTCATGGATACCCCTTTCAAGAAGTCAGTGCATCTGGAGTTGTGGCTAGATTTCCTGCTTAATCCCAGCCCAGTGAATCCTGCTAATGGTGACCTGCCTCTTCACACGCCTACCACACTATGAATAAATGCCAACCCAAGACAGAATCTGGAGGACACGAGGAAGCCACGAGTAGCCTTGCTGTCAGCTTCTTGATGGTTTCTCCTCACTCTGACCCATCTCCACAAAGACTGTGCAATGTTAGGGGAAGGGATGACATCTTAAAGCCATTGGCTAGATGCTTACTGAGCACCTCCTAGGCCACAGACCCTGCACGTGTCCTGGACGAAGCAAAGGCGTCACATGGTCAGCGGAGCTTCCCTGCAGGGGATGACGTGCTAGGGTTAGCAATGACTTCCACAAGCACTTTCCAGTGTGGCGAAGGGCAGGGCACAGGGGGAATGTTTTATCTGAGTCTTGGTGAAGCTATAGTGATGTTGGCGCTGTGGTCAGAAGTGAGGAAAGTGTTCCACTCCATGGGAATACTTAGAAGGGTCATACTGTCTCACAGAATGTACTTGCCCCCAACCAAAACCTAATCCCTCGTCCCAATACTGACTTCCTTTAGAACTCTGTAGACATCTCGACTAGACATCTGGGTTTGGTTCAGTCATGCCTAATGACAGAGCCAGCCCAGTTTGTAAATTTTGGTTTCTGTGTTTAAAAAAAGTCTTCATGTGTATGTGGAGGTGTACACGAGGAATCTCGCGTGTGCGGCAAGGCAGGCGGGTGCAGGTCAGGAGGCAACCTTACCTATAGGTCCTTCCTTCCCACCGTTTGAGGCGGGGTCTCTTGGTGTCCTCTGCTGAGTTTTGCAGGCTAGCTGGCCCACAGGCTTCCAAGGATTGCCTTGTCTCTGTCTCCCATCCCACCTCGGAAGAGCTGAGCTGAGATTAGACATGTGGTTTTCGTGGGTTCTCTGAAGATCTGAACTCAGGTCGTCATGCTTGCATGGCTGGCGTCTTAGCTACGGGGTTATCTCCCCCGTCCCTGTCTTATCATGTTGGCGATACTCATCTGTGCCTTTTGGCTCCTCCTTCCTACTTTAAAAGAGAATCTCTAAGAAAACACACACTGAGTTTATTATAGTTATTATGACTCAGACAGACCGAAGACTAGAATTTAATGAAGGCTTTCCTAAGATTCCTTGGGGACTTGAAAGATTCGTTTCCCACCAGCCCTAGAAGGAGGATTATAAAAACACATTTCCTCTGGACAGAAAAGCAGTTCCTAAATTCAATGTTCCGACTATTTTAATAGCCGAGGACTGGTTGCATATTTCCATGCTGTCTCCCGACACCTTCCTTTCCTTCTTTGATTCCCTTTTCTTTGTTTCTCTTTGTAGTATTCTTTGTACCAACAGGCCAGAGTTGGTCTTAGTATTGTCTCTTGACTTGGCTATGTGACCTTTGCCCAGATCCTTCTTGTCTTTCAGACTCAGTTTCCTCAAACGTAAAAGGAGAGTTTGGATCACAGAAAGGGCTTCCTTGCAGCTCTCGACCGAGAGACAAAGGGGTTATGTCCTGTTTGTTGGAAATCTTGAGAAGAAGGTTGAACACAAAGCCCACTCCTTCACAAGCACAAAACACCACCTTTTAATTTATGTTTATTTCTTTATTTTCAAGGAGACAGACACAGAGGGACAAAATAGATGCACCAGAGCCTTTTGCCACTGCAAATGAAATCCAGATGCATACATCAGTTTGTGCATCTGGCTTTATGTGGGTGCTGAGGAATCAAACTCAGTCTGTCAGGTTTTGCAAGTAAATGCCTTTAATTACTTAGCCATCTTTTTTTTTTTGTTTGTTTGTGTTTTGTTTTTCAAGGTAGGGTCTCACTCTAGCTCAGGCTGACCTGGAATTCACTATGGAGTCTCAGGGTGGCCTCGAACTCATGGCGATCCTCCTACTTCTGCCTCTCAAGTGCTGGGATTAAAGGTTTGCCCCACCACGGCCAGCCTGAGCTATCTCTTTAAAGATTATTTTCAGGCAAACAAAAGAAACAACTGGTTAACAAATAGACTCATTCACTTCTTAGTGTCAAGCAACTTCTTTTCCTTCATCTTGAACAGAGTATTAATTCAATGAAATATTCAGCAAGATAATTCTGTTTGTGGGTGTATCCACACAATGGGATATTATTTGGCAATAAAAAGGCATGGGATTCCACAAGAAAAAGAGAAGCTAAGCCAGATGTTATGGCATATGCTTTTAATCCCAGCACTTGGTACTCAGAAGTATGAGAATTGCTGCGGGTTTGAATCCAGCCTGGGACTACAGAGTGAGTACTAGGTCAGCCTGGGCTAGAGTGAGACCCTACCTCAGAAAAACCAAACAAATGAATAAAGAAAAAGGAATTGGACCCTGGATTAGTTTTCAAATGAGGGGCATTTTTGTGTCATGGACCTCCTTGATGTATATAATAAATTTAACTTTTAGTCTTCATTCAAAGTAAAAAATAAAAATTTTCTTGTGTGTGTGTGTGTGTGTGTGTGTGTGTGTGTGCGCGTGCGTGCACACACATGTACATGTGGAAGCCAAAATACAGCCTGGGGTGTCATTCCTTAAGATTGCCATCCACCACCTTTCATTGCTTATTGTTTGAAGCACAGTCTTTTAAAAATTATTTTATGTTGGGCTGGAGAGATGGCTTAGTGGTTAAGCGCTTGCCTGTGAAGCCTAAGGACCCCGGTTCGAGGCTCAGTTCCCCAGGTCCCACGTTAGCCAGACGCACAAGGGGGCTCATGCGTCTGGAGTTTGTTTGCAGTGGCTGGAGGCCCTGGCGCGCCCATTCTCTCTCTCCCTCTATCTGTCTTTCTCCCTGTGTCTGTCACTCTCAAATAAATAAATAAAAAATGAACAAAAAATATTTTAAAAAATTATTTTATGTTGAGAGACAGACAGACAGGCAGGCAGAAAGAGAAAGAGGCAAATAAGAGAATGCACATGCCAGAGCCTCTAGCCACTGCAAAGGAACCCTAGATACATGCACCACCTTGTGCATCTGCCTTACATAGATACTGGGGAATTGAACCCTAGTCTTTAGGTTTTGCAGGCAAGCTCCTTAATCACTAAGCCATCTCTCCAGTGCCTGAAACAGGGTCTTCAGTTGACTTGGAGCTCACCAATTAGGCTAGAGTGGCTGGGCAGCAAGCTCAGGGACTCTCCTGTCTCTGCCTACCCAGCCCTGGGATCAAGCCACCCTACCTGGTATTTTTATGTGAAATCTCGAACTTGAATTCAGGTCCTCATGCATGCAAGGCAAGTTCTTTACAGAATGGGGTTTACACGGTTTGTTACTGTCAACTTGATAAAACCTAGAATCACATAGGAAATGAGCTTCCAGCTATGCCTGGGAGGAATCATTGTGATTAGGTTAATTGAGGTGGGAAGACCATGTTAACTGTGGTGGCACCGTCAGAGTCCTGTCTGGATAAACAGGAGAGAGCTGGCTGAACAGCAGCCTTCATCACTCTCTGTGTTCTCTCTGTGGATGGACTGTGAGCAGCGGCTTCAAGATCTGGCCACATGACTTCTCCACCATGATGCACTCTAAGCACAAACTGTAAGCCAAAATAGATCCTTCCTTCCTTCCTTAAGTCACTTTTGGTCACATATTTTGTCCCAGCAATGAGAAAGTAACAGATACACTGAGCTATCTTCAGAGCCCCTCAGATATACCTGTAAGGGATCTTTTCCCTTCAGCCCAGACTCCTGCTCTCCCTTGGCTCTACCCTACCTTCACCTGTACTTCTGTAGAAATCTTTCCTCAAGTCCAAACTATGTCTGTTGTTTCTTACCAGGATCTCTTATGAATATCTAGACCAGGAATTGAATGTTCCAGGATCCTTACCACCAGTGAGAAAAGGGGTCTGGTGGAAGGTCACAGACATGTACCTTGAGAAGACCATGGCCAGCTCAGAGCTCATGCATGAACCAAGGGTTTACAGAACTTACAGGAAATGCCTTCAAGGAGCCTTACTTTAGGAACGAATTGCCTCAAGCAAATAAGGAGGCCTGGATGGCCCACCAACCTAGTGAACCAGGAACACCAGAGTTTCAGTTCAGTCCCAGTCTGAAGGCTTAAGAATGAAGCCAATGTCTGAGACAGTGGAATATGGATGGGGATCTCAACCCGAGATGACAGAGTGTACCCCCTCATCTTTATTCTACAGAAGCTCAGGACATGTGCGGGGTGCTCAGAGGTGCTCCCTGCAGGATGAGGATGGATGTTCTTCACCGCAGCACACTGCGCTGGCGTTCAGGATTTCTGGGGCTGTGTTGTCTCAGCTACCTGACTGCTAGGATGGAACATTTTAGCTCTGTACATTCAGCCTGTTATACAGCAGACACATCACAGGGACTACAGGAAAGTACAGTGACAATCGAGAGAAGAGCCACTGAAGATGTAATTTAGGGCTGTGAGGACAAAGGATGGTCCCCTGGGCCCTCTCTGTAGCTTTCCCTTCATTCTTGTTCTGTCAAACATTTTATTCAAACCCAGGCCTGTAATCCCAGCACTCAGAAGAAATGGAGGCAGGGTCAGAGGCCAGCCTGGACTCCATAGAAAAGCCCCGAGTAAGAACAAAACAAGACAAAACCCAAACCCAAGGGGCTGGAGCAATGGCTCAGTAGTTAAAGGTTCTTGCTTGCAAAGCTTGACAGCCCAGGTTCAATTCCCCACTAAGTACATAAATGTGCAGAGCCACACATGCATCTGGAGTTTGTTTGAAGTGGCAAGAGACCATTCTCTGTCTTTCCTTGTAAATAAATAAATAATTTTTAAAAACCCAACACCAAACACTAACCTAATTATGTCAAATTAGGCTTTTTTATTCTTACCTTGCATCCTCCAACATGAGAAAAGTAATTTATGAAGCAGCAAAACATGAGATGGGTTGTGCCCAGGGTGGTGTGGCCATAGAGTCCCACAACAAAACAGAAGCAAATAGGAATGAAAGCCATGGATACTCATCACTAGGAAGCTAGAGGGTGAGCGATGTTCTGATGTTCCACACGTGAGCCCTGAAGACAGCGTTGGAAAGGAGGAGTCATGAGACGTCTCTGTGTGCAGGAGAAGCCATTCATTAAGGAGTCACATCTCCTGGCTGCTCACCTGCTGGGGTGAGCAAGCTACCAATTCCATCTGAGTCTCAGTTTCCCCCACTACAACACGGGAGGTTAGAAGATTTCTAGTGTTTCTTCTGGCTTTCACAGTCTATGCTTCCCTACAGCCAGTTGAGTCTTTGGTGAGGACCTTGCCTTGTAGGAAGAAAAATAGCCCCAAAATATGTGAGGGAACCTGAGCACGGCTCTCTTACCAGAGCAGGCTGAGCTCACTGGGCAGAAAACATGAGGAATGGCAGGTATGGTTGGAGATCTCATCTCCTTTGGCAGATTTGCCTGAATTTCAGTCTTTTAGGCCAGATTCAGTGCCTCTCTAAGTGGAGCTGTGGGGGTACCAGGGTAGGTAGGATTGGGGGGAGAGGTCTGGATACAGAGCTGGGAACTCAGACACCATCAATAATGGAAAGTCTAGACTTCTGGTTAAGATGGCAGCGTAGGTACCACGCCAAAGCAGCCTAGGGGGGGAAAAGACCAAAAAAACTCAGCAAAATACACACTTTTACTAAAAAATGAGGTGTATAGGAAATTAAAGCGGCAGCGGAGAAGTAGAAGAGTTATAGAGCATCCAGAGCCTGCACAGGCGGGAAAAGCGGCTCCGGCAGCTCGGCCAACCGCCATGGCCGCGGCGCAGCAGAAAACCGCCAGACTCGGCTCGAGCCACAGGAAAAGCCAGGTGCGGGATTTTCCCCTCACACCGCGCTCTCCGCAACTCGGGAAACGTGAGGGGAGAGCGGCAGCGAGCAACGGAGGAGCAGACCGCAAGGAAGAAGAACAAGTGGAACAGCGAGACAACCAGAGCAGCCGCGGCTCCCTCCCCTCCCCCACCGCCTGAACCCAGCTCCAGCGAACAGAGCAGCGGCCCGGGACCCAGCCACGCCAACTTGGGCTGACAACGGGACCCAAGCAGGAGCAGAGTTCGGGAGCAACTTCAGTGGCTCCAGCACCAGTACCAGCGGCCCCAGCAGCAGAAGACCCAGGAGCGGCAGCAGCGGCAGATCCCACAGCAGCAGCTTCAGGGGGAGCAGCGGCAGTGGACACAGCAGCAGCAGCTTCAGCAGCAGTGGTGGCTCCAGCAGTGGCAGCTACAGCAGCAGCAGAGGCAGCAGCAGCGGCTCAGTTTGCCCCGTAGGAAAAGCAAGTGCCCAGCTCCAGAAATCAGAACAGCAGCCCGACGACCCAGGCAGCAACTTGACTGAGACCAAAATCACCCAAGGTAACTGGGATTGCACCAGGGAAGGGTCTCACTTGGTCACAAGCTGACTTGGATCCCTCAACAGACCAGAAATCTAAACCTCTTTGTTGATAGAGGATCTGGTCATTATAATAACTACTCTTGCATACATACTCGGGGCTGTTTTTGATTGAATGTGTACAGTGTTTAGTTAAATTTTAGAATCTACCTGTATTTTATTCCACTCAGCCTGCTTGAATACTCCTATAGCAGGGAAACTCAACCCCTAAGAACATCTTTGTAGATACTCTGAGAGTCTTAAGAGCCACACCTCACACCTTAAGGTCCTACCCTGAAAATATATTACATCAAATCAATTGATATAGCTAAGAATACACAGCTAGCTAGAAAATCCAAGCATTAACTTAATCCAAGATGCAAAAATATATACATTATAACACAAGAAACACTAAAAATCAAGACGATATAAATCCACCCAAAAGTATTAATGCATCAGAAATGTCCTCCAGTGAGAAAGAGTTAGAGGAAATGCCTGAGAAAGAGTTCAAAAGAATAATTATAAATATGTTCAAAGAGGTCAAAGAACACATGAAAACAATCAAAGAAGAAATCAAAGAGGAAATCAAAGGAATCAAAGAAGAGGCAGGACACCAATTTAATGAAATAAAGAAGGCAATACAAGACATAAATAGGGAAATAGAAATAATAAAGAAAAACCAGTCAGAATTACTAGCAATGAAGACCACAGTTAATGAAATAAAAAACTCTGTAGAAAATCTCACCAGTAGGATGGATGAGGGAGAGGACAGAATATCTAAGCTAGAAGACCAGGTGGCAGACCTAATGCAGTCCAACAAAGAGAAAGACAAACTTATAGAAAAGTATGAGTGGGAATTTCAAGATATTCGGGACACTATGAAAAGATCCAATATAAGAATCCAGGGCATAGTAGAAGGAGAAGAACTCCACTCCAGAGGCATAGTAGGCATCTTCAACAAAATCATAGAGGAAAATTTTCCCCAAATTGGGAAAGAGGTGCCAATGCAGATACAGGAAGCCTTTAGAAACCCAGCCAGACAAAACCCAGAAAGAACCTCTCCTCGCCATATTATAATCAAACTTCCAAACACACACACCAAAGAAAAAATATTGAAAGCAGTTAGAGAGAAAAATCAAGTTACCTACAAAAGCAAGCCCATCAGGATTACAGCAGATTATTCAACACAAACTTTTAAAGCCAGAAGGGCTTGGAGTGATATATTCCAAGTTATGAAAGATAACAACTGTCAACCAAGGTTACTTTATCCTGCAAAGTTATCCATTCAAATAGATGGAGAAATAAAGACATTCCATGACAAAAGCAGGTTAAAGGAGTATTTGAAGACAAAACCAGCTCTACAGAAAATACTTGATAGAATCCTCCATGCTGAACAAAAGGAAAAGCACACATATAAGGAACCTAGAAAAAACAAGCTATACTGAAATACCAGTTAACAGAAGAGAGCATAGGTAGAACCAGAAACACACACACACACACAAAAATGGCAAACATAAATACACACCTTTCAATAATATCTCTTAATATCAACGGTCTCAATGCCCCAACGAAAAGACATAGATTTGCAGACTGGGTTAAAAAGCAGGATCCTACAATTTGTTGTCTCCAAGAAACTCACCTTTCTACAAAGGATAGACATTATCTCAGGGTGAAAGGTTGGAAGACGGTGTTTCAAGCAAATGGGCCTAGAAAATAAGCAGGGGTTGCTATCCTAATATCAGACAGGGTAGACTATAGTCCGACGTTAGTCAAGAAAGATAAGGAAGGTCACTTTATATTGATTAAGGGCACACTCCAACAGGAGGACATTACAATCCTAAACATATATGCACCTAACAAGGGGGCTCCCAAATTCGTCAAACAAACACTATTAGAACTAAGGTCACAAATAACACCAAACACAGTGGTGGTGGGTGACTTTAACACCCCACTCTCATCAATTGACAGGTCATCCAGGGAAAGAATAAACAGAGAGGCATCTGGACTAAATGAGGTCATAGAAGGAATGGACCTAACAGATATATACAGGACATTTCATCCAAAGGCTGCAGAATATACATTCTTTTCAGCAGCACATGGAACATTCTCTAAAATAGACCATATATTAGGACACAAAGCAAATCTTAACAAATTCAGGAAAATTGAAATAATTCCTTGCATTCTATCTGACCACAATGGAATTAAACTACAAATCAGTAGCAAGAAAGGCTATAGAGCATACACAAAATCATGGAAACTAAACAATACACTACTAAATGATGAGTGGGTCAATGAAGAAATCAAAAAGGAAATCAAAAAATTTATAGAGCCAAATGATAATGAGAACACAACATACCAAAATCTCTGGGACACAATGAAGGCAGTTCTAAGAGGTAAATTTATAGCCTTAAGTGCCTATATTAAGAAATTAGAAAGGTCGCAAGTAAACGACCTAATACTTCGCCTTAAAGCATGGGAAAAAGAAGAACAAGGCAAACCAAAAATCAGTAGACCGGAAGAAATAATAAAGATTAGGGCAGAAATTAATGAAATAGAAACAAAAAGAACAATCCAAAGAATTAATGAAACAAAGAGTTGGTTCTTTGAAAGGATAAACAAGATAGATAAACCCTTAGCAAATCTGACCAAAAGAAAGAGAGAAGAGACACAAATTAATAAAATCAGAGATGAACAAGGTAACATCACAACAGATTCCAGAGAAATTCAAAAAATCATAGGGACATACTATAAAAGCATATACTCCACAAAATATGAAAATCTGAAAGAAATGGATGATTTCCTTGATCTATATGACCTACCTAAATTAAACCAAAATGAGATTAATCACTTAAATAGACCTATAAGAAACATGGAGATCCGAACAGTTATCAATAATCTCCCAACTAAAAAAAGCCCAGGCCCAGATGGATTCACTGCTGAATTTTACCAGACTTTTAAGGAAGAGCTAACACCATTGCTTCTTAAGCTTTTCCAGGAAATAGAAAAAGAAGGAATTCTACCAAACTCCTTCTATGAGGCCAGCATCACCCTGATACCAAAACCAGGCAAAGATAGAACAAAAAAAGAAAATTACAGACCAATCTCCCTCATGAACATAGATGCAAAAATTCTCAACAAAATATTGGCAAACAGAATACAAGAGTATATCAAAAAGATCATTCACCCTGACCAAGTAGGCTTTATCCCAGAGATGCAAGGATGGTTCAACATATGCAAATCTATAAATGTAATACATTACATAAACGGGTTGAAGGACAAAAACCACATGATCATCTCATTAGATGCAGAGAAAGCATTTGACAAAATCCAACATCCCTTCATGATAAAAGTCCTACAGAGACTGGGAATAGAAGGAACATAATCTCAATATAATAAAGGCTATTTATAACAAGCCTACAGCCAACATATTACTAAATGGGGAAAAATTGGAAGCTTTTCCACTAAAATCAGGAACAAGACAAGGGTGTCCACTGTCCCCACTTCTATTTAATATAGTTTTGGAAGTCTTAGCCATAGCAATAAGGCAAGAGACACACATAAAAGGGATACAAATTGGAAAGGAAGAAATCAAGTTATCATTATTTGCAGATGACATGATTCTATACATAAAGGACCCTAAAGACTACTAGCAAGCTGTTAGAGCTGATCAAAACCTACAGCAATGTAGCAGGATACAAAATAAATACACAGAAATCAGTAGCCTTCATATATGCTAACAACAAACACACAGAGGATGAAATCAGAGAATCACTCCCGTTCACAATTGCATCAAAAAAAATAAAGTGCCTTGGAATAAACCTAACCAAGGAAGTAAAGAATCTCTACAATGAGAACTTTAAAACACTCAAGCGAGAAATTGCAGAAGACACTAGAAAGTGGAGAAACATCCCTTGTTCCTGGATTGGAAGAATTAATATTGTGAAAATGGCAATCTTACCTAAAGCAATCTACACATTTAATGCAATCCCTATCAAAATTCCAAAGGCTTTCTTCATGGAAATAGAAAAAACAATCCAAAAATTCATTTGGAATCACAAAAAACCTCGAATATCTAAAATAATACTGGGCAACAAAAAAGAGGCTGGTGGTATCACCATACCTGATTTTACCCTATACTACAGAGCCATAGTAACAAAAACAGCATGGTACTGGCACAAAAACAGACATGTAGATCAGTGGAACAGAATAGAGGACCCAGATGTAAGCCCAAGTAGCTATAGCCACCTGATATTCGATAAAAATGCCAAAAATACTCATTGGAGAAGAGACAGCCTCTTCAGCAAATGGTGTTTTGAAAACTGGATAAATATCTGCAGAAGGATGAAAATAGATTCTTCTCTCTCGCCATGCACAAGAATTAAGTCCAAATGGATTAAAGACCTTAACATCAGACCAGAAACTTTGAAACTGCTAGAGGAAAAAGTAGGGGAAACCCTTCAACATATTGGTCTTGGCAATGACTTTCTGAATACAACCCCAATTGCTCAGGCAATAAAACCACAGATTAACCACTGGGACCTAATGAAATTACAAAGATTTTGCACCGCAAAGGACACAGTGAAAAAAGCAAAGAGGCAACCTACAGAATGGGAAAAAGTCTTTGTCAGCTATATATCTGATAGAGGATTAATATCTAGGATATACAAAGAACTCAAAAAGTTAAATAATAAGGAATCAAACAAGCCAATCAAAAAATGGGCTATGGAGCTAAATAGAGAGTTCTCAAAGGAAGAAATACGAATGGCATATAAGCATCTAAAAAAATGTTCTACGTCACTAGTCATCAGGGAAATGCAGATTAAAACTACATTGAGATTCCATCTCACTCCTGTCAGATTGGCCACCATCATGAAAACAAATGATCATAAATGTTGGCGGGGATGTGGAAAAAAAGGAACTCTTCTGCACTGCTGGTGGGAATGCAATCTGGTCCAGCCATTGTGGAAAACAGTGTGGAGGTTCCTAAAACAGCTAGAGATTGATCTACCATATGACCCAGCTATAGCGCTCCTAGGCATATATCCAAAGGACTCATCTCATTTCCTTAGAAGTACATGCTCAACCATGTTTATTGCTGCTCAATTTATAATAGCTGGGAAATGGAACCAGCCTAGATGTCCCTCAACAGATGAGTGGATAATGAAGATGTGGTTCATTTATACAATGGAGTTCTACTCAGCGGTAAAGAAAAATGAAGTTATGAAATTTGCAGAAAAATGGATGGACCTGGAAAGTATTATACTAAGTGAGGTAACCCAGGCCCAGAAAGCCAAGCGCCACATGTTCTCTCTCATATGTGGATCCTAGCTACAGATGACTGGGCTTCTGTGTGAGAATGAAAATACCTAGTAGCAGAGGCCAGTAAGTTGAAAAGGAGACATAAAGGGTGGAGAAAGGAAGGGAGGAGGATACTTAATAGGTTGTTATTGTATATATGTAATTACAATGATTGTAATGGGGAGGTAATATGATGGAGAATGGAATTTCAAATGGGAATGTGTGGGGGTGGGGAGGGAGGGAATTACCATGGGATATATTTTATAATCATGGAAAATGTTAATAAAAATAAAAAAAAATTAAAATTAAAAAAAAATAATGGAAAGTCTATAAAGTCATTTTCCTCTTGGACTAAATGCCTCCTTGATACACAATTGTCACTCAGTGAATCTTATTAATTATTTTATTTGAAATTTCCACTTCTTATAGTTGACTTATTTGAGCCTGTGATCTGTCATATTTCTAACTGGTTAGCATATCAAATTTCATCTGTTGGAACTCATTTATTTAAGAGAAACCCACCCCAAACCAGCCAAACCTTGGCGTTTTCTTCTTCAGTAAGTTTAGAGTAGCGTGAAAATTAGTAATAGGATCTTCACAGCTCTTAAAGGAATGTCTTCGAGGGATTTACCAGTTAGGGGTTTGCTCCTGGCTTCACGGAAGGCAGTGAGTGAGTGAGTCTTGGTTTCCTCCTGGAAGCCAGTCTTGGAGAAGTGGGAGGGGATGAGAGGCCCCGGGGAGTGGAACTGCAGCTTAGTAGGTGGTTAGAGAGAACTGCATAGAACCGAAGCAACAAAGAATTGAAGATAGACGCCTGACTTGATGTGTCACCTCGTCCAGGCCAAGGGATTCCCAGATGCGTGGTTGAACATTATTCTAGGTTTTCCTCGGAGGAGGGTGATTCTGGGAGAGGTGAACATTTGAAGATTGGGCAAAGCAGATAGCTCTCTCCAGGTGGATGAGCCCATCCACTTATTTGAAGGCCTGACTAGAACAAAAGAGCTCTCAGAGGAACCCCTCTTCCATGTCTGCTTGAGCTGGGCACTTGTCTTTTGAGTTGAACTGAAACACCGAGTTTTCTTGGCTCTTGAGCCTTTCAGGTCTGGACTCATACCGTTGGCTTTTCTGGTTCTGACCTTTGAACTCAGAATGGAGCTACAGGAATGCTTGCCAACCGAGACCTTGGGACCTCTCAGCCTCCATAATCCTATTGGGCGATTCTCTGTCTATTCTCCATGTATGTATGTAGGTATGCCTGCATGCATGCAATGTAGCTATCTCTCTACCTATCATCTATCAACCACATCTATTTATATCTATCCATGCGCCATTTCTACCTAACACACACACACACACACATCTGTATCTACCTGTCACCTATATACCTATCATATCTGTCATCTATCTACTCACCTATCATCTCTATGTATTCATCAACTATCATCTATCTATAGCTATCATATAACTACCAACAATTTATCTACCTGTCCACTATCTCTATTTAATTATCTATCTGTCTAATTTATCTATTTACCTATCTAATCTACCTATTGTCTACCATCACCATCATGATCATCTGTCTTCTATCTATATCTCAGAATGATTAGCTATGTTTCTTCTGATTAATACTCAGGGGCTGTGCCTACCAAGTGCTTTCTGCTTGTGTCCTTTTTGGGGGCTTGCTGGAGATAAAGCCTCAAGTCTTGTACATGCTTGTTAAGAGCTCTGCTACTGAGCTATACCTCAGCCTTTCTTTTTTGCTTTTTAAACTGACCCTCATTTTACTTGGGCAGAACACTGTCCTTTGCATGAATTTTATAGGGCATAGAAATAAATGTGCACCTTAAAGTCAGGAGAGTAAAATCTTAGATCCTTAGTTGAGGTGGCAAATAGAGATTGGCTAGACCATCTTTTCTCACTGTCCCCTCACTGAGACGCCCTGCAGTGTTTTGGGCTTGGTAACCGTCACGGGGCAAAGTAGTGTACGAACATGAGCGACACTGAGGTGGAAGTCCTGTGTTTCCTCGAGGACCACATCCATGCAGGCTGGAGTAAAGCAGAGCCCCAGCATCACCTGACCTGCCTCGCGGCATGCCCTTTTTCCCAACTCCCTTGGAGGCCATAAAATCAGAAAAGAGTCTTTTGACCATCTGCCAAGGTTTGTACTACCAGTGAAGGTAGCTAACAGTCTCCAGTGGATATGAGTTCTGAAGAATAAGAAAGAGAACTCCAAGGAACTCGGGAATCATGAAAGAAAGGCCAAAAACCAGAGGAAGCAGAATTAATGGACTGAGAAGAACAGGAATGTAAATTAAACTTAATAAATATCTTCAAAGTCTGAATAAAGGATATTGGAAACATGAAACAGGGAATAGCTTACAAATTTGAGCCAAATGGAAACACTGGATATGAAAAATATGAAGGAATAAAGAACTCAGTGGTTGAGTTAAACATTCTTTATTCCCTTCTTACTTTCTTTATAATATATGACCATTCAAAGCCAAAAGTAGAATATTCTTTGTGTGTTTTCTTGTGCTGAGAATTGAACCTGGGGATTTGAACATGCCAGGCAAGTACTCTGCCACTGAGCTGCACCTCCAACCTTCTTTGTGATGCCTAATGCATGTACATGTAACTATAGTTCAGAGTCATACTAGAGTGTGTTAATGGCTATACTTTGGTATGTTTATATTATATATCTCATGCAGTGATAACTTAATGGTAAGTTGAAGATGAATTATGAAATCCCTAGAAAAACCGCTAAAACAACACAAAGAAATAAATCTTAAAAGCCAGTAGAGGAAGGAAACTAGAATATTAAAAAAGTATTTAATGAATGCAAAAGCAGACAAGAAAGGAAGAACTCCAGAAAAGTGCCAAACAACTGGGAGAAGCTGAAAATAAGCAGCAAATGATAAACCTGAACCTTCCTATCAGTGGGTATGTCAGTCATTAGCGGATCAACTTAACAGGCAGAGTTCATCCGAGTGAATAAAACAGTTGTCTATAAGACAGATGCTGTAAGAATTGGAAGTAAAAAATAAATAATGATAAGAAATAGACACATGGGAGTTATATAATTTCACATATATATACATATATATAATTACATATATATAATTACATATTACTGATGGGCTAATATTAAGCAAAATATTCTTTAAAATACAATATAAAACCACAGGTAAGTTTCATAAAATGTGAATTCAGTAGGAAAATATAATAATTGTAAATGTTTATGCATATAAGTAGCAGTTATAAAACATATGAAACAAAATTGGTCAGATTGTGGGAAAAACAAACAGTTCTACAATCAAATAATTGGAAACATTTCTGACTTTTCAGAAATCAGATAAAAAAACAAACAAAACAGTATAAATACAAAAAATCTGGAAAATAGTATAACCCATCTTTTTTAAAATTAAATTTTTTTTTATTATTTATGAATTTATTTGAGAGCGACAGACAGAGAGAGAAAGAGGCAGATAGAGTGAAAGGAAGAGAGAATCGGCATACCAGGGCTTCCAGCCACTGCAAATGAACTCCAGACACATGCACCCCCTTGTACATCTGGCTGATGTGAGTCCTGGGGAATAGAGCCTCAAACCATGGTCCTTAGGCTTCACAGGCAAGCGCTTAACTGCTAAGCCATCTCTCCAGCCCCGACCCATCTTTATTTAAATAAAATTTATTGAGCAGAACAGTCAATGTCTAAAGATTAGACATTCTTTTTCAAGTGCATATAGAACATTTACTAAGGTGGTATGCTGGACATACAAGACATCTGAATAAATTTCAAAAGAATGAAACTTTTGCTGTCATAGAATTAGATTATAAATTATTAAAAATAATTGTTATATAAAAAGATACAAATATAGGTGTGTATATATTATAAATACATATTAGTTTTAATACTTATGTTATGAAAGGCTCTAACATAAAATCTAAGTTTCTGCCTTATGAAACTAGAAAAAGAACAATTCAACCCACAGTAAATATTAGGAAAGAAATAATAGAGATAAAAGATGAAATCCATGACATAGAAAACAATACAGGCTATTAAGAAAACAAAAATTGGTTCTAAAGATTAATGAAAGGAAACATGTCCACAAAACACTTTCACCAGAACATCTGTAACAGCGCTATTCATATGAACAACTACGGGAAACAGCCCAAGTGTTTATGGAGGGAAGAGCAGATAAGCTGGATGGGTGTGGCCACACAATAGGGTTCTGTCCTACATGAAAAAGGGAGGAGCTATGGACATGCAGCTCCCCAATGGGCCAAGTCAGAGAAGCCAAACATCTTACCTAACAGGGCAGATAATGCATCGTGCTGTTTATGTGAGATCAAGAACAGGAGAATCGACAAAAGTTAACAGGGAGACAATTACAAGTGGCTGCCAGTGGTGGGAAGGTGACCGATGAGGGAACTTTCTGGGATGGCTGGAGTGTTTCATCTCTTGATAGCCACGTGGGGTGGATGAGCGCATGCATTTGCTACTAACTACAGGACTGTACACCTAAGACTTGTATGTTGGCTTTTGAAAATTTTATATCACAAAGAATTGGAAACACATTAGTTAAATGTGTTTATTGAAGTGGTATGGTTTAGCAGATGAGGAAATATACTGAGGATAATAAAAGGTAGATTTTCTCTTTTAAAAATGAATTATTATTTTTCTTTTAAAAATATTTTATTTATTTGTTAGAGAGAGAGAGAGAATGGGCATACCAAGGCCTCTAGCCACTGCCAATGAACTCCCAACGCATGCACCACCATATGCATCTGGCTTATCTAGGTTCTGGGGAATTGAACTTGGGTCCTTAGGCTTCACAGGCAAGCACCTTAACAGCTAAGCTATCTCTCCAGCCCATGAATTATTTTTTAGTCTGAATATACATATGTGTTTGGTGTGTGTGTGTGTGTGTGCGTGTGCATACACACACGTGCTGTGGTGCTCATGTGAAGTCAGAGGACAGCCTCAAAGTGTCTGTGCTCCACTTTCTGGGAGACAGGTCTCTTGTCTCTGTGCATGAATCTGATCCATGAGTTTTGGGTTTTTCTGATTCTGCCTCCCATTATAGTGGGTTCATTGGGGTCATTTACACATGTGCCACTTTGCATCTGGCTTTTTGTGGGTGCTGGTGGGGACTGAACCTCAGGCCAGTAGACTTGCAAACAAGTGCTTTAATTGCTGAGTCATCTCCCCATTCAACATTTCTCACTTTCAGAGTTATAAATATTGCCTAAAGGAAGCACATAATGTGCTCTGTGTTGTAAAATTAAGATCAGAGGCATTAGTATGAACATAATATGTGTGGTATATATAGTCTCAATAATATGTGATGTTATCATAACATCAGTACCTCCCAGAGGATCTAGGAGTCATGACACACATCAGTATACAATACTCAGATCTTGGTTATAATTTCATTTTCTTATAAAAGATATTTCATTATATTTATTTGAGAGAGAGATAAAGTATGGGAATACCATGGCCTCTTGCCAGTGCAAACAAACTCTAGTTGTATGTGTCATTTTGTGTGTCTGGCTTTATGTGGATACTAGGAAATCAAACCTGGGCCAGCAGGCTTTGAAAATATGTGCCTTTAACTGCTGAGTCATCTCCCCAGCCCTAAATGTTAATTTCTACTAAGGCAAATCAGGGCTCCTTGGAAGAAAGGCTACTTCTGGGGCTGAGAAGGGAGTGTGGGATGAGTGTAGACGGTCTGGCGGACCAGAAAGCCGGACAGTGATCAACCAATAATGAGAATATGCAAAGCAGCTAGAGCGAAAAGGCTTACACTCTTGTAATCCTATTACACTAGTGAATTCTTAGACTAGCTAAATATGATGAGGATAAACCAATCTCTGCAGATATTAATAAATAAATGAATAATTAAATAAATGTGGATAAAAAACATGCTGTCTCACATCAGGGGGTGATGGACCTTGAGAATGACAACTGATGACAAACCCCAGCGCTGGCATTTTGTGGAGGATCAGAGCATGTACTGAGCTTCAGTGGAGAGCTCAACATGTGACATAAATTACAAAACAAAAATGTTAGCATCACAGTGGAGAAGCATGGCAGATACCACCTAATATCAAAAAACCTTAGATAAGTCCAAATTGAAGAACATTTTCTAAAATAACTGGTTTGCATTCTTCAAAAATGTCAAAGTTGAGGGAAGCCAGGCGTGGTGGTGCACACCTTTAATACCAGCACTCAGAAGGCAGAGGTAGGAGGATCCCTGTGAGTTAGGCCACCCTGAGACTACATAGTGAATTCCAGGTCAGCCTGGGCTAGAGTGAAACCCCACCTCAGAAAAAAAAAAAAAAAGTTGAGGGAAAAGGCTGGGGTATTGTGTTGAATTAAAGGAGATTAAAGAGATGTGCTGTAATATCACATGATACTCAATATTACATGCACTTTTTATGTACCAGTTAAAATTGATTAAAATGACATCACATTTAAAATATTTTAGAACTAAAATAAACAGGGCTGGAGAGATGGCTTAGCAGTTAAGGTGCTTGCCTGTAAAGCCAAAGGACCTTGGTTTGATTTCCCAGGACCCACATAAGCCATATGCACAAGGTGGCACATGTGTCTGGAGTTCGTTTGCAGTGGCTAGAAGTCCTGGAGTGCCCAGTCTCTCTCTCTCTCAGTTTATTTCCCTCTCTAAAATAAATAAATAAAAATAAAATATTTTTTAAAACCCTAAAAGTAAAATAAAGTATCAACAGAATACAATGCATGATCTGGATGGGTACCAGCTTGCAAGAGCAGAATAGCTATATTCAGTTACTAGGGCATATGATGGCATTTGAATGTGCCCTCTGGACAACAGAAATATATTAGTGTTAAACATCCCTACTATTTTGATAATGAATTGTGACACATAAGAGAATATTTTGTTCTCAAGGAAATAAATCACTGAGATATTTAGAGATCAAAGAACTGATGATATCTTTAACTTACTCCAAAATTATTAAATAAAAATGAATAGACAGTAATAAACAAATGGGGTAAAATATAAATGACTGGAAAATTAGGTAGAGTATAAGAGAGTCCCTTGTATAATTATTTCAACTTTTCTGTAGTTTTGAAATCATAGCAAAATTATAAGTTACCAATGACCCCAATGAGGAGGGGCAAGGAGGAGGAAAAGGGTGGTAACAGCATGTGTTGTTCCATACTAAGTTTGTCCATAACCAATAAAAGTAAAATAAAAAATACAGACACATCCAACATTATTCCTAAGAACCTAAAGTGAAAATGACACAAATATCCACCAATTGGTGCCATACCTTTCCATATTAAGATATGCTTATATATATTAATACTACCTTTGCCCACAGAATTCAGTGCAATAGCATGCTGTACAGTAGGCTGGTAGCCTGGAATCACACAGCCTGACTTTACCATCTAGGCTTGCATAAGCACATGCTGTGATGTTCTAAAAATTGTTGTCTAATGATGAATTTCTCTGAACAGCTCCTCTGTTAAATAATATGCATTAGCATATATGTATCTATGTAATACATACATATATATGTACTTATGTATGTAATATATATGTATGTATGTATGTATGTATGTATGTATGTATCAACATGACCTCTTAGGTCTTCCAAATACTTTATAAGAAAAAAGTCACACACACACACATATACTATAAAATATATACACTATTTTCATATGTACATATAAAAAGAGTGTACACACACACTTCAGAGTGGGTGCTGATGGAAGTATGGAATGAAACTTGGGCTGAAAGAATGAAGAGAAAAGAAAACAGTATTACAAAATAAAATCAAATGAATCAGAGAAGAGGTTTGTGAGGACTGATGTTGTGATCTGGTCAATGAGATATGATGAGTTTAAATATTTTTCACAAGAAGGGAGTTGATAGAGGAAAGGAAATATTGAACCTTTTACAAGATCCATCTTAGACTCAGGTATTTTTTTTTTATTCCTTAATTCACTTCATAATGCAGACTTACCTGTTTACAAGATATCTTGCTAAATGCAAGGTCAAAGTTTGAATTAGCTGGAAGCATTTCCTGCCCCAGAATATTTTTAATGTGTATTTTTCTACCTAATTCAGAGTTGAACTGGTATTTTTTATGCATGTGAGAGAGTGAGACAGAGTAAAAGAGAGAGAGAGAACTGGTGCATCAGGTCTTCCAGCCACTGAAATCAAACTCCAGATGTGTGTGCCACCTTGTGTACATACGTGACCTTGCACTTGCATCATGTTGTGTGTCTGGCTTACATGGGATCTGAGGAGTTGAACATGGGTCCTTAGGCTTTGCAAGCAAGCATCTTAACTGCTAAGCTATCTCTCCAGCCCCTGCTCCAGAATTTTACCTGCATGGGTGAGTGACTGTGTATGACTGGAGATGTGCATGGCTGGTGACCGGAGATGGAGCAAATCCAGAACTAACCACCTGCACTCCATTTGTACTGTTCTCGTAGGAACATATCCCAGGAGCCACGTTCACTGTTTCCCCTCAGCTTGTTCTTCCTTGCCATTTGCAGCATTGCTTTAATTAATGGTCTCTAGAAGATAGCAATTTTGTTCTGGTGAACTTGCTCTGTTAAGCTAACCCTGTGTGTTATAAAGATGAATCCTTAGTATTGCAAAGCCTGAGGTGAGAGGATTTTAAATCCACCTACATTTGTTGTGCGTTGGGCTGTTGTTCACGTCCTTTGCTATGATGCTTGGTGGACATGTCAGGCCCTTTCTATGAAAATATAATCACTTTCCATACCCTCAGACATAGCATAATATTTTGCATACATTCATCTTTCAGTCATACTGTATTAATAACAAAAGATAGATATGCTGAGAGCAAGTCTGAGATAATGTAGTTGTGGCATCTTGACCCTTGGCTTCTGCTGCAAGCTGCGGACAGGTCTCAACTGACTGCTATTGTATTCTGTTTAGAAGAGAAAAGATTCTAAAGCATTTTTACAAAGCTTAGGATGAATTACCATAGCTTTTGTCCATCGTCAGCAGCATAGACTTCAACTAATGAGAAATATATTTTCCCACAGATGGTCCAAGATGCAAACCATATTGTTCATACATTTGAAAAAAAAAAGAAAAGAAACAATAAAAATAAGATATTAAGTGAGCTTTGAAGTGCCCGGGCACAATGGTAGGTTCCTTTGTTGAATAGCGGGTTTTCCTAATGCCACTCGGCTAGATTCTTATCAAACGTTTCTGAGCAGGAGACAATGAAAATGACCCAGCATGAATAAAAGAACAGACGAGAAATGCAGTGCGATAAAAGCTGGGAAGGAGGCAGGCAAGGGCCTGGGCCCTCATTGAAAACAAACAGCCAAGTGGGAAGAGAAGCGTGCTTTATCTCCAGCAGTCTTTTTATAGCTCTGATCGGAACTGTTTTCCCTTGGAAATGAATGGAGTGCTGGGGAAAGCTGAATGGCCTTGTTCCCTGGCCTTTTCACTGCTCTGAGTAGCCATGTTCATAAGCTATTACTCACAGGCTCCGCAACCAGGCCTGTCGTCATCCAGGTCTCTGCTCTGGGGGTTGGGCTTAAGTGAAGGAAGGGCTGAAGGGTGACAGTAATAGACCTTCGATATGTGAAGGTCGCATGGCTGAGGATGGCAGGCAGCTGTCCTGGGGAGTCTCCCGAGTGGCCGAGGTTGGAGGAGAAGGTGTGAGCAGAGCCGGAGCAGAGGGAAGGTGAGACAGCAGTTCCCAGCTAGACTGCTGCTGTCACGTCTGGGAGCCTCTTCATGTTTACCGCCAATGTGACGTGTTTGCAGGAAACAAATGTAGGTTAGTTGATTGATGAGCCACTCCCTACATAAGAGTATTTCAAACAAAGCTAAAGACATATTGAGGTGAGCCGACTGGGCCTACTAAAGAGAAGGGCCAAGGGGTCCCTCAAAGTCACCGCCTTTCTTGGATTGCACAGGTGGCATCTATCCGATAGTGACTCTGCTCACTACAAGTTTAGTCCATTCTGTTCTGGGTCACTTTATCATGTGACAGGGAATGGGTGAGGCCCTGGGTAGATCTTAGAAATTACCCAGTCATGGCTCCTGCCCTCTGCAAGCAAAACCCGGAATGGAACAGAGAGAAAAACACAAGAATCCTTCCATCACAGGTACCTGAGATGTGCACGGTGCTATCTCAGGAATCCAGTCAAAGTTCATGAGATCGTTGGTGTGTCATGCAGATGGCAAGTGCTCTTTTTATTGAATGGTTACAGTAGCCACAAGTAATAAATCCTGATGCAATTTTCACTTTATTCATGACAATATGCGACTAGAGAGAACTTAAGTGACTCACCAGGAAGCACTAGAGGCAGGCTGAACCAAGCAGTTGAACAGAACCTTATGATAGGTCTCAAAAATAATTCCTATATTTACTCCATGCTGTAGTGACTGTCTAGACCAGGTGTATCATACAGATAATTTCTCAAGATGACACAAAAGCATATTTTTTTTCCCCATTTTGTTTTTCAAACAGGGTCTCAGGCTGGTCACAAACTCATGATCCTTCTGCCTCTGCTTCCTGAGTGCTAGGATTCCCTGTGCGTGTTACATGCCAGGTCCTTATTTTCTCCATTGTGAAAGTGCAAGACTTGGAGATTAAACATTCTGACCAAGTCACACGGCTTCTGATCCTCAAGCAAGGTGCATCCAAGCCCGGAAAAGTGTGGTCTCAAATGTGTGTCATTGGGCTGGAGAGATGGCTTAGCAATTAAGGCCCATGCCTGTGAACTCTAAGGACACAGATTTGAGTCCTCAGAACCCACGTAAAGCCAGATGCACAAGGCAGGGCATGTGTCTGGAGTTCATTTGCAGTGGCTAGAGGCCCTGGCATGCCCATTCTTTCTTTATGTGCCTCCTTCTCTTTCGGGCGCACTTAAATAAATAAATAAATAAAAATCTTTTTTAATGTGTGTTACTCTCAAAATGTATGAGAAGAAAGTACCAGTTATTCTTCAGAGTCCCAGGCCCTGACCTGCTGGAGGCAACTGGAAGACCCAAGGCACTGACTCTGGGAAGTCTCCATGCCACCGAAGGTCCGTCTCACAGGTGAGCTGCTCCTGCAGACCCGCGGCACAGGCCACCTCCAGGAAGAGGAGCTGGCATGTCCGAACAAGTCAGGCTGGCCGCGTAGTGGCTGTTGTAAAACTCTGATGTTACATGACAGACTACAACAACTTAAGTGGCTTCAAACAACGCGCATCACTGTGTTGCAGACTAGGGCCTCCCGTGGCTTGCCATTTTGGTCAGTTGCGGTCTCATCCAAGCTGCAGACTTGATTCAGCTTTCCGCAGTTGTAGAACTAAAATCCTAACCCCGTAGTGGCAGCCCCTCTCCATAGGCTGGGGGAGAACGCAATTCTATGTTTCTTCAAAGTCAGCCAGAGCTTGTGAAATCAGTGTTCATGTGTTCTCCAGAAGCATATTAAGAAGGGACCTAGGGAAGGTAATTAGGCCATGAGGATGGAGCCTCCAGAAGTAGAATCAGAGCCCTAGTCAAAGGACCCCTATGCTGGCCTGTGGCACACACCTGCCCTTCCAGCACGTAGGAATCTAAGGCAATATGTTTCTGAGTTTCAAGCCAGCCTGGGCTACATACTGAGACCACATATCAAGAAAACAAACAACCGGATAAACAAACAGGGAGCTCAGAAGATAGCTTAGTTGGTAGAGTGCTTGCTTTGCAGGCATGAGGAACTGAGTCCAATACCCAGTGCACCATGTAACCATGGTGGTATGGTTGTGCATTTCTGTAACCCCAATTCTGGGGAGGGAGAGACAGGCAGATCCCCGGCCAGCCAGTCTCATCTTGTTGGCAATCTCCAGGCCAATGAGAGAACCCTGTCTCCAAAAGAGATGGACAGGACTTGAAGATGACAACAGAGGTTGTCCTCTGGCCTCCACACACACTTAGCCACACATGTTCCCACACATCACACTCATGCAAAAGAAGAAGGAGGAAGAAGAGGAAAAGAGAAAAGAAAAGAAAGAAACAGACAAATGGGACCCCAAGTTTCTCTGCTCATTTTCTACTATGGAGGATACAAGAAGGCAGCTATCTGCACACCAGGAAAAGAACCTTCCTGACCATGTTGCTGCCTTGAACTTGGATTTCCAGCGCCCAGAACAGGAAGTATAAAGCTCTGTTAGTTATAAGCCACTCAGTCTATGACACTTCACTCTAGCAGCCCAAACTCACTACAGCACTGTCTCTCCCCTGAGGAGGGACCCAGGCTCCTTTAAAGGATCTTCATCTGATAAAGTCAGACTCACCCAAGATAATTTCCCCTTTGTCTCAGAAATAAATTGAATTGGGGTCCACAATTACATTTGCAAAATCTCTTTATCTTTCCTGTGTAATGTTATGCAGTCACTGAGGCGATATCCCACCCCATTCATAGTGAAGGAGACTCAGGAGAAAGCTAGCTTCTTTTAAGCAGTTTCAGCGAAGGACAAGAACGTACAGAAATAACCAGAAGGCTCCATTCCTCCATGTCAGGAATGGAACTTTTGGCAGGAATGCACCTCGTGTCTAGACGCAGTGTCCCTGCTGCCACAGGCTAGCGTAGATTACCTAGATGGGGCAGCCTTTGGGGTCTGTCCTTCAACTCTACAAACCAATCAGGTCCTTTCCTTACATACCTAAATCTGATGTAAGAATCCATTTTCAATAGACTGTAAAAGCTTGTCCATTCTCTCCCTGACTGGGTAAGCCTAAGTCTGGCTCCCCCACCCACACTCAGCCTGGCTGGATGGGGCAACAGTGGAGTACTATTTTTTGGTCTGGGTAATTTTCTACCTACCTATGCTTTATGCCTTGGGGTAACTTCTTGTTTTTAAATTTTTTGTTTATTTTTACTTATTTATTTCACAGCAACAGACAGTCAAAGAAAGAGGCAGATAGAGAGAGAGAATGGGCATGCCAGGGCCTCCAGCCACTGCGAATGAACTCCAGATGCATGTGCCCCCTTGTGCATCTGGCTAACATGGGTCCTCAACCCTGGGTCCTCAGGCTTCACAGGCAAGCACTTAACCACTATGCCACCTCTCCAGTCCCTTGGGGTAACTTCTCACTTCAAATACATGTGTGATTTTCCTCTGATCTCTGACTCTACCATGTGCATATTTACTTTACACCCCATATCTACCACGTGGATATTTCCTCTAAACTCTGGGCCTGCTACTCGTATAATTTCTCTAAATTTGGGACAACCATGGATATAACTCTCTTTACTACCCATTTCTCACTGCCTGGTACTCTCTCCCTCCTATTCTCAAATCATCACCACTTACTCTTAACTTTCTTCCATGGGAAGGCTCAGGGCACATGCTGTGTGCTTTCCACATGAGTGTGTGTTTCTTCTAAATCTCTCTACATAAGCTCTTGGGTCCTATTTTCCATGTGCTTATGACTCTGGTCCAGACTTTTTCTAGATCCCAATTTTCCTTAAATAAACTTGTGATTACTCCCTAAACCCAGTAATTCATAATTTATTCTTCTTGAGTCCATTTTTTCTTTTTTTTGGTTTTTTGAGGTAGGGTCTCGCTCTAGCCCTGGCTGACCTGGAATTCACTATGTAGTCTCAGGGTGGCCTGGAACTCTTGATGATCCTCCTACCTCTGCCTCCTGAGTGCTGGGATTAAAGGCATGTGCCACCATGCCTGGCTTTGAGTCCATTTTTAATCAACTCTTTGTTAAAATTTGTTAGGAACTTAATATTGGGGTTCATAAGCTTGAGAGGCCCTTTCAAAACCCCCAAATCCTACACCAATAGGACTTTACCTATACTCACAGAGCATGGGTTACAGACAGCATGTGTATAGATGCTGACAGCTGAGGGTGGGGAATTTATGCCCAACACTACACATGCCCTGGCTTCTTTTGGGTTCAGTCAGCACTCAATTGTGTAGGTAGGGCTGGAAAAATTTCTGCGTGAGCTGCATGTGTTTTGGAGTTCTGCTTCCCACTTTCTCATACACATCACACCAACAATAGTCAGCTATGGCCACAGATCAACATTTCTGATGAAAAAAGTTCATGGGAAAAGGGTGACATTTATGTGTGAAGTTGAGATGGTAGGTAGCTTCAAGGGCTATCTTAATTGTCTCTGCTTCCCCCTCCTCCTCTGTTGCTGACAGTCAGGATTTAGCTATATGTCATGTTTGTTGAAAGAAGTAAGTAGGAAAAGGCCAAGGCTGGTGCCTAAGGAGTGAGAGGAAGCACAGCCTGAAGACCACTCACTGTCAGCGGGTGGAATTGGCTTCTAGACTTAAAGAAGTTATCTTTGAACAGCCTTGGAAACCAGCATTCAAATTCAATCAGAGATCTCTTCTAAGTGGAGCCTGATCACTTTCTCATGGGTTGTCTGTTCACATCCCACCTGGGGCTTGGTTTGTTCCATCCTGCTGACCACTTTCTCACATTCGTAAGCCAAGAAGGGGTTGAACAATGAACAAAGGGTCAAGGTTATGACATTAAGTGGATTTGTACAAAAAAAAGCTATTTAGGGCTGTCAATCTCATCCAAAAAGGTCCCACACTTCAATATCCTTAGAAAGCTCTAGCACTAGCGATGCCAAAACACACACACCGGTTGCCCCAAAGTCTAGCTGAGATGGTGACCAAACTCTTAATTCCATGGAAAACCACCAGCACTGTGATCAAAGGCTAACACTTAATGCAGCCTCAAGATGAAGAGTTATCTTTCCTGTATTCCTCTGCCTCGGGGGTCAGCTCTGCTCAGAGCAAAGCCAGCATTCAAACACTCTGCTTCTAGGCTTGGGTGAGAAAAGTTTTGACTTGAGAGAGAGGCAGAGGACATTTTGTGGACTTGACATCTGGGGCGCAGCCGGGGGTAAGTGTGAGTCTAGAATATTCCTTTAGGCTTCCTCGCCTCCTCGCTCACCATTTCCAAACAGCCACAACCTTGAGGGCCTCCGTGACATTTAAGTCTCTTCCTGGGTCTGTAATGAATCTGTGTAATGAAGTTCTTATAAATATTACAAGAGATTTATCACTTCAGTGTGAGATTCTCTGATACCAGCAGGGAGTTTTTAAACATAACTGGCAACAAAAAGCATATGGTCAGGGCTTCAAGTTACTGCTTTCTTTCTTTTCCTTTCTTTTTTTTTTTAATTGTTGTCTGCCAAGGACAATATATTTTTTTTCCTTTCTTCAAAATAAACATTGTGCAGGAATGTGTCTCAGCAAATGGCTGGGGCTCTATTATATTTCATGCAGCTTTCTAAACAATTTCCAACCCTGGGCTGGCCTGGTGTCAAACAGAAGGCAACCAACAATAGCAAAATCCCATTAAAGCCAAGAAGGTTCCTTCCTGAGGTGAACCTGGCCAGAAATAGTCATCTTGGCTCCTTCTCCAGTTTGGCACCAGGGACTAATAATGCACGGTCTCCTAATGGAAATTATCTAATTTCATCCAAGAGCTCCTCCAGAGAGAGCCGGGCTGACGCACTAACAGTCAATATAACAACATTCTTCTTGAAGTGCTGAACAATGGGCCTTTGCAGGGACTGTGATAAACCACGTCACTCTCCGGACAAACATGAGTGTAAAAATAGGCTTCAGAGGCATTGACACGGCCACCTCATTCCTCAGGAGGAAGGCCCGTGGAGGAGGGTTTGTTCAGGGGGTGTGCTGGGAATGCTCCTTCAGATGTAGTGGGAGAGGGACAGTGGGAAAAGAAGGGAGACCGAACAGGATTGGGAAATGACAATGAAGAATGGATGAATGAGTGGCCCATTGGACATGGTCAGTCAACGTAAATCATGTTTTTTGTGTAATTCCCACTAATATCAACAGGCTATTTTTCAAATACTACATGTAAGGAGGAGCAGCTAGCAGAAAAAAAAATGTTCCACTTAATATCTACATTTATACTATCTCTGTCATCTATGCCATCTATATATACACCTAATCATATATCTATCACCTATCTATTATCTATCTATCTATCTATCTATCTATCTATCTATCATCTATCTGATTTTATTGTCCTCATGAGAACACAAGGAACATTCCAGTCAGGTGTCATGACACATGCTTTTAATGCCAGCACTTGGGAGCTGAGGCAGAAGGATCAAAAGTTCTATTTCAGACTAGGTTAAACAGTGAATCAATAAGCTAGGAGATGGCATCTGTATGGAAATATGGGATGATTTTCACAGGCCATGGCCCTGCAACAGATCACAAAAGCTTCTTTTTGAGTCCAGGTGTGGGGGCACCGTTTAATGTTCAAGAGGTTGAGGCAGGAGGGCTGAGAAAAGCAAGGGTAGCTTGGGCTACACACTATGACCCTGTCTCAAAAGGGAATGAAGGAAGAAAGGAAGGAATGAGGGCTGGAGAGTTTACTTAGTGGTCAACGTACTTGCCTACAAAGCCTAAGGACCCAGGTTCAATTCTCCAGTCCTACGTAAGCCGGATGCACGTGGTGGCACATGCGTCTGGAGTTCATTTGCAGTGGCTAGAGGCTCTGGCATGTCCATTCTTACTCTCTCTCCCTCTCTCAAATAAATAAAAAGAAGCGTTTTTAAGAAAAAATGAGAACAGTGAGAGGCTGGACCTCTAACATGACACCGGGGAGCGTGCTCTGGTTACAGTCACACCAGGGAAGTAGTGTGCAGAGTCGGAGTCACAGGGGGATGCACAAGCATGTATGTGCTGGCTTTCACAGGCCAATATCAAATCCAGACCTGTGTTTAGTGCACCGATAACACTTGGGATTTCAGAGCAAAAGTCTGTGTCTGGGGAAAGCCAGAGTGAAAAGGCAAGTACCGTGGGGTGGTACTTACACCCTCTCAAGGTGACCTGTGATCCACATCTCAGTACTAGGGCGGGGAGATGGAAAAGTGCTTGTCAGGTAGGCATGGGGACCTGAGTTTGGACCCCTATTTTTACCTTTGTAAAAATTCTAGGCATGCACCTGTGATCTTGGGGCTGGGGAAGTAGAGATCAGGGCTTGCCAGCTAACTAGTCTAGCTGAATTAATGAGCTCTAGGTTCACTGAGAGACAATGTCTCAAAAATATAAGGTGGTGAGTGACTGAGAAAGAAACTAGACATCCACCTCTGGCCACCATATGCATGCACACACATGAAACACACACATGCATACACACATGCATGGACATGTACACATGCAAAATGTTTTTTAAACAGTCAATCCATCTTATTTATTTATTTTTTAAAAAATTTATTTGACAGAGAAAGAGGGGAAGAGAGAGAGAGAGAGAGAGAGAGAGAGAATGGGCACGCCAGGGCTTCCAGCCACTGCAAACAAACTCCAGATGCATGTGCCCCCTTGTGCATCTGGCTAACATGGGTCCTGGAGCATCAAACCTGGGTCTTTTGGCTTTGCAGGCAAATGCCTTAACTACTAAGCCATCCTTCCAGCCCTGGAAAACATTTTTAAAAACTTTAAAACTTAATTCAAATAGGCTAGTATTAGAGAGTTAATAGTGGATAAAATAGAATTTAAGGCCAAACACAGTAGAAAAAAAGGAGACCTATTTATAGTGATTTAAATATCCTGGAAGATGTTATTAACCTCATGCATCCAACAACTTCAAAATATACAAAGCAAAACTAATGGAAACATAAGTTGAAACTCATAGAGACATAAACAAAATTAATTAAATATACATAATTTGTGATATGAAAATAATATTTGAGTAATGTACATAGCTAACAGAAAAGTGTAAAACTTGGTATGTAACAGATAGAACTCTTTTGCATGTGTACTCCGTGTGTGTGTGTGTGTGTGGTGTGCACACATATGTGAAGATGCCCTCACAGGCATGTGGAGCCCAGAGGAGAATGGCAGGCGTCCTTCTTCTATGTCTCATCTGGGTATTTCCTTGAGATGAGTCTCCTTTTGAATGCAGAGCTGTGATTTTCACAAGTCCCAGGATTCTCTGCTCTCTACTCCCCACAGGACCAGGGTTACAGATGTGTGTGACCGCAGCCCGCTTTCCACAAGGACCCTGGGGATTGAAACTCAGGCGGCTGAGACCTTCTCAGGCCCTCATGTTTGCAGCAAGCACTCTTACCTTCTGAGCCATCTTCCTAGCCAGTAACTTTTGTTTTTTTAAATATACAGCAGAATTGTCCAAAATTAGGTCACTTGTGGAGTTGCAGAGAAACTACCAACCAATCTTCAAGTGAGTGGATTACATGTCTCCTTTCCGAGTATTATGGGATAAAAACAGAAGTTAATGAGCATAATCAATGTGCACATGTGTGCACACTCACACATAAGTCTCTCCACTTGGGAAGTTCAAAACAACCTTCCAAGTTCTTGGATATAAAAGCAAAGCAAAACTATTTAAAAATAACTTATAAAACCTCTTATCAAAACAAGTGGGGTATAGCTGAAGCAATGATTAGGAAAGTTTGTAGTTGTAAAAAATGCATGTTTCAAGCCAGCTAACTAATTGGTCTGCTTATCTGAATGTGTTTCTGCAGAAATGTAGAGAGCTGGCAATAGTGATGCCATGTTACGAGCCTTAAGGACAGCTGAGGTCGTTAAGGTCCCTGAAAATGGCTACAATACCTTAATGTTGAAGCATTTTCATAAGACTTAATTTTAATGTAACTTGTTCTAAGTTTAATGAAAGCTAAGAATTAATAAATTGCATATTTTTTTGAAAAAAGAATGCATGCTTCTTAGAAAATAAGGGGTATGGATGGAGAGAGGAGTTGCGAGGGAAAAGTGGAGGTGGGAATCACCATGGTTTATTGTCTATAATAACGGACGTTGTTAATAAAAATATCAAAACAAAAAATCAAAGCAGCCAACTTAGAAACAATAAAAAAGAAAAGGCATTAGAGAAAAAACAGAAATCTTGACATGGATGCAAATTCAGTCTTAAAAGGCAAGTGCTGAATTGTCTTTAGCAGAATCGACTGACCCGGGTGCTCTCAAAGGCCTAGTTAAAGGAAGTGTCAGTAAGATTTCTGGTGTGTTCTGCGTTCTGCACTGCCAAGACTCAATAGCAGACTGTAAGTAGAGGCTTCAGTGCAGGACCTGGCATCAGAATAAGTACAAGTTAGCTGTTACTGCCATTACTGTATTTTTTGTGGCAGGGAAATCACAAAGCATACTTTATTGGCTTTAATTTACTGCATGAAGCTCTGCCTGGAGGTTACCTTTTTTCTTTTTCTTTTTTAAATTTATTTATTTATTTGAAAACTACAGACACAGAGAGAAAGAGGCAGATAGAGAGAGGGGGAGAGGGAATGGGCGTGCCAGAGCCTCCAGACACTGCAAACAAAACTCCAGATGCATGTGCCACCTTGTGTGTGTGGCTAACATGGGTCCTGGGGAATTGAGCCTCGAACCGAGGTCCTTAGGCTTCCCAGGCAAGTGCTTAATCGCTCAGCCATCTCTCCGGCCCAGGGTTACCTTTTTTTCTCGTTAGCTTTGTTAATGAGTACCTCTGCTCCCTGTCTGCTCCTCTGTTCTCAAGACCCTGACCCGTGGGCAGACTACCTTCTACAGATGCTTTGGTAAGTATACAGTTCAAGAAGTCATTTCTTCACATGGTATAATTATTAATATTTTATATTTTATAGATTTTTTGAGAGAGTGGAGGAGAGAAGAAGGAGGAGGAGGAGGAGAAGAAAAAGAGAGAGAGACTTTGGGTGTCCTATGGTCTCTTGCCATTGCAAACAAACTCCAGATACATGCACTGCTTCGTGCATCTGGCTTCACGCGGGTGCTGGGGCTTCAAACCCAGGCTGGCGCACTTGGCAGGTAAGCGCCTTAATCACTACACCAGCTCTCCAGATCCTTCACTTGGTATTCTTACTGCAGTCAGTATTGTTTTGTTTTGTATCAGACTCATTATTTATGATTTTGGCAGAACCTGTGGCGCCATATGTCGACACCCCATTTGCTAAGTCTATTTCTATTTGCCAGTCCACATGTGGGTTATGGGAGACGCAGAATGAGTCTGAATCTCTTTGCAGAAGTGACTCGGCCAGCAAAGCAGATGGAGGTGCAGCGACCACACAGCACACTGGGGCTGTGACCAAGGTAAATACAGACTGCTCTGGGATGCTGGGGAAGGAAAGCTCACAGTGACAACTGAATAAAGAGTGGGAACGGGGCAGGATAGATGGCTTAGTGGTCAAGGCATTGCCTGCAAAGCCAAAGGATCTAGGTTTGACTCTCCAGGACCCACGTAAGACAGATGTACAAGGGGGTGCATGCGTCTGGAGTTCTCTTGCCGTGGCTGGAGGCCTTGGCATGCCCATTCTTTTTCTTTCTCTCTTTCTCTCAAATAAATAAAATAAAATAAAATAAATATATTTTTTAAAAAAGAGTGGGGATGAAGTCAAAGAAACTTCTGGAAAGAGCCGTCACGTAGGATTAACTCTGAAGGACAAGCAGGAGCTAGCCAGGAACACAGAGTGAGGGATGGAGTGAAGGCTGCTCCTGGCACAGGAGTGTTGTGTGCAAGTGCAAGAAGGTAAATTAAGTGCCAGGCTTCACAGGGGTGCAGGAATTGGATCGCTGTGTCTTGAAGTTGCATTTTCCTTGGTGCCAGTGATGCTGAACATCAAATCTGGGACACCATTACTTTGTACGACATAACAATGATTTACTCTTATGACACCTTTGATAGTATTTTTTAGTCACCATATTTGGGCTTGTGATCAAGTTGGAGTTATTTGCATATACATAACTTCATAATTTTGTTTGTGACTAGCCAGTTGTCATAAGCCACTGGCTAAGCATTAGCAGTCTTTTCTCATTGACTTGACTTGTCACCCTTGTCACACGTCTGTTGTTTTGGGTAAGGCCTTAGCTCTGTGTTCTCGATCCTGTTCTACTGGCCTATGTGCCAGTACCACAGTGTCTTTTACCTTTCTTTTCTTGTGGAACTAGGGGTCAAATCCAGGGCCTTGTGTGTGGTGGGCAAACCTTCTACACCCCTAACCCTGTCATATAGCTTCACTACAAGTAAGATTTACATTAAGATTTCAAATCAATTAGCAACTGTGAGCACTCCAACTTTGTTGTAATTTTCCAGGCTGTTTTAGTTTTTGAGATAATCATGTGAGTTCCCCCCCCCCCCACCATCTTTTTTCTGCTAGTAGAGTGAATTGTCTTGTTTGCTTTAGTTGTTTTACCAACTTTGAATTCCGGGGGTACATCTTGGCCACAGTGCCCAGTTCTATTTATACATACAATAAGTTTGCTTCTATAGGTGTAAGGGATATTGCTATGTATTGCTTTTTGAGGTAGGACCTGGCCTTAGCCCAGTCTGACCTGGAATTCACTATGCAATCTCAGGCTGGCCTCATACTTACAATGGTCCTCCTACCTCTGCCTCTGGAGTATTGTGTGGCGGGGTGGTCTGAATCAGTTGTCCTCATAAATTCTTGTGTTCTGAATGCTTTCTTCCCAGCTAATGGAAATTTGGGAGACGGAGTCTTGCTGGAGAAGGTGTGTTCTTGGGGTTGAGCTTAGGGGTTTTATAGCCAGCTCCAGTGCTTGGTTCCCTCTCTTGCTAATGTTTTCCACCAGCTGTGGCAAGGAGGTGATGTCCAGTCTCAGAGCACGCCATGCTGTCCCCGGCCATCATGGAGCTTCCCTTCGAGACTATAAGCCAAAAGAAATACTTTCCTCCCATCAGCTGCTTTTGGTCCGGTGCTTTTTACCAACAACAAGAAGACAACTGCAGCATATGGCAAGCACTTTAGCTACTGAGCCATCTCCCAAGCCCTGCTGTTGTTTTTGTTTTTCATTTATTTATTACTATTTGTAAGCGGGGGGGGGGGGAGAGAAAGGGAGGGAGAGGGAGAAAGAGAATGGGCGCACCAGGGCTTCTTACCTCTGCAAACAAACTCCAGATGCATGTGCCACTTTGTGCATCTGGCTTCACATGGGTACTGGGGATTCAAACCTGGCGTGTCAGGCTTACAAGCAAGCTACTGGACTACTAAGTCATCTCTCCCACCCACACTGTTGGGATCAATTAAAGGCTGTTTTGTGTGGCCCAAAGCTCAGGGTGGGTGTTTCAGATAGGAGATAACTAAGCAAATTTATTATCTTGAATCTACTGTTTGGCTTTCATTTTGCTTCGGGGCAAGAAAGAATAGATAACATCTGTTGTTGTCAGTTTACCTTTTAGTTTTGTGGCCTGTTTAAAGCCCTCCCAAGCTGTTCTTTGGTGCACTTTAAATTAAGCAGGGGGAAGTAGTTGTTAGAGGAATACTTGCAGTAATATTAGCCTTTCTGGGTTTTCCTTTTGTGTTTTTTAGAATCTGCATCCTGTCCCAATTTCCTCATTCCTTGCCTACCCTAACATTTCCTCCTGAATTTGCTGCCCTGCATATTTGGTATCCATATAGGCAGCACCTAAATCATAAATGCTGGTGTTGATGAAGATTATACTAAGTAATTAAGTGCATGTGGCTGACTGAATCCCCTTGGGTCCAGGTCAATTACTAAGTGAGTTAAAGGATTCAATCCACCAGCAGCCCGTCATTAACCACATGTCATTATCTTGTTCTAATGTGCTTTATTCAGCCTCTGCCAAATGTTTTGCTTGCAGAAAAAAAATGTAGCCTTTCCATGCTATTTCTTTAAGTTTTTATCATTTAGTTTTTCCCTCTTATCTTCTCTATCCACAGGATTTATTAGTGTTAGCACACAACATATGAATTCACTGTTTCTTTGCTATTTTGCTATAAGAAAGCATGAAGGACAAGAGAAGCCAGAGACTTTATCTTACTGTGTTCTGCCAAGTTGCAGGTGCTTAGATGAATTCTTGGCATAGAATACCTGTCTCCATGAATTATTTGTGAGTGTAATGAGTGAATCATTTGACATGCTTAATAACATTTTAAGAGACAAATGTTATTTGTTTGAAATAACTTGTTCTTCAAAAAAAAATCCATGTTGGGCTGGAGAGATGGCTCAGCGGCTAAGCACTTGCCTGTGAGCCTAAGGACCCCGGTTCAAGGCTTGATTCCCCAGGACCCACGTTAGCCAGATGCACAAGGGGGCGCACACGTCTGGAGTTCGTTTGCAGTGGCTGGAAGCCCTGGTGCACCCATTCTCTCTCTCTATCTGCCGCTTTCTCTCTCTCTCTGTCTGTCACTATCAAATAAAAAATAATTTTAAAAAAATCCATGTTGTTTTGGTATAATACTATAAGCTTTTCAAAACTGACCTACTTAATATTCTAATCTAGAATTTCCAGAGGACATTATCACATTTATTTTGAATACTTGGACCCCAGCTGGCGGGAATTTGGGAAAGCTGTGGGGGCTTTTGGAGGTGGAGCCTTGTTGGAGGAGGTATGTTGCTGGGGTTGGGCTTTAGGGTAATGTAGCCCAGCTCCAAGCCCAGTACTTAGACTCCTTCCTTCCACTTGATATGGTCTATCATGCCTCCCCCAACATGATGAAGAAAAACCTTGACATTGTGAGAGAAATAAACCCTTCCCCCATAAGCTGCTTCTTGTGAGTGTTTTGTCCCAGCAATAAGAAAGTAATTGCAATGATAACAGAGCTTATGTTGCGAACATTAGCAAAGAACTAGGAATAAGAAGGACATTTAAAGCCAAACCTATTAGGTAATCATATTAAACATATTTCAGAGAAAGTTTTAATTATGAGTGATAAGCACCATTACCTGCATTATGAAATTAACTATAGATTTTTGGCTGGGGAGAAGTTAAATGTCACTATTCCCTTTTGTCTATTTACCTTCCTCCCTTCCTCCATCCCTTCTCTCCTTCCTTCCTTTTTGCCTTTTACAAAAAGCAAGGTGGTTAACTGGGAATTGCTGAAACTAAGGCTAAGGAAAGTTTCAACTGCCAGGAGCACTGGTCAGGAGACACAGCAGTCTCTTGCTGCTGCAGACTGAAGCGGTGATCTCCATGGACACTTGGCAGCTCAGGAAAGTTTAGAGCTCTGGAGAGACATAACAAGAAATACATATATACAATGGAATTCTATTTAGCCATAAAGAAAAATGACTTAATTTTGAAATTACTGGAAAATGGATGGACCTGGAAAATATTATCATATGTAAGGTAACCCACATACAGAAAAACAAACATCTCATGTTCTCTCTCATATGTGGATCCTAGTTTAGAATTCATATATATGAAGGAGAGTGTATAGACACCAGGAAACTAGAAAGGAGCCCAATGGGAATGAAGGGGTGGGAAGAGGCTTCAAGAGAAAATGGGAGGGAAGGTAGCTGATCTTAAATGACATGAAAGTCCATGGGGATATACCTGGTGTAGGAGGATAAAAGCAGAGTAGTGGGCAGGGGAGATAGGAGAGGGAGGGTAACTTTAAAACAAAGCTAGATATATGTATTGATAAAGAGTAAATAAAGAAAAAGAAAGAAACAGGTTGCATGAGACTTGACCTCAACTGACAGTGCATATGAAGCTGTGTCAGGAAAGAGTATTAAAAATAATAGGAGAGATGGCTTAGTGGTCAGACACTTGCCTGTGAAGCCTAAAGACCCAGGATCGATTCCCCAGGACCCATGTGAGCCAGATGTACAAGGTGGCACATGTATGTGGAGTATGTTTATAATGGCTGGAGGTTCTGGTGTACCCATTCTCTCTCTCTCTCTCTTTCTCTCTCTCAAACAACTAAATAATTTTTAGAAAGAAAAAATAAGCACATAACAGGAAGATCTTTGAAGATGTTTTGCAGGGACATGGAACCCATACCAGGAGTTAGACCAATCAAGACAGTCCACAAAACACAAGTTCGGACTGTGCAAGAAGTGATGGGTATAGACTCTAGAGGGGGGGGCCTTTCAGAAGGAAGATGGAATGAGTGGGACACTGACACACATCTTGACTGACAGTCAACCAACCACCATGAACATTTGTGTGTCTGGTGCTGCTCATAAAGTGTACAGTGGTACATCTCCAACACATGTCCTTCCTTGTGGGGTTACTCGAGGGAGACAGGCATAATAAACATGCATGAAAAGTAGATAAGCAGTTCCATGTATTCCCAAGTGCTGAGGAAGACATAACAGGATGGCATCATAAAGCAAGGAGTGGGTTACAGGGATGGCTTCTCTTTCTTATAAACAATTGCAATTGAGTTGAGCTCTGAGTGACAAATAGAGGGCCACCGTGCAAAACTCTCCAGAAGGGTATGTGTATTTTCCTGGTGCTGGGAATGGAACCTGGGGTGCACCATGTGGATGCCAGGCAAGTGCTCTACTCCTGAGCAACACCCCAGTCCTCCCAGTGAAAGGTAAGTTAGCAGAGGAAATCACAAGTGTGCAGCCACTGTCCTGAGCACCTTGTAGGGACAGAGAAGGCCGGTGAGGTAGAAGCATGGGAGATGAGAGCAGAGGAAGGCAGATTCAATCAGCAAACCAGTTTATGGGGGGGGGGGTTCTATGTGCCAAGGAAGTCCTTTAGCCTTCAGCTCTTTGGAAGGATGAAGAAGAGTACATCGGACTGGAGAAGGTCTAACTGGGTAGAGGATATGAGTTGAGTCCATACAGATGGAAGGTTTAGATACACAGGCCAGGCAAGATTCTTAAACATGAAGGTGATGGTGTCTGGGAGAGAACATTCTAGCCCATTGTATTAGCTACTTTCTGCTTTGTTGTTACAAACACCTGACAAAAGTGACTTAAGGAAGAAGGAGTTTACTGAGGCTCATAATACGCAAGGGTATGGTCTATTGCGGTGGGGAAGAAATGGGGCCAGCAGCATGAAGGAGCTGCTCACGTTGCAGCCACAGCCAGGCAGAGAGACGCCAATGCAGGTGCTTGGCTTCCTTTCTCCTTCTTATGCTACCTAGGACACTGGCCCATGAAATAGTACCACCCACAGTTAGGGTGGGTGCTCCCACTTCAACAAACCTTATCTAGCGAACCCCTTCCACTGAACTTCTTCTTATTGCCAACCAATCCTTCTTCCATTTTGATGTCTTTTATTTTGTCCTCCACAGTCCATGGCAGGATGTTGATGTACAAGTATTAGGCAGGTAATGTGAACTCCTGGGTGGTCGTGAGTGCAATGGCTATTGCATGACCAGAAGACCATGATCCAAAGCACTCCTCCCCAACTTCTGGCTCTTACATTCTTTCTACTGCCTCTTCTGTGATGTCCCCTGAGCCTTGGCGGAGGTGATATGGATGTCTCACTTGGTGCTTGAGGACTCAGCTGTCACTTATCCCCAGAATCTGACAAGTTTAGAATAGTCCCAGTAGTCATCTCCACCTGCAAGAAGAAACTTCTCTGGCTAAAAGATGAGAGCAGTACTAATCGATGGATAAAAATATAAATATACATATTCAGAGGACAAGTATGGGCACAGCATATCCATTTAGCCAAAAACAACAGTAGTTTCCTCTTTAGGGCCTACAGTCTTCTTAGCCACAGACTTCTGACTAGGTTTTCAGTAGCAGGCCTGCATTTCTTCCTGTGGAGCAGGTCTTCAATCCAATCAGAGCAGTTAGTTACTCCCATACCAGACATGCCATGATTATACCAGTGGGCACATCTTGCCTGACTAGCTGCAAATCTCTTTTTGAGGATGTGTTTTATAGAAATAGTGACCAGCATATAAGGTCTTACACACAAGGGTGTTGCTTGCAAACCTGATTGTAGTGGAAGAAACCCAGAAGCCAAGCCAAGTCTATCAGAGAATGATACATTTTCTGACATTCACATTGTGGCATATAATGCAACTAAAAAGCAGTGAACAAATAAGCGCATGTTGGAGTGAAGCACATGGGGGGGAACAGGAAAACTGAGCCCTGGAAATAAACAACAGGATACATTCTGTCTGCAGAGGAAGGGCACAAGCCCAGGACGCAGAGATCGTACTGTCCATGTGACGACTTCCTCCCTCTTTCTCAGGGCTCCTTGGCTTCTCCTTCAGATAGGCTTTCTTTTCTGGGTATGATGATGGTTGCTCAAGCTTACAGTTCCTTAAAAGCTCATTATTCTGGAGAAAGGAATAAGTCCATGGAGTCCGACTCTTCCTGTGGTTGTCCGTTCTTCTGTGTCATGCTTGTCCTGTGTGAGGTCCCATGATTTACCACCAGCAGCTGGTGGAGAATGGTGGGCAGGTCCCAAGAAGAAAATATGCAGGGTGGTTGAAAAGGTAACAGATGTTTACTGTAATTTCCATGCCATCTTTCTCAGAAGCTCAGAAGCTTCCATTTCATCACTTTCAATTTTTCATGATACTGATCACAAAAAAGAAAAAGAGGGCTGGAGAGATGGCTTAGCGGTTAAGCGCTTGCCTGAAAGCCTAAGGACCCCGGTTCGAGGCTCGGTTCCCCAGGTCCCACGTTAGCCAGATGCACAAGGGGGCGCACGCATCTGGAGTTTGTTTGCAGAGGCTGGAAGCCCTGGCGCGCCCATTCTCTCTCTCTCCCTCTATCTGTCTTTCTCTCTGTGTCTGTCACTCTCAAATAAATAAATAAATAAATAAATAAATAAATAAATAAATAATTAAATAATTAAAAAAAAAAAAGAAAAGAAAAAGAGACTCCGTCAGCCCTGATGGGATAGGCCTGTAATTCTAGTACTTTGGGGGCTGAGGAAGAAGAATCACAAGTTCAAGGCCAGCCTGGACAATGTATCCAGACCCTGTTTCAAAATAGAAAGTATAAAGAAGGCTTAGGATAGAGTTCCGTAATATAGCATGCTCCGTCAAGGCAGGCATCTTCCCTGTGTCTCTGTACTTCTCTGATTCCTGTCATGAAAAAAGAAGATAGAAAAATGATGGGAGAAATTGATTAATCTAGATAGGAAGGCAATGAACCCACCTAGTATTTCAAACATTAATTAGTCCACAATGGTTTTAGAGAAACTCATATGGTTCTGGACCTTGGCTAGATGCACAGACACAGCCCCTGTGCTCACAAACTTGAGAATCTGACATAGTTGGAGGACAGGTAGCAAACACCTGATTGTGATTGGGACAAGGATTCAAGCACCAAGGAGGTACTTAGAGTGACATGAGGGAGTGAAGATTGAGACCTAACCTATCTGGGAAAGTAAGGAGAAGGGGTCACTGTAAGACACAGAGAAAAGAGGATAGAGTTGGCTTTGACCAGAGGAGTGATAGTTGTAAAATGTGGGTTGCCAACAGTTCATGTTGAAACACAGAGCAAATTGGAGATAGGCAAGTGTGGATACAGAGAGGACACTGTTGAGACCCAACTTAATAGTGACCATGGGGTAGTGGGAGGTGGAGATGGATTAGAGGTGAGTAATGAGACAAAAAAGATGCTTGGGACAAATGTCAGGCTTTAACTTGAAGAAAAATCCAGGAAAGCTGTGAGAACTTTTCCAAGAATTGTGAAGGTGAACCAGTTTGGAGGTAAAAGAGCTTGCATTGGGGCATGTAGGATTTGAGAGACAAGAGGCAACAGATTTTGAGTGGGTGCCTAGATACATGGAGAAGATACAGAGGGTTCACATGGATTCATAATGCTAAACCAGTGTCTACTGAGAGTTTGGCCTGGGTTCTATGGATAATATTCAACAACCTTTTTCTTGTTGTTGTTCTTGCAGTGCTGGAATTGAACCCAGGGCTTTTCACATTCTAGGCAAGTTCTCTACCACTGAGCTACACCACCAGCAATCAACCACACTTTCTGCCCCATATAAGCACATCTGCGTTAGCTTGATGTTTGTATTAATCTCGTTACGTGTTTCCCAGTGGAGACAGCAGACTATCATTGGTCACACAGGTTCTGCATGAGTTCACAGTCAACCTGCTAAGACTTTTGAAGCCAAACCTCTTTCCAAAGGACATAATGAGTGACAAGTAAGTGGAGCCTGCTAAAGTACAGAGGGAAGGAAGCAGTGTCCTCATATGGCAATGTGCCCCCTTCACTAAGAGGGCTCGGACGTGCAAAGTGATAGGATGCCTTGTTTTCCAGGAGAATGTAACCACATGGTGAAAAACTACAAACTCCATCAATATTAAAAAAAACAAAAACAAAAACAGTTATGTCGTATTTACTACAGAGTGAAGATGTTGCAGTAACATATGTACCCATGGAGGTCAATTTTGATTGCCAATTTGACTGTATTTGTAATCATTTAGGACACCCACTCCTGGCATGTCTGTGAAAGAGTTAAATGAGAAAGGAAGACCTACCCTGAATGTGGACAGTGCTATCCCATCGTCTGAAGTTCTAAAGCGAATGACAAAGCGAAGGAAGGAAGCCAGCTGAGCACCAGTGTTCGTTCAGCCTTTGTTTCCTGACCGCACACAGCTGCCTCCTACTCCTCTCACCACGCCTTTCCGCATGATGGACTCATCCCCTCAAACTGTAAGCCAAAAGACACTCTTCCTTCTTTAAGCTGTTCTTGTCAAGCATTTTGTCATAGCAACAAGTAAAGTAACTAGCAAAGTTCCAAATCTTGCCTAACATCCCAAATCACCATAGTATGCTTTTGTAAACACTTATATTTTGAACCCAATTACAAACACAACAATTAACGCTGAGTTCAGAGCTCACTTGACTAAGGCAGCATCCACATTTTGTTAGCATTTTCTAGTGAAGGAAGAAGCAACACAAGAGAAAAATAAACCATAAGTTTGGATGTGAAATTACCATAGGTGAAGGAGCTACAGAGACGGCTGTTAAAGTGCTTGCCTGAAAAACCTAACATGTAAAGCCAGATGCACAAAGTGACACATGCATCTGGAGTTTATTTGCAGTGGCTAGAGGCCCTCGCACACCTATTTTCCCTCTGTTTCTCTCTGTGTCTGTCTCCCTCTGCTTGCAAATAAATAAATAAATAAATAAATAAATAAATAAATATTTTTAAAATTTGTATTTATTTATTTGAGAGACAGATACAAAAATAGGCAGGGGGGAGAGAGAGAGGGAGAGAGAAAAGGTGTGCCAGGTCCTCCAGCCACTGCACATGAACTCCAGATACATGAGCCCGCTTGTGCATCTGACTTATGTAGGTCCTGGGGAGTTGAATTCGGGTCCTTTGGCTTTGCAGGCGAGTGCCTTAACTGCTAAGCCATCTCTCCAGCCCAGTAAACAATATTTTAAAAAATTAGCATAGTTAATAAAAAATTATCATAGGTGGGCCTGGTGATTGCTCAGTAGTTAAAGGTGCTTGCTTGCAAAACCTGTCAGCTTGGGTTTGGGTCCTCAGTACCCTTGTATTACGAGATGCACAACATGGAGAATGTGTCAGGAGTTCATTTGCAGTGGCAAGAGGCCCTGGCATGCCCATACTCTCTTACTCCCTCCTCCCTTTATCACAAATAAACACAAGTGCTTAAAAATTATTGTTGGCAGTCCATATATAAATTCATGATGGACTATAGTTACTATAGTTTCCTCCTGATTCATGGAAAATATGCTTCAATGCCTCTAGTCCTAATGGATGCCTTGAACCATGGATAGTATCGAGTCATATTATTTTCCTACACATAGGTATCTGGGGGTGAAGTTTAATTTATAATCAGCAAAAAGAAGACATTAACAATAACTAGTAATAAAATAGAACAATTACAACAAAGGAGTATAATCAAATTGAATGTGGTTGCTCTTTCAAAGTACCTAATTGTACTGGGTCCACCTGTGGTGGTTTGAATGTGAATGTATTTCTCCACTGTTCTGAGGTAATTTTGATTGAGATTAAACTTGCAAATTGAGTCTCCAGCAGGCAGAACCCTGCTGGGGAAGATATGTCCAGTCATACTAGGTGTGTAGAGAGCATTCTGAGCTCTAGCTGCTGGTGTGCTCTCTCTCTCTCTCTCCCTCTCTCTCTCTCTCTCTCCCTCTCTCTCTCTCTCCCCCCTCTCTCTCTCTCTCTCTCTCAGAAGGCAGAGGCATGAGATCTCTACCACAGAGACTACTCTGTTCTACATAGTGAGTTCCAAGCCAGCCAGTGTGGTATAACCAGACCCTGTGTGAAACCAACCAACCAACCAACCAACAACAACAACAACAATGAAAAGTTTGAAATATGTTAAATTATAGTGTGGTGGCTTGTATCCAGGAGTAGAATTTCAAATAGTGTGGAGAAAAGTGAAAGGAAAAATATTCTAAACCCACGGTCTTCCTAGAACCTCTCGTCTCTAATTAATGTGCTCACCAATCTGCCCTTATTTAACCATATTTGCGTGACAACCTCTGACTTAGATACAATCCCTTACCCAAAACAAGTGTACATTTTCTTAGAGGCTCAGAGTTTTTCTTTTTCTTTTGAATCAGTTGTTTCCCATCAAGAAACTGGGCTTGCTGATGGGTCCAAACACCAGGCTTCTGCTCCCCTCAAGATCCCTTCCTAACAACAACACCTTGTGCAAGCCACTTACCCTCTCTGAGGATCAGCCTGCCTCGCCCAGAATGCCCCTCCTTTCCCCTCTGCTGGGTATTTTAAACAGGAGAGATGGCGACCGCTGCGGACTGGCTCCGGAAAGACAGTGCTGCCCAAGGGTGACTGATCCCTCCACCCTGTATGGTGATTTTAATGCGTGATAGAAGATCTTTCCGTGATGCTGGCAATGTGGGAGGAGGCGGCTTTAAGTTAAAGCCAATTTTAGAAACCCATAGTTTTGCTCAAGCAAGAGTCCACTGTCATACTGTGATGTTGGCACAGGCTGGGCACTGTCAGAAACAATGTAGGGAGAGTCCAGCAGATGTCAGCAGAGAACCAACTTTGCCTACGCTATAGGCCATCCAGGGAAGGAAAAGATGCCGGGTCTGGTGGGTTGGGCCTGGGCTGGACAGATCTGACCATTAACTTTCTAGCAGCTTCGGGTTTGGTGGAGTGGGCAGACTGCCACCTCTGAGATGGAAGCAGTCCTTTCGCTCTGTGTACAAGGTCCCTATCCAGGCTCCCCATACTTGAGAAAGTTTCCTCCCATTTCTACCTGTTGGTCTGGGCTTGAGTTCCTCTTCTGCGCTCAGAACCTAGGAGGATAGAGGTAACCTTCAGAGGCACGCGCTCAGTGGTTTACTTTCCTTCAGCTGGACTCCACCTCCTCAAGTTTCTCCAACCTCCCAAAATAGCGCCACCAACTGGGCACCAAGCGCTCACCTCATGAGGGGGAACATTTCCTATTCAAACAGTAAGGAGAGCTGACTGAGGCCTTGAGAGCTCTGCCCTCGGGCATGAATTACTGTTGTCAATACAGGAATTGGTTTATTGTGAAAGAGTGAGCTTGGCCCCACTTTCTCTCTTGCGCTCTCACTTTCTGTCATGGGACGGGGGCAACACGGAAGACATATTTCAGTTCATGTGGCATTGCCTCTTTAGAGAAACACTGCTTTGGGCATGGCTTTCAGCCCTCCTGAATGCCAGGCTATTGTTGGTTTTAAATATGTGAGCGTTGTTTATTTATATTCCTTAAAAACATATTTATTTACTTGCAAGCAAAGAGAGACACAGAGAAAGAATAAGAAAGAGAGAAAATGAGAGAGACAGGGAACGGACGGGCATGTCCGGACCTCTTGCTGCTGCAAACAAACTCTAGATGCATACACCACTCTCTTTCTGCATGTGGCTTTATGTGGCACTGCAGGATTTAATCTGGGTCATTGGGCTTTGCAAACAAATATCTTTAACTACTGAACTTTCTCTCCAGTCTGGGCTTTTTTTTTTTTTTTAACCTACACTTCCTTCATCCATCTGAACAACAAACCATTCGGATTTAATAATTCAGAAAACAAGACCAGCTATTACAGGTAAAGTGTTAATGTATTGGGAACTGGTGAGCAGAGCAGAGAGCACAGTTTACAACTGCCAAACACCAGCCTGCATGATGAGGCATTTCATCCCGTGTGTCACAGATGACCTCACTGTTTAACTCAGGTGAGGGCATGCTCTCATTGCAAAGGGTTACACTCCAGTGTTACAATGTGCTGTATTGTGCTGGAGTCTCCCCTACGATTTCTGCAATCTGGGAGATTTCTAGCTGGATTGTAAAGATGACTTAAATAGACAGAGAAGCAGCTCTTTGCAACAGGAGCAAGTCCCAAAATGCCTGTCCTGTCTGCCCCTCCTCATCTCCAAGACCCCAGTGGTGTGTGTGTGTGTGTGTGCATGCGTGCGTGTGTGAATGTAAGAAATAGAATTTACAGGGGAGAGAATTGGGTACAAATGTATGAAATGATGTATGCAAGTCATGAGTGCAAGGAGACATGAAAGTAACTCCCTGAGAGGAGTGGACCAGTGGGATTGGGGCTTTGGATCCAGTCCTGTGAACTAAATAATGTTCAAGGGGAGAGTTATGGCCATAGGGAGGTTGAGCTACCAGGGAAGCTGGGGAATGAGGGAAAGGAAAAGAATGAATCAAGTGGGTGTGGCAGCTCGCGGTCCTGCTGTCCTTCCTACTTCATAGCGGTCTGTTCTCAAAAACTGGAATAACTCTAAGGTTTTCAGGAAGAGAGAGTTGTGGCCTATTTAGAATAATCCAAGGGGCTATGTGTATGTGTGTTACATTTGTAAGGGGTCCCTAGAGCCTCAAATTCTAGTATCTAGAACCTACAAGGAATAAAAGTCCTGTCTGTACCACTGTACATGGGAGCACGGGGTCCAGCAGCCCATATATCTGATCGCAGTTGGGAGAATGACAGGCACCATGTACAGATTCCTACCATGCTGCACATCCCTCACATTCTTAACCATCTCAGTAAGCTGTTTCCTTTGCTTTTCTGCAGTTGCTGTTTCTCTTTCTCTTTGAAAACAACGACGACAGCTAGAAGGAAGGTATACCACTTTCCACGATTGAAAGAACATTTAAATTTAGCTGTCGTTGGGGACTGTGGGTGTCCCCAAGTTCATTGCCTTGTATATTATTTTCCCCAGTGTCTATAAGCGCATGTACACACGTGTGTGTGAGTGTGCGTGCACACACACACACACACACACACACATGCACACTCCAGCTAGCAAGTCTCTAGTTCCTGAAACAAGCAAAGCCCAGCATCGCCTTCCATCGACCTGTCACAGCCCTTGGGTTAAGACAAGAAGTTGCACTGGTGATTTTCAGAATGAAAGCTCCAAAGACCAAGGAGAGCCAAAGCCCGAGGTCCTTCTCTTGCCCAGATCACTGAATTCAGGTCCCAGTTTTCAACCCAACACCACCATCAACCACATTGTCGAACTGTAAAAGGCACCGGCTCTGACCTCACCTCTACCTAGCTGGGTCTACCCTGGAAGTCACAGAGGGAGTTATAAGTATCTCATACAGCAGTCACAAAGCGAGCAGAAGCGCCAGGCAGTGTGGCATCTTCCAAAAGTGGCAACCTTACTTAGGGTCGAGGCTGAGCCAACCAAGTTCAAGTTAATTTGGTTTCACCGGGCCCTTTTCTTTCCCTTGTGGTTATCAGGGCCTCAGGGGAGCCTGCACCTCTGCCACCAGGGCCTCCTGGCCAGGCTCAATAGCTCAGGCCCAGTTCATTTCGCCACAGCCCAGAGGCGCTCGGAAAGCCAAGATTAAAGGGGAAAGTCGCAGCTGTATATTTATATTTTCATTGCTAGAAGGGAATTGATTTCCGCGCATTTATTTTGGTAGTTGTAATACACAAGGGCGGATTTGCGTCACCCGAGCAACTTGCTGGTGGAGATAAAGTTGCACAAATATTGAAAGGGGAAGTGCTAGGAGTCATTATAGAGTTTTTCTCCGGAAGAAATAAGGATTTCTGCAGTATCCTAAAATACTAGGACCGCTTCTATTTTCAGACCAATCTCGCAGGCACATCCGCTCATTTAGTCCAAGTTTGAGCCCATCAAAAAACAGGAGATGACCTGAACTCCAGTGAGCCCCGGCTTCCTGCAGCGTTCTTGGTTCTGAGGCTTCGGGAGCCAGGAGGAGGGCACAGTTCGGGTTCACAACTAGGCCGGGCCGGGCCTGCGGGGACAGTCTTGGGCCCCCGCGCTGGCTGGGAAGGCGGGTGGGGAATCGCTGCGAAGACTTCCCTTCTGTATTTTCGTCCCTGAGCTGGTGGCACGGCTGTGGCTGCCAGGAAGCCCTGGGCCTGGGAGAGCCGAGGGGCGCGGGGGTGAACGCGGGGATGCCAGCTGCTTCGAAGCGCGGCGGCAGACGCGGGTCCTGGACTCCGCGGGGAACCTGGAGGGCCCCGGTTCCCAGTCTGCACCCCGCGAGCAGCCTGCAGGGTCTCCGACTTTGAAAAGGGCGAAAAAACGGTGGGGAGTCTTATCTAGAAGTGGAGGGGAAGGTGCCTAAAAGCGTCTCTTTTATACTTTGGTCTGGGTCGCTCGCTCGCTCGCTCGCTGCGCAAACGAATGGAATTTGAATCGCTACCGAATTAGAAAAGAAAGGCGAGAGCACGTGGCAGCCACTGCACCCATCCCCGCGCTAGTGGCTTTCCCGGGGACGGGTGAAGTTCAGGAAACCGTCCTGCCACCGGCGTCACTGCAGAACCCTCGGCCAAGTCTTCAGGTGGCCCTGCACTTGTCACGGGTTTGCCTCCAGCTAGGCACCGCTTCCGGCCTCTCCCAGCTCGGAGCTCACCGCTCGCCCCAGTCTGCACAAACCTCTTCGGTCCCGGGTCTGGCCCAGAGCTAAGGCCAGGAAATCTTTTAGAGGAAGGAGAGAGAAAAAAAGGAGAGAGGCAAAAAGAAAGGGAGGAAGGATATCAGCGGTGGTCGATCAGAAATGATGGGCTAACTGATAGATTTCCAGGTGGGTGGGGAAAGTCAAAAGCTTACAATGGCAGCGTATGCATTTGACACCAGCAGCAACTAGAAATTAATTCTAATTCTAATTAATCCTGAACTGAAAATAGGATGGCATTTTCGGGTCTATTTGTCATCTTCGTGATGAGGGGAAATAAAAGCGGCAGAGAATATCTGTCAGGAGACGCTTATTGGAACAATCGAAAACAAAATTTTGGTGGTTTCATTATTGTCGTTATTTTATTTTCTTCCTGAAAATGTGCAAGAACAGCTCATCTGGGTGGCCTGTGGTTGGTTTGGGAGAGGGGTGGGGAAATCCACTCTGACTATAATTTAAAAGAGAACGAATTCTTAAAATAGAGATGTTGATTTTGCAGAACTCCCCCCCACCCCTCTCACGACACCCTCCTTGGGTTCTAAAGACCCAACGTGCAGAAAGGAAGGCCCGGGCCGCTGCGCGGCTCCTCTGGTCACCAGGCCAAAGGGACTGCTGGAGAAATTGTCACCGAATTGAAAGTAGCATTTCATCTCAAGGCAATCAGCTCTCGAGGGCACTTGCAAAACAGTGAGGCTCACGTGACCCGGGGATGTGGCCGCGGAGGGAGGTGGCATTTCCTACCCCGCGCAGCCCAGGGGACGCGTGCTTCGGGAGTAGGCCCGTTTGGTTGCGTCTCGGTCTCGGAGGGCAAAAGTTTGGCTGACTTTAAGGGAGACAGTCGGTGCCATCCATCTTATTTTGTTTGAAAAGTCACTTGGTCAAATTGTCACTGGTGTGACAGCTCAGAATAAAACTAATTTGCGGCCTCCTAGCTTCTCTGAGGTCTCCCTGGAGGCCAGGAAGCAGAGCTGGGCAGGGACTCCACGCCGCAGGACCGGGGCAGGGGCCCAGGATAGATTGGAGGCGGGGTGTATGTCTGTGTGTGTGTGGGGGGGGAGATTCTGCCGAGGACCACTGACCCTTGGAATAAAAGCATATTGAAGAAAAATCGCGAGGGCTGCACAGAGGCGGGGGGGGGGGAGGACAGGAGGGGCGCCCAGCGCGCCCAGCGCTCCAGCTCCAACTTTGCGCCTCCGCCGAGCGCTGGAGCCCCGGCTGCCCCACCGCCACCCAGAGGAGCTGCTCTTGCACATTCTCAGGAAGAAAATGAAATAACGTTCCAGCGTCCCAGGGGTGTCCTCGCCCTTCTGCGGTCCCGAGCTGCACACGGGAAGGGGACAGCCAGAGGGCTGGAGCCACCTCTCGGCCCCACCGCGGCTCGGAGGGACGCGCAGCTCGGGGCTGGGCCCCACGCGGCCGCAGAAAACACATTGGCGTGGCCCGGGCGGGGCTGAACCCACGACCACGCCCCCTCCGTCCCCATTCCCCTCCATCTCCGGGCCCCATTGGTCACCAGGATGACCAATGAGAGCTCAGATCCAGGTCCTACCCCGGGTCTGACTCGAATGCTCCTGCCAAAACTTTGGGAGTTTTTAGAGAGGTTTTTTTTTTTTTCCTCTTAATACTTTCCCCCCCCTAAACTAACGGATCATTATTGTTGTTGTTTTAAATTTAGCTCGCGGGCTTAGCTGTTGGGGGTTTTCTTTGGTGTCGGGAGCCCGCGCCCCCGTCTTCCCGGGAGTCAGCCGAGCGAGGCCCTGGGCCGCTGCTGCTGCGCCCCGCATCCGCCTTCATCCCGCGGGAAGCGCGCGGGCGCCGCGCCGGCTGGCGAGAGGGCCAGGCCCGGGACGGGCCGCGGTCCCGGGGCCCTCGCTTCCACCTCCACTCTCGGTGGCGCCGGGGCTCTGGGGGTCCCCCGTTCCGCTGCGGGCGGAGAAGCGAAAGCGGATCGTCCTCGGCCGGCCCGGGGCAGCCTCCGCCGCCCCTCCCCGCGCACCCACCCATCCATCACCCGGTCCCCCGGGTCAGGCCGGCCCGAGCGCAGCTCACACCCCGGCCGAGGATGTTCGCCGCCGGGCTGGCTCCTTTCTACGCCTCCAACTTGAGCCTCTGGTCGGCCGCTTACTGCTCCTCGGCCGGCCCGGGCGGCTGCTCCTTCCCTTTGGAGCCCGGCGCCGTGAAGAAGCCGTCGTTCTGCATCGCGGACATCCTGCACGCGGGCGTCGGGGAGCCCGGCGCGGCTGCGGAGGGACTGGTGGGGGCCTCTGCCGCTGCGCTCACCGCGCACTTGGGCTCCGTGCACCCGCACGCCTCCTTCCAAGCGGCCGCCAGGTCCCCGCTCCGTCCCACCCCGGTGGTGGCACCCTCCGAAGTCACGGCTGGCTTCCCACAGCGGCTGTCACCTCTCTCGGCCGCCTACCACCATCACCACCACCACCACCACCACCCCCAGCAGCAGCAGCAGTCCGCGCAACACCAGCCACAGCAGCAGCAGCAGCAGCAGCCTCCGCCCCGGGCGGGCTCCCTGCAGCCCCCGGCTTCGGGGACGAGGGTGGTCCCCCACCATAGCGGCTCCACCCCGGCCCCCTCCAGCAAAGACCTCAAATTTGGAATTGACCGTATTTTGTCTACAGAATTTGACCCCAAAGTCAAGGAAGGCAACACGCTGAGAGGTAGGTTTTTGGGTGGGAATCTGCAGGCCTCTGTAACAGCAGCCCTGACCTACTCCTTGGGACCCCAGACCGGTTTGGGGCGCTCCTGGGTGTTTTTATATTTAAGGACAAGTGAGTAAAATGGGGAAGAAGAAAACGAATTGTGAGAAAACTGCGAAGCGCTAATAAAACTCACCTGCATAAGAAAACGGATCTGGGAACGCTTAAACATATAACACGGAGTCACTGTTTACAAAGTGACTGGTGTGAATTTTCGCACACATGGCTATAATCCTTTTGAATAACATTATCTGGGGAGACATTTTTCTGACAAGACACACTTTCTTCCATCCTTCTGACTTCCAGTATAATCCCTCCCCAAATTGTGGAGGAGTAAAACTGTCCGTCTAGCCTCCCAAGGGGAGAGGGCAGAGTTGGGGACTTTAGGGACGGAAATTTAGGGTCTGGGGAATTCCTGAAGGCCCCTCACGGTGACATCCTTAAGGTCGTTTTGTGTAAAGCCCGTCCTTTACTGTGTGGTGCCTTGGACGTAAGGGGTGCACTCAAGAACATTTTGTTCTCCTGGGGCGGGGGTTGCTGTTGGGACAGAGGTTTCTGTGACGAAGAGTGAGTCACTCCAGTCAAAGGTATTCTGTAGGGTGAACTAACAGAAGGATCGCCAAAGGTGTGCATTTGCCCCAAATGTAACCAGTTTGCCCTTTCCTCTTCCCCAGATCTCACATCCCTGCTAACTGGTGGGCGGCCCGCGGGGGTACATCTCCCAGGCCTACAACCCTCCGCCGCCGGCCAGTTCTTTGCGTCTCTAGACCCCATTAACGATGCATCTGCCATCCTCAGTCCCTTAAGCTCGAACCCGAGGAATTCAGTTCAGCATCAATTCCAAGACACGTTTCCAGGTATGTAAAGCTTCCCGTTCAGCCAAAGAGCAGGGCAAGTCGCCATGGGGAGCCTCAGGGCAGATGCATGGAGGGGCTGCTGCGGGGTGGCAACCCCATGTTAGGACAGGAGGCTTCCTGGAGAGAATGGAAAGATCGAGAAAACGAAGCCAAGATAGCAGCGCTTACCAGTGTTGGGGGTGGGGGTGAGCTTTCCCTAGCTTTTTCGCCCAGAGAGGGTAGTTTGAAAATAAAGCATACAGACATGCTGCATACTCATATATTCTTTCTCTCCCCCTCGATATCTCTCTCTCTCTCTCTCTCTCTCTCTCTCTCTCTCTCGCACGCGCGCGCGTGAGCGCACACATACACACACACACACACACACACACAATCACATTGGGGTAACCTAGAACACCTTTGTTTGGTGACGTTATTTATGTCTTGGTAGGCACGTGGGGAGCGCCGACACAGTAGGAAGGTAGGGGGCTGTGGAGACAGTTTGGAGCACTTTGGCAAGCCCGAGGTCCCTGCATTCGGTTGATGCATTCTTGAAATGAGTTGTGGGCTCTCTTCCACCCTACAGTGGCATGAGGCCTTCCCACCACGGTCCTAAGAGCTATGAAACTCCATCTTGGGCCTTAGGGCGTGTGTAAAGGCTTTCCTTTCCCAATAGGGGTGGAGGCTTCTGTGAACTCAAAAGACTTTCGAGTAATGGCGTGAACCAGGGCCTCGCTGGCCGCGACCTAAGCGCTAACGAGGCCCCGTCGTCTCTCTTCCCGCGTTGGCAGGACCCTACGCTGTGCTCACGAAGGACACCATGCCCCAGACGTATAAGAGGAAGCGCTCATGGTCCCGTGCTGTCTTTTCCAACCTGCAGAGGAAAGGCCTGGAGAAAAGATTTGAGATCCAAAAGTACGTCACCAAGCCCGACAGAAAGCAGCTGGCGGCGATGCTGGGCCTCACCGACGCACAGGTAAGCGCAGCGCCCTCGAGCGGACGGCAGCTCCTCGCAGCCCCCGGGGCCTCCTCCATCCCCACCCACTGGCCGCGGGCGGAGGAAGGCCGAGGTCTTGAGTTTCAAAAAGCTTTGCGGACGTTGCAACTTGAGGCCTGAGGAGAGAAGGGTGGGGGTGGGGACGAGCGAGAGGGACGGGGAGAATAGCCCGTTCCCGAAGATGTATGTCAACAAACACTACATGTTTATTTTGGCTAACTGGCCAAAGAACCGCCAAGGAAGCAAACTGGCCGCTCGAGCTGGTAATTATGCACGAGTGCACTTCTCTCTAGGAGCCAGTTTATTTTCCGAAAATATAAAAACCCCAAATCAAAAGATGGCTATGGGGTGTTCCACCGCCCCCTCTCCTCCTGACCTCCCCTGCTCCTCCTCTACTGCTGGATTGTGAAATCCCCTGCTTGTGAGGAAGTGAAAATATCATTTCAAACGGAATGATTTCGCTCCAGTAAAGTGAGGAGTCTGCCTGGAGCACTTCTAATGGCTTAGGCGCTGAAAAAGTCTCCATTGGGGGTGGAGTTGAGTGAAAGAAAGCAAAAAGATCTTAGAAGGCCCCAAGCATGTTTCAGACTGGCTCTGTCTCCTTACAGAGAATCTTATGCCCACACTTAACGTCTTTTCTTAAATTGTAGAATTAGCGTTTTCCTTCCTCCCCCTTTTTGAGCAGAGTCATGTCGCCCTGCCCCTTCCCACCCCGTCCCCAGCAGTGACTGCTGCTGCCCCAGTGCGGACTGACCCCAGCTGGGCTGAAGCCCAAGCAGGCTGCTTTCTCCTAGCTGCACGGTCACCGGCGCTTTTTCTGTTCTCCATTACACAACCCGGCCCGGCGCACGCAGACACACCGGGGACCCCAGCCGTTTTCTACCAGCTGTGGATGTTATTTTTAAAAGGGAAGCTGTGACTTGTTCGAATGCGTTGTGTCCCCCCCCCATTATATATATTTATATAGATTCTCTACTCCTGCCCTGCCCTTTCCTCTACGTTGCACACTTTTACTCCCAGTGTTTTCTGAGCCTCCCCCAAGGAGGATTAGTTTATCTCTCACAGAGGCAGAATCCTTAACTATTCTTGAGTAAAAATATACCAAGAAGATGCCCTTTTGGGAAAGCCCAGCAGCATAGAGTCTCCGCTGCTGCATTGGGATCGGCTCTTTGACCCTCCTTCCTGCTGTCTACGTTCTTTCCTGCAATAAATACTGTGATGATGCGGACCTCTGATCCCAGCGCTCGGGAGGCAGAGGCAGGTGGATCTCAAGTTTGAGGACAGCCTGAGGTTACAAAGAGATGTTGTCTCAGAGAAAAAAGGAAGGAAGGAAAGAAAGAGGGAGGGAGGGACGAAGGGAGGGAGGGGAGAAAGAAAAAGAAAAATCAGAATGGGTTCTGCAGTGCCTTGCTTTGGGTAGTGCTTACCAAGATAGGCATTATCAACTTTGGTTCATCAAAACCTTAAAGTTGTATGCACAGTCTTGTACCTATGTGCATTCCACCCCCCCCCGGGCGATTCTCTCAGGAGTCCTTACTTGAGATTAAGAAGAGTAGAGAGGGTTTACTAAGTTATGGATGGGGTGCAGGAACCTGCTGCATCTTCCCAGCACGCACCCAGATCATTTTAGGCCTGAGGTCAGAGGGCCGCGTGTTGAGAATGGTCTGTGCTGCGTTCGGCCTTGTTCGATCTCCAGTGTGTTTCTGGCACCTCATGACTGGTAGTGTCTGGTTCTGGAAGAATCTTTGGGAGTGGTTAAAGGCGCATCCTCTGAGATGCCGGAGAGTCCTCTGGGGTGCGCCTGGCACTCATCTCCCGGCCTCCCCCTCCTGTTTCTGCCGGACAGGTAAAGGTGTGGTTCCAGAACCGTCGGATGAAGTGGCGGCACTCCAAGGAGGCGCAGGCGCAGAAGGACAAGGACAAGGAGGCCGGAGAAAAGCCTGCGGGCGGAGCCCCGGCCGAGGGCGACCACGACGAGCGGAGCCCGAGCCGTTCGGAGGGCGAAGCGGGCAGCGAAAGCAGCGACTCGGAGTCCCTGGACATGGCTCCCAGCGACACGGAGCGGACTGAGGGCGCCGAGCGCTCCGCGCACCAGACCACGGTCATCAAGGCCCCGGCCGGCAGCGCCCTGGTCCCCGCGGGCGGCGGCGGCGGCGGCGGCGGCTTCAGCCTGGGCAGCGGCGCGGGCGGCCCGGAGCTGCTCTCCGCGCCCCAGCCCCCGGCCAGCAGCGCTCCCCAAAGCCCCGAACCCGCTCCCGCGCCCGCTCCGCTGGGAGGCTTGTAGACCGGCCCGGGACGCCGCGGGCAGCCTCCTCCGGCCCACACCTCTCTGCTCGGCGGCTCGTGGCTGGCCAGGGGCTCCCAGCGCCCACCCGCGACAGAGCGGGGTTTCAGCGGCTTCCCCCAACGCTCCCAAGCTCGCCGAATTCCTGGGACACATGCAGCGCCCACTGTGAAGTGTTGAATGGAACTGTGCCTACAATGCCAGGGGGTCCTGGCATCAAGACACAATGACTTAAATTTGTAAATAAAATGTTTACTACGGTTTGTAAAAGGCCGCTTGGATTGTTGGGGCGCGGAGGTAGTTGGGGCCCCAGGACCTTAACCCGGAGACACTGCAGACCGCAGCAGCAGCAGCAGCAGAGCGGGGGCCACCTTGCAGGAGAGAGTCCCCCCTAGGGTCGCCTAGCTCAAAGGTCCACGAAAACCGCTACCTTCGCATTCTTCGCGTGGAGAAGGGAGCAAGCTGGAGAATTCCTTAGGTCTGTTCAGCAGATGACTTCCCCAGGCGGAGTCTGGATGCAATGAACGTGTACACCCGGCTCCCGGTGGCTCTAAGAGCTCAGAGGCCCAGCTCCTTTCGGAGAGTGTGTGGGAGGTGGGGGGGGGGGGCACGGCGGTCTGTCCCTAAGCAAAGTGCCTTTTGCTTAGGATTGAGGGTGCCAGCACCTGACAGGTCCCAGCATCTCCTAGGAAATGTCACAATGGCGAGGGTGGGACTGGGGGGGGATGGGGTGTCTTCAGAGTGCTGGAGTCGTCTTGGTTTTAAAAACGCCAACTTAGTTGTACAGCAGCGGGGTGACTTGTTGAAAATTACGCAGAGGCCGAGCCCAAATGCCCAAATTAGAGCTTGCACCTCCTGGTCCACGTTTGCCCAGCTGATGAAAGTAGACAGCTGCACCCACCACGCCTCTCCACCCGCACATGGTCTTCCTTCCCGATGCTTGCAGCAGAGATGCCCAGGTGAGTTCTCCTCCACTCGCCCCAGCTCAGGAGTCAAGAGGCAAGTTCCCCATCCGGCCACAGCTTCTGTTTGCTGCTGCTGCGAGGGTCAATGCTTACAAGGGTTTTCTTTTCGGAAAGCCTCTCTGAATCGACTCGGGTTCCTCCACTTCCTTCCCTGGGCACGGTGTGAAGTGTGTGGAGATGGTAAGATGGGAGAATTCTGGAAGAAACAATCCGACGAATAAGGATGCCCCCGACATCCTGAGTGGCTCTAATTAAGGCAGACCGGGCCTCTCTCACAAGTTCGTGGTCACCCCTGTCCTGGGGATGTTTGGGAGGTTAGACAGCTCATGATGCAGTCCAGTCTCCCGGCCTGCAAAAGCAGGTTCGGGGCCATAAGGGGAGTCCAAGACTCTCCTCCTGGACCTGCAGCTGGGCGCTGGAGTAGAAGCCAGCGCTTCAGCTTTTCTCTTCCCTGCCTGAGCCCGACGCCTGAGCAAGTCCCAGAAACACTGAGCCCAGGACAGTACAAGGCTGAGCTTTCTTTACCCAGCTCCCCACCAGTCCCAAAGGGAGCCGAACCCCTCTTAGAAAGAGCATAGTGAAGGGGGGAGGGGGTCCTGAGTAGGGGGAGGTGAGCTAGCTCTTATCCCTAATTGTTTCACAGGAGTTTGGGGGCCGTCGTGGGCTGTGAGCTCCACGCACTGCCAGGCCGGGATACACATTCCATTGAACTCCGCTACTTCAAACGGCAGTTTTTTTTCTCTGCAGCTTAATTTTGCTGTCATTACCGTTAGCGACATGCCTTAACTCTAACTCTCCAAATACTGAAAATCTGGAAGGGGAACAGCCCAAGGACATTCGATTTCGAGGCACTTAAAAACCCAGTTCCGGCGTTAAGGAGAGTCAAGCAGGGACATATATCTACCAGGCTGAGGAGCCCGCAGGTTGGGAGGAGCGGGGGCCGCACTACGGGGGGGGGGGGGCCCTCAAACCCATTTCAAAGGCGTTTCTACCTCAGGTAGAGTTTTGGCCAGGGGGAGGGCGCCCGTGAACCAGGCAGCAGGTATGGGGGCGGGGAGTGTCTGGAGGACAGACGCCCTTCTAGGCTGGCAGCAAGCACCCTTGTTTCTGCCACCCGCCCACCCCTAATCACTCAGCTGGAGAAACTCTGGAAGGGTTTTCTCCCCGTTAGTGGAATGACTCCACATTTTCCATCAGAAGTGTCATATCACAGGCTGGTGAAGTTTGGTTTATTTGGGAAAAAAGGGGTGGGCAGCGGCAGGAGGAAGGCTTCTCTCTGGGCAGGGCTGGGTGGCCAAGACACAAAGCAGCATTTCATTTGGGGAGCGCCTGCTCCCTGGGCTCAGGTACTGAGATTTTCCTGGCAGCGCTGGGTCCTAGCCTGGGCAGCTTAGCACTGGGGGGGGGGGGTTCTGAGCCCACCAAAGGCTAAGACTGGGGTGTGTCGTCTTCAGTGGCCAGCCCTCCAGGCTGCTGGGAACCTGCCAGGGGCTGGGGTTCGCTACCACTGGAGAAGCCCAGAGTTAAGCAGGCTCGTGTCCCTGGCTGGGCATGGGGGACAGCCGCGTTTTCCTGCGACTTAGCAGCGGTTCTTGGCTCTTCCTCCTGGCCCTGCCACGGCAGGCAGAGTCCGGGAAGTGTCCGCGGTCCCAAGTAGGAGTACCAGGCGGCAGCATGCATTCGCTGGGGGCGGGGAGGGATCTGACTCTGGGCCCCTGCACCCACTTCTATTCACTCTTGCGGACAGATACAACAGATACAGACACACAGACCCATGGGCGCGTGGAGGATGGGTCCTCTACTCTCTTTGGGGTGGTGGGAAAAACCTATCCAACTGTCCGTGTCCTCTCCATATGGCAAAGGATCTGGTGCATTGTTCTTCCCGTGTGGTTGGGGCAGTTGTGTGGTGTGGCATTCGCAGAGGAAGTCCTGAAAGCCGGATCCGCTTTCCCCTCCATTGGCTCACTTCAGCCAGAAGTGGATAGTGACCTGGCTGCCAGGAGTGTGTCACGCAGGCTGCGTGTTTCTACTGAGGCCAAGTCTGTCTACGAGCAACATCAAGGCCTGGTCTTTACCTCGGAGGGAAACAGGCAGACACACACACCAGCCAATATCACACTCCATGCTCGCTCCACTTCTACCCTCTCCAAGAATTAGGGGAGGCGGTAGCTCAGATTCCAGTTGCCACAAATCTCTCTGATTCCCTCCAAACCTCAGTGGGGACTGAAAATAAAGACAGTCAGTCTGGGATCTTTTGTTGGCCTGTGCTCCCTATCCAGACTGTGGAGGAGATGTCGGTTTGGTGGGGCTGCACCAATGGAGTCAGCAAGGTAAGAGCTCTCCATCCTTACAGTACAGACGTCTTCTGAGGGGAACCAGAGGTCAGACAATTGGGGAATGAGCCCACGTTCTTCTCTGCAGGCTCACAGCTGCCTACCAGAACTTTGGAGGGCAGAGCAGAGGATTTTCTGTGGGCGGTTTACACTTGAACTTTACTTGCAGAGTTTTCATCTGTTCAGGCCTTTGACAACCCCTCTCTCCAAGCTGTGTCATTTTAAAACAGATTGGTGGGATGGGCTTTGCGAGATGAGCAAGGAACAATAAAGGATGAAAGGCCAGAGGCTAAGGCAGCTAGTGTCCCCTCCAGCTGAGTTCTTCTTCTTCTTTCTGGAAATATGTGGCATTGGACCTAGGGCCTTGTACATACTAGGCAAGTGCTTTGCTGCTAAACTACATCCCCAGTCCCACGTTTTGGAGGAAAAGCAGGTTCTGTGAGGTCAGTCCTTCTTGCACCATATAATGACTGCTGCGTTGGAGATGGCAAAAAATAAAAACCTAAATAGTCAAGCCTTTGAACTGTGAGGGAGTGGTTATATACTCCAAGACCTTTGTGCAAATGCAAGGGCTGGATTCTAGGAACTTTAGCTGCAGATATTGGGTGGAGGAGAGGAAAACCTTGAGTTTCCTGAGTGAACAGATCTTAGTCTCAGTACCACTTTCAGTGTAACAAAGGGATTTTCCGGAGTCCCGAAGACAAGTGGGGGCTCCTCTACAAGTCATGTTCTCAGCACCGCGGCTCTTGGGACAATGCAGACCCTTACACAGAGTGGGATGCATTGGGTCAGATGTCCTGCCAACTGAGTTCTCCAGGCTGTTGGCTCCATCCTAACCCTCCTTCCATAGGCAACCTCAGGACTGTAGCTCTGGGCTCTCTTTTCTGTTCCTCCTGTGCATCATTGAAGAAGCCAAGGTGCTGTTACTTATGATTTCATTTTGGGGACCAGGCACCAACACAGAGAAGTTAAGGTACTTGCTGAAGGTCACCTGGACAGCGAGTGTCAGGACCAAGATAAGCCTTGGGGTCAGTGTCTCCTGGAAGTACTCTGCTAGAATATAAGGGCTTTCTCCTGAGAGGTCTCATCAGCCCACTCTGATCAAGATGATCAAAGCCCAGTAGGTTCTCTAAAGGAGCACAAGAGGCTCAAGACCATGGCCTGGGGGAGGGACCCTGGGCTCTGGTAGCTACTTCTTTTCTCCTTGGTGGTCGCTGAGGGATGTCTCTACAGAAGTCCAGGCCTGGGTCTCTGTTGGTTGACACCCCACTCTCCAGTTTGCACTGCCTGGATAGCATCTTCAGTAGTGTCCCAGGTCACATCAGGTCAGCAGGACATGCACGTTGTTATTGGTAGTGTCCGATACCCGGGATTCTGGTTAGGAAATAGAAGTTGAGGCTCAATGGTGCCTCTGGGTGCCTGCTGCACCGGGCTGGTGTCTCCTTTCTCTCTGGCCTCAGACTCAACCCCAGCATTGGCAGATACCAAACGTCTCCTTCTCGTACCCACCACCAAGAATCATAGAGGAACCTCGGGGAGGAGCAAACTGGAAGGCTGCAGAGGTGGCATCACCTGACTCACACCTGGGGCTCAGGGTTGCTCAGGTGATTTGACCAGACTCTGTGGGTGGTGGGAGGCATGGCAGGAAGCTATGGGTTATAACCGGGGAGTCAGTGCTTTGGAACCTGTGTGCTTGATTCCAGCCCAGGATAGGAGGATGGGAACTAGCCCCAGGGACATGCATTCCTAGGTTCATTGGTTCCACAATTAGCCACATGACCTTGGGAAATTCACCCAAACCATTTGGCCTCGATTTTCTCAACTATGTATGATAGGTACTTAACTCATAAATCATCATGAGGGTTAACTGAGTTCAAAATTGTGCAGAGCAAAGTAACTATGATCTAGTCCTTTATCTGTTCCTTTATTCATTATAGTATTCATTGAGGTCTTTACTAGCGTCCATGCAGAAGAAAAAGAATGCAGGACAATCCTTACTCTCCAATAAATTAATCAGTAGATGGAGGTTTATGAATGTGATCCCTCCTTGCCCGGTGAGCATCCCTGGAGGAAACCTTTAAGGAGTAAAGCGGATGTTTTTCACATGCCTGCCCTCTCTCCATTTATCTCCATCTACAGTCTCAGGTGCTCACTGGCTCTTTTCTTGCTGTTTTAAGAATTGCACCCAGGGCCCAGCGCGCATAGCAGGTGCTCAATACAGCCCCTGGGGGGATATATTTGGGAATTTCCCTTGGGGCTTTGAAGGGAAAAGAAGCTAGAATTTTCTGACACTTTGGATTTGACGGAAGCTGAAGCAAGTATTGGGGATCCCAAGAGGGAAAATGTTGTGCGCGGTACTGTTGAAAATGTCAGGACAAACGGCACTCTGGGAGTTTTAAATTCCTAACTAAGAGCATTGAGAGATATCCACACGGAAACAGGAAATTAATGACCTCTTGCCAGGGCAAAAGCATCTTGAGCCCCTCCCCTTCCCGCTCCCCGCTGTGCTGGTGTCGTTCAGGTGCTGTACCAGAGCTACACCCCAATTCGACCCTCAGCTTTTTAAGCGAAGCCCTGTCTCAGATAAGCTGTGAAGTGAGCAGCATTTAGCAAAGCAGTTCAATGAACAAACGAATAAAATTATTGTGGTTCTTGTGCTTGTTTATAATATCAAAGAGCCCTCAAAAACAGTATGATTAGGGGGCTGGAGAGATGGCTTAGTGTTTGTCTGCAAAGCCAAAGGATGCTGGTTCGATTCTCCAGGGCCCATGTAAGCCAGATGCACAAGGTGGCACATGCATCTGGAGTTCGTTTGCAGTAGCTGGAGGCCCTGGCATGCCCATTCTCTCTCCTCTCTGTCTCTCTCTCCAATAAATGAGTAAAATATATTTTAAAAATTAGTATGATCATCTGGTTAGAACTGCAGCCAGGGGCTCCTGCGTAGTGCCCTTGGAAGTCTAGCTGGAGCGGAGAATCATCCCAGGTGTCGCAAGGAGCATCTGGAATGCTCGGACCTCACATGAGAAGAGCTGGTCCACGTAGAAGGTGAAGAAACTGGTCTGCACAGGCCCTGTGTGCCCATGGGCATCCTTGACCCCATCCTTAGGTAGAAACCAATTCTGGGAGAGGTTGAGTGATGCCGAAAGAAGCTCACCCCTCACCCTTTTCCCTCAAAGACAAAACCCCCAAAGCCTCTGGTGCTTTCCTTTCTCAGGTCCCCCACTGGGTCCTGGCTGAGCTGGGAGGAGGATGAGGAAGGTCTGGTCGACATCCTCAGCACAGAGGTTTCTGGGTCTGCCAGGTTCTTGTTTTTGACCTCACAGGGCTGTTTATTTTTGTTTCTCAGAAACTGAGAGAAGAGGGCACCCAGCAGAGTTCTCAGCATGTGGCAGAAGCTCAAGAAATGGAGAGAATGAATGAACTAACAAAAATGACCAGGGGCACCAGTCTACCTGATAACCCCCTCACACCATCTGCCAGTGCTTTTGGCCATTTTCATGGGTTCCTGAGCACCGAGCACTGCGGCCCCGCACAGGTGCTGCGCAGGTGTGTCTGAGGCTCCAAGCAGGTGGGCTGTCCCTGCCCAGGGAAGCGTCTTGCCCAGAAACCTCCCTTATGCTATCAGGGTCTTCTGGCTTTGCCTGGCTCTCCACTGGTTCCAGTCTAGGGAAGAGTCCTGGATCCTCTGTAGTCTTGACTCTCTAGCCCTCTCACACGCCAAGAATCTGTCGCATCTGGTCCTTGGGCCTCACTCTGTGTCTAAGTCATCCTGGGGTCGCTGGTGGGGAGCGCTCCCGGGGTTTAAACTTAAGCCCACCCTGTCAAACTCCACAATCTAAGGCAGATCCCCTCTCCATCCCTCCCACAAGCGTCCCTGCAGTTCCTCTTCTATGAGGTCACTTTGGTCACGGCTCAGCAAACTAAATCGACCCCCCCCCAATCTCCTCACCTTCTGTAGGGTTGATGAAATTTGTTCTAACAATTCTCTATGTAGAAATTGCAATTCAGGCGGGGGGGTGTGGGGGAACGATGAGGTGAAAAACAACAAAAGAGAGAAAAAGCAGAAATCTGACTTAGCACACAATCTTAAAACTGAAGGTGGTCATCCCCCTTGATTTTTCATGATGATAGAGGGCGTGACCTGAGTGTGTGACCCAGACAGCGAAGAGACAGCCAGGTAGTTCTGAGCTGGTGGAGGTTAGCCTACACACCAGTGTGCAATGGAAGGCAGCAATTTTAGAAATCTTATTTACAAATAAATGAAGGACTCCGCATATCTTAGAACGGGAGCCCCCGCCCCCCATGGCTATTCCAAGAGGCATTGTTTAGGAGTCCTTGGCCACGTGTGGGTAACACATGGGTCACTTACAGTCATGATCCATCAATGGATGTGGTGTGCGATATTACCACTGTCTCTGCTTTGGTGCTGGCGGCCCCTTCTGGGTTAGGCGCAATCAGTATCTGGGGATGAAGATCTGCAGGTTCTCCGAATGAGATTCCTTCTAGGTCAAAAATTTTTGGCAATTGGAAACTATTTTCCACCGATTTCCCTACACTTCTGCCTTGCCCTTGCAAAAGAAAGGTCATCCCATTAGCATCTTTCCATCCATCCATCCATCCATCCACCCACCCACCCGCCCACTCAGAGGTCGTTCACATTCCCTCCAGATTCATTCCTGATAGGAGCAGGGTTAAAGAAAAGATGCGTCTCTTTTGACAAAAGAAAGGCGCTAAACCTGCAAGCCTTCCTTAAGCCATCATCCCCAGCACCCAGGTTCCACCGCCTGGTGAAGGTGGGTACTTGAAGAGTGGAGAGGAAAAGCCAGCCCAGGTGATTCCAGAACTCCAGGGGGCTGAGGCGTGTGTGTGTGTGTGTGTGTGTGTGTGTGTGTGTGTGTGTGTGTAGGGGGGGTGTCTTAGGCCACTTAGCAAGACCCAATTTCAACAACCAAACAAGCCACTCTTTTCCTCCCTCCCAAATGTACAACTTTCTTGCTTCCAAGCCAGAACTGGGGGGTTTTTGATTAGTCTGTCTTCAGTGGAGGCAACAAACAAAAACAAAAACAAAAAACCCCAAACAAACAAACAAACAAACAAACAAAAAAGCTCACAGCAGAACTTTGTTGTTGAATCATTCTGATACTTCTTATAAATGCGAGAGTAGAGTCAGTGAAATCAGAGACGCCCCCCACACTCCTTTGTGGTGGTGCTTGGGATGGAACCGGGCCTTTTCCTGTGCGCTCTCACTAGGCAACATCCCAGGTCCCGGTATGTCCTGCACACCCGGAAGAGGAAGAGGAGGAAAGAACCCATTTCAAGAACACCCGGAAGGCCACAGGGGTCCTGTGCACCCAGGGGGCACTCGTGAATGCAAATCCTTGCTCCTCCTCACGCCTTCCGCTTCACTTTCTCATCTGATCTACCCCGGTGCCATCTCTTCCTTCTATTCCAGTCCCCCAAGCCCTTGCCTCTTAGGTAGAGTGGGGAGCCTTTTTCAGGCTGTGCCCAAGGTCCCAATTGCTACTACGGCGCTCTAGCAGCGGCCACGGGACCTGGGCATTGCTGCCAACTGAAGCTACCTTGAGCGATGAAGGGGAGGGCGCCGGGCAGCGGTTGAACACCGGAGGGCCGCGCCAGACGGGGCGGGGACATTTATCCCGTGTGTACACTTTCTGGCTCCAGAGCCCCGCGCATCAGAACGCCTGAGGCCAGAGACCCAGGCCGCGATCCCGAGCTGCCGGCGCCCCGGCCGGCTGTGCGCGGTGCCCACCCGGCTGGCGGCTCCTCGGCGCGGCGCAGCGGTCTGAACTGTCCCGGAGCGCAGCGCGCGGCTGAGACCAAAGTCCAGCGGGAAGTGGGCGCCTGCAAGCCCAGGAAACCCGATCCACAGCTGGAGACGCGAGTCCGCCAGCTTCGTGGTTGCTTGGCTCAAAGTGTGGACGTGTCACCAGGACCTCACAGCTTCCTACCAGGGGCACGTCGAGATCTAGGACCTGCCTTAGGGTCCATATTTGATCCACTCTGTCGCAACAGTGAACGACTAGTCAGTCATAAGATCAAGGGGAATGGGAGAAGACCCTGGGGCCTTTGGGGACAGAGGAGGCACTATGGTGAGGGACTCTTGTCTGGGGCAGAAGGCCCACTGAGGTGGATATTAGCGGTTTCACATTTCATTCTGGGTGGACTGGCACAAGATGTCCATTTAGTGACCCTCCAGGCACTTCTCCCAGTCCGGTCACACCTGAGTCAAGCTGGGTGGTCAGTTCCGCGCGGGTCCCTTGATTCATATCACCGCCAAAGCTGCAGACACTGAGCGAAACCACACATAGTTCCATTTCCAAGCTTTCAATGTGTAATAAATTGTTGCATGCTCATTTATCTGCAATGCGCCGTTTTGGACTCTTTTAAAGGATCAGCTTTTTTTTTTTTTCTTTAAACAAACAAACAAATTCGGGTAACACACAGAGAAGTGGACTGTGCCACAGTTAAAGGACAGCACCCGGAGTTGGCAAGAACTGGAGACAGTTCGCATCTCTCGCTCCCTCCCTTCCTCTCCTCCCTCCCTCCCCCCCCTCTGTCTCTCGCCCTCATAAAGGCCTAGGTTATTACTGTCTTTGACAGAAGTAACAAAACATACTTCTCTCCCGACTGCCTAGTAGTTCCTTAGGCAAGGAAGGGCTGAACTATCCTAGAAAGTCGGGGTTGCTTTAGCCATTCTCAAGAAGATATGCGTTCTAGGGCTCTGGCACCATGGAGATCCCTTCTGGGTCAACCAAATCCCATGGCCCGTAGGTGAACCCTGGGCATTTAGTAAACACAGCCCCCACCACCTTGCCCAGTCTCCCCTAAGCTTGCAGCTTCTCTTTGGGGCCAGCCCTGGCTTGCTGTTGGAGGAACTGGGAACCGTAATGAATGCATGCTCGGGATTTGGGGGTCCACTTGGTAGCAGTGGTTCTATCTTCTTTGTGTGCCTTCCTTCCTTTCTCCCTTCCTCCCTCTCTCCCTTCCTTCCTTCCTCTCTCTCAACTCCCTTTCTTTCTTTCTTTCTTTCTTTCTTTCTTTCTTTCTTTCTTTCTTTCTTTCTTTCTTTCTTTCTTCTTTCTAACAAGGTCTCAGGTAGACCAGGCTCACCTCAAACTCGATATGTGGCCAAGGACGACCTTGGATTTTTGATCCTTCTGCTTCTGCCTCCCAAATGCAGGGATTACAGTCATGCTCAATCAAGGCTGGCTTTATGTGGTATTGTATTGGGGGTCAAATTCAGGTAGGCACTCTACCAAAGGAGCTACATCTGGAGCTCACCATCTAACTCATGCTGCTTTGACTTCGCCTGGAGGAGGAGTAGCGTCCCTGAGGCTTCAGCTGCCCTAGTTGCCCCTCCCCAGAGTTTTCCTGGGATAGAGGGGTGAGGGAGGAGCCCCAGGAGGAGGAGCTGGTGATTTGTTTGAGGCAGGTGCAAGAGGAGCAGCATGGAATATAAAAGAGTGAAAAACAGAGGAAGGAGAAACAGAAAGGGTGGATGGAAATCATGAAAATAGGTGGGATTTTGAAGCATTTCTCACATTTTTTAAAAACAGGGTGGGTGGAGCTGACATACTGTTTTCTGGCCAGGCCATAAATTAATAGATTTATCCCTCAATCAGGGGAAAACCATTAAGATATTCTTGGCTTCATCTGTGGGAAAATAATTTCTTTGATTGAGTTGCCCCAGAAGACCCTGTGTAGCCTTCTCTCCTGGCCAGGAGCAGTCTTCTCTTTCCTGCCTGTAGGAAGGAAGGAGGGGAGCAGAGGGAGACTCTAGGGAGTGAAGGCCTTTCCCTCTCATCCAGCAGCTTGGATTTCACTTTGTGCATTTTTGTTCTTGATTTGATTCCCTTCCCAACCCCCCCCCGACACCCCCCCCCCCCCCCCCGTCCAGGGTACTTGTAACCTCAGAGGGAAGAGGGTTCCTGCTGCCCCTCCCTTGGCTCCATGGAGTGAACCCAGAGTGAGTAGTTGATATGTGTCCCACCCCAGGTGGTAAGCCTCTGAAATCTGTGAACTTGGGAGTGTAACTGGGGGGTGGGGTTGGAGCATGTGGTGGAGGGACCCAGCAAAAGCCACAAACGTGGCAGGAGGCAGCCCCAGAATAGGGAGGAAAAACAAGTAGAATCACTCTCAGTATTTGGAGGTGATGAACTCTGTCAGACCTGTATGACTCAAAGTGTGGTCCTTTGCCCCTTAAGTGTCCTTTTAAAGGGTCCCTGAGGTCAAAACTATTTTCACAATAAAAGGTTATTGCCTTTTTCATAGTATGCAGTGGAATCTCCCAGAGGCCACGTCGTGTGTGATGATGTCATGACTCTGGTGGCTCTTGGAATGTGTGTGCATTTGTAATGTTTTACAAATGTTTTGGTTTTGTATTTTACTAAAATAGGATGCTTTTCAAAAATATATTTGGTTTTTATAGCTATACCTGTGTTTGTGTGACTGTTCATATTTGCATTGTTAGCATGAAATAAAATGTAAAATAGATTTTATCAACCTCAATAGGTATATTTGAATTGGTCCGTAGGCCAGCTGCTAGTGGCTGTGGCTGTCAGGTTGGATGCTACAGAGGATGTCACTATCATACAGTTCCACTAATCAGAGTTAATGTAGGCAGTGGATATAAATGCTCCTTTGGGGTCAGGTGATACAGAGCACTCCTATAATCCCAGTATTTGGCAGGAGGGTCAGGAATTCAAGATTAGTCTCTGCTACATAGTTTGAGGCCAGCCTGGCCTACACGAAACCCCATCCCAACAAATAGAGCAAAAGCAATAAAAAACCCCAAAGCATTCTTAGCCATGTTTAAATTGTAAAGAGAGTCCTAAGGTCAATGAAATTTGAGTCTCACCTGAGAGCATCCCCTACCTACAGGGTGGTTAAGACAAGTAAACAAAAAGAGGCTGTGTGTTTGGGCTCTGCCCTTACTGACTTCATAACCGTGGATCATTTTACTTCTTTTAAAATATATTTTATTTCTTTATTTGATAGAAAGAAAGAGAGGGGGAGAGAGAGAGACAGGGAAAATGGGCGTGCCAGGGCCTCCAGCCACTGCAGACAAACTCCAGACGCATGCACCCCCTTGTGCATTTGGCTTATGTGGGTCCTGGAGAATTGAACTGGGATCCTTTGGCTTGCAAGCAAATGCCTTAACCGCTAAGCCACCTCACCATCCCAGTGGATCATTTTTCTTAGTTTAAACTCTAAGCTTCAGTTCTAGCTTCTGAGAGGCAGGACAGCTGGCTGTGAAAAGCACATGCTGTGTGGCAAAACCAAATGTGCTGCTACCTCAGTCCAGCCCAGATGACCTTGAGTGAGTTTCAGAGCCCTCAGCGGCTCAGTTTCCTTATCAGTACAGTTGAATAACACCAGCAGGCATGTAACTTCTCCCTCAGTGTGGGAAGGTCAAATCAGAGGGAAAGTGAAAAGCACTTAAGAAGACACCAGCACTTTGAAGCTTGTGCTGGGCTACTGCTTCTCTTTCTCATCTGGCCGCAGACCTTGAGGAGGGAACCAGCCCACCACAGCTCGCCAGGGCCCCCCGCTGAAACCAGAGTAACCAGGGAAATGAGCAAGAGTGATGCTTTCTTGGTGAACCTGGTACCAGTACAAGGGCAAAGGAGATAGACACAGAGAACACTCAACTCCTACCACACCAGAGATCCAGAGACACAGAGGTTCCCAAGACCTCGTCACTGAAGTAGACCTAAATTGAACCCAACATGGCTCAGGTAAATTTGCAGAAGAGGGGCGGAAAGATTGTTAGAGTCACAAGTTGGGACATTATGCACAGAGACATTGCCTCTTCCCCATAACTGATGGATACCCCCATAATGCACAACCCACAATCCCCATGGGGATAACTGGCATCCCCAGTGAGGATGGTCCCTTCGGAGAGGGGAGGACTGGGATGAGGGTAAGGATGGTACCAACATGTGCTATTTACACACTGAGTACGTACATAACTAATAAAGAAAACAAATGGTTAAAAAAAACCCCAAACCTCCCAGGCTGGAGAGATTGCTTAGTGGTTAAGGCCTTGCCTACCAACTCTAGGCATCCAGGTTCGATTCTCCAGAATCCACATAAGCCAGAAGCACATGGTGGCACATGTGTTTCGAGTTTGTTTGCAGTGGATAGAGGCTGTGGTACACCCATTCTCTCTCTCTCCATCCACTCCTCTTTCTCTAATAAATAAAAATAACATATTAAAAAACCTTCCAATAAGCAGTATTTTTATGTTGATGTGAAAAAAAATACAGGTTTGGGGTTAGAAATACTGGGCTACAAAATGAACTATTTTGGGGGTTGGAGAAAAAGTTCAGTTGGTAAAATGTTTGCTTCAGTTACACTAGGACTTGCATTTGGTCCTCAGTACCCATATACAGTGCTGGGGATAGGAGCACAGTAGATGGGGAAAGGAAAGAATGACCCTAAAGTAAGAGTCATCACTAAGATCCACATGGATCCCTAAAGTAAGAGTCATCACTAAGATCCACATGGATCCCTACAGTAAGAGTCATCACTAAGATCCAAATGGTGCACAAGGTAGAGGCTCTTTTTTTTTGGTACCATTATTTCTGTCCTAGGGTTTAGCTTTTGTATTTTTTCCATCAGTAGATTTTCAATAAAAATATTGGCTATTGGGCTAGGGAGGTGGTTCAGTGGGAAGGGTATGTGCCTTGCAAGCATGAGGCTCTGAGTTTAGGTCCTCAGCACCCTTGTAAAGCATGAAGGTACATGCTTGTAACCCAAGAGATAGAGGTGGAGCTTGTCTAGATAAATTCATGCATTATGGGCTCAGTGAAAAATCATGACTCATAAAAGTAAGACGGAGGAGTGATAGAGGAAGACACCTCATGTTGACTTGTGGTTTGTACGTGCAGCACCCTCACATGTGTGTCAGCACAGAGATGATTGGGGACACACAGACATGCACAGCACACAGACGTGATTGTGAACATGCAAGCCACACACACATGAATGTGGATATACACACATGCACACCACACACAGATATGATTTTAGACACGAGTACATGGACACTATGCACACATGAATGTGGATATTCATACATGCATACACACTACACACACATGAATATGGATATGCATACATGCACACCACACACATGGATGTGGACATACATATGTATGCAGCACACATACATAAACATGTCCCCCTCCATTTAGATAAATATAAAAGTTTACTGCTTCTAGATGCAACTTAAGATGGCTTACCCAGTAAAAGAAATTATCATTTTGTGTGATTGAAAAAGTGTAGTGGTGGACTGCGCTTCACTGTGGTTCGACTGGGCTTTGACAGTTGTCTGAGAAGTTCTTGTCCCCACACCTCTCCCTGTATCCACTTTGTACTCCACCTGGCGTCCCGCCGGCGTGTGCCATCCACCGTGAGAAAGAACTGACTGTCACCGGATTCCAGAGCAGAGGCCTGATGGGAATGGCCACTTCACATGTCCTCGTTGTGTCAGTGGCCATGGTCAGCAGAATGAAGCTGCCTGGAGCATTCGTAATAGTTGCTCCTTCATTCCCGACCACAGGGACCCCCTTAAAGGACATTGAGGGGTACAGGAACAGTGAAATCTGATTTTATTTTTAAAAATATTTTATCCATTTATTTATTTGAGAGAGAGAGAAAGAGAGAGAGAGAGAGAGAGAGATACTAGGGCCTCTAGCCACTGCAAATGAACTCCAGACACATGGGCCACCTTGTGCATCTGGCTTATGTGGGCCCTGGAGAATCGAGCTGAGGTCTTTTGGCTTTGCAGGCAAACTCCTTAACTGCTAAGCCATCTCTCTAGCCCAAATATAGATATTTAGAAGGCAGTTTGACATGCTGTCTGTTTGGCAAAACGATGAGAATAAGTCATCCCCACCCCTGCCCCTGCAAAGGGCCTATGTCCCTAGGCATAAGCTTGGGGTCAGTCAGGTTTACATACCAGGCATGAAGTCCCTCTTGTGGAGCTGGCCTCAAATCCAATCAGGAAACTGGTGCTATTGCACCAGTGGGAACATCTTGCCTGGCAGCTTGGTCAAGGAACACATAGGGTCCACATGTGCGTAGGACTGCTTATGACATCTCTCTCCCAGCAGCTAGCATAGCATGGCACCTTTAGCAGGAAGAAAGCGAGCTGCCAGTTCGGTTCCAGCTCAGTTTCTATATGTCCTGGGGAAAAAAGTGTTGAGCAATAGGGATTTACCATCTAGTTTTCTTGGACAACCAACAGCCAACAGAATATGGCAAAATGGCAATAGTTTATGTTATTTTTATTTTTTTCTGAGTCAGTGTCTCACTCTAGCTCAGGGTAACCTGGAATTCACTCTGTAGTCCCAGGCTGGCCTCAAACTCATAATGATCCTCCTACCTCTGCCTACCAAGTGCTGGGACTAAAAGTGTGCGCAACCATGGCCATCCCTGTCAGCCTCTATTGTTTTAAGGGCCTTTGTAGCCTCCCTGACTAACAACCCATTGGGAGGTATCTCATCCCTGGCATTGGAATTAAGAGTTTTAAGAAATATTTTTATTTATTTGAAAGGAGAGAGAAAGAGAGAGAGAGAGAGAGAGAGAAAGAGAGGGAGAGAGGGAGAGAGAGAGAGAGAGAGAGAGAACAGAGACTGACACAGAGAGAATGGGCATGTCAGGGCCTCCAGCCACTGCAAATGAGCTGCAGATACATGGGCTACTTCATGCATCTGGCTCGATGTGGGCACTGGGGAATCAAACTTGGGTCTTAGGCTGTGCAGGCAAGCGCTGTGACTGCTGAGTCATCTTTTCAGCTCTGGAATTATGATTAATAACCTATGGCTTCTGGGAGCGCCACCGATGAAGGGGATTTTCAGGATGGGTAAAAGTGGGAGAGAAGAGCTTAAGCAGGGATAGAAGTGGGGGGCTGAGTGAGAGAAGAAACCAAGGGCATGTGAAAGAGCCATGTGGAAACCTACTACCTGGTAAGCCAATTAAAATATGAACTTTTAAGAAATTTGTCTTATTTTTCATGAGAAGAACATTTGTCATGCTGTCTTGGCAGTGGCCTCAGTGCTGGGTGCCAGCTGGAAGGGTGAACCATCGGTGACATCTTTCCAGTCGCAAGATGATGCCTTGTTTTCAAATCATGGACTCTGTGCCTCTTATGAGCACCAACCCAGTCTGTGTTCTGACAGAGAGGGAGAACATTTATATCGCATATGTTATAATCCAGATCTTATCACTTCCCTACTACAGTCTGATCCCGAGGGATGTGATACCTGTGCATTTGGGTGTTTGACAAAGTATCCAGGTGACTCCTGTCACCAGGCCAGTGTAGGGAACAGTGTACTAGTTTACTTAGTGGTTGCTGCTGAGAGCTTCTTATGCATTGCAGCTTGCAGCCAATCCTCGAAAAGTGTCCAGACCCGTAGGTGTGAATTTTGGATACTAATACCAGTCTTGGCTTTTTTTCTGTTCCTCCTCTCCTCCACTTATCTGCTTTCCCTTTGTTGTTCTTTCCCTCTCCTCTCTTTAAAATTAAAAATTCTCTCTCTCCCTCTTTGTGTATGTGTGTATATTGTTACATGTGTGTGCATGCAACTGTGAGCGGGTAGAGGTTAGAGGGCAATCTTGTAGTGTTCCTTACATCTTGCTTGAGACAGGGGTATCCCTTGTTTTGCTGCTGGGAGGGCCAGACTAGCTGAGCTAACTTTGAGAGCTGTGGGATACTCCAGGATTCTGCTTCTCATTGTCTTGGGATTACAAGCGTGTACCATTTTGCATCTGGTTTAACATGGGAACTAGGGATCAAAACTCAAGTTAGCAGGCTTGTGGGGCAAGTGTCTTTAACCACTGAGCTATCTTCCCAACTCCCTTCTCATGATTTGAGACATGGTCTCATGTAGCTCAGGTTGTTTTCAAACTCACGTGATCAAGGCTAGCTTTGGACTCTTGATCCTCCTGCCTCCACTTCCCAAGTGCTGGCATTACAGGTGTGCACCACCACTCCAGGCTTCATATTTTATGTTTCTCATTTATTTTATTATTTTAATTTAAATTTTACTGCATTATTAAATATTATATTTCCTTAAATTCTTTCTGCAATGAAGTCAAATATAACAGATGGGATTCCAACCGGAAAAAGAAGACACATTCTGTGGGGGCTTTTGAAGAGATTTTTCTGACAAGGGACTGTTTATGAAAGTGCAGAAACCAACTTGAGACATTGTCAGTGGCAACAGCGGGATGGAGAGGGATATTGTTTCCTGGGCAGCTGTCACAAATTAACACAACAGGAGTGACTTGAAACAGCGGAACTTTATTCGCTTACCATTTTGGAGGCCAGAAGGCTGAAGTGAGCTTCCTTCAGCCAATGCCAAGGTGTTGACAGGGCTGGCCCCCTCTAGAATCCCAGAGGAAGAGCTGTGCCTTCCATATCCTTGTGGCTGCCATCACTCCTCGGCTTGTGTTCTTGTCACTCCCATCATGGTTTCTCTGTTGACAGACACTTCTGTCCTGCATCAGATTTCCCTGTGCCTTCCTCTTATAAGCACACTTGTGGCTGCATTGAGTGTTCACACATAACCCAGGATTATCTCCTATCTCAAGCTCTTTAACTTAATTGTATTTCTAAAGTCCCTTTAAGACAACATTCACAGGTTCAAAGGGTTAGGAAATGAGTGCATGTGTTTGTCTTTTTTTTTTTGGTAGTACTGGGGATCAAACCCAGGGCCACGTGCATGCCAGGCAAACACCCTACCAACTGAGTTACATCAGGTGCCCAGGAATTGGTTATCTATCACTCAGCATGCCATTCAAAGTGCCTCAGACGGAGGGTGGAGGGGTCAGCCACTGCCGTGATGGTGTGCTTTGTCTTCTCAAAGGAGAAAGGAGGTAGAAGCATCCTGACCTCAGCCACTCCTGGACCCAGTCTTCTGCCAGCAAACACCTCCAATGAAGGCTGAAGATGAGGACTCTATAGCAGTCAAGCTTCTGGGTACTGCGCAAAGCAGGGAACAACAGAGAATTGTGAGAACCTAGTGAGCAGGTAGACCTTAACACCAGCCACTGACAAGCAGCGGGCACAGATCCACCACCTGACTCTGAGCAGTGCTTCTCAGGAGAGGGTCTTGTGTGACAGTTATCTGGAGACCTTTCATACACTCTTGAGTCTGGCTCTTCCAATCAAGGAGAGATAGTCTGAGGCTGGAGGGGTGGCTTAGAAGTTAAGAGTAATTCCTGTGCCAACCCAAGGGCTAGAAGGGGCCCAAGATCACTGAGTTCAATTCCTCCAGAACTCATGTAAATAGTTAGATGCAGCTGCACACCCCAAGGCCTAGGGGGAGCTGAGACTGGAGGATTGCGGGTTCTCCTGAAACTACCAAAGCTCCGGAGTCAGTGAAGAGATTCCTAAGGAAACAAGTGGACGAGAACTAGAGGGACGCCTGATGTTCTCCTCTGGCCTGTGTGCATGCACAAGGAGTGCCGTGTCTACCTGCACATGTGCACACACACCACGTCATGCCGATTGCCACTGCATATGCACGCACACACACACAAAAACCCAAGAGGTGGAGGACAGTTTCAGTCCAGGTTTTGGGTTTCTTCTCATCACCCTCAAGGTCCTCCTGCAAAAGGGCTGTTTGACAAGAAAGGGACTGAGCAGTAATAGGATCCAGGCATCCAGTACTGACACCAGAAAGTTTCGGTCCCACCACAGACCTCGTCTTCAGCAGCCCCATGCTGTTCTTGAGACGTGAAATGGAGTTGCAATATCTTACACACCATAGCTGTCATCTCCATAGTACATTTAAAACTGTGCTTGGATCAGCAAGGGACAGGGGTCTGGCCTCTGTATGGTGAGCAGCCCAGTGGGCCACCGGCCCAGCAGGTGCTGGCTTTGGTAACAGCCCACAATTTGACAGCTTTTTTTCCCCCTTTGTGTTATTTCCTAATAAGTACCCCTGACCCCTCCGGCTGTCTGCTTGGGCCGGTTAGCAGCCACCCATCCATCCATCTCTCCAAGTTGAGATGTGAGAGCTCTTCCTGGCAACATGGCTGGGATTGACCTCAGGTGTTTTGGGAAGTACCCACGTCCAAATTCCTACCTTCAAATATAGTTTTTTTTTAAATTGACATTTGAAACTAAAGACAAAATCAGCTGCTTCTTGAAGGTGGTGGTGGTGTGGAGGAATATGAAAGAATCTTCCATATATCTCATGACTCCCCACAAAAACCCAAGCCAATAAAATGAGTCTAGCCAATAATTCAACCTCTGTGCCGCTTGCTCATTGTGACCAAAGCCTATAGAAGCAGGTTGTGGGGTAAGAGGAGGTGCTCATTGTAGATGAATTGTCATTAGGAATTTTATTAGCTTTAATGTAGCCAACAGGGGCTGCTGAGAGCTGTCTTCTTTTTTCCCCAAAGGACAAATGTCCCACAGACTGACATCTAACTGCCTTTCTAATTCAAAGCACTTTGGTGGAATGGCAGACCTTTCAAAATGCCATCTCTGAAAAGGATTCCATACTATGAATTTGTCACTTGTACCTTTATTTAAAAAAAAAATTTTCAGGGTTTAGGAGCACATTGGCTATAATTATTGCCATAATCCCTTGAAGGGAGAGATACATCTGCCATGGTTAAGAGTCATTACTTTATGATGGGGATTTCTTTAAAAAATGTCTTATTTGAAGCCGGGCGTGGTGGCGCACGCCTTTAATCCCAGCACTTGGGAGGCAGAGGTAGGAGGATCGCCATGAATTCAAGGCTACCCTGAGACTACAGAGTTAATTCCAGGTCAGCCTGGACCAGAGTGAGACCCTACCTCGAAAAACCAAAAAAAAAAAAAAAAAAAAAAAAAAGTCTTATTTGGACCAAAATAGCCATCCACGAACTGGCAATTTAAGCAAGTTACTTAAAGCCCAGCAGTTAGGCTAATGAGACAGCTGGGCAGTTGGGAAGAGCACAGGGCTCCTGAAGAAGACATTAAATCAATTTGGTGTGAAAGGCAGAGGGGCATTGTCCTCTCCTACAGTTTCAGGGGAATATCAGGCACACACAGGTTTCTCTCCAAGCATGGAAATCAGGTGGCAGGCGCCTCATGCATCCTGGCCGTCACCCTATCATCTAGGGGGAAGCAACAGCTGTCTCAGCTCCATCATCGGGAAAGATGACAGGCCTGGATTATTGCGTGGAGGCCAGGAACTCCTGAGGGTGTAGCAGCTATGGGCCAATGCCACAGAACCACGGACACATGCAGCATCCTGAGCTGGGACAGATGGAGTTGCTGATAAATGAGTTGAAGTGGTAGAGGTCTTTACAGTAGGAATCGTCTGGCTTTACTGAGAGCTGCTCCATGAAGGAAGAATTTCAGGGCAGCCAGGCTGCCTTCAGATGTTAATCAGAAGTATTCCTATGTCCTGTCGGTCACCCTTCAAAGGAAGGTGTCAAATATCTTGAGAAAATACTTTCCTGCTTCCTTACATGCAGAGAATCACCCATGTTGTTGATGAATGACTCAGGGCAAATTGATATACTGTAGGTCAGGATAGGATAGACTTATGGTCACAGGGCAAAAGTAATTATGTCATATGTGGTCTCTGGGGGCAATGGCACTTACCTTCTTGATAACCTGATCAGCAGCAACTTACAGGGGAAGAGTTTCTTTCTAGTTTACAGTTTTGAGGGGACATTTCCATCATGGTAGAGAAAACAGGGCACAAGCAGACAGCCAGGCATCCCACCGTCACAACAGCAGGGAAAAAATGGCAAGAGTGAGCTAGGTAAGTGTGGCAAGAAGGGCTGGGCTAGTCATAGCGAAGGCCTGTGCCTGCTTCAGCAAGGCCCCACAACCTCCCCGGAAAACACCACCAGCTGGGGATTAGATAGGAGGCCCATTCACAAGCACAGGAGGCTATGAGGAGCGTTTGCACTCAAACCACCACAGGGCCCAAAGCTGTCCGGTCAGACTCCTGTGGTCATAGTCCACATGTGAAGGCAGTATCTGGCACTGGAGACTGGAGGTGGCATGGGATGAGGGCGAGGGGTGAGGATCTCCAGAGGACTGAGCTGTTATTGTGGTCACCCTGAGCCAAACCTACTCATGGAAACTGTCCAGCCACTGCATATGGATGTGTGGGTGGAGCTCTGATCATGATGTGAGGAAGAATACAGGATCTAATGATCTGTGATGTCTCCTGGCAGAAATGGGCCACCTAGGTTCACTTCTGGATGATGGCAGAAGCATGTCCCTTAGAGTAATGCATGATGAATGACTGTCTATTCCACAAGTGACTGGACTGAAGGAACCTATTATCACTTATATAGAAAGAAGGTTTTTTCTAAAATTTTTATTTATTTATCAGAGATAGAGAGAGAGAGAAAGAAAGAGCAAGAGTGCACACAAGAGAGAGAGAGAGAGGGAGAGAGAGAGAGAGAGAGAGAGAGGCAGACAGAGAGAGACAGAGAGAGACAGAGAGAAGGAACAGAGACAGACACAGAAAGAGTGGGCATGTTAGGGCCTTTAGCCACTGCAAACGAACTCCAGACACATGTGCCACTTTGTGAATCTGGTTTACGTGGGACCTGGAGATTTGAACCTGGGTCCTTAGGCTTCACAGGTAAGTGCCTTAACTGCTAAGCCATCTCTCCTGCCCCAAGGTTGTTTTTGAGGTTGCTGAGACCTGACCCTACTGAGCCTGTGCCCTTGCCTGTGACACCCCTCATGCATGCACTTAAGAATATACTGTACTCCCATTTGAAAAAGAGAAGCAGCTGGACCTGAGGCCATAACTGACCAGTTGCACTCCACCCCAGTCCCAGCTGAAACCACACAGGAGCTGGGGAAATGAGCAAGAGTGTTACTTTCTTAGTGAATCTGATATCAGCACAAGGGTGAAGGAGATAGACACTGAGGACATTCAACTCCTACCAAAGCAGAGATCCAGAGGCTCCTAACAGCCCATCACTGAAGTGGACTTACAAAGCAGCCAGCATGGCTCAGGGAATTTCACAGAAGAGGGGGCGGAAATATTGTTAGAGCCACAAGTGGGGACATTTTGCACAGAGACATTGCCTCTCCCCTATAACTGACTGCTGCTCCCATAATGCATGACCCACAATTCCCATGGGATTGACCTGTATCTCCCATGAGGAAGGCCTCTTCAGAAAAGGGGCAGAGAGGGGGGAAAGAATGGTACCAACATATATTGTTTACCTACTAAGTATGTCCATATCTAATAAAAATATACTTTAAAAAAGAATATACAGTCCTCTCTGAGAAGTATCACCACCATCTAGATTTTTGGACATAGCATTCTTTTCATGATGAGACAGGAGAAGTAGATGGGACCAGCATGTTTCTAGAGCAATACCAAAGGAGGGCTGTGCTTGACTTCTGCTTTAGGTGATCTTATTCTGTTTGGAACTGGTGCTAGAAATGCCCAGGTCAAGTTCAAGTCATTGGCTCCTGTTGCTGGGCCTTGCAGTGTTACATACTAACCTCTCCTTTCAAAAACTGCCAGAGGATCTTCTTTTGTACTCGGGTTTTCCTGGATGTTCCAGTAGGAAGTTATTTGTGTATCTGGACACTCTGAGTTCTGGTTCTACAAAGGTTAATCTTTTCTACCCAGGATGTCTATGGTTTTGTCTCATTTTTGTTGGAGTTATAGGGTCAGGGTAAGTTGTCCCCTTACTTTGAGGAACTGAGTCTATGACTCAATTGTATGCAGTCTTGGTCTGTCCTGACCAGCCCGAGGATGGAAGCGTCACACTCAGTTGAGCTGTGGAGGCTGTCCACTATACAACCATACATGCACTGTGAAGTGTAGGCTGGGGGAGGCACTTGGGTCCCATCAACTCAAGGCAGATAGTGGCATACTTGCCAAAGTGAGCTCTGACGGACATCTTGCCATGTGATGTTGGATTCATTAACTTCCCTGGCCTGGGCTAAAGACATGTCAGAGCCAAGCTGGGTACTTCTGGGACTCTCTTGTCTTGAGTTCTTCCATTTGTAAGCTACTTACAAGTACCTGGATAGCTTCTATTAACTTTAGCTTGTAAGTATGGTGTGGACATTTCATGTACCAGGCACTGTGCTTGTTCCTTAGGAAACAGCAACCAATATGTGAAAAATTGTTTGTGCCTCAGAGGAACTTAGTCATGATCATGATGATATAAAGCAGATAAAAGAACAGAAAGTCATGATATGCTATACTAGCACTTTCTAGGAACTTAAGGAAACCAAGCATTGTGATGTGTGTGTGTGTGTGTGTGTGTGTGTGTGTGTGTGTGTGGAGAGAGAGAGAGAGAGGAGAGAGAGAGGGAGAGAGAAATTAACTATTATGTGGGACCCTTGCAGTGCTTTCCAGGTACAAAAGGAAGCATCTTCAAATGTCTGGAAGAAAGAAAGAAAGGTGCATCCTAGAATGTAGAGTAAGAGGTGCAGAGTGGAGATCCAGGTTAGGGACCAAAATGACTCTAATGCCATGTCTGATCTCTACCAGAGGGGAACTTGATTTAATGGCGAGGTGTCAGGAGCATCTTCTAGTACCAGACTCTGACTTAGGTGTTGTGAGATACTGGGATGGACTGCTGCCTTCAAGGCATCTCTGCTCTCCATGATCTGTGTGTCTTAAGGAGAAATATTTCCACCTTTCTGGAGGCTGGGCCAGGAGTGAACACTCTGGTAGAATGATCTCACATCTCCATGCTTTATATTCTTGCTTTTCTGTGAGTCCAAGATTAGCAGGCCGTGCTGGGCTAAAGTGTCCAGTTGACATCACCATGGAGACTTTCAAGATATTCATTTCCCTTTGGATCCACATTTTTTTCTTCCAATATTTCACAGATAATTCAATCAAGTCCACATCCCTCTGTCTAACAAGAGGGCATAATAAGATACACTTCATAAAGAAGTTTATCCTGATTAATTCTACCCACAATCCTGGAATCTCCGCCCGTCTCTCCCACGGGCAGTGGATGAACTTTATGTGTGCGGTTTCCAAGCACTTCTGACTTTGGCTCTGCCCTTCCCTCAGCTGAGGTAGTATTTTCACCTTTGCTGCCACTTATGCAGTTTTGAGACCTGTACACCAGGTGGTGGTAGCTTCCTCAGGCTCTGATTGTGTATTCTAAGTAGTTTGCAGAGGAGGGAAATGCTAAGGTGAGAGCAAATTTTTTAGTGCCTTTGTACAATAGCTAATTTAGACATCAGCAATCATCTATAGGAGATAAATGTGATTCTTTTCATGTTATAGTTAAGAAATCAGAATTTTGGATAGGTTCATTGAGGAGATTAATCTGAACATGCCATTCTTCATGGTGAAACGAGGGTTGGAATTGGGTCCAAGTCTTCCAGGTCTGAACTTGTATTTATTGCTTTGCTCATTGCTACAACAAAATACCCAACCACAGCAACTCAAGGAAGAAAGGGATTATTTTGGCTCACTGGTTGAAAGTGGAGTCCATCATGATGGGGAAATTTGTGGTGGCAGAAGCTTCAAGCAGCTGGTCACTGTATGTCCATGGTCAGGAAGTAGAGACAGATGAATATGTGTGCTCAGCCAACTCTCTCACTTTTACGCACTCAAGACCCCCCACCTAGCCCAGGGAATTGGTGCTGCTCACCACTGCTATTTTCCCACCACAATCCTGAAACTCCCTCACAGATAAATGGAGAGGTTTATTTCCATTATGGTTCTAAATCCCATCAAGTTACAAGATTAGTGTTCAGGATGACATGTATGTCCCTCCTATGTGACTATGAACACAGCAAGGAAGTCAGCCGCCAGTTCAGAGCTATTATCCTAACCCTACCTTCACTATCATTTGGTATGTTTTTCATTAACTCTTGGGTTGTAATGATCCAGAAGTTTGTACATGCATGGGAAACCTCACTGGACAGTTCTTAGTGGAAAAAGAAGGGGCCTGGAGAGATGGCTCAATAGTTAAAAGTGCTTACTGCTCACAATGGCCAGCTTTTTGTATTCCCAGAGCCCATGTCTAGCCAAATGCAAGTATCACAGGCATCTGTGACCACAATGTGCCTATGACAATGGGAGGTGGAATCAAGAGAATCCTGACAGTTGCTAGCTAGCTAGACTGGCATTAACAACAGCAAACAACCACAAAATGACCGTGTCACAAACAAGGTGGAAGGTGAGGACTGAAACCCTGAGGTCATCCTCTGTCCTCCATATTTATGGCATTCATAAACACAGGTGTACAGACACACACACACTCACTCACATGAAACCAATTGGCTTTTTTTGTTCATTTTTATTTATTTAGTTGAGAGCAACAAGGAGAAAAGAGGCAGATATATAGAGAGAGACAGAGAGAAAGAGAGAGAAAATGGGCGTGCCAGGACCTCCAGCCACTGCAAATGAACTCCAGATGCATGTGCCCCCTTGTGCATCTGGCTAACGTGGGTCCTGGGGAATCGAGCCTTAAACTGGGGTCCTTAGGCTTCATAGGCAAGCGCTTAACTGCTAAGCCATCTCTCCAGCTTTTTAATTTAATTTTTAATTGGCTTTTAAAAAACATCTAACATTCAACAGTGTGTATACATTTTTCCCCACTACCAAGCTATTTGTAATTTCTAATTGTTTTGTTAATTTTCCATACTGATTTTTCTTTGAGGGAAGAATTCCTTCTCCTAATGGTTTGAGAGCTGAGAGTGAGAGAGACATGGACTCTAGACCCAGGTAACCACAGTATTTAGTGAAGCATGTCTCTTCTCTCTCATATACCACATGTGAGATGAACGGTTGACATAACGAATATTTCCATCTCTCCTATCATCTGCTTAGTTATTTGGCCATTGTATGGCCACCACCCAACTGATTCAGCAACTATGGAGACAGGGCACTGCCCTGCTGAGGGCTGGCTCATGTGGTGCCTCAGTAACTAACATCATCACTGTCTTCTAGTAGAATGCCATTCATTGTTGGAGGCTATTTTCTGGATATTCTACCTACCTTCTCCCCGCTCTCTTTTGTTTTTCACTTTGTTTCCATGAACAAGTTATGCCACTCCTCCTACGGAGACCACCTTCATGTCTCCGTTCTTCCTAGGCCAGGGAGAGGATGTCTGGCTGCTCACATTCATGCTTTGACAGTCATGCACTCCGTCTTACAGCACAGGTGTCTGTCATACTAAGCTTTGCCCAGTTGTTTGGCCATGACTGGCAATTCTAGGGCTTTTTGTTTTTATCCTGAGGGATTTTGGAGTGGCTTGGAGGGAGGCAAGTATCCTAAGGAAAGCATTACACTGAAGGAATGAGACCTGGTCTTCACTCTCAGAAGGCTCAGGACGGAGGGAGGAGCAGACGGTTGAACGTGACATGTTTGGTAAGTGGCACACGATGGGGCCCATGTGGTGAGTGTGTGCACCGGGAACACTGACGGACTCTGCTTGGCTGTTGGGAGGTAGGCAGGATAAGGGAAGCTTCAGGAAGGGAAAATTGATGCTGGGCCTCAGAGGATGGAGGCACTATTGGCAGGTGATAAGATGAGGAAGGGTTTTCGTCTGCACGAGAAGTTCGATTAAGGTCTCGGGCTTATTATTATCTCTGTTGTGATGGTAGCTGGGACAAAAGTCGATCTAGAACAGACTGTGAGCATGTTTGACTTTCTGTGGAAAGGAGTTCCTAAGACCAGCTTGCCTGACATCAGTCAAAGTAGAAACATTTATTGAGCATGGCATAGTTGAGGCTTCAGGTCCTCTGGCTGGTCCCTGGCACAAAGCTAAGGGAAGGGCTTCCAAGTGATGGAACTCAGGAGACTAATTTGGTGGTTCTGGCTGGGTTGCAACCTCTTGCCTGACTCCTCTCCTCAGGAAAGCTCATATCTAACCTCAGCCAGCTCTGATGGGCTCTTTGCTACTCTTCTAGGACAGATGAGGAAAGTGTGGGTGACAGAGCCACACTTCTGTAGCTAAAGTGCAGCAGTAGGGAGCTGAGCTGTCCTTCAGAGAGAGCACAGGTGCCACCTCAGGGACAGGAGAAAAGCTTGGGTGGGAGGCTCTGCGGTGAATAGAAGAGGTTCTTGGGTTCCTGGTTCCCAAGGCCACAGAACTTGGAGCCGTTTTTTTTTTTTTTTTTTTTTTTTTTTTTTTTCCCTGAGGTTGGGTCTCACTCTAGCTCAGGCTGACATGGAATTCACCATGTAGTCTCAGGGTGGCCTCGAACTCATGGTGATTCTCCTACCTTTGCCTCCCAAGTGCTGGGATTAAAGGCGTATACCAACACGCCCATCCTGGAGCCATGTTTTTTACAGCCCTGCACAGAGGGGCCAAGCTGTCAGGGCAGCAGGAGGTCCTTGGGCTTGGCAGTTACATTTCCCTCTCACAAGCTGCTTCCACACCCAGAGCCTCAGTTTACACATTTCTCCCTTAGACAGGTCTTTTGTTTGGGACAAATTCTTACTATGTAAACCAGGTTGGCCTTAAACTTGTAATCCTCCTCCCTCAGCCTTCTATAGTGTTGAGATTGTAGACATGCACTGCCCTATTTAGCTCTCTTAGAGTTCGTTTGTTTTTTGGTAGGTTAGAGCCTGTGCAAGACCTATGGCTACAAAAGTTCTGTCAGTTTTGTGAGCAGAATTTTTCCAGAAAGGCTTAATAATGACTCATTGACAACATGAATATTTTTGTTAGTGCTCTGCCTTCTTGAGTAGTAAATGTCAATAATGTAATGTACTCATAATGCAGTCTAGTGCTAGGCTTGACATACTCTTGGGGACAGAATATCTCCAGGCTTGTGATTTTCAGACAAAAAGAGAGTGTGATCATTTTTCCTATATTAAAAACAATATTTTTGAATATAAACATAATACATGTAATGATAGACACATTTACAAACTCTAGATTTAATAATAAAAATAATTCCATTAACAACTTGCATTTCATACTAAAGTGCCCAAATTATTCAATGACTTGATTATTTTGCTTTTAAACTTACATTGCAGGGAGCATCCCTGTAACAAAAGTTGCTCTGCACAATAGCGAACAAATAAGCTAACAGTTGATACTATGCCATTCAGGTCAATGCTTTTCTCTGTGTCTCCTTTCTTTGTTTAGAATTTGTTTTTATGCTTTTATTTGTTTATTTGGAATTAAAAAAATATTTATTTGTGGGGAGAAAGAGGGAGGAGAGAGAATGGATGTGAGTGGGGATGATTATAGGCGTGCCATGGCCTCTTGCAGCTACATCGGAACGTCAGATGTGTGCACAGCTTTGTGTAGCTGGCTTCAAAGAGGCACTGGGCACTTGCACTCTGTGCCAGCAAGCTGTTGCAAGCCAGTACCTTTGGCTGCTGAGCCGTTTCCGCAGCCCCTGTGCTTCCTCTTTAAATTGCCCTGTTGGAAACTAAATTCAGCGCTTTGGGTATGCCAGGTAAGGGCCTCACTACTACACCCCAGACTGTGTTTTGTTGTTGTTTTGAGACACAGTTTTGCTCTATATCTCTGAGCAGCCTGGAACTCATGATCTTTCTGCTTCTAATTTCAAAATGCTAGGATTACAGTGTGCACTACCATGCATGGTTAGTAGTGTAAGTTGATTTTAAATTCTCATACACAGTGCTACAATGAACACATTTATAGATAAGTCTTGCAAATTTCTTTTTAAAATTTTTTTATCAATTTTTATTAACATTTTCCATGATTATAAAACATATCCCATGGTAATACCCTCCCTTCCCCCGCTTTCCCCTTTGGAATTCCATCTCCATCATATCCCCTCCCCAGTCAGTCCCCCCTTTTTTGCTGTCATGATCTTTTCCTCTTGTTTGGGTAGTGTCAGGCACTGTGAGGTCATGGATACCCAGGCCATTTTATGTCTGGAGGGAGCACGTTGTAAGAAGTCCTACCCTCCCTTTGGCTCTTACATTCTTTCTGCCCTCTCTTCCACCATAGACCCTGAGCCTTGGAAGGTGTGATTGAGATGTTACTCAGTACTCCAGTCACTTCTTTCCAGCGCTATGATACACGCTGAGTCGTCCCAAGGTCACTGCCATCTGAAAAGAGAAGATTCTCTACCCAAAGTGAGAGTAGCATTAATATAAGGGCATAAATATTAAAAGAAGTGCTTACTGGGCAGTTTGGTAAGCATAGTATATCCATTTATCCAGACATCAGCAGATGTTACACCCCTAGGGCTCATGACTGCCCCTGTTTTAAGTTTTCAGTATCAGGGATGTATTCCCTTCCATGGAGCGGGCCTCCAGTCCAATTGGAGGGCAGTTGATTTCCACCATGACAGATGTGCCACTATTGCACCCGTTGGCTCATTTGGCCAGGCTGGCCAATTATAAGGCTTACAGTATCCACTGTTGAGTATCTTCACTGGTGGTATCTCTCTCTTCCATTGAACTGCATGTAGAATGGCTTCTTCCAGCTTTCTGTCAGTGCAAATTTCTTGAAAGTATTACTTTTGGGTAAATGCTATCAAATAATATGGCACTACTCTCAACCTCTATCATAAGAGCTTTTGTGTGTGTGTGTGTGTGTGTGTATGTGTTTTGAAGTAGGGTCTCACTCTGGCCCAGGCTGACCTGGAATTTACTATGTAGTCTCAGGGTGGCCTTGAACTCATGGTGATCCTCCTACCTCTGCCTCCTGAGTGCTGGGATTAAAGGTGTGCGCCACCATGCCCAGCTCACAGGAGCTCCTTTTTGCAGTGGGGAGTCGTCAATGCAGAGACACATAACTGTGGACGTGCTGAGAATAAGTGACTGTTGTGTGCTCAGTCCTAAAGGAACAGTGCAGAGAGGGAGCAGAAGGAATGTTACAAGCCGAAGAGTGGGGAGGCGTGCTGTGGGACGCTGCCTCCTGGCCACAACCTGGCCACCACACTCACTGATGTACAGCGGCTGTGGCTTCTTGCACGAGGCGGGGCTGTTGTCATTCTGTCATGGAGGGGAGAGAGGCCAATGACCTCTCTCGGAGGAGCTACTGGCAGGAAACGGTTTTTGGAGAAGGAGGAGTCACGTTCTCCACTGGCATGGACACTGTTGAGTTGCCCACACTGCAGTCACTAACCCTCACTCATACTCAGTGGCCCCCAAAAGACATGAACGTCGGAAAGGGATGTGTTGGGAAGTAGAAGGGGTTTAGTTGGATTAAGAGGGGGATAAGAGAATTACAGTGAGTAAGATGTATATATGAAATTGTCAAAAATAAAAAAAAAGATATTCTAAAATGGATGTGATGTCTTTTCTCATCTTTCCTTTTCTTTGAAGTCTTGTTTTCTGTTTTTTTAAATTCTAACAAGTTTATGAGTAGCATGTTTTCCTCAATTCTCTCCAACACTTGCTGTTATTATGAAAACAAAATCACAATATGATAGGTATGAAGTTTAATCTTTTTAATTTTAATTTTTATATGTTTATTTATTTGAGAGAGGAAGGGGGAGAGAGAGAGAGAGAGAGAGGGAGAGAGAGAGAGAGAGAATGGGCACACCAGGGCCTCCAGCCACTGCTAACAAAATCCAGACACATTTATCACCTTGTGCATCTGGTTTATGTGGGTCCTGGGGAGTTGAACCTGGGTCCTTTAGCTTTGCAGGCAAGCACTTAACTGCTAACTTCCAGCCCTTCTTTTTCTTTTTAACTTTTAATATTTAATCTTGATTGCCATGTGATTGGGCTTAGAAGTGCCTAGGTGCCAACCTTCCTCAGTCTTCACTTTCTCCTCTGTCAAATGGAGAAGTCACTGCTTCTTCTGCCGACACTGACAAGGCTAACTGAGACTGTTCTGGATGAACATCTTGAAAAACTCAAGGCGTTAAACAACGTGCCTGACTCTTTTGACATAGACTTCGTCCTTCTCTGGGATGACCTATGTTTGCCCAGAAACTTACCGTGGTAACTTTGAGCATGGAGATGGACCCCGGACAGGGCCTGCACAGACCTGGGGTCAGCACCATTTAGGCACTGTGAGGGCTGCTGAGAAAAGATTGGCAGATGTTGCCATTCCAGACTGGGAGATCTAACAGTCACAGCTTCTTCTCTTATGGTGGTCTGTGCTTGGAGACAGGACTTTGCACTGTTGGAATTTCTTAGGCAGATGTCTAGGAGCTGTCCCCCATGCAGTAGCCACAGTGGATGGGGATAAGGAAAAGCAGTGGATTTACACCCTTCACCTGAGACTCACTCTTGTGGGGGAGCGGGTGGGGGTAAGTACAGGTTCCCAGAAAGCCGGAGGTGGGTGCCCAGCCTTTCCTCAGGTTGGTGAGATGGCAGCAGAAGACTGGCTTTCCCTCCAGGCGAAGAGCTCAGCCTTTACAAGCCCATGAGCAGCAAGAAGCATTGAGGTAGCTGGGATGGGAGGTGGGTTGGTCCACGGGGGACCTTGGTGATTAAGTTCAACTGTTTCCTTTTTGTGGGTGTGGGAGGGAAATGTTTCTGAATTAGCCTTGACCTTTTAAACTTTAGCCTGCTTGCTGAGCAGGGTATAGCACAAGTTCCTCTTCTAACCACAAAAGTCCTTTGCTTTCTCCCTGGAAAAGTGGAGCCCTGTCATCCCCCATCTGCCAGAAAACTCCCCTCTGTAAACCTTGCTTGAACCTTGGTCCATGTTGAACCAACCGGCTTCCCTGTACTGAGGCAGCTTGGTAAACAGCTGGCTGTGGGCGCAGTTAATAATCTTGTCATTTTTACCTTATGGTCTTTTCTATCTCCCTCACCCATCCAGTTACATTAACTTGCCATTAGTTTCTTCGCCACCAGGGTGAAGGGTCATGAGCCTTCAGCTGTCCCCTTCTAGCACACGCCACTGTCAAGTCCTGACGAGAAAGGCAGTGGTGGACAAGTTATGGGCTGTCATGCAGCGCCCAAGTCCTCCTCAACTCACGTGGTTTGAACTGGGCCTGTGTAGGGTCAACACTCACTCTGGAACGTGATGCCCCTGAGAGGGGTATGGGAGGCTGGCACTGCAAGAAGCGCATGCCCATTGACAGGTCTCTGTGGGTGAGGCTCTCGGAGTGTTGGAAGTAAGGGGCCGGTTCCTAGAACTGACGACCCCTGCCTTATCCTCCCAACACCTGGGAGAAGAGTTGCAGCTGTCAGAAGGTTGGAGGCCTTTCTCCTCTGTCCATTATATGTGACTTTCTGGACCAAATCAACTAAATGCATCTTGGGTTCTTAGAACTACAGGGCTGCCAGGACTTTACAAAATAACCGTCACGTCCGATGTGCCTCCTGGGCCTGCAAAGTATGGGGATCCTAGTGTCAATGTCCCCCAACACCCATGGCCCTGCTCTCTCCTGCTGGCTGATCGCTGGGGAGGCGTGCAAAGTCATGAGTGGAAATAAACCCAGTTCTAGTTTCATGGAATGGATTCGCTTTATAGTGGTTCCTTTTTCTATGGATGACTGAGTTCTAAAACAACATAAAATGTTCCAAAATAGAAATTTTTATTGATATCAAATATCCTTTCTGATGTCTCCAAGAAATAAAAATCAAGAGTGCAGTTGGTAAAGCAATTCGGAACTTTGCCTCTGCCATCGAATGCATTTCCATCATGCCCCTCCTTGGTTGGTCAGTCTCAGGCAGCTGCGGCCATGGGCTGGTGGTTTTCTCTGTTCTGGGAACATGGCTATCTCCTCTGAAGGGGAAACTGGGCCCTTACAGCACAAACCTGAGGAGACACTATCCCCTCTCACTCATCTATCCATAAATAACATTGCAAAACCAGAAGTGTAGTTACATTGTATACAACACTATATTCTGAGGTGCTCTGGGATCCTTCAGTAAGTAATTTCTTTCTTTCTTTTAAATCTTCAGGTTTTGCATTGTAACATAAAGATACAAATGACTTACCGTGCTGTTTTGTCATTAACATTAATGTTTAAAAAGAGTGAAGCAGACAGACACTGAGGTCACTCAACACCTACCAAACCAGAGACCCAGAGGTCCCTAAGTGCCCCTCACTGAAGAAGACTCAAAATGCACCCAACAAGGCTCTGGGAATTTTGTGGAAAAAGGGGGCTGAAAGATTGTTAGAGCCACATGTTGGGGCATTTTGCACAGAGGCATTGCCTCTCCCCTATAACTGACTTCCACCCCCATAATGCATGATCCACAGTCCCCATGGGGTTGACCTGAATCCCCCATGAGGAGGGCCTCTTCAGGAAAGGGGCAGAGAGGAGGGAAAGGATGGTACCAACATTTGTTGTTTACTTGCTAAATATGTCCATATCTAATAAAAATAAATTTAAAAATTAATAAAAAAATTATGGTTAAAAACCATTATGAAAGACTGCATAGTCGCAGCCCTCAAACGACACACAGGGAGAGCTCGGGAAGCCGGTTCAGCTCAGGGGCTGAGTAACTTCAGTAGGGTGTTGCAGTGGCCTAGGGGCTTTCTAGGCTTTGTGTAACATTAATTCCTGCATTTTATGTTTGTCGAAGATACTGTTAGTATTTTCCCTCTTTGCAGAGGGTAATAATAACCTTTATTTATTTATTTATTTTCTGAGTATGAGTTGAAGTAAGCTCCATGTTTAAACTCATCTCTTCTTCTCAGCAACCCGGTGAGGTACTGTGATTATTCCAATGTACAGACAGGGCATAAAGCACAGAAAGGTCAATCATTCGGCCAAAGACAACGTAACAAGCGAACAAGTGGCAGGCAGGGCTCCAGAATTCTCACTTACAAATTGCTAAATTATGTAATTTGGCTAACCCAGCTAGTAAGTGTGGGACTTCTGTCTTATTTCATGTCCTGAGCCTGCTCCGTCTCCTTCCCATGCTCCCACTCGTTTACTTAATAACCAGGGCATTTATAAATAGTTTTAGAAATCGTTATGGAAACTATATGTCCATTTGGTCCATAAACACACACTTATCTCTGTGTATTTAGACAATGTCCCTCAAATGTGTTTGTGCTGAGAAGTCTGCAGAAGATCCGCGTTCTGATCAGAACAGGAAAGGCTGATAAAGCACAGCGAACTGGAGACCTCACTGTCTCCACAATCCCCATTTATGCTGAAGTGTGTACTGTTTTCAGCAAGAAGTATGATTGCAGTTTTCAAAGGTCAAATAAATCACCTTTAAAGTCGTGAAAAGGTAAACAAGCTGATGCCTGGGCAGCTTTCTTGAGTTTATGAGGTCTTCTGCTAACAGGGGTAGACAAAAGCCTCATACATCACCCCACCCTGGGCTCCAAGAGCACTTATTCCTAGGGGGGATCACTCTATCATCCAGGGTAATTTCCCCGCAAACTATTACTGGGACCTATTAAAGCAAATGAAAATGGAAGCCCCTAGATTAACCGTACGTTTATCAAAAGGCACTTTCTCTCTGGTCAAAATGTAAAATTGTAGCAGTGACTGAAAGGAAGCTGGGAGGGTGGGGGGTATCTCAGTGAGTGGGAGGAGATGGAGGAGACCGCGCCAGGGTGAGGGACTAGGGAGATAGCCGGGCAGGCCAATGTGACAAGCCATAAACAAAGTCGTTGTCATCGATGAAAAACAATTACGCAGTGCATGGAGTACACACTCGCCAGTTGGTCACGTGTCACTCTGTGGGGATCATCTTTTAAGGTCTCTGAAAGGGCTCGACAAATCTTCTTTCAGCGCATTCTTGAGTTATACATCTATAGAAAAAGCCACCGTAAATCTCTAAGTCATCTTGGAGATGACTGTTCCCTACCAGAAAATAAATGTCTTTTAAAGACCTTTTCATCAGAGCACTTCGATGCTGTGATTACGCTGTCATGTACCGAGAGAGCCTGGTGTAAACAAAGACCCTTTACAGAAGTGATTATAGTCATGCCTTGTGGGCAAGCTGTTCCTTCAGCCTTTCAGCTGTCCTGAAGTCTGGCCATAGACCTTTGGTGACATGGTCTCTCTTCCATCTTCTCTTGGGGGGGGGGGGTCACAACAGCCCACATCAGACCCTTCCCCATAGAAACTTCTCCAAGCTTTGACGTTGTGGTGTTTTCTTCCACTGTAGAGCTCATGAAGGTGCGTGTATGGAGGAGGTTCACTAAACGCTTTTGAATTTTACAAGCACCTGATCTCAGTATTTTGGGTGCTTACTTTTTAGTTGAGATGGGAAGGGTAAGAGAAAGAGGGTTGGGGATGAAGGAAAAAATGTCTTTTTTCACTCTTGCTACATTTGAAATGAATGGTATTTTGCTGTATCAATTTCATTTAAATTTGACTTTTGTTTCCTCTTTTTTTTTTTTTTTCCAACCCATCTGAGCCTGGGATTTGTCCCAGTCAGTCTGCAAAGACCACCAAGGGCTCTCATCAACCAGAGACCTGACTGCGGTCATTTATTATAGTCACTTATCTGATAGTAGCTTCATTATCTGTGATGGTTTTACAGGGACGAAATCCACCAGGCATTCAATGGGCTACATAAACATGTTACCTTGTGACAGGGTGTCTTTTACTTACTGTCAACACTAACTGGCCCTGGCCACATATCTGCAGCTTATATGAAGTAACAATGAGTTTAATAAGCCCCAGCAAGAGCTGTGGTGTAAACATCGCATCAGGAGTGTTTGCCCTGCCAGCCTCTTAAACAAATAGAGGTGATGGAGAAGTGCAAACAGAGCTGGACTGCAGCCTAATGAGATGAACCTCAGTCAGCAGGGAAATTGCACTGATGCTTCCCGGCAGTCTCGGTTAGCACCGCAGACCGTGGGTTTGTGTACACGGTACACCAGGACGGATGACCTCTCTTCTGTGGAGAGACACCCCAGCTTCTGAGCAGGGGACCTGAGTGTTTGCTTCCCGTCAGAGAGAAAATCCATTCTGAAAATCAGAATCAGTTCCTTAAGATTGTTATTAGTACTTTGCATGTGTATATGAGTGTGTGTGTGTGTGTGTGTGTGTGTGTGTGTGTGTGCGTATGAATATTTGGGTGTGTGGGGGCACATGTGTGGGTGCAGGTGCCTATGCAGGGTGAGAGATCAACACCAGGCATCTTCCTTAGTCCCTCTCTACCACATTCTTTGATGCAGCATCTCTCCATGAACCTAGAGCTCAGTGACTTGGCTAGACCAGCCACCAGGGAGCCCCAAGCATTTCTACTTTCCACCTCCCCAGCACTGGGAGTACAGGCATGTGCCATCATGCCTGCTTGGCATTTTCGGTAGGTTCTGGGGATCCAAACTCAGGTCCTCATTTTTACATAGAAGGCATTTTACCCACTTAGCCACTTTGCCAGGCCCTCCTGGGGGTATTAGCTTCAGAAAATGTCTAGTAAACTGCTTTTGCAAGGCGTCATTCCACAGCCAGCATTTCACGCTGTATGTATTCCTTTTGTTAGAACATGCTCATGTGTGATGGAAAGTAGGTCTCCGTTCGTCCCCAGTTGAATAAAACTATAAACCACGCTGTTAATAGAGGATAAAGCATGTAGGATAAACACCACAGTGCTTGGAATTACCTTTTCGGTAGTGCCTCCTCCATTGCGGTGCCTGCCTACACATTAAGTACAGAGCCATTTGCATGTGATTACAACCTTAGCTTGGAGGAAGACATGGGAATTTCCTTTGCTGAATCAGGAAGAGCTCTCCTTGGACCCTTGGGGAGTCTGGCCTGTGGTCTGGGAGGCAGAAAAGGAAGAGCTGCCTCCTCACATTCTCTCTCCCCAGACTTCCTTCAAATCATCCCTGATTCCTGTTAGTAGGGATTCATTTCATTCTTCTGGGATTAAAGTATTTTTCTCTTTGACTCTGAAATGTAAACAGCTCTGGAAAGGGAGCGTAGTTAGCCTTTACTGACAGAATGGCTTGCATCAAAGAAATCATGGACAGACCTGGGCTCAGATCCCACCTATGGGTTGGGTGAGACTTGAGAAAACTTGCTACCTTATTTATGCCTCAGTATCTTTAACTATAAAGTGCATATCTGTGACCCCATAATAGTTGAGACTGGCGGACTAGAGAGTCCTAGACTTTCTCCTGTCTCCACTCCTCTTAGCAATGGGATTACAGACATGTGCAGCCATGGCCAGCTTTTACATGATTGCTAGGGATTAACTTCAGGTCCTTATGCTTGCATAGCAAACTCTTTTACTCATCTCCCAAAGCTGGATAGATGGCTCAGTGGTTAAGGATCCTGCCTTCAAAGCCTAATGACCTGGGTTCAAATCCCCAGTACCCAGGTAAAGCTGGATGCACAATGTAGCACATACATCTGGAGTTTGTTTAAAGCAGCTAAAGGCCCTGGCATGCCCATTCTCTCTGCTTCTCTTCTCTCTATCCCTGTCTTCCTGCAAATAAATAAATAAAAATATTCTAAATACATATTCCCAGACCCACACCATGGTATTTTAGAGCATGGGAACCCATACCATACCGACAATCAGAAGTGTGCTGTTAGGGTTAGCTCAGTGGGTCCTGACTAGCTTCATGATCTTTCTTCATCCTGTAGAATGAGCCATAGAATGGGGGAGATATTATGGGAGAGGAGAGAAGAAAAGACATTGTTTTGCAGTAGAAATTCCCTCAACATTCAGGACAACAATATCTTCTGCCTTCATTGACTATGAATTAAAACGGAGGCTATGACCATACTTCTGAGAAGAAGTGACATAGGAATGCTCAGCATTGAAACATCTTTTTCATACCTTCCAAGGTTCAGGGTCCATTGTGGACCCTGAAGGGTAGACTCCTCACAATGCACTCTTCTAGGTAGAAAATGGCCTGGATAGCCATTTCCTTGTGGTTCCTGGCACTACCTACACAAGATCCTCATTACAGGAGGAAAAGATGATGACATCAAAATAAAGGAGAGACTGATTGAGAGGAGGAAGGGTTATGATGGAGAGTGGGGTGGTGAAGAAGAAAGTGGGGGGGGGGATTATCATGGTTTATTGTCTATAATTATGGAAGCTGTCAGCAAAAAAGAGAAGGCTGTGTTCAAATGCATTTAGGAAAATCAAAGCTGATCAATCTTTAACCTGGGCTTTCCTAAAGGCCTTAAGAAAATAGTGGTGTAAATCTCTTAGGACAGCTAGGTGTGTGGTGTATGCCTACAACCCCACCACTTTCAAGGCCAAGGCAGGAGGATCATGAGTTCCAGGCCTGCCTAGAGCTATGTAGTGAGACTCTGTCTCAAAACCAATCAACCAACTAACCATCCGTGCACAACAATAAAAGTACCCCAAACTAAAAAGAGAGGGAGAGAGAGATGAAGTCACAAAACAACGCAAACTCCAAACAACAAAACATGCAAGGAAGAGGATCAATTATGAAATGTGAAAATTATTCAGCCAGAATACCCTTTCTTTCACTTTTTTTCCTTTCCTGGACTCTTTAACACTTTCTTGAGGACAAGCATTTCTTAGAGTTCACAACTACAACTTCATGCCTGATGAATTTGTTTTGCTTGGGAAGCAGATGGCCTGGTGGTCTGCTGGATATCCAGGGGTCATGGGAGAAGACCCCAAATGGGAGGGAGCAAGGGCTGGAGCGGAGATAGGAATGCTGCATGGTGGATGCCAAAAGCGAGGGAAACTACCTAGCAAGGTGAGATAAGAGGCACTGATAAGCAAACAGTGTCTCCTTAGAGTTAGCATTAAGGCATTTTAGTGACCTGGCCTGACTTCTTAGAAATAGGCCAGCTGCCTCTGGAAGCCACCTCCCTCGCCATGCACGACTTCGGGAGAGAACTCCGTTTGGGCAAATGGCTTAGAAGAGTTTCCTGATTGCTAGATTCCTTGCCACTACGCATCACAACTCTCTGGGGCTGGCACACTGTCCTCTGACTGAGACCCTCCACTGCTGTGTGAGCCATGCCCTGCCCCTGTTGTGCCTCGCTGGCCTGGCAGCGTGTTTCAGAGGGTGGCACAGGTGGGGTGTGAATGTTCCGGCCACAACTGTCACAGCCAGGGAAGGAAATCCTAAGGATTCTAGGTGGGTTTGACTGGGTGGGGAACGAAGTACGTCTACAGGGAGCTGAACAGTGTTTGCTGGTGGTCCTTGAGGAGGTGGGGCCAGGAGGGTCGCTGGGTGTCATTTGGATTCACTAGTCCAGGTCCAGCTCTATGCTGCTGGCTTGAGAAACCTCAACACCCCCAGGGTGTGTGTGTGTGTGTGTGTGTGTGTGTGTGTGTGTGTGTGTGTGTGTATGGATGTCTATGAGAGAGAGACAGAGGGGGGGGGGAGAGACAGAGAGACAGAGAGAGAGGGAGAGAGGGAGAGAGATAAGTGTGGCAAGTGATCTCCTATTCAAAGCCTTGGCTTTTTCACTGCCTGGAGCAATCTTAGACCTATAGTGGTGGCTTAACAAATATTGGCTAAATTCAACAGAAAACATGTAGAGTTTGAAGGGGGGATATAAAACTCTAGACCTTTTCCTTTCCATTGGTTTGAAGTGCAATTTTCATTTATATGAGGAGAGACTTTGAGCTGTATAAGACAAAGATTAAAAATATTTTTAATAATTAGAACTAATAAAAATAAACACTGAGGAGATGCTGGCAATATTTTAGTCTGATGGAGGCAGTCGTAAAGTAGAGACCCTGTCAAGGCTTACCTTCTATGGTCTTGTATTTATATTATAATCCCTCCTGGTCTTCAGTTCTAATAGGGAGAAATCCCAAATGCTTCCCATCCAACTGCTCTTACCTCTAACAGTTCTTAAAACAGTTCTTAAAACACATTACCAGAGGAATTCATCAATAAAGTGACAATTTCTTTTAAATTCTAGACTTGAGTATTGATAACAGACTTTAAAAATATTTTATTTATTTTATTTGTGTGTGAGAGAGAGAAGGGGGGGAGAGAGATGGAGGGAGGGAGGGAGAGAATGGGTGCACCAGGGCCTGCAGGCACTGCAAAGGAACTCCAGATGCATATGCCACCTTGTAATATGGCTTATGTGGGTCCTGGAGAATTGAACCTTGGTCCTTTGACTTTGCAGGCAAGTGCTTTAACCACTAAGCCATCTCTCCAGCCCCTATAACAGACGTTTAAGTGCAAGGCATGCCTCTGACTATGGCAGTGGGGTGGAGGGTGAGGGGGAGGCGTGAACTTGAGCTGAGGACCTTTACTGAGCCAGAGTGTGTCTTGGAGTATGCAACTGGGGTAACGATGGTTCCATCTGAGGTGTAGGAAGGGCTTCAGATGAAGTAAGCTCTTTACAGAATTATGGACTGAACTGTGTTCCCTTAAAGCTCATGTACTAAAGCTTTATGTTTGTGGATAGGTCTTTAGAGAGGTAATCATGGGTGGATTGGGTGATATGGGTGGGGCACTCATCTGACAGAATTTGTGTCCTGAGAAGAAGGGACACAGGAAGGCTGTAGCACTCCTGTCCCTCCCCTTGCCCTGGGAGGACTTTGCCAGGATTTTCATCAGTAGCTGACTTGCGTGGGCTCTTCATCTTGGAAATTTCTACCTCCAGAACTATGTTGTTGACACCAAAAGTCCATAGCATTTTCTCACAGCAGCCTAAGCTGACAGACTTGAAGCAAAGCCGGAGTTTGTTTCTGACCTTCTTCATGAAGTGACTCATTTCCAGAGCCCTGTCTTGTTCCTGCTGGTCTGGAGCGACTGTGGGCAGCTCCAGACTTCTCCTGTGCTTGTTCCAATGTCTTGTTCTAACTTTCCTCATCTAGGAAGACACCACTCCATAGACACAGGCCTTTTTGGGTTCGAGAGGGAAGCTTTTTCCTTCTACTTATCATGCCCTCTTTAGTCCTTCTCTACTTTTGTCCCCATCATCCAACCCTTATCTATTAAACACATAGACAGGCTCCAGAGATGTATCAAATGGTTTGATGTGTAGGAAACATGCCATGGTTTTAGACTGGCAATGAAAAATAAAAGTATGGTGAGGTTCTTCTGACACAAATGTCAAACTACTCATACTTCCTAGCAGGAAGCCCTGGCCCAGGCTGTGGTTTAACTTAGGAAGGACATCTGGTATGACAGAGCTCAGGAAGGCAGGTGGCTTCTTGAGTTGCTGGGAAACTGAGTTGATCATTTGGGGAAAAAACATCTAGCACAAATTTACATGTGTAGAAATGCTGTTATTTAAAATAATAGTTAACTCCTGACAGGGAGTCTATGCCTAATTATGCCACTGGAGTAAATAGTGGAATCTAGCATTTAAAGTTTTAAAATATAAAATTTAATAGAATTTTCATACTTTGAGAAAGGGCCTTGCCACAATATAGTCCAGGCTGCCCTTGAACTTGCGGTTTTTCTGTCTTAGCCTCCAAATCATAAGATCACAGACATGAAGCACCAAGCCTGGCTTGACATTTCTTCAAAGTTCTCTCATGTCTTCTTGGGACCTTTTGGTCAGCTTCTAACTGGTCAGGAAGTTGTCTAGGTGAAAATCAGGGATCAGAAAGATAGGAACATTGTCAAATTTTCCATAAGTTTTAATGTTTTTGTTTTATTTAAATGATTAGTTGATATAAGGAAATCGAAGGCGGCACTAGGTGCCTCCTTTCGCCACATGAATGTCAGCTCAGGGTCCAAGTAACTTATTTTTAACAGTGGAAACTGCTGACCTGTCTCCAGAGAATCCGAGTTTTCCTTGGAATTCTCAGGAGTAGGGCTCAGGGAAAGAGGCAGACTGGCTGCCCTTGGCAGCTGGGCTCCCACACGGATTTAGATTTGGAAAGCTAGGGGCAATTAGCAGATCACATGCCATCTGCAGGCATTAATTGGCCGCCCAGCCACCTGCTGCTGAGGTCTTGGCTTGCTTTATTTTGACAAATGGCTAATGAGAGTCGAAGGTCACCGAGAAGTGAAGACCAGTCCTGGCTTCTGTTACGGTGTCCTCCATAGGCCAGCGATTGTTTACTTGTTTTGCATAAGTTTTCTAATAGGACATGGCATTGTTATTACAGCGTTACGGAACAATGGTGGCCTTGACTTCATGCCCATTTTCGGATGCAGACACTGAGGCTTGAGAAGTGACTTGCCCAAGGCTATGCAGCTGATGAGTAACAGCTAATGAGTGCCTGGTTAGAATACAGATTCTCTCTCTTTTTTTGCACAAAAGGATGTCTTCACACAGGTGTATTATATACGCTGATCATGTTCTCCCCTGGTTACTCTCTCCTGTCTCCTTTGTTCCCGACATGTTGCAACTACAAACAAGTATGTGTAGTGTTTTAGGCATTTTAGGAGCACAGACAAATACTTGGGAGTTCTATTTATCTTTTTCTCCCAAGTTTTCACATCTGATGGATACAAAGCACAAGTGAATTTGTGTCTGACTACAAATGATAAGCACAGTTGCTGAGCTGCAGAGGGTTAGACAGAGGCACCTGCAGAAGACAATTAAGAGAATTCCTGAAAACCTGTGACAGTAGAATCACTGGGTTTGGGGTACTAAAGGCTTTGTGGCTACACTCACAAAACTTAACCTCTGTGAGAACAGGGGCCTTGTCTTTTTCATGAATGTAAAATGGTGCATTAAGTGAATGCATGTGGGAATATATATGCCTCTGCTGGCTGGCCTTTCTGTTTTCTCCACAGCATTTTATTTGCATGAGTAACATTTACCACAGTGTCATGAACTCAAACACAGTCTTTCTGTGTTTGTGATCCAGTTTGAAATACTATGTATTTGCCTGCCAAGAATTAAACTCATCAACCACATTTGAAGAGCTAATAATAGTCAATCAACGGTTACTACCTCAGGACAGGGAAAACTTTGTGCTTGAACAATCAGAGTCTGGACACTTCACTTGTTCACTCTACAGAAATTCTTGGCTATACATTTTTTTTAAAAAACTTATCATAGAGTCAAAAATGATCACAGAGTCTAAATTAGCAAACACTTGTTCTCTCAGACTCTCTTGTAGCCAGAGCATGACCATATGATTTGGAACTAGGAAACTGAACTTGAGCAAACTATAACTGTGTAAAGAGTGACCCATGGGAAATTCTTTGTGACTGTTATCTACCTGGGGTAGCTGTAACCATGACAATCGTTGTGCATCCCCTTGCATCTATATGGAAGCTTAAAAACTATGGACTTGGCTTTGAAGGTTGGAAAAGTAGGACAAACGTGGTATTTAACAACACAATCGACCTGTCCCTCTAGATTTTGTTATGCAAGATAATAAATCTTATATTGTATTCATTTCAGTTTGTTGCTCTGTGACTAGCAGACAAAGAGTATCCGTATGTACTGGTGCCATTTGAAAAGAGCTACCTGTGACCCAGTAACACTTTTTTACATCCTTATGAAACAAATGTCTTACTTTTCCCACTGACATGGTGATTTTTCTTCAGGTGTAAGCTTCACATTGTTCCTTGGACACAATATTGTCCCTCTACTGAGCTCAATGAAAGCAGATGGATAGGGCTCTAGGGTACTCTCACTCATGTGACAAGTGTCTGTTTTCTCTGCAGTGGGACACCATGTCTGTGTGAAGCTGGCGGTGCATCAGTGTGATAAGCCAAAGTGGCTTCATAGGGCTTTGTTGAAATGCTCTGCTGCCATATCTTCTCCTACAGGTGGCACTTTCCTAGCGGGCTGGAGGATAACTTCTCAATCATTAGGTGCCCAGAGGTTCCCCCCAAACCCGTGTGTGTGTGTGTGTGTGTGTGTGTGTGTGTGTAGGCCTAAACTTGATATTCCGTTTCTTCCTTGATGGCTCTTCCTCTTCTTTAGTAAGGCAGAGACTCTCGTTGACCTCAGGGCTTGCCCTAGCTAGCCAATTTGCCTCCAGGATCCCCTGTCTCTGCCTCCCTCATACTGGGCTTGCAGGTGCTTCCATGCACACCTGGGGACTTGAACTCTGGTTCTCACACTTGTGTGACAGTGCTTTATCTATGTCTCCAGTCCAAGAACCCACTCTTAGGATCACAGCAATGACTAATACCCATTCAGTCAGACACAGCTCTGAATTCTTTGAGATGCTTTCATCCCTCTGGCTGGGCAACATCCACAGTGCTAGGGACGGAGGCTGTGAGCCACACAGTGGGATCAGTGCTTCTCTTGAACTCTCACGCTCTACCTATCCCTAATTAAGGCTCCCCAGCGAGCCTAGGCTGGACTGAACAGAACTGAAATGGCTCTGTGACATTATGCTCTCCATGTAATGGGCACTCGGTAAATATTTGTTGAGCGGAGTCCAGCCCCTGCTCGGTTATTCAAGACGAACCAGGGGAGTGTCTCTGGAGAGGCTGGGCTTGAAGGAGACAGCTGCTCCCAGGCACGCTGGAGCCGGGGATCCTTCAGGGTCACTAGCTCAGGTCCAGCCCAGCTCCTGACTCAGCAGACAAGGGTATCTGTGCCAAGCCAAGGAGAATAAGCAGTGACCCTAACCTGCAGATTAACAGCAAAAAGTCCTCCTGCAAGTCTGGCTGAATTGACATTTGCTTGAACAGAAGAAAGGAAGACGTAGATAGATGGTTTGCCCATTCCTGGGCTGGGATTACCCCCAAATTAGCTGTTGCCTTGTCTTTTATTTTCTGATTTATTTTTATTTATTTATTTGAGACAGAGAGGGGGAGAAAGAGAGAGAGAGAATGGGAGTGCTAGGGACTCCAGCCACTGCAAACAAACTCCAGGCACATGTGCTACCATATGCATCAGGCTTACATGGGACCTGGAGAATTGAACCTGGGTTCTTAGCCTTCTCAGGCAAGTGCCTTAACTGCTAAGCCATCTCTCCAGCCCAGCTGTTGCCTTTTCTGACCATGCCAGGAAGCAGTGGTGAGGCACTCTTCGGGTGTACTTACTTGTACACTCACTGGGGAAGATAGCAGCCACTGCTGCTCAGAATACATGGCAGGGAGGAGCTGGGGATAGGGGAAGCAAGCATCTCGTTCAGCTGATCATATTTGATATGGTACTTACCAGTGTCATAGCTAGGTGCTGACTTTCACGTGTTGCTCACACATAATGATGTAAGGAGGACACGTATTATCTAACAGGGAGAAATGATCTGTATTTAGTTGCGGAGTGCTATGCTTTGAATGTGTTGCCCAAAGTTGTGGCACTGGAAATGTAATCCCTGATTTTTGAAGTGCTGAGAGGTGGGGCCTTTCAGAAGTGATTGCTGGTGGTGGCTCTCCTCAGGCAGAGATTAATGCCATTATCCTGGAAATAGGCTGCTATCATGAAAGAGGACATGTTCTAAAGGCATCGTAGGACCTCTTCCCTCTCTCTTACGCCTTCAGTCATGTGATGTCTCGTGCTGCCCAGGCTTGTCTCAAAATAACTAGGTGGCCAACTATGATTCTGAACTCCTGATCCTGTCACCTTTATCTCCTTAGTGCTATGATCATGGATGAATACACCTAGCAGACTTTTTAAAAAGTTTTTGTTTATTTATTTATTTATTTATTTATTTATTTATTTATTTATTTATGAGAATGACAGAGAGAGAGAGAAAGAGGCAGAGAGAGAGAGAGAGGGAGAATGGGCACGCCAGGGCCTCCAGCCACTGCAAATGAACTCCAGACACGTGCGCCCCCTTGGGCATCTGGCTAATGTGGGTCCTGGGGAATTGAGCCTCAAACCGGGGTCCTTAGGCCTCACAGGCAAGCGCTTAACCGCTAAGCCATCTCTCCAGCCCCTTAGCAGACTTTTAATCATTATCAATTCTCCATCTAGTGCGTGACATTCTGTTGCATCAGTAGAATGGACTGAGAAGGAAGTGTCGATTAGAAATCATGGTTGTTGGCTCATAGCATGGTAGGTGTGATTGACTGAGCTATAGGCACGTGGCTGATGTAATACTGAGGTCTGTTTTGCTCACTCCCATGACTAACCAGTAGAAGTTGTCTTTCTGACTCTTGTTTTTGGCCTCAGAGAGTGAGGAGGACCTATCATCTGTCATACGCTTGGACAAGCCAACAGGACACACCTTGTAAGGTTTGCACACGGGCACCAGTGAGCCTGCAGGGGTCCTATTCCCCCTCCACTTATCATGACCTCCTTAGTCTCCAGTAGCTGTGCTCGTTCTCCCATGTGCGGCCACAGTGATTTAGTGTCTCTGCAGTATATGAGAGTGGCTTCAGCCATGAGCGACGCCCGCTGAGCAGTAAGTGATGACACTCAAGGCCCTAGGGCTGTTTCCTAGGATACAGGGGATATTTCTATTTCCATCATAGTCCACTCCCCTACCCCCCGCCTCCCCCACACAGAGTGTTTTGTGTGGGCACAGGTGATCCCAGATGCTGACCTGCAGCTGCTGCTGGTGGCCCTGCCTGCCAGGCCATTGCTTCCTCCAGCCCCCCATGCGAGACCACAGCCTCTTGCTGTCTGGGGCTGATAACAGAACCATAAATCTCCCTCTGGCTACATGGGGCACCTGAAACCTCAGCCCAGGCTTGATGGGAGAAAACAAGATAAGACATTAGGGCTGGTGTTCTGAAGTTCGACAACAGGTTACGGAATCTCCATGGGCTATAAGATGCTGCTCTAGGAACAGGGAGCAGTAGCATTCCTCCAGGTGCTGTCTACCCTGCCAAGCGGGATGAATGGCATTACCCACAGACAATCACCTATACATACTATCTACCTGCTGGCTCTGCATGGGCTTCTAAACTCATCAACAGGACGATGGCTCCTTCTCCCTGAAATCGAATAATGACATCAGGCAGAACCCGAGGCCATGCCCAAGCAGGCTCTGTAGGCAGGTGGAGGTTGATGGGCTACAGCTGCCGAGGAGATGCAAAGTGAACATCTTGACCAGCTCTTGGGATCCCCCACAATCTGACCCCTTTGTGCCATATTCAGAGCAAGAGCCTATGGAACTTAGGGCTTATCTCAGTGGAATCTGCTGCGTCTGATGGACGACTTATCAAGTAGAGGCTGGTTGGCCATTTTGCAGGATATCTCTTGAAATTTATGCTTAGCAAGGGGCTATTGGACTGGATAGTGTTTAAGAGGCATTTTCATTGTCAGATACTACAACTTTATTCTTTTGTGTGTGTGTTTGTGTGTGGTATGTGGCTTACATGCATATGTGCAAAGTATGTTCATTCATGCATGGGTAAGTACACATGTGTATGTGTGCATGAGTAGGTAAAAGTTTGACATTGAGAGTTTTTTTTATTTTTTAAAATTTTTTTAGGTAGGGTCTCACTCTAGCCCACACTGACCTGGAATTCACTATGTAGTCTCAAGTTCATCTTAAACTCATGGTGATCCTCTTACCTCTGCCTCCCGAGCACTGGAATTAATGTGTGCACCACCATGTCCATCTTGACACTGAAAGTCTTACTTGATCACTCTCCACTGTGTCCATAGTCTCTCATTTAAACCCAGAGCTAGGCAATTTGGCTACTCTAGCTTATCCTGAGTGGTTTTCTTGCCTCCACTTCCAGAGTACTGGCATTATAGGTAGGCTACCACACCAGCCTGGCATTTACACAGGTGCTGGGGATCTGATCTTAGTTTTTCATGCTTGAGCAATGGGCTTTACCCACTAAGCTGTATTCCCAGACTGTGTGACTTAATTCTATAGCTGTATACATCTATATACACTAATGAGCCCTTCTCATCCGGGTTCAGTGAGAGAATGAAGCCCTCATGGGAAAGGCATCTGTTGTGTGAAACGAGGGAACTTCTCCATGTATCTACCTTAGTACTGAGGACACATTATCCTTGCAAGAAAGAAAGAGTCATTCCAAACATTCCTTGTGCTCTGTGTTCCCAAGGAGGAACCTGACTGGAAAAGTCATGCTCTTCACAGGAAGAGGACAACCTTCCCTTAGGGAAGGAGTTGCTGGAAAGGGCAGAGGTGCTCCCGAGGTTCCAGTTTCACAGACTGGGCGACTCCTCTGAAGCACAGACAGACTCACAGACACATAGTGGTAGCAGGGTGCTTTGGTGATCTCGTTCAGAGGCAAAGTAGGACCACGGGACAGCCTCTCTGTGGGTGCTGGCGAAGCTGGTGTGATACAGAGGTGACCAGCAGAGGTTCTCTAGACCTTGGCCCATACCATCTTCGCATGTTAATATTGTTAACTCCTGCTTCTCCACCACCATGACACATGGCACGTTGGCCTGGTGGGAAGGGAGCCCATGTTGTGCCCGCAGCAGGGCTTCACCTTGACGTGAGGCGACGTCTTCATCTCAACTCCAATAAACCGACACACACAGTGTCAAAGGGGAGCACACCGAGAATGCTTTGCGAGAGGATGATAAACACTCCTGATGCTTTGCAGCTGTGCCCATCATCTGTGCATTTCACAATAAAACTTTATGACGCATCCAGACACCCAGCTGCTTATGTTCACGGGGACAGCATTTCCTCTGCTGCACGACTCAGATCTGCCCCACCTGGGCCTCGTTTCCTTCTCCACCAGTCTCTTGCAGATGACAACGAAACTTCATTATCACACAGCTCCTGGGAGAGAATCGGAGGAATGTCACATGAAGGAATATGTTCTGCGGAGGCCATCTTATTTTATTACACATGGAGAGACTATCCCTGATACTCTATAAACAGCAGGACTAATTTGGAATTCTGAGAAGCATTTTAGAAAGAGACACCAATCCCGTCATCAAGCACAAAACACCCAAGTTACCTCCAGCGGGCACATCTTCCATTTCTCATACAGTACAAGATAATGGTAAGACAGGGGACTTTAACAAGAGGCAATAGGACTTCATACTTCAGCTCGCTACTTACTCTGAACTTGTAGAACAGAGCTAGCTGTATGCACTGGCATGCTGGGCACATAAAGTACCTGGTACACTGTAGCTATTATTATTGTGTATTTGGCTAATTATATTGTATTTTAACAATTACATACTAACAATTAGCGAGCCCCACTCTATGCCATGTATGACATCACTTTCTAGCGAAGAATTCTCAGAGTGATAGACCTAAAGTTTTGCAGTGGTACCGTGCACAATGGCCTTCATTAAAATGAGACAGTTTGACCACATAAAGGGACAATTCTGCTTCGGGTCACGTCACCAGTTACAAGAGTTGATGTTTCCCAGTGGCCTCAACATTCCATACCTTATATTCCCTTGAGGAGTCAGAGAGAGATAGAATTTTTTTTTCCTCTTTTTTATTTTGTTTAGTCAATTCGTTTTTATTTGCCTTGTTTTGAGACAAGTTCTCATTATGAAGTCTAGCCTGGCCTAGAACTTTCAGTCCTCCTGTCTCCCTCTCTGGAGTGTTGGGATTAAAAATATGCCATATGATACCCAGCTACATTTTTCCCTTTTTAAAAACTTAGAATGATACAAAATATACACAAATGTTTTTTCCTTGCCTAAAATATTACATATATGGTTACAGTCCCGCTTGGCCAATATTCTCAGTTCTCCTCCCTTCCTTTACCTTCTCTGCACACAAATGTGCCACCAGATTTGTATACCTCATATTTCATGTTTTCCTTTCTTTCTTTTATTTATTTGTTTTTTTGTTTTTTCGAGGTAGGGTTTCACTCTAGGCCAGGCTACCTGGAATTCACTATGTAGTATCAGGGTGGCCTGGAACTCACAACGAACCTCCTACCTCTGCCTTCCAAGTGCTGGGATTAAAGGAGTGCACCACCACTCCTGGTTTATGTTTTTCTTTTAATATACATGTTCCATGTGCTCACCAAAAATGTTTAGTTTTTGTGTGTCTGTGTATGTGTTTTAAGAAAATGGGCTCCTACTATGAATATTATTTGTATTTACCTTAAAACTTAATATGTCTTAGAAATCCAGCCACATTTCCTCACACATTGGTTAATTCCATTCTACTAAGCACGTCAAGAACAAACGTTCCTTAACAGGAAGATATCAGGATATGTTGTCAGTCCCTGGTTGTTGGGCACCTAGCTTATTTCCAAATTTTCAATATTATTAATAACATTGTAACAACGGGCCTCACACCTGCTTTATTAGTCTCATCATTACCTTATTTGCCTGTGTGTTTCCAAAAGGAGTAGAATTAGCAGATTAAAAGGTAAGGTCATTTAAAATTGTAATAGCTGCTGCTCCGTCATCCTTCAAAATTGTCCTCCTAACTTTATGCTCTTGTGTAGTATACGAATGTCTCAATGTTGCCATTGTACATATTTAAAAGGAAATATAGCTTGAGAAGGAGGTTTAGAATCAAGCCGTGGGTGTTCCTTTGGGATGGACTGCCATTTTGCTTACTTTTAGTGCTTCAGTGACAAAATGTCGTATTGGATGACTCGAGCAGGACTGAGGATCCTGTAAATAAAATCCTTCCTGAGCAACAGGCTGGCTGGACCCGCAGCATCCGTAAGCTTCTCAGGTTTTGTGGATGCTACAGGTGAAGAGGCTGGCAAATATGTGAATATTTTGAATATGTAAATATTTTGGGATGTTATGATAGGATTTAGAATCACCATGAAAACAAATTTGTAACCTTGGCTGAGAGAAGTTTTCTAAATTAGCTTATTAATTGAGGTACAAAGACCCTCCCTGAACGTGGGCTGCACCAGTCCATAGGCCAGGCTTCTGAGTGAATAAACAAGAGGGAGCTAGCTGGGTGCCAGCATTCATGTCTCTCTTTCTCCTGAGACGCAGTGTTTCTTGCTTCCTCAAAATCACCTGCTGCCCGCCTTCCCACTATGACGGCCTGTCCCTCAAATTGTAACCGGAAATAAAGCTTTCCTCCCCTAAGCTGCTTCTTGTCAAGTATTTTGTCATAGTAAAGAAGCTTAAGTGTTACAGATGTTGACCTTGAATTTCATGGCATGTTGGGTCTATCCTGGAGACTAAAGCTTTGGGTCTCTGAGACGCCTTTGAGGCAAATGTGGAGAGAAGCCTGTTATCTTGACTTTGATCACTGATGTGCGGTTAAAGAAAATGAAAATAGGAGCAAGAAATAAACATCCAAGTCATGCTAACCTTTGTCAGGGTGGGAAGCCGCGGAGGTGAGTCTTCCTGGAGCAAGTGTTCTGACCTCTTGTTTCTTGGCCTATCCTGAAGGAAGACTAGGGATTTCAGAGTGCAGACAGTCCTGTTTTTATGTAGCAATACATATTAAGACTAATAGATTTGCAATGGGGGAATTGGGGTTCTGGGGTGCTTCCTGGAACCCCAAGTGCTGAGTTCATATCTGCAAACTAACCAAAGAATTGGCAATTCCAGATTCAAGAGAATGATTTTTAAAATACCACCTTTTCTTCAGATTTACAAAGGCATGAGGAAAAGGCGAAGGCTGGGAGGTAAGGGGGGGGGGGTAAAGTGGGGAGAAGAGAAGTACATCACATGGAGCCCCAAAGCCCAGGTGGGCCACGTGTAGCTCAGGAGTCCATGTGATCAGATAGGGATCTCAGAAAAAAAAGTGAGAGGGAATTTTAAAAATACGTGTGTTTTCTAGAAGGATCAAAAGTAAAGATAGTAATAAAAGAAAAAATGGTGTTTCTTCCCACCCTAGCATGGCATCCGGGGTGGGAAAAAGCTCTTCCTGTCTGAAGATAGGAAAAACACTGGCAGCTCCAGAGAGAGGAGAAAATGGGCCCCCCTTTTCGTGGATCCAGGGGACATAGGATTCGTGTCATCCCACCTGGGCACACCTATACTAAGTGTCCCAGCCAGTTAGCTTGGGCTTAGCGGAGAAGTCCACCCACACCGGGGCAGGGTGCACATTTGAGAGAGAACAATTGGGTGGGATGGATAAGCACTAAATGCCAGGGTTGGCACAGGTGGCACAGGCTGAGATAGGTGTGGCTTCCTCAGGCCTCTCCCTTTAGGGGCCACCCTGATTCTGCCTCATTAATTGAACTGCCCATTCTGGCACCCCCATACAAATTAAAGTTTCGTTTTAAAAATATTTCCCCATGATTTTTTTTTTTAAAAGCAGGATCTCTCTCTGAACCTAGGGTTCACTGATTTGGCTAGACTAGCTAGCCAGCCAGCCCTAGGGACCCTCCAATCTCCACCTCCCCAGAGCTGGGATTACAGCTGCTTTGAAGTGACTGCTGAGTTATCAAGATCTGGTCCCCACGCTTGCAGGGCAAGCACTTTACCCACTAGGTCATCTCCCCAGATCCTGTTATGCTTTAAAAGGCATTTTCATAATACTTCGTGTGGGTTTAATTTCTCTCCACTTCCTCCTCTTCTTCCCATCTCCCTGCTGCCATCCCAACATCCCCTTCACTTTCCTAACACGGCACATGTGCGTCCTGTCACCTTCCCCACCCCTCTCTCTTAAGTCTCTTTTATTCCTCTTGCCACGAGACCCTTTCTAGGTCCCTGGCATCTACACACTCACTCCCACACATATTCTCAAAACTACGCAGCTTCTCATTTCTGTTCACTACTGATTAAGCAACGACTGTGTTCCAGGCACCGTGAACTCACGCGAGTTTTCATAGAGCTTATAGTCAAATAGTGTGTGTGTGCCTGTGTGTGAGAGTGTGTGTGTGTGTGTGAATGTGTGTATGTATGTATATGAGAGTATTGTGTGAATGTGTGTATGTGTGTGTGAGTATGTGTGAATGTGGGTATGGGAGAGTATGTGTGAGAGTGTTTGTGTGTGAGAGTGTGTGTGTGTGTGTGAATGTATGTGTGTGAGTGGAGGTGTTAAGACAATGCAGCACAATGCTGCAGGTACTGTGGAGAAGAGAGGCACTACCCCTAGGGTGACAGAAGTCACTGCCCTTGTCCCTGCGAGCCTTGCTCACTTCAGCCAGTGTTTAGGATGGTGGGCCAGAGCGGAGCTGTGTCAGTGTCTGTCCCAGCAGGCATTGATCAAGACAGGCAGCAGCAGAGGCAGCAGAGACTCAACCATCCTGTCTTCAAACGCAGTGACATCACCTCACTTGGAGTCTGGACAGAAGGCTCCTAAGAGGGTATGTAGGGTGCTGTCATGGCCCATTTAGTGCTAAGAGGCCTACATGTTTGTATGCGTTTAATTCAGCTTCTGGCTAGGGCAATATTCAGAGAAGCCACAGAGTTGCCGTTTGAGGGAAGTGTGTTGTACAGTCACATCCTTGTTAGAGATGTAGGCTCTGTTGAAAGAGAACCTGTGGGTTCCCTTGCCAAGACCAAAGTGATGCTACATTGCAGAGGGAGGGAGGCTACAGGAGAACTCTAGCCCCAGGAGGCCCCTTTCACTGGGACTAAATGGTGGGAGAGGGAGGAGCCGTCACATCTGACAGAGGCATCCCGCCTGCCTTCGGGTTCTGCATCCTTGGAGCCCACCGATGGTGGATCGGAAATAAATTGCAAAGGGCTGGGGAGGTGCTCAGCAGTTACAGGTGATTGCTTGAGCATGAACTGAACAATGAATTGAACATGTACAAACATGGAATGTATAAAAAAATCAACATGTACAAACATTTTTTGTCATTATTCTCTAATCTAGTACATATAGTATACTATACAATATGATGTGACAAATATTTGTCTAGCATTTACGTTGTATTGGGTATCACAAATAATTTATGTACGACTCGAATTATAAGGGAGGGGCCATGTATGAAACTCAGTGGTAGGGAATAGCCCAGTGTCTGCAATGCTCTGGGTTCATTTATGACACCATTCACACACACAAATGCATACAGGAGGATGAATGTAGGTTGTGGGTAATTACTATGACATTTCATCTAAATGACTTGTGTGTCTGTGACTTTTGGTATCAGTGAGGAGGTTGTAGAAGGAATCCTTCATTTATACTGAAGGAGATTGTATATATTGGTGGAGTGCAGTGCGGTTCTTTGATATGTGTTCACAATGTATCCATTCTTCTTTTTTTATGAAGTAGGGCTAACCTGGAACACACACTAGTCTCAGGCTGGCCTTAAAATCACAGCAATCCTCTTACCTCTGCCTCCCAAGTGCTGGGATCAAAGGTATGCACCACCACAGCTACTGTTTTGCCTATGTTTTACTTTCCACCCTGCTCTCAGGGGTCCAGCGCTGAACACGGACCTCCACTTCCCTTTCCTCCTGTGTGTAGGGTTCTTTTGCTTGCCCTTCTCATGCAGAACCACTGGCTCTGTGAACCCAGGGGGAAAGTTTTGTGCTCCTGGCTTCAGGCTTGGATGCACCAATCCTTCCATGATTGGGTTGGGGGAAAATGCCCAGGACTCTGCTGTGGCACCCAGGAGTCTGACATTTTGTATGCTCACACATCTGCCTTGCCCAGTTGACTACCTTTCCCCATGTGCCTTTCCAGCCCCTAGAAAGTCTTACGAGCAATTCCATCCTTAGCCAGAGGTAACTGGAAGAGCCTGATTTCAGGGCCATCATGCCTCAGCCTCAGCCCCGCTGCTCCATCCTGACACGGAGTGATCCGATGACTCTGGGTGAACTCAGTTTGTCTATTTGCACAGTGGAGTTAAGAGCCATCATCATCATGTAGACTGTTGACCATCTGATCTGTGCTTGGCGATGGCACAAGTGAACTCATTTAACCTTCACTATAGCCATACAAAAAGAAGCTGTTATTTAAGCATTTTATGGATGTAGAAACTGGAGGTCAGAAGTGGTGTAATAATTCCAGTGCTGTGGTCATAAGAGTTTAATGAGGTAATGAATATGTAAGGGGTTTATGAATTGTGAATAACCTGTAGGTGTACTATGTAGGGGTAAATTATCAAAGGATTGCCTAGTCTCCCATTTACTGACCACAGGATCTGCTTCCTAGTCCTTTCCCTGTTTCCCACATGTGGATTGGGTAAGACCGGCACAGGCCATCAGGGGATAGAGCATTGTGGCTTTCACAGGGAATTTTGCCTGGCTTGACATCAGTGCCTCTCTCACGTGTCTTCCTGAAGCTGTAGGAGGTTAGGAGGTGCTAACAAATATGTCACCAGGAGATTGGGAATCCACGAGAAAACCACAGAGGACCTGATATGATCTGTGTAGAGCTGAAGGGCTCCAGATTCCAGGAAGCGGGTGCTTCTCCTCAGCCAGTCCCTGCCACATGCCTCCAGCCTAGTGATGCTGCCTCCTTGGTTGCTGCCTCTGGCTCTGGCTCAAAGCTGGGTCCTGAGCCTGAGAGTCATGCCCTTGGTAGTGCTTTTCTTGGCTCCAAAATATGTGCCCCTCCCCTTTGCCTCTGATACTTCTGAGATGGAAGCAGATGTCCAGGGGCTGCACGTGTCATGTAAGTGTGAGGACAGGAGTTTGGACTCCCAGCACCCACATAAATTGTGGGTGTCTGTAATCCCAGCACTAGGGAGGCCCAGACAAGGGTTCACTGGGCAAGCTGGTTAGCTAGTCTAGCTGAATTGGTGAGCTCTGGGTTCAAGCAAGAGATTCTGCCTCACTAAAATAAAACGTACAGCCATGGCAAAAAAGTACCCAAAGTCAATCTCTGACACACACACGCACACGCGTGCACAAACCCCCACAAACAGTTTCTTTTTCTGTTTTATTTCATCATATTTAAAGAGCAATTGCTTTGGTAACTTGGAGGCTACTGTCTACATCTGTTTGCACCATTTAATTTCCTGCCAAAATTTGTGCACTGACATGGTTTTAATGGGTAAAACTAAAGTCACCAGCTGCTCTTGCACAAGGTGGTTCAGTGACGTTCATTTGCCACTGTGCCTTCTCCATGCCTCTGTCATATGAGCCTCGAACAGAGCTCTTTTGCAGTCTACAGGGAAAACTGTTTTCTAAAAAAAATTTATAGAAGGCTGAGGTTTAAGGAAAATAAAATGGACCCAAGAGTTCTGACTTGACTTACTTCTTGAGCTTGCTTGTTTATTTTGGAGAGTTGTCCAGAACAACCCTCAGAATACTGAATGCATAATGTTATATTTAATTATATTACCAAGATGATAAGAGGCTGGAGGAAGCTTCTGCCAGGATGCTCACAGGAATGTGCAAAGAAATTTACTGTCCTTCCCTGGTGTGTGCCATATTCCTAAGGTTTCATGTTATATGGCGACACCTTGGGGATCCATAAAGTGCCCACAAGTGCTGGAAGTCCCCTGTGGTTTCTTTTGGTGTCTACAGTGAAATAGAATCTAATGCAAAGCCCAGGCACTTTGACAAAGTATTTCTTTAAACACAAATCTTTAAACAGTTGCTAGATTTCAGCCAAGTTCCAGTGCTTCTCAAGTGCTGCGAATAAAGACATGTGCCACTATGCCCGGTTAGCATTTTGTTAAATAATATTTTATTTGACAGAGAAAGAGGAAGAAAGAGAGAGAGGGAGATTGAGAGAGAGAGAGAGAGAGAATGAGAGAGAGCACAAGCCAGGGCTTTCAGCACTGCAGACGAACTCCAGATGTGTGCACCCCCTTGTGCATTGGTTTAACGTGGGTCCTAGGGAATTGAACCTGGGTCCTTCAGCTTTGCAGGCAAATGCCCTAATTGCTAAGTCATCCCTCCAGCCCCCAGATAGCCTTTTGCTTTTGAGACAGGGTCTCATGCTATAGCTATGATGGCCGGGAGCTCACAATGTAGCACAGACTGCTCTCACATTTGTGGCAATCCTACTGCTTCAGCATTCCAAGTGCTGGGCTTACAGAATGAACCTCCATGCCATTTTTTCCCACATGCTAAATGTTATTTTGTAAAGTTATTTTCAATTTCACAGTATTCCCTATATCTTATATGTATTCCATAAGTCACCTGCTGAATTTTCTATTTTTAAAATTTTTATTTATTTATTTGCCAGGAGAGAAACAGGAGGGAAGAATGGAGGGAGGGAGGGATGGAGAGACAGAGAGAGAGAGAGAGAAAGAAAGAATGGGCATGCCAGAGTAGCTAGCCACTGAAAACAAACTCCAGATATTTGCCTCACTGTGCATCTGGCTTTATATGGGTACTGGGGAATTGAATCCAGGTTTTGTAGGCAAATGCCTTAACCATTGAGATATCTCTCCTGCCCTCTGGATTTATTATTTTTTTTGACCATTATCACTCTTCCTCTTCCTATTTCTCCTCCTCCTGCTTTGTTTTCCAGACAAGACTTCTTGTAGTGCAGCTGGCCTTGAACTTGCTCTATAGCTGCGGAAAAACTTGAGCTCTTGGTCCTCCTGGTTCCACCTCCCTAGACAGTACAGGTATGGGACAGACTGTACAGCTGGTTTGCCATTCCACTTCTCTTCTCTATTATTAATTGCTAAGTTATTTTACATACAGTTTTATACATCTCTCTTTGTTTAGAAAAAGTTCCCCCTCTCACTTCCCTCCCCATTCTTCTCTTACCCTCCCTCCTTTTCTTTTCTCCTTCTTCTCTTCTCTTCTCTTCTCTTCTCTTCTCTTCTCTTCTCTTCTCTTCTCTTCTCTTCTCTTCTCTTCTCTTCTCTTCTCTTCTCTTCTCTTCTCTTCTCTTCTCCTCTCCTCTCCTCTCCTCTCCTCTCCTCTCCTCTCCTCTCCTCTCCTCTCCTCTCCTCTCCCCTCCTCTCCTCTCCTCTCCTCTCCCCTCCCCTCGCCTCCTCTCCCCTCTCCTCTCCTCTCCTCTCCTCCTCTCCTCTCCTCTCCTCTCCTCTCCTCTCCTCTCCTCTCCTCTCCTCTCCTCTCCTCTCCTCTCCTCTCCTCTCCTCTCCTCTCCTCTCCTCTCCTCTCCTCTCCTCTCCCCTCCCCTCCTCTCCTTTCCTCTCCCCTCCCCTCCCCTCGCCTCCTCTCCCCTCTCCTCTCCTCTCCTCTCCTCTTCTTCTCTCCTCTCTTCTCCTCTCCTTCTCTCCTCTCCTCTCCTCCCCTCTCCTTCTCTCCCCTACTCCCCTCCCCTCCCCTCCTCTCCTCTCTTTTCCCTTCCTCCCCTCCCTCCCTCCCTTTTCCTTCCCCCCTTTCTCTCTCTTTCTTTTCACTGTGCATTAAAACCAGGGTCTTGGATTTACTGGGCCTGTGCTCAATCACTGACCTACACCCTTAGCTCTAACACATGAATCTCAGAGTGAAAGTTTTCTAGAACAAAGATGATGAGAGCCTGCAGCTTTACAAGCAGTGTCCTCTCCTCTCTGGCTTTTCATAAGCTCCACCCACTGGGGAACTTGAGATAGGCACAGGATAGAAGAGGATTATTGGGGAACCAGGAGTGAAGACTTCCTGAATCCTGTGGTGTGAGTTCTGATCCCTCGGTAGGTAATCGTGGTGATCAGCTGTCTTTCTCTCTGGTGCCATTCTTCCTTCCATCTGCCAAGTAAAGAGGTTGGATCTGATGTCCTCTATGCTCCTTTTAAGGTCTTATGTTTGCTTTTCCCAGGGGCAGTGGAAATTGTGAAAGAATCTTTTAGATCCGGAAGCCAAATACCACTGCTTATGTGCTGTAGTCTGTCTTTCAGAAGACCCTTGTTCTGCAGATCAAGAAGAATCACAAATTTTGGGGTCCATAAATCATTGCCTTCACCCCAGTCCTCAGCTACCAAGTGAGTATCTCAGCAGTTGCCAAATTTCCAAGAATGAATCACAGAAAAACCACCTTCTGTTTGTGTTCCTGAAGCTGTGAGTAAGCTTTTACTTCACAGATTTAATTTCTAGGTTTTCTTATTTTCCCTTGTATGCAGCTATCTCATATAAACAGTCGATGGATAAAAGGTAAACATGAATGGTAGAAAGTAATGACAAACCTTAAACTGGAAAATATAAAAGTGGGATTTCACAAATGAATCCAGGTAGCCAGAGGAATGGGTCGGTGAGTGACCTCAGGAAGGTAGCAAGCTGTAACGGGCTCCAGGCATCCTGGAGATAGCCTTGGGTCTTGGTTCTTCTCTGGGCTGGCCTCTTTGGCTCTGATTCAGATGCTAAGATTGTCTTCTGCAGAGCCAGGTTCAGGTTGCAAATGTGGTAATTGAATCAATCGCTTGTGCTTGATTGGGCCAGCAGACCAGTAATGAATAGTCCTTTCCTCCTGGTTCAGCTGAGTTCTGCTAAAATGTATCTCTAAACACTTAAAATAAAGCAGCATGCACAAGAAACCAGTGGGAGCTGGCGGGAAGGCAGCCATGCACATGGTCCGTTTATTTCAAATCACACCCAGGAAATCCAGTTTATCTAAACAAACAGCCCAGGCCAGGAGGGAGGGCTGAGACACACACACACACACACACACACACACACACACAGAGAGAGAGAGAGAGAGAGAGAGAGAGAGAGAGAGAGAGAGAGAGAGAGAGAGAGAGAGAGATAGATTGATTGGGGACTAACCATAGACTGTTAAGTATTGCATAGCTGGATAAAGCAGGGACAGGAGATCCAATGACTGTTTAAATTATGATAGAATGTAAACTGGTCAGTGACATCCAATCTGGCCATATTTTCCGCAATTATTTCACCCCGGCAGGGTTTGCTTTCCCATCAGTACTGGATCACAGAGCTGTCAGCTGGTGTTTTTGAAGGGTAATTTGTTGCCCTAATGATGATACTAAAATCTGTTTATGGTTGTTTATCTGCGGCCCATCTTTCTCCAGAGGCAGCTTTCCTCTCTGGGGATTCTATTTAGGCAGCTTTCTCCAATTCCCCAGACAAAGCAACTGTCAGGGCTTTCTAAAGGGCAAGTGTCCTGCCTATGTTAATTTTATGACCTATGACTGCATCATCATTGTTGAGCCAACTATGTGAAAAATCGTGCCTTGTACATTCAAGATGCTACTTAAGTTATGGCCTACCCTGCATGTGAGCGTCTATTAATTCCAGTTTTAGTTACTGATAACCCAGGAATTATACATATCAATTATGTGAATGGTAGAATTAGAATTATGTATATATATCTGGTATTTTACCATATGACAGCCACTGTACCCAGTGTCAATCCCAAGATGTAGGTACTATTAGCAACTCCATTTCATGGGCGGGAAAGTCAAGGCACAGAAAATTTAAATAACTTGTCCAAAGCCATACAGCTAATAATCTTTTTGTCCCTTTCTGAAGTTATGAGGATGAATGACATGGTGTGGGCCAGTGCATGACAGTGTTTAGCTGAAGTCTCTTTTAGGGCAGAGGGGAATGGATATATGTCTCTGGAGCTAAAATCAACAGTGAGCCCCAGAAAGTTTGGCAATTTCTTTAAATTATGTGGGTTTTAAGAATTAGACATACAAAATATGCATTCTACTCTAGAATAGAGTTTGCCTTATTCCTAATCAATACCAGCTTTTTGGAGCCAGTGCCCCAGGATGTGCCTGTTTATCAGAGAGTCTCTGGTTTCCCTGACACACTCCTCTGGTTTCTGCTGGAATGTGTCCCCCTGTTTGGCAGTTCCAGATACGGGGAGATGACTGGTCTGTGAGTCAGCAAGCAACAAGGTCTGGTTCCGGAATCACTGCTGGGAGCTCTGGGACCTCTAACACGTCACCTGCACCATAGGGCTTGGGATTTATCGTATGCGAAGTGAAGCATTGGGATAGATGAGCTGTTGTTGGGCTGACTCTGGGGACAACTCAGGCCTCCAGAGGGATAGGAACAGAGCTGAGGGTGAAGGCAGCTGGTCACCTCAGTTGTGTGCTTTCTTTCTTTCTTTTGTTTTTTTGAGGTAGGGTCTCACTCTAGCCCAGGCTGACCTGAAATTCACTATGGAGTCTCAGGGTGGCCTCGAACTCATGGCAATCCTCCTACCTCTGCCTCCCGAGTGCTGGGATTAAAGGCGTGCGCCACCACGCCTGGCTGGTTGTGTGCTTTATATTTCAGAGTCTTGTGTAATGTTTATAGACACCTGGGTTCCAGTCATTTCAAGTGGATATGTAAGAAAGTTTAAGGAAAGCTAACAGCTGAGTAAAGCGTTTGCCAAAGCCAGTCCAGCCTGAGTCTAAGTAGCAGAGCAAGTAGACTCCTCTTCTGAGAACGTCGGGCTCACCTCTGCTTGAGGTTGGCTTACTTGGGACGTGGCTTCAGTCATAGATGACCATGCAGTCATTTTATCAATGTCAACCTTTGGGCAGTTGCTTTGAAGCTTTTGTTATAGGAAATTGAAGGATATCTATGTGTCCTTGTTGGCTTGGGATTAGGGTTTAGTTAGAACCATCAAGGTAGGTAGCACTATTTTGAGTTTTGTCCTAAGGTCATTTCAAAATGTCACATAGGTCAATTTGGCATATCTATCTGTCTGTCTGTCTGTCTATCTATCATCTATCTTCCTTTCCATCTTTCCTTCTTTGCTTTCTCATTGTTAAACAAAATATCCAACCAGAAGCAGCTTTACGGAGGAAAACATTCATGTTTGGCTTGCAGTTTCAAGGGGAGGACCATTATGGAGGGAAATCATGGCAGGGGTAAGAAACTGGTATCACATCCTCACATCAGCAGTGCTGACGTGTAGAGAGGTGAATTCTGTATGCTCATTAGCTTTCTCCTTTTTTATACAGTTCAGGAACCAAGACAATGGGATGGTGCTGCCCACAGTAATTTTGTACATTTCTTTCTGCACGTGCATGGGTTTGGTGTGGATACATTTTTATGTGTGTGGGCACATGCACAGGTGTGGACGTCAGATGTCAACAATGGGTGTGTTGCTCATTTCCTCTCTGCCTTATATTTGGAGAGGGGGCCTTTCACTGAATCTAGACCCACCATTCTGCTGGATTAGCCCACAAACCCTAAGGCTTTTCCTGTCTCTGCCTACTGAACATGTACTCATAATTTACATGGGTGCTTGGGGTCCAAGCTCAGGTTCTTATTCTTATGCAGCAAGCACTTTACTGACCGAACCATCTCTCCAGTCCCTGTACCTGTCTTTCTTTTGGCACATATTGAATGGAATTACCGACTTATGTTGGTATATGTTTATTCAGGTCTAGCATATACTGTGAACACATTCCCAAAATGGCCTTACTGAGTTCTGTCACTATGAGGGGAGTACAGTCTATCTGCTTCCCATTTTTGCCATCATTTGGAGGAATTAATTTTTTTCTTCAATTTAGTCACTTTGATATATCTACGGGTATTTAATTTTTCTGTTATCTTTCAAATTATATATTTAAAACCATAATTTCATCTTTATTCTGGTATAAATGAACATACTTGATCTTTATGTATGAATGGCCTTCATCAGGTGATTTTATTGAATTTGCTAATTAATGCTAACAACTTATCTGCACATATACTAGGCTTTAAAAATGCACAATATATTTATGGTTTTCTACTTTTATAGTAATTCTTATCTTTCCTTATTGTACTATCTGGAAATTCCTGATGTTAAGGGAAACTAAACAATTAACCATTAAGTATGATATTTTCTGTAAAATTTTAAACATAGCACTTATCACAAGGGAGTTCTTGGCTTTCTTCTGATTCTGTTTATTAAAGTGATGGATGGATACTGAGTAGTGCCACATGTTTTTTGTATCTATGGAGAAAACTATATATTGCCCCCTTTATCCCATCCTGTGGTAAACTATCATTTTTTAAACATTAAAACATCTTCATTACTTATAATGACATTATGATTATGATTCTATAAAAATTATTTGAGAGATGTGTGCTGAAATACTTGTAGGTTGAATATTTATGAAACTTTATACAAAATATTCTAGAAGTGTTGGGGGAGAATTTGAAGGCATAATAAACAAAATGTCGTATAAGATTCCCTTCTCTTCTTTAGTATATGCTTGAAGTTTCCATAATAGAAGACCAGCTTTGGAAGGTAAATTCTGATGTGAAGATGGTCACATCACTCAAGTACCAAATCATCTCTACAAAACTTCTAATGGGATGGCTAGTATTTAAATGGGATGGCTAGTAGTTTAAATATGGGTGCAGATATGATAAAAGAGATAAAAGATAAGTAAAAATACATATATACTTATATATGGAGCAGATGAAGGAATGGAACATATACAAAAATGTAACAAACACATCATGATTTTTGAAAAGAGCCAGTGCAATTTAATTCTCAGAAGGAGAAAAGAATGTGAATGAGGCAGAATAAATGTTTGAAGAGAGAACAGCTCACTACACTGACAAAAGCCATTGAGTCATAAATTTAGGAAACAAAATCACTAGGCTCTATAACCACAAAGAAACCCACTCTGTGGTGCACCATAGTAAACCTTAGGGAAGCCAAAGGCAAGAAAAATACGAGAGCAGCCAAGAAGGGCTTGCAAGGAACATTCAAAAGAAGAGCAGCAAGACATACACCTGACTTTCTGCCTGAAATAGCAGAAGTTAGGAGACAATGGTACAGGGTGCTCCCTTTGGAAAGAAAATAACTGTCAATTTAGATTTTGGCAGCTAAAGAAAATATTACTTAAATGAGGAAAAGATAAAAGTTTTGCAGACAGGCTGGAGAGGTTGGTTTAGTGGTTAAGGTGCTTACCTATGAAGCCCAAGGACCCAGGTTCAAGTCCCCAGTACTCACATAAGCCAGATGTACAAGGTGGTGCATATGTCTGGATTTTGTTTGCCATTGCTTTAGGCACTGGTGTGCCCATTCTTTTCTCTCTTTCTTTTGTCTTCCCTCACCCTCTAAAAAAAGTAAAATAGTTAAAAAATTTGTAGACAAAAGTAAAATGATTTATCATCTAAAATCAGAGCTCTGGACTGTTTCTAGACAAGAGCAAAATGATCCCAGGTTTTATAAAGTACAATAAAAGAATACAAACCAATAGAGTGAGTAAACACTTGGATAAATATAAACCAGTATTGTTTTCATAAAACAAGAATGATATAGTTTAAAGACAAAAACAATAAAATTCACAACAATGAAGCCCCAAAAGAGATAGATTTTTTTTTTTTTTTAATTTGAGGTAGGTTCTCACTCTAGCCCAGGCTGACCTGGAATTGACTATGTAATCTCAGGGTGGCCATGCATGAACTCTTGGTAATCCTTCTACCTCTGCCTCAGAGACAGTGTTTCTTTTTTCTGTATTAGAGATAGAACCTAGGGTCTTGTGGATGCTAAGTGCTCAACTACTGAGCTATCTCAATGGTTCTTGATTTTTGTGGCAGTCTCCCTATGTAGTCCAGGCTGGCCTTGAATTATTTCGTTAGTGTTGGGATTACATGCATATGGCACCATTTCCAGCTGCTGAAATGTTTCTAAGCCTATGCTTCATTTTTTTAAAGTAAAGTTATCATTTATAATACACTTTATAGAACCAGAGGTGGACATTCTTTTTTAAAGTATTTATTTGTGTGTGTGTGTGTGTGTGTGTGAGAGAGAGAGAGAGAGAGAGAGAGAGAAGAGAGAGAGAGAACATGAGAATGGGCACACGAGGGCCTCTAGCCACTGCAAACGAACTCCAGATGCATTCATTACTTTGTGCATCTCACTTATGTGGGTACTGGGAAATTGAACCTGGGTTCTTAGGCTTTGTGGGCAAGCACCTTAATTACTAAGCAATCTCTCCAGTCCAGAGATAGACATTTCTAATGTGTAAGAAAGCTTTTCAAACAGCGAACAATGTATAAATAATAACTACTAGGTAAGAAGCTAAAACGCTAGATTTTTTTTCTTGCTATTGTTCCTGGTTTTGAGTGCAATGAAGCCTTTCCTAGATGGACTTAACTTAGGAGTTAGAGTGGTTGACACTCAGCCATTACTGAAACACCCCAAGCCAGTGGCTCCTGAGTTCTTGTCTTGAGACACCTGAAGAAT